>NC_090447.1:1499816821-1501083071 GCF_031143425.1 Pleurodeles waltl
ATGAATTCAAGGTTTCAAAGGAACAGTGAACGGCGTAGGGGTTGCACATTTACATGTTTAGGACTATCGGTGAGAAAACAGGCATAGAAATCTAAGGACACAGTCAACTTCCGGTGTAAGTGCAAGGATAATTCTGAAAGTCGAACCACCACAAACGGGACTTTGCCTTTGAAAAACATGTTTAAACAGCATACAAAAAATGTACACGCGGAAATAAAACGATAAACTACGCTTATAAAAAAACATTAAAGGGGAAGCAAAGAATAAAAGGAAAAATAAATAAGGTTATTGAATACCGTGTAAATGAGCTTGGTTGTACTGTAGTGTAATAGCATTAACATAGCTCTTAGTACCGCTGGCGAGGCGTCGAAGCGCTTTCCTCCGGCCAGCCCGCAGCCCCGGGACCCTAGTTTAGTGTGCCCACTTCTGACTCCCGATTCACGGAGTGAAATGTTTTTGCTACACATGAGAACGCATCACAGGACGTCGCTTCTACACAAATATCTTTATAAACCGCGGCCGAGCTGCGCTGTGTAAAGCTTCTGCTATCGCAGGGTTACGGAGGGCACACAGGGCACCGATAAGCAGCCATGTCCGAGTTTCTGAACAAATATCTGCTTCCGCCTTGTGACTTTCAGGCGACACGTTGTGCAGATTAAATGTTATTTATTTACCCGGAGGGTTATCAGTTCGGCTGGCACTGATCAAACAGACTGGGGGCAGAGGGGCACTGCCAGGGCGGGGCAGGTCCATGCAAGGGGGGGGGGGGGGGGGGGGGGGGAGTGGAGGCTGCCAGGGCGGGGCAGGTCCCTGCAGGAAGGGGGGGGGGGGGGGTTGGAGGCTGCCAGGGCGGGGCAGGTCCCTGCAGGAAGGGGGGGGGCAGGTCCCTGCAGGAAGGGGTGGGGGGGGGTGGAGGCTGCCAGGGCGGGGCAGCCCCCCAGTAGGGTGGGAGGCATTCCAGGGGCACCCACCTGCCAGCAGCAGCGCCGCGGCTGTGATGCTCCTCTTGCTGCCCATGTCTTCCTGCGCCCTCCTTCTGCTGGCAGCCGCTCTCCTCTCTCTCCACCGCAGGCAGAGGAGCCGGGGCAATGTCTGCCCAGGTAAGCAGCGGCTTCCGGTCTCACCTGGGCCCGCCCCTCCCACCTGGACGGACAGCGGCTCTCAGCCAATAGGGCCCCCGGCTCCTGCCTCCTGCGCAGGGGGCTCCCACTATCGCAATGACTTTTAGAGGTGCAAAGGGCTATATTTTCTCTTCCTTCCGCACTTTCTTCCCTTGTTATTAGTTCTGTCCGTTTTGGGGTTCGTCTTTATGTCGCTCGGAGCACCTTGGCCCAGCTGTCAAGTCGTACCTTGCCTAGAGGCTTCCAGTTCTGCGGAAAAGTCCGAAAAAGTCAAAATCCGCAGAGAATGTCTGAAAACCTAGAGAAATGACAAACAGAAATAATTAAACTTTTATTGTTTAATGTGCAAAATACGAAACTTATTTCGCGAGACTGGCTTCAGTCTATGCATTTATTTCCCAAGTTGCTGACTATTTAAACTATAATTTTCATTAATTCTTCGATTAATTCTGATTGAGCTGCACGTCCCCTTTAATATGTATGTTTGTTTAACTGTCAATGTACGTTATTTTGTTTACAAATAGACAGACATTGTAACTCATTAATATTCACACGAGCAGTATGCATAATTTAAAGACTTATGCATGGTATAAGGAGAAAAAACAGACAAGATATAACATGTACTTTCATTTTGTAACACATATTGTTCCGCGAATTTTAAATGCTGTTAAGAAATGCAAACACGCGGGAGCTGTTTCCTTCTGTCTGAACTTGTCTTCAGTGAAATCCTTCATTTGCAAGTTTAATTCCCGCCTCCTGCAGACATCCAACACTAGGGCGTTCATTCATTATAAACCATGGCACAGGCTATTGTAATAGTGCGTACTAATGAATAACTCTGAACGAGATTTAACAGTGCACATTTGTGACATCATTATGAATCAGGAGGCAGCCTGCATGTTCATTAGGTAATTAAACGTTCCCCAGCAGGCAGACATGCTAAATTAACCAGAGATGCATCCTAAATAAATGTGCCTAGTGGCTTGCCCGGGTGCAGACTGTCACCGCGACTTTGGATTTTTGACTGGCAAATGAATCAATGACTCCTGGCCAAGCTGAGAGTCAGAAAGTGAGGGTCACAGCGAGGGTTGTGCACAGTTAAACTTCAAAGGGATTGAGGAAAATGGAGCATTTTGGACTGTCTACTCACATTAGGCGTCTCATCTTCACAGAGTCGATGCCTTTTTAGGCAATGACGTATCAGGCTCTGGGACGTGCAGTTTTGCTTTTAACAATTTAAGTATTTGCGAAAAAAAACAACATGCAAAATTCTCTAGGACTCAAAAGCCTGGAGGAGGCCCCCTCCCACCCGGACCCAATCAGAGGCCCGCCGGCCAGTGCACAGTGTACTGTGCTGACGGGGCCCCCTGGACTTTGCTCCCTCAGCGGGGGCTTCGGGGCCTTTGTTACGCCACTGCAGGATTGGTTCAAGCCCTCACACTAGACATCTGGGCAGCTGTGCTGCCCGCAAACCACCTTTAACCAAGGAACAGCTCTGAGTGAAGGCGTCAGACAAGACATTGTGCATTTTGGAAGCTGTGACTAAACCATGTAAAAAAAAAAAACTCCCAAGGTAAAGATTTTATATAATTAAATAAAAAAAATAGAAAAAAACACATGACTGTGATCGAGAAGGTAGAGATCGGGAGAAATACATAGGGTTTAACAAATTAAATAACCAAAAATGAAAAATCTAGTTATCAGTCGGTACCTTTATTTCTGCATGCTGCTAACGGTACTCTCGGAAATCATGTGCTATCTCCATTTGTGTGGCCAATTGCGTTTTCAATGTAGCAATGTGACAAGCCCCCCAGGGATAAACCGCCTCTACCCCTAGATACACTTTCAACCCCTGATACACGTCAGATGACCGTATTCAGGACCCCTGTGAACTGAAATATACACCATGAATCCATTTTCTATTAGCTGGCTGGCTACAGTATTTACCCAGCTTGAATTATCGATACTTTAAACACAATATGCACATTGTAAACATTATCAGCATTTTGAGCTTAACTTTGCTTAACTTGATAGGGACCCAAAAGCACTGAGAAACAGGGCTCGGGCATTTAACGCGGGATCGGGCCTTTAAAGGCCGGTAGAGCCCGCTACGGTGGGTTCTAAGGCTATAATAGAATACACATGAACAGTATAATACCTGCCCCCCAAGCCATTGCCATATTTTTGGGGGCCTGCAATAGCAGGAGTTGTCACACCTGTTAGAGTATGATGGTTAGTAGTGGGGGAGGGATTGTCCTTAGCAGCACTGGTACAGGGGGAATGGATGGTGAAAGATGCAGTGGCCTCTGACGAGGGCGTGACACATTTTTTTGCACCAGCTGGTAATTCTGGATGGTACTGCGGCCAGCATACACTGACACTAGATGCGCAGTGAATACACAGATCGAGCACAAATACACCCAAGGAGCCCTTGTTCTGAAGGCCAGCGAGCTGCGTCCAGCACAGAACTGAAAATGCAGCCCAGTGAAAAGCAAGTGTCATGTTCGTGCCCTGAGTTAGACAAAGCACTATAACTCCCTCAAGCTGCTCTGCGTGCCCTGCTGGTTAGCGTGTCTCCTTTTACTTTTCCATCTTCAGAGTGGGGCCTTCTGTCTGTCGCGGTCGTTCTGGCACCTTCCTGTCCCAGTGCTTAATTTGTAAATAATAATGTGCCGGTGCCTAAAGTTCTCTGAAACACAGGGCACTACAATTAAATGTGCGAATGCGGAATACTGAGGCAGGTAATCCTGAAACCACCTCGGGCCTCTTTATTCCATTTATAGTCACTCCCTGCCCCTTCAGCTCACTCTTGTAGCTTTCTGCTTTTTTCCTTTTTGATGCATTTCCGTTTTTCTCTTCCTGCGACTTTCCCATATGTGTCTTTTGCTCTCAGTAAATGCTTGAGGCAGAAAAAATAAGTGCCCGCCCTCAAAAATAAGCCCTGGTGCCCTGCGCCGGAAACCACCGGCTCAAATTAAGCACTGTCCTGTTCACAGGAGCACAGCGGGGCGGGGGCATTTTAAGGATTCAGAAAAAACTTTGAATGTATAATCCAAATTCAGCTCTTTCATGCCCTCTTTGGCCAGGTCACTGACAATGCACAGGCACACAGGTCCTAATTCTTACACCTAATATTCAGGGATAGTGACGTGATTTTTCAATGTTGTAACATAGCAGCTCACTAATCTTACTGCAAATAGTCTCCATGACACCCTACCTTTTCTCTAATGTGGGGTCTTGTTTTGATCTAAAATAAAGTTTTTAATGGATGTTGCATGAAAAATAGACACATTTCTCTGCAAAATGTCTGTAATAGACTGTCCCACATCAATCACATTAAAATAAATTACATCACTCAGATTAAAATAAACTAAAGGTAAATGGTATTTAAAACAATCTGTTTAAGAATTATTAAAGGTCATCTGTGCAGAAGAGAGCTGGCTCTATCGGGGCCCCCTGAAAAGCTGGGGCCCCGGGCCAGAGCCCACTTTGCCCATGCGTTAAAAGGTCTCTGCAGAGGGGTTCCTTACAGGTAGTGGAGGGCACAATGTGACTGCTGGCAGTAGCCCTTCGGACTATTTTTAGGTATGTGGAATGATACATTGGAGTTTTTTTGTTAAGGATTAAGGATTCCATGAGTTCTTCGTTGAAATCAGAGTTTGGTCTTTTGAAGTGTCCAATCTAAGATGAGGGACTTCTCAATCAAAAACGTGGTAGATTCTCTACCTCTGAGCCCAGTTTCTGTTAATTACATATAAGTTAATTACGTGTAAAAGGCAGCGCTTGCAAATGGTGGGTTCGCTGCAAAGCATTTTTTCTGACTTTTTGTCGCACTCAATGCCTCCTTGTTATACATGATTTCTTTGTACTTTCACCAGATTTTGATAATTCTTTGTTCTTTTTTTCCCTTTCTGTTGCGTGGTGTAGTTTTTGCTATTTTTGTTTTTTTCCTGACTCTGTGCCTATTATCCTGCTTGTCTCTTTTCTTCCTCCTGACATCAGGGTGAGTTTGGTGCCTTGGTGATTATCACCAACACAACCTACATCATCAATCAAGATATGCACAAATTGCCAAAGGGGTTTGTTGTAAACTAGTGGGTTTTTGCTCCTAGCTGTGACTATCTTAAGTAAACACCTCTCAGCATTTCATGTATATTATTCTATGCATGTTGGCACTGTGGCTACGGGCAGGAGTCGCACTTTCCTTTGGCAATCATGCATGGCACTCAACAGACCTACATTGTTTCAATACTTGACGCCAAGATGCCATGTAATCCAGCCTTACACTTCCACCCCAGCTAGTCCAACAGCAGACCTCCATCCTCAGAGCTGGACCCAAAGACACTGATATCAGACCCCCATCCTATGTGACCAGGAGGGTGTTCTTATATCAAACCACCATAGGGCTTTTGTTTGCATTTTTTTATATAGTGCGAACTCTGCTTAAGGACACTAAAACACTTTATATTAGCACCAGTTTCATCACAGAAGGTACATTTTTTTGTTTGTTTTTCAGGCACGGGGGGATCAAGTCATCTGCCCATAATCACAGGATGTTGAGCTGGCGCTGGGACTTGAACCTGCTGGTCCCCTTGTTCTAAAGTCGGCAGCTCTGGCTGTAACACCAAGGGCATGATTTAGATCTTGGCAGAGGGAATACTTTGTCGGAGACGTGACGGATATCCAGTCCGCCTCATTACGATCTCCATCGGATATCATGGGATCGTGATAAGGAGGACGGGAAATCCGTCACGTTGGTGAAAGAGTATTCCCCTCCGCCAAGACCTAAATCAGGCTCTAAGACCCTTGGTGCAGTGTTCCTGAGACAATTTGCTTCTCATTTTCTCTTCATGCAGACCCGGTGATAGGACAAATCAAATCAAATCATTAACATTTATAAAGCGCGCTACTCACCCGTGCGGGTCTCAAGGCGCTAGGGGGGAAAAAAGGGGGGGTTATCGCTGCTCGAACAGCCAAGTCTTTAGGAGTCTCCGGAAAGCGGAGTGGTCCTGGGTGGTCCTGAGGCTGGTGGGGAGGGAGTTCCAGGTCTTGGCCGCCAGGAAGGAGAAAGATCTCCCACCCGCCGTGGAGCGGCGGGTGCGAGGGACGGCAGCAAGTGCAAGGCCAGCGGAGCGGAGGGGGCGGGTGGGGACGTAGAAGCTGAGGCGTCTGTTGAGGTATTCCGGTCCCTTGTTGTGGAGGGCTTTGTGTGCGTGGGTGAGAAGACGGAAGGTGATCCTTTTGCTGACTGGGAGCCAATGCAGGTGTCTCAGGTGTGCGGAGATGTGGCTGTTGCGGGGTACGTCGAGGATGAGGCGGGCCGAGGCGTTTTGGATGCGTTGCAGGCGGTTTTGGAGTTTGGCGGTGGTCCCGGCGTAGAGGGTGTTGCCGTAGTCCAGGCGACTCGTGACAAGGGCGTGGGTCACGGTTTTTCTGGTGTCGGCGGGGATCCAGCGGAAGATCTTGCGGAGCATGCGGAGAGTGAGGAAGCAGGCGGAGGACACGGCGTTGACTTGCTTGGTCATGGTGAGAAGAGGGTCCAAGATGAAGCCGAGGTTGCGGGCGTGGTCTGCGGGGGTCGGTGCGGTGCCGAGGGCCGTGGGCCACCAGGAGTCGTCCCAGGCGGACGGGGTGTTGCCGAGGATGAGGACTTCCGTTTTTTCAGAGTTCAGCTTTAGGCGGCTGAGCCTCATCCAATCTGCGACGTCCTTCATACCCTCTTGTAGGTTGGTCTTGGCGCTGGCGGGGTCCTTGGTGAGGGAGAGTACAAGTTGGGTGTCGTCGGCGTAGGAGGTGATGATGATGTCGTGCTTGCGTACGATGTCGGCGAGGGGGCTCATGTAGACATTGAAGAGTGTCGGGCTGAGCGATGAGCCTTGAGGTACGCCGCAGATGATCTTGGTGGGTTCTGAGCGAAACGGAGGGAGGTAAACTCTTTGGGAGCGGTTAGCGAGGAAGGAGGCGATCCAGTCCAGGGCCTGGCCTTGGATCCCGGTGGAGCGTAGGCGGGTGATTAGGGTGCGGTGACAGACGGTGTCAAAGGCAGCCGAGAGGTCGAGGAGAATGAGGGCGACTGTTTCACCGTTGTCCATCAGGGTTCTGATGTCGTCTGTGACTGAGATGAGGGCGGTTTCCGTGCTGTGGTTGGTTCGGAATCCGGTTTGTGAAGGGTCGAGCAGGTTGTTGTCTTCCAGGAAGGTGGTCAGCTGTTTGTTGACGGTCTTTTCTATTACCTTGGCTGGGAAAGGTAGAAGAGAGATGGGGCGGAAGTTTTTCAGGTCGCTTGGGTCAGCCGTAGGTTTCTTTAGTAGGGCGTTGACTTCAGCGTGCTTCCAGCATTCGGGGAAGGTAGCAGAAGAAAAAGAAGAGTTGATGACGGTCTGGAGGTGCGGGGCGATGATGTCGTCGGCTTTGTTAAAGATGAAGTGCGGGCAGGGGTCCGAAGGGGCGCCGGAGTGGATAGAGTTCATGATGGATTTGGTTTCTTCCGTGTTGATGTGGGTCCAGTTGTTGAGGGTGATGTCCGGGGAAGCGGGTTCAGTGGTGTATGGTTGGGTCTGGTGTCCGAAGCTGTCGTGGAGGTCGCTGATCTTGCAATGGAAGAAAGTGGCGAGGGATTCGCACAAATCCTGTGAGGGCGTGACGGCGTTGGCGCTGGCGCTGGGGTTGGAGAACTCTTTGACGATGCTGAAGAGTTCTCTGCTGTTGTGGCTGTTTTTGTCTAGTCTGTCGGTGAAAGTGACAATGACCTGTAACGAGTGAAAAACTCCAAAATTTTAACTTTCTGAAGCATTTAGACCTCTGCTGTGTGATGAGCCTCCGTAAGAGAGGAGTAAGAGTTGCAACATCTAGTGCCTGCCTTTTAATATAAGGTCATCAGCCAGGGAGCTGTTAGAGTGAGGGACTCTGAGTAGAGGCAAGTCAACATGTATAGAGATTACATGTGGTCGGTGTGAGCTGTGTATGTTAAACAAGGTGCAGTGTTGAGCTTTACTATGTGGGAGCAGGAATGAATATTGGGTCTCCTAAGAGTGGATGGTAAACACAATGGAGGATGGCGGGAGCCTGCAAGGCAAAGATGTAAATTGCAGAAACAATTCTGAAGTCCTCTGAAGTGCATGAGGCTCCTTTGAAAGGACAGAGGGATACATGGGCCCCTTTAAAGCGCAGTTGCAGCCTCCTTCTTCTTCAACACTCGCCAACTACAAACAGATCTCCGTGCTGCCATTACTGACCAATTACCTCAACGACAACCAACTGTTCAACACCACTCAGTCTGGTTTCAGACCCACCCACAGCATGGAAACTGCCCTAATCGCTATCATGGATGGCATCTGCATGGAGAGACAGCGGCACTCATCCTCTTGGACCTCTTCACAGCGTTTAACATGGTCTCCCACCCCATCCTTATCCAACTCCTATACATCATTGGAATCCAAGGACACACTCTGATGGTTCAGCTCCTTCCTGACTAGGAGGACCCTGTCAATTACACCTCAGATGCCCATGACCTAATCCACGGAGTTCCGCAAACATCCTCCCGGAGAGCAACCATCTTCAACGCCTATATGATCCCTCTAGAGAGCATCATCCACTCTCACAACATCAACACCCTTTCCTATGTTAATAACACACAACTCATTCTCGTCTTCGCGGACAAGACACCCAGTATCCGAATCAAGTTCAGTGCCTGCATAACGGAACTTGCCCACTGGATGAAGACCAAATGTATGAAGCTGAACACTGAAAATACAAAAATCTTAATCTATGAGAAGAGCACTTTACTATAGGTCTCCACCTGGTGGCCAAGAGAGCTAGGTCCGACACCCACCACCACACTTGCATACCAAGAACCCCACGATCACGATCAACAGAAAACTCAACTGGACTGCCTAAATCAACTCTATCACTGCCTCATGCTTTCATACCATGAAGATGTTGAGGAAAATTTTCAAATGGCTCCTAAATTACACTCAGAAAACCATCATCCACGCTCTTGTCACAAGCAAGATGGACTATGGGAACACCCTCCATGCATGGATCAACAAAAAACTCACCAGAAGGCTGCAGACCACTCAGAACTCAGTGGCCAGAATAACTCTCAACCTCCCACGCTGTACTCACATCCCACCACACCCGGAGGAACTCCACTGGCTCTCTATACACAAATGAGCACAAATGAAACTCTTCGCCCACCATATCTAGGCACTTAATCGATTGCGGAGTTGCATCCTGTCACATGAGACATCAGTTCAGGAGTGGTGGAGCGGCTGCAGCTGTGTTGCTTTGTGTCACGTCGTTTTGTTTATTCCCCTGTTTCCCCCATGCCTCTGAAGCCCGGAGCCAGCGCCGAAGCCCGGAGATCAGGAGCCAGGAGACCGATTCTCCCTTGATTGTTAGCAGTGCGGCGTGACAGGCTCCGTGCGGCTGTAAGGGCTAGGGAGTAGCGGGGGACCTGAGGACAGAGACGTGGAGTGGCGTACCTTTTCCCTGGATTTTCCACAGCCTCACCATTCGGGCCAGGTCATTGAGCAGTTTTGACACAGACAGGAGGATTGTTCAGCATGTTCACGCAGTAACACCGAGGCTGGAGAAGGAGGCAGCAAAGCCACGGAGCTGCGGACTAGCGATGGCTAGAGAAGCTGAGAAATGGAGAATGGAGAGAGCTGGAGCAGAGGTGGTTAGCAGTGGTAGGGGGGGTGAGAAGGTGAGGTATGCTGTGGTGAGTGGAAGCGAGTTGAGGGTGCACGCTAATCTCACTATCAAGTGATAGGCACTACATAGCATGGGCCAGCATACCTCAACAATCACAAACCTTCCCGGCACCTCCTCTCATCCGGAATCCTACTTACTCAAATCCAACGTATACAGAAAATGAGATCTGGTAGTCGAGCCTTCTGCTACAGCACTTCTAAAGGGTGGAATGATTGCTACCACTCGTAAGAGCCTCTTCCTCACTTCTTGAATTGTGCAGGAATCTGTCTTTTGGAGTAGTCCTGTCTTGTGTCTCTTATTCTGGTAATAAGACGGCATGTTTAGGGCAGCAGCACCACCAAGTGTGGGAGACTAGGTTAACCCCACACGGCCTGGAAACTGTCAGTCTAACTCCTGGCTAGCCCGCACTGCCTCACCTAGCCCAATTAAGACAATGGTGATTTGTGGCAACCTAAACCTGACACTCAGGGAAGTCGTGGAAACAGATCACACCCCTTTCACTACATTACTCAGTGACTCACACATGCCAAGGCAGGACACGAGATGTGAACTGGATTTCAATGCATTTATTGAAGCAATTGCATCCCAGTGTAAAAAGCACTAACGGCGATGATAAGGCAGGTGAAACATAATACAGTGACCATCATTACAACCAGTATAAAGAGGATGAACAACCCCACCATTTATATGGTTCTAGAAAGTCTAGTGATTCCTAGTCTAGATCTGAAAGCATAGTGGTGGTAACCCATCTGTCTGTCCTGATCTAGGGGAGTAACCCTAACCCCATACCCAAATGGAATGGCAAGGGTCTGCCTATTGTCTGTATGGCAATCCTCTCAGGAAGCTGAAGAGTCAGCACCAGGATCGTCAAACCTGTCTGCAATATGGTGTGCATCCCAGAACGTCATGACTTTAATGCCCCCTACCCTCCTTAGGCCTATGTGGCATTTATATGATAACTCATAAAGAGTTTGTAGAACAGGCCTTATGTTATGTAGTAGTGTCTTGTGTATAGGAACTGTCTCCTTGGCAGGCAATACAAGTTAGTATATCATGTTTCGTACATAACAGCCTTGGACGAAACACAGAGGGCACACTGTACAATGTCTGATAAGAATGTACTGCATGAACTCCGTATTCTTGGAAAGAAGCTACATGATTAAAATATAAAACAATGCACTAAAAGCAGGCTTGCTAAAATAAATGAAAAGTAAATGAAAAATGTATATGTCTGTAAAAGGTGCAGGGCATGAAACCACACTAAAATATGGGTGTCCAACCTAGGCACTAAAGGGCCACTACAGCAGTCCCACTAGGCCATTTGTTTGGCTATATTCCCAACTGCTCAGGTACTGTACCTGGGGTCTGTGTGACTCTGTGACTGGCCCACACTCCTTTGCAAGTGGCGTCAGACTGTTGCAAATGACTCTGACAAGACGTCATGATAGCCCCAGTTAAAGCTATTGTGTTTCTAAGTTCCATACTACATTGAATCTTTAAAACATTGAATCTTTGCTTGTATATGTTGAATCTTTGTCATTTTTGGTCTTGTTTTCTCAGATAAATATTGGTCATTTTTCTAAACTGGTGTGGAGTACTTTTGTAGTGTTTTCACTGTGGTGGCACATTTGGTGGCACATTTGCTCCTGTCAGCATTGTTCTGGCTCACTTTCCATTTGTGCTCCAGTTGTTTGCAGTGGCGTTTCGTCAATCCGAGGTCCTCTGTGTAACAACTGTCCTGGGATCTAGATCTTGTTGTATTGCTGTCTTGGAGGGGGGCAGGGAGTCAATGCAGCAAGTGATTTTGTTCCAGTTTTGTTAGGCTGGTCTGACAGTGGTGCATGTATATTAGGCCAGCAAAAGGATGCTGAACTTGACAAGGTCATGGTCAGTCCAGGAGACTGGTGTAGGCTCATCGAGTTGAATGTTGTCAAAGGTGCACTGATAATTACCTTCAATATTACACCACTCAATTTATGTTCTATGTCACCATTGATAACATCACTGTAACATCTGAAGTGACATCATTGGTGATAACACAGTGCATGGCAGGGGTGCGGGTTATAGTTACTTTATGGCACAAGTTATAGTTACTTGAGAAAATATGCCTGGTGAACTTAAACAGGACAACATTTAGAAACTCAAAAGTTATACTTATAGCTTTAATTTATAATGTACGCAACACCTTCAAAGTATTATAGCTCGTACATTTCAAAACACAGTGGATTCAACCCAGTAGCCACAATATATTAGCTATAATTCGTGCCTTCTCCATGCACTGTTTATACCCTTCCAAATTATATCATTTATACCATCTACAATTATAACATTTACAACAACACTTATTAACAGAGTGCATGGTAGAATGGCAAGTTGTAGTTAATGTGCACTGTGTATGGAGCTGTGAGTTATAATTATTTGAAGGCGTTGCGGAAATTATAAATGAAAGGTATAATTGTGACTTTAGAATTGTTAAATTTTGTGTATTTTAAGTTTTGTATGTGTAGAAAGAATAAATAAAGTTGTATAGGGCCTCATTACGAGTTTGGCTATCAGACTGCCAGACCACCATGTTGGCAGCCATACAGACCGCCGTATTACAAGGTGCACAGGGAGGACCGACAAAAGCCAGCCAAAAAACCGACACAGTCAGTACTTTGGAGGGTTGGAAATAGGCAGTCCAAACACCAGCACCGACAGCCCGTCAACCAGCCACCGAACATATTAAAAGTACAAAGTCGCGGTGGCGGTCAGCAATGGAGGTCCGCCAATTGAGGTCCAAACCATAGCGGTTCGCAGTCAACAATGAAATTCACAACACCATGTTGAATGGATTTGAAAACAACACAGCTGACACACATTGCCACACTTGACACAACTGCAAAGCATACTATATAACACACCCCTTCACACACCACAATCCTTTCCATCTACAACACAACACACTGTAGCCAGAGTGCATTATAAAAAAAAGATAAAACCATAGAATAGGTACCCCTTAAACTTTCACTAAGCAGTTATCCAACACCCTCAACACACTCTTATCACATCCATTTGCTGCTCTTAACTCTATTTACTCCCCGTCACCTGTTTATTTCCCACCACCTATCAGTTTATTATCACCCCAGAAAAACCCTGTTTCACTGAAGATGAGTTAAGTGTCATGGTGGATGAAATCATTAGAGTAGAGCCACATCTATTTAGAGCCCAAGTCCAGCACACTACTATCGCCAGGAAAATGGAAATGTGGCAAAGGATAGTCAACAGAGTGAATGCTGTAGGCCCCTCCTCGTGCACAAGGGATGACTTCAAGAAGAGGTGGAACGAACTCAGGGAGAAAGTCCATTCCATGGCATCGAGCCACAAGCTGCATGTCCAGAAGACTGGCGGTGGTCCCCCACCTCCTCCCATACAACTCACATCATGGGGGAGAAGGTCTTGGCCATCCTGCATCCTGAGAGCTTGACAGGAATCCCTGGGGGGATGGAGTCTGGTAAGTCACAATGTAAAAATATCACCAAAATATTTTTCCATGCATGCTCACTGCTCACCTTTTGCTAACTTCACTGTCACCCCACTCAACAGCCCAGTGTCCACGTGACCATAGACCCCTATCTGGCCTCCAACATATGAACTAGAGTCACCTAGGGGAACAACATCTCTGTAAAATGTGTATGTAGTACTGAGATTGGCAGCACTACAATTCCCAGTAGGCACTGTTCCACTATTACAAAAACCAGAACAATGTATCCAACTCAAAATTACCTTGTTTGTCAACTCCCCATTGGAATGTACACACCTAAGAAGATGACACCAGTGTAGTGTGTGTACGAAATGCACTGACAGGACTGCTAAGGCTAGGATGCACTGGTATTGTCACTCAACTCAGCCATAACAGTGTCATATGCCCCAATGCCCCTTCTCCCTCTACTCAGCCATTGAACTGTACCCACCTGAGAGGATGACCTATATGGTGTGTGTAGTACTTGGAGTAACATGACTGCAGATCCTAGGAGGGCCGGTCCCTGTAACTCCAATAACCACGCCAGTTTCCATATGATATTGTGCATCTGTATGTGAACTCACAAACACAGTTTACCCACCTGGGAGGGACCAAGATACAGATCATGGTACACTCGGTGTGTGGCTACCACCTAGATCCATCTTGAGCAGTTATGCCAAGATGGAAATATTGTGGACAGGAAGGACAGCTCAACCTGTGTGCAAAACAATTTGAGACAGATCAAAGGCCCCAAGATGCATCATATGAATGGTATTGGCAGCAGACACATTCACAATGCACTGACCACATGATCACAACAATCACATATACAACAAGGTTCTGGGTCTGCCTGCATAACAGTCAACTTGGTCTTAAAATGACCTAGACCACATCCTGCCCAGCTACTGTTTAGCCAGCACTTCTGGCAATAAATAAGTCTGTGACCACCCTCCCAAGTGCTAATAAACTCGGACATTCTGGCTTGTTGACTGAAATGGAATTGGTATGTTACTCAAATGTCAGGTCAACAGGTCTAGCTGCCACAGCAGATACCGAGACAACTGAAGAGATTGCCACTTTCCCCATGTGGATGCTGAGGACAGTTCTGGCCGATCCGGGCAACCTGGTCAGACGACAACAGGGAGCCACACCGTGACCATATCAACCCCTAGTCCTGTTGCTTCAACATTTCAGGCAGCCAGTCGCCCCCAAACCTGTGTCCCGAGGACAGTTTAAAACATCTTGCACACTCCAGTCCAGGATCCTGAGTCACAGCAAAACACCTCTGACAATGATGGTCCTGGAACCAGTGGTATGGGACAAGCTGTTGCAAGGGTGCAGGTGTGTGGGGATAGGGTGCGTGGGAGGGATGTTGTGGGCCTGCGGCATGAGGCTACTGGGAATGGTCCTGGCCAGGACATCATTAGCCAAGTCTTGGGAGCCTACCAACAATAACAAGGCTTGATGGGCCAAGTACTTGCTGAAATCCAGGAGATGAAGCAGCTGCAGAGAGACTTCCATCGGGAAGCCATGGAAAAGTGGGAGGCCTCCAACACCATCTTGGCCTCCATAACAGGGGTGTTCAGGGAGATCAGTAGTACCTTGATCAGGGACAGTGAGCAACACAACACCCCTTCCTTTGGCCAAGCAACACCAGCCCCTTTAGCATCTGTGGCAGACTCTGGAAGGGAGGCACTGTCAGGGGAAGGACCCGCCTCAGACACCCTTGCCTCTGTAGCAGCAGACACCCCCGCAAACGGGGACGTCCATCTAAGCATCCAGCAGGTGTGGCTGGCAAGACATCAACCACTGCCAGCAAGTGACCTCTTCCTGAAGGAACTCCTTTGAGTGCCACAGATTCACTCTGTTGACTGTTCTGTAACCACTTTCCATTTTCCATGGTAGTGGACAAACTGGGCTTTGCACTTCAAATGTTGTGGCACCTACTAATTTGATTTCATCCACTTCACTTCACCTTTTTGTTGAGTCTCACAATTACTTCCTGTGCATATGTAAATAAACATACCTGTCACAAAAACACTGCTTACTACCATTTCAAGATTTTGAGATGTTGAATTGTAAACCGATATGATGGACATGAGGAAGACATAAGATGATAGTAGAAGGAGGGATATATCTCAGTTAGTTTCAGACTGAGGATAATTAGCAACACAATGACACAAGTGTCTGGTCATACCAAACATGTTATTACACAGTACAGCACACAGGCTGTTCAAAAGTGTGGACTTTCATAGCCAAGAATGGCAGACCCATATTGAGTTAGGCTAGATGCTCGACAACCTCTCCAACCTCAGCCTCAAACAGCTCGTCATGACACCAACCTACTCCGCAGAACACACACCTGACCTTATTTTCTCCGCCAACAATCACGTCTCTTTCAGCCACACCACTGAGCTCCACTGGACAGACCACCACTGCATCCACTTCTCCTTCAAGAAACCCACAACACCACCACCCATAACGGATCCCCCACCGCAGTTGGAACAAGGTCACCGAAGACCAACTTATCGCGATCCTCTCCCAGAACCCACCCATCAACACCACCGACACTGGTGCAGCTGCCCGCAACTTCAGGCAATGGGTCAACACCTGTGCCAATACTCTAGCCCCAATCAAGAATCCCTTCAACAGACGCACCAACAGAAAGGCCTCCTGGTTTACCGCCGACCTCCATGAATCTAAGCAAAGCTTGCGAAGACTCAAAAGAAAGTGTCGACAAGATCAGACTCTGGACAACCTCACAGCCTTCAAAAACGCCATCCGCAGACACCACCAACTCATCCGAGCCGCCAAGAGAACTGCCTTCAAAGACCAAATCAACAACAACACACACAGCCACAAGGAGCTCTTCAATGTCATGAAGGAACTCTCCAACCCCAGCTCCAACGCGAACAACATCCCGCCATCCCAAGACCTCTGCGACTCCCTAGCCTCCTACTTCCAACACAAGATTGCAGACTTCCACGACAGCTTCATCACCCAGGCTCCCCCGGCAACCACCAACACCACAGATTCACCCCCGACCAACCTCCTGCTCTCCTGGACCCCCATCAACAACAACGACACCATCGAAATCATGAACACCATCCACTCTGGCTCTCCATCTGACCCCTACCCTCACCACATCCTCAACAAAGCAAGCTCCATCATCACACCCCAACTACAGAAGATCATCAACAGCTCTTTCGAGTCCGCCACCTTCTCGGAGAGCTGGAAACACGCCGAGATCAACGCC
Source organism: Pleurodeles waltl (assembly GCF_031143425.1). Taxonomy (NCBI): domain Eukaryota; kingdom Metazoa; phylum Chordata; class Amphibia; order Caudata; family Salamandridae; genus Pleurodeles; species Pleurodeles waltl. Next base: position 1,499,833,416 of record NC_090447.1, read on the forward strand.
CTCCTCAAAAAACCCAGGGCTGACCCAAAGGAACTCAAGAACTTCCTGCCTATCTCCCTGCTCCCCTTCCCGGCAAAAGTCATCGAGAAGGCTGTCAAAAGACAACTAACCCGCTTCCTCGAGGCGAACTGCACCCTGGACTCTTCCCAATTTGGATTCAGCAGCAACCACAGCACCGAAACCGCCCTCATCGCCACCACTAACGACATCAGAACCATACTTGACAGCGGCGAAACCGCAGCCCTCATCCTCCTGAACCTCTCGGCCGCATTAGACTCCATCTGCCACCACACTCTACGCTCACGCCTCAGCAATGCTGGAATCCGTGACAGAGCCCTGGACTGGGTCACCTCTTTTCTCACCGGCAGAACCCAGAGAGTTCGCCTCACCCCATTCCGCTTGGAGGCCACTGAAATCATCTGCGGCGTACCCCAGGGTTCGTCCCTCAGCTCGACCCTCTTCAACGTTTGCATGGCCCGCTTGCTAACATCGCCAGCACCCACAACCTCAACATCATCTCATACGCCGACGACACCCAGCTGATCCTCTCCCTCACCAAGGACTCCGCCAAGACCAACCTCCACAAAGGAATGAAGGCCAGCGTCGAATAGATAAAGAGCAGCTGCCTCAAACTCAATTCCGACAAGATGGAAGTCCTCATCTTCGGCTCCACCCCCTCCGCATGGGATGACTCCTGGGGGTCTGACACTCTCGGAACCGCTCCGACTTCCACCAACCACGCATGCAACCTAGGATTCATCTTGGACCCCTCACTATCCATGACCCAGCAATCCAACGCCATCTCCTCCTCCTGCTTCAACACCCTCAGCATGCTCCGAAATGGATACCCACCGAAACCAGAAGAACAGTCACCCAAGCCCTTGTAAGCAGCAAACTGGACTACGACAATGACCTCTACGCAGGAACCACAGCCAAACTCCCTAAGAGGCTGCAACGCATCCAGAACGCCTCTGCATGCCTCATCCTGGACATCCTGCCACTTCACAGACCACCTGAAAAACCTGCACTGGATCCCAGCCGACAAGAGAATCACCTTCAAACTCCTCACCTACGCTCACAGAGCACTGCACGACAACAGACCAGAATACCTCAACAGACGACTCTCCTTCTACACCCCAGCCCGGCATCCCTGCTCTGCCAACCTCGCCCTCGCAACCGTCCCACGCGTCCGCAGAACTACACCCTTCAGTAGATCATTCTTGCACCTTGCCGCCAAAACGTGGAACACTCTTCCCACCCACCTGCGCCAGACCAAAGACCTCCTTATCTTCAGGAAACTTCTCAAGACCTGGCTGTTTGAGCAGTAGCAGCACGTCCTTCCCTCTTTCTCCCACCTCCCCTCCTCAGCGCCTTCAGACCCTCACGGGTGAGTAGCGCGCTTTACAAATTCCTGATTGATTGAGTCAGGCTAGATATCTCAAAGGTACAATCCCACAGACCACAGAAGAAAGGGCTTTGTCAGACCTTGTCCCATAGAATAGGCGAACAGATTATTGGATATTTTCACTAGCTTGACCCTTATCATATACCAAAACCATGTCTGCCAACTTAACATACACCATGGCACAAACAGAGGGCAGTACAACAGTCTTTGATCATAGAGGACCACCCTATTACAATGACCAAGCATTTGGTGGCATGATACAAACCTATGTCAGTGATGTGGCACAGGCACTGTGGTCTGCAATGCGGAACCACATTGACAGCTACACAAAGGTCATACAGGAACATTTTCAACACAATGTGAAGGTAGAATGCATCAACTGCACTTAATGACATGTTTCAAGGCCAAACGATCACACACATGTGACAATTAGACCAACACACCAAATCAAGCAAGTGTTGTTACGTACTGCGCTGGACTTCTCACCTCCGGATACTGGGTTGGCGAATACAGCAAGTCTTCTACAGGTTCTGGATACTCCCAGATAAGGGGGACCCCTTCTAGTAGCCACGGTGTTGCTTGACAGGCTACGCCAAAGCAGACCGTACCTTCCAGAAGGAGTCCTAGAGAGAAAAAAAAAAACAACAACTTCAAACAGGAACTCCTGAAGAAAAACAAGAAAAAACAGGACTTGAAAACAGGAAACAAAAATAGGCAAAATCTCCCAAGGCAAAAAGCAGGAACAAAGAACAGGCAAAAATCTCCCAAGGCAAAAAGCAGGAACAAAGAACAGGAGCGAACAGCACAACCAGAAGGAAGTGTTTGCAACAGAAGGTGGAACAAGACTGACTGACTTGTATACTGAGAAAAGGGAAGTGACATCACAGGAAAAGGAAAGAACACCATCTTGAATTGGGAAGAGCCCATAGACCAGTATAGGAAAAATAAAGTACTATAAAAGAAAAACAGAGCATGCTGGGACAAAAACACGAAGAAGACAAGATGGACACAACATGGACAGAGACAGGAAAAAAGACCAGACAAACCCAGCATCAACAACAAAAAGAAGAAAAAAGAGCTACAGGTAAGTGTAGCGCGACCGTGAGCGAAATATATGCTTCCCAGAATGTGTAGTCAAAAAAAGTGGGGAACGGCGCTCCGAGGACCAGTAGCGGGTTCCACCCGCGAAAACAGAAAGAGACATCTTGTCTGAGCGCGGCATTACAAGTGTATTGTGCACTTCAGAATTCCATCCACCCACTGTCCAAGTTGCTTTGGTACAGGACTCATACACCCCATATCTGTGATCAACATTACCTGGATCAATCTATGTCCACTTCATCTGTCAGAACAGCAACAGCTACCTGCCAATATCACAACTCAGAAATTCCCACATGAGGATGGCATGATGAAGAGACCTGGATAAAACACAATACAAAGAGGCTTGAAAATTATGCATATGACCCAAACCTCATATCAAACTTCAGTAGATCCACTCACATTGCAATGAGACTGACACAAAGAAAGCAGATCATTAAAGTAGTAACATTTACAAGTCTGACTTAGCAAGCAAACCTTGGCTGTATACTGCATAGGATGAGACCCCCTATCTATTGGAAAAAAATACACTACTCAACAGATCCTGACCCCTAAAGTTCCACATACAGTCACAGCAATCCCATGACATTATATACTTACACTCAAGTAAAGTGGTGATTGATGAGCTCTGCCCCAAGTCTTCACATTCCTCTGTCATCCTCACTTGGCATTTCAGGATTCTCACCTGGTGGCACTGATAGCTCCTCCTCAGCTGGAATATATGGGATAGCTCTCCTCAGGGCAATGTTGTGGAGCATGCAGCAGGCCACAAAGGACACCTCACCTAGCTTTGTGCATCCAACATAAGGTGCAACAGGGTACACTCAAAACATGCATACACCAAAGTCTAAGGACTCAACATCTGGCACTGAACACAGGTACATGCACATTGACTCCCCCATTGAAGCCACACCACCTCCACCTCCATGGCCTTGACTTCACATTCTGGCACACATAGGCACAATGTAGCCTATGAGGAGGGAAAATATGGTGAGGTAGAGTGAAAATAGGTGGACATGAGGCACTTATCTGCTCTTCTGGTGCACCATAAAGCTGTCCATATAGTGGTAGGATCTCCTCCACTAGCCTCACCAGTTCCTCTGAAGGCAGGGAGGCAGTACACAGCAGATCATGCAGTGGAGACCTTGCTGGCAGCAGTGTCAGGAGTCAAGTGAGGGATTTTTCAGAACATGGTGGTCACGTCCGCCCCATATGCCGCAGTCTCTGCCGGCAGACACAGCCATTGGCCTGCAACCGCCACTGGCAACATTGTTAGCCTATGCCTGTGTCCACCCCGGTTGCAACCGCCATGACGACTTTTGCGGGTGGTTCCTAATGTCCAGTGGAGTAGGTCAGGCACTTGCCATTTTAGAGGCACATTATGCAATATATGGCTAAAAAAAAAAATCAGAGCTCTGAAAATGTTGTTTATACCATTGATAAATGCTTGTCCACCCATGTAGATCCTTCAACTTAAACACCATTTGTGTACATTGCTAGGCACATATGGCAGCTTGCTTTGGGACACAGTAACCTCCCGGCTCCCCCAACAAAGGTCATTTTAAGTCTTGGGACATCAAGTCACAGTCTGAGTGGCAAGTTTCATGCACAAATTGTTGCTGTCCAGATAGATTACTTGAACACATTTGTGGCAAAGCAAGGGGTAAGCATGTTGTTAATTCTGTGTTGTTTACAGTGGTGGTGCGTACTGTGTATCATGTCCTCAACCTATGACTTGCTTTCTCACAGTTTGTCATTGACATGCATTATGTATGTTGCAAGGGACAAATTGAATGATGGCTAAACTCATTACTTGACCTACATAGGTACCCCGGGAGAAGAAGGATCAGACATCATCCTGTTTACCACCACTGCCAGACCTTCAGGCCATGGAAGAAAGACACATTATCCAGACCTACTGTCTGAATAGGCAAACAATTGTGGATCTCTGTCATCATTTGGAGCCAGACCTGATGTCTGCCATTCATCATTCAAATGGCATACCACCCATCTCACAAGTCATAGCAGTTTTGCACTTCCTGGCTACAGGGTCCTTCCAAAATACAGTTGCCCTATCTGCTGAGATGTCTCAGCCTATGTTCAGTCATTTTTTGGAGGATGTACTCTCAGCAATGTTAAAACACCTGGACAGCTACATCCTGTTTTAGGGATTGTGCCCATGTGAAGGCTGACTTCTATGGTTTGGCACACATCCCACATGTTGTGGGAGCCATTGATGGTACACATGTTGCCTTGGTTCCAACGCATGGCAATGAACATGTCTATCGGAACAGGAAGAACTTCCAATCCATCAAAGTCCAAGTTGCTTGTTTGGCAGACTTCAGCAATTCACAGGTCTGTGCCCGTTATCCAGGTTCAGTTCATGATGCCTTCATCATGCAGAACAGTGCAATTCCACAGCTGATGTCACGACTGTACCCAGAGAGGGCATGGCTCTTTGGTAAGCCACTTATGACATGATTGTTTATACGAAATGTCTGCTGCAAATATTCTGATGAGAGGGACTCATGGTTGCACATATGTCCCATTCCATTACAGGGGACTCTGCATACCCAACCCGTCCACGGTTGTTGACATCGGTGAGGAACCCAACTACATCAGGGGAAGTCCGCTTCAACAATGCCCATATAAGAACACAGCATGTCGTGGAGCGGGCTTTTGGGCAAGACAGGTGGGGCCCTCCTCTACTCATCTGAAAAAGTATGTAAGATCTGTCCTCCCATTGTGGGCGGGTGCCCATTGGACCATGACCCTCCTATTGGCCCGCATTCTGGTGGCGGCCTACCCCGAGCTGGATGGGCATTTGAGGGAGGCACAGCAGTCACAAGTGAATGAGTAGACACACATTTCCTGCTTGTCCCATTGCCAGGTGATTGAGTGGGGTACTGACTGCTCCCCATGACAAATTAGGGATGAGCCATGTGTCACACAGTAGATGGGAGATTGTTTGTGTTGACATGTCATGTGTATCAAACTGGTGTACCTGGCCTTCTGAACCTGGTACCTGGTACAAACCTGGGGGGAATCCTCAACCAACTTTCTCAGCAGGGATCACAAATGGCTGTGTACAGTGATCATTCATGTACTTTTTGTTTTTTGTTGTGGGTGTAATTATTGACCCATAGATCACTTCCTCTGAAAGTCACAGACAAAAGGTAAGTGGGTTATGGATCAGTGTCCTCTGCCATGTGTTTGGGCATATGTGTACAGAGACATCTGCCACCCAGAAGCAAGTTATCTTCAGTGTATGATGGATGCTGGTGCCTCACTGCAGTTTGTGATGTGTTTGTGCCCTGCCTAAATGTGACATGTCTTACATGGCTACTGGTTTGCAGATGTCGCAAACTACTTTCCCTTGGTAAGTGAGAAATGTCCATTGAGTAGAATTATGTCCCATGACTGTAGCCAACAGTCCTTGTGCCTACATGTCAGCATGTATCCTTTGCGCTTTACTTTAGGAAACATCCTAAGTCTGCAATTTCATGCATCTTCTACCCATGTTCCATGTGATGGGATGATGTCTGTATTCCCTCACATATATGTGCATGAAAAACTGCTAGTGGAATAGTACATTTACAATGGTGGTCCATTTCATGTTGTGCCAGACAGAAGTGTGTCAGCATTGTTTATAGTCTGACAAATACCTACATGTGTCATAGTGTGTCATTTGGCATGTAGAACTGCAGTAGCAATGAGGGACATGACAGGTGGGCCCTGATGTGGAACCACTCTGTGTTTATCTATGCCCTTGATGTGGCATCTTGTGGAAAAGTGCACTGAACATGTTTAATGATAGAGAATTGTTCTACGACTGTTGTCATGCATCATGGAATGACTTGCAGTGATATTGACATCACAAGTGTTTGGGTTTGGGCATTCATTCGCAGACAGATACCAGGGTTGGCATGGCTAAGATGTGGATAGTGATGCTCCTTCTCATTGGCCAACAGGTTGGGGTTCTTCTCTTAGTCCTTGCAAGTTCTGTGTCTCTCCAACATGCAAGGTACATATGTTTACTACAGACACACTCAGATGATGTCATTGTAATGGGTGTCAGACATTAGTGGACTCTATCCTGGGGCTTCCTGATTCATTGTTGAGTGTATTCTGTAGACGTCTCTCCCTGACATATTGCACCTAACATAAATATTGTTCCTTTCAATGACACATGTGAGGCCTATCTGAGTGACATTGATACCAGTTGCTTGTGCTTGACTGTGTTGTCACTTTTTGTGCTGTACATTGTTGAAATGTGTCCATTGTGAAATGGGTATTTCCACGTCAGCTACTCCAGAATATTGCACTTTTGTATCTGAGATAGCTGAATTTCATTGGCATCATCTCAAATTGTTGGTACATCATGTAAGTGCTAACAAGATGTGTGCATAAACTTATGTGTGAAATATGGGATGATACTTTACAAAGGGATACTATTGTTGGCTACAAGTTAACTGGGGTCTGCTGCATGTGGCACAGCTGTGAGGATGGAGAGGTCACCTAGTTGTTGTATGGTTATTGTGGTTGCAAGACTTCAGCCATGCAACTGTATTTGTCTGAGATCCTGATAAGCCTGTGGGTAACTTTGGTAAGTTCTGATGGCAATCACACCTAAGTTATGGCACATGAATGTGTCACTTAGGTGAAAGTTTTTGATGGAGCCTATTTGACAATATGGTATTGTCTTGTCAATCAGAGTTGTGATTGAAGTGTTATCATGTACATGTTATGACCCTATTTATAATTATTTTTGCAGCATCAGCACAGGTAGGTGAAGGAGACGGGGCATAGCTGAGTGGGGAAGCATGTGGCCACGGGACCTTGGGTCAAGATACCACTGACACAGAGATACCCAGTGGCCAGGAGGGCAAGGCGAGTGCTGCAGCGAGATGGGATCTACATCCTCATTGGATTCCTCCTCCAGTGGCCACTCCTTAGTGGTGGTGGACCCATCGTGGACCCCCCAGTACCATCCTTGTGCGATCCCCCATTCTATCACAGCCCTTCCTGTTGCTCCCCACCTATTTGATGGAGCCCACTCACCCAAGAGGGTGGGCGTCTCCTTTGCTGCAGGCATCTCTGCCTTAGCCCGTTACCCCTGCTGCGGTCAGTGGGGAGGCTATTGACCTCCTGAGAAGTATCTCTGTGGGTCATACAGCCATTGTGAATGCCATCCAGGGATTGGCAAGTCAACTCCAACAGACTAATGCATTCCTGAAAGGCATTCATGGTGCAATGTCCGGCCTACAGAGATCTTTTCAGGCTCTGGCCTCCACAATGACGTCAGATAGTCACCCCCACCTTCTGTCCCCCCTCCAACTCCCTCTTCTCAGTCCAAATCCCCCCTTCCCTCACTTACGCAAAGCCCACAAACAGATCCTCATGCATCCACCTCAACAGACAAACGTAGCACACACAAACACAAGCACCCCAAGACACACCGGCATGCACACAAGCAATACCCATCCACAGACATAGCAACAGTCACAACTTTCCCTGACACCCCCACCAACCCCAGCATCACACACACAACATCAAGCATACCCACAGACACCACTGCAACAGTCACTGACATAGCCACCACACCTACCATCCTACCCGCAGACACCACCAGAGCAGACCCACAGACATCCACCCCAAGAACCACACCCGCAGACACCACAACTACAGACACACCTACATCGACCACGTCCACCATACCTGCAGTCACAACCCCACCACGGCATTCCCAAATGCCTCCACCCCCCAAGCCCAAAACACATAAACACCCTCACTCACCCGCCCAACAGACACCCACCACACACAAGCATACCTCCCATAAGCACACACCCAAGACATTCACACCTACACAGCCTACAACTCCCAAATTCCATTCCCCTTCTGGTGACCGTCCCTGTGTATCCAAAAAAGTTTTCTTACTTGACCATATTTGACCATAACCTTTGCCCTGTTTCTCCCACCCCCATCCCAGAAGGACCCCACCCAGTTCCCAGTCTGTCCCTTCCACTTCCAAGGCCTCCCCTGCCAAGTAGCCATTCCTCTCTCCCCGAAGAAGCACACCCCTCCCAAAAAGAAGCCCAACATTCCCAAGCCCAAATCCCACCTCCCAAATTGACCCCCCCCCCACACCCACAGAAAATCTCTGAGGTGCCTCCTGCCCACTTGATGCCCCTTCCTGTGGAGGTTGCATGGCAGTTAAGAGTGTGCCATTATTGGACTTGTTCATGGACTGGCAAATGGCCTTTGGTTTTTCAAGGTAATAAACCCAACAGTTGCTTTGTTTTGGGTACACCTTTGTCCTGCAATTCATTTTCTAGCTTTCTATTGTTCCTGAGTGACTTTGGTTGTGTGCCTCCAGTTGTGTGTGTTTGAGCCTGCTTGTTGCTCCACTTGCTGTTGTTAGCAGTATGTGAGTTTGCGTGCAGTGCTATTGTCCCCCAAGGGAAGGGTATATGTTGTGTGTATAGGTATGTGTGTGTTCATGCAACGGTGGTGTCATGGCATTGTACACTGTTTGGTATGGTAAGTATTTATTTTTGAGGATGTCCAATGTGAGCATGTATGGTGTAAGACTTACCCCCTTGAACTGGCTTATGTATACATGTGATGTGTGTCAGCTTGAGTTTTATATGTGCAGGCATGGAGTGTGCTACCTTTGTTTGTATTTGCCTGTGTCCATTTAGGTGTGTGTCCCTCGCAGATGGTTCCTGTAGAGGTATGTCCCATGAATTAGGAGTCATGTGTGCTTTGTTGACTTTCCTTTCCCAATTGTTTAGATGTGCATGGCAATTAGTTTTGGTATTGTTTGTCCTTGAGACCCGTGTAGGGCCATTTCCTGTGGACATGTTGTTTGATGGTCATATTCAAAGAGTTATATATCCCAGTGCAGTCTCCTTCCCTGTGCGTCCCAGATGATGGTCCCATCCAAATTGTGTAGGTATGGTTGTTATGCTGTATTTGCCTATCTGTGTTTTGTGCATGCCATTGTGCTGTGATGTTTGTAATGTATGTGTCCACTGCAGGGCTGTTTACTGGTGGTGTTGTTTGTGTTCTATGCCACATCGATATATATGTGTGTTGTGTGTGTGGACAGTCCACGGCCAGTGTGGAATGTGAGTGTGTGTGCTGTATTTGTATGCATGCTGTAGGTGTGTTGTTGTAGCTGTGTGTGAAAATGTTGTGTAGCCTTCCCTGTCCCTGTGCCTGAGCTGTGTGGCTTAGTCTATTTGTGTAGTGTTGCAGTGCAGTGTGAGTGTGCTGGCCAAATGTGCGTATTGTGTGTGTGTACGTGTCTGTGTTGATGTATGTAGTGAGTGTGTGTTGTATGAAACGTGCACCTGCTGCCCGTGGCATACCACCCAATGATGTGTTTGTCAGTGCTACAAGCTGTTTTTAAAGGTTAATGATACAGGCAGGCGTGTGAGCTTACGGTTGATGGCATCCATGTTGACGTTGATTTCGTTGTCTTTCAAAGAGCAGCAGCGGCATGATGTTTGTGAATGGCTTCATGGTGGCCCCGGACATGTAGAACTGCCTGGTGAGTGTCTCCCTTTATACTGTCTGCTTCCACCAGCTTCTACATGGTGGTTGGACCACCACGGTCACATTGGCAGTGTGCAACTTCGTAATGGATCCGGCGGAAAAACGGTCTCTGCCGGCCTATTTGTGCTTCCTTGTGACCGTGGTGGTCTGTGCTGCCTAGCTGTACCGGTAGACCACTGGCAGTCTTCTGTTTGCCCGGTCCGCCAGACCGTTAGCGGTCAGACCGCAACCACCAACATGGCGGTCACGGGACCACCAAATCCGTAATCAGGCCCATAGTAATTTTAAAGATGGGGGGTAAATTATATATAAATTTAAGGAGTAACTATCACTTTAGCCTTTCTTATGTGTGTGTTGTTAAGTTTGGTTTGTATAGAAAAAGAAATAACATTTTCCTAACTATAGCAAAGGTTTGATCTTTGTTTTTTTTCATTTAATTTTAATGTGTTGCAAATTGTAGTCCAGTTTCGTTGAGTGGAGTGTTATTAAGTGGAATCATATAGTACAGTGGAGGAGAGTGTAGTATATTGTAGTGTCGTAGAGTGGAGGAGAGTGGAGTAGAGTACAGTGGACTAATGTGTCGGAGTGCATTGGCATGTTGTGTAGTATAGTGCTGTGGAGTACACTAGAGTGGACAGGGTTAGCATACAGTAGAGTAAACTGTTATCAAATGGAGTGGTGTCTTATACTGTATAGCGAAATTGTGTGTTGTAGAATGTTGGAAAGTGGAGAGGAGTGTTGTACAGTGGAGTGTAGGTGCATAGAGCGGACTAGAAGGTTGTACAGTGTAGTGCAGGGGCATAGAGTGGAGTACACTGTAGTACAGTGGGGCAGTGTGTAGTGGAGTGGAGTGTTGTACAGTGCAATAGAGTGGGGTAAAGTGTCATTCAAAGGGGTAGAGTGGACTGATGTATCATAGGGTGGAGTAGCGTGTTATAGAGCAGAATGGCGAGGAGTAGAGTAGAGTGCACTAATGCACCTCACAGTGGAAAAAATTAAACCTAATACCTATATCTAAGGGCCTAACTCAGAACACAACAAAAGCGTACTTACAACAACATGGCTGCCTTTATTTTTTGTAAAGACAGTCATTAGCCAATCACATAATGCCTTGTCATCAGTATGAATCGGGGTAGTTTTGCAAAATACAATGGCATTTTATAAAAGTACCACAGCAGATATCACTAAGTTAAAATGCCATATAACTTAAAAATGCTTACCCTACTTCCTGTACTACCTAAAAGGATCTTCTGCACATCATCATGTATAATCCTGCCAAATTTCATGAAACTCCATGGCTCCAGACCCCAGTTAAAAAAACACATTCACCCACTCACAGACCCACCACCAACTCACAGACTCACTCACAGACAGACCCACTTACACACCCTCGCAACCACTTAAACATCCACTCACACACCCAAACAGCCACTCACAGACCCACAAAACCACTCACACACCTATTAACAGACCCACACAGCCACTCACACACCAACTAACACACTCATACACCCACTTACAAACTCACACAACCATTCACACACCCACTCACAGACCCACAAAACCACTCACACACCGACACAGCCACTCCCACGCCCACTCACATACCCACACAAGCAGTCACACATGCATTCACACACTCACCACACACTCACACGCCCACTTATACAACACTCACACACCCAGGTTACAAGGACATTATAGTTAGGGAATAGCATTAAAAACATTTAAATTCACTGAAAGACTAAAGGTTACAGAGACTTTATAGTTAGGAAATATTTTTTTGTTTTACTTAGAAATTCACTGAAAAAACAAGGGTTACAGGGAAGTTAGTTAGGTTCAGATTTTACACACACAAAACCATGGAAATTCAGCAGTTATATTTATCTCAAGTAAAGTAATTATAAATCACGCCCTCACCATGCACTGCTAATTACCCAGCATATTATATCACTCATAACATTTTCTATGACATCATTGATAATATCACTGCAACATTTGCAGTGAAATTATTGATGAGAAAACTGTGCATGATGGGTGTGCGAGGAACAGGAGGTAAGAAACAAAGAGAGTGAGAAAATGGACCCTGGGGATATGCAAGATAACAGAAAGAGAGCAGAGACAGCATCAGAAATAGGGAAAGGAGGTTGGAAAAGCATCATGGAAAGAGTGGCAAACTGGGGGATAAAAAGTAGACAATATGAATGACATAATGGAAAGAAAGGAAGACTGGGAAAAGAATGGAGAAAACAAGGGATGATCAGAAATAATGGAAAGAGATGGGAAGAGAGAGAGAGAGGGAGGAAAGAGACATGAAAGAGAATTGAGAGTACAGGGAGAAATGGAGTTCATAAACAGGGAGGGTAAAGAGAAAAATATAAAAATGAGATTGGAGAGTACAGAAAAAGAAAAGATATTTGAATGAGTGCATGGAAAGAGAATGAAGTGAGACTGGAGACTAAAAGAGAAAAAGATGAAGACCACAAATTAAGGAAGTAAGAGGATGGGAAGCAAGAGGTAGGAATAAGATATGGAGAAAGTGAGGGAGAGGGGAGATTTGCACATAGAGTGGCTGACATGAATATTTAATCTCTTTTAACCACACCCACTGCATGCCCATCACCATCACTCGTACATGGTCTTGCCTTTCAAAAATCCTTTGTTATCATTGGTAAATGCTTTCTGTTTGTTCCGTCTTAGGGCAGTTTTGTTACCGACTTGGCCATCGACCCTGTTACATGCACGTTAGCCAATACGTTTGACTTCAAGCAAAAAATTTTTTTCCTTTTGTGTCTCTTCTTTGCACTCATGCTCATGGTAGCTCCAACAAAGATCATAGGTTGTGCATAACTTAAGAGCGACCCCCAACAAGCATCATAGGTTGTGTATAACTTAAAAGTGACCGCATCAAGGATCATAGGTTGTGCATAACTTGAAAGCAACTCCAACAAGGATCATAGGTTGTGCATAACTTGAGGGCGACTCCAAAAAGGATCATAGGTTGTGCATAACTTAGGAGCAACTCCAACAAGGATCATAGGTTGTGCATAACTTAAGAGCAACTCCAACAAGGATCATAGGTTGTGTATAACTTAATAGCAACCACCAACAAGGATCATAGGTTGTGCTTAACTTAAGAACGACTCCAACAAGGATCATAGGTTGTGTATAAATTAATAGCGACCACCAACAAGGATCATGGGTTGTGCTTAACTTAAGAACGACTCCAACAAGAATCATAAGTTGTGCATAACTTAGAAGCAACCCCAACAAGCACCATAGGTTGTGCATAACTTAAGAGCGACTGCCAACAAGGATCATAGGTTGTGCATAACTTAACATTGACCCCAACAAGGATCATAGGTTGTGCATAACTTAACAGTGACCCCAACAAGGATCATAGGTTGTGCATAACTTAAGAGCGACCGCCAACAAGGATCATAGGTTGTGCATAACGTAAGAGCAACTCCAGCAAGAATCATAGGTTGTGCATTACTTAAAGGTGACAGTCAACAAGAATCATAGATTGTGCATAACTTAAACAGCGACCCCAACAAGGATCATAGGTTGTGCATAACTTAACAGTGACCCCAACAAGAATCATAGGTTGTTCATAATGTAAGAGCAACCCCAACAAGGATCATAGGTCGTGCATAACTTAAGAGCAACTCCACAAGGATCATAGGTTGTGCATAACTTAAGGGCGACTCCAACAATGATCATTGGTTGTGTATAACTTAAGAGCAACTCTTTAGGAAAGAACCCTCTTTCTTGCCATGGTTATCCCCATTTTCTGCCTGTTATCAGTGTGTTTGACTGTGTTCATTGGGATCCTGCTAACCAGGACCCCAGTGATTATGCTCTCTCCCTTTAAACTTGGTAACTTGAACCACATACACCCACATTTGGCATACTGGTGCCCCCATGTCAGTCCCTAGTATATGGTACCCAGGCACCCAGGCACCCAGGGCATAGGGGTACCAGGGGATCCCCATGGGCTGCAGCAAGTATTATGCCACCCATGGGGAGCCCATGTAAAATGTGTCTGCAGGCCTGCCATTGCTGGCTTTGTGAAAAGGTGCATGCACCTTTTCACTACAGGTCACTGCACCAGGTCACTGTAAGTCACCCCTATGGTAGGCCCTCCTAGCCCCGAGGGTAGGGTGCAACTACCCATGTGTGAGGGAATCCCTGCACTAACAGCGGTGCCCCAAAAAATTCCAGTTGTATTTTCCTGGACTTCGAACGCCCTTTTATGTGTGTACTGGACATATGTCACTACTTATGTCCAGCTACATAATGGTAACTCTGAACTTGGGCATGTTTGGTATCAAACAAGTCGGAATCACACCCCAATACTGTTGGCAGTATTGGAGGTATGATTCCATGCAGTCCGGGGGCTCCTTAGAGGACCCCCAGCATTGCTCCTACCAGACTTCTGGGGTTTTCTGGGCAGCCCATGCTGCTGCCACCCCTCAGACAGGTTTCTGCCCTCCTGCTGCTTGAGCTACTCAAGCCCAGGAAGGCAGAACAAAGTATTTCCTTTGGGAGATGGGGTAACACCCTCTCCCTTTGGAAATAGGTGTTACATGGCTTGGGAGGGGTAGCCTCCCCAAGCCACTGGCATGCTTTGAATGGCACATTTTGTGCCCTCCTCGCATAAATCAGTCTACACCGGTTCAGGGACCCCCAGTACCTTCTCTGATATGAAACTGGGCAATGGAAAGGGGAGTGACCAATCCCCTATCCATCACCACCCCAGGGGTAGTGCCCAGTGTTCCTCCAGAGGGTTCCTTGATTCTGCCATCTTCAATCCAAGGTGGGCAAAGGCTTCTGGGAGCATCTGAGTGGCCAGGTCAGGCAGGTGACGTCAGAGACCTCTCCTGGTAGGTGATCATCTGGCTAGCTGACCAATCCCCCTTTTAGGGCTATTTAGGGTCTTCCTCTGTGGTGGGTCCTCGGATTCAGCTGGCAAGATTCCAGCAGGACTCCTGCAACCTCTACTTCGACTTCTATCCACTGGAACCGGACTGGGCCCTCCAGGAACCGACAATCTGCATCCATGACGAAAACTCTGTTTGCAACATTGTTTCCACGGCTCCTTCCAGCTTCTGCAACATTTCCCTGGCTGTGCATCCTCGAAGGACAGCAAGTCTTCAGCCTGCATGAGAAGGAAGAAGGAATCTCCCTTGGAGTGAAGGAGTCAGTTCCCTGCATCCGCAGGCACCAACTGCAACGACGATGGGCTGTGTGGATCTCCTTTCATCCTGAGCTGCATGGATCCTGCATCACAGGTGGTGGTCTGGAGTGGTCCCCTTGGTCCTTTCTACCAGCTGTCCAACTTTGGTGAAGGTAAGCCCTTGCTTTCCGACGTAGGACTGTACCCCCTTGCACTGTGTCTCTTGCAGCTACCAAGGCTTGTTGGCATCTCCTCAAAGGGATCTTTAGGCTCCGTGTAGCCCCAGCCCCCAGCACTCTTCTCTGCGATGCACAGCCCTCTGCATGCTTCTCCTGCAGTGTGGGACCCTTCTTCAGTTGTGCTGCATGGGCTCCTCTGCGACTCCTGGTTCCTCATCCAGTGGGTCTCCTGTGGGGGCTGCCTTTTCTTCTGTGGGCTCTCTGCCTTGCTGAGGCTCCCCATAGGACTCCCCTTCATGGGTTGAGTCCTACTGGACCTTGCTGGTCCCTGGCAGCTCCACTTTTGCTTCATCCCGACCTCTGACTTTACCAAGGCTTGTTGGTGGTTTTTCCACACCACTAACCAACTGCAATCCCCCATCCGGCATGGGACGTCGACTGCATCCTCCAGGAACTCTCCTCTGGCTCCAGCTCTGCATTCCTGACCGTCTTCGTCCTATTGTCGACCAACTCCTGCAACCAAAGGCTGGTGTGTAGTGGTTCCTGCCCCCACCGGACACTTCTGTGACTTCTGGACTTGGTACCCTTCTTCAGGAATCCACCACAGGTTTCTTGCAGTCTTGTCTGGGAGTTGCATTATCTTCCTTTTACTCCTTTTGGGTGGTTTGGGGAAAATCCAGTAAGTTATTCCTTTCTTCCTAGTCGCTGGGGGGCACTGTGGTACTTACCTTTGGGGTTCCTAGTTCCCCAGCTCTCCTCTACACATTCTACTTACCTAGGTGGGGGTCCTGCATTCGCATTCCATTTTTTTTAGTATATGGTTTAGGCTCCCCCCAGGGTGACTATTGTCTACTGCTATTTGCACTGTTTTCTACCACTTTTTATGGCTATTACTGATTACTAGTGTACATATTCGGTGTGTTTACTTACCTCCTATTTGAGTATTTCTTATCTAGGGTTTTGATACTGTGTTACTGTAATAAAGGACCTTTATTTTCGTAACTGAGTGTTTTCTTTCATGCATGTATCACATGAGCTTTGTATGTGTCCTAGATGAGCCTTGGCTGCTCAACTACTCCTAGACAGCCTGGCTTCTAGACACTGCCTACACCGCACTAATAGGGGATACCTGGACCTGGTATAAGGTGTAAGTACCTAAGGTACCCACCACACACCAGGCCAGCGTCCTACAAACTCCAACAAGGATCATGGGTTGTGTAGAACATAACAGCGACTCCAACAAGGATCATGGGTAGTGTGTAACTTAAGAGCTGCCAACAAGAGGTGTCTCTTGAAGTCTTTTCAATGCTTCGCAGGGCCGGACTGGAACCCAAAGCAGCACTGGCAAATGTGTTCAGACCAGCCCCCATACGATGCATAGTGAGCAAGTGTGACTACTACAATGGGGCATGAGGGTTCTCCGCCCAAGAAAATTTGGGGAACATATTTTAAATTTTCACTATATTTTAAAGCTCTGCTGGACCCGTCAAACACTCAGTGAGTCTCTAGATTAGTTGTCTCCAAACCTTTTAATGCTGCGCCTAACCCAGTTGAAAAATAAAAATCACTAGGTCCCCCTCAGAATTTATCACAAATATTTTATAAAAATGGCAATGTTTAAATATGTCTAGACGTATTTAAACATTGCAGTTAAGTACTTTTACCTTTTTTTTTAAATGCAATAACATGTTTTGCTTAAAACACTGTTATCTGTGTAATGCTTCTTTAGGCCAGAGTCGGGCGGGCCCCCTGGGAGCACTTGAGGTCCCCCTAAGGGGGCCCGCCCCCCAGGTTGAAGACCCCTGCTCTAGATGCTTTACACGCCCTCCAAAGGGAGCTGGTAATCACATGCTGAGTAGGCGAAAAATTCAAGTTGCCTTAAAAGTACAACATTCCGATGCTTGTGCACAGCTACTTCTATTTCACTTTTTAAGACTCGGCAAAAAAAAAAATCTGCATATGTTGTCATAAACGCCGAGGAGCGTTACCTGTCAAGACAGGGACGTTTTTGCCGTCTTTTTGCAATCTGTCATGGGGGAATGCCAACTTCAAACTGTCTCTGAAAGAAGAGACTTTTTAAAGGCAGTAATTGTGGTCACGATCTTCAGTCAGGCAGCGCTGGTTAGTAGAGTGTTACTTGAAACATGGGATTCAAGGGCCTTGTGATTAAGGGAGTTAAAGGCTTTGCTTATTTTTCTGCACCAACCATGGTTTTGCCAGTGTTTGGTGAGCAGCACAGATCGTTTCACAATACAGGATGCTTAGTGCACCAGGATTTTGAAATGCACCAGGATCTTCAATGACAATGTCACTGCTGCACAAACACAGCATTCGAAGATTCCAATCTGTACATAAACAAAACAGTTCCACCCCCCCCAGGTAGTACGTCCTTTCTGTTCACGTCATCAAGGCAGCAGCGAATCAGAGCGCACTCAGCAGCAAGACAGACATGGTGAGGGGAGGGGGGGGGGAAGCAAGCAGAGCTGCTGGGACACACCACGACCATGCTCATAACCAGGGGCGCAGCTTGGTCAGTAAAATGGGGGGGCGGGGGGGGCAAACTTCAGATTTTCTGGCAATCCGGCTTTCATACAATGGTTAAACACGTTATACGAGAAGAAGGGTGCATGAGAGGGGCATACGGGGGAGTGGAAGGGGAAAGGAATGTGGGTCGGTAGGAGTACTAAGAGAGAAAACTAAATATTATATGGATCAATCAATCAGGAAAGAGCGGCTACACCCAACAGAGTATCTATTATTAGGACGATCTGCCCCCAGGGTGGCAGAAACCTCTAGGGCACCAGGGATCATTTTTTGTTTTCTATTTGTTTTGTTTTTTGTTTTTTTTAGGTGGGGAGCGACCCCTTAGGCAAGGGTCGCTCCCCTAGGGGGCAAATTTTATTTAGGCCATTTCTGCCCCCTTTGGGGGCAGATTGGCCTATTTTATTGAGGCCAATCTGCCCCTCAAGGGGGGCAGAAACCACTAGGCACCCGGGATTTTTTTTTATTTTTTTCGTTTTACAGATGGGGAGCGACCCCTTGGACAAGGGTCGCTCCCCTGGAGAGGAAAATTGTATTTAGGCCATTTCGGCCATTTTTTGCTACGCCAATCTGCCCCCAAGGGGGGCAGAAACCACTAGGCACCGGGGATTTTTTTTTTGGCGTCAATGTCACGCAGGGGGAGCGACCCTGTAGGCAAGGGTTGCTCCAGGGGGGGGGCTTGGAGGGGGCAGGGGAGCAAATTTAATTTAGGCTATTTCTGCCCCCCCTGGGGGCAGATCAGCCTATTATTAGGCCGATCTGCCCCCAGGGGGGGCACAAACCTTTAGGCGCCAGGGCAATTTTTTTTGTGTGTTTTTTTTGTTTGTTTGTTTTTTTAGAGATGGGGAGCGACCCATTAGGCAAGGGTCGCTCCCCTGGGGGGCAAATTGTATTTAGACCATTTCTGCCCCACTTGGGGTTAGATTGGCCGATTTTAGGTCAATCTGCCCCCAAGGGGACAGAAACCACTAGGCACCGGGGATTTTTTTTTGGCGCCAATGTCACGAAGGGGGAGCGACCCCGTAGGCAAGGGTCGCTCCCGGGGGGGCGGGTTTGGGGGGGTGGGGGATGGGGGCAAATTTATTTTAGGCCATTTCTGCCCCCCCTGGGGCCGGCTGAGCTAGAGGCCAAAATCCACAGGTAGGCACTTTGCAAAAAACACCTCTGTTTTCTGTGAAAAAATTTGATGTGTCCACGTTGTCTTTTGGGGCATTTCCTTTCGTGGGCGCTAGGCCTACCCACACAAGTGAGGTACCATTTGTATCAAGAGACTTGGGGGAACGCTGAGTGGAAGGAAATTTGTAGCTCCTCTCTGATTCCAGAACTTTCTGTCACCAAAATGTGAGGAAAATGTGTTTTTTTAGCCAAATTTTGAGGTTTGCAAAGGATTCTGGGTAACAGAACCTGGTCAGAGCCCCACAAGTCACCCCATCTTGGATTCCCCTAGGTCTCTAGTTTTCAATAATGCACAGGGTTGGTAGGTTTCCCTAGGTGCCGGCTGAGGTAGAGGCCAAAATCTACAGGTAGGCACTTTGCAAAAAACACCTCTGTTTTCTTTCAAAAAATGTGATGTGTCCACGTTGCGTTTTGGGGCGTTTCCTGTCGCGGGCACTAGGCCTACCCACACAAGTGAGGTATCATTTTTATCGGGAGACTTGGGGGAACACAGAATAGCAAAATAAGTGTTATTGCCCCTTGTCTTTCTCTACATTTTTTCCTTCCAAATATAAGAGAGTGTGTAAAAAAGACATCTATTTGAGAAATGCCCTGTAATTCACATGCTAGTATGGTCACCCCGGAATTCAGAGATGTGCAAATAACCACTGCTTCTCAACACCTTATCTTGTGCCCATTTCGGAAATACAAAGGTTTTCTTGATAGCTACTTTTCACTCTTTATATTTCAGCAAATGAATTGCTGTATACCCGGTATAGAATGAAAACCCACTGCAGGGTGCAGCTCATTTATTGGCTCTGGGTACCTCGGGTTCTTGATAAACCTACAAGCCCTTTATATCCCCGCAGCCAGAAGAGTCCAGCAGACATAACGGTATATTGCTTTTGAAAATCTGACATTGCAGGAAAAAGTTACAACGTAGAGAAAATTTGCTGTTTTTTTCACCTCAATTTCAATATTTTTCTTTTTCAGTTGTTATTTTCTGTAGGAAACCCTTGTAGGATCTACACAAATGACCCCTTGCTGAATTCAGAATTTTGTCTACTTTTCAGAAATGTTTAGGTGTCTGGGAACCAGCATTGGTTTCACGCCCATTTCTGTCACTGACTGGAAGGAGGCTGAAAGCACAAAAAATTGTAAAAATGGGGTATGTCCCAGTAAAATGCCAAATTTGTGTTGAAAAATTGGGTTTTCTGATTCAAGTCTGCCTGTTCCTGAAAGCTGGGAAGCTGGTGATTTTAGCACCGCAAACCCTTTGTTGATGCCATTTTCAGGGAAAAAACCACAAGCCTTCTTCTGCTGACACTTTTTCAATTTTTATTGAAAAAAAAACGAATTTTTCACTGTATTTTGTCTAATTTCTTGGCCTCCTTCAGGGGAACCCACAAAGTCTGGGTACCTCTAGAATCCCTAGGATGTTGGAAAAAAAGGACGCAAATTTGGCTTGGATAGCTTATGTGGACAAAAAGTTATGAGGGCCTAAGCGCGAACTGCCCCAAATAGCCAAAAAAAGGCCTGGCACAGGAGGGGGCGAAGGCCTGGCAGCGAAGGGGTTAAAAATATTTTTGAGGACTATTAAAACAGAGAGGGAGAGAGTGTGTGTCAGTTTTTGTCTGTGTGTGTGTGTAACAATTCCTGGTGAAATCCGACAGACATCTCAACATACCCGACTGAAAGCACCTGTATCCAATTATTTATCAGAAAATACATTTATTAGGGGGGTGTCACACCCCAACACCCCCCTTCAAGCTACATCCCTGCTCATGACATTACAAACACAGAGAATGGGCTTTAGGTCAGCCCTTGCTCATTATTGGACCGCTTTGTTGTATAACTTAGTTGATTTGATGGCTTTCCTTTCTTGTGTTTGCCCTGTCCAGTATCATTTCAGTCTCACAATGTTCTCATTGGACAAGTCGTATCCTTACACAGTATATCTTAGGGGATACCTATCTTTTTAGGAGTTACTTATTTTTTTTCTTTTTCTGCACTCCATAGGAGTTTATATGTTTCCTTGCTATCCCACATTTTTCTCCTTATTTCCACCCGCCTACAGTCTTTTCCCTTCCTGACCCTCCTGACCCCTGGTCTGCGTCCCGTCCTGCTTTCCATTCTGCTAGCCATGTTTTGTTTGTATTTATTTTGTTTCCAAGAGCCCAGAAGCTACAAAATGATGATGATCTGCTCACATGGTTTTCTGCCCCTTGTGTGCACTACTTCTCTTTTTGCACATTTTAATTTACTATTCTGCATGGCAATCCATCATGTTCGAATGGCAAATTAAACATGGCTACTGTGCATCATGATATACAGGTATCACTCCACTGTACACTGGATTGACGTGCCATGGGTGCTGCTGTCGTGGCCTCATATTACCTCCACAATTTGAGAGAGAGAGAGTGATGCCTGGTGCACATCACTGCAGTGACTAGGTGTAAGTTGGTGCTGCCTGGGGCACACAACGGGGCACCACATAGCATTGATTTGTCAACAGTGGGAGCAATTCCTAGAGCAGAACATCACAGTGAGTGACTGGGCAACACTTACTTCATATTGGTGTGTAAGGAAATGCCTCTTTTTGCATAATCAACCCCAAAGGTTTGGGATGACACTGCTGGTTCTTCGACTCAGAGTGCACTGAGGCCTGGTAACCAGACATCAGTGCCAGTGCTTTTACCCTTAAAAGTGTATAAGTTTGATTAGCTTATACTTAATTGGCTAAGATAACTCACTTATGGGTCCCTACTATATGGTACCGGAGTACCCAGGGCCTGTAAGTTAAAGTGCCTCTGGAGGGAGGACTGCCCTGCTGTTTCCTGGCCTTGATTTCAGAGGCTGCACCAAGAGCTGGGCTGCACCTTCTGATCCTTGGGTTAGCAAAGAGAAGACGGTGCTGTGGACCTGGCTTGTGTAAAAATCATCCCTGAGCCCCAGACAGGAAAGGTGAACTCCAAGAATCAGTTGGCTGACTTTCTGTTACAGCATCAAAGCCATAAAAGCGGAAGAAGCTTGTCCTGGCTAGTCAGTAGCCACAATCTTTTGACTGCCTCCGACCGTCAATGTGTAACTCAGACGAACGAGTCCCAGTGCTCAAAAGTTGTACCAGAGTCTGCTGGACATGGTTGAGTTGTCAGAGAGCAGGTTGGTCACCCAAGATGGACAATAGCCATCAACAAAATAATCCACTGTTTTCGTTGTGACCGGAGACCAGTAGTCTAGTGACAAGTGGACTTTTGCTGGAGCAAAAAAAACTTCAAGGGACATCGACCCCTGTGGCCAAAGTTGCCCCACCAGCACAGTGGACTGAGGTTTAGCCCCAGGAAGCCTCCCGTCACAGCACAACAACCTCAGCATCATACAGCATCATCACCCTCCGGTATCCCTTGAATCAGGACCACTCCATTAATGTCTATGGTGCTTCGCTCATAGAGCCTCGAACTGGACTTGAGACTGCTTTAGTGACAAGGTATCTGTCCTAGAAATTTTTACAGCTCCCCTTGACCTCCTCACTGTCAGAGTTGGTCACCGCAAAGCAGGCCACAATAGGTAAACACAACTTTATAGAAGTTTTACAAAGTTTCCAAAGTTTCTGCTATTCATGGTAGTTACCAAAGCTTGTTGGCTTTTTGAGTGAAAAGTAGTGATTTATGCTTTACTTAAAAATCTGTATTTCTGGAACGCTTCAAAGGATTTGTTTCACTTTGGTGACTACAAATTCATAAAAATAAGATCTATTTTTATAAATCGGTGTCAGATTTCTTTTGTTTTGTGTGACTTTCTTAATATGTTGTTTTAGTGCTTCTAAGAGCTTTACACATTTTCCTTTGTTTTAACCTGACTGCTCGGAGCTTCAGATACCCAGAGCTGAGCTAAAGATTTTACAAAAGAGCCTGGCTGGATACAAGACGGTAATGAGGTCTCACAACCACATCATGTATAATACATCACTGTCCTCACACGAAGGGCGTTTTCTCCATATGAGCATAGGGGCGTTGAACTATCTGCGAGCCGATGGCCACAAATACCTATGTCTTTTGGCAGGCAAGGCGTACTGCCGTCCTAGGCATGGTTTACTGCAGCGACCAGCTGCGGCTGTATATCTGAACTGCGCCTGTCTGGTTGGCTGGTATTTTGCCTGTGGCCAGCCTAACATGCGTAGTTCAGGTGTCCCCAGTCATCACTGTAAGTGTGCTGTAAGCTGTAAGCGCTCCATCGGAGACCAATGTGACTGTGTGTTCACCTGTACCAGCCAATCCTTGCACTGCTCTTATGCTGTTTACTATTATAAACAGCATGAGAGCAGTGCTTTCATTGGCTGAGGTGGCTAGTTTCACTTTCTGCATCCCCGGCATGCTTAGCACTTCAATGCAACCAGGCAGCATGCATGTTGCTGGTGGATTTTGAAGAGTTGGCCTGCAAGAGGATCTCCGACTCTGAGGCAAGATTAAGAACTTAAAGCATTGTGTGTGACATTCACTGTCAAAAACGTGGTACCCTCCTCCCCTTGAAATTGTCAAACAATGAGTAATTCATAAAACTCCATCAAGAGATGAGAACCTGGCAACAATCCAAGGCTATTATGGGGAAATTGTAATTTATTAAAGCAGCGCACGCCTGCAGCCTTTCAAACTGATAATCACATTTGTTTTGGGACATTTACCTGGAAACGCTGGAAGGTCTTTTAATACTTTTATTAAATGCACTAAATAAGATGTATAATTTAACTCCCTTCGGCGGGAAAGCTGGACGGCCACCAGCAGCAGATCCCTATAGGGTTGACTCAACATGAATGCCACCTGCTGGTCCAGTACAAATAGGCTCATTAAAACCTATTATAAAAACTGGTCACTGCTAAATGCTGGATATCAATTTGTCTTCTAATGGCTCCATTTATGCTTTGCTTTTCAACAAACAGCCTAGGAGTCTGGGCACCAGGGATGGTATCAGTGGGTTTTGCAAGCACGTCTGCCTGCATCTGATGGAGTGGGCAGAAAAGACCCACCGGACACCCTAATAACCTCGTCTCATTCTGATTACATCGGTACTGTATGCCTTATGAAATAGGTCCATGTATTTATCACTTAGGGCAAAATTACAAGTGGGCCCGTCAGCCTATTGTGGGTGAAAAGTCCTGCTTTCTGCCAAATTGGGATTGCATGTGTCCCGGTATTAACGGGTACATTCCCACCTGCAAAAAATAATATTAAAATCAGCTACTAAAGAAGGATAGAATTCAGGAAAAACATGTTATTACCCATTTCAAATTACAAAACTCTTAATCCTTTGGGGGAGGTGCGGTAGTATTGTCTTGTATTGGTAATACTTGGTGCATATTGCTGTTGAAATGTTGTTGCACTAACTACTAAACATACAACCTACTATAGCAATCTTTTAATTGGGCTACACTGATGCATTAACCAGAAGCTCTTGCATCGCAGAGAGAAGGTGTGTGCGCTCGGCAAATAGGCGTGATCTTCCAAAATTGCTGTGTATGTAAAAATTTCAAGGAGACCGACGCGCTCTGTGCAGTCATTAGATGCCAGACGGGCTAATGCCCCACCATTTCCTAGAGTCACCAGCCGCCAGTGCTCACATGGTGCATGCCAGTGGGCCTCACCAGCACTTATTGCAGGGGACCAAGTCTCTTCAGTCCTTCCTGCAGACAATATTCCCACTTGTCCACAAAGCTTTTTTGCCCACCTGTCCTTCTGAAGCCAACACAAGCCCAGGCATTTCTGTCCGCAGTCACGTCACCGGTGGTGATATTGGATGAATCATCCTAGTGGGGTATCTACTTGTCCTGCGAAGTAAGGCCCCGGGCATGAATAAGAATGTGCATCCTTTCTCAATCAATCAAAGCATTTGTAAAGCTCACTACTCACCCGTGAGGGTCTCAAGGCGTTGGGGGTGGGGGGATGGAGGGGTGCTGCTACTGCTCAGACAACCATGTCTTGAGGTGTCTCCTGATGGTTAGTAGGTCTTGTGTCTGTCGCAGGTGGTTAGGAAGAGTGTTCCATGTCTTGGCAGCGAGGTGGGAGAACGATCCCTGTTCTTTCAGCAGAGAGGCAGATGGTGGCATTGGTGTCCCTGTTTTAGGGGTCTGTCCGGATCAACATTGAGTCAGCCAGGATTTCCCCAACACTGGGAAACAAAAGGTACAGACAGACTCCAGCCCACACATGATTTGGTCCTCTCTGTCTCATTGTCAGCTTTTTAACTCGTTTGAGTGTCTTATGTACACTTTGATATATTTTAAACTCAACGGATCCCTCCTAGAATATAAGTAATGTGATCCATTCTGGCGGTTGACAGGGTACCACTGACTAGATCAGTGATTCCCAAACATTTTAGACCCATGACCTAATTTTTAGAATAACAAACTTTTGAGACCAACCTCGCTTTAATGGACATAAGGCGGGAGATTTTTTAATGTAACTAAAACATCGTGTGGTAGCACACTGTTCTTTACAGAGAAGCACATTTTTTAGTGAAATTGCCACTAAATTAACAGAGACATACAGTTTGCTCACAACTATATTGCACAAAATTATAATGTTTGGAAACTGGGTTTCAGTAAGTATTTATCATTTGTACATCACCAAGTAAAATGTCTTTGTTGTGATCCAGTTAAAATCTTTGTTTTAAATCACACTTCAGAATTATAAAAAACTATAGGGCAAATTTATGGGCAGTTTGTGCCATGCTTGCACCATGCAACGTGGTATATGTGTGGTGCAAACCATTAAGCCATACTATTGAAGCCACGCAAAACCACTTTGCGTGGCTTTGAATGGCCTCAAAAATATGGAGTAAGGCAAGAAGCGCAAACCGCTGCATTGCCTAACTTTTACCCTTGCACACCAGTCCCATGGTGATTGACGCATCACCAGATTCACCAAACCTGGTAAACATGGGAATGTCCCAAAACGATATGCCTCCCCAGGAGAGGCATAACGAGGAGAAATGTTATTTCTCCTTTTTACTTCCTCTTTCTATGTGTTCTACATTCTGCAGCACACATAGAGGAATATGCCTTTAGGTATTGTTTTTGTGTGTGGAGCAGAGAGTGCCTCTCTTGTGTGTGCCTATGTTGGCACTATGTAGCCCATTGTGCACTGTATGCCCTAAATAAATATGACGCATTCCTGCTCTTTCCCAGTGACGCAGTGCAGCACAGCAGGGTGACGCGCTGCATTGCACCACTTCCCCATAAATATGGGCCTATGTGCTTACTTTTCTCTTTGCTAACTGCTGGGTGTGTACAGTTCATTTACAGGTATTTACATGTTGTTTTTTGTAACCAAAAAAATGACATCCTACAGCCTTTCCTTTCGTGTGCCCTATACCCCAGCAAGATTATCACGTAATTCACTTTACTTTTCATTATCTGGCTGCAAATTGAGAGGCCCTTGTAAACAGAAATCCCCATGTTATAAAACATCAGCAGCAAATTTGTCAAAAGCCATAGCCTGACATTTGAACTCTGTCTTTGCAGAGCAGCAAAAGTGACAAGAATAATACAGAATTTAAAGGCATCTTTATTTAATTCTTGGACTTTCTGGACCCACCACAACTTGGCTCAAGACCCATCGTTTGGAAAACACTGCTTCATTTCTCCACTTTTTGCTTTGCGTTCTGGTAGTTGTGGTTCTGCATTTTTAAAGCACAGTAAACTACAAAGAAGAAGCTAACACTGAATGAAGTGCTGGTATGGACCAATTGAGTTCTGTGCCACGAGGGGTGTAGACTGCTCCTGCAGATAGTTATGAGATACACTACGCCCTGTGGGTATACAAACAATCCAGTCTTGGCTGATGAGGATGGGATAACTGGAGGCAATTCTTTTAAATTATAATACATATTAGCATGCTTGTATTATGGTCCTCATTTATAGGAATTTGGTGTAGGGCAGTTCAGCAAGTCAGCTTACTGCGCTGCCCTAAGCCAAAGTGAAAGGGCAGGAATGCACCGTATTTACGCAATACAGTGCTTTCCTGTCCTTTCCCCCTGCACAGGCGCCCTTGCAATGGTGCCTGTGTTGTCCCACAGGATTGTTTTTGTGCAGGACGGGGCACCTTCCTGCACAAAAACAATCCTGAGAGGCGGTTTCCTATTTTTATGTG
The DNA here is from genome assembly GCF_031143425.1 of Pleurodeles waltl. Taxonomy (NCBI): domain Eukaryota; kingdom Metazoa; phylum Chordata; class Amphibia; order Caudata; family Salamandridae; genus Pleurodeles; species Pleurodeles waltl. The sequence continues at coordinate 1,499,860,677 of NC_090447.1, forward strand.
TGCTGCAGAATGCAGCATATATCGAAAGAGGAAAAAATGAGGAGAAATAAAGTGGTATCCCTGTCATGCCTCACCTCAGGAGGCGTAAAGTTTTGACGCATCCCCAGGTTTACATGGTTTTGTAAATCTGGGAAAGCGTCAAAATCCATGGGTGTTGCATGGGAAAACCCATTGCATTGCCAATGGCATGTCCCCTCGAGAGCAGAGTAAGGCAACACAGCGATTTGAGCTGCCTTGCCTTACTCCATATCTTTGAGATCATTCAAGGCCATGCAAAATGGTTTTGTGTGGCCTCATAAATACGGCGGAGAGGTTTGCACCAACGGAGCGTCACAAAAAGTGACCCAATGGCGGTGCATGGGGCTCATAAACATGCCCCTATGAAACTGCTGCAGATAATATGCATTATAAATAGTATGGGCACTGGAGGACTGAATATCCTTCGTTGCCTACTGCACAGTGAGAGGTGAAGCTGATGTTAGGCTTTTGGCAGGCAGTGTAAGTCCTTCACAACATGAAAGCGCCTCGAGGGTCTTCTGTGCTCTATATATACAAGGTCCTATCTAACCAAAGTGCCCCGTCGGAGAAGTGCCTTAAAACTGTGCTTCAAAATACCAGATAAAAGTCCCAGTCTTTTCAAAGCAAGTGGAGTTAGGCAGCCTCGTTCATTTTACACCCCCTTTGAACTAAGATGAAATCTGGGTTTTTAGAGCAGGAGGTGCCATTTGTCCTGGGGTAGGGACTGGAAATACATTTCAGACTCAAAATCAAGATGAACAGCTCACTTAGACTTTTTACGACCAAGTTTAAAAATGAACAAATGATCTTAAAGAATTTTAAAAGAAGATAAAGGATGGAAGGAAAATAACAGACAATGTATTCGTTCACCAGCCCTGTCACTGGAGTACGCTTTTTAGGTTGAGCATAGAAGCGCGCACGCGCTGCTTTTCTGACTTATTGGTATGTATCTGGGCTTTTAACCACACCCGCCGCACACCCATCACTATCACTCATTTATGGGCTTGCCTTTCAAAAATCCTTTGTTTTCGTTGATTATTGCTTTACGTTTATCCCTCCTTAGGGCAGTTTGGTTACCACCTTGGACCCTGTTACATGCCTAATTGCACTTTTGCTGATAACTTTGACTGCAAGCGAACTTCTTTTTCCTTTCGTCTCTCTCTTTGCGTTCACAGCAGCACTTTGAATTGGCTCGCTTATGTCAACTGTTTTACTTTTTTATTCTCAGTTTGTGTGGCAAGAAAAGTCCAGTTAGGAATTTACAATGCTAATAGCTCTACCTCAAGCAAACGCAAGACTCAGTGCATTGCAAATGCCTGTTTTATTTTAGGAGGATGTGCACGTGCTTAGTCAAAATGTTATCACTCAGTGCAAGGGAGCCAGGGGTTGAAGCTTGCTCACACATTGCCCTTTGCTGTATGCTGTGGTGGGTAATCATTTTTGTGACACTGTTCTGCCCTCTAGTGGATAACCCAGTGCAGTGACTCGTGTGCAAACATTATATCTGCTATAGACTTGTTATAGATTCCAACTGAGACTCCATCTTGTAGTGAGCGTCATAAAAACATGAGATTGGCGCCCTTCATCCAACAGTAGAAAGTGGTAAACCCCTACCTCCTGTATGTTGATGATAATGTAGGTGCATACTACAGTCCTGTCTCTTGCCTGACCAATCAGTCTGTCTGCCCAGTGCTTAATTTGTGCCAGTGGTTACAGGTGGGGATACTCCGCCACTTATGTTTGAGGGCCAGCACTTACTTTTCTGCATCAAACATTTACTGCGACCAAAAGACACACGGGAAACACGGAGGAAGAGAAAAACAAAAAAGTGTCACAAAGGGAGAAAGCAGAAAACTGCAAGAGTGAACTGAAGGGGCAGGGAGTGGCTGTAAGTGGATTAAAGAGGCCCAAGATGGCTTTAGGCTTTAGGATTACGCTGTCTCAGTATTCGGTGCTCACACATTTAACCACGGCCGTTGTTAGTAAAATAGGGTAAAAAATTCTGATGCTGTTGCGGCACTTTGCTACACTAGCGTCAAAACTTTTGACCCTAGTGTAGCAAAGTGCAAGGAGGCCCATAGGCTTCTATGGGTGCGTCATTTAAACGCCTGCTCTGAGCAGGCGTTAAAAATGACGCCAAAAATGGCGCAGTGAAATCTATTAAATTTCACTGCACCATTTCATTTTTGCAGGTCGCCTGGTTTCGGAATGCCCCCCTTGCATTCATTATGTGTGACACAGGCATTTTTACGCAAGGGGTTACATAGTGGCACAAAACATGCATTGTACCACTTTGTAAATATGGAGAGGGGAAAAGGCCCCTTTAGCGTCAAATAAATTATGCTAATGCGGTGCAAGGAGCTCTTAAACATGCCCTTAAATATTTTGTTACTTAACATTTATTAAGAACTTCAAAACAGAGAGGAGAGAGCGGGGGACACCTCACCATACAATCAATCAATCAATCAGTGCTTGTATAGGGGAGAGGATGTAGCGGAGCAGTCAGAGCGACCGCCTCGGGTGCTAGCGATCGGGGTTCGATCCTCCGTGACGGCGCTACATCCTGTGATTCTGGGCAAATCACTTAATCTCCCTGTGCCCATGGACAGCGCCTTGAGACCCTCACGGGTGATAAGCCGCGCTATATAAATCTACATTAACATTTTACATTTATAGCCATCTACACACCCGTTAGGGTCTCAAGGCGTGGGGGGGAAGTGTAGCATATACTGGTGAGGTGGTTCTTAACAAAGCCATGTCTTCAGTTCCTTAGTGAAGATGAGGAGAGAGCTGGTTTGTCTGATGTGGAGGGAGAGGGCGTTCCAGGCTCTGGCTGCGAGGTAGGAGAAGGAGCGTCCTCCTGTTCTGGTTTTCCTGATGCGGGGTACTTCTGCAAGAGAGAGCTGGGCTGAGCGTAGGGTCCTGTGAGGTACTTGGAGGTTGAGTCGCTGGTTCAGGTAGGCTGGTCTGGTATTATGGAGGGCTTTGTGAGAGTGGGTGAGGATCTTGAAGGCGATCCTTTTCTCTTTGTGAAGCCAGTGCAGTGTACGCAGTGTGTTGTGAGATGTGGCAATGTCGAGGTAGGTCGAGGACCAGTCTGGCGACGGCATTCTGGAAGTTTTGTAGTTTGCGGGTGAGTTTCTTGTTGATTCCGGCGTAGAGTGCCTTGCCATAGTCCATTCTGCTGGTGATGAGGGCATGTGTGACAGTCTTTCTATGTTCGAGGGGGATCCACTTGAAGGACTTGCGTAGGGGGTGGAGGGTGCGGAAGCAGGTGGAGGTGACTGCGTCAATTTGATGGTTCATGCTGAGGTTGGAGTCTAGGATGATTCTGAGGTTGTGGGCTTGGCTGGTGGGGGTGGGCGGGTTTCGAGGGTGGGTGGCCACCAGGAGTCGTTCCACGCATTGGGTTTAGGGCCCATGATGAGTACTTCTGTCTTGTTTACATTGAGTTGTAGGGAGCTGTTTCCCATCCAGTTGGCGAATTCTTCCATGCCTTGGTGGAAGTTGTCTGGCTTTGTTGGGTTCGTTGGAGAGTGAGAGGATGAGTTGGGTGTTGTCAGCATAGGAGATGGTGTTTATTCTGTAGCTTCTGACAAGGGTGGCTAGCGGGGCCATGTAGGCGTTAAACAACGTGGGGCTGAGGGAGGATCCCTGGGGCACTCCGCAGGTAGTGAGTGTGGGGTCTGCGAGGAAGGGAGAGAGTCTCACTTGTACCCGACCATACCCGACTTGAAGCACGTTCCCAACTATTTACTACACTACATAATACATTTATTAGGGGGATGTTCCCTCCCCCCTCGCTACGCCCTCCACCATGGCACGAGAGCAGGGCTGTGAGGATGGAACTAGCAGTGTATTCTCATGAGCAGGGAAGCACGGGCGCTCCTCACACTACGAATGGAAAGGGAGCCCTCATGTGGTGAACAATGGAACAGCAGTGTTCGTGGTGAGGAGATTTTGCATTTAGTCAGGCACACAGGCGGTCAGTCTTATGAATAGAATGGAAGGACAGCGAAGAATCAAATGCAAACATTCTTGTGCAGAAAATGGGAAAAGAAAAGGAGAGTTTTGTGAGGAACGGAGGCGGTCACTCTTGTTATTAGATGAGGAACAGTCTGGAACCGCTCCTGTGGTGAAGAACACAAGGGGGGCAGTCATGGAAGAAAGAACGGAATGGGAGCACTCGTGAATATGAATGGAAACGGAGCATTCTCGTGCCGAGACAAAGAAAATAAACACCTACTGAAGAATGTGAGTCGCTCTAGCCATGAGGAGTGGAATGGAAGCACTTCTTGTAATGAGAAAAAGACGGACATTCTTGTGAGCAATGGAGGCGGCCGGGGTCTTGGGGGGAATGGGAGGAACCCCCCATGTCTTGGTGGAGGCGCTCATTCGGCGGGGTTATTCTTTGTGTAGTGTGCAGCAAGCCCCTCTGGTCTCGCCTCTGCTTAATTTTCTCAAGAGGGGACTCTAACGAGGGTCATCAGTTGTACATGACGTATGAGTGACTGTCTAGTGGTGTCACTGATTGGTGTGTATCTCCTCATTCAAGGCCTAGCACGAGGAAGCACGATAAAGTGCTATTATTTTCTTCTCTTCACAGTCCTAGGCCTTTCCTTCAGCGACATCTTAAGGATTTTGGGGGCCCTGGGCCTGCTGTGGGGGCCCCTGTTTGGAACAGCTTTCAATTTTATGGCAAGAATGGAGGCTCATATTATGCTTTCTCTTTTCCATTTAATTTAACAGCAGCACGGTCAAAACTACAAAACCCAGAAGGCTAGGAACATTAGCCAATGGGAACAAAAACGCAGTCCTTGATAATGAACCAATGAACGGTGAGAGCGCCCCCCTAGTAGTTATCTTGCCTGCGAACAGCCGTCTTTTCTTGCTGCTCACGGTCAAGATAAGTACTCTACATGTATTTTGCTTATATATCGCATGGTCGTTTATCTATAATATTTATTGTTCTTAAGTTTATTTATAACGCGCTGTGCACTCGTGCGCTCCTGACAGTCGGCTTGTAGCCGCATAACTCGTTCGTTTCTCTTCGCGCTTCGCTCGCGCGCTGCATTCCTTTTGAAGTGTTCCCCTCACGCGTCGCCATTTTCAATCGGCAGCGCCTGAGATGAACACTCGATATTATAGGCTCCTTTTTCCTCACCTTAACGGAGCATTTTTGCAGCGATTATTCAGCCCCCAGCTGCCTTTTACTCCGATGCCCGTCTCCTAACGAAGGCTTCTTCCTTTCTCCGATTACAGTTACTCCCTCTTCCCCACCCATAGGCGGAGTTTCAGTCTTGCTGCCAGCCAGTGGAAATGTTAGCCCTTTCTCCACTGTTTGAGGCACTGTTTTGTCTGGATACATTTTTTCATTATGGAAATTGACAGTTCACCTTTGGCTGACAACCAAAATGAAGAGGAGGAATTTGTTAAAGACAATTTAAATGATTTTATTCAAGTCTCAGTGGAACAGGCAGTTTCTGCTTCTATGGATAAGTTATCAAAAAATTTGGAAAAGTCTGTTTTCAATCTTGTGTCCAAGACGATTTTGGCCCAGTCTGCGGGGGATAGCAGAAAGCGCCCTTTACCCCAAAATTCCTCAACTATGGCGCTGTTGTTTGGTGAGTCTTCCTCACAAAAGACAGAGGATGTGGTTCCTCACAGGCCTCCCTTGAGGGAGGGGAATTCCAATATAAAATCGTCTATTAAATTTTCCAAAAAGACCAAACATATTTCCTCTCCTATAATAATTTCCAAGATTATGGACACAGATGATGAGCTGGGTGATGCAGCCTCGGAGGCTGACAAATCTGATGAGGACATTGATGATCCTTTTAGTGCTCCTCCGACGAAAAAGTCCAAACCCTCCTCCTCAGTTCCTTTGAAGCCTGTCTTAATTTCGGACTCTCAAGGGGTCCCTATGTTTGATCCAAGTGAAATACATCACCCTCATTCAACCGAATGGTTTCCCGCTGAACATGTGGGAGAATATGTTGCCTCATGTCTACGCACCCCTTTGGACAAACAAACCAGAGCGAAGTTACGCTCTGAATGCCCTCGTCCATCTCTCCATTAAAAAATGTCCTCAACTCCATCTATCGACCCTTCCCTACTTACTTTTTTCACCAAATTTGGCAAGGATCCACGGAAGGGGGTGGGCAAGGCCTGGTCCACCTGCCAAGACAAGCTCCTAGATGTGATTGGCCCGTTGACATGCATTTTTGACTTGGCGGAATCAGCCAGATTAGAACATGCCTCAGTTAATCCGAAGGAACTGTCTTTATGGGTCCAACGTGCTGTCTGCCTACTAGGCAAAGCTAATGTGGCTATAACGCACGAACGCAGGAAGGGACTCCTTCTAAAGCTGGACCCCAAATTGGTAAATATTGCGGTGTCTGACCCAGGTATTAAAGCAGAAGGTCTGCTATTCGGAGACTCCTTCATTAAGGAGCTTAGTAAATATGTGGCCACATTTGTGTCTTTAGACAAGGCCCAACAATCCTTGAGGAAAATGTTTTCCGGTCGTGTTTTTGCCAGGGCTGGCAGAGGAAGGAACCGCTTTGCCGGCCGTTCATATAACACCCAAGGTTCCCGTGCCTCCTACCAATCCTCGTAAATACAATTCCAAATACAACTCTCAAGCAGGTAAGTCACCCTTCTGGCCTTCCTACTGCAGAAGGTCACCTAAAATATTTTATTCCAAAATGGCAGACTATAACCACAGATCTCTGGGTTCTGAATACTATTCAGGGTTATGTCATAGAACTCTACTCAGAGCCCTTTCAGACAACTTTCCCTCATCCTCCATGTTTTTCTACAGAAATGACAAATTTGATTTCGTTGGAAGTCCAAGCTCTCCTTCAAAAACAATCTATTGTTCCTTGCTCTCCAGACCCCTCTGGGTTTCTCAGTTCCGTATTCCTCGTTCAGAAGAAAAACAAATAGGTGCGTCCAGTCATCAACTTAAAAAATTCAACCACTTTGTAGTCTACAGACACTTCAAGATGGAAACTATTTTCTGAGAATCTCTCTTACAAGGAGACTGGATGGTTCGTTTAGATCTTCAGGATGCGTATCTTACCATATCACTTCATCCCCAATACAGAAAGTTCCTTAAATTCCAATGGCTGGATCAGACTTTTCATTTTTGCTCTCTCCCTTTCAGTCTTTCTTCCACTCCATGGTGCTTTGCCAAGCTCATGAAACCTGTTGTAGCTTATCTCAGAGCTCAAGGAGTCAGACTGATAATCTATCTGGATGACATTCTTATCATGAACCAAAATCTATCCCTCACTCCAATCTCAAATCCTTCTTGTTTGCTCTCACCTATTCGACCTCGGTTTGGTTATCAACCTAGAAAAATCGTCCTTAATTCCATGGCAACATATAGAATTTTTGGGTTTCCTCATAGACTCTGTCTCCGCAACTCTTCACTTACCCTCGGCAAAGGTAAAATCCATCAAATCAGAAATCCTTTAGATTTTGCGCTCAACCAGATTCTCTCTCAGAACCTTAGCCAGAATAGTCGGTCTACTCTCTTCTTCGATCCAGGCTATTTTCCCAGGACCTCTTCATTATCGGGCTCTCCAAAGATTAAAAATCAGACATCTTCAAAAAGGTCTCGCTTACTCAGATGTCATCTCTCTGGACCAAGAATCTCAAATAGAGTTACAATGGTGCCTAGACCATTTGGACGCCTGGAACGGAAGAACCATTTGCGCATCAGCCCCAGATCTCGTATTGGAATCGGACGCAAGTCTTTCGGGTTGGGGAGCCCGATGTGGCCCGATTTCGACTGGAGGTATATGGTCACTGGAGGAGTCCAGGTTGCATATCAATTGTTTAGAGATGCTTGCCGGCTCCTTTGCAATCAGAAGCCTTGCAAAAGACAAAGGGGGTCATTACGACCTCAGCGATCTTTTCAAAAGACCGCCGAGGCCGCAGGAGACAGAATACCGCCATTGCCGGCGGTATTTCTGTCTCCCTATTATGACATTTCCGCTGGGCCAGCGGACGTTAACAGTGTTACTGTCCGCTGGCCCAGCGGAAATGTCACATCAACATTGCAGCCGGCTCGTAATAGAGCCGGCCGTCGCGCATTTCACTGCCCGAAATTCGGGCAGTGAAATGCGCGACGGGGCTATGCATGGGGGCCCCTGCACTGCCCATGCCAAGTGCAGGGGCCCCCAGGGGCACCCCAAGTCCCCTTACCGCCGGCCTTTCCATGGCGGTGTGTACCGCCATGGACAGGCCGGCAGTCGGGGACTCACAATCTCCAGGGCAGCGGTGCTTGCACGGCTGCCCTGGGGATTATGACCACCAGGCGGAATCCTGGTGGGAAAATGGAGGGGCCGGCGGTATGGCTGTGGCAATTCCGCCACGGTCATAATTGCTGGCGGAACCGCCAACATACCGCCAGCCGCCAGGGTCGTAATGACCCCCAAAGTCTCTTGTTCTGTTCTCCTCAGGATGGACAACATTTCTGCTGTCCGTTACATCAACCACTTGGGAGGCACCAAGTCCAAGCCCTTGGCGGATCTGGCAAGGAGTTTTGGGGGTTTTTGCCTCCAAAACAGAATCTCGGTACGTGCAGAAAATTTACTCTACACTGTAGCGGACTGGTACTCACGTCATCTTTAGGACTCAAGCGACTGGAAACTTCATCCAGACATTTTCAACTCTATTCATCAGAAGTGGGGTCCCTTCAAAATAGATCTTTTTGCTTCCATGCTCAATGCCCAACTTTCTCAATTCTTCAGTTGGCGCCCAGATCCATTGGCCTTAGCATCCGATGCTGTTTCTCAGGACTGGTCAACTTCTCTCAACTACGCCTTCCCTCCTTTTATCATGATCAGCAGATTACTGGCCCAAGTCAGACGCCAAAAAACAACTCTTGTCCTCATAGCCCCTTTCTGGCAATCTCAGGTGTGGTTTCCCACCCTTCTGGAACTCTCAGTAGAACCCCGTTCATTCTCCCTTCTTTCCCTCACCCTCACCTTCTCTCAAATCCCCAGGGGCTCCTTCACAACCTCATTATCGACAATCTTTTAACGCTCTCCGCTTGGAAAATTTCGGGAATTCTCTTTCAGTCCTGATTATTTCGGAAGCTTCAAACTTCATTAACCAATCATGGGCTCAGGGAACTAAAAAAGCATACAGATCTGCATAGTCCTTATGGGATAGCTGGTGCATGGGAAGGCACCTCGATTCCCTTTCAGGGGATGTGTCCCCCGATAGTCAATTTTCTAGCTGCTGAAGCTAGCAAAGGCAAATCATATCGTACTATTAACCTCTACTGATCGGCTATTTCTTCTTCTCATCCTTACATCAATGGAAAACCAGTAGGAGAGCATCCACTGATCTGCCGACTTTTAAAGGGAGTAAAATTTTGTAATCCTCCTTTACCAAGGTATAGTTGTCAATCTAGTGTTAAACCTTTTTGTGTCATGGCCTGATAATACACTTCTCTCATTGAAAATTTTATCTGCAAAGCTTACCATGTTGTTATGCCTCGTTTCTATAAAACGTCTTTCTGATGTCAAAGCACTCGATGTTACTGCTCGCCAATTTACTCCTTCAGGTGTTACATTTTCAGTCCACAGACGTACTAAAACTAATCTGTCTACAGTGTTCTATCCATATTTTCCAAACCAACCTAAGTTATGTGTAGGCCAATGTTTAAAGGTTTATGAATTAAAGACAGCCGATTTGAGACCGTCCGCTGCTTCCCAACTACTCATTTCCTTTAAGAAACCGTTTAAGCCTGTTTCCTCACCTACCCTTGCTCGCTGGGTTAAGTGGGTTATGTCCCTAGCTGGCATTGATACCTCTTCTTTTGGAGCCCATTCGTCCAGGGGAGCTATGGCTTCTAAAGCTTTTTGGGTTGGTTCTCATTTGGAGGACATTCTCAAATCGGCTTACTGGTCTAACGATAATGTTTTTAAAGCTTTTTATTGCAAGCCTGTTCCGCATGCTTCATTTTCTGTGATTAATTTGCTTTGAACAAGCATAATATGAGCCTCCGTTCTTGCCATAAAATATAGATTTTCCTAGTAATTTATGAAGGAAATTCTTAATTTTATTAAAGACACGGAGGCGAGTATTATCCCACCACACTTTATTTACTTCTGTTTTTTTCTCCCCCCCAACAGCATCTTCTACCACGACACAACCTTCGTCTTAAGGCTGATCCCACTCTTTGTTTCCAGAATCAGAGCTATATATTCTCCTCGAACCATCTCTTCATGGCTGTTCCAGAATCCGTGGATTTCTTGCAAAGCCTGTATCAAATAGTGAACTTTCTTCAAGGACTTTTTTCAGTTTTAATGGCTGTTTGTATCATTTTATCTATTGTTCCCATGTTTTTTACTTTCTGATCCCTCGCACAAGAAAAGAGGGCTGTTCGCGGGCAAGATAACTACTAGGGGGGCGCTCTGACCGTTCATTGGTTCATTATCAAGGACTATGTTTTTGTTCCCATTGGCTAATGTTCCTAGCCTTCTGGGTTTTGTAGTTTTGACTGCGCTGCTGTTAAATTAAATGGAAAAGAGAAAGCATAATGCTTGCCTCCGTGTCTTTAATAAAAGTAAGAATTTCCTTCATAAATACTAGGAAAATCTACATTTATGATCCAATTTCATCTCTTTCCTGTCCTCTTTAGCCAAGTCACTGACAATGCACAGGCGTGCTGTCCAAATTCTAAATATGTCTACATCTGACTTTCAGGGATAGTGATGTGTGTTTTCAATATTGTAACACAGCAGCAGCTCACTAATATTAGATAATCTCTGTGACACCCTCCCATTTCTCATATGTGAGGTCCTGTTTTGATCTAAAAGAATCTTTTTTATGGATGTTGCATGAAATAAACAATATTTTTCTTCAAAATGTCTATAATGGACTCTCACACGTTACCCACATTAAAAAATAAATCACAGGTAAACCGTATTTAAAACAATCTGTTTAAGAATCATTCAAGGTCATCAGGGCAAGACTCCCTGCAGAACAAAGCTGTCTCTATCAGGGGGCCCCCTGAAAAGCTAGGGCCCTGGGCTAGAGCCCACTTTTCCGTGCCTTAAAACATCTCTGCTTTCCTTCCCTCCATTCAGTGTTCCACTCCCTTTGGCCGCACTCACCCATCTACTGGTGGACACGCCTGCGCCCCACACACAGGAGAACAGGAAATGAGAGAGAAGCACACAGCAGTGCTATAGGTTTGAAAAACGACAACACAGCTGGGATATGCAGGTGCGACGATGAAAATGGCCACCTCTTGGGTTAACTTGAACAAACCTCCATTTGGCTTGTGTGTTACGATTAGGCAGTCCAAACTGCTTATAGTATCACATAGAAACGAAACACTGACTACAGAGGAATAAATCCATAAACCATTTTGTCTACAATAATATCTCAATTATTATTGGATCAAAGCTATTTTTATTATGCGCTATTTTTCTTTATATAGTATTTACAAAAATAATCCCAGACACTGTACGGAAAAAAAGGATCAAAGCCATTACTATACTAGGCATGTACTCTAAACAAAAAAAACACCTAGTTGTTAGCAAACATATGTTAAAATCAATACGCTTTTCCATGCAAATGCTTATATTACGAACTTTCAAAGGAGGACGGCTATATATATATATAGCCCAACTTGTTTGTCATCTGCAAGGTAGTCCATATTCTAAAGACTTATTGCCTGATGACCCAATTATCTCACACACACTGTAGATTGTGGCTGATGATCTTTTTTCTTTTTTGCAATGTCTTAACTTTTAATTGAGGACTCCTTGTATAAATGAAGGTGTTGATGCGTTTCGGCCTGGTTGTTATTGGCCTCTTCAGGACGGTATAAGGAGCGTGTGTTCCTTTAATTAAAGTGAGACAAACTCAAAACGTATTTGCCATCCACCAGGTGCTTAAACACTTGATTAAAAAAAATGGCTGAAAACCATCTCAAAATCAAATGAACCACCTAAATCTGCACATGCAACAGAGCAGTAAGAAATGCATTCAATATACTAGCTCCACATGCATACAGGTAATCACCAAAATAATCACCAAGTGTCTGTCAATGTCCACGTTGTACCTATGTGAAGTATACTAAAGCCAATGTATAGCAGAGTCCCTGAGTGGCCAATGAATAGGAAAATGGAGGACACCCAAAAGTTCCAGGCTACCAGTGCTTTGAAAAATCTCCTACATTTCTAGCACGTGGCATGGGAAAGTAGCCATGCGAAAAAGGGGTCAAAAACTCTCCCCATGAATTGTCCACCACTACTCAGATACATGAATGCACTCTGTGGGAGCAAAAACAAATGCATATAGCAATAGGACACAGATTAGGGAGGGGAGCTAAGGGAAATCAATCACCCAATCCGTTCGTAGCAGGCACTTACTTATAACTGAAATTAATTGGCATTGGATCGCGGTGCAACCTGTAACTCCACTCTATTTGCCCGCTTTAACAAAGTCACTCTGATCGTGTCCCAACAGGTCCACGCTGGTGTGCCACGTGTTTCATGAATGCACTGCAGTCACCGCATTACTTCCTGTCTTTCTTCGATGACATTGCGGGGCCGCGTACGAGATACTAGTGCGCTTGAGTGTCATATTTCAAAAAGGCGTACTGCCTCTGCCATATTGCGGTGTGCACTCTACATGGGGAAGTTGATTCCCATGGTGTGGTTCTACAAACGTGTTAAGGGGTAAGGGAATCACCTTGTAGGGGTCATCTTGGCTGACCTCATCCAACTGATGCATTTAAATGGGCTCCGTCTGTGTGCCACCATTATTAAAGATGCATATATCTATAAGTACAGAGTGGACTAGACCCAGCACTTTGCCACCAATATTTCATTCTATGGTATACATCATGCCGTAAAGGCTAAATACGTGTATACCAGTCTATTGAACACATTGCAAATTACACATGCACCAATTATAGATTGAAAAATATGCAGAGAGAAGGGTCCAAGCCAGACGCACGTACCAGGATTTGGTGATCTACTGCTCATACATTTAACAAAGCCCAAACTTCCTCATGATCATTCAATCCCTGGCAGACTGTATGGAATCTTGCTATCAATCTTGCTTCAGTTCTCAGAAGATTATTCTCTATCTGTGATTTCTGTACTGTCTTGGATATTAGATATAGAACAGTCCATTCTATATCATTTTCACTGTGTCCTGCCTCACTACAATGCTGTACCAAAGGCGTCCCTTGTGTTTTGCATTTTATGCAAGATCTATGTTGCAGAATCCTGTTTTTCACTAGCTGGGTGGTCTGGCCATGGTATACCTAATTGCAGGGACATTTCAAGGAATATACAACGTTTCTTGTAGTGCAGTTGGAGAAAACGTTTTGATGCCATATCTGTTCACCAATCACTACCTCTTTGCTGTTATTTGTAAGGTTACACTCTATACACTTGGTACAATTATAGTGTCCTAATATGGGGGTAGTCTTAACATTTGTGAAAGCAGTGGATCCCTCTTGTTGTGAGTTGTCTTATTCAAATGTTGGGGTAGGTTTTTATCCTTTTAAAATGAAAACAATAGTCTGAGGATCTCAAATGTTTTGATCAATTTGAGGTTAGAATTGATAATTCTCTTAATTTTGTTGCCAACTGAGGAGTAAGTCAGGACACGTTTGTCGTGTTTCTTGTGTTCTTTCCTTAGGAGATAATATTAATTCCATGGAGGTGAACCATGCTGTCTTCAACACATGCCTTACTAGTTTTTTGGACACCCCTTTGTATTAATTTCTTCTTAAAATTTTCACCATTCTCAAAATAATACTCTTTATGTGTGAAATTTCTGTGGATTCTAAGACATTGTCTGTGTGGGAGATTTTCTTTTAAAGCTCTACAGTGATTACTTTGAAAATGGGAAAGACTGTTTCTGTCCGTAGGTTTAGTGAAAAGATTCACTATGAGTTTGTTATGTTCTATGGTAATCCATAGATTTAAGAAGTTGAGTTTCTCTCTACTAATAGACATAGTAAAATGTAGGTCACTGCATCTTGTGTTTAGCAACAGGTGGAATTCCATTAGGACCTCGGGGTGGCCTTTCCAAATAAAGAAAATGTCATCAATATATCTATTCCATGTTCTGATATATTCTTTATAGATATTGTTTGGCCCATATATCCACAGGTCTTCAAAATAAGACATGTATATATTTGCTATTTCTGGTGCGAATGCACACCCCCTTGCTACTCCTTTTGTTTGTAGAATCAGCTTCTGCTTAAACAAAAATAAGCTCTTTTTCAAACAAAGAGTTGCGAGTTCTATGAGAAAGTCTGTTGGTACTTGATGGAGAATGGCTCTTTTATTCAGGATGTCCTTCATAACAGCTAGAGCCTCATCCTGAAGTATGTTTGGTATATAATGACTCAGGACCTCATTATGACATTGGCGGTAAGTCCCGCTTACCACCATGCTGACTGCCGCCAACATACCGCGGCGGCGGCGGTTTAGCGCTACCCATATTATGACACACACATAGCAATCCGTCACTATACAGCCACACACACAAGTCCGCCAGCCCAAAGGTTGGTGATAAACTGGCGGTAGCAAACCCCACACCGTTACATCAACAGAACTGTGCCCACAGCATTATGACCCACGAATCACCGCAGCGGACATTCAATGGCGCTAAACCATTGGCAGTACATACCGCCGCGCTCAAAATACACACAACCTAACAAAACAACACTACATTTTACAATTCAAACTACACACACCTGATACACATACACACACCACACACGCACACCAATATAAAACACACACACTACCCATAACCCTTCATGACTAAAAAAAATTGACAAGAGAGAGAGAGAGACACCAAGAGCACCCACAGAACCAGAGTCACAGAACACCATCACCCATACACTATCCACGCACCTTACAGCACACACCCTAACATATCACCCCACACACCCTCACACACACCACACACACTACACCCATGGCACCACAAAGACACCCCAGATTCTCTGAGGAGGAGCTAAGGGTCGTGGAGGAAATCATCCGGGTAGAGCCACAGCTATTTGGATCACAGGTGCAGCAGACATCCATTTCAAGGAAGATGGAGCTATGGCAGAGAACCGTGGACAGGGTCAACACCGTGGGACAGCACCCCAGAACAAGGGATGACATCAGGATGAGGTGGAATGACCTACAGGGGAAGGTATGTTCCGTGGTAGCAAGATACCAGATAGCTGTACAGAGGACTGGCAGTGGACCCCCACCTTCTCCCCCTCAACTAACAACGTAAGAAGAGCAAGTCTTGGCAATACTGCATCCTGAGGGCCTGGCAGGAGTAGCAAGAGGACTGGACTCTGGTAAGTCAACTCTTTACTACTTTCACCCCCCCCCCACCTGCATGCCATCACATACCCCCACACCTACCCTCACCCCCATCACTCCACCACCTCACATACACCCCACCATCACAATCCACCTATCCCAATACCAAGCCCTGCACTTAACACCAATGCATGGACCCCCATCACAGACCTACATGGACACACATCACTAAAGCATGCACATTAGAGACAATTACCTAGCCCACAAAATCACTACTCACACAAGGCAAAGCTGACAGGGCAATCACAACCATAGAGGGCAACATACCCATGCACAAGATGTCACATGCAGAAACAGTAACACTGCATTTACATCCCCACAGGTCCCCCACACAACGTCACCGGAGAGGAGGTGCCAGCAACATCCATTCCCCCCACGGAAGAGGCCCATAGTGATGACAGCAGCTCTGGACACCTGGATTTGGATGATCAACATGGCCCATCTGGGATCTCCGGGCAGTCGGGTTACCCAGGCACAATCCCATACCACCACAGAGCCTCCCCATCAGGAATCACCAGCACAGCATCCACCCAGTGGGCCCATACCTCTGTCCACAGGACACGACAATCAGCAGTGTGTCCACCACTACAGGGACCCCAGGGCAAACCACAAACACAGGACGATCAGGGACCTGTAGGCAGTGGCAGTGGGCACACTGTTCAGGGGACAGAGGCACAGGACAACAGGGAAGCTGGGAGGACTGTTGTGCGACAGGAGGAGGACAGGCCCAGGGAACTGACTCTCCAGGAAGCACTCACCAACATCCTGGGAGCATAATACCATTCCCAGGAGACGATGGGCCTGATAGGTCACTGGGGAAAGGGCCCCTGCCTTCACTGCTGTGGAGTTGGAGAGACTGGTGGATGGGGTCCTACCCCAGTACCGAATGCTGTATGGGCCTCCAGACCAACAGGTGAGTACACTGTGAGCACGATGCAAGGGGCATGAATGCATGGAGTGCTGTGTGTGAGGTGAGGGCCTTGTATAGTGTGGGGAGTTGGTGATAGGGTTCTGGGCAGCGTGATGCATGTATGGTGCACAATGTCTGTGCGTAAGGGGATGTGAGGGCCATGAGTGTAACAGGCCGGATGGTATGACTGATACCTTTTTCTATGTTTATTTCTCTGCTGGTCAGCACCCATCAGAAAAAGGGTATATGGCGTGCCATCGCTAAGGACGTGCAGACCCTGGGGGTCTACGGCAGGCGGAGCACCCACTGTCACAAACGGTGGAAGGACCTGAGACGCTGGGCAAGGAAGACGGTGGAGGCCCAGCTGGGGATGGCCTCCCAACGAGGAAGGATGGGCGCTTGAGGGCATCACAGCAGCCACAAGGGGGTGAGTACAGTTTCCCAATATACTACTTGTGCGTGGTGGGGTGGTCTCCTGGTGGGGGATGTGGGCTTGTGGGTGCCCCTAGGCCAGGCTAGACATTGCAGGGTAGGTCTCATCTTGGACAGGGGTCTATGGGTTCCAGGTATGCTGCTATTGGCGTTAGGTATTCCTGTCCATGGCCTGGTGACTAGCATTGTGACTGGTAGTGTATTGCCTAGTGCGTAGGGCTGTTCCCTGTGTGTGTGTGTGCCGTGTACGCCAACGGTGGTGTTGGATCAGCCATTGACCAAGTGTATCCTTTCCCCCCCCTTTTTGTCACCCTGTCCTTATGTGCATTAGCGTCATCTGGCGGAGGAGAGGCACCGGCGATGGAGGGAGCTGCATCCCACAGGGCCCATGAGGCCGAATCCACCGACGGTGAGGGCACCAGTGGGACAGGGGGTGAGGGGAGCACCACAGCAGGCACAGGTGGGGACAGTTCTGACAGTGATACCTCCTCCGATGGAAGCTCCCTGCTGGTGGCGGACACCTCTGTGCCCACCCCAACTACAGGTAGAGCCGCCACCCCCGTACCAGCACCGCCCTCCCAGCAGCCCCTCAGCGAGTTTCCTGTGCCCACTCACATAGGAGGGTTGGCATCTCCTTTGCCCCAGGCACCTTAGGCCCTGCCCCAGTTAGCCCTGCTGCCCTGAGTGGGGAGGCTATTGACCTCCTGCGATCCATCTCTGTTGGGCCGTCAGCCATAGTGAATGCCATCCAGGGACTGGGGGCCCATTTGCAACAAGCAAATGCATTCCTGGAGGGCATTCACTCTGGCATGGCGGCCCAACATAGATCAATCCAGGCTCTGGCTTCCTCCCTGATGGCAGCCATTGTCCCTGTTTCTAGCCTCCTCCTTCCAACTTCCTCTACCCAGTCCCATTCCCCTCAACCCCAACCTATACCAAGCTCACAGTCAGACCAGCATGCACCCAAGACAACACACAGGAGTGGCTCAGGCAAACACAAGCACCACACATCATCCCACAGGCACTCACACAAACGCCATCCAGATGTAGACAAACCAACATCTACTGCCTCCACTGTGTCCCACTCCCCTTCATCCTCCATCTCCCTCTCAGTAGCGTCTCCACTCACACCTGCATGCACTACATCCTCATCCACTACCTCAATCACCATCACGCCTATGACTACACACCCCTCACTGACAGTCACCACCCTCACATCCATGCACACGTCCCCTATGTCCTCTCCCACTGTGTCTGTACCTCCTCCTCCCAAAGTACAAAAACGCAAGCACTCAGACTCCCAACAGCCATCCACCTCACAACAGCATCCAGCCCATGCACCTGCTCCCAAAATCAGAAGACAGACACCTCCTACAACCACTCCCAAACCTTCACCCACTTTCTGCCCCAATGTCCCTAAGAAGCTTTTCCTCTCCACTGTTGGCCTCTTCCCTACCCCTACCCCCGTCCTTCACGTCGGGCCAGGGTGATCAGAACCCAGGCGAGCACCTCAGCCACCCATTCCACGGCCACAGTAGTCTCAACAGCTACTGCAGGTGAGAGAGGCTTCAGGGAATAAGCCATGAGCACTGAAAGTGTGCCTGCACCAGCTGCCAAAGGGAAGGGCAAGGAGGCACCACCAGCTGCCAAAGGGAAGGGCAAGGAGGCATCACCAGCTGCCAGGGGAACGTCAATGAGGCACCACCAGCTGCCAAAGGGAAGGGCAAGGGGGCATCACCAGCTGCCAAGGGGAACGGCAAGGAGGCACCACCAGCTGCCAAGGAGAAGGGCAAGGAGGCACCACCAGCTGCCAAAGGGAAGGGCAAGGGGCTTGCACCTGCAGGCAGGAAGGACAGGAGGCCTGGTGCTAGGACTGATTCTGAGCCCACACCACCAACCCTGGCGGTTCAGCCATCCGAGGCTGCAGGGGAAGGGCTGGAGCCTCTCCCCACCCCTGGCATCACCAACACCAGCACCACCACCAGCACCACTGCCAGCAGTAGCAGCCCCAGTGGGAAGCCGTCCGAGGCTGCAGGGGAAGGGCTGGAGCCTCCCCCCACCACTGCCTACACCGCCACCAGCACCGCCGCCAGCAGCAGCAGCCCCAGTGGGAAGCCATCCGAGGCAGCAGGGAAAGGGCTGGAGCCTCCCCCACCACTGCATGCACCTCCACCAGCACCAGCAGCCCCAGTGGGCAGCCGTCCGAGGCTGCAGGGGAAGGGCTGGAGCCTCTCCCACTACTGCCCGCACAGCCACCAGCACCACTGCCAGCAGCAGCAGCACCAGTGGGCAGCCGTCCGAGGCTGCAGGGGAAGGGCTAGAGCCTCCCCCCAACACTGGCATCCCCGACACCAGCACCACTGCCAGCAGCAGCAGTCCCAGTGGGCAGCCGTCCGAGGCTGCAGGGGAAAGGCTGGGGCCTCCCCCACCACTGCCTGCACCACCACTAGCACCACTGCCAGCAGCAGCAGCACCAGTGGGCAGCCGTCCGAGGCTACAGGGGAAGGGCTGGAGTCTCCCCCACCACTGGCATCCCCGACACCAGCACCACTGGCAGCAGCCCAGTGGGCAGCCGTCCGAGGCTGCAGGGGAAGGGCTGGAGCCTCCCCCACCACTGGCATCCCCAACACCAGCAAGTAGTGGGCATGTAGCCCCCTCCAGGACCAGTGGTGTTGTACCATCTTCCGGCTGAGGTGCCCCCCCATTCCCTGTCCCCCTGAGGTGCCTGTGTATTTTCAACCTGATGCCCCTGCATTGTTCTCTCTGTGTTGTTGCAGGAGTGAGGTGGGGCCTTCGCCTATGTGTGGTGGCCCTGTGGCCCACGGACATTGTGGACTGGGCAGTGTCCCTCCATTTGTATATATGTATATACTATTTTGATATAGAAGCACATATTTATACTATTTTATCTTATTACACTCAGTTTAATCAATTCCTTTTGTCCTTGCATTATTCCTGAGGAGTACGGGGTGGATATGTTATGTTATTGCATCTGTTTGTGTGTAGGGTGTTGGGGGTGGGGGTGTTGCATGTTGCATGTGTGTGTCACTCTCTTTTTCCTACCCCCTCCCTTGTGTGCTAGGCGGCAGTACTTACTGTGGTCGTCTTCGTCGGCATTGATGTTCGTAATGCATGAAGAGATATACAAGCATGGGGAAGATATGCAACTCGGCCTCCATGGTGTCGTGGTTGTTTTCTGAGTGTCCAAAGGTGAGTCCTTTGACTTCTGTGTACTGTTTCCGCCGTGCTTTTGATGTTGGTTCCGCCCCGGAAAAGGTGGCAGATAGGCCTGTCTTAATACAGTGGGCGGAACATTGTCTCCCGCCTGGCTGTTGGCGGTTACCGCCGTGGTGCTTGTTGCTACCGCCGTGGCGGTCGGTGTGTTAAAGTGTCTGTCTGTCTGGGTGGTTTCTGCCATGGTCATAAATCCTTTTTTTTTTACCGCCGGCCTCTTGGTGGTATTACCGCCGCTTTATCACCGACTACCAGGGTTGTAATGAGGGCCTCAATGTCTAATGATACCAATATTTCTTCAGAAGGATCACATGTTAAGTTTTCATACTTCCCTATGAAGTCCATTGGGTCACAGATGAAGGCCTTGATTTCAACTACAAATGGCTTGAGGAGGAGAGCAATGTATTTGGTTAGTGGTTCCAAAATGGATCCGCACTCGGGTATGATAGGGCGACCCAGAGGGGCTTGATTGTGAATTTTAGGTAATATATTAAAAGCAAGTGTCTATAAAGATGATAACACAGCACAAAATGTTCTTCTTCTTTTTCTTTATTCAAGCTTCAAGTACACGACACCTCCAGCAGAGCTCCTTCCTTAAGCTCCCTTTCTCCTCTTCTTTATGCAGTCTCCTACATTCCATATTTCACCTCATAGAACCTAAACATTCCATCCCACTCCCAGATTCACAAGACATCTTCACACATCTTTCCCCTTATAATGTTGAATAATAATAATTAAAAATATATAAAAAACTTTATACTTTAATACTATACACCTATACCATATTATATGAATCACAAAATGGAAATGCATCAACATTTAACACCTATACCATAATATATGAATCCAAAATGGAAATGCATCAACATTTAACTTTACACACATTCCTAACACTCCACACCGACCCATTTTCAAGGATCACTATATTATGGTTGATTTCTTTTACTTTATGAGGAGTTGAGTACTTACTTTCCCTTTTTTGGACAATATCCCCCTTCTTTATGTCGACCCAATCCCCCACACATATGTGGCATTGTTTGGCAGCCATTTTCCTTTTATAATACATAGTAGCTTCTCTTTGTTTCCCTTCAACTTTCTTCCTCACAAGCTCAGAATCCACCATCACCCTTCCTTTCTCCCTTAGCCACACGGGACACTCTTTCACTCCAGGCTCCCTACCTTTCAAGGACACAAACGGTGATACTCCTTTTACTGAATGAGGCATCGTCCTGTGGGCCCATTTTTAATTTGCGCATCCACAGAAGATGATTGGCTAGTGACAATTGAATATTCTCCATTACAATGCGATTCACCCTCTTGACTAAGCCATTAGCTTGCGGACGGAACAAGACAACCCTTTCATGAGTTATTCCCATCCTAGCCAAATAGTCAGTCATCTCCCCAGAGACAAACTGCACACCGTTATCCGACACAATCGTCTTAGAAATACCTTCCTCAACAAAAGCTTCTTCAAAAAAATCAATAACATTTGACGTAGTCACCTGCCCTACAGCTTTGATCAAAAACCACTTGGAATGACAGTCCACCAAAACTATTATGTACTTGCTCCTCTCTCCAAGTTTAGCGATAGGACGTATAAAATATATAGCCAACTTCTCCCAAGGTTTGCTCGGAAATGGCACCGCCCTCAAAGGAGGCTGCCGCACAACTTTAGTCTTATCACTATTTGCACATGCCGTACAATTACTTACAATTTCCTCCACCTCCCGATCCATTCCTGGCCACCAAAAGAATTGTCTTACTTTCCTCTTCATCATCCCCCTACCCAAATGGCCTTTGTGAACAATCCTAATTATGTGCTTACGAACCCCAACCGGCGGAAATAACTGTTCTCTTCTCATCAATCTGCCACCTTGTAAACTCAATTGATCTTTAACTTTAAAATAGCTAGATAACTCACCCTTCAATCCATCCTCATCCTTCCAACCATGCACAACTCTCTCCTCTACCTCATCCATGATTAAATCTTCTCTTCTAGCAAGTTCCCATTCTTCTTCACTAACCGCTACACTCCCCAAAACGTCTCCAATTTCCTGCACTACAGTATCTTCCTCCTCTCTTTCTCCTATTTTCACTGGCATTCTTGATAAACAATCCGCCACTACATTCTTCTTTCCTCGTAAAAATTCAATTTGGAAATTATAAACCATTACCGTTAACAACCATCTCGAGATTCGTGGAGTGATACTTCCTTCCAAACCCTTACCACCTTTGAAGATATATGTCAAGGGCTTGTGATCTGTTCTCAACTTAAAAGGTATATCCCACACGTAAAACCTAAAATTATTGATCCCCCAGCAACATGCCAAGGCTTCTCTCTCAATAACCGAATATGACATTTCCGCACCTTGCAACCTTCTAGAAGCAAATCCTACTACATACTCCACCCCATTCTTGATCTGCGTTAGAATTGCACCTATGCCCACCTTGCTGGCATCCGTAGTAATATAAGTTTTCGCCATCACATCGAAATGTCCTAACGTGGGCACATGTGCAATACATCTTTTGATATCGCTAAAAGCACACTCACATTGCTCATCCCATACATATTCTACATTTTTCTTCATTAGTCTCCTCAAGGGTTCCAGCACCTCAGAGAAATTCTTCACAAATTGTGAACAATATTCCGCCAGACCAAGAAATGATTTCAGTTCATCCTTACTACAAGGTACCAGAACATTTTCAATTGCAGTTGCAATACTTTTCTTCGGTTTAATTCCTTCACCACTCACAACATGTCCCAATACGCTGTCTAATTTGACGCTTTTCCATTTTGTATGGTTAAGCCATATTCTTCAAGTCTATTCATCACTTCCTCAACCAACAAGTCATGCTCCGATTCATTCCTCCCCACAATCATTATGTCATCTTGAAAGCATAGCATATGTTTCATATCTCCAAAAATATTTGTCATCACTCTCTGGAAAACAGAGGACGCCGAGGATAGACCAAAAGACATTCTTCTATAATGGAACGCCCCCAATGGCGTAGCAAAAGATGTTAAGTGTCTGGACTGCTCATGCAGCTCCACTTGATGATACGCGGATGACATATCCAGGACACTGAATACCTCACCTTTCCCTTCCATTGTTAGCATTTCAGAAATATTAGGGAGTGGTTGTCTGTCAACCCATATGTTTTTATTCAAGTCTCTAAGGTCAATGCATAAACAAATCTTTCCTCCATCCTTTGGCATCACTACAATTGGCGCTAGCGACTCAGAAGCTTCAATAGATTCAATAATGCCCTCATCCAATAATCTGTCTAACTCCTGTTTCAACGGGTCCCTCATCATGTAGGGAATATTGCAGACTTTATGAACTACAGGTTTAGCCTTGTCCTTCAATATAATCTTATGTGAAAAACCTTTCAGTAAACCTAACTTAGTAGAAAAAACTTTTGGATATTTTTCAAACAAATCTTGCCAAAGTACCTCACTAAGGGGGTCATTACAACATTGTTGGTAAAAGCCGCTTACCGCCGTGCAGAAGACCTCCAACACAGCGCTGCGGCAGTGGAATTCCGCCACGGTCATTATGACCCACTGCTCGGAATCTGCCAAAATTCAGACACCCACACAAGTCCGCCACACCAAAGGTCAGTGATAAACTGGCAAAAACAAAACCTCCACCGTCACGCCAACAGAAATACGCCCACACTATCACGACACACGAACCCACGCGGCGGTCTTTCAACCGTGGTATTCCATTGGCGGTACACACCGCTGCGCTCAAAATACACACACATTTACAAAACACCACCACATTGGACAATTCAAAATACACATGCCTGATACACATACACACACCACTCCCACACACCCATTACAATATAAAACACACACCCACAAACCCCTATGACAAAATTACAGAGAGAAGGCCAGAGAGAGACACTACAAACAACTACCAAGCATCCACAGGCACACAATACCATCACCCACATAACTTCCACGCACCTCACACAACACACCACTAAATATCACCCTACTTATCACTACACACACCACCCCACACATCACCCACACCACCCCATGGCACAGCAAAGACACCCCAGGTTCTCTGAGGAGGAGCTCAGGGTCACGGTGGAGGAAATCGTCCGGGTAGAGACACGGCTATTCGGATCACAGGTGCAGCACACCTCCATAGCTAGGAAGATGGAGCTATGGCGAAGAATAGTGGACAAAGTCAACGCAGTGGGACAGCACCCAAGAAATACAGATGACATCAGGAAGAGGTGGAACGACCTACGGGGGAAGGTGCGTTCCGTGGTTTCAAGACACCACCTTGCAGTTCAGCAGACTGGCGGCGGACCCCCACCTCCTCCCCCACAACTAACAACATGTGAGGAGCAAGTCTTGGCGATTCTGCATCCTGAGGGCCTCACAGGAGTAGATGGAGGAATGGACTCTGGTAAGTCAAATCTTAACTATTACATCCCCCACCCTACTTGCATGCTATCACATACCCCTACCCTCACCCTCACCCCATCACTCCAACTCCCCACAAATGTCCCAACATCACAAACCACACATCCTAACACCAAGCCCTGCATGCAACAACAAAGCATGGACACCCATCACCAAAGCATGGCCACTGCACATACCCATACACCCCCCTAAACCACCATCACACAAGGACCCACACAGGAATGCAAGCACTGGGGTACACGGTCACCTACCCATTACACACCATGGCACACACAGGTGTAATAAACATAATTTTATACCCCTGCAGGACCCCTACCCAACGTCACCGGACAGAAGGGTCCACACATGTCCACACCACCAACAGAAGAGGCCCACAGTGATGACAGCAGCTCTGTCCAACTGGATCTAGATGACCAGCCCGGCCCATGTGGGACATCTGGACAGTCGGTTCCCCTGACACAGTCACAGGCCACCACAGAGCTTGCCCCTCTGGAAACACAAGCACAGCACCCACCCAGCGGGCCCATACCTCTGTCCCCAGGACGCGTCAATCAGCAGTGTGTCCACCACTACAGGGAACCCAGGCTAACCCACCACCCCAACAACAACAGGAACCTGGGGGTAGTGGCAGTGGGCACACGGTCCAGGGGACGGAGGCCCAGGAACACAGGGGAACTGGGAGGGCTGCTGTGCGATAGGGGGAGGACAGGCCAAGGGAACCCACTCTCCACGAGGCCCTCTCCAACATCATGGGAGCCTACCACCATTCCCAGGAGACGATGGCAATGGTACTGGCCAAGTTTCAGGAGACCCAGCGGCTGCAGGAGAAACAGTATTTGGGCTTCAGGGAGGAACTCAGATCCATCAATTCCACCCTGGGCACCATCGTAGGGGTGCTGAAGGAAGTCCTCAACACCAGGAGGGACACTGTGGCACAACAAGGGGCCCCTGACACTAGTCTGGACGATGAACTGCCCACCACCTCCGCCGGCGCTAGTGGACAGGAGGCACCACCACAGGACCACCACACCAGCACCCCACCCCCTGCAGAGGGAGAACCACCTGGCAAACGGTCCCTGAGATCCAGGACAAAGACAGAGAACGATGCCAAGACCCCCGCCAATAAATGAGACCACCCTGAATGTCATCCTTCTGTCCCACTTTGTCACCCTGTCCATCCTCAAACTGCCCCAGCTCCACTTCATATGCCCATTTGGGCAATGCACCTGTGAGACTAATAGACTGGACTCTGCCATGGACATTCCTCCACCATCACCCCTCACCATTTTACAGCATTCTCCAATATTGAGCACTAAAATAAACACCCTCAAAGCATAAAACAATCTGGAGTCTGTCTGTGATTTCGAAATAGTGTATTAGCAATTACAGTGACAAAATGCTCTTTCAAATGTAATGAAAACATACCTATGTCACACAGCTCAAGTCCATGAGGAAACAAAGCAGATGTCACACAGTGGGACCCACATCTGTGAAATCGTAAGGAAAAGTAAAAACTCAGTGACCATACACTGGGTGAAAACGACAGACAGTAGAGAGGTAGTTGTGTTAAAGTACATGTAGTAGGCAGGTTTGTATTCTTACCTGTGTCTCACTGGAAATATTGCAGGATAACCGAGTTCCTGTTGTCGATGTCCTCTTCTTCTGCTTCCTCGTCTTCACTGTCCACAGCCTCCACAGCTGCCACAACACTGACATCTGGACCATCCTCCTGGAGAAAAGGCACCTGTCGTCCAAAGCTAAGTTGTGAAGCATACAGCAGGCCACGATGATCTGGCACACCTTCTTTGGTGAGTAGAATAGGGATCCACCTGACATATGGAGGCACCTGAACCTGGCCTTCAGGAGGCCGAAGGTCCGCTCTGTAATCCGCCGAGTTCGCCCATGGGCCTCATTGTAGCGTTCCTCTGCCCTTGTCCTGGGATTCCTCACTGGGGTCAATAGCCATGACAGGTTGGGGTAACCAGAGTCACCTGCAAATGGCGAGGGCAACTGTTAGACACACACTAAACTGTAGGGATATCCCCAGACCCAGACAACCATTCCCACTGACTTGCTTCCAGGTGCTCACCTAATAGCCACACACGGTGCCTCTGGAGTTGCCCCATCACATAAGGGATGCTGCTATTCCGCAGGATGTAAGCATCATGCACTGAGCCAGGGAATTTGGCATTCACATGGGAGATGTACTGGTCTGCCAAACACACCATCTGCACATTGATGGAATGATAACTCTTCCGGTTTCTGTACAGCTGTTCACTCCTGCGGGGGGGTACCAATGGCACCCATGATGTTGGGGATATGTCCCGGGGCATAGAAGTCACCTTTCACTGTAGGCAAATCCTCCACCTGAGGGAAAACGATGTAGCTCCGCATGTGTTTCAGCAGGGCAGGCAACACTCTGGACAACACGTTGGAAAGCATAGGCTGGGACATCCTTGATGCTATGGCCACTGTTGTTTGAAATGACCCACTTGCAAGGAAATGGAGTACTGACAGCACCTGCACTAGAGGGGGGATTCCTGTGGGATGGCGGATAGCTGACATCAGGTCTGGCTCCAGCTGGGCACACAGTTCCAGGATTGTGGCACGATCAAGCCTGTAGGTGATGATCACATGTCTTTCCTCCATTGTCAAATGCAAAAACAAATGCAAAAACATTGTCGACAGATCCACCAGCGGTCTGTACACCGGAGGATGCCGCCATCTCCTCACATGTCCCAGCGGACGGTGCCTATGAAGGACAACAGCGAGCACAGAGTCAACCAACTCAGAGGTAGGTACCCACAGCTTACAGCTTACACAGAACACGAATCATAATCCGAAATTTGGCCTGTATGAGTGTTGAGGCAAGGCCTAGGTATGTGTGACGCAGTGAAAAATTAAGCCATGTGGGCCCCTGAAATGGTGGCTGCCTGACCTGTAAAGTGGGACAATGGGATGTGAGGTATCTATGCTGGCGATGTACACCGTCGGGGTAGGCGGTCGAAGACCGCGGCACAATTCTGCATTGGTTAACATTGGACCCTATGGGTCCCAGGAGCCAATGACGATGTACGCCGGCAGTGACGGTACGCACCGCCGCAGACGTGACCGCCATTTTCTATCTGTTCAATCACTCGATACCTGATTTTCGACAGGAGATGACCTACACTGCAAGTGGTGCTGTGACCTCGGTCTGGAAGAGACAATGGCTTGTGCATCTGGGGAAAGGGCCCCTGCCTTCACATCGGAGGAGTTGGAGAAACTCGTGGATGGGGTCCTCCCCCAGTACACGCTACTCTACGGTCCTCCAGACAAACAGGTAAGTACACTGGGAGCATGCTGTATGGGCTATGCCTCTGTGGAGTGGGGTGGATGAAAGATGGGGGGGGGGGAGATTGAGGCGGGCATGAAACGACGGTGAGTGCATGTGCCACATGGCAAGGGTAGGGAAGGGGGCCAATGACTGTGACGGTGCGGACGGTTATATCTTCTCCTTTTTCCCTGTACTATTCCTGTAGGTCAGCGCCCACAAGAAGAAGGATATTTGGTGTGCCATCGCCAAGGAAGTCCTGACCCTGGGGGTCTACCACAGACGGAGCACCTACTGCCGGAAAAGATGGGAGGACATTCGCCGCTGGAGCAAGAAGACGGCGGAGGCCCAGCTGGGGATGGCCTTCCAACGTGGGAGGGGTGCCCGTCGCACCATGACCCCCCTGATGTTCAGGATCCTGGCGGTGGCGTACCCGGAGTTGGATGGGCGCTTGAGGGCATCACAGCAGCCACAAGGGTGTGAATACACTCTCATTCTGCTGATTTTGCGCACAGTGGAGGTGTCTGGGTGGGGGAGGTGGGCTGTGGGTTTCCCTAGGCCAGGGCGAGTGTGCTAGTTAGGTTCCCTTGTTCTGGCAGACCCTGTGGCACCCCACCCCACCTGTGTACAGTTTCAACTACACCTAGTCAGGCTCCTGTGACATCCATGTGTGCAGATGTCGGCCATAGCCTTGTAGGCCATGTCCCAGGGTTGAACAGTGGACCCCAAGTGCGCGGTGTAGTGCAGGGGGCTTCTGTGTCTGTTGTGTCCGCCAACGGTAACGGTAATGCATGCACTCAACATGTCTTTCTTCTGTCGTTCCCCCCCTTTTTGTGGTCTCCCTGTTCTTGTGTGCATTAGCATAATCAGGCGGAGGAGCAGTGGCACCGGAGCAGGAGGGAGCTGCATCTCACATCGCCCTGGAGGGCGAGACTACGGACTCCGAATTCACCAGTGGGGCAGAGGGCGAGGGGAGCTCCACGGCGGGGACAGGAGCTGACACCAGTGATACAGACTCGTCCTCTGATGGGAGCTCCCTTGTGGTGGTGGCCACATCTGTGCCCCCCGCATCTACAGGTACAGCCGCCACCCCCCTACCAGCACCGCCCTCCCAGCAGCCCCTCAGCCTTTGCCCCGTGCCCGCTCACCCAGGAGGGTGGGCATCACCTTCGCCCCAGGCACCTCAGGCCCTGCCCCAGTCACCCCTGCTGCCCTCAGTGATGAGGCCATTGACCTCCTCAGGTCCCTCACTGTTGGGCAGTCTACCATTTTGAATGCCATCCAGGGTGTAGAAAGGCAGTTGCAACAAACAAATGCATTCCTGGAGGGCATTCATTCTGGTCAGGTGGCCCTTCAGCGAGCTTTTCAGACTCTGGCCTCAGCACTGATGGCAGCTATTGTCCCTGTCTGAAGCCTCCCCCCTCCAACTTCCTCCACCCAGACCCAATCCCCTCTACCTCAGCCTATCCCAAGCACACCTTCAGACCAGCATGCACACACATCAACACATCAGGGAAGCTCTGGCAAACATAAGCACCACACATCCCACAGGCACTCACACAAGCATCACACACATGCAGACACACCAACGTCCACTGCCTCCACTGTGTCCCCCTCCTCCTCGTCTCCCTCCTCTCTCCCAGTCTCGTCTACACTCACACCTGCATGCACTACATCTACAGCCACTACTTCCATCACCAGCACACCCACCACCACCACACCCCGCTCACGTGCAGTCACCACCCCCACTACCATTCACACGTCCCCTGTGGTGTCCTCTCCCAGTGTGTCTGTGACGCCACCTCCCCAGATACACAAACGCAGCCACACACCCACCCAACAGCCATCCACCTCACGACAGCCTACAGCGCATGCACCTTCACCCAAAGTCACCAAACGAACACCTCCTACAACCACAACCTCTTCCTCCACTCCCAAACCCTCTCCAGATACCCGTCCCAGTGTTCCCAAGAAACCTTTCCTGTCCAACCATGACCTCTTTCCTTCACCTCCCCCACCCCGTCAGTCTCCTAGGGCCCGACTCTCCAGGTCCCAACCTAGCCCCTCAGCCACAACATCTCCGGGACCAGTGGTGCCTGTAGTCACCGGAATCTGGAGTGCACCGGGCAGCAGGGCACCCAGTGTGGCACGGAGCCACAGCACGGACAGTCCCGCACCTGCCAAACATCAAAAGTTGGCCAGTGCCCTGCAGGAGAGAGGGAAGACTCCAGCCACCAAAGCCGCTCCCAGGGGTACAGGTGGGAATGTGGAGTCAGCTGCGACACCTTCCAAGGTGGGGAAGGGGTACAAGAAACTCAGCAAGTCTGGGAAGAGCAGTATAGCGGAGAAGACAGCCATCATCCCCACAGCCCAGGAAGCCACCGCCAGCACCAACCCTGCTGCCCAGGAGGCCACCCCCAGCACAAGCCCTGCTGTCCAGGAGGCCACCGCCATCATCCCTGCTGCCCAGGAGGCCAGCACCAGCCCTGCTGCCCAGGAGACCACCGCCAGCACCAGCCCTGCTGCCTAGGAGGCCACCACCATCATCCCCGCTGCCCAGGAGGCCACCGCCAGCACCAGCCCTGCTGCCCAGGAGGCCACCGCCAACTCCAGTCCTGCTGCCCAGGAGGCCACCGCCATCATCCCCGCTGCCCAGGAGGCCAGCACCAGCCCAGCTGGCCAGGACAGGACCACCAGCACCAGCCCAGCTGGCCAGGACAGGACCGCCAGCATCAGCTCCGCTGGGCCATAAGGGACCGCCAGCACCAGCACCGGTGAGCCATAAGGGACCGCCAGCACCAGCCCCGCTGGGCCATGAAGGACCGCCAGCACCAGCCCCGCTGGGCCATAAGGGACCGCCAGCACCAGCCCCGATGGGCCATGAAGGACCGCCAGCACCAGCCCCGCTGGACCAGACAGGACCACCAGCAGCTGAGTGACTGCCAAGGACCCCGCAGCCACAAGCACCGCTGAACAGGACACTGCCGCCACAAGCACCGCTGAACAGGACACTGCTGCCACCAGCACCACTGCCAAGGACACCGCCGCAACAAGCACCGCTGAACAGGACACTGCCGCCACAATCACCGCTGCCAAGGGCACCGCCGCAGCAAGCACCGCTAACCGATGAGCTCCAAGGGCACTGACGCTACTGAGTCCGTCACGAGCACGATGAATCACTCTGGGCACAAGGCCCCCTCCAGAACCAGTGGAGAGATACATCCACTACCTCAGTCCTTGGCAGGATAGAGCACTCTGGGCACAAGGCCCCCTCCAGAACCAGTGGAGTAAGGCATCCACTGCCTCAGTCCTTGGCAGGATGAAGCACTATGGGCACAAGGCCCCCTCCAGAACCAGTGGAGAGATACATCCACTACCTCAGTCCTTGACAGGATGAAGCACTCTGGGCACAAGGCCCCCTCCAGAACCAGTGGAGGAAGGCATCCACTACCTCAGTCCTTGGCAGGATGAAGCACTCTGGGCACAAGGCCCCCTCCAGAACCAGTGGACTAAGGCATCCACTACCTCAGTCCTTGGCAGGATGAAGCACTCTGGGCACAAGGTCCCCTCCAGAACCAGTGGAGACTGTTATCCACTTGAGAGACTGTGGCTTTTCACTACCCAGGATGGTACAGTGGGCAACCCACCCACTGTAGAGACTTGAGAGACTGTGGCTTTGCATTCCCAGGATTGAACAGTGGGCAACCCACCCACTGTAGAGACTTGAGAGACTGTGGCTTTGCACTCCCCAGGATGGACTTCAATGGAGCACTACCTGGACTACTATTCTTGGTGTATGTATTTGTTTATAGTGTATATATATTTTAGCGTACTGGATTTTAATATATTACAATGGTTACACTCATTTCCTTTTGTCTTTACATTCTTCCAGGGGATTTGGGGGGTGTAACTGTAATGTATTTTGCTGTATTAGTGTGTGTGTTGTAGTGGGTGAGGGTGGGGGTGGGGGTGGGGGTGTTGCGTGTGTGTGTCCCTGTTTTTTCCCTCCCCCTCCCCTGTGTTGTAGGTGCAGTACTCACCGTGGTCTTCGCCACCGGCGTTCGTGCTCCTGGTAGAGGAGCAAGAAGATAAGGGCTGGCAGGATCTGGAGCTCGGGTTCCATGGTGACCGGATTTCTCGTGGGGTGTGTAGAGGTGAGCGTTTTCCCTTCGAAGTCCTGTTTCCGCCGTGTTTTTATTTGTGGTGAATCCACCCCGGAAAAGGTGGCGGATTGGTAGGTAGTGATACTGTGGGCGGTACATTGTCCTCCGCCTGTCTGTTGGCGGTGACCACCAAGCTGTTTGTTTGTACCGCCGTGGCGGTCGGAGTGTTAAAGTGGCTGTCTTCGTTGGCAGTTTCCGCCATGGTCGTAATTCAAATTTTT
The DNA here is from genome assembly GCF_031143425.1 of Pleurodeles waltl. Taxonomy (NCBI): domain Eukaryota; kingdom Metazoa; phylum Chordata; class Amphibia; order Caudata; family Salamandridae; genus Pleurodeles; species Pleurodeles waltl. Next base: position 1,499,892,795 of record NC_090447.1, read on the forward strand.
TTACTGCCAGCCTGTTGGCGGTCTTACCGCCGCTTTAACACCGACCGCCAGGGTTGTAATGACCGCCTAAATTCCTTGCTAGCTTCAGTTAACATCACTGGTTCCTTCGCATTAGGATTTAAAATTATGCCCAGGTCCTTTTGATGACGCCACCCTAATAAGTCTGTTCCATAATCAGTAATATACACCCTTCCATAGACAGCCCTATCTTTGAAGGTAATTGTCATCCATTTAATTCCCAGAATTTCTATTCATTTTCCAGCATACCCCACAGCCTTTATATCCGGTTCATCAAGTTGAGAATTTTGTGTATTTGGCCATTTCGATTGATATGCCTCCCTAGAAATAAGTGTAAACAAACTCCCAGAATCTATCAGTACACTGACATACACATTGTTCAGACTTAATTGAGCATGTGTTTTTTTCAACTCATCAGTACTCTCACTTCTTATTTGCGTCTTCTCCATTGTTGAACCACGCACACATTGAACACCCGACATACTGTCCAGAGGCTCCCCATTCACAGTCAAAACTATCTCACAAACATTCTCGCACCTATCTTTGGTTTCTTGATCAACTACATGAATTTTCTTACCACCACTCATCTCCGATTTGAATCTACACACTTTAGCAAAATGCCCTCTTTTCCCACAGCTTCTACATAATGCATTTCTTGCTGCACACATTTTACTGGAGGCAATATGTCCCGGAGCTCCACACCAGTAGCATTTACTCTCTCTCCAATAAAATTTTCTCAGGCCCTCAGTTCCCTCATTTTTCATTTTTCCTCCTTCTACACTCGGTACACTCCTTCTATCCCTCATATTTTTGTTCAACTCAGACTTATTTTTTACCTCTTCAACAGTACAGTATGTTCCTCGCGACGGCTTATCAAATTCTTGCAACCACATGGCTGCATGTTCCATTCTTTTTGCAATCTGTATGGCTTCTTCCAAGGATGGATCCTTCATCACAATTTTTCCCTTATCTATTTTTCATAAGAACATCTCACAATTTGATCTCTTATCAATGAGTCAGTCAATTGTTCAAAACGGCACAAATGATGCCATATCCTCATCGACCTTCTGCACTCTTGAAAAAAATTTGGGGCGTTCCAAAACTAAATTTGTTTTAGGAATAAATTGACTGTCCAACATTTGCACTTACATATCAAACACATCCATTGGTTGCCCATCACCCATCCCCAAAGACACTTCAGGCAGATCCTCATAAATTCTTCTCCCTTCAACTCCCAAATGATGCAAGAGAACAGCTTGCTTTCTCACTGGGCTATAGCGATCACCCTCAATTGCCAAAATGTAAGTTAAAAACATCTTCTTCCATTGTTTCCACGTTATTGGAGGTTCACCCGGAGTTGATAGAAAAGGGGGTGGTGATGTCATGCTTTGATCCCCATTGTATTGTATATATCCTCAATATATTGTCTCTTTTACCTAAATAATATAATGAATACAAAAAACTAACACAAATAATTAAAATAAAAAACTAATATAAGTTATTATAACAAGCTAAAAAAAAAATATATAATAAACTCCTTTTAGTCTTCTTTTTATGACTGTTTCCTGCTATTATTCATAGTCCTCTTTCCATCTTCACTTCCTTGTTTCACTTACTGGATAATGAAGCTCGTGTTACTTCAGGTACTGTGCTGTTGTTTTAACTTGATTAATGCGCGCATTCATTTTGTACAATTTCCCTAGCTCCGCAACATTTAAAGTACTTGTTTTGATCCTCTGTATTTTCTTGTATAAGCAGCGCCTCGCTGTGCGGCCGCACTCGAGCATATGTAAAACGCTGTTACACTGCTGCTCTCGCAAGGTAACTTCACACGGGCGCGCTTGAGTGCATGGCAACCGTTGCCACAACAGCGTGGCTACTCTACTCTCGAGTTTAGCAACGGTGCCGCACGAGCGGAGAGATGTCGGCCATGCTCTGTTGCTTATTAAAAAAAAAACTTGCTATTTTAAACGAGCGCACTAGACAAAAGCGCATCCAAAACGCCTCAGCAGTAGTTTGTCGCCCATCCAAAATGTTTCAATTGTAGCTTGCCAAAACAAAGCAGCGCTGCACGCGTTTTCAAAAATATGATAACAACAATAAATAATACGTTCAAAGTGAACGTCTGTGATTGATGATCCTCAACAATGTCATTAGGGTTTCAATAAAGTGGTCCAACAGTACGCCAAGCTATAGCCATTAAATAAACTTGCCTTCATTCTTTAGGTTCTACGGTTTCAATGTAGATTTGGAAGGACAATATTTCCAGGGGTGGGGGTGTCCCTTGTAATTAATCCGCCCCCTGCGCAGACTGTTCCCTCATCGCCAGTATAAAGATGATAACACAGCACAAAATGTTCTTCTTCTTTTTCTTTATTCAAGCTTCAAGTACACAACACCTCCAGCAGAGCTCCTTCCTTAAGCTCCCTTTCTCCTCTTCTTTCCCCAGTCTCCTACATTCCATATCTGACCTCATAGAACCTACACATTCCATCCCACTCCCAGACTCACAAGACATCTTCACAATGTCCTTGCATTTTTTGTATTGAGAAAAATCAAATTCCTTGTCTCGTATCCAGCGCCTCTCAAGGGGTGTTTAGTGATTAAAGTAATCTGATGCTTTAGATCTATCATAGGGTTATCTTCAAGTCTCCGGTTATGGTTGATATTGTTCAATTCTTTGAGGGCTTCCTTGTCATATTTCTCACTATCCATTACTACTATCCCACCTCCTTTATCTACTTGTTTAATCACTACATCAAGGTCAGTTGACAAAGACTGTAGTGCCAATTCCTCCTTTTTTGTTAGATATTTCATTACATATTTTTGTCTCTCATATAATGCGTCAACCTCTCTCATTATGGTTTCCTCAAATATCAATATTTGTGGAGGCATATTTGAGGAGGGGGAGAAAAATCAGATTTGTTTTTTTAAGCCTGTGAAACGTTCTGTATAAAATTCTAAAACTGCAATCTTATTTTTTTAAGAAATTGTAGAGTTTCTATTTTTGAATAAACTGGATCTTGTTGTTTGGCAGGTACAAAGGATAATCCTCAGTTTACGAGTGATATCCCTGCTTAAAACAGTATTTTTTGGGAAAAGTTATATGTAGGAATTTCTGACATTTATACCGCAGGTTGGGTTTCCCACGTGTTTCGATTTCCCCAGAGAAGGAGGCTCTTTCCCTCCCTCTCCCTCTTCTGGGATTGCCCCTATCCCCCTTTTGTTACTCCTTCCTGAAAAGGTTCTTGTCTAGTTGGTTTGTAGTACTTGGGGAGAAAGGAGGTGCTTTAATTCGAATCTGAGTTGGAATCTGACGAGGTTTCGCAAAAAAAGTAAATTTTCGTCTAGATCTATCATATGGAAGTAAATTATTTTGAGAGTGGGGTTTGTAGAAATTCCCCCCTCAAATATGGGTATGTTGATTCTATGCTGAAATGTTTAATATCTTTCACCACTTTTGTAGTTTTCTGATTGATTGTAATATTTTTAAATTCTGTTATCTGCTTGTCTACTTCTTCAATTAGCATCCGAAATGGAGTCATCTTCCAGTATCAATATCTGTAGAACATCATCTTGTTCGCTTCTTTTTTATGCTGTTTCAATGGACAATGCAAGCCAATTGCGTAAACACTTAGGGGGTCATTCTGACCTCGGCGGTAAAAGGCGCTTACCGCCGGTCAGATGACCGCCATAACACCGCCGCGGCCGCAGTAAACCGCCACGTCATTCTGACCCGCAACTGGCAAACCGCCAAAAACCTGACATTCACAAAAGTCTGCCACACCAAAGGTCAGCGCAAAAATGGCGATGAACAAACCTCCACCGTCACGCCAACAGAAATACGCCCATACCATTCCGACCCACAAATCCACGTGGCGGTCTTTCAAACGCGGTATTCCATTGGCGGTACACACCGCCGCGGTCAAAATACACACACACATAGAAAACTCAGCCACATTGGTCAGTTTGAAACACGCACACCTGATACACATACTAACACCACTCCCACACACCCAACACAATATAAAACACACACCCACATCACCCACAAGCCCCTACGACCCGAAATTATTGACGAAGGCTAGAGAGCGAGCACAGAATAGACAATCCCACAACACAGAGGCACACAACACCATCACCCACACAGAATCCACGCACCAAACACCACACACCACCACACGCACCACACTCATCACCACAAACGCCACCCCACACCTCATCCACACCACCCCTTGGCACCCCAAAGACACCCCAGGTTCAGTGACGCCGAACTCAGGGTCATGGTGGAGGAAATAGTCCGTGTAGAGCCCCAGCTCTTCGGGGCACAGATGCAGCACACCACAATTGCCAGGAAGATGGAGCTATGGCAAAGGATAGTGGACAGGGTCAACACGGTGGGACAGCATCCACGCAATCGGGAGGACATAAGGAAGAGATGGAACGACCTACGGGGGAAGGTGCGTTCCATGGTATCAAGGCACAACATTGCGGTGCAGAAGACTGGCGGCGGACCCCCACCTACTCCCCCCGAATTTACCGCATGGGAGGAGGAAGTCTTGCACATCCTGCATCCTGAGGGCCTCGCAGGAGTAGGCGGAGGAATGGACTCTGGTAAGTCAAATCTTCACTACTGCTTCCCACCCCCACCCCACCTGCATGCCAAATCATACCCCCACCCTCACCCCCCATCACACCAACACCTAGCAAAAGGCTCACCATCACAACCCACCCATCCCAACACCAAGCCCTGCATGCGACCACAAAGCATGGACACCCGTCACCAAAGCATGCCCACTGCACACACATATCACCCCCACAAGCCACCCTCACAAAAACCCTCACAAGGAAATGCCTGCACTTGGGTACACGGACACCCACCCATTGCACGAAATGCCACATACAGAAGCAATAACCATACCTTTATACCCCTGCAGGACCCGAACGCCACCACACCGCCACGGAGGGTCCATCCCACCCCCAGAAGAGGCCCCCAGCGATGACAGCAGCTCTGTCTCCCTGGACCCAGATGACCAGCCCGGCCCATCGGGGACCTCTGGACAGTCGGTTCCCCACAGACAGCCACAGGCTACACCAGACCCAACCCCCTCTGGGAACACCAGCACAGCTCCCACCCAGCGGGCCCATGCCTCTGTCTCCAGGACACGTAAATCAGCGGTGTGTTCACCACTACAGGGCACCCAGGTTGGCCCACCACCCCAACAACAACAGGGACCTCGGGCAGTGGTATTGGGCACACCGTCCATGGGACAGAGGCCCAGGAACACAGGGGAACTGGGAGGGCTGCTGTGCGACAGTGGGGGGACTTGCCCAGGGAACCGACTCTCCAAGAGGCCCTCTCCTCCATCATGGGAGCATACCACCGCTCCCAGGAGACGATGGCGACGGTACTGGCCCGGTTCCAGGAGATCCAGGAACTGCAGGAGGAACGGTACATGGGGTTCAGGGAGGAACTGAGGAACATCGGTTCCGCAATGGCCCTTACCCAGATCGTCACCCTTACCCAGATTGTCACCACATTGCGGGACCATGTGGCACCCCAAAGGGCCCCTGTCACTAGCCCAGGCCAGGAACAGCCTACCACCTCCGCCGACGCTAGTGGACAGGAGACCCCCACACAACGACAGGCCACCAGAACCCCACCTCCTGCAGAAGAAGAACCACCCCGCAAGCGGAACCTGAGATCTCACAAGAAGACAGAGTAGGATTGCAAGACCCCCGCCAGCCTAAGATACCCCCTGATGTCATCCCACTGTCCCACATTGTCACCCTGTCCAACCTTGAACTGCCCCTGCTCCATCCTTCCCCAGGCATATGGACAATGCACCTGTGCGACTGAGAACTGGACTCTGCCATGGACATTACTCCACCCCCACCCATCACCGTTTCCCAATCATGTACCTATATGTAGCACTTAAAATAAATCACTTATTGCACTTAAAATAACAGGAGTCTGCTTGTATTCTTAACAAATGTATTACACATAACGGTGCAATAATGTCCAGTTACTTTGTGATGACAACATACCAATTTCAATAAGCTTTAGTCCATGGGCAAACAAAGCTGAAGTCAGGCAGTGGGTCATACAGCTCTGAAAAGGGAAGGGAAAGTCACAAATCAGTTAACAGGAACTGGGGGGAAACACAGACAGTGGAGACACATGAGGCCTTAAGTAAATGTAAAATGGCGTGGGTGATTCTTACCTGTGTGCTACTGAAAATATTGTTGTATGACTGTATCCCTGTTGTCCGTGTCGTCCCCGTCGTCTTCCTCCTCTTCACTCTCCACAGGCTCCACAGCTGCTACAACACCACCATCTGGACCATCCTCCTGCAGAAAAGGCACCTGGCGTCGCAAAGCAAGATTGTGAAGCATACAGCAGGCCACGATGATATGGCACACCTTCTTTGGTGAGTACATTAGGGATCCACCTGTCATATGCAGGCACCTAAACCTGGCCTTCAGGACCCCGAAGGTCCTTTCTATGATCCTCCTAGTTCGCCCATGGGCCTTATTGTACTGTTCCTCTGCCCTGGTCCGGGGATTCCTCACTGGGGTCAGTAGCCACGACAGGTTGGGGTAACCAGAGTCACCAATTAGCCACATACGGTGTCTCTGTAGCTGTTCCATCACATAAGGGATGCTGCTATTTCACATGACATACACGTCATGCACTGACCCAGGGAACTTGGCATTTACATGGGAGATGTACTGGTCAGCCAAACAGACCACCTGGACATTCATCGAATGATAACTTTTTCTGTTTCTGTACACCTGCTCACTTTCTTTGGGGGGAACCAAAGCCACATGGGTCCCATCAATGGCACCAATGATGTTGGGGATATGTCCAAGGGCATAGAAATCACCCTTCACTGTAGCCAATTTGCCCACCTCAGGGAAAATAATGTAGCTCCGCATGTATTTCATCAGGGCAGACAACACTCTGGACAAAACCTTAGAAAACATAGGCTGAGACATCCCAGATGATATGGCCACTGTTGTCTGAAAAGACCCACTTGCCAAAAAATGGAGTACTGACAGAACCTGCACCAGAGGGGGAATCCCTGTGGGTTGGCGGATGGGGGACATCAGGTCTGGCTCCAGCTGGGCACATAGTTCATGTATAGTTGCTCTGTCAAGCCTGTATGTAAGTATGTTATGTCGTTCTTCCATTGTCGACAGGTCCACCAGCAGTCGGTACACGGGAGGATTAATCCTTCTCCTCGCAAGTCCCAGCGGACGGTGCCTAGGAAGGACAACATGGAGCACAGAGTCAAGCAACCCACAGGTTCGTTCACACAGCTTGCACAGTACACGAATCGCTATGCATTGAAAGGCTTGTATGAGTGGCAATGCAAGGCCTAGGCCTGTGTGACGCAGTAGAAATCATGCCATGTGGGCCCTTGAAATGGCGGCTGCCTGACCTGTGAAGTGTGACAGTGGGATGTGAGGTCACTGCGCTGGCGTGGCACACCGTGGCGGTAGGCGGTCAAAGCCGCGGCGCAAAGCAGCATTGGTTAACATTGAATCCTATGGGTCTCAGGAGCCAATGACGATGTGCGCCGGCGGTCGCGGTACGCCGCGCCACGGTACGCACCGCCGCGGGCGTGACCGCCATTTTCTATCTGATTAATCACTCGAGACCTGATCATCCACAGGAGAGGACCTATACTGCAAGTGCTGCTGTGACCTCGGTCTGGGAGATACAATGGCTGCTGCGACTGGGGAAAGGGCCCCTGCCTTCACTTCCGAAGAATTGGAGAAACTTGTTGATGGGGTCCTCCCCCAGTATGCGCTACTCTACAGTCCTCCAGACCAACAGGTTAGTACACAGGGTGCACGTTGAATGGGCTATGCCTGTGTTGAGTGGGGTGTATGTAAGATGGTGGGGAGGGGAGCGAATGAGGAGTGCAACGCACGAAAGATGAGAGCATGTGCCACATGGCAAGGTTGGGGAGGGGGGGGCCACTCACATTGACCAGGCAGAAAACTGATGCGATTTCCTTTACCACCCTGTACATGTCACATAGGTCAGCGCCCATCAGAAGATCGACATTTGGTGTGCCATCGCCAAGGACGTCCGGGCCCTGGGGGTCCACAACAGACGGGGCACCCACTGCCGAAAGAGGTGGGAGGACATCCGCCGCGGGACCAGAAAGACCTCCGAGTCTCTGCTGGGGATGGCCTCCCAACGTAGGAGGGGTGCCAGCCGCCAATTGACCCCCCTGATGTCCCGGATCCTGCCGGTGGCCTACCCCGATTTGGATGGGCGCTTGAGGACATCACAGCAGACACAAGGGGGTGAGTATCAGCACATTCTGCTATCTTTGCGCACAGTGAAGGTGTCTGGGTGGGGGAGGAGGGCTGTGGCTATCTCCAGGCCAGGGCGCATTCTGTAGGCTAGGCCCCTCCGTTAGACACGGCCCTGTGCCCCCGCCCCCCACCTCTGTAGGGTGCCAAGTACAGCTATCCATGGTCCGGCCTCACCCATGTGTGCATTTGTCGTCCATAGACCTGTAGGCCTAGTCACAATAACTGAGTAGTGTACCTCGATTGCGCGGCCTAGTGCAGGGGGCTTCTGTGTCTGTCCTCTCCGACAACGGTGTTGCCAATGCATGCACTCAACCTGTCTTCATTTCTCCCCCCCCCATTTTCTTTGTCTTCCTGTTCATGTGTGCATTAGCATCATCAGGCGGAGGAGAAGTGGCATCGGCGCACGAGGGAGCTGCATCTCACATGGCCCCAGAGGGCCATACAACAGACTCCGAGTACACCAGTGAGACGGAGGGCGAGTGGAGCTCCACAACGGGGACCCGTGGAGACGTCAGCGACACCGACACGTCCTCGGAAGGGAGCTCCCTAGCGGTGGCGGCAACATCCGTGCCCACCGCCACAACAGGTACAGCCGCCACCCAGCGCACCAGCCCCGCCCTCCCAGCAGCCCCTCAGCCTTCGCTCCGTGCCCGCTCGCCCAGGAAGGCGGGCATCTCCTTCGCCCCAGGCACCTCAGGCCCTGCCCCAGTTACCCCTGCTGCCCTCAGTGAGGAGGTCATTGACCTCCTCAGGACACTCATTGTTGGGCAGTCTACCCTTTTGAATGCCATCCAGGGTGTAGAAAAGGAGGTGCATCGGAGCAATGCATACCTGGAGGGCATTAATTCGGGTCAGGCTGCCCATCAGCGATCTTTCAACGCTCTGGCCTCAGCACTGACGGCAGCCATTGTCCCTGTCTCCAGCCTCCTTCTTCTGACTCCCTCCACCCAGTCCCAGTCTCCTGTTCCTCTGCCTATCCCATCCACACCATCAGACCAGCCTGCACACACCTCTACACCCAAGGGCAGCTCATCCAGACATAAGCACCACAGATCCCACAAGCATTCACCCAAGCAACATCCAGATGCAGACATGCCAACAGTCACTACCACCTCTGTGTCCCCCACCTCCTCATCTCCCTCCTCCCTCCCTGTGACGTCTCCACTCACACCTGCATGCACACCACCATCAGCCAGTACTTCCATCACCAGCACACCCTCCATTACAGTCCGCACACGTGCAGTCACCACCCCCACTGCCATTTACACGTCCCCTGTGTCCTCTCCCAGTGTGTCTGTCACCCCCTCTTCCAAAGCACACAAACGCAGGCAGCCACCCACCCAACAGCCATCCACCTCACGACAGCCTCCGTCACAAGCACCTACACCCAAAGACAGCACACTTGACTCTCCTACAACCACATCCTCTTCCTCCACTCCCATACCCACTACACCTACCCGTCCCTGTCCTTCCCAAGTCCTTTTCCTTTCCAACCTTGAGCTCGTTCCAATCACTGACCCACCCCCTCCATCTGGTAAGAGTAAAAAAAGCACCTCAGCCACCACCAGCCCTGCATCTACTGTGACCATAGTGCAGGGCTATTGGAGTCCACCAGCTCCTAGGGCAGGAACATCGGCCAGCAGCAAGGGGACAGCCAGCCCACCCCCCGGGAAGAGGACAAAATAAAAAAAGGCCCGGCGCGACAAGACTGAGACGGCTGCCACCAAGGACAGTAGCCTTGCCCCGTCACCTGCCACATCATCCAAGGGAGGCAAGGGCCACAGAGCTTCAGCGAAGGAGGGCAAGGGCAGCAGGGCGGAGAAGTCAGGCAGCAGGCGAGCTGCCCAGGAGGGCCCCACCAGCCCCATTCCGGTTGTGACGGACGACACCCACGGGCCCAGGACTCCATCACAGGAGGGCCCCGCGACCGCAAGGTCGGATGGCGACTGAGCGGGAAGTCTTGCCCAGGTCTGGCTCCCTAGACACACAGGACAAGCATCGCTGAACAGGGCCCCGCCATGAGGAGCACCGCTGAACAGGGGCCCGCCGGGAGGAACACCGCTGAACAGGGGCCCGCCGGGACAAGAACCGCTGAACAGGGGCCCGCCGGGACAAGAACCGCTGAACAGGGCCCCGCCGGGAGGAGCACCGCTGAACAGGGGCCCGCCGGGACAAGAACCGCTGAACAGGGGCCCGCCGGGACAAGAACCGCTGAACAGGGGCCCTCCGGGACAAGAACCGCTCCGCTGGGCCCGTCTTCTCAAGCACCGCTCCGCTGGGCCCTTCCTGTCAAGCACCGCTCCACTGGGCCCCGCCGTCTCAAGCACCGCTCCGCTGGGCACTTCCTGTCATGCACTGCTCCGCTGGGCCCCGCCGTCTCAAGCACCGCTCCGCTGGGCCCTTCCTGTCAAGCACCGCTCCGCTGGGCCCCGCCGTCTCGAGCACCGCTCCGCTGGGCCCTTCCTGTCATGCACCGCTCCGCTGGGCCCCGCCGTCTCAAGCACCGCTCCGCTGGGCCCTTCATGTCATGCACCGCTCCGCTGGGCCCTTCATCTCAAGCACCGCTGGCCCATTGACAGTGCCGGTTCTGTGTCGAGCAGGGCTTCACGAAGCACTCTGGGCACCATGCCTCTTCCATTAACAGTGGAGTCGGTAATCCATCTGATGGACTGTGGCTTGGCACTTCCCATGATGGAACAGTGGGCAAGCCACCCACTGTAGAGACTTGAGAGACTGTGGCTTTGCACTCCCCAGGATGGCACAGTGGGCAAGCCACCCACTGTAGAGACTTGTGAGACTGTGGCTTTGCACTCCCCAGGATGGGGCAGTGGGCATGGAGGCCCCTCGTGGATCTGGCATCAAGGACTCATGTGGCTGAGGTGCCCCCCCTTCCCTTCCCCCTGAGGTGCCTGTAGTTTTATCATCTGATGCCCCAGCAGTGTTCTCTCCAATGGTATCTGGTCTCCTGTGTGGGCTTTGCCCATGTGTTTGTGCACATTGGCCCACGGACTATGGAACTTTGACGGAACTTTGACGGACTATGGAACTTATTGCCTATGTATATATTGTTGACTATGTTCATTCCTTATTTTTGTATCTTTCATATAGCATATTTCCCATACCTTTAATGGAGCTATTTATACATATATTTTATAGATCATTTTAATTGTGTCTTTGCATTATTCCGGTGGGTTTGGGGGGTGTCACTCTGACTTGTTGCTCGGCATTGGGGTGTAGGTATTTGTGGTGAGGGGGTGGGTGTATGGCGCATGTGTGTGCCCGTAAGCTTTCCTCCTCCCCCCTCCCCTGTGTCGTAGGTGCAGTACTCACCGTTGTCGTCTGTGCCGGCGTTCGTACTCCTGGTAGATGAGCAGGTAGACAATAGCTGGTAGGATGTTTAATTCGGGTTCCATGCTGTCCTCATTCCTCGTGGAGTGTGTATAGGTGAGCGTTTTCCCGTTCGTAGTCTGTTTCCGCCGTGTTTTTATCGGCGGGGCTCCCGCCCCGGAAAAGGTGGCGGATTGGTGAGTTGTGATAGGGTGGGCGGTACATTGTCTGCCGCCTGCCTGTTGGCAGTGACTGCCGCGCTGTTTGTCTGTTCCGCCGTGGCGGTCGGAGTGTTAAAGTGGCGGGCTGTGTTGGCGGTTCCCGCCAGGGTCAGAATTCCTTTTTTTGGACCGCCTGCCTGTTGGCGGGTTGGCCGCCGCTTTATCACCGACCGCCAGGGTCAGAATGACCCCCTTAGTGCCCACCCCACTGAATTGTGCCATGTTTTGTTTATCGTCTGTGAAAATGATAGGAATGTTTTTGTCTTGTAGTCCTCAAGGGATGGTATTATTTTTAAGGTGCTCTAATAGTACTTGGGCATGTAGGTGAGTGTGTATCTGTTTTTTCTTCAATCTTTTGAGTTTTTCAATACTCTCTAACTTGTTATTAGTTGGAGTATCATTACGTCCATTCAATAGGGATGGATTATCCAACAATTTTAAAATCTGTTCTTCAGTATAACTCACTGTTAGAGGTTCAGACATATTCTGACTGCACTGTGTATGGACTGAAACCATTCTCCTATATGCTCTGATATACTTATAGGGGGAAACACCTATATACCAAAAGTGTAGCTAAATTTCTTCAATTCATGCCCTCACACCTTACTAGGTGTACATTACGGTCTAGAAACACTAGAGGCCACTCAACTTCACCCTCTAAAGCCTTGGGCAACTAACCATGTAGAAACTAAATGCCGACTACAGAGGGAATAATCCATAAACCATTTTGTCTACAATAATATCTTAATTATTTTTGGATCAAATCTATTTTTATTATGCTCAATTTTTCTTTATATAATATTTACAAAAATAATCACAGACACTGTACGGAAAAAAGGGTCTGATTTATCAGTCAGGAGATGTGCCAGAGAACAGAACATGTTATGCCAATCTGCAACACACCAAAGCTCCCGTGCCCCACCTTCCTCTTTCCACTCTCATAAGATAGTACAAGGCGACACAAGGTGCATCTGAAGCAGAGCACTCAAATCCAATGCACAATGTTTATTAAAAGCATTACCAGCCAGTCAAGTGGCTGCTTTTCATATTTCATTTACTAAAATATGCCGCTTGCAAGCCTGCTTCCTTGGTCCTATCAGTATCTAAGTGAATGATTATTTACTGGTAATCTTTACTCATACTTTTCGTCATCACATCCCTTAAATATGAGGCCTATCCAAGTCCAGGACAGAAGCAACCGTCTACTGGTTTACCTTAAATAGAAAAATGGAGGCCCTCACCAGTGTTTGAGGACGTCAATACCCAGTTTGTCACAGGAAACCCTGGCCCAGATTTACCCAAGGATTGCCTTGTACTAATGTCACACAAGCTGACACAAGGGCAACACAATCCCTAAGTCAGATTTACCACAGGGGCCACTTGCATTGCTTGGTAAACCTGGAATAACGGAAGGCAGTGCCATTTGCTGCCTTGCGTTACTTAATTCTGGAAAGGCGTTCCTTGGGCGGAGCGTGGGTCTTCCCATGCATCTACCCATAGATTTTGGCACATTTGCAGATTTACCATGTGTGGTAGAACTGGGAATATTTCAAAATCTACACCTTCCCAGGGGATGCGTAACAAGGAAAAATATCTTTATCCTCTTTGTTTTCTCTTTCTATGTTTGCTAAATTCTGACGCACACGTCTAAAGAGGAAAAAGCCTCAGAGGATTTTTTGGGGGCAGGATTCCCTTTCTCTTTAAAATAATCCTGCCTGCAATTCAGGCATCCTTGCACCATGGTGTTAGGGTGCCTGTCTTGGTGCAGGGCAGAAGATTGTGCACCAGTGCAGGCAAAGAGTAGGAATGCTTTATATCTTGATAATAATGGCACATTCCTGCCCTTTCTGTTTCACACAGCGCAGCAAGCTGTCTTGCTGCGTTGCGTGAAAGAATGATCAATCTGGGCCCCTATTTGTAATACCCCCGCAATATCACAACAGTTAAAGACCTCACGAGAGGGAGTGAGGAATTCAGGACTGTGACAAGGAAGTCTTTGACATAGTGGCGCAGCAACAACTCACTAGACATTCCACTCATTGATGTAAAAATTCAGCTTGTGCACGCAGGAACCCATTTTTACTCCTAACAGCTGGGTGCACGGCTCATGCTTGCTCCCAGGGTGGACTTCTTAGTGTATTGCAAAACTTGCTCTTTGCTACAGTACACAGTGCAACTTGCTATTCTTCTTTAATGTATTTACTGGAATGCCAAGTTTTGAAATGGTTTTTAGGCCACTCCTAAAAAAAATCAATTCTTAAGAATATAGTTTTCTTTTGTGACACTGCTCTGCCCTCTAGTGGAATAACAGAGTGCAATGACTTGGAGGCAAGAATTTTTGTCTGAATAAAGTAGTTCCAGCGTCCAACTGAGAGAGAGAGCGTCCTCCCCAGCCTGGGTACTCATAAATGACTATGCCATACATGGAGCTTGGTCTTACACATCTGCTCTGCGTATAACTGCAAACTCAACATTCCAAATGAAATCCATTCACCACACTGAACACATACGTCACAGTTCTACAGAGTCCATCAGAAACCAAAAAGGTCCTGTCATCGCTAACAAACAAGACACTACATCTCCCCCTTGTTTATAAAAAATATATTTTTTTACAGATATATATATATTATAACGCCTCCAAAAGTTGTTGTGGAGATCTGACTAAACACCCAGATCATGTCCTCTGAGGCAGTGAAGAGAGAAGAGAAGCATCCATGACTGGCACCGGTGATGTAGGGTCAGATGCAGCCAACGCGCTCTCTACAATCTTAATTGAAACAGACTCATCTTTGACATCAGAAACTGGTGAATGAGGCAGATGCCTCACCTAATGTACTTTCCAGGACAGTGAGCAGTACGTCTAGTTACAACTTCAAAAGGTTCGGCATCAAAGGGAGCATGAGATTTGTATTTTCTCTGGTGTTGCACCAATAATCGATCTCCTTCATGGAAAACAATGTTCTTGTCACATAAGTGCTTGTGGGCGTATACTTTCATATTTTGTTTACAACACAAGTCTGTTCGACGTAGATCTTTTGTTGGTCCATTGTGATAACTTGGTCTTAATGGCTCTCCCGAACATCAGGGTGGCAGGACTTACAGCTGTCGCTGAATGAGGAGTCGACAGATAAGCTTGAAAGTAGTATGGAGAGCTGACTTCAGATCAAGTTTATCCAAGTTGGCGTGTTGGACAGTCTTTTTCATAAAGCTTTCAACAACACCATTTGCTTGTGGCCGCAGAGGTGTGCTTTTCTGATGCTTCACATTAGGATGATCAAGAAAGTCCCTGAATTCTCTACCGTTGAGAGGGGGTCCATTGTCAGACTTCAGAATTGAAGGAACAACCCATATCTCAAAAATGCCATCTAACTTCTTGATGACTCTTTCTTAAGAAATGGACAAGAGATCTTTTACTAGTGGAGAATGAGAGTATGCATTGATAATCACCATCAGGTGATGTCCATTGTCAATAGGACCAAAAAAAAAAAACGCCATTCTCTCCCATACATATTTTGGTAAATCCAACATGTTTAAGGTATGTTGAGTGATTTCGGGAGATAAGCAATTGTGCAAATGACATGCCTCCAGCTACCTTTCAACTCCCTTGTTAAGATGAAGAAACCAAACTCGGTATCCTAGCGCTCATTTAGTGGCAACAATTCCACAAAGTCCTTCATGGGTCACTTCAATTACTTGTTGTCACCGACTCTCGGGTATGACGATTCTTGAATGACGTAAGACTATACCTCAAGGGCGGCTGGTGAGTTTTGAAAGTGGTGGGGCATAAAGGTTGGGGATGAGTGTTAAGTCATAAGTGAGCAAAGCAAACAAGCCCAACTGAGCAAAGATGGGCTTGGGCAATAGGGGGAGGCCCCTCCCCCTAAAAAAATATTTGAAAAAAAGAGTGGTAATGGGGCATTTTGAAGCAAATTAGAGAAAGCAAAAAGTCTAATATAGCAATTGTGACATCTAGTCTTGAAATATTTAAACCCAATAAAAATAGCCCCATATCTTTCCACGTAAGGGATTTGCTTGATGGTAGACAGGTAGATGGCAACTGATCTGCTTACATGACATTTGAACATGTTGACTTGGGAGATAACATTGTTTACTCCTTGGGGACACCTATGCCAATTGCAACATCAAAACTCCTGTTGAGTTACCCATGGTCAATTAGGATGTGAACTTGTGGAATTTTGTTATTACACAGTTAGAATTCTCCTTTGGCTGCATTTTACAGCACAGTTTTGACTCAGGTGAAAGGGTATTTCTGGATGGACAAGCTACAAAAGGACCACTGTGACAAAAATCCTTTATTCTACCCACTATGACAAATCTATGGTGTAGGAAACTGGCCCTTGTTGCAGCTACCCCTTCACCTTTTGCCTGATATCTAACGCTAACTTGACCGAGTGTGTGCTGGGACCCTGCTAACCAGGCCCCAGCACCAGTGTTCTTTCCCTAAAACTGTACCATTAACATTGTGTCCACAATTGGCACACCTCTGGAACACAGATAAGTCCTTTGTAAAAGCTAGCAGTGGTACCAAGGGCCGTGTGGCCAGGGAGGGTCCCAAACGGCTGCATCATTTGTTGTGCCACCCTGAGGGACCCCTCATCAAACACTTGCACACTGCCATGGCAGATTGTGTGTGTTGGTGGAGAGAAAAGGGCAACATTAACATGGCATCCCTCTCAGGGTGCCATGGCCACAAATCACTGCCTGTGGCATAGGTAAGTCACCCTTCTAGCCAGTCTTACAGCTGTAAGGCAGGGCGCACTGTACCACAGGTGTGGCCATAGATGCATGAGAAATATGCCCCTACAGTGTCTAAGTCCATTTTTAGATAGTGTAAGTGCAGTATGGCCATATTAAGTACAAGGGTTGGGAGTTTGTCATTATGAACGCCACAGCTCCATGATGGCTTCACTGAAGGCTGGGAAGTTTGGTATCAAAGTGTTGGATTTATTGTAAAAAGCACACAGAGGGCATCTTAGAGATGCCCCTTGTATTTATCCAACCCTCTAGTGTAGGGCTGACTTGTCTGTGCCAGCTTGCCACTAGCGGACAAGTTTCTGTTCCCATGGGGTTAGAAGCTTTGTGCTCTCTGGGGACAGGAACAAAGCCTGCTCTGGGTGGAGGTGGAGGTGTTTCTTGGTTTGGAGGACAGGGACCAATAGGGTTAGGAATGTGCCCCTCTCCCCAAAGGGACTGGGCAGAGGACGGGTGTAGCCACCCTCAGGGACAGTAGCCATTGGCTACTGCCCTCTGACCCCTGTAACACCCCTTAATCTAGGATTTAAGGGCACCCCTGAACCTAGCTCACTAGATTCCTGGCGGCCTCAAGACAAGAAAAAAGAAGAAAGACTGCTAAGCAAAACTCAGCAGAGAAGACTCCAGACACCAACTGACTTGGCACCAGCCCTACCGGCCTGTCTACAGCTTCAGAAGCCCTGCTGCAAAAAGGCAACGCATCCTTCAGGACTAGTAACCTCTACAAATCCCCAGAGGACTGCCTGCACACCAGAGGACCAAGAAGTCCTGAGGACAGCGGCCCTGTCCACAAGAAACTCCAAGAAGGACTCCAGAACTGCCCGGATCTGCGAGTCCTGCCCACTCTGTACCCGACACCCACAGCCTGTGTCCAGTTGGCCCACTGGTCCAGAGCAGGTCCCCAGGTGATTCCAACCTTGTGTCTAACCTGGGTTGACCCCTCCTGGACAACACGATGATGCCTGCAGCCTAAATCCAGAGGACCCCTAGAGAACCAGACGAAGATACCCGACGCTCAAAGGTACCCCTGCACCCGCAGCCCCCTGGCCTTGGGGAATTTGACCAATGGTCCAGCAGCATTCAGCAGGTGATCCTCCTCCTTGTCTAGCCTTTGGTTTTCCAGAACAGACCCCCTCGACCCAGCCTGCAGCATCTTTGTGACCCCGATTGAAAAGCATTGGGAGCCCGATGCTGTGTTTGCACCATGCACCCGGCAGATCCTGTGATGCTGAGGGTGTGTGTTTGGTGCTAACCTGTTCCCCCCCGTGTGCTCACCTAAATCCCCCAGGTCTGCCTTCCGAAGTCGCGGGTACTTACCTGCCAGCAGATCTGTTTCCGAGTGCCTCCAGTCTCCATAGGTTCCCATTCTAAATCCAGCACCAACCTTGACCTCTGCACCCGACCCACCCCGTGTTGCTGGTGGTGTAAACTAGGAGTCGTCTTGAACCTTGACCAGTGGACATCCTAATCCCCAGAGACTGAAACTGTAAGTCGAGTACTTACCTCAAAAGTGCACCCCCCACCCCCAGGTCTGTTCTGAAAATTGCCTTGTCAACTTTTGAAAGTGAAAAGTGTTACGTGCCTGTAAACTGTTTTATGTGCCAAACCCAAACAAAGTACAATTGTTTGTTACTTGTGTTTGATACTTACTTTCAAATGTACCTATCTGCAACAATATCCTTTTGGTTCTAGAAATAAAGTAACAAAATATATTTTCCTATATAAACACATTTGCCTGTAGTTTGTCATTGAATGTCAGCCTCATTTCTTGACTGTGTGACTACAACAAATGCTTTGCACTACCCTCTGATAAGTCTAACTGCTCAATCACACTACCACGAAAGAAAGCATTAGTATTATCTACTTTAGCCTCTGTTAAGCCTCTGGGGAACCTGAGGACTCTGCACACTATATCTCATTTTGATATAGGATATACAGAGCCAGCTTCCTACACATGGACTCCGAGGAAGCCTGAATTAGGAGGAAAGTGTTTTCATTTATAACTGCTGCCCCATGAGAAGCACTGCCACCCCAAGAGGCAGACAAATACAATCAGATCTGGTTTACAAGGCTGCAGCTGTAAAATTAAAATTGTGGGTTTTCTTAAAGAGTTCAAAACGCATGGACACAGCCTAAAAAAAAGGAGAAACACTGCTATTCATTAGCAACTTTGCTCTAACAGTTTACATCACCGCAGCAAGTTGTTAGGGAGCTCTAAGGCCTGCAAAGCTGGCTCAGGGAGTTAAACTTTTTTTTTTCATTTGTGTGTCAGTAACGGTCACCGTGACCTGATAGAATCGGAAACTAAAAATTGGGAGAAACATCATAATAAAAGAATGCACAATAAAAAAAATCTAATCAGAAATAGGGAAGTAATAACAAGTAAGAGAAAGAGTTAAGTTACTAATGGAAAAAAATTAGGACAGGTGGTGAAATTTTAAGAAAAGACGGTCCGGCGGCTTTTTCGTAATCACAGCTCAGAAATGGTGCTTGCTTATTTATGGGCCGCTAACTACACCCCCTATATCAATCTGCAAGGACCTAAAGTTTGCAAGAAAGTGCCCCCCCCAAACAAACAGAAGATTGTCAAATAGGTTCAGAGCATCAGTACTACGAACAGGATTACCACAGCCTTTTAACCAGGCCAACAAACTTCCAGGAAAATTATTAGTCGGAATTACCAGAGAACTTTAGTCAGCAACCAACAAATGGCAAACGTCAATCTTCACTTCGACTGAGGCACAAGCAGTTTGCAGGATCACGGCAAATTCTCTGGGAGAATACTGTCAATCTTCAGGTTATGTATCCCCTATCTTGAAGCCAGTTATAGCATCCTCACCAGCCTGGGTAATCATAAATGACTACACCACATCCAGAGCTTGGTATTACATGCATTTATTGGTCTGCATGTAACAGCAAACTCAACATTCTAACATGAAATCTATTCATCACACCCAAACACTTGCATCACAGCTCTACAGAGTCGCAGCTTTACAGAGTCCATCAGCAACCAAAAGGGTCCTGTCATCGTTAATACACAAGACACTACAAGAGGAATAGACACTGTTGCAGTCAGTTGCATAAAAACAGTGACATCTTAAGAATATGTGGAGCCCTGGGCAATATATATTTTTGTGCACTCTGTTTTGAACAACTTTAAATTTATAAACCATATTCTGCTCACTCAGGCCACTTGTGATGCCAAATAATACTGAATTATATGTTAAATCTTCGGAAACTGCTAAACGCAAAAACAGTCTAGTGTTCAATGGGCAAACAGGATCAAAGAAAGCTTGACCAAGCCCTAGCAATTTGAGTTTGGATATATATTGTTTGATCTGTAATACTTAGGCCCTCATTATGACCCTGGAGGTGAGTGATAAAGTGACGGTAATACTGCCAACAGGCTGGCGGTAACTACCGTCAAATTATGACCATGGCGGTGATAACTCCCATAGACAGCCAATGTACCACACCAACCTCCAGGGCGGAAATAACAAGCCAGGTGGAAGACAAAGTACCGCCCACCATATTAAGACACTACAACCCACCACGTTTTCCGGGGCGGTACCAACACCATCAAAAGCCTGGCAGAAGTGCATCACAAAAGAGAAAAGACTCACCATCGGAGACACAGGGAAGAACAATGCCGCCATGGAACCTGAAATGCAAGTTTTTCTGCTGATCTTCTACGTTATGCTCCACCTGGAACACTAACGCAGACGAAGACGGCGACGGTTAGTACAGCCGCCTAGCACACAAGGGAGGGAGGGAAGAAAACGAGAGTGACACACACACGCGTGACACACACCCAACACACACACACCATACACACAACCAGCTGCACATGAAAAACAATTTGCACCCGATACACGGTAGAATACTGCAAGGACAACAAGAATGCACCAATGTGAATGTATTGATATCAACAGCTAATAAATCATCGAACTGTCTGTGAAACAGATATGTACAGTCATACACAAAGGGACACTGCCCAGTCCAATGTATAAAGGGCCTACATGGCCACAGGGCACAGTCCGAGGCCTAACTCGAATCCTGACTTCATCCAGATAGAACTCTGCAGGGGCATCAGTTTGCAAGTGGGCAGGAACCGCAGGGGGATGTGGGGTGGGTGGCACCTCAACCGAAGTCGGGAGCTAGCCCACTGGTTCTGGAGTGAGCTCCATGCCCATTTCTCTGTCCTGGAGAGTGCAAGGCCACAGTCTCTGGAGTGGGTGACTTTCCCACTGGTTCCCACCGTCCTTTAGGAGGTGGGTACAGATAGGGTGGGAGAGAACACAGGGGATGCGTGCATGGATGTTGTGGAGATGTCTGCTATTGAGGTGCCTGTGCTGCTTGGTGTGGTAATGCTGATGGTGGATGTTGGTGCAGTGCCTGCAGGTCTGAGTGTTGACGTGACTGGGAGGGATGTGTAGGAGGAGGGGGAGGGGAAAACAGTAGAGGCAGTGGATGTGGTTATATTTGCAACTGTCTGGTGTTTGCATGAGTGCTTGTGAGATGAAGTGTGCTGCCTGTGTTTGCCTGTGCCACTTTTGGGTGTTGTCTTGTGTGCATGCTCATCAGTATGTGTGCATGGGATGGGTTGGGTTTGAAAAGACTGGGACTGGGAAGTGGAAGTTGGAGGGGAGACGGTAGAAACAGGGACAATGGCTGCATCAGAGAGGAGGCCAGAGCCTGAAACGATCTGTTGGGCCGCCAATCCACTGTGGATGCCCTCCAGGAATGCATTTTATTGCTGCATCTGGGATGCACAATGGTTGACTGCCCTACAGAGATGGATCTCAGAAGGTCAATAGCCTCCTCACTCAGGGCAGTAGGGCTCACTGGGGCAGAGCCTGAGGTGCCTGGGGCGAAGGAAATGCCCACCCTCCTGAATGAGCGGGCATGGGCAACTCGCTGAGGGGCTACTGGGAGGGCGGTGCTGGTATGGGGGGCTGCTGTACCTGCAGCTGTGGTGGTCACAGAGGAGATATCTGAGACTGTGTTTTCACCTCCTGTCTCCTCCTGTCTCCGCCGTGGTGCTCTCCTCGCCCTCCGTCCCACTGGTTCCCTCGGCGTCGGTGTACTCTGCCTCTAGGGTCCTGTGGGATGCAGCTCCCTCTGTCGCCGGTGCCCCTGCTCCTCTGCCAGATGATGCTAATGCACACATGGACAGGATGACAGAACAAAAAAGGGGGTGAGAGAAAAAGGAAACACTGGGTCAATTACTGCACCAACACCACAGTTGGCATACACAGCACCATCACACACAGGGATCAGGTTTAAGCGCTATGCATTGCACTGCCAGTGATTTGTCTAGTTGCTTCAGCAAGATGAGGGCAACACACCGCCAACTACACCCCTCCTGGTACCCACAAAGCCCTGCCTAAAATGTAATGCTAACAAGCTAGGTTAACTGCATTTGCCAGACACCCATTACCCTAGAGTTGACCCACGCTGCAATGTTTGGCCTGTCCTTAGGGGCACCCACTAACTCACATCCACCACCCGGATCCCACCCCACCTGCCAAATTTTAGAATAATACCCACTGTACTCACCCATTTGTGGCTGCTGTGATTCCCTTAAGTGCCCATCCAGCTCTGGTTAGACCACCACCAGTATGCGGCCCATCAGGGGGGTCAGGTTCCGACGGGCACCCCTTCCTTGTTGGGAGGCCATCCCCAGCTGGGCCTCCGTGGTCTTCTGTGCCCAGGGTCTCAGGTCCTCCCACCTTTTCTGACAGTGGGTGCTCCACCTGCCATAGATCCCCAGGGTCTGCACGTCCTTGGCGATAGCACACCATAATCCCTTCTTTTGATGGGCGCTGACCTGCAGAGGCAATACAGACAGGAGAACACCATTAAACAAACAGTCCAGCCTGTCACACATATGGCCCACCAATCCTGTTTCCATCCCCATTGGCACACACATCGCCCGGCGCACCCCATGTACATCACTACAAGACATATCCCCTCACCCTCCCGATGACACAATGCTTGCACACACATCTCCATGCATCCTTCCCACATGCATTGTGCCCAATGTGTACTCACCTGTTGGTCTGGAGGCCCATACAGCATTCCATATTGGGGTAGGACCCCATCCACCAGTCGCTCCAACTCCTCCAAAATGAAGGCAGGTGCCCTTTCCCCGGTCACACGGGCCATGGTAGGTTCCAAACACAGGTCACAGCAGCAAATGCAGTGTAGGTGTTCTCCTGTTAAAGGCCAGGAAACAAGTGAGGAATCAGATAGAAAATGGCAGTCACGTCCGTGGCGGTGTACACCATCACTGCCAGCGCAGATCCCCATTGGCCAATGTACTCCATAAAGCCCCATATTATCCAATGAGGAATTGAAAGACCGCCTTCCGCCACAACGCCCAAGGGGGGACAATGGCCATATCAACATTAACTGCGTCAGAGACTAGATTAGCACATACCTCACCTTTCCCACTGTCCCATAACATAAATGCACCATGTACACTGAAGTTGTGGTTCCATTGTTCAAATTGTGACAGGCAGCTCACTCTTGTGTCCCTTAAATACCTACCGCTGCAGATGAATAGGAGGTGGAGACCCCTTGTGGACTTGGCTACACTGGAGGACAGGCACATAATACTCACCTACAGACTTGACAGGGCCACAATCACAGAGCTGTGTGCCCAATTGGAACCTACCTGATATCTGCTATCCATCATCTGACTGGGAATCCCCCCTCTTGTGCAAGTGCTATCAGTGCTCCATTTCTTGGCCACTGGTTCTTTCCAAGAGACAGGGGGCTTGGCAGCAGGAATGTCACAGCCAATTTTCTCAATCGTGCTGGCAAGAGTCTTGTCTGCCCTGGTAAAACACATGTGCAGCTACATTTCTTTCCCAGAGGTGGAAGATTTGGCCACTGTGAAGGCCGGATTCTATGCAATGGGACATATCCCCAATATTATTGGGGTGATTGACGGGACACATATTGCGTTAGTCCCTCCTGCCGAAATGAACAGTTGTTCCGGAATCGTAAGAGTATCCACTGACTGAATGTGGAAATGTTGTGCCTGGGGGACCAGTACATCTTCCACGTCAATGCTAAGTATCCTGGGTTGGTGCATGATGCCTTTTTTTCTGAGGAATAGCAGCATCCCAAATGTGATGGCCCAACTACAGAGGCACAGGGTGTGGCTAATAGGTGAGCCTTGGTCCCCACCCACTGTTTGTTAGTGTATGCCTTCAGGTGTCATCGCCAAATTATTGTGTGAGGCTAAATGTGATCCCTCAATACTTGCAGGTGACTCTGGCTACCCAAACCTATTGTGGCTGCTGACCCCTGTGAGGAATGGCAGGAGAAAGGCTGAGGAAAGTTATAATGAGGCACATGGGCGAACCAAAAAAGATAATTGAGAGGACCTTCGGGCTCCTGAAGGCCAGGTTCAGGTGCCTCCATCTGACAGGTGGATCCCTGTGTTACTCACCGAGAATGTCTGCCAGATAGTAGTGGCATGCTGCATGTTGCACAACCTGGCCCTCAAACATGTACCCTTTCTGCAGGAGGAGGAGACTGGAGATGACCCTGAGGACAGTGAGGATGAAGAGGCTGAGGATGAGGATGAGGACAACAGAACATCAGTTATCTGTCAATACTTCCAATGACACACAGGTGAGACAGAGCAACTGACCATTCCTATGACTATTTGTATATTCTGTGTGGCTGTAGCATGATGGCATTAACTTCCTTTGCATCTCAACTTACTGTCACCTATGGCTTGTCATTTTACAGTTGTTGGTGACACAACAACTGTGTATTGATGTGCTGACTACAGACAGCTACAGGTCCCTATTTCTATGCTCTCATAGTGTTCAGATCACTTGCAGTAGATGTGACTGTTTCCATGAATGCACATTTTCAAAACATAAAACACTTTTGGTCAAGTTGTGTTCAAAGGTGTTCATTTTAGTGCTAAGAAATTGAGGGGAAAGATCAATGGAATGCGTGATGATGGAGGAAAGTCCAGGGTATTGTTCCAGTCTGTTTGTAGCACAGGTCCAGTGTCCAAGTGGTCATAGGAAGGGGAGCAAAGTCAGTTCAAAGTGGACAAGGTGACAGTCTGGGACGCAAAGGGGACAGTCAGGAGAGTCTAATTTCCTGGTGGTGGTCTTGGCAAGTATCTCTGGCTTCTGTCTGGTTCGTAGGGACCGTTTGCAGGGTGGTGCACCTTCTGCAGGGGGAGGAGTGCTGGTGTCCTGTGGGTCCTGTGGTGGGGCCTCCTGCCCACTAGTTGCAGCGGAAGTGGAGGGCTGGTCAATAGACTGGCTAGTGGTAGGGGCCCACTGCTATGCTGTTGCCTCCCTCATGATGTTGGCCATGTCTTCCAGCACCCCTGCTATGGAGATCAGGGTGGTGTTAATGGCCTGCAAGTCCTCCCTGATCCCCTGATACTGTCCCTTCTGCAGCCGCCTGTTCTCCTGCACGTTGTGTCCTGGGGATGTTGGTAGGCTCCCAGGATCTCCGAGAGTGCCTCCTGGAGAGTCGGTACGCTGGTCCTGTCCTCTCCCTGCCGCACAGCAGTCCTCCCAGTGTCCCTTATGGCCTGTGCCTCTGTCCCCTGAATGGTGTGCCCTCTGCCACTGACCCAGGTCCCTGATTGTCTTGGGTATGAGGTGTGGACTGGGGTCCCTGTATAGGTGGGCACACTGCTCACTGACGTATCCTGGGGACAGAGGTGTGGGTACGCTGGGTGGATGCTGTGGTGTTGGACACTGAGGGGGGATGCTCTGTGGTGGACTGTTAGTGGGCTGGGGTGACTGGCTGTCCAGTGGTCCCTGATGGGCCAGGTTGTTGGTCGAGATCCCGAAGTCCAGAGTTACTGTAATCACTGGGGGCATCTTCTGTTGTGGGACTGGATAGTCATGGCACCTCCTCTCCACTGACATTGGCTGGGGCACCTGTGGGGATGTAAGTGATGTATTATGCTTCATGTCTGTGACATATTGTACATCCCTGGCTTCCCCTCTATCAGTGGTGTTGCCCTGCCACCTTTTGCTTGTGTATGGTGATGTATTGTGTGATTGTTAGTTTCCCTATGCTGTGCATGTTTTGGTGATGGGTGCCCATGCAGGGCTGGGAGGGCTGTTCATGCATTGGTATAGTATGCAGGATTTGGCATTGGGGTTAGTCATATGTGTGGGTGCAGTATGTGGGATGTATTGGAGAGATGGTAGTGAGGGTGAGAGGATGAGATGGCATGCAGGTATGGCGGGTGTCTTATCCAGGTGACTGGTTGACACCTGTTCGGTATAAGTCAATAAGGACGCTCAATGAAGGACCACACGCCAATTATGAATACAATTTAGCTTTACTAGAATTTCAGGTAAATGTATGCATTTAGCATATCAACAATAGTAGAATAAGAATAGCAATGAAAAGCATCTATTTATATATGAGTACACTACAAAGAGCATCTATGCATATATTTAAGCAAAGAGTTCATTGACAGATATAAACTTTTATTAACTGTATACCAAAATGCATCACACTACGATGTTCAGGAAGCAAAATATAAATGAGTTGAATACTTCAGATAAGCTTTGAGTTACTGCACACCAAAATGCATGTTTCAATTACTGCAGCAGGCTCACACTACAATGTTCAGAAAGCAAACTATAAACAAGCTGAATACTTCAGATTAGCTTTGATTAACTGCATACCAAAATGCATGTTTCAATTACTGCAGCAAGCTCACACTACGATGTTCAGAAAGCGAAATATAAACAAGCTGAATA
This sequence comes from Pleurodeles waltl, assembly GCF_031143425.1. Classification (NCBI taxonomy): domain Eukaryota; kingdom Metazoa; phylum Chordata; class Amphibia; order Caudata; family Salamandridae; genus Pleurodeles; species Pleurodeles waltl. The sequence goes on from NC_090447.1 coordinate 1,499,919,238, forward strand.
CTTCAGATTATAAACACAGTGCAAGCATAATAATCAATCATAATAATAGAGCAGAGAAACAAAGGCCTTTCATCCTGTGTGGAATTTAACTTAGTCCACGAAATGCTGGGAAGCCCTCTACCGCCTGCTTGGACCTCTCTCCCCCTCAAGTGTCACGGTCTCTGAACAGCAAACAGGGAGGCAGCGCTGGGCCATGGCAGCTTTCACAACCCCATCTGCGAGCTTCAAATCCCTCACCCGCACTTCAGTGCTTAAAAAACTCGAAGCTTGGATTCTAGCCCTTTCTGGCATTTTCTAGCTATGTTATCAGCACTTGTCTCTTGGCTGCTCTGCCCTTCCCCAGCCTTTGTTTTCATTCCATCTTCTTCCTGCACTCTCGTTCTCAAGGTTGAGACGGAGTCTCCTACACAAACAAGCTTGAAAATAACATCATGAACTTTTCCACGTTGTTCAGGGGTTTCAGCAGGCATCATGCTCATCTACACTGCTCAAGTTAATTAACCCTTCGTGTCACAATGTCTTCCGCACCTTTCCCTCTACTGATCACTCCACCCCTTAGATGAGCGCGATGCATGCGAAACAGATATCATTTATTTTGACATTCCACTAGCTAGGTTGCTACGAGTACTTGTCAGCATTATTCTAAGCGCCTGTATCTTAGTATAAAGCTGTTTTGTGCATACATATAGTCTACATAGTATAGTCATTAGCGTAACACAAACAATCAGTTACCAAATTAGCGGATGTAACACTATATTCATATCTCCTAGTGCCCAGCCTAAGAAGATGTCATACCAATGATGCTCAGTTATTTGCTGGATACGTGAAGCAGTGTGCATAAGCTGTTTAGCGTCTATGTTCATCTGAATGGCTGTATCCTTGGTGTATTTAGCTGCCATATCAAATTTAGCAAAGGTAACTTGTGCGTAGTGCCTGATTGCCTCTAATCTGGGTAGCTTAACAACAAGCGAGATGTTCCACTCTAACTGCGCTCGCATTTGCGTCTGTAATGTGGTTGTGGTGAACTTAGTCGGTCGGTACAAGATGTGAGTGCTTATGTCAATAATGCTGGTAATATTGCACATACACATTACTTGCTCTCCGGTGGTTTGTATAAATCCGTTAATAAGTAAGGGATGATTAGTGACATAACATATGCTCTCTGTCCCTATCTGATATAAGTCTGTGCCATTAATAGGATAAGGTAACCATTCACATTCTCCTGGTATTGTGTGGAGACGTGGATCTAGCACCCGTCCAGTGTGGGTACATACCCACCCCTTAGACCAATCTGCACATCTAGTGGGATCTACAGTGTGATTTGTTTGATCAATCCACTTTTTGTCAGTGTGAGGTATCCACCATTCTTTACCTATCACTACGGGGCGCAATATAAAGGGGCACCATATGTCAGGAGGAAGATCACTTCTTGCTATATCAAAAAGAGCATTACACATTTTTTCCTCACAGTGAAACTGTATGGGCTTTACCCATATTTCTTCAGGCAAATGCAATTGTTGTCTCCAATATTCACCCTGAAGCTGTCCCCATTCTGCTTTAAAGTCTGCATACTGCTGATTAACAATGCTTTGCCATAGTATGCACTGGATGCCCTTAGTCACTGTTTGTGTGTTTTGAAAGCTTTTTCCGAATTGTTCATAAGTGAAATTATGCCATTGCCATTCGCGATACAACCCATGCAGGACTTTCCATACTTCTTGTGAGTGTGTAGGCCCCCATTGAGAAATTAATTTTATGGCCTCTCCTGTACTATATTCTGTAGAAGATAGCTTATTCCTAATGGCTTCAATATCAAAAGAATTCAGGGCCCCTACCCCGATTCCAGTGGCCCCAGCTATCAAGGACCCTAGATCTCTTCTAATGCGTAACTTTGGCAAGGGCCATAACTGTGGTGTCCATGGTGCACATAATGGATCATACTTTGAGACATTCCCCTTAGCAATATTTATCTGTAACACAATACGGTTAATTATGCTTGCTTGCAGAGCTTGCTTACATCCTATTCTATATCGAACTATGGAAACGTAGCCTAAGTTGCTGACCATGCGTCTTTCGGTTACATAAAACATGAAGGCTGGTGGTTTGGAGTATCGAACTCCTTTGGTTCCATTGTTCATTGTAACAACCACCATATGTCCTGGTAAAATAATCTGTTTGTCGGAGCAATCATAAGGTTTACGCAGGTATGCCTGTGCTGGTGTAAAAGGTACAATGGTATCACAATATTTACATATGATGTTTAGCATATAACTCAAAGCCTGTACTGTTGCTGGCATCCCCTGCAACTCGTTCAGTCCGTTGGCATGTCGGATTTGCTGTCCAGTTACCTTCCAGGTCACAGCTTTGGCAGCCATCCACTTGCCTCCAGGTACCTTCACGTTGCAAAGTGAAACATTACCCTGGTCATCAGTTACATTAGCTGCTTGAGGTGCACAACTGACATGAAGGTCCGCAACGACATTCTCTGCTATATTCGGTTGGACCCACACACCTCTGCCGGTTGTAATTATGACCGCAAACAGGAACCACGTCATCGACGCAGATGTCATCAATTATGACCGTGAGGTAAGTCTCACTGCAGGTACAAATACAGGTACATTAGAGTTCTTTAAAAGTACAATATACGTACTCCCCACCCCTTGACTCAATATTTCTCCTGCCTCTGGCTTTTTCCCTAGATGGTTCACCCATACTTTTCTTCCTGTGCTTCCAAATCCTCCCTCACCTCTCTGGGTGTTATCGGGGGGCAGATCTTTCTTCAATGTGGGGGGTGTATGCTTGTTCACAAATCAATTGTGCAAGTCTGTCATGTGCTGATAACTTATTTAGCTGTTCTTTCACCAATCCGTTATATCTCTTAATCATGTCTGCAGCTTGTGGATAACAACTAAGGTACAAAATCCACCAAAATTCCTTGTTCCTGCGCCCAGCCCTGCACTGCTTTCCCTGAAAAGTGTGTGCCCCTATCTGTTTGTATCTCATCAGGTGCCCCATAATGTTTTATCAGGTAGTTTAGCCCTCGCAAAGTGGACTTTTGATCTGCAGACTTACAGGGCATACCCAACATAAGGCCAGAGTAGGTGTCCACCATGGTCAATACGTAGCTTTTTCCTCCTTCTTTTGGTAGCGGCCCGATATAGTCCAATTGCCACACCGTAGCAGCTGCAGTTCCTCTTCTGATATGGCCGCTAGGCTTCTTTTGCAGGGGCATTAGTCTAATCTGGTTGCATGTGGGGCACTCCTTTACTGCTTGTTGCACTTGTTCTTTAGTAACTGGAATTTGTCGTTGTTGTGCCCATGCATAAGTGCCATTCTCTCCTAGATGTCCGGATGTTGCATGTGCCCTGTTTGCTAAAGCAGCTTCAGCTTCCTCATTGATGACCACCATTCGTGTTTTGGCCATTTGATCTGCGGTGTTGTTGAATAGAGATGCAAGTGAGGTATCCAATGGGCAATGGGCATCCACATGTCCCACATAGATTTGACATTTTTGCCCTTTCTCCCACATCTCTTCCCATAGCTGCTCGCCTCCCGAAATGGAGGTGCCTTTAATTTTCCATCCATCCTTGCGCCAAGTCGGGGCCCAGCTTACTAGTCCTTGGTAAGTGGCCCAACTGTCAGTGTACACAAATGTTTTCTCTCCGATGGGGGCTTGTTCGATCACTGCTGCTACCCCCTGCAGTTCTGCAAGATGGCTTGATCCATTATCCCCTCCGCGCAGCAACATCGTTTCTGTAGCAGGCTGGAATGCGACTGTTTGCCATTGTCTTTTTCCTTGATATTACCAGGCGGTATCATCTGTGAACCATGCATTTTGCTGTTCTTCTTCAGTGAGTTGTTCAAAAGGCGGGGCTGTCTTAAATGGTGAGGATTCCATTTCAGAGGGCTCTGGCGCAGGGGCCATTGCCTGCAAGTCCACTGCCCCTAGTGTATCTTCTTGTAACTTCGACACTCCTGCTGGTCCCGGTTTTGCCCTCTGCTGCAGATACCATTTCCACTTCACAAAGGTAAACTCCTGCGCCCTGCCTACTTTATTGCCAACCCCTCCTTCTCTTGTCCAACCTAGTAAGGGGACCCATGTTCTTAAGGTGACCGGCCGATCATCAGTTATGCATTCTGTCTCCACTAATGCCCAATATGCCCCTGCTAGTTCTTTTCCTAACAGGGTGTAATTGCTCATGGATGGTGTTAATCTCTTTGACCAAAATCCTTGTGGCACCCTCTTTTTTCCCTGCCTCTGCCATAGGATCCACATCACTACATCATCTACATCATCCTGTACTATCATTTCCAGCTCAAACAGGACTCCTTCTGTGATGGGACCTAACGTAAAAGGATTCTGTAATGCATCTTTTGCTCCAGTGTCCCAGAATCTCACCAACCATTTAAACAAAGGCTCTGCAGGCATCTGCCCAAACATACGGGTTATCTCCAACAACTCACTCTGCGTATAATCTCTCACCAAACGAAAATTCTGTATTTGCCCACCATTCACTCCCTTTGATTTGTTTTGCACGAGTGAGCGAACCTCTATTACACTTCCTCTTCCACCTTCAACTTCACCTACACTTCCTTCTCCACTTTCAACTCCACCTAGTTCTGTTACATGTACTTCCACCTCATCCTCCCAATTCCAGTCATCATTATCTGAGACTGTTCCATCCCAATTATATGGATCCCAATTTTCTTTGCGTACCAATGCCCTCACTTGCACAGTTGAGGGTATTTTAGGCTTCTGCCTACTCTTCTGTTTGCGTACCAGTGCCCTCACTTGCACAGCTGAGGGCATTTTAGGCTTCTGCCTACTCTTCTGTTTGCGTACCAGTGCCCTCACTTGCACAGTTGAGGGCATTTTAGGCTTCTGCCTACTCTTCTGTTTTGCTACTCGTACTGCTAATGCGGTGCACCTTGCCTCCATTTGATCACCCCGAGTCACTGCACTTTCTATGGTCTCTTTCATAAGTAACTGCCTTTCCTGCAAGGCTGCAACCTCATCCCGCAGTTTTGTCTTCCTGTATACCATACGGAGCGCAGACAGGAAAAGCCATCCCACTTGCCCTGCCGCTTTCAGCTCCAGCTTCGCCCCTCTTAGTTTCACACTCTCGACCGCATCTTCCACTAAGAGAGGAGTCACTTTCTCATCTAGTGCTTCCCATAAAACCAGCGCTGCCCACCTGTTCAGGAGTCCTGCCACACCAGAGAATGGGTCAGTTGCTAACCACCCGGGAATGGATCTGGCTTCTGCCCCATGCTGCCTTCCGCTCTCTGTCCCATTTTTCTTACGTCCCCAAAGAGGCATTATTGACTTATGCCCCACTCCTGGTACCAAAATGTCTTATACAGGTGACTGGTTGACACCTGTTCGGTATAAGTCAATAAGGACGCTCAATGAAGGACCACACGCCAATTATGAATACAATTTAGCTTTACTAGAATTTCAGGTAAATGTATGCATTTAGCACATCAACAATAGTAGAATAAGAATAGCAATGAAAATCATCTATTTATATATGAGTACACTACAAAGAGCATCTATGCATATATATAAGCAAAGAGTTCATTGACAGATATAAGCTTTGATTAACTGTATATCAAAATACATCACACTACGATGTTCAGGAAGCAAAATATAAATGAGTTGAATACTTCAGATAAGCTTTGATTTACTGCACACCAAAATGCATGTTTCAATTACTGCAGCAGGCTCACACTATGATGTTCAGAAATCAAAATATAAACGAGCTGAATACTTCAGATTAGCTTTGATTAACTGCATACCAAAATGCATGTTTCAATTGCTGCAGCAAGCTCACACTACGATGTTCAGAAAGCAAAATATAAACAAGCTGAATACTTCAGATTATAAGCACAGTGCAAGCATAATAAGCAATCATAATAATAGAGCAGAGAAACAAAGGCCTTTCATCCCTGTGTGGAACTTAACTTAGTCCACGAAATGCTGGGAAGCCCTCTACCGCCTGCTTGGACCTCTCTCCCCCTCAAGCGTCACGGTCTCTGAACAGCAAACAGGGAGGCAGCGCTGGGCCATGGCAGCTTTCACAACCCCATCTGCGAGCTTCAAATCCCTCACCCACACTTCAGTGCTTAAAAAACTCGAAGCTTGGATTCTAGCCCTTTCAGGCATTTTCTAGCTATGTTATCAGCGCTTGTCTCTTGGCTGCTCAGCCCTTCCCCAGTCTTTGTTTTCATTCCATCTTCTCCCTGTACTCTCGTTCTCAAGGTTGAGATGGAGTCTCCTACACAAACAAGCTTGAAAATAACATAGTGAACTTTTCCACGTTGTTCGGGGGATTCAACAAGCATCACGCTCATCTACACTGCTCAAGCTAATTAACCCTTCGTGTCACAATGTCTTCCGCACCTTTCCCTATACTTATCAGCGGGTTATAAGTAGTAAATCCTGATTTACCAGTGTCCAGTCCTCCGGCTACTCCAGGAAGTCCCTCAGGGTGCAGTATTGCCCATACTGTGAGCTGTGGGGGAGGAGATGGGGGTCCACCACCAGTCCTCTGGATGGCGAGCTGGTGCCTTGCTGCTATGGAACGTACCTTCCCCCGTAGGTCGTTCCACCTCTTCCTGATGTCGTCCCTTGTTTTTGAGTGTTGTCTCATGGTGTTCACCCTGTCCATGATTCTCCGCCATAGCTCCATCTTCCTTGCAATGGATATTTTCTGTACCTGTGCTCCAAACAGCTATGGCTCTACCATGACAATTTCCTCCACCATCATCATCAAACTCCACATCAATGAAACGGGGGGGCCTTTGTGGGGACATGGGTGTTGTGTGGTGTGTGTTGGTGAGAGTATGTAGAGTAATGTGGTGGGGTGTGTGTTGTAGGGTGCGTCAGGGATGTATGGGTGTAAGTGGTGTGTGTGTCTAGTTGTTGCAGTGGTCTTGGTGTCAGTCTGGTGGCAATAATTTGTATTCGTAAAGGGTTGTCATGTGGGTGGGTGTTTTATAGTGCTGTGGGTGTGGTGTGTGTATGAGTGTGAGGTGTGTGTTTTTAGTATCGGCCAATGTAGTGTTGTTTTGTATCTGGGTGCCCATTCTGAGCGCGGCGGTATGTACCGCCAATGGTTCACCGCCGTTGAATGTCCGCCGTGCTGATTCATGGGTCATAATGTGATGGGCGTTGTTTTGTTGGCGTAACGGTATGGGTGTTGGGACTGCCACTTTATCACTGATCTTTGGGCTGGCGGATTTGTGTATGTGACTTTATTCTGTTGGATTGGTGTGTGTGTGTCATAATATGGCGAACAGATATTCGCCACCGCAGCTGTATCTTGGCCGCCGTCACTGGGGCGGTATGTGGGATTTATCGCCAATGTCATAATATGATATTTAATGTCTAACCAGTTTTTTACTCACATTCTAGGAAAACACGCTGAGGGAGACTTAATTGATGTTTAGTGGACCTGTGCATCAGATTAAAATAAGACATATGTGCATAGCACTGGAAATTGTAACTTTAGTTGCTGAATATTTGTAATCACAATTACAACCTCATTGATTACTGGCATCGTTGCTGCAATAGTGATCCTCAAAGTGCTGCTCTGAGGATTTTTATCATTCCATTGGCTAAAATCTAATAACTTTCTACTAACTTCACTTCCCTTTCCGTGTCACTCTTCTCTTTATATCTGTGCATGTCTCTGGCTAGACAGCTACCTGTGATCCTGCTGCTTAAGACAAATGGGTTGGGGAATGATGCAAGATACAGACAGAGACATAAAGAGAACTGTATAGTGAGATGCGAAGTAGAAGTAAAATTGGCAATGAGAGAGACGATGTAGAAAGATATAGGGGGTGGGCAGAGAGTAAAATAAAAAGAGAAAAGTGAGATAGCCAGAAAGAAAGATAAAGAGATGTAGAATGGGGACAGTGTAGGTAGAGAAAGAGAAATAGGGAAATAGGCAAGGTAGAGATAGTGAGAGACACAGACAGGATGAAGGAAATGCAGAGAAAAGCAGAGGAGTACAGTACTCCAAGGAGTGAGTTAGAGAGAGAAGTAATGTAGAAAATGATGTGCATTAGAAGGAGGTAAAGGAAGCAAGAGGTAGAGAGACTTGACAAAAACCAAACACAAGGTAGAGAGAGAGAAAAATGACAGGTGACATAGAAAAAGGGGATCTGGTAAATAAAACTGCGGGGAAGGGAGAAAGGCGGAGAGGGGGGTGAAGGGTAGAAACAGAAATGTGATGTAGAACAAAAAGACGAACATGAGAGAGATACTTGAAATACTGAAAGAAGTAAGGTTTATGTAGAAGTAAAGTTTTGTGAGAGAATGAGATTATGCGGTAGAGAGATCTCTGGAGAACGTTGCTAAGTGAAATAGTTGAAGTGGAGGCATGACCTAAACCTGGAGAAGGAGATCCAGAGAGATATGTGTTTGTGTGAGAGAGAAAGAGAGATGAGTTTATAATAGAGAAATGGGGTTAGAGGGAGAGAAATAGAGATAGCCTGAAAGGAGTAACATGTTGAGGGCCAGATGTAGGAACATTCTGAATTGCGACCCGCAAATTGCTAGTCAGAGCAACTCGCAATTTTGCGCTTCGCAATTCGGAATGTTGGATGCTGTCCCTGACCAAGGGGGTCGCAAAGCCCCACCTCATGAATAATCATGAGGTGGGTCGCAATTTGCGACCCCTTTGCGAGTGGCGGCTCTCACAGGGATGGTGGCCTGCTGCGGACAGCAGACCACCATGTCTGTGACTGCTTTTTAATAAAGCAGTTTTTTTTTTTTGAGTAATGCAGCCCGTTTTCCTTAAAGGAAAACGAGATGCATTACAAAAATGAAAAATGAAACGTTTTTGTTTAATTTTTTCAGAGCAGGCAGTGGTCCATGGGGACCCCTTCCCTTTTGCGAATGGGTTACCACCCATTACAAAAGGGTGCAAACTGCGATTGGTTTGCGACCGCGTTCGCGGTCACAAAGCAATCCTGCATTGCACGGCGACTCGCAATTAGGAAGGGGACACCCCTTCCTAATTGCGACTCACAAACCCGTTCTGCGATTCGGTAACCAGGTTACCGAATCGCAAAACGAGGCCTGTGCATTGCAAAGTGCATTTTGCACGTCACAAACAGCAAAATTCGCTGTTTGCGACGTGCAAGCTGCTTAGTACATCTGGCCCTTAGAGACCTGTAGGAGAGGGAACAGAGGTTGCGGGAGAGAGAGGGGGGTTGGAGAGGTAGGGTATTGAACTAACTTGAGGTAAATGAAAAGGTTAGGTAGTGAGAAATAGTGGCAGAGTAGAAGAGGAGGAGGTAGGGAGGTAAATGTGAGGTAGAGGTAGAACTGTGATAAAGTTGGGGAAGTGGTGAAGCTGAGAAAGGGCCAAGAGATGAAGAAAACGAAGACAGTAGAGGCATGGAGAGAAAGACAGAGGTGATATAAAGATATCAATGAGGTTGTTTGAGTAGTGCAGTAGATGGAGGAGAGATACAAGGCCACATGGAAAAAGAGCACAAAGATGGAAGAGTTGGAGAGAGAGCTGAGATAAGAAGAGGGGATTGAGAATGACAGATAGTGATTCAGACACAGAGTGACAGACTGAGACAGAGGGAGGTAAAGGCGAGCAAGGATACAGAAACATGAGCATCCTAAGATGGGGCCTGAACTCTAGTCAAGAACAAATGGTGGCATATTATTCATCCCTCGGCCATATATTCTGCTATAGTTGCTAGTACTTTTAACACATTCATTTTGCATTAATCCCTGTAGTACTATGCTGAATTTCCTTTGCAAGCCACAAACTCACAGGTAATTTTCATGCCTTAAAAATAAATACCCCCTTCTCTCTATCACTGTGGCACTGGTCCCACACCTTTCTGCTTTCCCAAGAATATTTCGTTATAACTCATCCCCGATATTAAGGGTTTACTTTCACAACAAACCAAGATCCTCTTTTGCGTGTCAAAGCATATCGAGGATGTTTGACATGTTGGTTCATGTCTAACTGTGCTAAAAAGCTGGTCAGATGGTGCCAGTGGGTGTGTTTTGAAATAATCCTCTTTCAGGTGGGTAAAATAATTGTAATTATAAAAAAAACAATAAATATTTAAAGGTTGGGCTTGGCCTCTGGTCAAAAGTCATACAAATTTAAATCAGTATCCACCACTAGGGTGCTCTATTACAGTCAGCAAAACTCCCGACAGAGTGGTCGCCGCCATGCTGGCAACCTCCGCACCAGCCCCATTAAGACTTTACCACTGGGCTGACTGGTGGAAACCAAGGTTTCTGCCGGTCAGCCCAGTAGGAAAGTGGCGTCAGGATTGTCATATTTGAGCTGGTGGCAATGCTGCAGCACGCTGTGGGAACAGTACCCTCGAAATACGTACTGTCTGCACAGCAGATGATGCGCATTTCAAGGCTGCTGGGCAGGGGGACCCCTGCATTGTTCATTCCATGGGCAGTGAAGGGCCTCCCCTGTGGCCCCCTGCACCTGTTCTCTGCTCATGGTGGTGGTACCTGCATGAAAAGGCTGGCAGAGAATAAGGTTGTAATGTGCGCTGCCATAGCTGATTACAATCTGCATCCTCCGTCAGCCCGTCAGAGCTCAAAGATCCTGGCGGGGACGGCAGTAGTGTGGCGGGTCTGCCCTCCAACCTCGTAAAGTGGCGGTTGGACCGCCGCGGTTGCGGCAGTCTGACCACCACCGCAGCATTGGCCGGCCGGCGTAACTGGACCCTAGGTCTGCTAATCTGTTATACTAGCTAGCTAAATGGCTAAAAGTATTTTTCACAAATCCATTTTGCAGTAACCTTTGCTATATTGCTGTTCTGAATTGTCTTTATGTGCCACAAACCCACAAGTGTTTTTTTATGCCTTGGAAACACTGTTAGACTCCTTCCACTTGAATTTAAGCATTTGGCTTTGCTGCAATATTATTGCAGTTTATGTCTGAGTTATGTCGTGCAAAGTGGTGCAGAGTTTGTTGTGAAAAAAACCTTTAATGTGTGAAGTGAGTTATCATGGAAGAAGCTGGAAGAAGCAGGAATGTGTCGTGTTAGTGCCACAGGGAAACAGAAAAATGGTTACTTCTGTTTAAGATGTGAAAAAAACGTGCGAGTTTGTAGCATTGGAAAGACATGCATCACTAATAGAAGATTTGATGGAAAACGAATCTGTTAAATGTACTTTTAACCTACAAACAGATACAGCAGATTAGCTACCCTAGTGATGCAGGTTTAAATGGCTGTTGGCCAGATTGCAAGCATGGATTGCTGTTATTTACGTTTTTTAATTATTGTTTTGCCCAACTGAAAATGGATCCCTTCGAGAAGCTCCCGCCGGCACTGTCTGGGCCGTTGTTGGCACGGCCAGGCACGAGACAACTTGCCGGAGACCCGTGGCACGCTGTGGCACGCGCCACTTTCGCGCTGTGATGTCACCGCCTGGCCAGATGCTCGTGATGAAAAGACGCCAAGGCTGCCGAAGCGGCCCTGGTAACATGAAGCTCGAAAATATAGACCCGTCTGAAAACAATACGAAGCAGCTGCCAGGACAGGGCATCGAATGTGTTCTTACTTTAGGGCTCTGGGCTGCACATTGTGTCCTATTAAAAGGAACAGAATTTATTTGGTACAAACTGTACGGCTGGATTGGGGGGGGGCGGAGGAGGATAGTTGTTCCTGTGCCAGCACAGTACACCGAATATGTTTTCAATGCAGCTTGCCGGATGTAGGGTCCCATTAAAAGGACCAAACATTACTTGGGTCTCAGCAGTGCCAGGTGGTTTCAAACCCTTTGTTATTTAACTACAGCCATCATTTACGGGGATTTGGCGCAGAACACTAAGTCACCTTGTCGCGCTGTCCTACGCCAAAGTGAAAGGGCCGGAACGCACCGTATTTATGAACTACAGAGCATTCCTGTCCTCTCTGCGCTGGCGCACAATTTGCTCCCTAGTGCCAACTCACGCACCCTTGCACCACGGTGCAAGGGTGTTTGCATTGCATGCAGGATTGTTTTTGTGCAGGAAGGGACACCTTCCTGCACAAAAACAATCGCTAGAGGCGTTTTCCTCTTTCCATGTGTGCTGCAGAATGTGTGTGCTGCAGAATGCAAAGAGGAAAGAGGAAAAAAAGACGAGAAGAAATAAAAATGTCTCCTTGTTGCTCCTGACCAGGGGAGGCGTGCGTTTTTGGCGCTGCCCCAGGTTTACGTAATTTAGAAAATCTGGGCAGCTTCAAAATCCGTGGGTGTTGCGTGGGAAACTCACCGCAATGCCCATGAAACGCCCCATGGAGCAGAGTAAGGAAGTGGAGTGATTGCACTGCTTTGGCTTACTCCATATTTATGAGGCCAAGAAAAGTCAAGCAAAGTAGCTTTGCGTGGCCTGATAGGTATGGTTGAGAGGCTTGCTCTGCCGAAGCATCACAAAAAGTGTGGCCTTTCATAAATAAGCCTCATACATTTCTAATCCACACTTTCCCGGCACACTTACAGACAAGCATCTCACACTTCTCACTCACACACAGCTTTCTCCCCCACACTTTACATTTTTTTCACTGTTATCCTAAAGTAATATTTATTTTTAATACAGCTCCCATTTCAAGTGCATTGACAGCATTGGTAGCAACAGCCATCTCCCTATTAGACAACACTAATGATGCCGGATGCTTGTAGCATCTGTGCAACATTCCCCTGAAGCTACAGGTACCTCAGTTAATTCCCATGCTCCACCCTCCAACATAGGTCCAGCTCCTGTCTTCTCTTCCTCTACGGACAAGGAACTCGCTTTCACTCAACAGTCTCCCTCCCACAACCTCCCAGACGTTAACCCTCTATGTAATTAACACCTTACAGGTTAGACAGCCAGGCATGCAGGGGCATTTTCATGGACAAATCCTTCTTCTGGGAAGATCAGCTTGTGCAGCAACAAACATCTGTGAGGGTGGTGCAACAAATTGGAGGGACACTTTGCAAGATCTCATCTCACCAGGAAGATGAACTAAGGCTGAAGGGAGAGGCAGGCCAGTGTCTTGGAAGAGAATAAAACATCCACCCAGGACATGGCAAAGAGGCACCAGGAGCCTTTGTTTGCCAAAGGAGGTAGATGTAAGGAACAATACCTATGTCATGCAAATGATACAGGCCATATCTTATCACACAGGTGTCTGTCAACCTGCAAGGCCAACACATTATCTTTCGTCAGCTGGGACAAACTACCGACTTGTAATGCCCATCTCTACCAGATGAAATCATTTTGATTGGAAACCAAGGCCCACATATATGGGCTTTGTGTCGCAGGACAGCACAGCAAGTTGTACTTCCCTGCATCACAGTCAAAGGGCAGGAATGTGCCATATTTATCCAATGTGGCGCGTTCGAGTCCTTTTCCATTGCGCTTGTGCCCTTTTGGCAGCATAGCCCCAATGCAGGCACTCTTGCACCCTAGTACAGGGGTGCCTGCGTTGCATGCAGGATTGTTTTTGTGCAGGAGGCACCTTCCTGCACAAAAACAATCCTGAGAGGCTTTTTCCTCTTTTTACGTGTACTGCATAATGCAGCACACGTAGAAAGAGGGAAAAAACGACATGAAATAAATATATTTCTCCTCACTACGCCTCTCTTGGGCATATTAATGACTTCATAAATCTCACTTAAGGTTTGCGTCACTCTTGAAGCATGTTGCGCGGTGCCAACCAGGCCATACATATGGCCCCAGGTTTTTTCATTCTCTGCAGCATCCAGACAGGTGCCTGCTTATCAGAGGAAAATATGACCATTTTTAAATTTTCAATACTTTAGACCCAATGCGTCCCCACTACCAGTGTAATGGAAGAGGTGGCCAACCAAGGGCATTGAACATGTTTTAACTCTAGGGTGATGTGCACTACATTGTGCCCCAATATAAGGATCAACATCGTGCTGCCTGCTGGCCTTGAAGTGGCAGATTACAGAAGCAGACCATGTCAAAGAGCAACAGCTTACCACACACTAATGATGATAATGTAAGGGAACATAAAACTCAGGACTATGAATGCATTTTTCTTGGAAATAAAATGCTTTCATACTCTGCAGGTGCCAGGCCTTGAATCTTGGTTGCCTGGTTGCCATGTTGCATGATTTTAGAAAACAATGTAGACTCCGGTGGCCGTGCGCGCATTGGCATGCTGGGAGAGAAACAAAGCATGGGGGGGTGATGGTTTATTCCCAAAGCTGCAGGACCCAAAGACCTTGCCATTGCTGGCATGGAACAAGGGGAAACCTGCTTGTAGGAGGGTTAGGGCTGACTTCTCCGTACGACTGTAGCCCTGGGCCTGCCTTGTAGTAAAGAATGGCCCAGAGATCAGAATGCTGGCACTCACTGGACTAAGGGCTTCTGCAATCTGGTCTTTTTTATTAAATGTCAGGGTCACCTGACTGGTGATGCCTGTGGAGGGATGAGTGTATGCACAGTGTAGGACAGTCTATTGAGATAGAGGGCAGCAGTGACATGTCCTTTTTGATAAGGATTGTAGAAGGTGGGTGTGATGAGAGGATTTCACATACAGTGGGGAGCTCTATACCATACACAAGAAATCCACAAACATACATGGATAGAACGAGCAGCCCTGTCATGCATAAACCTTCAAGTGGCTCATTGACTGAGCAGCATGCCTACAAACAGTGCCTTGAGACCCTACGGGTGATTAGTCGCGCTTTACAAATCACTGGCCTGTCACGCGTAAACCTCTCAGCCGTAACAGCTCAAGGTCCTCAGGCTGAAGAATAAGCCAAGAGGTGGCCTATTTGGATGAAGGAAGGTCCATCTTCATGGCTCTGGAGAGCGTACCACCCGGCATCGTGTTCACCACAGCAAGATGGGGTGCTTTGACCCTCACCCAAATGGGTTTCTCTGGTCAGAGGGGCACACCATGTGCACTCTCTTTGCACGGTGCGACTGGCACCTTGGTGGGGAGTGACAATGGTGGCACAATACTGATTTTATGGATCAAATCTGTTTATTATTTTGAACGTATAAACATACAAAAAAACATCATATCACAGGGCCGCGAAATGAGAAAAATCTTATGCAGTAAGAACTCAAGGCTACGGATAACGTCCCTCCAATTAGTCCTGCATCATGCCCGAAAGGACATCACCGCCCGCCCCTCCCTTACAGTCCAGCGAGCATCCAGGCAACGTCCAATATTCTTCAGACTGCAAGATCCCCTCATGGGCCCCACAATACTGATTTTAGTAAGCAGGCCAGGGCTTTTTAACTGGCATCTTCTAGAGAGAGATCCTACTTCCATCTCCTACCTTTCTCAGTTGTCTGCCACTCCCTACAGCCCAGTCCTTTGTCCACATATTTGAGAGACAAGTCACCAGTGTGAGCACATATGTGAGTCACAAGTGTGCTTAAAGTATGCGTGGAGCACGTGATCATTGCCACACTGGCTTCCATTTTGTAGAAGGGCAAATACAAAGATGGAGGCAGGCAGAGAGAGCCCGGACCGCCAATATGAATTGAAAGGTCATTTCAGGCACTTCTGGGATCTTTGCAGTGGCCCAGACTGAGTATTGAAGAGAGGAGACAGTGAGTTCCTTTGAAGTCAGAGAGTACCGCCCTGCTTTTTACTGGCCATTGTTCTCTAGGAATGCGATCCCAGCTGCTTAACAGGAGGCAGAAGGGAAGAGCCTGCATATCTCTAGTGTGCCTGTTTGGGATTCTGAAGAGAAGAGACTCCCAGCTCAACCCCACCTCCATGCTCACACTTTTGGCAAAGAGTACGACTGGACCAGTCTGTGTGGAAGTCACAAAGATACTGAACTAACTAGAACTTGACACAGAACTAAACTACTGGAATACACAAAGGGGGTGATTCTGACCCCGGCGGTACAAGACCGCCGGGGCCAGGGTCGGCGGGAGCACCGCCGACAGGCCGGCGGTGCCCCGCAGGGCATTCTGACCGCGGCGGTTCGGCCGCGGTCAGAAGAGGCAAACCGGCGGTCTCCCGCCGGTTTACCGCTGCCCTTAGAATCCCCCATGGCGGCGCAGCTTGCTGCGCCGCCATGGGGGATTCTGACACCCCCTACCGCCATCCTGTTCCTGGCGGTTCGCCCGCCAGGAACAGGATGGCGGTAGGGGGTGCCGCGGGGCCCCTGGGGGCCCCTGCCGTGCCCATGCCAATGGCATGGGCACGGCAGGGGCCCCCATAAGAGGGCCCCGCAAAGTATTTCAGTGTCTGCTAAGCAGACACTGAAATACGCGACGGGTGCAGCTGCACCCGTCGCACCCCTGCAACTCCGCCGGCTCAATTCTGAGCCGGCGTCCTCGTTGCAGGGGCATTTCCTCTGGGCCGGCGGGCGCTCTTTTGGAGAGCGCCCGCCGGCCCAGAGGAAATGTCTAAATGGCCGCCGCGGTCTTTTGACCGCGGTGCGGTCATTCAGCGGCGGTACCTTGGCGGACGGCCTCCGCCGTCCGCCAGGGTCATAATCAGGCCCAAAGTCTGTCTACAACGTGGTTATAGAGACGGGACAGAAATTTCCAATCAGTGTGCCAACTTTTCCCAGCCAGAAGATGGGTATCCCATACTACTGGTGACCGGGATAATCCTCTGAATTCCAGGGTTGAGGTATTGACTGCTAACTCCCCCCACCAGGCTTGGGACCAGAACTTGGAAAAGGTCTGGCTAGCTTACCAGGAAGTGCTGCGTGCACCCAGTGCTCGGGAGGGACTTTTGGAAGTGGCTTTGCAGGAAGAAGATGCTCCTCAGAAGAAGTGAGGACTGCGAGGTGCTGAGGCAATGCATGCTGGATGCACCACTGTGGAGGGGGCTCAACCCACACCAAAATACAAGCATGAGACCCAGTTCCTGATTATGTGTCCACAACAGTAGCCAAAACAACCACCTGTGATTAAAGGTGTCCTGGGACTCAACCAAAGATGAGTTCCTCTGTGAAGCATTGCACCAAGAAGTGCAAACGCCCCACAACAAGGCACCTGCCCTATGCGGCTGGGCTTGCAAGAATCTACAAGACAAGCCTGAGGAGGGGCACAACTGCACCAACGGATTGGCACTGGTTTGTTTGAGTGGGAGGCTTTGCAGTTGGGTCCAAAGAATATTCAAGTGGAAAAACCTCCACGACTGCAAACTCCAGCGTAGCCTGCACGCCCACAACAGACCTACCGGTGGCTCTGCCACTACTCACCGAAAGCTTGAGAGCACTGGCGTTCCTCGCACACTTCATTGACTGGGCCAGAGTTGGAGTATTACTGCATGGCAGGCTGTGCACAGATCAGCGCCTGATTAGACTGGCTCCCACTAACAGCGACAAGGCAAGCACAGCCTGCAAAGAGACAGTACAAACTTACCCGACATCAGTAACAGTGAACATAACCATTGAACGAGCAGATATTGGTCAGAAGGGAAGAACCAGTAACTTGGTGTGGGATAGGGGGCATCTTGAAAGGTAGGGGCCCTTGGCCAGAGCCCACTAGAGGGACTGCAATGTCCTATGCTCTTGGAAGACCTCCTGCCATCAGAGGCCATTGTAACTCAGTGAGCCATTCACATTCAGTATGATAAAAGACAATCACACACACCGCCTTCAGTGTCTTGGCTGCAGCTATGAAGATAAGCTGTAGTCGGGAGAGTTTGCCATTGGAACTGCAGCACTCTGGGACCAGTGGGGAAGCAAGTGTGTCATGGGCCCTAGTTCAAGGAAAAAAAATCCCCCCGGCTGCTGCTTGAATTGTACAATACTGCAATAATTTGGGTTCAGCTGGCCCTTGGGGTCTCTGGGCCCATGTGCTACTGCACCTGCCGCAGCAATGAAAGTTACACCTGTCCCTGGTGAGACTGAGAGTGAAATCAGAGCAAACCACAAAGAATCATCCTGTTTGTGCCCAAATATCAGGACTTAAATGTTAGGCCAAGACCTTGCATGCAGATTTTTACTGGTCAGTTATAATAATGTTTTTTAACTTTCTCCGGCAGCAGATAGTAAAGGCTCTGCACATTCGCCAGCCACACGAGTAGCAGCACCGCAAGCAGTATGTAATCTCTGGGCCTGATTACAGGTATGGCTTTCCATAGGACCGCTGTTCCTGCTGTGGCGGTCCGCCCGCTGGATCTCTGATGGTCCAACTGCCAGATTACGATCCTGGCGGTCGGACTGCCATGAGATCCCTACCATCGCCAGGATCGGGGATCCGAAAGGGTTGGCGGCGGTGAAAGTCATGGCCAGCCACAGTAGTGCTGCGTTCGGCACCGCCGTGCTGATCATGTTTTTCCTTTCCACCAGCCTTTCCATGATGCGGTCCCCGCCATGAAAAGGCTGGTGGAAAGGCAGAGTTGGGGCCAGAGGGGCGGCCCCTGCACTGCCCACGTTTAAGGCAGCGAGTGAGCATTCTGAGGGGGTTCTGGGGGCACTGTCTGTGAGATTGCATTGGTCTCGGCTCCCTAAGGGACAGGTCAGCCTGGCAGAAACATAGTAATACGACGGTGGTGAGGCCACCAGTTTGACGGCCACCTCCCCACTGCTGTATTGGAGTTCGGGCAGTCCAACTGCTTGACTCTTAATTAGGCCCTCTGCTGTTTACCCAGAAACCAGCAAAAATCTATTCTATTTACCCAGATGATGACTAATTATTTGGAACTAGTTTTTATTTGGCCGCAGGCTTAATAGCACAGATTATCTACTACTTGACTGTTGACCAGATAAACAGTGTGAAGGAGATTAGTATGAACAAAAAATAGACTCCATGCAATGGAAGGGTAGTGGCCATCGTATAACTGGGGTGCAGGAAAGTGCAAAAAGGACTTACAAATACCTGCATAAACAAACTCTTAAAAATAAGTGCACAATTTAAGCTAAGTATGGTATAAAACTAAAATATAGAAATCAAACTTCTGATTCAGGAACTTCAGGCTACGGGTGGCAAATAGACATTTTGGGCCTGATTACGACTTTGGAGGACGGTGTTAAACCGCCCCAAAAGTGGCGGATATACCACCTACCGTATTACGAGTCCATTATTTCCTATGGAACTCGTAATACGGTAGGTGGTATATCCGTCACTTTTGGGACGGTTTAACACCGTCCTCCAAAGTTGTAATCAGGCCCTTTGTGTTTCATTCTGGGAGTATTTGTCTGCATATTACTCTTTAAAGTTAGGTCTACAAAGAATAATGAGTATGCTCTAAAGTATATTACACAAATGTTTTCTTCACTCATAGAAAACATTGTTTTTTTAATGTTCATGGCCTTTTTGATGATTTATGCGGGCTGAACTCTTTTGGGTTTCTTCTGGAAGACCTTGTAATTGCTTTGGGCTATATTTCAAGGGGCATTTTGCTTGCACAGTAATTCAGACCTGGCCACCAAGCAGCAGCAGCTGACAAGCAGCGCCGTATTCGAAATAAACTTTATTTAGTTGCAATCATAATCATAAAAGTAAGCAAAACAAAAACAAGAAAAAACACACACATAATACATCAACAAGATTGGTGAATAAAAACACGAAAGATAAGATTCAAATGGCAATAAAATAACGTAGCCATCATACAAAACCCTAAAAACAAGAGGGCAAGCAGCACCAAACAGGGAGTGCAGAGAAACAGGTGTGATCTGAGCCGCAGGTTCAGGGACAATTGCAGAAAGCAGTTGGTGCCAGGCACAATGTGTGTTGGGGCGTTGGCAGGAGATACATTTGGTGGACACACAGTAATGGGTCTTCTTTGGGAAAGAGGAAGGGAAAACTTCTGTATAATTCAGGAGCTGCCAGCTGAACAAACACTTTTTCACACTATTCACCCAGCAGAGTTGGTTTCAGGAGTAGATGTTTAGTGATCCTATTTCGTGAGTGGTCCGTTCAGCTATACTGGCATACTAGTCAACCCCCTCAATGTATCTCCAGAATTGTAGTTTTGTTTTTAAAGTGCAAAGTATTTTTTCAGGAAGGGTGTGTCCTGTCTCTGCTAGGGTCTCATCCTCCCTTTGACAGCTGCATCTCAGTAAAAGAAATCTGGAAGCAACAAAAAAAAGTCTGCGTGGAAGGTTTGGAGGCTGTACCCGCATAAAGTCATTGAGCAGGGACGGTACCTGCGGAAGGAAGGAGGAGACCGGTAAGAGGGGGATGATGGCCAGTAGGAGAATAAAGACCAGAAGGTGGAACACCAGAAGGGCTGGAATGGCCTGAGCCATGAGGATGAAGGCAAGAAAGACCTGGATCAAAGAGTCCTTATCCACTAGGACCAATCTGACTAAGGCCAGAGTGGATCAGGAACAAACAGCTAAGGAGGAACCGGACCAGGAGAAACAGGATTATGGCTACTGGTACCAGAGTGAGAAGGATCGGGAGAAGCAAGAGGATGTGGAACACAGGGATCAGGAGGACCAGAGCCAGAAGGAACAGGGGTAGGAGGGCCTGGAGGGAA
The DNA here is from genome assembly GCF_031143425.1 of Pleurodeles waltl. Lineage (NCBI taxonomy): Eukaryota > Metazoa > Chordata > Amphibia > Caudata > Salamandridae > Pleurodeles > Pleurodeles waltl. The sequence goes on from NC_090447.1 coordinate 1,499,939,656, forward strand.
TGGATTAGCAGGACTAGGAATGTCTTAGAGCATCAAGCAGGGCTAACTAGGAAGGTTCAAGAGTATCAACCAGGGGATAGGGAATACCAGCGCCAAGAATAGCAAGCTCAGTTGGACAGACCTCTGCCTGCTTTGTTTGTTTCCAACCCCTTCTTTTCCACGGTCCCACCACTGCTGTGTTTAGTTGCTGTGTACCGTGGTCTGCTATGTCATCCACAGTGTAGTTTGGTTTGGATTCAAGGTCAACTCTCTGTCCAGCCTCCGGACACAACTGTTACGCCTATTGGAGTCGATCCCAAATAAAAGTTCCGGGTAGTTTCACTGAAGCCAGCTACAGTGTCTGCTCTTGGGTTCCACTTAAGCTCTTCCTTCTATATGCCATACCTTGCCCAGTGTTGTCTTTACCAGGGAAGACTCCCATTAGGCAGGTCCTGTTTGACACAAGAAACCAAACCACCCCACTTTCTTTAAGGTCAAAGTTTTTAATGACCACGTAAGTGAGTGCTCTGCAAAGTACTCAAAGAGCTGCTGCATGACCAGGATAAGTGACTGCATGACAGACAGTGTCGCAGAGGTGAGGGGACATCAACTGAAGTCTGCAGCTCTTGCTAGAAGAGCTGAGGGCCTGGCTAGCCTGCCTGTCTCTCTCGGTAAGAGATGAAGAGTGCCTAAAGACTTTGCAGGAGGAGAAGCCTCACTTTTTGCTAGGATGAAGAACACCCAGAAGAAGCTGACTGCCATTTGAACTGAAGCCAGGAATTGACCCATGTTGTGTGAGGTCTCCTGGTCTCCTTCAATGGTTCCTGTGGTAAATTGCACCAAGACAGTCAACTAGCGAGCAACATCATATCCGGCATTCCTGCTGTGTGCCAAGTGTCTGGTACTGCCAATGCCCAACATTGGGCCTGCAACACAAAAGGAGCCATCATCATTGAGGCGGAAGCCCTGGTCCAATCAGGAAAGCCACTACTGCCGAAGACAAACACCCACTGGGGAGCTAACCCAGAGGCTGAGACTGAGCACCTGTCTGCTTCGGGCCAGGGAAACCTTAACTGCAGAAGGCGAGCGCCCTCCATGCAGACCTGCCATGCTGATCCCCGCCTGGCATCCTATGTGCCGAGTGAAGCTGCCACCACGGTCTTGCATCATCAACTGCTGCAGGAGTGAGTTGGAAGAATGCTCCCACCAACCCTACAAGAGCCGATTCCCACCAAGATGGCAAAACGGGGCCTAGCCTAGAAATGAGTGACAGACTGGACCAGGCACTGCACATCTGCTGTTAAGAACCGTGGACCATTCCTGTGTGCACTTGCAGGGGTCCGAACTACTGAAATGATCTATGCATTAGCCAGTGGGGCCATCTAGAGTGAAATGCCTCTGTGCCCAATCATTGCCCATGCCCATACTTCATATGAGGGACCATAAACATTAGGAGCACTCCCAGAGCTGTGTAGTACTTCACTGAGATTTGTAGATGAGATTACAACCTGGTCACTGTATTCCTAGTAGAACAATGTGGTATTTTGGTTTGCTATGAGATCAAAGTAACACAGTCTTACTGATTTACTCGCTGGGCTGGTTATTACGTTACCGTGTCTGTCGGCTGACTTGAGTTTAGAGCTATCTTTCATAAATAGGACTAATGTATAATGTCTTATAAAGTTTAAACAAGGATGTGCATTTAAAAATGAATATGTTTCCTAATCAGATTCATATTTCCAGGGGGTTGTATTCCATTTTGTGATTACAGTATTAACAATCAGAATGTCATTATCAGCCATGCAGCCATTTAGCCTAGACAATGTTTATGTACCAGATATACCTGTGAAGGCATCTAACAAAAATGTATACTCGCATTTGGCTATGTAGGTGGATGGTATGTCTTTAAAGATATATAATGTTTCTTCCTTCTGTTTAAAGATTGGAATTACACCACTCAATGTTACTGACAACAACATGCATAATGGGCCTATGTAAATAGTTCTCTTTAAAAGGATCACTGTGGGTCCTATCTTGTTGTCAGGTGGCATTATTCCACTGTCTACTGGGATACATCATTACAAGTTCTGGCCTTCACTTCTATAAGGCATTGTTTACAGGTGTTTTAGTCTGATTTGATATTGAACTGTTTGTGCGCCAATGCTAAAAAGTCCCATGTGATGTAATAGGCCCAAGAGTACTAAATCCAGGAACATTCTTTTCAAAGATACCCCTTTCAGCAAAGTGGAGTTGTTTTCTTACTTGGGAACATTGTTCGATTCCATGCTTAATTAAACCCCTTTACTGGAACAGAAAAGATTGAGTTTTGGGAGGTCCTATAATTGCGTATTTGATTTTGCAAGGAAATTACGTCACAAATCCATTGATACTATGATTAGAATTTATAATGCCAAGTGTGTTTCAATGTTGTCTTACATGAGCAGCATTTAGGGTTACACAGCAGCACCATTGTTACAGACTGTTGAAAATAACTTTTTGAGAAGATTGCTTACCGTACCACAGTCTTGCCTCTGTTGTGGTGTACGAAGAACTGGGAATGTCTTTTATTTCTGACGTGTTACAACCTTTGCCATTGATATTATGGCTCAATGTGTGGCTTAAACCTGAGGCTAAGTTAAACCAGTAAATTAAGGAGGATTGTATAGACCTTAACCGTATCACCATATCATGGGTGAGATACATAGAGGAGAGCTTTAATATTTTAGGACATACTGACCTTTTTTACTGCCCCTCTCCCTTCACTAATCTGTTCTTTTTGCACTTGCCACCCTAAGTGGGAAAGGTATGCCCAGATATGGGTCCCGTGCTCGCTATGCCACTGGATTCAGCTAACCTGGCTGATGAGGGGCGATACCCCGAAACAATCCCATGATGCCTGGCAGTTCAGGCTGGACTGTTCCCATGGGGAGCAAGGTCAAGACTGATTTGCATATGGCTGGATCTAATCATCTTTATCATTATAAGAAGATAGGTGGGAGAGAGAAGCAACCAAAAAAGGGGACCACCCTCAGCTTCCCTTCAATATTATCATCATTACACAAGAGAGGGAAGCCCTGCAGCTAGCAAACCAAGTGTTATAAGAGTTTCCAAATCACTGGTCTCAATATCTGCCGTGGAAAGGAATCTGCACAACGTGAAACATGTGACCCTTGCACACCTGGATATATTAGGAGGATCCTCGTCACCATGCTTCATCGTTGGACCCTCACCCACTGCGCCTAGTGTGAGTGGGTGGGCTCAACGCAGTTTGTGAGCAGAGCTCACACAGGTGAGGATCCTACTAATATATCCACGTGCTGCAAGGGTCACACCGTTTCATTTGGGTGCAGATCCCTTTCCATGTTGGCATATCAATCAATCAGCAACATTTATAGAGTGCAACTTATCACCTATGAGGACCAGTGATTTGGAAACCCTCATAACACTTAGAGTTTGCCAACTGTGTGATTTCCCACTCTTGTATAATAATGCATCTTTTTCATTAGCGATCCTTGCACATAAACCTAAAGCAACGGGAACATATGTGGAATAAATGACAGCTCCATAATGGGCCTCCCAGGCTGCTGTGCCTTGGGCCTTCATATCAACTCTGCAAAAATAACTTGGAAAAACTCAAACATGCTCCTCGGTGACTATCATGGCACTAACCCTGGAGTTAGTAGTGTTCGAGCGCATAATAAACCTGTTTTAGCACTGACTTGCATGAGGAGATGGGCGCCACTTGTGTTCGCTCCTTGTGTGCAGTTCGCCTTGGTGACAAGCCCTTGGTGAAAGATTTACTAGGCATATTAAAACGTAATCTCAACTATTTAGAGAGAACGTTCATAAACAGTGAGGTTTCTCTGCTGTTTGCACGGTCACCTGCCAAAGGGCGCATGACCTCTGCTAGCTAGCCAGGCGCTACGTGAATAATGACATTTCTTTGCTATTTGCACCGCCCAAAACACACAAAATGTCTGCTATTTACTTAGCAAACTAGTAAAAATGTAATTGTCTTTGCTATCTCCCTCATCTGCTATTTATCCGGCAGCCGGGTAAACAGTGAAGTCTCTGTAATAGATGCAAAGCCACTAACCAAATAGTTTATAGTCTCTGTTTATCCAAAAGCTGAGTAAATAGTGGTCTTCTTGTAATTTGCACGGCCTCCAACCCAAACGTACATAATCTCTAGTTCTAAGCCAGCTGCCAACAGATAGTGAAGTTTCTCTACAATTTGCAAGGCCGGAGGCCAGATAGTAAATAATCTCCATCACATAGAAAGCAGCCAGGGAAATAGAAGGAGAGATGCACTGTTTACCCAGCAGCTGTTGATGGTTGGCTGGTGGTTTCCAAAGCTATTTGGGCCTGTTTTGTGAGGGTAACTTTCCCACAGGGCCTATTTTAACGTGTTATGGATCAATCCACTGCATGGATTTTACCTATTTCAGCCCTGCCAAGTTTCCCAGGTCCATGCAAGATGTGATGCTCCAGTCCAGATTTTTCCCTTTGAATTCTGTAAGTTGTAGTTGTATTTATTTTATTTTAAAACAGGACTAGAAGTCCCAGATTTCAATGGAAAAAAACCTGGACTAGAGCAACAGATCACGCATAGATTTGGGAAACGTGGCAGCTATGCTATTTATATTTAGTGAGCACGGTTCGATGTGAACTGAATGTGCAGTGGAAATGTTTTCCTTCTTTCATCCAGTACTTGCCTTCAGTCAGAAAACTGAGCATGCTGGGACATGTAGTTTCACGTTTCCCATTAATTAAAATGCGAGGGGTCGTCTGGTTCTAGCATGCTTACTGTTGATGGCTGGAAAGCAGAAAAACAGGACAGCTTGCGACATCAAGTTAGCTGAAATCGGTTTATACCAATTTTTTTGAGCATCTGTCACTTTTCAGAGACAGGTGGGTTTCTAGTGTGCACTTCTCAAGTCCCAAAAGCAACTGCAACGTGACCCATGTCACCTGTGACCGCTTGAGCCCTTCCTGGAGCTTTAAGCCAGCAGCCCTTGGGCAGTCCAAACCGAACATGAGAGGGGCAAAACTACCAGTCCCAGAATGCACAGTGCTTATAAGTAAAAAAAAAAAAAAAAAAAAGCCAAGCCTGGCTGCATCTGACTGGCACGGGAGATGGAGCCGCTCTGCAGAGGAGCAGACGTGAGAGCAGCCCTGGGGTGCTTTGTTGGCGGAGGCTGGGCACAGCTTCTCGCAGAAGGTTCCCTGGCGTCCCCGCCTCTGCGCCTTGAAGTAAAGGGCTCTTTTAATATTTCCGCTCTCCGCTGCACGCACCATCCCCTGACAGCCAATTATTTGCCGCTCGCAATATATAGGCCAGGGCCCCCCGAGGGAGGGCGGGAATGTGGCAGCGGCGGTGTCACAAATGCTGCGGGGTCCGTCTCGTCGCCAGCCGGGCTCTGGCATCAGGTAAGCAGGAGTGTCGCAGGGCGCTGCGCCTAGAGGGGGTGCTGGTATATATATATATATATATATGGGCATGCCCTGCTCCGTTTCAGACAGCTCTGAAAGCAGCCTGCTCTCTCCGAAGCAGCCGGTGGCAGAGATTGCTCGACGATTGGCGCAGACGAGGGGGCTCGCTCCGCACTTCATCCTTCAGGGGCGGATGAAGTGAGTGCCGGTGGTGTTCGGACCTCCAGTAACACGCAGCGGAAGAGCAAGTGCTAGATAACTAGTGACTGGTCCTATGAGTTTGTAATACGTATCTAAGCGCCTAAAAGCAGCCCCACTAACACCGTGAGCTATACAGACGACCACCCCTGCCATTTTCATCATCACAGCCATTATTATTTTATGGAGACATTTTATTCTTGTTGCTGATGCCTTTTCCAAATGTATTTATTACTATAATTATATCATCAACGTCTGTAATGTAATGCATTTTATTCAGTTCTCTCTCTCTTTTTTTTTTTTTTTTTTTTTTTTTTTGTTTAGTATACTATTTTTAAATGTTATTTATTGTTGATTAGCATTACCTTTTTGTAATCGGTTTATTTTTTATTCTCATTTTTTTATTACATCGTTATTAATGTTTTTATAGTCCATTGCGTTTTTATCATAATGCTAATTTCTCATTATTGTTTCTACAGTTGTATATTAATACAGCATTGCTTTTGCTATCGTCATAATGTGTTATTTATATGTGCGTGCACTGGGAGCTGGCTGTGCCCTGCTGCCTGCCTGCTTGTGACTGTGATCACCGTGCCAACATTGAGAGCTCAGCCCCGGTGTCTGTAGCAGGCTGTCGCAGCCTCTTTGTGTCATGTGGTGCGTGCATCGTATTTCTGTTTACCGCATAGGTGCGTCCTCGGGGTTATACGGCACTGACAAGGTCCCATCAGGACAGGAAGGGCGTGTCTACAGAACCAGCAGACCAATAGGAATTAGGGCCTGTGGCAGAGCCCTGGCTGAAGAGAGTGGGTTAAGCTGTCTCCCATTGGTTCCCGTGTCCTGGTATCCAGGAGGCGGCCCCTTGTAGTTTGGGAACTTAAGGAGTCTTCAGGAGAACTCCTGGCTGTGGCTCTGGGCTAAAGGAGTCTGTCACCCCTTGGAGCCCACTGCCTGTTCTCTGCAGAAGAGCTCCTTGGGTATTTAAATAAAGCACCCTGTAGTGTAACTGATGCTGCCTCTGTAAGGCAGTGTATTTTCATTTTTGGTGCACCAGTGGTCTTCAATAGCTGATTTTAATCATGCACATAGACTGACTGACTTTTAAACTCCTATTGTTTACAAAGGGTGTTTTTTGACATTGTATAAAAAAATTAACGTATCCTGATTCCTTCCTCCCCTGCCTATCCGTTTTTTGGTTGCATCTGTCTCGTTTGCTAAAGCCATCTTGGGGACATTCAGAAAGTTGTCCTAGGAAATGCATTCTGCCCATTGCTTGCTAATAGCTTTGTGGTCTGGAACTCCCATTGCTTTGCTTTCTATTTGCTGAATTTATTTGTTTTAGGCTGTCCAGCTTGAGTTTGGTGCTTCCCTTAACACCACCTAATTTTATAGAATCCTTCCCACTGCTCCCTTCCTGTAAACGGGCCTGAAAATCTTCTTCTTATCTCGTCACATTTGCTGTGCACACCTGACTAAGGTCAAGTGTCAGGCGCTGTCTTCTAAGGGCACTTGTTTTCTTTCTCTGACTCCAAAGTGAGAGGATTTATGTGACAATCTTGCTGGGACTCTGGAAGGCAAGAGTTTTCTAGCACATGACAACATTTAAATGAACTGTGTAAATATTTCAGAATTGGGAAAACATTGAAGCACATTTATTGTTATTTCTGAAGTATGTTGGAAACAAATACTTTAATATGATCAAAACAAATCATTATACTAGGTGATACATTTTCGTCTGTGGGCTACAAAGATGAGTAAAACTGGATGTCTGTGCAAATGTAATGGTCATTTCAGTTGAAAACTTGTTGTCTGTGATGGCAGTGTGCTACCACACTACGAATAGTCCACTCAACACTGCAGTCTACTCTGCACCGCGCCACGCTTTGCCCTCTGCACCGCTGCAATCTGTCACGTCACGCTAGGCCTCTCTACTTTACCCTGTACCACTCTACTCTATGCCTTTGCTTTCTTGGCCACTCTACTCTATACCACTGCACTCTACACCACTCCAGTCTAGGCCACAGCAGTCTGCTCTGCACAACTCCATTCTACCCCGCTGTACTCTAAAATACTCTTCAGCACTGCACTCTATGCCAATACACTTTACTCTGAAACACTCAACCCTATGCCCCTGCACTGTACTCCAATCAACTTTACACCGCCCTAATCTACACTGCACTCTGCCACGCCACCCGACACCACTTTACGCCATTAAACTCTTTGCCAGTCAATGCAACTGCACTCTATCCTGCACCACTCCACTCTAGGCCACTCTACTCTACAATGAGCGCAATCTACTCTATGCCACGCCACTCTAGGCCACTCTGCTCTAGCCACTCTACTCTAGCCACTCCCCTCTATGACCCTGCGCTCTATGCCACTCTACTCTGCAACATTCTCTACCAGCGCACTCTACACCAGTCCACTGCTCTTCTCAGCTGCACTCAAACACTCTACAACACTGCACTGAATTCTACACTACTCCACTCAGTGCCACTCCACTCTATGCCACTGCAGTGTGCAGCACTATACCCTCCGCGATGGCACTCTGACATTCAACTGTACTCTGCACTCTATGCCACTGTACTCTATGTCACTCAACTCTATGCCACTCCACTCTGCACCAGTCTACGCTGTGCCACTCTACTCTATGCAGCTGCATTGTCTGTTGCTGAATTCAGTGCCACTGCACTCCGTGCGACTGCACTGTATGCCACTGTAGTCTACAACTGCACTCAACACCAGTCCGCTCTACGCTACTCCAGTGTATGCCATTCTGCGTGACTCCATACTATGCCACTCCAATACACAACTTTCTCTGCAACTCTACTCTACTCTTTGCCATTCCACTCTACGCCACTCTCCTCTACGCCACTAACGTTTAGTCATGCTGCACAGCAGCCACTCTGGTGTACAACATGGCAAAAACACATTCGCAAAGCCAATAGCTCTTGAATAGGCAGGGCCTATTGGCTTTGCCAATGTTTGTTTGTTTAGGTCTTTTTCTAATCATTAAATATTTCTTCTTTTTACTAAACTAGTTTGCTGAGTTCCTCCAGCCTCCCCTCATTCTTTTTTATTTTTAATGTGCTATAAATTAGTTGTTTTGGTGCTGCTTAAAGTAGTCGTATTTCTCTGCTGAAAAGCCGCCTGCTTTCTGCGATACTGCCATGGGTAAGCCAAGGTTTTCTCACTGAAACTGTATTTACATAGCAAGGGAATGGTTTACCAACTTTGTGGGAGTTCTTTTCTTTCCCTTCCTCCAGCTAGTAATTCCGGTTCTACAGGGGGCTGTTTAGAACGTGCGTGACACAGTAAACAGCAATGATGTTGAGCACTCATCATAGCACTTATTGTCAATGGTGTGTAAACAGTGCCTGTAAGAAATTGGGTTGTTAGTTGAAGGGTGGAAGCGCCACTCAAACACAATATTTATCATGATGAACCACAAACTTCACTAAATTAACTAGTGCTTAACCCCCTGGTAGCTTGGCATAAAAGCAGCCAGGCTCAACTTGGAGGCAATGTGTAAAGTATTTACGCAGCACTCACACAGTAATAAAATGAAAATACAACACATGAACAATCTCAAAACAATTTAGAAAGACATTTTTAATAAATGAAATGAATCCAGAACCCAATCAGTAGAACCAGGGCTGTTATGTTTTGAGGTTTTAGGTAAATATAGCACCAAGAACTACAAAGTGGCACTTGTGGTTATCTGGTCACACTGGACCGGGGCAAAGTCATAAGTTCAGGCAGACTAGTGGGATTAACCTGGTGTTTGAATCCATTGCAAAGAGTTACCTTCTCACATCCCAAATGAAGAGTTCCCATCTCTATGGAGGAGGCTGCAAAGTGAAGGCTTTTGGAGCTAGGAACAGGTTTAGCATTGCAGACTCTCATTGCTGTAGCGTGAAGAGTAAACCATCTTTGGGGCTTCTAATTGGTTGTTTGCCACCTACGGTATCTGTATGCGTGAAGTGCAGGTCTTACGCTGCTGTTCGTCGCTGACGGCGTGAAGAGCAGTCTGGTGGAGCTTTGTGTTCGGGGTCATCATGGGCAGTCGATTTTCGGTAGGAAGAGGTTACTCTGCATGCAGAAGCAGCTCAAATTTCAGGATTTTCAACTTTTTCTTGAGTAGTTATCACTGATGCGAGTCAAGTGTCCAGGACCTGGGAGGCACCTCTTGGGGATCAAGACTAGGCCCAGCAGCAGGGAAACAGGCAGTTCATGGTAGGTCCAGTTGGTGCAGAGCAGTTGCGAGGATGTCTATGGAAGCTTGTTGTGTCACTGTAACTCACACAGGAGGTCAGCCAACTGACCCCTGGCATTACTCAGAGTAGCCTGAGATTTGTAACTCAGCGGAATTCCATGGAGTTAAGCTCCATGAGTTCTGCCCACCCTAAGTTTTAAAGGGCTACTTTAGTGGGTGCTACAATCAATGCTGGCCTTGGATATGTGTAGTTCCAATTACTAGGTACCTACAACTAAATTAAATGTGCCAGTTAGGTGTACCCCAATTTTAACATGTTTAAGGTAGAGAGCACAACAAATGTAGCAGGGGTAAAGCACACAGAGTTCAATAAGTACAAGAGTGAAGGCAAACGTTTTGGGGATTACCACACCACGGGTGTCTGGCATAACAGTGCCCCTCCCTTAAATAATCCTCAATGTTTATTTTGTATATTTGTTCTTTTTAAACACAAAACAAGGGTTAATTTATAGCGCACACACAGACATGTGATGCAAACAAACGTGCATTGTTTATCCAGTTTAGTGTGACAGCCACGTCTTTTCTCCTACTGAGAACACCCAAATGACTTAAAAGAAAGGGAACAATGCAAGGGGGCGGGGATGCAATAACTGCTGACAAACCCTCACACTGTTCAGTTATAGGTGAAGGAGCACTGCAAAGAAATGGAGGTTCTGAAGCCTGTGATTTACCAAATCTTAACAAGCAGGTGGCAGGGGGGTCACTTCCGTTGCCACCCCTGACCACCCCCGTGACGTCTGATTATGTCGGCACACAATTGTGCTCTGACCTCATCATAGGTCGCCCCATCGTGCTGGAAGCATGTTTTCCAGCTCAACCCCGAGGAGAAACTAATTTGGACAGGGAAAGTGGAGGTTGGGTGGTAGGAAATTAGTGCTGGTAATACCACCTAGAAATGTGATAATGTGGTGTTTTTTTTTTTTTTGCTTGTTTTTTTTTTTTAGCTAAATTTGAGGTTTGCAGAGGAATCTGGGTAAGAAAACAGTGGGGGATCCACACAAGTCACACCTCTCTGGACTCCCTTGGGTGTCTAGTTATCAGAAATGCCTGGTTTTGGTAGGTTTCCCTAGATGGCTGCCGGGCCCAGGAACAAAAATGCAGGCAGCCCCCCTCTCCTTGCAAAAACAGGTAGTTTTGTAATAGATAAATTTGATGTGTCCATGTTGTGTTTTGGACCCTTCCCTGTTGCGGGCACTAGGCCTACCCACAGAAGTGAGGTGCCATTTTTATTGGGAGATGTGTAGGAATGTGGGGTGGAAAGACTGTGGCTCCCTTCAGATTCCAGAACTTTGCAGCACCGAAATATGAGAGAGGTGTATTTTTTTTTTTTTTTTTTTTCTTTAAGCCACATGTTGAGGTTTGCAAAGGATTCTGGGTAACAGAACCCAGTTAGAGCCCCAAAAGTCACCCCCCACCCTGGCTTCCCCGAGGTGTCTAGTTTTTAAAAATGCACAGGTTGGCTAGGTTTCCTAGGTGCTGGATGAGCTATAGGCCAAAATCCACAGCTAGGCATTTTGCAAAAAAACAGGTCACTTTTATTAGAAAAATGTGATGTGTTCACGTTGTGTTTTGGGGCATTTCCTGTTGCGAGCACAATGCCTTCCTACACAACTGAGGTACAGTTTTTATCGGGAGACTTGGGGGGAATGCTGGGTGGAAGAAAGTTTGTGGCTCCTCTCACGTTCCAGAACTTTTCATTACTGAAATGTGAGGAAAAAGTGTTTTGTTTTTCTTTTGCCAAACTTTGAGGTTTGCAAAAGATTCTGGGTAACAGAACCTGTGAGAGCACCACAAGTTACCCGATCTTGGGTTCACCTAGGTGTCTACTTTTCAAAAATGCACAGGTTTGGTAGGTTTCCTTGAGTGCCGGCTGAGCTAAAAAACACGTCAGTTTTCAACGTAAAAAAGTGATGTGTCCATGTTGCATTTTGGGGCGTTTCCTGTCACAGGCACTAAGCCTACACACACAAATAAGGTACCATTTTTATCTGGAGACTTGGGAGAATGCTGGGTGGAAAGAAGTTTGTGGCTCCCGTCAGATTCCAGATCTTTGCAGCACTGAAATGTGAGGGGGAAAGTATTTTTTTAGACAAAGTTTAAGGTTTGCAAAGGATTCTGGGTGCCAGAACTTGGTGAGAGTCCCACAAGTCACCCCATTCTGAATTCCCCTAAGTGTCTAGTTTAAAAAATGCACAGGTGTGCTAGGTTTCCCTAGGTGAAGGTTGTAGTAGAGGCCAAAATCCAAAAGTAGGCACTTTCCAAAAAACATGTGATATTTCAATGTAAAAATGTGATGTGTCTATTTTGCGTTTTGGGGCGTTTCCTGTCGCGGGCACTAGGCCTCCCACACAAGTGAGGTACCATTTTTATCAGGAGACTTGGGGAAACACAGAATAGAAGAAGTGTTATTAACCATTGTCTTTATCTACATTTTTTCCTTCCAAATGTAAGACCGTGTGTAAGAAAGAAGTCTATTTGAGAAATGCTAGCATGAGGACCCCAAATTCAGAGATGTGCAAATAACTACTGCTTCTCAAAACCTTATCTTCTGCCCATTTTGGAAATACAAAGGTTTCCTTGATACCTATTTTTCATTCTTTATATTTCACCAAATGGATTGCTGTATACCCCGGTATACAATGAGAACCCATTGCAAGGTGCAGCTCCTTTATTGGCTCTGGGTGCCTAGAGTTCTTGATGAACCTACAAGTCCTATATATCCTGCAACCAGAAGAGTGCAGCAGACGTAATTATATATTGCTTTAAAAAATCTGCCATAGCTGGAAAAAAAGTTACAAAAGAAAACGTAGAAAGAAATGATTTTTTTTTTTTTGTTCAATCAAGTTCAATATTGTTTTATTTCAGCTGTTACTTTCTGTAAGGAAAACGTGAAGGATCTACACGAATGACCCTCTGCTGGATTTAGAATTTTGTCTACTTTTCAGAAATGTTTAGCTATCCGGGATCCACCATTGGTTTCACACCCATTTCTGTCACTAACTGGAAAGAGGCAGAAAGCACAAAAAATAGTAAAAAATGGGGTATGTCCCAGTAAAATGGCAAAATTGTGTTGAAAAATGTGTTTTTCTGATTCAAGTCTGCCTGTTCCTGAAAGCTGGGAAGATGGTGATTTTAACACTGCAAACCCTTTGTTGATGCCATTTGCAGGGAAAAAAAACACATGTGGGTTGCAAATTGTGACCTCCCTCATTAATATGCGTGAGGTAGGTCTATATGTAACCCACTAGGAATCACTAAGGAAACTCAAAGGAGTTTTATTCATTGTGAATACAGATTCTTCTTCTTCTCTTTCGTCTTCTCTTTCGTTTTCTCTTTCGTTTTCTCTCTTTCTTTTTTTTTCTTTTTCTCTCTTTCTTTTTTCTTTCTTTTTCTCTCTTTCTTTTTTCTTTCTTTTTCTCTCTTTCTTTTTTTCTTTTTCTCTCTTTCTTTTTTCTTTCTTTTTCTCTCTTTCTTTTTTTCTTTTTCTCTTTCTTTTTTTCTTTCTTTTTTTCTTTCTTTTTCTCTCTCTTTCGTTTTCTCTTTCTTTTTTCTTTCTTTTTCTCTCTTTCTTTTTTTCTTTTTCTTTTTTCTTTTTTTTTCTTTCTTTTTCTCTCTTTCTTTCTTTCTTTCTTTTTCTCTCTTTCTTTTTTCTTTTTTTTTCTTTCCTTTTTTTTCTTTCTTTTTTTTTTCTTTCTTTTTTTTTTTCTTTCTTTTTTTCTCCTTTCTTTTTTTCTCTCTTTCTTTTTTTCTTCCAATTGGAATTTGGAGAGAATCGCAATGAGGAAGTTGTTGTTCCTAATCTTGGTACATCTAGTCCTCTGTCTTTCCTGAAAAGTCTGGTAATCAATCTGTCAAATGTTGTACCAGTTGCAGTCTGTGTAGGTCGAAACATAGGGCATCGGATATAATCAGGGCCACTGGAATTGTGCGATTTGGGGGGCCGTGGGGATTTTCACATAATTAAAGATTTGCCACATAATCTATAATCTGCAGATTTTAACAAAAATGTTTCTAGCTCAAATTGTTCAAAAGTTACGAAAATGCAACAACATGCATTGCCGCGTAGTGAAAGGTCCTTTACAAAGTTACTTTTTTGTTGCTACATTGCTTTAATTGGGTGGTAAACTGGTACTGAGATGAAGCAATGCACAGACAATGTTAACAAGTTGGCAAATGACAAATTAAGGAAGTAAAACTATCTAAAAAACGAGCCGCATTACGCTGCATAATTTGCCTTTTCTTGCCACATAATTTATTCAATCCTGCCGCATAATTTGGCCCTCCCCTGCTGCATCATTCCAGTGGCCATGGATATAGGGATCTGATATCTTGGATAATTCATGCCAAATGGTGCGTTTTAATTTCTTTTGACTGGTGCCTTTTAATTGCAATAAGGTGGAATTTAGCATCCTAATTACATAGATTTTGTATCACCCATGTGCCAGGAGTCCTGTCGCCTCCATAGTTTTCTGAAAACTCACAGCATTTTTACTATGGACTGATGTCGTAGTAATTTGGCCTCCAGCACTGGGGGGTGAGTGTACGAGCTTTAATTTCTGCCTTGAAAAAGTGCTCTGATTTTCTGATCTAAATGGGCTACCAATTAACAGTGCTAAAACAAAAAAGTAAGAACAATTTTTGGGGTTTATTTTTTATTTCATTTTTTGGGGGGGGGGGACGAAAATTGAGAGGGATTTTGAGATCAAGTTTAAGACCTGTAATGATGATCGAGTGTTTGGGTTTGTAGTTTGTGATCTTGTGGGTGGGGCAACATTTGATGCTTGGAAGAAAAGCATGCATTCGCTGTGTAGGGCCCTCTGAGGGCTGAGCTTCAGTAAATGGGGGATTTCCATACATTTAGGTGAAGCATCTGTGGCATTCTAAACCTCAGTCTGGAATGCTGCATTCAAGCAATGTTCAAAATGTTTGTAAGAGTTTTGCACAGTGCCATTCAAATGCTACTTTGCAGCACTAAAGAGTGGTGTGTGTGGATTTCTGCACGTGGATTAAAGCAGGCTCTTAGGTTTGAGGATGGATGATGGGCGACCATGAGCATCGTTGGATGGGGTGTAGTTACTTCATGGCTCTTAGTGAGAGGGACAGGGACTATTTTAGCATGCCTGTAGCCACTGCACTGCCCTCCATATACTCGGATCCTTACTGGTCAGGCTGACGTGGGTGAGAAACATCACTTACAACGCAGCAAATACAATGCAGTGCATTTACCACAATGCCCTTACCATACATTTACCATGCATGCCTTTACAACGAAATTCGTTGTAAAGGCATGCATGGTAAAGGTTTATTTGTGGTAAAGGTGAATACGTTCCAGACGGGTCCAGTACTCTTTCCAAATGCCCATATATTGCTTTTGGAAGAGGTTATGGGTTACCAAAGAGGTGTGAACCCCTTATATTAACCTCTGAAGGTGTGTATCAGCAACAAAGTATTGGTAAGCCCATTAACTAACCAATATATCTATGTTTGCACATCAAGATTTTCTTTGGAATTAACATATCCAGCCAAACCAGTAAGTCCATTGGAGTTTATTATGAGATGCATGAGTGGAACACACAACGCCAATAAGTATACAAAGATGAAGCCGTATGGCGTGCAAGGATGGAGCAGACACGTGTTTCGCCCCCTAATGGTTTGTAAACCTGGGGCTTTCTCAAGGCTATTCCAATATTATTAAGGTAAATTATTGTATGGCTTCATTGGCATGTTGTAATGTTTAGGGAACAAATCACTGGCGATAATAACCATATTTAGTATAGTCACGGGGTGAATCCCAAATTGAAACAACAGTAGTCATTGATGTGAAGACATAGATTAACTAACCGATATATGGGCTTACCAATACTTTGTTGATGAATGGTAAAGGTGTATGTGTGGTAAAGGTAAGTACAGGTATTAGGTGGGTTGAGTATATATGTGTCTGTGTATATCCATTACCCAAAATATATATATATATACATATATATATATATATATATAATTTTTTATTTTATTTTTTATGGTGGGTAATGGTTTTTGGGTGGTAAGGGCTTTTTTAGGTATGGGTTTTTGGGGTGGTAAGGGAATTTTTAGGGTGGGTAGGGTTTTTGGGTGGAAAGGTGTGTTTGTGTGTGTGTATATGTGTTATAATTGCCTCTTTACTTTTTACCACACACATGCCTTTACAACGAAATTTGCGTGGTAAAGGCATATGCGTGGTACAAAAATGTAATTGTAAGTGCATGCGTGGTAATGACGCATGCGATGTACTTACTGCATTGTATAGGCATGCGTGGTAAGTGCATGTATTGTTCCATCATACAACCACGTGTGCCAGTCTACCACCCTGAGTCAGGTGGGAAGTCCAGGGCGGCTTTGCTGGTTCTCGTCTGAAGCTTTATTCTCTGAGGAATCCCTACCAGAGCAGTCCAAGCACACATAAAGGATTAAGTCCACAGGTTGCATGGGGTAACTCTCCATCTGCTATATTCCTTAAAATCCTGCATAAACTTTAACTTTCACTTACTTCTTCCCTCCCTTATTTATATTGAATGCACCCCTTCTTCCCTTCTACCTTCTGCATGCCTCTTCTGTATATAAACTACTTTACATCTCATGTCTGTCTTAAACTCATTTTTCAAAAACCATAACAATATCTAGTCCAGCAAGCCTGTAGCCCCCTCTAAAGTTCAGACCTAGGTCACTGAAGTATCACAAAGTCATTGGCTAAATGCAGAAGAATACCAACTAGCAATTTGTGGAATAAGTCAAAATACACTGGTGAAAAGCAATAAAGCAACTTGTAAGGTTAAATTCAATAATGGTCATACTACATCCTGATAGCAGTTGAGGTGAGAAGAGGTATATGCCTAAAGTATGTCAATAATTTTAATAGTTCCAACTTCAAACCATCTTACATTATACATATGGTATCTACTATATTCTTTGTTTATACATCTATAAAGTCCAGTCTTGACCGAGAGATCCCATTCGGACCAACCCCATCCACACTTATCCATTTTCACAACTCCATCACAGCCTCCTTCCACAAAATCCCATCAATTGCCCCTTATTCATAGGCCATGTAAGTCTCTTTGGCTTTACCTTTGGTCAGCCCTCACAGCTCTTCTCCCAGGCAGCAGAGCCTGGTCTGTCTTTTCTGTGGGCACCCTAACCTTCAGATGGCCTTCAAACCTTCTGCTAATTTCTGTCTTACTTTCTTCACCCCCTTTATATGAGGGCCATAAATATCCGTCAGCTGTTATACCCACTAAACTGGAGACCCCCTCAGGCAGAGCCTGAAGGCCTCTTCCAGAAGCCCTACGATTGGCCTTCAGACGATTATCCTGATTGGCTTTAGCATCTCCCACTGCCAGTAAGAGATGTCAACCTCCTATGATGTCCCTCGGGCCCAGAACTCATCTCTTCTGGTACCCACAGCCCGGATATCAATACTCTGGGCATCCACTAGCTCAATGACCACTTCCACTAAGCCACAGAGCATGCAGACCTGTGCTGCTCTTTCTCAGAATCCCCTTACCAGCCCACACTGTCCCCAGAATCCTCCAATATACATTTTCCAGTTCTAAACACATATCTTATCTGTGCTGCTCTTTACCACATTCCAGAGCCCAGTCTGGGTCCTCTGAGATTGCCAGACCTTCCTGCAAATACTGCCATCCCAATCCCTAAGCACCCATATGCTACTCTTTGCAAATGTTAATTACAGCCCTGTCTATATAGGCTATCATGCAGTCCTCTATGTCAGAATTACAACTTTTCAGCTGGCCCTCCAACATTTTGTCAGCACCCAGAGCCTCTGTACCATTGCTCAGGACCCCCCCCCCCCTAATGTTACATTTCAGCACTAACTCTTCTTACCCACTGAGCCCCGTAGCTGACTCTAAATTTATCTCTCTGGACTGTCCTTAGCTAGGCCTCACAGCCACTTAGATAGCTCTTAAATTATGTATTTGATCTTGATATTCGGACTTCCCTGCAGTTCTGTCAAACATCACATTATAATGCCAGCCCTCAAGTATTCAACTTTGCCATTTTGTACTCCTGAATGATTCCTATGGCCCAGGCTTGCTGTTCCTCAAGAGTCTGTGCACCCCTTTGCCAGCCCTCAAACACCACCGAACCCCTCTGGCACCCTTCAATGATCACAAAACCCCCAATTATAGCTTTCATAGCCTCCCTTTATGTCATCTGAGCACCTCGTGTGGCTTCTAATTGTTTTCTATTGGACCTAAGAGTCAATTTGGCAGACCAATTCTGTGTGAGCTATGCTGGCCGCACGGCCATTGAAGTCCTTTCCCAGGCTTAAAACCCCTCTATGCACCGTAGTCAGTGCTTTATAGACTAATCTATCAATCTTGACACTTTGCTGGACTGCCAAACCATCTTTGCCCCATACACACCTCCACCATCCTTCAACATGCCTTCAGAGCTTTGGAGACCACTCTTCCAGTGCTCGGGCCTCTACTGCTGGCATTGGTTCCTAGTGCAAGCACAGCTGGTAATCCCCTCACTTTTTTACTCCGCGTCACTCAGCTGGCCTATCTGTGGCTTCTCTGACCATTCTTCCCCTTATTGGAGCCTTCCTCTGATCCTGAGAAACCCTTTGCCGATCTCCTCAGCCCTTGCCCTCCACACCCTTGTCAGTGCCAGGCCCCTTCTGGGGGTGCCACAGGGCACACCGTGGGTACAGGGCTCTAACCATGGTGGCTGTGGCCACTGGTGTCATGGGGCCATTCTACCAGTACACTTACCAAGGCAGTTGCATCCCTGACTGGTTCGCTGCAGTACAAGCAGCAGATGCAGCCCTCAACCGGCCAACTCCTCACAAAGGCTTAAACCCGTCCTCTCCAGGATGACTCTGCAGGATAGGTCACTTCTGGTTTTGCTTTTCACTCGTTGTATGCTTTTTCTGGGTGTCCCTCAGCCCTTGTGTTCAAAATTGGTTGTAGTGGCTCTGCTTTTAAGTGGCCTTCTCAGGCTGCTCTCCCACAGACTTTGTTTAGAGCAATGCCTCCTACAGCTAGTAGCACTGGGGTTGTATCTCCATCACCAAAGCCTGCTTCTGGACTCTCAAAGTTTTGAAAAGTTTTTCCATATTTACAAAAGGAGCTCAGAATTACGGTGTCCCTTGCTGTGGTGATTTCCAAAATAGACTATTGTAATGCCTTAATGCCTAATATTGACAAAACCTCGCTCAGTAAACTCCAAATAATTCTGAATACAGCAGCCCGTCTAATACTAGATCTTCCCTGTGTAAACCTCAGCCAGTGTAAGTCTGAGACAATTACATTGGTTACCTATCAAGAAGCGCATTATCTTTAAAACAATAAGTCTGACACATATGTCCTTGTATGTGCACAGATCTGAATACCTGTCGTCAAAGTTACGCTGGTATGTCCCAAGTCATCAGCTTAGATCATCAGGATCTTACCTGGTCGCTGTCTCTCGCACTCGTATGGCCAGATGGGGTGCTAAAGCATTCATAGTGGCTGCTGCCAAACACTGGCATATGCTTCTATGACGATAAGAAAGGAACACCATTTTCTGGGCTTTAGGAAGCAACTCAAGACTTTGCTTTTTCCTCAGTAGTATTATTGTTTTCTCGCTGTCTTTTCTTTTGGTCATTCAACCCACTGTTGCTTAGCGATTCGATGCCACGGCCGGAATGCGCATTATAAATACAAAATACATACATATCTAAACTGGAGGCCCTACAACACCAGCACAATGAAATGTGACGCTTCTGCATCTGGATGTCGTCGGCCTCTTTGGAGCAGTAATCCAGGAGAGCAACGTGTAGGCCTGACCTAGAAACTCTCACTTAACACAGAAGAAACAGCAGTGCTACAATTCAAGGAAGAACTAATTCAGCAGCCCCTCACAATCAAAAGTCCTCGTGGAATTTTTAAGGATGGCCCTGTGTCCATCCCCCTCACTTCACTGTCTAGGTTTCTGCTCACCAGTCACAGGAATGCAGGCAATACACCTCTAATGTCTGGGGAACTAGTCTTTCTATTCTATTTTGTACTCTGCTAAACCAGGGTTATCCACAAAGGAACCCATTGGCTTACTCACTTAGCCACCACCACTACTACTGGGCATGCACATACCAGTGGAACCTGTGACTTAATAACCACTGTCTTAAAAACCAATAAAGATCTTACTGCCAGTTTTATAGGCCTCTTTTGTTACTGAACAAGGAAAAGAAAATCTTGGCATGAATTCTCGCCAAAGGACTCAACCAGCATGTGGGAAAACTACTCCTACCTGATCAGGCGGGGTTTATCCCCAGCAGAGCCACATCCAGTGATTGGTGAACACTGTATGTGATCTTGCATAGGGTGTGACTAGCTGTAAGGAAATGCATCCGTGGCATGGTTACCCCCTGACCTTTTGCCTTTGCTGATGCCAAGTTATGATTTGAAAGTGTGCTGGGACCTTGCTAACCAGGACAGTGTTCTTTCCCTAAACTGTACCTTTGTCTCCACAATTGGCACAACCCTGGCACCCAGGTAAGTCCCTTGTAACTGGTACCAAGAGCCCTGATGCCAGGGAAGTTCTCTAAGGGCTGCAGCATGTCTTATGCCACCCTGGGGACCCCTCACTCAGCACATGCACACTGCTTGCCAGCTTGTGTGTGCTGGTGGGGTGAAAATGACTAAGTCAACATGGCACTCCCCTCAGAGTGCCATGCCAACCTCACACTGCCTATGGCATAGATAAGTCACCCCTCTAGCAGGCCTTACAGCTCTAAGGCAGGGTGCACTATACCACAGGTGAGGGCATAGGTGCATGAGCACTATGTCCTTACAGTGTCTAAGCAAAACCTTAGACATTGTAAGTGCAGGGTAGCCATAACAGTATATGGTCTGGGAGTCTGTCAAACACAAACTCCACAGCACCATAATGGCCACACTGAAAACTGGGAAGTTTGGTATCAAACGTCTCAGCACAATAAATGCATACTGATGCCAGTGTGCACTTTATTGTAAAATGCACCCCAGAGGGCATCTTACAGATGCCCCCTGAAAACATACCCGACTTCCAGTGTGGGCTGACTAGTTTTGCCAGCCTGCCACACACCAGACATGTTGCTGGCCACATGGGGAGAGTGCCTTTGTCACTCTGTGGCCAGGAACAAAGCCTGTACTGGGTGGAGGTGCTTCTCACCTCCCCCTGCAGGAACTGTAACACCTGGTGGTGAGCCTCAAAGGCTCACCCCCTTTGTTACAGCGCCACAGAGGAGATAATGAGAAAAACAAGGAGGAGTCACCACCCAGTCAGGACAGCCCCTAAGGTGTCCTGAGCTGAGGTGACTCTTACTTTTAGAAATCCTCCATATTGTAGAAGGAGGATTCACCCAATAAGATTAGGGATGTGCCCCCTCCCCACAGGGAGGAGGCACAAAGAGGGTGTAGCCACCCTTAGGGCCAGTAGCCATTGGCTACTGCCCTCCCAGACCTAAACACATCCCTAAATTCAGTATTTAGGGGCTCCCAGAACTGAGGAAGATAGATTCCTGCAACCTAAAGAAGAAGAAGGACTGCTGACCTGAAGCCCTGCAGTGAAGACGGAGATGACAACTGATTTGGCCCCAGCTCCACCTGCATGTCTCCCTACTTCGAAGAAAACTGCAATAGCGACGCATCCAACAGAGTCCAGCAACCTATGAAGCCTCCGAGGACTACCCTGCATCTAAAGGACCAAGAAGCTCCCGAGAACAGCGGCCCTGTTCAAGAAACTACAACTTTTTGAAAAGCAGCATCTTTTAAAGACCACACGTTTCCCGCAGGAAGTGTGAGACTTTCCACTCTGCACCTGACGCCCCTGGCTGGACCTGTGGAAAACTAACACTACAGGGAGGACTCCCTGCCGACTGCGAGCACGTGAGTAGCCAGAGTTGACCCCTCAGCCCCCACAGCGACGCCTGCAGAGGAAATCCAGAGGCTCCCCCTGAACGCGACTGTTTGCTTCAAGGAACCAGATGCCCGGAATCCACACTGCACCTGCAGCCCCCAGGACCTGAAGGAACCGAACTCCAGTGCAGGAGCGACCCCCAGGCAACCCTCTGCCTAGCCCAGGTGGTGGCTACCCCGAGGAGCCCCTCCTGTGCCTGCATCGATAAAGAGACCCCGGGGTCTCCCCATTGATTCCTATTAGAAACCCGATGCCTGTTTGCACTCTGCACCCGGCTGCCCTTGTGCCGCTGAGGGTGTACTTTCTGTGCCTGCTTGTGTACCCCCCCCCCCCCCCCAGTGCCCTACAAAACCCCCCTGGACTGCCCTCCGAAGACGCGGGTTCTTACCTGCTGGCAGACTGGAACCGGGGCACCCCTATTTCCATTGAAGCCAATGTGTTTTGGGCACCACTTTGATCTCTGCACCTGACCGGCCCTGAGCTGCTGGTGTGGTAACTTTGGGGTTGCCCTGAACCCCCAACGGTGGGCTACCTTGGACCCAACTTTGAACCCTGTAAGTGTTTTACTTACCTGTGAACTTGACATTTACTTACCTCCCCCAGGAACTGTTGATTTTTGCAGTGTCCACTTTTAAAATAGCTTTTTGCCATTTTTGTCAAAACTGTACATGCTATTGTGATTATTCAAAGTTCCTAGAATACCTGAGTGAAATACCTTTCATTTAAAGTATTGGTTGTAAATCTTGAACCTGTGGTTCTTAAAATAAACTAAGAAAAGATATTTTTCTATATAAAAACCTATTGGCCTGGAATTGTCTTTGAGTGTGTGTTCCTCATTTATTGCCTGTGTGTGTACAACAAATGCTTAACACTACCCTCTGATAAGCCTACTGCTCGACCACACTACCACAAAATAGAGCATTAGAATTATCTCTTTTTGCCACTATCTTACCTCTAAGGGGAACCCTTGGACTCTGTGCACACTATTTCTTACTTTGAAATAGTATATACAGAGCCAACTTCCTACACCAGCTCTGAAGGCAGAATCTGTATTTTTGGATGCCGAAAGAATCTTTGACTTATTCGAGTGGGCTGCACAGAAAGGATCTGGACAACTATTTTTTTAAAGACTTGTCAAACTGTTGTATATGGAACCAAAGACGAGAGTTCACAATAATGGCTAAATATCTGCCCCGGGTGGAGCTTTTTGTCTCTTTTTTTTGCTTTGACTATTAACCCTATGGGCTTCTTTCTGGATGAGAGACAAGCAGAAAAAAGTATTGTTCCCTTAATGATTCATTGTATTGCTTTATGCTGACAATATCCTTTTGTAAAGAACCCCGAAGAAAATCTGGGACCTATGAGATTTGTAGGATACTCGCGTATCCAAATCAACTGAAAGAAGTCAGAACTGTTACCACTGACTTCTGTGACTTCTAATCCTACCCTAGAATATCTCTTGAAAAGGCAAGAGGATTCTGGAAAATAGTTAGGTATATGGATTAACAGAGACCATGAATTAAAGTTGTATGAAAACTACTGTGACTGAGAAGCTCTCCCAATAGATGTACAGATAGATTTGTGTATCCCCTATCAATGCTGGTAGAATCTCCCTGGCTAAATGATTATTTTGACCAAGATTCTTCACCTGTTTGTTAATACTCTTATACCTCCTAATAGGTATAGAGTTGCTAAATTTTATATACTTCTTTCCACATTGTCTTTGGGAGGGAAAACCATGCAACTCAATCGAACGATGGACACAGCCATGCAAATAGGAAAGTCTGCCATGCCAGATCCTAGACATATTTTCTAGCTTCTCAATCGCACTTCACTATACATTGGATTGCTCCTTTTAGGAACTGCTAATCCTCTTAACAAAGAGGAAGGTGAAGATGGATCTGGCACATTGACTACTGCCCTGTCTCTTCTACTCCTCAGATCTAGTAGACCTTTAGCTACGCTAATATGAATGAACTGGGCCAGGTGGACAGTGGCACACAGGGCAAGGAAACACCCTCTGTGTGCTCCTGAATTGCCCCCGCATAACAACCTAGATTTGCCGCAGGCACAAGATAGCTCTGTACAAAAGACACTGACTGTACTACGCCTATGGAAATTTGGGCAACTCTTTCCAGAAGGAAATTCCTTGCACCTCAAGAGTTCCGTGGGCTCGACAAGTCAACACTTTAGAGACATCCTCATATTATCAGATAAGACAGGCTTTTGCTTTGTATCGGAACACTTTCTCGGATTTACCTAAGGAATTTTCCCATATAACACAGATGTTCCTCTCCTCAAACACAGATGCTGGGGCCTCAACACTTTACAAGGTATACACTAAGCTTACTATCCCTTCCATTCATATAGCTAAGGTACACTGGGAGGCAAACATGGGGGGAGAGATCACGCCCAAATTATGGAAGTCCTGCTGTGCATGACGAGAATGGTGTCATACAAACATACATTTCCACTTCCTAAATAGGTTATTCTTTGTTCCTAAATTGTTACATAGTTTAGATCCATCCTGTGCATCTTGCTGCTCACTTTCTACATCTCAATTGCAGCTGCTCTGCTGTACACAAATTTTGGACAGTTAGTATAAAACAAATTCAATATATTATTAATTGTCCGGTTTCAGTTAAAACTGATTTTAACTAATAAAATGCCACCAAATGGAATATTTTCTTTTCAGTAGAAGCTGGAAAACAATTGGAATTTGCTGCATTTTTTACTGCTTTGGTGCCCTCTGGTATCAAAACAGAAGTGCAAGCTCCACCTTGAAGCACTTTTCTATGATGGATGCTCCACTAGGGCCATCTTGGGCCCTGGCAAACCAGTTAAGTATGCCTTTTTGACAATCCACAAGGTCTCTTAGCAGCCTGGACCTACTTCCACGCCTACTTTGGGAGCATGGATCACCTTTTATGGATGCAGCTCCCAGTTCACTGCAGATTGCTATATGGTGGTTAGCAGGTCCACATCTGAACTGTAAGCAGGGTCTTAACCTACGGCAAGAGGCACCACAATGATGCCATCCTCCTTTACAGAGATCTCTGGTATCTTGATTGTGGCAACAAGGATCACTGCACTTATGGATGCCTGTAGAGCCAATGTTCCCCCATAACGCTCTCTACCTAACAGTCCTGGTCTTAGATTTACACGGACATGGTGTGAAAAATCATACCTATCGAAGCCACATCCCCCTCATGAACATCTTTGGCAAACAGGAGGAGGCTCACGAGGTCTATGCTCCAGTTCTGCTGAAACGGAGCTGCTTACAGACGTACAACATGTTCATGCGTCAGCCCCAGGGTCACCAAGTTCACCATTGATTTCTAATGCCACCATCTCAAAATGAGGCTTGGAACCTATGTTGCTGAAAGAAGACCTAACGCTTGATAAAATCACATGTATAAGCTGCGGTGATTTATTTAATGGAATCATAGTGAGTTTTGTGTTTTTTTTTTTTTTCCTCAAGATGGACAATGCCCTAGACCAGTGAATGCTGCATAGAACACAAAGGTAAATCCTTGAGCAGCTCACCGATGCCTGGGAGGAGCACAGTCCCCCTCACTGCTTTCAAGTAAACAAAGGCCCTCCTGCTTGGTAAAAAATCAATTCTTAGTGGTTCTTGTGCTGGCTTTCAAATAAACACAGAATCCAACATGCGTGGCCCACCCATATAAAATGAACATAATTCATGGTGTGAACTGCACAGGCGAACAACCTAAGGCTTCCTCTCAATCATGAAGTTTCTTTACTACCACAGCAGCAGAATTTGCTGTCATCAAATACCGAATAGCCCACACATTAAATCCTTCGCAGATGTCTCCCCTATAACTTGAGCCAGCAGGAATATGGCTGGATCAGACGATAGTACTACATTTAATAATCCCAGTCCTTTCATGGTAGCTCAAGATAATGAATAAGGAAGTGACACTGGTTGGCAATAACAGAGCACGAGCACCTTGTAGTGTATCAAGTAGAAAGTCTTCATTCAGTCTATCTTTATCGTTTGTCTGAAAAAAGAGCCCCAGGAAGTTGTGTTAAATGCTCACCATTAAGCTTTTATCTTCTGCAGTAAGATCTTAATGGTATGCAAGCATACGCCTAACAATCTGCATGGGGTGGTACTGGGTTGCTGGAAAGAGGAGTTTGAGTGATGAGAAAGGGAGGGAGGAGAGATGCATCTCAAAAAGCTAATTGGAAAAGCAAATTCAAGGACAAAGTGGGGTTAGGCGACGTAGGATCAGGAAAAAAAGGAGGGAAGAATTAAGAACCGGAATGGAAGGGAGTGAAAAATCAAATTCCTTACAAGCAATTCGGACCCCCCACCTCTTAATGGTTTTTTTTTTTTTTTTTTTTTTTTTTACAATTTCTGAAAATATTGGAAAACATTGCAAAACCTCACCAGAATTTACTACAAGAAAGTCTAGATATTAACACGGAACTAAACCATACAACTCTCACCGTGACACTAGGATACAACGATTCTTTACAATTATCTTTTAAAAGGCTACCAGCCACATTGTTGATACTAGCTAAGTGCAGAGTGGATAAGGTGTGGATAAGGGTCTATGCTTAGGGTCCAAGTTGGACTTAAAGATGCCGCCATATGTGATGAGAGGGGAGCACTACACAAAATTGCCACCAATCAACGCATGACCAAAGGGTATCTGGAATCCCTTTAAAGAATACATGACACACACGCGAACAATGATACCATCTTGGCCTCCTAATAGAAAATAACGTTATCACTCCAGTCTAGGCTTCAGGTTTATGCGAGGAGTATATATGTTTTCTGTTATAAAGCTAATATCATTCAGTTCCCATATATTTCAAGCCCAAAGCGATTTAGAGCAAGTTTTACTACTGTTATCAAGATGCCAAAAACCCTCTGATTACACACTGGTGTATGATGAATCAATGTGCCTTTTAACTATTACTTGACAATGTCCCTCCCATGATATTACAAAATGCCAAGCAGTTTCTTTTCTTAAAGTACTTTGTTTTGGGCTTGTTTTCTTTATTTTCTTTTTATATATGTAAAATTAAACAAACGCTAATAAGAGTGAAGAATAAATAATAGCAGAGCTTTTCACAGGATGGGTCTCGAAGACAGTCTGTAACACAAAAAAAAGGTCTAGTCACACCATTGCTCTCAAAATCCTGGTTTGCTGCCACTATCATTTTATATGCTATCCCCGGGGCCGGACAGTCTTCTGTCCACTATCACTATGATGATATGCTTGGTGCATACCTTGAGGTCACAGGACAGGTCCAGGACTTCAGATGTTCGGGTTCAGTCCCAGGCCTCTGTGCACATACTAAATTAGTGTGATGCTAGGGTAAAACAAAATAATACCAGGGGCTGTATTATAGAAAGTGCCCAGGCGTCGCAATGGGCATGTGCGCCCACTTGGTGTGCCTCCGGGGCACTTTGGTACTATAGAAGGGGCCACAGACACTAGTGCAGCCCGTTCTGTAATACAAAGATTGGTGGTGCACATGTAGCACCGGCGCTATCTCAGGAGGGCGGCCCCTCATTTTCAAGGAGACTTATGCAAATGGGGGAATCTCTTTACCTCTGCACCTGCTCCTTAATATGGGCATGGGCGCAAAGGCAGAAAAGCTGCCGGGAGACACACAAAGTGCACTGCAAAATGGTGGCACTCTGGCCCCTTGATGGCAGCCCTTTAGAGGAGGGGGAACAGGGATCCCATGGACCCTCCCCCACCCCCACCCCCCCAGACATCCCCTTGAGGGTGGGTGCAGCTACTGACTGCACCCACCTGCAAGGGATCTCTTACCCCTGTTTCAAAGTGCAGGCAGGTGGCTACCTGCACAGTGAAACACAGAGGTGCTTTGAAGCAGCCGCTTGGTATTTCACTAGAATGTGCTGCCTGATTGTGGGCTAACATTTCCTCACAGTCCTGATCCTCCTTGTTCTGGTCATCCTATTTTTCCTCCAAGCCATCCTGGTTCTAGTCACCAGTCATGGTCCTCTTTGCTCCTGATGTTCCTTTACCCTTACTATGACCACCCTCATCCAGCTATGCCAGGTTCCAATCTTCCTGGGCCTCTGCGACCTGATCCTCCTGATCCCACTCACCCTCCTTGCCCTGGTCATCTTAGCTCCTTGCCTTTTTTTGGCTCTGGTAGCCTGGCCCCTGCCCCTGATTCTCCAGGTCCTCGTCTTGTCATCCGCCTCATCCTGATTCTGGTCTGCCTCGCACCAGTCCATCTATTCGTCGGAATAACAGTCCTTATCCTCCTTCTTATATTCTGCCTACGTCACTTGACCCTGGTGTACCTTGCTCAGATCTTTGTATGTCTATACCTCATAACCTGGCCCATCCAGGCCACCCTACAGCTGGTTCTTCCTGGTCTACCTTGTCCCCTTGAGCATGATATTCCTTTTCCTCCTCACCATATTCATCTTGGTCCTTCTGGACCCATTGGTGCATCATGACTCTGATGCCTTGGTCCTCCTAGGTGTGATGCTTTTTGTACCCGCCCTCCTGATTTGTGTCATCCTTGCCCATTTCTTCTTGATCCTGGTTCTCCTTATTCTGGTCATTGAGGTCCAATCCCCTTGGTCATCCTGGCTGTGGTTGTCCTGGTCATGCTCACCACAGTCCTGCTACCTTTTGGTCCTGGTATTTGTGCTCCACTTCACACTCTGGGCCCTGATCCTGAGGCTTTTGTTAATTTGGCAATACTAGCCATATTCATGGCCCTTTTTTGATTCTGATCCATGTAGTCTTCCTTCTGGTCCTTATAGCTGTGGTCCTCCTGGTGTCCTTGGCACTGGCCTCCTTCGTCTTCCATGCTTATTCTGTTCCCAAGGTGCTACTAGCCATGGTCCTCCTGAACCTAATCTTCCTAGTCATCCTCAATTTAGTCCTGATCCTCCTGGCCCCTGTACTCCTGATTATTGTTCTACCCAGCTAGCCGTGGCCCTCCTTATTCTAGTCCTCCTTGAACTAGCCATCCTGTTTGTCACTTCCCTCACCATCCTGATCCTAGGTCTCCAGCCTGGTCATTCTGATCCTCCGGGTGCCAGTATGCTAGCTTTTGGTCTTCTTTCCTCTGGTCCCCTTGGCCTTCTACTCCCCCACTCCACCCCTCCCTGGTCTTTAATTTTGGACTATCACTGAACTTCTGGGTCCTGATTTCTCCCCTCTAATTCAACCCTCAGGGTGCACATCCCATGATCAATCTCACCCATGGTATTCCTAGCCCTGTTTTTCTTCAGCCATTTGTTTTTGGTCCTCTCTGGTCTTGATCACCCTAGTCCTTGTGGCATAGGTTTCCCTGGTCCTTCTTATCCTGGTCCTCTTGATTCTATTTGTCCTGGCCCTCCTAGTAGCATATCTCTAGGTCCTTCCCCCCTACCAGCCATAATCATCCTACTCCTTTGAGGCCCCCTTCATTCTGATTTTAGTCAGGTATAGTCTCCTTTACTTTGCATTTTATTTATATGTGTTTTTTGGCTTCCAGAATATTTTACTAAGCGAAATCTGACATGGACAGAAAGGAGGGCCCTGCACAGACCGGAAGCAGCCAATTTATCATTTTAAAAACCAAATTACAATTCTCAAAAGTATTTTACGGGAGTAAGTAGAGTATTTAGTTACCAATGGCCAGATGTATCTAGCAATTTTGCATTAGCAGATGGTGTGAATCACAAAATTCAGCCGTTTGCGAATACAAAAATGCCTTTCACGTTGTATGAAAGGCATTCGCTGTGCAATTTTAAGGAATAGCTAAAATAGTGATTCCTTAAAATTGCGACCCCCCCCCCATTCAAGAGAATTGCAAATTGCGATTCTCTATATAGGAAATTGCAATTAGGGAATTCGTATTTTTGATTTCCAAAGCACATGTATCAAGCATTTCCTAAATGCGAATTGGGCATTTTAGGAAATGCAATTACCACCAAATCCAATTTTGTGGAAAGCATGTGCAATTTTTAAAAATGCATTTTAAAAAATGACATGTAGCGCACACATGACCCTAGGGGATGTGTGTGCTTCACATGTCCGCAAATATTTTTTGGGGGTGCATCAGCGCGGGCCATTAGGCCCCCAACACCCTGGGATTTGCATTACCTAATTTGTGAATTCCTAACTGGAATTCGCAAATTGGGAAATGCAAAACCATTTGCACCTATGGACCATAGGGATGAATGGAGTCGCATTCTCTAACTGCGATCCGGTAACAGCGATTACGAATTTTAAGAAATCGCTATTAGTGAATTGCAAATTTCATACATCACATTTTGCATTTCTTAAACAGCGATTTCTTAAAATTCGCTGTTTAAGAAATGCAAAACAGATCTTTGATACTTCTGGCCCCAAATCCGTAGAGTGCTTTGTCCTGGTGACTAAGGCCATACACCATATCCGTGGCAGTTATGGTCTTCCTCTTGGCATGCTTGGTGTAGGTGACGGTGTCCCATATCACACTCTCCAGAAACACCTTGAGCACACTGCTGGCCTCCTCATAGAGGCTTGGCTCTTCCACAGCGCACTGGGTGGTGAATGGCCAGCTTGGTGATGCCCTGGATGTTATCCCGAAGCCCCATCCTGTGCCTCTTGGCCCCACTTTCCCAAGCCCTTTCCTCCTTTGCTGCGTCCAGACATGGTCTTCTCTCACTCAGAACTAAGAAGCTACATTGGGCAGGGGATTGAAATGCTAGTGTGGCTGGAGGGGTCCGTCATAAAATGGGACCACTTACAACCTATCCCTGAAATCCTTTCTGCAGGGTAAATAGTGTAAAAGAAATGAGTGTTTATAAAGTTGTCAACTAACACTCCTTCGTGAATTATCCAGATCGTTAACCTGTCTCCTGCTGGCACTTTCCCTGTTCCAAAGATACTCCCCTGCTGTGTCCACACCCAGTATACCTCTGGCACATGCACAAAGCACCATGGCTCCTAGCACAAACTGATTATGTAAGTGCCCCCTCCCTCTGTGGCCCAGATCCCTCCCGCCTCTCTGCGCCCCGTTTGCTGCCGTGTTGCCAGGTCTGAAACTCTAATCCAGCACAATCCAATTCCCCTTGAAATGAATCCCAAAGCAACCACAAGGTCTTACATAAGAAGCCAACAACAATTCCACCTCCCAAAAATCATTTAACTTGGATCACGAACATTAAAATCGATGTTTTCTTGTAAGAAAAGAAAGCATTGTTTTGTATGTTTTGGTATTTATATTAAACCTAGCTGTGAAGCATCGTAGCTCGATTCGTTAAATTCGGTGTGTCCAAACGATTTACAAGATAGTGTACTTCAAGCACAGGCACAGAGAGAGTAAGGGATTTACCCAGAATCACACGAGGTTCCGAGCCTGGGATTCGAACCTGGGTCTTCAGGTTCAAAGGCAGCAAGCAGCTCGAGCTGGTAGACCACATTTATAAAATGCATGCATTCAAACAGACTCCTTATTCTATTCTTTTTTTAATTTTATGCCCACATAAATACACTTATTCAAAATTGATTTTTGCTGTTTTTGAATCTGTAAACAATTTAGCTTAATTCACAAACTTACTTGTGTACTAGTATATATGCAGTTACTTTCAAACGTTTTACACATGTTTTTCTGCAATCCCCCCCCCCCCAACTGTAAGATCACCACCACACTAGAGTGTCTTTTGCATGTCTAGCTAACTAAAGACCTCCTGCACACTGATCAAATGCTACATTATCTCTGTGGCCTGATAAATAGTGAAGTTTCAAACTGCTGATTACGTAGCGGAGAGGATGTAATATTTAACAGGTGGCTGGAACAAGCATTGGCAAAGCTGATAGGTCTCGCCTATACAAGAGCTATTGGCTTTAGCAATCAGTTTTGCCATGTACATCGGTGTAGCTGCTGTTCAGCATGTCCAAAAGTTGGTGGTGTGGAGTGGGGGAGTAGTGTTGTAGAGTGGATTTGCTGGAGTGTCATGGAGTAG
Source organism: Pleurodeles waltl (assembly GCF_031143425.1). Taxonomy (NCBI): domain Eukaryota; kingdom Metazoa; phylum Chordata; class Amphibia; order Caudata; family Salamandridae; genus Pleurodeles; species Pleurodeles waltl. The sequence continues at coordinate 1,499,971,443 of NC_090447.1, forward strand.
GGGGAGTAGAGTGTTGTTGAGGTAAATGGAAGTAGAGTTCAGTGGCAGCGAGTGACGTGGATTGACGTAGTAGGGTGGATGGGATTGGGATAGAGTGGGGTGAATTGAGTGGAGCGGGGTGGGTCGTTGTGGGGTAGATTGAAAGGCGGTAGGTGGATTTAATTGGGGTGGATTTGAGTGGGGTGGATTAGTTTGGATTTGGCTGGGTGGTTTGGACTGGTGTGACATGGCTGCCGTGGATTCGACTGGATTGGGGTGGGTGGACCAGATTGAGTGGGGTGGAATGGGATGGGGTAGATTGGATTCGGTGGGGTGGATTGGAGAGGGGTGGGCTGGGTGGCGTGGACTGAACTGGGACAAGTGGATTGGAGTAGAGTGTGGTGGATTGGAGTGAGTGGGGTGGATTGGAGTGTGGTGGACTGAAAAGGATTGGATTTGGTTGTGATGGGCTGCAGTGGATTGGATTGGGATGTGTTGGATTGGAGAGGGGTAGGCTAGATGAAGTGGGGTGGATTGGACTGAAGTGGGGTGGAATGGATTAGATCAGAGGTGGTTAGATTGGGGTGGACGGGTGAGTGTGGTGGATCAGACTGAGTGGGGGGTGGATTGGGGTGGATTGAAGTGGGGTGGATTGGAGAGGGTTGGACTAGATTTGGGGTAGATCTGACTGGAGTATGGTGGATTAAAGTGGGTTGCATCAGAGTGGGATGGGTTGGGTTGCTTTGGACTGGAGTTGGGTGGATTGAGGTTATTTGGATTAGAGTGAGGTGTAATGGATTAGGGTGAGGTGTATTGGAGTGAGGTAGATTCCTCATTCCTCCTCAATCCCTGGATTGTGGTGGATTGGATTGGATTGGGGTGGGGTGAACTGGATTGTAGTGTGGTGAATTTAGATGGAGTGGGGTGAGGTGGTTTGGACTGGACAGGTGGGGTGAGGTGGAATTGGAGTGGGACAGATTTTTTGGGATTAGAGAGGGGCAGATTTATTCGGACTGGAGTGGGGCAGATTGGAAGAGGGTGGATTGGAGTGGGAAAGATTGTTTTGGATTGGAGTGGGGCAGATTGCTTTGCAGTGGTGAAAAATTGTTTTGGATTGAAGGGGGGGGGGCAGATTAGATTTTGGGGGGTGGGAGTGGATTGGATTTGGGTGAGTGGTTTGGACTGGAGTGGGGTGCATTGGGGTAGATTGGAGTGGAGTGGGCTGGGATGTAATGCACCATTATGTGTTAAAGCATCAGTTCAGAAATTACACATAATAAAGAAACCATGTTGCTTTGCAAAATTTAGAACAAGATAATAGGGAATAGCCCCCAGTAGCAAAAACAAAAAAACATGAGCGCAAAGTGAGAAAAGATGACTTGGCAAAATCAAAAAGCTATAAAAAAAAAAAATAACACTTTGCCATTTAGTTTGCCCTACTGTGTACGTTTTTGCCAATCACAAGCCTTTTTTTCAGGGTACTAGATATTAGAAAGAACAAAATAATACCTCAATCATGTAGGGCGCAGCGGACGGGCATTGATAAAGTTGAATCAATCAGTGCTTGGTCCCTGCTCCACACAGAGGAATGGAAATGATGCCAGACCTACAGTGACATATTAGGAGGCTGTAAAGCTGAGTGCCATGCGAGCCCACAAATGGTGAGCGATCGGCGGGCTCCAGGCCCTTTTAATGAACACATCAGTCTTGCAAGCGAGACGCATGTGCTGGCGCATGCACTCACAGGCTCAAACGTAAAAATATCCACTTCCTTTAGGAGAACAGAACCAACAGGCCTGAGCGTAACGTATAACTTTGTCCTTTGCCCATCATCACCCACTTTCTGATTATTGGGTATTTCTGATAATTGCTTACAGCTCCCAGAACAATACCAGCTGATTATTGGGTCGCTAGTGGGCAGCGGGGTTTAAGTGATAGAAAAATCCTCAAAATCAGTTATTGCCTGTGCTGCTGTAGTGTTAGATTCCTAATATAATACTGAGAATGGTACTTTACATGTCTCTCTGCATTAACTCTCATTCCTCAGCTGTTCTTCGTCTGGATTAATTTCTGTTCTCTCTACATAGTTCTTAGTGTCAGAATCGGCTTGTCTGGTTATTTTCATGCTCATTTTTATGTATGCACAAAAATTCACCCACATTGCCTCTCAGCAAGGAAGTGTGTGTTTAAAACCCATAATTACAAAGAAGTGTGCGTCTGTTAATCCTAATGTGTTCACCCTGCAGTGTCTGACATTAACGATGTGCTGTTTGATCTTAGCCTTTTAAATTAGTGCATGCTCAATAAAACAAGCATTTGCAAAGCAATGGGTCTTGTGTTTGCTCGAGTTAGAGCTATTAGAGTTGTAAATTCCTAACTGGACTTTACTTGCCACATAAATTGAAAATTAAAATTAAAACAGTTGACAGAAGCAAGTCCATTCAAAGCGCCACAGCCCACATGAGCTTGAACGGATCACGGCTGGGATGAAAGGCAAACCAAAAACAGAGGAGGGGCTATCACATGGTGTAGCAGGAGGAAGCGTGTGGTGGCCAACAAAAATGTTCACTTAGTGAAATCTCCTGGGAGAGAACTCAGCACACAAAGGAGGGACACTTCACAAATGCACCAATAGAAATGAAGGATTTAAGACAAATACAACAAAGAATGAATAGCAAGAGTGGGCGTGGTTAAAAGCCCATAGAAAGATTACAACAGGCCATAGCGCTTGAGCGCTCGACCCTAAAAATGGAGACTAATTTTAAAGACTCCCAAACCATGTACCCACAGACAATTTTATAATTCGTTGGGAGAGAAGTCTACATATTCTCTTGCAAGTTGGAAATAAATACTATTTATTAGCTGGCAGTTTAATAAAAACTTTAAAAACAATAATAGGGTTCATTGTATCTGCAAATGTAAATTACTTGATTTCTATCGCCTTTACCAGTGTACATACTTCCGTTTAACAGAAATCATTTATATCTTGACAGGTGATGCTAGCACAAGAGGTTCAGTATGACCATTTTCAGTTTCAGTTTGACTGCTTGCACCTTTTCCCATACACCAGCCAGAAAAGCAAAGGCGGGTGAGATTCTTGATTCATTTGGTCCTGATGAAAGCCACAGATCCCATGGGGGAACTCTAGGAAGGTGGCTGAAACATGTTGACAACCAAATGAGAAGGATAATTACTTCCCTCTACATCACAATTTTTTTGTTTTAATGTTATCGTACAGAGCATTAATCATATAATTTTGTTCACCTACTAGTCATGTTAACTGCTTATCGATAGAAACCCACTTTACAACATTCATTTGAGCATTTACAAAAGACCTGTGCCAACCACGCCAATATTGGCACGCACCAAGACAGAAGCTACATACTTCAGCCAGTTGAGGTGCAGATCCGATGATGAAGCATGCCACCTCTGTGGGTGAGGGTCTCCCATTAAGCGATAATCAGCACAACTGGTCCCTTCAATTAAAAACGTCAGTAGAACACCAGTAAGGTTTCAAATGAATGCAAAGGCCATTCAAAAGAAATAAATGTACGTCCATCGCAAGAAACTTTTCAACCATGTACAGAAAGTCCATCGTAGTCTACAAAAAACATAAGCAAAAAAGCTTTTGGTTATTTGCACTCATCGGTTTGAGGAATATTTTGACAGTAGTTACTGTTGTCAAGGATAGGTGGGCCAGTTGCATTTTCATTTGCGTTACATGCATAAGGCAGGATATCTAGCATGCCTAGTGCATTTCCTGTCCCTCCATCTTGTATTGACTACGGGATCTCCTTACTTTCTAGCATTCCAGTAATTCGGTCCTACATGCCTGGTGTCAAGAACCGAAAGCTTTGCACCTACCAACCTGTTGTAACCACTCGTCCGTGGTTATCCACTGAAGCTTGGGACACTCTCAGACTAAGGGCCAGATGTAGCAAAGGGTTTTTCCCATTCTGTGTCAATGGGAAAATGTGTTCGTACATATGGCCCTCAGTGTTGAATACAACACTCTCCCCTCTAGGGCCTGCTACAAAAGATGGCAAAGTCAAGTCCTGACCGCCTCTTTCCTGAAGTACTTCGCTTCAGAACAATCACACTTTAAGAATCCTTTCACAGGGAGTGTCTCTAACATCTGACACTGTACTCCCCCCCCCCCCCCCCCCCTAGACACTGTTAAAAAAGGTCCCAAACACTTGCTATTCCAGCGACCCTTTCAGAAATTATGTATTCTACCTTTCTTATGGTCCCTGATTTGCTGACAAAGCTCTACCCCTGTGGGTTTGCATAATTAATGTGATTGTGGTCAATGCATAGGTTTATTTTTTAATTTTTTATTATTGATATATATATATATAGTAGGGTCTCTCACTTGTCATTTAAGTGTAAGTACTTAATTGCAATAACATACACTCTTAAGAGCGCTCTCATAACCCTGTTGACATTGTGTAAAACTGATGACAAACATAAAATTAAATTGATCCAATTGATTCATTTGTGCTATAATGTGATTGTGACAGATTAATGACCACGTTATAAATTAATGTGACAACACTAACGATGTTACCACATTTTTTAAAACCCACATGAAAAAAAAATGTTGCTTGGAACACCCCAAATAGCAGGACAAATATTTTCTCACAGTGAAAGGGGAATACAAATTATTCATGCAAACTAAAACGACTGAGATTTGGGATCCCCTCCAAGAAATTATTCCATAAAATATTTTCCAGAAGTGATTTTTCTTTCAACACACTGGGAAGGTTTGGGCGGGGGAAGTCTGAGGAAACTTGGCAAAAATCTGGTAAGGTGTAGTTACTTAATGGAAAACATTGCAGCCTATGGGGAGAATATTTCACTGGGACGCTGAGATAATATCCTGCAAGATTGCTTTTTGGCAGAAATGAGTTTGTGTTACCTTTCGCAACACAAAATAATATATTTAGTATAAAAACATTGTGTGCAAACTTCTAAAGTGAGTACCCTTGCCCTGAGCTGGTGCTGGTTTTGGAGATACTTGCCAAGAGACTGAGGCAGCCCCAGTCTTTGGTTTTGCCAGAGCCTGGCAGTCACTCAAAAATACTGAAAGGGTTGCCTAAAAACAAAGACCATGACCCGGATTATGGCCCGGTACCGGACTATTAGAAGGTACAAGTTATTTTCCTACGATAGACCTTGGCTCAACCAGCAGACCTCTTCAGATGCCACTGAGCGCTATCCCGGGAAAAACCTATCGACCGGACTTACCCCAGGTTGGCATGTTCCCTTTTAGGAATGACTTCCCAGCACAGTGCTTAGTTGCCCTTAGCTTCCAAGCGCTATAAAATAACTTGATTGACCTTTTGCTGCTGGTTGGCACTGCCTGCCTCTCACTTGTTGGTGTTGCCCAGATAGACCTATTGGGGCAGTATACCCATCAGTGGCCTTGTATCTGTGGCCTCCATCCAACTTATATTCTGTCCTGGCATACACCTTTAAACCCAGTAATCCAATTTCTCCTCTGGCTGCTTTTTCACACATGCATGTTCTGAAAAATCTTCAAATGTCTTCCCTGAACACAAGATGTTCCATCATTCACGCTCTAATCACCAGCCGTCTAGACTATGGCAATGCACTCTACACCAGGATCCCTAAACCCCTTCTGTAGAGACTCCAGACCATACAGAATTCCACTGCCAGACTCATCCTCTACCTCCCCAGATGGACCCACATCACCCCCCAACCTCAGAAAATGTAGCTGACTCCCTATGCAGAAAGATGTACCATTTAATCGCCTCAACTTCCAAATACCTACCAGACAACTACCCTCCACCTCCCTCTCACTCGCCCACACCCCCTCCGTTCACTGATGCAACAGCAGAGGGCGCTCCTTCTCCTACCTAAAGCCTGGAACGACCTCCCTCTGCAGCTACAGCCCTCCGCCTCACTACTGGCGTTCCGGAGAGCACTTAAGACCTGGCTGTTCAACCGAGTCATCTGAATCCTCCGGACCTGCAAGCACCTGGATCCCCTCTTGGGAGACTAGTAGCGCTATATAAATCCACTGATTGATCTCCTTGCATTTTCGCTGTTCGGTCCTTGCACGATCTTGACATCAGGTTGACTCCTGTCTGTACGGGTGCAGTGAGCACAACATAATGGACTGGAATGTGTCCGAGATTAATGAAAACATTCCACCCATCAATTGTTTTGTTTTATTCGGTGAGACACCCTAGAGGTGACTGGTGTGGCCTAACACTGGCCTGTGCTCACTTTGCCTCAGGACTGAAGCTGGACTTAATTGATAAGTCTCATTAAAGATGAAATTAGGCTAGAGTTGAATGTTTCTGGTTCCAAGAGGATAAAGCCTGGCAGTTCTCGCAGGACTGTTCCATTTAGAGCTGGACCACAGCTGACTTGCAGGAGTTTGGTCCGTGTCTGCAGCAACACAGAAAGCTACAATACCTGCTAGTGGTCCAGGTTAATGCTAAATTTCCTTTCATCACATGTATTGTTTGTTCCCGTTGGCCTACATATTAATTGCTTAATCTCTGGTTACATCCTGGTTTATGCATCAATCAATGACTCAATCAATCAGGATTTGTAAAGTGTGCTAATCACCTGACAGGGTATCCAGACGCTGAGACATAACACTTACAAGACTTTGAGTCTCAGGTTTTGTTTAGAAATGTATTTCTTTGCTGCCCTCCTTTTGCGCTTGTCGCCAAAGGGTGAGTCAGGAGTAGCATGTGGCAAGAAAGTGATCTTTCTTACCCTCTGCTACTCCCGGCTTACCCTTGGGTACCCCCTGGAAGTACTCTTGCTCAGTGCTTAATTTGTAAATAAAAACGTGCCGGTGCCCCAAGTCCTCTTCTTAAGCTGCTGCAATTAAATGTGCAAACACGGAATACTGAGGCAGCGTAATCCTGAAGCCATCTCGGGCCTCTTCAATCCATTTACAGCCACACCCTGCCCCTTCAGCTCACTGTTGCAGGTTTCGCTATCTCCCTTTGTGACGATTTTTCGTTTTCTCTTCTTCCGCCTTTCCCATTTGTGACTTATGTTCACAGTAAATGCTTGAGGCAGAAAATTAAGTGCCGCCCCTCAAAAATAAGTGCTGGTGCTCCGCATCGGAAAACAACAAGCACAAATTAAGCACTGCTCTTGCTACCCCTGGTATCTGGGTCTTGAAGGCTCGGCAAGGAACAAAAGGTAGGCAGGGCTGTAAAATCCCTATACCCGTACTATCGCTCCATACCCTTCACCTTACCTCTCTGCACCATTTTGGGGGTGTGGGTGTGGGGGGGTGGGGGGTGGATAAAGGTGTCACCAAGCTGACCAATAGGATGCATTACTGTCAGGGCCACTGGAATTGTGTGGCAGTTGAGGGCCAAATTGTGCATCAGGGTTTAGTATATTATGTGGCAAGAAAAGCCAAATTATGCAGCACATTTTGTGATTGTATTACCTGATTATTTTGCCATTTGGAAATTTACCACTGTCCGGGCATTAGTTTCACTTCGTTAATACCAGTTTAACACCTAAATTTAGCAATAAGCTACAGAATGCAGGCCAGTCAACCTTTGCCCAGGGCCTTCCACTGCGCAGAGGCACGTGCCGCTGCATTTTTAGTATCTTTTGAACCATCTGAGCTAGAAACAAAAATGTGTTTTTGTTAAAATCTGCAGATTATGCATCAGATGGTGGATTAGGTGGCAAATCTACAATTATGTGACAACGCCACTGCCGCACAATCGCATAATTCCAGTGGCCCTGACTACTGTCTCCCAGGTCATGCCCCCTGTGTAATCTATAGGTGCTGTCTTTCATGCTTATGCCAGGTGGGGATCGTTCTGAACTCCGAACCAGAAGCCAAGACTCACTCCTGCTTCCTGTAAGGCACGACCGATCAGTAACTGCAGCGCCTGGGGCTCCGGAGGACGAATGTGGACTAGCTGCCTCCTAATCCTTCCCGTGTCGGGTTAACAAATGTGCTTCTGGGCCGGGAACAAGTGACAGGTGTGAAGAGTGCACTGCCAACAACGAATGGCTGTCATGTGGGTGACCCTTCCAACAAGCAATGTCACACTCACCCTGGCAGTTCACGTGCATCCGCAGTGCCTGCTGGGAAATGTGGGTGACCCTTCCAACAAGCAATGTCGCACTCACCCTGGCGGTTGACTTGCACCTGCAGTGCCTGTTGCAACGTGTGGGTCACCCTTCCAAAAAGCAATGTCACACTCACCCTGGCAGTTGACTTGCACCTGCAGTGCCTGTTGCAACGTGTGGGTCACACGCCCAACAAGCAATGTCGCACTCACCCAGGCAGTTCACGTGCATCCGCAGTGCCTGCTGGGAAATGTGGGTGACCCTTCCAACAAGCAATGTCACACTCACCCAGGCAGTTCACGTGCAATCCGCAGTGCCTGTTGCAACGTGTGGGTCACACGTCCAAAAAGCAATGTCGCACTCACCCAGGCAGTTCACGTGCATCCGCAGTGCCTGCTGGGAAATGTGGGTGACCCTTCCAACAAGCAATGTCACACTCACCCTGGCAGTTGACTTGCACCTGCAGTGCCTGTTGCAACGTGTGGGTCACACGTCCAAAAAGCAATGTCGCACTCACCCAGGCAGTTCACGTGCATCCGCAGTGCCTGCTGGGAAATGTGGGTGACCCTTCCAACAAGCAATGTCGCACTCACCCAGGCAGTTCACGTGCATCCGCAGTGCCTGCTGGGAAATGTGGGTGACCCTTCCAACAAGCAATGTCACACTCACCCAGGCAGTTCACGTGCAATCCGCAGTGTCTGTTGCAACGTGTGGATCACACGTCGAAAAGGCAATGTCACACTCACCCAGGCAGTTCACTTGCATCCGCAGTGCCTGCTGGGAAATGTGGGTGACCCTTCCAAAAAGCAATGTCGCACTCACCCTGGCAGTTCACTTGCATCCGCAGTGCCTGCTGGGAAATGTGGGTGACCCTTCCAACAAGCAATGTCACACTCACCCAGGCAGTTCACGTGCAATCCGCAGTGCCTGTTGCAACGTGTGGATCACACGTCGAAAAGGCAATGTCACACTCACCCAGGCAGTTCACTTGCATCCGCAGTGCCTGCTGGGAAATGTAGGTGACCCTTCCAACAAGCAACGTCACACTCACCCTGGCAGCTCACGTACACCCGCAGTGCCTGTTGCAGCGTGCGGATGACCCTTCCACCATGCAATGTCACACTCACCCTGGCGGTTGACTTGCACCTGCAGTGCCTGTTGCAACGTGTGGGTCACACTTCCAAAAAGCAATGTCGCACTCACCCAGGCAGTTCACGTGCATCCGCAGTGCCTGCTGGGAAATGTGGGTGACCCTTCCACCAAGCAATGTCGCACTCACCCAGGCAGTTCACGTGCATCCGCAGTGCCTGCTGGGGAAATGTGGGTGACCCTTCCAACAAGCAATGTCACACTCACCCAGGCAGTTCACGTGCAATCCGCAGTGTCTGTTGCAGCGTGCGGATGACCCTTCCACCATGCAATGTCACACTCACCCTGGCGGTTGACTTGCACCTGCAGTGCCTGTTGCAACGTGTGGATCACACGCCCAACAAGCAATGTCACATTAATCTTAGCAGTTCACTTGTAATTACTGTGTCTGTTGCAACATGTGGACTACTCTTCCAGCAAGCAATGTCAGAAAAACCCCTGCAGCATTTGGTAGTAAGTAATGTTTAATATGCATAATTAATTAAAATCCGTGCATACAGTGCCATATCATAGTGCAAAACGTATAACATTATAAAAGAACACCGCATACAGTACTAAATCACCATCCTAAAAATATGAAAGACACCAGCATAAATTAAAAGAGACCTGAGTTTGAAAAACGTGTGGCAGCTGTTACTGGCAAGAGAGGCCTGTGGTCTGTCTGATGTGGACTCGAAGTATCACGGACTCCTCAGCTCTTGATCAGCCCTTAAATAAAATGTGGTAACTCAGCAGTTCGGGGTCGTGTAACCGACTAAGAATCATTCTCTGCATAAACGGACGCCCCATTGGTCGAAATGCACTCAAAGGGTCCCGGGAGTTCAGGGCAGATGCCGAGGGGGTGAAAAGGGCCTCTTTAGCAGTTCTGCATGAACCACAACAACACTGAGGGCAATTGACCCAAGGAAGAAATCTTAACTTTTTGCTTTAAAAACATCAAGGAGCCATCCTCGGGGTAATATTGTTGTTTGAGGGTTTCGCAGTTGTTTAATAGCTTCCAGCCCTGAGATCTGTCTGCCAAGCTCACGTGATCCTCGACCACAGACTATTTCCTCATTGTGCTGTTAATAACTTTTGAAGGCGCTGTAGGGCTTCGGTGGGTCCCAACGTGATCGCGTGCCAAAAGCCTGGATGGCAGAGTCCGGAGAAAGCCTTGCCGCAGGACTTTGGCTTTTCACTATTTCTGTCCTTAACATCATCCCATCATCTTTTAAATAAAGCTTTTTCAGTCTGTGGCAGCATTTAATATAAGACCAAATTGCAGACATATCTGCGCTGGGGATGCTTTTGCCGGGTGCTTGAAGGGATATCCTCATGGGGGTATTTTGTTTGTTTTCTTGTGGTTTGTGTGTGGTGTGGTTGTGTGTTTTTTTTTTTTTTTAGGTGATTGTATCAAGTAGGACCTCATCCCGGGCAGGGAGGTCTTGACTGCCAGGTGTCAGAGTTGGAAGTAATTTAACAGAAATAATGGGGGGGGGGGGGGGGGGGGGGGGTGTGTAACACCAGTACCATCTCTTGGTTATACTTGATTTTCTTGTTGAGCCCAATTTTTTTTTTTTTTTTTTTAAATAGTTCATTACCATACAATTCACTAGTGCTTTACGTTGAACTGTGTCTGAGTCGCCGGAGACCAGATTTGGTTTGACTGAAGTGGATATTGTCGTGAGCGTAGAGCAGGTTGGAGATATGCATTGTAATTTTGGGGATGTAAAGTTACAGCATCCAATGCTGGAGTCGTATCAGCCAGAAAAATATTGCATAAATACGGGAGCAGGATGCACCTTTGTTTCAAACCCTGCTGCGGAGAGGTTTTCCCGGGCAAACCGGTACCATCTCCTATTTGGTTGGTATCCGGTGTTAGAATATGGCAACTGTGTTGCTTTTAGGAGATGAGCCCCATTGTGCATGTTTGTCCCAGAGAACATTACGTTGGACGCAATGAAAAGGTGACTTAAAATCTACGAAACATAGATGCAGTGGTTTTTTCTCTATTAATATGTGGTCTGATAGAAAAGAGCGTGCCAGGAAAAGAGAGACAGGCACGCACATACGCGTCAATTCTGGCTGCCCAGTATGTAGGGCTGTTATTTTTAACTAAGTTCGAAAGTCGATATATATTTTTTCCATGAGTTCCGAGGTTGTACAGATATCCTCACTTACGATAATTTGAGGTTGCGCCGAAGGGCTTGGTTGAGTAATCTGCCCAGCTTGTTCTCATTTCAGAGATATTAGGGTTATTTATAGGAACGGGAGCTCTGTTTTTAAGGCATTCGTGAGCCTTCCAAAGTCCTTCAAATTTGATTGAGGTGTGTGTTTTTTTTTTTTTTTTTTTTTTTTTTTTTTTACCTTCTTTCTGTTTTTTTTTTTTTAATTAATAAATATGAGGCCAGCTGCATCGCTGTTCACTTCGCTCCAGAGCAGTTTCCTGTATATGTGGTTTTTTTTTTTTTTTTAATATATATTAATCCTTTGCAGCTGCACCGCATGTTGCAAAATGTGGATGGCAGTTCCAACAAGCTTAGTCACATTAAATCTAGCAGTTCCCCCTTTTTCTGGATGGACTCCCGGAGCTATCATTGCCCCTGCAGTTCACAGCACAGAATGTTCCTTCTGATGGGAGACCTTGGCTCTGGGTAGATAACTCCGATATTAAAAGTGCTTCAGCTTCCTTGGAAATATATTAGCGCCGGGGCTCAGTCAAACGACCAGTGGCCCACAGCATCACTGGCCTCACACTAGGTGCATGGAGTATCCGTGATAAGCAGGCTGGCGATTGGCTGAGCTCCCTCCCCTTCCCGTGGGCTCCGATTGTCTCAAAGGTCGCATCCTTTCTTGTTGTTTTCATCTTCTTCTATTTATTTCTCAAGACGAAACTCTTGTTATTGATTATGAAGCGCCGCGATACCCCTCGCGGTAGAGCAAAAGCACTGAAATCTACCAGTTATCCTTAGCTCTAGTAACTATGACTCATGCCCCAGCCATGCTCAGATTTCTTATCAATAATTTAATTGCAAATTTTGCAGCGATATTATGAATGATGTAATAAGAGATGTCCGGAATGATGTAATACGTTGGGTACCTAGTAGTGCATGGCATGGGTGCGCAAATTAGTTACCAGAGCTTAACCGTAACTGGTGAAATTCAGTGGTTTTGCACTTTTAAAACATAACACTGTCCCTGAAATTCTCACCTAACTATACCATTACTAGAACTTTTAGTTCAGTGAATTTCTATTTTTTTATTTTTTTTATTTTTTATGTTATTATTATTATTTTTTTATGTAAAGTAATATTTTGTTACCATACATCAAGCCAACACCCTCTGCACACGACCTTTAGCCTTGTGTGGTAAGGTATTGGCCAAGGGACCTCTGGCCCATACCCTGCAGGAAGGCAACCTCACTTAGTGCACTTCCTTTGGTCATGATTGACGTGCAGTTGGCCGCAGGTCCTGGCTTGCAGCCAGACCCTGCGTTGAAACCCCTGCACGCAGCCAAGTCCACGCTGTGGCCAGCTTTTGGCTGTGCACAGCAGGGGTTGGCTACAGTCAGCCAGAGAGGGTGCACGGGGGGGGGGGGGGGTTGGCGACAAAGCCCGCAGGTAGCTATCCTCACAATGTGCATGGCCTTCGGCAGCTTGCAGCCAGGCCTTGCGTCTAACATGTGGGAGTCCTGAGACACCATCAGGGAAGCGGGACACCGTGTGCACTGTGAAGGAGACCATATGCTCCGCGCAGCAATCTACTCATAAATCCAGACACCTACAGCTGAGCCACAACTACGTACGCCTAGAATCTGACGTTGGAAAGTTCAGCACAAACTCTTCAAAGGAATTGCTCAAGGATGGATATTTTTTTTTTTTTTTTTTTGTTCTTACCATTTGAGAAGCCCTGAAGAAGAGGATCACACCTCGAAACAAGTGTTGCCCATCTATGATTATTCAAATAAAGGTTGAGTTTTTTTTTTTTTTTTTTTTTTTTTTTACACACGAATCCAGTTTTGAATTTTACTGGATTTGATCACATTATGCAACAGCTCAAATCAGTTATTATGTGTGAAGAACATTAAGATAACTACTTACCTCCAAATAGGTGATATAATCTAATTAACCTCACACCATGAGGTTTGGTCTTGGAGGAAATGACGCCGGACCAAACATCCATTTCACCCTGAAGCGGTGTGTTTTTAAGTCCATATAGTATTTGTCATAAAGCCTTCGGACCGCACATATTTACATGCTGACCCAAGGGAAATGGAGGGGAATGTACTGGTTGATGACCATTCCCTGCCTAATAGGGACGGGTTAAAGTCCTACCTGAAGCAACACTGTTTACTTCATTGGATTGGTCATCGGCTTGTCATGAGTTCAAGCTAAGACCTGAAATCTGGTGGTATACTGCGGTCATACTCTCTGAAGGTTTCAGTATTGCTGATTTTTGCAGGCTTGGTTTGAACTCAACTTTGCACTTGTCTAACATTTCCTCTTTCCAATTAGGCAAAGACTGAAATTCTCTGAAGAAGGTGATCGTGTGTGGTAATTTATTTGGACTGGCACAACTGAAGATTCAGGCTTTCTAGACCTTTAAAGCTAGACCTCAGTCCCTGGACTCCCAGGAATCCAACAAATCCACCTGGTGTTTCAGCCACTTGAATCTTTATTGGATTCTCAGATGTCAAATGTGCATTTCTGGAGCTTAGGTGCAAAGAGAAGAGCTAGTTTTTGATGTTATGGTGTCTCTTTACCTTCGTAGCCTTTGGACTGGTGAGGAGAACCTTGCACTTGAGGTCGCAGCTACTGGACGTCACTGAGACATTTTAAGTCCAGCACATCCAGACCACTTGGTTCTGTAATCTTCCACCCTTGAATTAGTTTCTTAGGGGACCCAAAGAAGAGGCTGCGGTATTATAAGTGACTGACCACCAAAGATCCGGTCTACATTTTCCAGTGGCTGGTTTGAAAAAGTGGGAGTGCTGCAGGTTGTCTCGCTTGAGCCCTGCACTGACTTGGGAGATAGCAGAGCTAGAATTTGAATAGGACACCCAGATACCCAACTTAATATGAATTGGGTAGTGGCATAGCTAGGACTAGCTTTAAAGGTCTAGAGAGCCCGAATGATATGTGATGGGTAGCACAAAATAAAACTTCCATAGGAAAAGAACACAGATCATCATTCCAATATCGGAAATGCTAAATTGCTTGACATCATAAAACAAAAGGCAACCTTGACATTATTTTATTTTTTTAAACATTGAACCATATGTACCACTCGTTCACCAAAATCTTTGCAATACTTTAGATTCCTCACTTGCATTATGCATTTAATTGCATAAGCTTAATTTTTTTAAAAAAAATAGCTAACACAGATTGCACTATTGGGCTTTTCTTTCAAGATTCCGTCCCTGCTTGTGCTTTCACTTAAAATGCTTGCAGTGTGTTGCACGTTATATATATATTTATTGTGATTACCTAAGAAGCAATGGCAGTTTCTGTCTCTTTGGTGGCGGCAGTGCCCTAGAGCACTTTCACTATTTACTAATACGTATTAGCAAATTCTATGAATTGGACACCTAGAAACCTTTTCACTAAAACATTGGGCTGGTTGTAATGCAGTCACTTAATCACTTTAGGCGACTAACTTCAGTAGAGAGCCAGCCAGTGGGACCAGCATGGGCCTCAGAAACAGTTAACCCCACAGATGAATCAATCTTCAGGCAGTTGGAGGCACCTTATCCTCTTTGTAATGGATTCCTATGGAAGTGGTCCTGATGCAAGGGATGGAGAATGCTGAAGTTGTCAAGGATGCTGTGGATGCGATGCAGTTGACCAGAGAGGATGGTGGGGAGTGGTCTTCCTGCAGTTACTCGATGCACAAAGGGGGTGAGGCAGTCGTGGTCAGTTGACATCCTTCAAAGTCCTCTCAGTGCTGGTGTAAGTCCAGTCGCCACTGGGATACCAGATGTCTGGTATTGCGGTCACAGCCAAATCCTTCCCTGGGCAATAATTTGCCTTCTTGGTGACGTAGCTGCACTCCGACTCTCCCGAGCTCAGCAAACTTGGGTGCAACTTTGAGCGTCAAGTCCTGGTCTCCGGTGCTGCATGGGAGTGGTTGGTGGGGGCTTGAAGATTCTGGGCTACCAACTTGCCCCAGCAGGCTTCTCAGCTGTTGTGGCCCTATTATTGTGACTAGGAGGTCAGACAACTAACATTTGGAGTCTAGTCTTTGGCTGAGTTCTGGAGGCAAATTCTCCTCGAGTAGAACACAGCAAGCACAGTCCCTCTCTTATGCTAACCACTAGGATGAGCAGACGCAGTCCTCGTACATCATCTCTTTGCCGGTTCCACAGTGCAGCAGGTAAATCCTTCTTCCAGTCCATATGAGGTCTGGGTGCTTGGGGTGCCCTATTTAAGTTAAAGTGCCCTCAGGGTAGATTTAGTCAGTAGGTAATGGGCTAATAGGACTCCTCTCTTCTGATGGCCACTTCTGGGAAATGTGGCATCCTAGCTATCCCAAAGTACACCATTGTGCCCACTCCCAAAATGGCAGAACCCCTCTCTTGGCTTGCAGAGTTCCCTAGCCTAATCCAGATGTGTGGCTACCAAGGTTTACCCTCTTCTCAGGTGCCAGTAAGTCTGCCTAAACAATGGGACTGCCCCGATCCCAAGTGTTGCCTATTTGCCCTTCAAAGGTGGCTTTTCCTTTGATACTCGCCTTTTGGGCTAACACCCATGTGGCTTCCTGCAGGAGGGAGAGGACGCCTCTCACCAGTGCAGGCCCCTAATGTCTCCTTTCCTGGGTGGTGTTTGCACGTCTCTTTGGGAGTGCAGAAAACTGTCTTGGGTTCAGTCTCCTTGGGTAACCTTTAAGCGCACAGGAGATTGAAAGCAACAAAAGTGGCAACTTTGTAAAAGGTGCACACTGTAATTTGTTACATTAATTTTGACTTGAGGATCTAATCGGGCTTAGTGTAATCAGTTGTTTGATACCTTGGTGTATCAACTTTGGCTGCATAGTTCAGGAGTTACCACAACTGAGGGGGTCAGCGTGTGACACTGCACTTGACCATGTTGTTTTTTGTTTGTTTTTTATCTCTTTTGGTGGCCGCCTTCCTCAGATTCCCTCACTACCACCCGGCAAAAGTGCCCCTCATTTCTCCATAGTCCTTCTGTCACATACATTTCATTTGTTTTAAAGCTCTGGTAAAGGTTGGCTTTGCTAATCCACTCCGTTATCCACATAAAACGCAGATCTGTTCTTTGCAGCAGGCGTATTAACCCTTTGCGCTACTTTATGGTGAGTCAAAACTGCCACAGAACAAAATTCCAATTTCAACGCTCTACCAAGAAGTATCTTGACATTCTAATTGCTGCTTCAAGGCTTGTCGCTCAAGGAACATTTGAGTGGGTGCTTTTAAATCATAAGTTTCATAAGTTATTGCTAAATACAGTGGCCCCCTGAGGTCAGCGTCTCTTCCACCCCCACATCATTCAGATCAGCACCCGTTGCGGCCATACCGGTCGCACTGCCTTAAAGCCGGCCTTGCTTACACATGTTTCGTGGGGAGATTTGTCTTTGCCATTGCTTTATATGGCAAATTCAGGCTAGCAGTTGGGAACTGCTCTTCCAGTCTGCAATGGCGGACTGGGAGACTTGTTTTAGCTGTGTCACAGTGGGTGTGTTGGGAGGGGGAGCTCTAACTAACAGGTCTTGGGTACCATACACTAGGGTCTTACAGGTAAGTTGGCTTGAGCCAGTTGTGTACAGCCAATGTAATGTACACATTTTGGGGCCAGGGCACTGCCACTGAGGTCTGGTTAGTAGGCCTCAGTGTACCAGCAACATTAGTAAAAAAAAAAAACCTAGGGGTGACCATACAAAGAGGTATTTCCTTACACTTCTTTTAGCTTTCTAGCAATATTTTACAATTTTCATGTTAATTGTGAGATAATCTTTCATTTAGTAGCGCCCTGACCATATTATTTTACACAAGAGACTCTTGATGTGAAAGTTTGAAGAATGCTAATTCATCAGTAAATCCTGTTTCATTTCACATATTTGATTTACACAATAATAGTTTGGGGGCAAAGGGAGATTTAGGGCTTGATGTATAAAGCCATTTTGTGGTTGCAAACCCTGTGATTCACAAAATTGGATGGCTTTGACTGCAAAATGGCATTGTGCTAGCTCCTAAACCCATTTGCATGTTCAAGTATTTCTGACTTGTGAAATTGGTTTACCATCGCATACCAAGATGCTGTTAGGAAGGGGTGTGGAAAGGGTGTTCCCTCCTCACTGTGATTTGGTATGGTATGTATGCTTGAAACCGCAATTGCAGTCAGCTGCAAACCGTCCAACAGTTACCAACTCCTCAAAGGACGTGGTGAGTGATTTGCAAAAGGGAAGCTGTCCCCATTCGACATCTTCCTTGTTGGACAGCTTCCTCTTTGGGGAAGGGATTGGAGTTAAACAGATTTGTGTCAGCGGTATTAACCCCTTGTCCGCTGCCCCTCCCAGTGCTGAGCCCTTTTTTTGGCTACTTGGGGTGCTTGGGGTTCCATAATATTATTATTATTATTTTTTTTTTTTCCTACATAATTTATCCGTGACAATTTGCATCCACCTGTGTATTTTTGAAATGGCCACAAGATATGGAGTTTAGGAACAGTGGTAATTTGTACATCTCTAAATTTTTAGGTACCGGTACTAACATATGATTTACAGGGCATTTTTTTTAAAATGTCTTCTTTCACAAAGTAGCTTACATCAAAATACACAAATGTGGCAAAATACAATTGGTCATAAATGTTCTACTATTCTATGCTCCTACAAGTCTCCCGATAAAAAATGGTACCTCACTTATGTTGGTAGGTTTGGTGCCTGTGACTGGTAAAACACAACATGAATCCATCACATTTTTTCCATTCCAGCTGAATCTTATTTGCAAAGAGGATTGCTGTAGGTTTTAAACTTTAGCTCAGCCGGCGCCTAGGAAACCAGTCAACTTGTACAATTTTGAAAAACAGACACCTAGGGGTATCCAGGGTGGGCTGACTTACCTGGCTTTCACCAGGTTATCTGATCCAGAATCCCTTGCAAATTGTGACAAAAAAAAACTAATTTTCCTCACATTTCAGGGATGGAAAGTTCAGGAATCTGCAGGGAGTCCCAAACTTTCACCCAGCGAGCATTCCCCCAAGACACTTGATAAGAATGGTACAGCACTCTAGAACCTGCGACAGCAAACGGTCCAAAATGCAACATGGACGCATTACATTTTTCCACTTAAAATGGACCCATTTTTCCCAATGTGAGTAGCTGTAGATTCTGGACACTAGCTCTGCTGCCAGCTAGGGAAATGTTGGAAATGGCCCTTTTTGCAGGGTCACGCCCAGTCTTTTTGCCTTCTTCCTCCTATTTTTCTGACCTGTTTCTGTTAGTTTTAGGACTCTGGGCACTTTACCACTGATAATCAGTGCTAAAGTGCATATGCTCTCTGTGTAAAGTGTACTGTTGATTGGTTTATCCATGATTGGCATATTTGAATTACTGGTAAGTCCCTAGTAAAGTGCACTAGAGGTGCCCAGGGCCTATAAATCAAAGGCTGCTAGTGGGCCTGCAGCACTGGTTGTGCCACCCACATTAGTAGCCCTGTAAACATGGCTCAGACCTGCCACTGCAGTGTCTGTGTGTGCAGTTTTAAACTGCCAATTCGACTTGGCAATTGTACCCACTTGCCAGGCCTAAACCTTCCCTTTTACTACATGTAAGGCACCCCCAAGGTAAGCCCCAGGTAGCCCCATGGGCTGGGTGCATTGTATGTTTAAGTTAGGACATATACTAGTATGTTTTATATGTCCGAACAGTGAACTACTGCCAAATTCGTTTTTCACTGTGTAAGACCTATTCCTCTCATAGGTTAACATGGGGGCTGCCTTTAAATATCATTAAAGCACAGATTCCCTTTGAGAGCAGATAAAAATGTGGAGTTTAGGATCTGTGAACTCACAATTTAAAAATAACTCTTTTAGTGAAGTTGGTTTTTAAATTGTCTGTTTGGAAATGCCACTTTTAGAAAGTAGGCATTTCCTTGCGTATACCATTCTGTGACTCTGCCTGTTTGTGGATTTCCAGTCTAGGTCAGTTTGACAGTTGGCCTGATCACACCTCTCCTCTAGACAGTGACACAAAGGGGGCTGGGGTGTAGCCTGCATATCTTGATTAGCCATCTGTGCTGGAGGGGAGGGGAGGAGAGGGAAGGAGTGGTCACTCACACCTGAAAGGACTGTACCTGCCCTCACACAATGCTTTCTCCAACCCCCTGGTGAGTGTCTGGGGCCTGGCCTGGACAACGAAGGATCCTGCAAACACTTGAGACTTTGCTTTGAAGTTTGCCAACTTCAAAGGCAGAACTGGGTATAAGAAGAAGACCCAAAACCCCAGACCTTTTTTAATCTTTCTGGAATCGAGAGGAACCTCTGCAAAGAGAAGAGCTGGAGGAGGAGTAGTGTCCCTTTGCTGTGTTGCTTTGCTGGACTGGCCTGCAGTTGCCGCTTCTGCCTGAAAACAATGCAGAGGGTGAACTTTGCTGTGTGTCCTGCTTAAAAATTCTCCAAGGGCTTGGAGTAGAGCTTGCCTCCTTTTAGAAGTCTCAGGGACACCAAAGACTTCAGTTTCCTCGACCTGCAGCACTGGGAACTGTGTGTTTTGTGCTTTTCAAGACTAGAAACCACTGACGCCGCCAACGACACCGCTGGCCTGCACCGTGACCTGCTGACGCCACACGGAGTCGCATTGCCCCACTTTGCACTGTAACCCTGGTCTCCCTGACGCCGTCATCGGACGACTTCACTGAGCAGCTGCCCGCACCGTGACCTATGGGCCCCGCACTCTGGCATCACCTGCTCACACTTCAGCCTGGGTATCCCCGACGCCGCTGCTCCTGCTGACACCAGTGCCACTGCCTGCACCGTGGCCTGTGGACACCGCTTAAAAGGCACACTAAGCACTGTCCCGTCCCGCTTGGCAGCCCCGGACCACCGACGCCAGCACCATCGACTCCTGTGTCATCACCAGGCATCCCGCCTGCACTGTGACCTGTGGACACTGCTCGTGAGAGTCACGAAGCACCATCCCGCCCCGTCCCGCAGCGCTGGCTTGGGCATACCGACGACAAATCAACACTACTGGCTCTAGGTGAAACTGACGGGGAGAGGGGTTCCTCCCAGGTAAAAGTTCTGGTTATGGAGTGTGGAGACATCCCAGAAGAGTGTGGGTTGAGTGTCAGGGACAGTCAGATACTGTCTCACCACTCTCAGGAGGTGGATGTGGGGTGCTTTTTCAAGGCTGAGTCATTGGATGGTTGGGTGAAGGGTAGTTTGGTTAATTTGGTTAATTCATGTGAGGGACTGAGTGCAATTGCTGGAGAGCATATGTCTAGTCCTTATTTTCCAGAGCTACGCCAACACTAGGTGGAGTTTGAGTTATCTGACCCCATGGAACTTACACTGGAGGCAGACCTCTGGGTGAGTACCAGAGAATCTGAGAGGCATTTGGGGTGCTCCTGAGGGGAGTGGGCTAGGTATTTCCCAACAAGGTGAGGTGGGAAAGGATTGTAGTGTCCCAGGTTGGTCCCAGTGTAGTGGTATGGGTGAGAGATCCCAAGTCCAGTCTCTGATGAGAGGGAATGGGGTGGGCCGAGGCCCAGGGTGCCAGAGATCCAGTCCCAGGTCCTGGAGGGTTCCATGAGGGGAGCCTAGCCTGTCCCATAGGGTCACCTGCTGAGGGAGACCCCACAGTGTCAGGAGAATTTGGGGGGGGGGGGGGGTCGGCTGTAGCCAGTGTCCCATCAGTTCTGGTGTCTGGCAGTACCACTCCTAGTGAGGGGGTGCAGAAGTCCAGACCGAGGGTTAAGAGGGGGTTGCGGACCCCAGTGAAGAACCTGGAGGGTCAGGGGTTAGCTCTAAGGTAAGAGCACCCCAGGAAAGACCTTTGTGAGACCATTTCTGGGTTGGGGGAATCCAG
Source organism: Pleurodeles waltl (assembly GCF_031143425.1). NCBI lineage: Eukaryota > Metazoa > Chordata > Amphibia > Caudata > Salamandridae > Pleurodeles > Pleurodeles waltl. The sequence goes on from NC_090447.1 coordinate 1,499,992,677, forward strand.
ACTCGGGCAGAGGTCGGGAGACCTGCGCCAGTCAGACTCTTGTATGGCCCTTAGGGAAGATGTTTCTCTTGTGGGGGGGATTAGCTGTGCACCCCAGGACATCCCGGTGCGCCAGGCAATGGTTCAACTGCAGGGTGGTGAATCTGGGTTGGATGATGAGGTTCAGGGGGTAAACTCTAACCTGATGGGGAGTAGGTGTGCTCCCCAGGAAGTCCTGGGTTGCCAGGCAGTGGTCCAGTCTGAGGGTACAGACTCTAGACAGGAGGATCAGGTGCAGGGGGTAAACCCTGACCTGAAAGGGGGGGGGGGGGGGGTTTGCCCAATCACCCCTCCCCTGGTGTGACTTCTAGGGGTACTCTCCATGGTTGGGGGGGGGGGGGGAGGCAGAACCCTGGGAGTAGGGGCAGGGGAAGGAGAGACTCACTCCTGACCCCAGTTCAATCTAAGGGTACAGACCCTGGCTTGAAAGGTCAGCTTCAGGGTGTCCCCCCTGACCTAGAGGGAGGGGCTACTGCTAACAGTGCCCCTACCGTGTTGTCTTCTGGGGAAACTACTCCTAGTTGGTGGGTGTAGGAAGTTGGCTCTGTACATACAGTCCAAGGGTTCTCCTTAGAGGTTGATAGTGGCAAAATCGGATAATGCTAATGCTCTATTTTGTGGTAGTGTGGTCGAGCAGTAGGCTTATCAGAAGGTAGGGTTAAGCATTTGTTGTACACACACAGGCCATAAATGAGGAGCACACACTCAAAGACCACTCCAGGCCAATAGTTTTTATATAGAAAAATATATTTTCTTAATTTATTTTAGAACCACAAAATTCAAGATTTGAGGTAAGTACATAAAATGCAAGGTACTTCACACAGGTAAGTATAGAACTTTGATTCAAAGCAGTAGTACACACAGTTTTAATTAAAATGGAAATAAGCTATTTTAAAAGTGGACACTGCAAAAATCAACAGTTCCTGGGGGAGGTAAGTTTGGTTAGGTTTTTCAAGTCAGTAAAGCACTTCCAGTCAGTCTCCTGGGCATAGGCAGCCCACTATTGGGGGTTCAGGTCAACCCCAAAGTCACCGCACGAGCAACACAGGCCCGGTTTGGTGTAGAGGTCAAAGGAGGGCCCAAAACGCATAGGTGCCTATTAAGAACAGGGGTGCTTCGGTTCCAGTCTGCTAGCAGGTAAGTACCTGCGTCCTCGGGGAGCAGACCCGGGGGGGGGGATATTTATAGAGCACTGGGGGGGGGGGACACAAACAGGCACACAAAACACACTCTCAGCGGCACAGGGGCGGCCGGGTGCAGTGTGCAAAGTATGCGTCTGGTTTGCTATTGAAAGCAATAGAGGGACCCGGGGGTCACTTAGGCAATGCAGGCAGGGCACAGGGGGGCTTTTCGGGCCAGCCACCGACTGGGTTAGGAAGAGGGCCGCCTGCTGGTCACTCCTGCACTGGAAGGTGGTTCCTCTCGGCCCTGGGGACTGCAGGTGCAGTACTTGGTCCAGGCGTCGGGTTCCTTGTTACCAGGAAGTCGTGGTCGGGGGGGGGAGTGTAGGAAAGAACCATCTTGCCTGGCATGTTACCCCCATTTTTCACTGTATATATGTTGTTTTAGTTGTATGTGTCACTGGGACCCTGCCAGCCAGGGCCCCAGTGCTCATAAGTGTGCCTGAATGTGTTACCTGTGTTATGACTAACTGTCTCACTGAGGCTCTGCTAACCAGAACCTCAGTGGTTATGCTCTCTCGTTTCTTTCAAATTGTCACTAACAGGCTAGTGACCAATTTTACCAATTTACATTGGCTGACTGGAACACCCTTCTAATTCCCTAGTATATGGTACTGAGGTACCCAGGGTATTGGGGTTCCAGGAGATCCCTATGGGCTGCAGCATTTCTTTTGCCACCCATAGGGAGCTCTAACAATTCTTACACAGGCCTGCCACTGCAGCCTGAGTGAAATAACGTCCACGTTATTTCACAGCCATTTTACACTGCACTAAAGTAACTTATAAGTCACCTATATGTCTAACCTTTACCTGGTAAAGGTTGGGTGCTAAGTTACTTAGTGTGTGGGCACCCTGGCACTAGCCAAGGTGCCCCCACATTGTTCAGGGCCAATTCCCCGGACTTTGTGAGTGCGGGGACACCAATGGGGACAATGGTAACTCCGAATATGGCCATGTAACATGTCTATGATCATGGAATTGCCCCCTCTATGCCATTCTGGCATAGTTGGCACAATCCCATGATCCCAGTGGTCTGTAGCACAGACCCTGGTACTGCCAAACTGCCTTTCCCGGGGTTTCACTGCAGCTGCTGCCAGCCCCTCAGACAGGCTTCTGCCCTCCTGGGGTCCAGCCAGGCCTGGCCCAGGATGGCAGAACAAAGGACTTCCTCTGAGAGAGGGTGTTACACCCTCTCCCTTTGGAAAATGGTGTGAAGGCAGGGGAGGAGTAGCCTCCCCCAGCCTCTGGAAATGCTTTCATGGGCACACATGGTGCCCATTTCTGCATAAGCCAGTCTACACCGGTTCAGGGACCCCTTAGCCCTGCTCTGGCGCGAAACTGGACAAAGGAAAGGGGAGTGACCACTCCCCTGACCTGTACCTCCCCTGGGAGGTGCCCAGAGCTCCTCCAGCGTGCTCCAGACCTCTGCCATCTTGGAAACGGAGGTGCTGCTGGCACACTGGACTGCTCTGAGTGGCCAGTGCCATCAGGTGACGTCAGAGACTCCTTCTGATAGGCTCCTTCAGGTGTTGCTAGCCTATCTTCTCTCCTAAGTAGCCAAACCCTCTTTTCTGGCTATTTAGGGTGTCTGCTTTGGGGATTTCCTTAGATAACGAATGCAAGAGCTCATCCGAGTTCCTCTGCATCTCTCTCTTCACCTTCTGCCAAGGAAACGACTGCTGACCGCGCTGGAAGCCTGCAAAACTGCAACATAGTAGCAAAGACGACTACTGCAACTCTGTAACGCTGATCCTGCCACCTTCTCAACTGTTTTCCTGGTGGTGCATGCTGTGGGGGTAGTCTGCCTCCTCTCTGCACTAGAAGTTCATAAGAAATCTCCCGTGGGTCGACGGAATCGTCCCCCTGCAACCGCAGGCACCAAAGAACTGCATCACCGGTCCCCCGGGTCTCTTCTCAGCACGACGAGCGAGGTCCCTTGAATCCAGCAACTCTGTCCAAGTGACTCCCACAGTCCAGTGACTCTTCAGTCCAAGTTTGGTGGAGGTAAGTCCTTGCCTCCCCACGCCAGACTGCATTGCTGGGAACCGCGACTTTTGCAGCTACTCCGGCCTCCGTGCACTTCCGGCGGAAATCCTTTGTGCACAGTCCAGCCTGGGTCCACGGCACTCTAACCTGCATTGCACGACCTCCTAAGTTGTCATTCGGCGACGTGGGACTCCTTTGTGCGACTTCGGTGACTTCTCTCCACTTCGTAGTGCCTGTTCTGGCACTTCTGCGGGTGCTGCCTGCTTCTGAGAGGGCTCCTTGTCTTGCTCGACGCCCCCTCTGTCCCCAGACGCAACTGGTGACATCCTGGTCCCTCCTGGGCCACAGCAGCATCCAAAAACCCTAACCGCACGATTTGCAGCTAGCAAGGCTTGTTGGCGGTCTTTCTTCAGGAAAACACTTCTGCACGACTCTCCACGGCGTGGGGGATCCATCCTCCAAAGGGAAAGTTCCTAGCCCTTGTCGTTCCTGCAGAATCTTCAGCTTCTACTGTCCAGTAGCAGCTTCTTTGCACCCACAGCTGGCATTTCCTGGGCATCTGCCCATCTCAGACTTGCTTGTGACTTTTGGACTTGGCCCCCTTGTTCCACAGGTACCCTCGACTGGAAATCCATTGTTGTTGCATTGCTGATTTGTGTCTTTCCTGCAGAATTCCCCTATCACGACTTCTATGTCCTTTGGGGAACTTTAGTGCACTTTGCACTCACTTTTCAGGGTCTTGGGGTGGGCTATTTTTCTAACCCTTACTATTTTCTAATAGTCCCAGCGACCCTCTACAAGGTCACATAGGTTTGGGGTCCATTTGTGGTTCGCATTCCACTTTTGGAGTATATGGTTTGTGTTGCCCCTATACCTATGTGTCCCCATTGCATCCTATTGTAACTATACATTGTTTGCACTGTTTTCTAATACTATTACTGCATATTTTGGTATTGTGTACATATATCTTGTGTATATTTGCTATCCTCATACTGAGGGTACTCACTGAGATACTTTTGGCATATTGTCATAAAAATAAAGTACCTTTATTTTTAGTATATCTGTGTATTGTGTTTTCTTATGATATTGTGCATATGACACTAGTGGTACTGTAGGAGCTTCACTCGTCTCCTAGTTCAGCCTAAGCTGCTCTGCTAAGCTACCATTATCTATCAGCCTATGCTGCTAGACACCCTATACACTAATAAGGGATAACTGGGCCTGGTGCAAGGTGCAAGTACCCCTTGGTACTCACTACAAGCCAGTCCAGCCTCCTACAGGGAGCCTCTGGATCCTCTCTGCAGACGTCGCTGTGGGGGTGTGGGTCAACTCAGGGTACTTACATCATCGTAGTTGCGTGGGTGTCCTCTATGCAGTGTTGGTTCTCCTGAACTCGAGCCAGGGGCGTCAGGTGCAGAGTGAGAAGTCTCACGCTTCCGGCGGGAAGAGAGTTTTCTTTGAAAGTTGTTTTGTTGTTGCAGGTTTTGAACAGAGCCGCTGTTCTCATGAGTTTCTTGGTCCTTTGGGTTCAGGGCAGTCCTCAGAGTCCTCAGAGGCTGCTGGTCCCTGTCGGATGCGCAGCTGTGCAGGTTCTTTGAGTCTGGAGACAGGGAGGTAGGGCTGGGGCCAAGTCAGTTGTCGTCTCGGAGACTTTGAGGTCAGCAGACCTTCTTCATGTTGTAGGTTGCAGGAATCTGATTTCCTGGGTTCAGGGGTGCCCCTAAGTACTAAATGTAGGGGTGTGTGTATAGGTCTGGAGGGCAGTAGCCAATGGCTACTGTCCTGGAGGGTGGCTACACCCTCTTTGTGCCTCCTCCCTGAGGGGAGAGGGGCACATCCCTATTCCTATTGGAGGAATCCTCCAAACTCAAGATGGAGGATTTCTAAATGCAGGGGTCACCTCACCTCAGCGCACCTTAGGGGCTGTCCTGACCGGTGGGTGACGACTCATTGTTTTTCTCATCTCCTCCAGCCTTGCTGCCAAAAGTGGGGGCAGTGGCCGGAGGGCCGGGCATCTCCACTAGCTGGGGTGCTGTAACAAAAGGCCTGAGCCTTTGAGGCTCACCGCCAGGTGTTACAGTTCCTGCAGGGGGAGGTGAGAAGCACCTCCATCCAGTACAGGCTTTGTTCCCAGCCACAGAGTGACAAAGGCACTCTCCCCATGTGGCCAGAAACTCGTCTGGTTGTGGCAGGCTGGCAGGAACTGGTCAGCCTAGCACTAGGAGTCGGGCTGGTATTCAGGGGGCATCTCTAAGATGCCCTCTGGGTGTATTTCACAATAAAACCCACACTGACATCAGTGTGCATTTATTGTGCTTAGAAGTTTGATACCAAACTTCCCAGATTTCAGTGTAGCCATTACGGAAACTGTGGAGTTCGTGTTTGACAAACTCCTAGACCCCTGCTAACCAGGATGAAGGTGCAAAAGAAGAACCACCGGTGAGGAAGAATAGTCAGTACTGCACCCATGAAGACTGATTCGGGTTCCTGGTTTGTGCAAGTGATGTACCACGCCGGTTGGAGGATTGCAGTCTGGTTTGCGTCGCTGGTGTCTGCCAACAAGCGTTGGCACATGCAAAGCTTGCAGTTAGCAGAAAATGGCGCTGCCCGGGACCAGGAAGGACCAGGTCGACTCTATCCAGGAGGGGGGGGGGAAGTGAGACTGGGCTCTCACCAACTCTGAGAGTCCACAGAAGACCAGGAAGCATGCACAGGAGTCCCACAGCATGAGGACAAAGGAAATGCAAAAAGAGGCCCACAAAACACTACGACAAAGGCTCCCACGCCGACGGAGAACCACTCAGGAAGATGTGCGTCACAGGATACAGTGCTAGGGGCCGGGGACCCCAGTGATTATGCTCTCTCTCCTCTAAAATTGGTTGCTGCATACTGGTAACCTAGTATTTCACCCACAATTGGCATACTGGTGCCCCCTTTTAAGTCCTTAGACCATGGTACTTAGGTACCCAGGGCATTGGGGTTCCAAGGGGTCCCTATGGGCAGCAGCATATCTTTTGCCAACCCATAGGGAGCCCATGCAAAGGCTTCTGCAGGACTGCCATTGCAGCCTGCATGAAAGGGTGCATGCACCCTTTCACTGCACCAGGTAACTTATAAGTCACCCCTATAGCAGCCCCTCCAGCCCTGAGGGCAGGGTGCAAAGTATCTGTGTGAGGGCACCCCTGCACTAGCAGAGGTGCCCCCACGACCTCCAGAACCATTTTCCCAGGCTTCGTGAGTGCAGGAACGCCATTTTACGCGTGTAATGAACATAGGTAGTGACCTATGTCCAGCAACATAATGGTAACTCCGAACAGAGGCATGTTTGGCATCAAACCTGGTTGTTTTTATCCACTCTGCCCATGTACTTGTTGTAATCAAGTATACAGGTGGACATGTGAACTTTTACCACAAACTGTGATGAGGGAAGTGTTCTCATCATGAATTGTTGTGAGCACGCGCATATCATGCCTATCGGAGAACTTCACTGCGAGCAGTTTCTTGGAATGCAGTGCTCTGGGATTTCTGGAGCTTCTTACAAACAAGCTCCTGCAGGGATCCTTTGTGACCACCACAAACAGTACTGCATGCCAAAGTGCAGCTTTGCACAGCTCACTGAACAACGCTACTCCTGGAAAGAAATTGTCCACATAAAGGTTATAACCTTTGTGAAGGAGTGGCTGGACAAGCTCCCATACAATACTGCCTGTCCTTCCAAGCATGGGAAGGCAACCTACAGGGTTTAGAATGGAGTCCTTCCCTGTATACACTCTAATGCTGTAGACACAGCCAGTAGAGCTCTCACAAAGCATTTACAACTCGATGCCTTGGAACTCTTTTGATTGCAATGTACTGCCTGAACAGCAGCCACCTTTTGTACAGGGTCAAGGACTCCTCGATGGCTATATTATTTCCAGGAGTATAAATCTCTGGAAACCTGGCAGGCAAATGTTTCACGACAGACAGAATTTTGAACAACCAGTCATGGTCTGGATATTTCTGGGACAATGCAGCAGAATTGTCATTGAAATGCAGCATACGCTGCAAAAGCAAAAAATGATCCATGCTCATATACGGCGTGGAAATGGGGTTTACCCAAACCGTGCAAGTAGACCAGTAGAACTGCAATGTTGGTTACTGCGTTAACCCCATTTTGTGCTGAAGGCCCAAAAATATCTTCAACTACTCAAACGAAGTGGGAGTCCAATGACGTGCCCTAAAAAGAGGGCCATAGAGTGCCCCCATGCTCCCTCAAAAACTGCTTGTTTATCAACCAAATGCAGATATAAGCAACTTAAAGAACTAATAAATGTGTGCAAACAAGTTTCCACATTCATCAGTATATAATGTGTATGCCACATAAATCTACCATCTACTGCATTATCTGCAGATGGTAAACATGTGGTCTATGCAGTGTGCTTATATAACCTAGTGGCAGTCGTAACTAGATAGTTTATACTTAGGACCTAGTTTCTAAAGAGGTTTTTTTTTTTTTTTTTTTTTTTTTGCTGATACCTTTGGCGCTATTTTAATCTTTACGAAATGTTACAAAAAAAAATACAATTCTCACTTCAGCTGCTGTCTGGAATGTTTTGGGGTGATCTGTCAAGTGGGGCTGAGAAAAGGGGGGGGGGGGTCCCCGAAATGCTTCCCCCCCCCCATGCATTTTTCCATAGGGATTTTGAACACAAATAGCACCCGAACCACTGGACGGAATTACACCAAATTTAGCAGAAAGGTAGATCCTGGTTCAGAAAGTGACCTTTTTCTTATCTGGTGTAAATCTGCTCTGTTGTTTTTTGAGCAATTAAAGAAAAACCGAATATGGATATATGGGGACTTGAAGGCTCCACAAACCCTCCCGATCTCGTGCTGAGATCCGACCGGCTGCCAACACTTCAGCAAGAAAATGTTGGCAGCCATTTTTGGGGGGAGGGGGTTAAAAATGTTTTTTTAAAGTGTCCAGGTTAGGGACACTCTGACCCCTTAGCGCTGGGACCCCAGCACCACAGTAAGGGGTCAGGGAGTCCATACCTTGGCCCCTTTTCTTCACCCCCCCCCCACTCCCTCCCGAGAGACTAACCTTCCCCAGCGCAAAGAAGCATTTTTTTTTTTTTGTTTAATTTTCACCGAGAGTTATGGTGGATCCTGGATACATTATATTGTGCAATACTGTAGTAAGACCGACCAGGTGTTGCAAAACTTATTGCTGATATTAAAAAATTACCAGAAACTTTTACTGCAGACCTATTCACAGATGTATGTCAGAATATTGTCTACAAAAATATCGTCTTACATAAGTATTGTTATAGATATCATTTACAAAAATATTGTCCCATTGCCTGCACATTTTAGTATTTAACTTTGCTTGGGTGATGTTTTGTAGATGGTATATAGGACACAGTATTTATGCAGAGATGGGTGTGCCAACAAATTAACGAGGAGCACCAAGCCATAGATTTGGTGTCGGTCCAGCTATGAAAATGCTTGGCATGCAAACCATGCAACATCTCTTCAAAATTCAAAAACATGTATTTAATCTGCATAAACATGTTACCTTTGTACATCAGATTATATCACTGCACTGAGCGGCATTTATTAAAAATTATAGTTTTTAAATGTGAACTTGAAAACATTCATATGCCCTAACTCCCCAGCTGGATGCCTTCAGCGAAATAAGAGGTAAGTAGGTTGTCGTGCACGCTATATGTGGCCTTGAGTATTCATATACACGGAGAAACAGATCTATTAAACCAAACTAGATGTTTTGGTATAGTGCACATCCAGAACTCGTTTATTTGAAGATGGTCATGTACAATAAGGAAGAAAAAGGAGACACGATGAAGTAAAATATTTACCTAGGATAACCCAATTTGGTTTTGAGGGAAGGCCGGGATTAATCCCAGGCTTGGACTGGCATCTCTTTCCCTCTGCTGCTTTACGTGAAAGGTTCATGTTTGCATTTTAATTCTTGGTGCACGACACTAGAGTGTGGGCTGCAGGCCGCATGAAAACTCGGGTCGTTTTGGGCTCGAGTGCCCAAGGGGACCTCCAGCGGAGTCATCTGGCTCGACTTTCAGTGCCAACCTCCGAGTCCTGGACACGCAGCAAAGTAATGCACAACTATAACCCCCCCGGAAAATTCAGATGCGGGTGCCTTGCGTTAGGCTGAATGTGGGGGTACTTTAATGGGCTGGGCGTCTCCTGGAGGGTTGGACTAGGGGCCTGCGTTGCGCCACAGGTCCAGGGAGAACTGAGCCTCCTGAGAAGTACCGCAGCTCCCCGGGCAAGGGTGTAGGGTTGCCACCGTGAGTGCGGGGAGGCGGGAAGGTGTCGGGATGGCGTGCGCGGCTCCTGAGGTGCACACACGTGGAGGGCGGGGAAGGGGCGGCCGCGGCTGCAGGTGGGCGGGGCTCGCGCGCACCTCCGCCGGGGGATGGACCGAGGGATGGGTTACTGTGGCTCTGCGCGCGTGCTGCTCACCCACGTCTGTTTGTTTGTGTTGCAGGGAAGCATGCTCTCCACGGCGGTGATCTGCGCGCTGCTGGCCCTGGCCCCCGCCGCGCGCCAGCCGGCCACCGTCCACGAGGCTCCCGGACTGACAGGTAAAGCGCTGCAAGGGCGTGTGGGCGCTTATCCGCGAGTGTCATCCGGCGAATGCAGAGATGCCAAGTGGCCGCGTGTCTTGCATGAAAGCGTCGGTAGGAGGCACCGTCTGGTTTTATTTTTTATTTGTTTATTTTTTAATCCAGCTCTACTTTATTTTACTTGACGTGCTGCGTCTCGCACACGGAGTCTCCTGTTGACTCCGTAAGTAGCTCACCAAGTCCTGTTTTTTAAAATGTGTTTATTTGCATTGTCACATAGCTTCATGATTTTTCCATTCGGCATAGATGCAGCTCACCCTGTCCAAGTGTCTACTTTGTGTTCTGGTATTTGGTGTTCTGTTTATTCCATAATAAATTCAGGACTACGACTCCCAGAATTCAGTGAGGGAAAATGAGTCTGGAAGAGCTTCGTTCCTGTGGTTTTGCGTTTCGTGTACACGTTCAAAACTCTAAGTCCCAGAATGCAAAGGTAAGAACAGGACTGGAAGTGCTAGTCATGCCTCACATGGTTCTGATTAGGAATACCAGACTTCTACTTGCATCTCAAAGCTTTGTATTTATCTTCCTACAAATCACGCACAGATTCCAGTGCCAAGAAGACAGGGCAGTCCAAGGTGTCGCATGTCACGCGTGGCGACCTCTTAGCACCGTAACTGGGCTCACTGGATAATTGTGCAACAGTCAAGTGCTTAAGAAGATTACGCGTGTTGGCATGATTTTTTGTTTTGTAACCCTCCCTACTGTTCTGGCCACATGCGCTGTGTTGTATATTTTTACCTCGCCAGTCTGTTCCTGTAGTTTGGTTATACAACAGCGAGCTTGTAAAGTACGGAAACGTTCAAATCCCAAAGCTATTTGCGCACTTCTCACATGGGCAATACAACGCACTCAACTTGAATGTTTGTGTTTACAAATCCTTTTTTTCCAGATAGTTTGACGCCCTGAAAGTTGTTGGAGCTGTACTCCCTTAAATATCAGGATAACATCCGTTCTTGGGTGTAAAATGCGAGGACGTGCTTCCAAAACTGGCCAGGGTGCCTATCAGAGAAGGGGCCTCTCCACCTGCAGCAATATTTTTGCTCTGCAGAAACAAAAGTACAGTTAAACCTTGCAAAATCATTTGTGCTGTATGCATACGGGAAGATGGACTCGCTACATTTCTTTTAGAATGTTATTTGCAATAGTTCATGTCTTTATGGTCTTTGAATATTCATTTGTAGGTAGGTTTGGTGTTTGCTCTTCGCGCTAAATTGTATCTATTCTGGTGAGGGATGCCCTTATGTCATGTCCGGGGACATCCGCGAACAACACTCTGTGGTCATTCGGGAAATGCAGTCATGGGTCAGCCGCTTGGAATAGTTGTGGTCAGTGCTTGAAATGGGCATCTAAAGTGTAGCTCACTCACAGTTTTAAAATATCAGTTAGTGAAAAGTGCAGGTACTCTCCCAGTAGGAGTGCTGCACTCCTGCTGAAAAACAGTAGGTACTCTCCCTTTCAAATTGAGTACCGGCCTACTTTAAGCACTGCTTGTGGCGTAGTATAAACCACGCTTCGTCTTGTGATCTCTACTTGGCATGAACCCACGACACACGCTGGTGACAAGTGCGATATTTGGCTGGCACACCCTCGGAGCATGAGAAGCCGTCACGTGACCACTTCAGAAGGTGGCACAGCTTCAACCGCGAACTGATGAGGGAGCTGTGGCCATGTCACGTGGCTTCTTTCGAACACTTTCAGGAAGGTCCTGCAACGATGCAAGCAGGATCCCAATGAGCTTTGGTGTACTTAGACCCACACAGTGAGGCAGGCACCCCCTCCCTGCTTTAGCAGTTTAAGTAGGACCACCCTCTGCCCCCGCTGGCCGGATGATCTGGGTACCACTAAATTATGGGTGAGCGCATAGCACTCTGTCCCATGCTGTAATCTCTCTTTGGGCTTCCAACCACGCCCATGTCACGTCAGTCACTTTCATTGGTTCCTGGGCTTGCCTTTTAAAATCTGCTTGCTTTCATTTGTGAAAGGCATGCATACGTCATGCCTTTTCCGGTGTTTAGCCCACCTACACAGCACCGGTAAACTACTAAAAACATACGAGGCTCAATGTTTTAAGCATGGTTTCTGGGCTACTTTAACTGTTTATTTTCCACGCAGCACGATTGCGCTGTGATTTTTTTCGTTGTAATTTGTGTGGCAAGAAAAGTCCGTTAGTAGTTTACCACGCTAATAGCTCTAACTCGAGCAAATGCGAGACCTGTTGCATTGCAAATGCTTGTTTTCTATTTGGCCTCTTCTGTTTGCGGGCCTGCATACAAAGGCTCCCAAAATAAGCAGGGTGGCGATCAAGAGAAGCTACGTGATCCAAGTTCATAAAAGGACCCAAATAACCAGCAAACAGTGGGGGGTAGAGTGAGAATGGAAAGAGGACACAAGGGGCGAAAGGAAGGCAACAAGCAACAAAGATAATATTGAAGAAAAGGTGAAAACATCAAAGGAAGGGTGCAAGGATGAGTCTTTGGCAGGATGAAAGGTTGGATGGTGGGGTAAAAAGACTAAAGAAGGGTGACGGATGGATGGGTGAACGGAAGGTTAGATGAATAGCTGCTTGCACAAATAGTTGTAAGAGTAAAAGGATAGATGATCATTTTGTGAAGGGAATGGTCATTGGATGGATGGATAGGTGGTTGTAAAGGTGAAAGGACTGATGAACAAATTAGTATTCCGATGAATGGAAGGAAAGTCAATGGATTGTTGGGACAATGAAAGAATGGGGTGAAGGATCGAGGATGAATGGATAGATTGGAGGACGTGCATATGAGGAGAACTGACCTAGGATGTGTCAGGCTTTCTGTTTCTCTCATTCAGTGTCACAGTTTTGTTTCAAAGTGGGGGGCAGTTTTTTCTGGCTACTCCCTTACCACACACAGTTGGGTGGTGGTGTTTTTTTTTTTTTTTTTAAACCCTTTCAAATTTATAGCGCTTGGAGCAAACTTACTCCCTGTTTGGAGTGTGCTTTTCTGACTGCAACAGTGATGTTCTGTTGGGAGGAGTGACGCTTGGATGCCAGGCCCGCGATCAATGTTGCCTGATATTGAGACTTGTGCCAAGCCCAAAGATATCCAAGTTCATGCCAAATTCTGCCCAATACAGACCAGTATCAGCCCAAAGTTGCAGCTCTCAAATTATGTAAAACTAGCATACAGGAACTGTTTTAAACAGAATTGTGATATCTGTTCAATATGGGACACCTAGGCACTTCTGCAATCATGTCCAAAATCTATTACTCGTTTGAAAATAAGTCTTACTGTGACCATATAACTAGCAGCTTCCTCACCACAAACATTAACCTGAAAATACAATAGATGAATGAACTCGAGAAAAGCAGATTACAAGCATTGTGGCTTCTAAAATGGTACATTAATCGCATCCTTCGTGATCAACACCGTACTTTGACACACGTATAAAGCAACCACCCTGGTGTGAAAGTAAGTCCAGCACAACTTACTTTGCAAGGTTTATCTACGTGACATTGGATGCATTTGTGACAGTATGGTTCAGAAGTAAAAAATCAACAATTCGAAAAGCAGTTTTCCTGCAAAACACGTGTCCTTAAGTGTGAAGCAACAGTGTGAGAACTTGAGACTCGAAGAAGGTGAGGCGCCCTGTCGTAGTGCTGGAAGGGTCATCGAAGAGACCGCCCCTTCTCGGTCCATCCCGTGCCCCCGGTCTTTCACCGCGACCACCTACTCGGGCGCTAAATGTTACACAGGACATATGTTGTTGCAGCAAGGACTAGACTGAAGCTGCCAGCTAGGCAGGTAGCAGGTGGGTTTTTTGGGGTACAAATGAATCCAAGGATATTGGAGCAGAAAGGAAAAAAATAACCCTTCTCCACAATTCTTGGTGATAACCTATCCAACATCACAACATTAATGCTCACTCAGTTCTACCATCACTGTCCTCACTCTTGTTTCTTCCCACTCCATAGCTCTTCTTCATTAGCTTTGTCCCCCTCACAGCACCCCTGAACTGTGCACTCTTATCAGGCGTGCAGCTGCTTTACACCTACCACCCTCCCAGGGCTTTAAGTGGGGCAGGTGCGAAAAGTGACTTGGAAATGGACTGCCACTGGGCCCTATATTCAACCCCCTAACTCTAGAGGCAACAGCATTGACTGAGTGTGCAACCGTGACTGTAAAACCATAAGCTAATCCATGTCAGCAAAACATTCTCTGATTACAATTCTTTTTTTTGTTGTTTCATCCTGCTTTCCCTTTTCCAGATGTGTTTTTGTCATTTTATTTCCATGTTGCATATGACTGGTGAAATGCTTATCGTGAACCAAGTGGGTGCCAGGTGCCTCCGAGTTAAAGTTGTGGGTGGGAGTTTATCACTGGGCATGATGCGTATGATTGAGGATCTTAAGAATGAGTGCTGTGTGGGTTTCTCTGTGCCTGCCAGTGGGTTATTGAAGTGTTCAGACTATATGTATGTCCAATGCTTGCCCTCTCTGCAGAGGTCACAGAGCAATGGTCACATACACGTAAACTGTAAATGAAAGCAGCACCATACATGTGAAATCGGATGACGGGTCACAGTCACTTTTGCATGCCCGTGTGGGTGAGGTGATGCATCTCCCCCCCTCCCCCCCCCCCCCCCCGTGGGTGAGGTGATGCATCTCCCCCCCTCCCCCCCCCCCCCGTGGGTGAGGTGATGCATCTCCCCCCCCCCCCCCCCCGTGGGTGAGGTGATGCATCTCCCCCCCCCCCCCCCCCGTGGGTGAGGTGATGCATCTCCCCCCCTCCCCCCCCCCCCCGTGGGTGAGGTGATGCATCTCCCCCCCCCCCCCCCCGTGTGGGTGAGGTGATGCCTCTCCCCCCACCGTCTGGGGGAGGTGATGCATCTCCCCCCCTCCCCCCCCCCCGTGGGTGAGGTGATGCATCTCCCCCCTCCCCCCCCCCCCCGTGGGTGAGGTGATGCATCTCCCCCCCCCCCCCCGTGTGGGTGAGATGATGCCTCCCCCCCCCCCCCCCCCCGTGTGGGTGAGGTGATGCCTCTCCCCCCACCGTCTGGGGGAGGTGATGGCTTCACAAGCAGTTAAAAGGAACTCATAATTTAGAAGCACTTTTGACTTTGTTTACACCCTGCATGTAAAAAATATGCATCATCTTCCGGTATGTGTAATTACACGGATAAAGACTTAAATAGCACCTATTACTTTTTATAGTGCTGCTCCTGTCAGTGCAAGGATCAGAGCTTTATATCACACGCATTATTCAAAGAATAAGCCATGCAAGTGTGTAAATCAATGCACAGTGAACGTTATGTAAGGTTGCAAGGTGTATGAGCCACATGTCCTCTCTACTGGGAGACATTATATGTTGGGTGCTGGGTCTGGAGAAACAAAGTCCAGATTTAAACCATGACTGTGGTTAGGGTTATCTATGCTAATAGCACTTATTACCCAAAGGGTCCCTTTTTAGAAATCTTAGAATAACAACTGATTGAGGGGGGGGAAATACATTTTTCTAAACCGGTGCTCTGCAGTTTGCATGCAGCTCCTTGAAGCTGGTTCAACATTCACTGTGCTATATTGGGATTGTAACTTTTGAACTCTAAGGCACAGATATATGAAAGGGCAGAGCAGTGCCACACGTACTCAAGTATGGTGCTGTTTTCCGCTCACCCTGCACTGACGTACCTTAGGTTGCCACACACCACTGCACACACATTTGCACCACAGTGCAAGGATTTCTGCATTGTACAGGGAATAGTTATTGCACTGCAAGGAGACCCTTCCAGTACAAAAACTCCACGGTTGCATGAAATGACCCTCTACCACCCATGAAACTCCCCCTCAACGCTAAGTTGCACAACTATGGGAAACTAGCCAAATCCTGGTTTACTTTGGACAGTAAATCTCAGCGCAACACTTTGCATCGGGTTTGTGTCACAAAAGCGATGAGTACTTGGCACAAAGCGCCAATAAATCTGGCCCCTGGCAGTCCTGCAAGCTTTTTTGCAATTTGCAAATTTCCCACGACTATTGGTAACGTCCTGTGATCTCTAACAAGCCCACCGCAAAAGAACACACAACAAACTAAACTGTCCCCCAGTGGGGCTTGATTTCTTAACCTGCTGGTGCTGCTACAGACCAGCATTTTTAAGAAACTTGTTGGGAAATCAAACGCCACGCGGGGAGAGAATTCTTTTCAAGCGTGGGAGGGCTCCTCCTAAATGATCGGATCAGCAGACCAGGCGCTGTCACTGTGCTGTCAGGAAAGGCGGCTAGATGCCTCCCACAGCGCCATACTTTGTGAGTTGCTTTGGTGGCCCGGAAAGAGAGAAGAACGCTTGGCTCGTGCATGTTTTAAAAATCTGCGCGGCAATTCGGAACTGCTAGACACCATGCTTGTAGACAAGAAATTTCCATCCGTTTTCCTTATTAAAAGTGTCTTTAAGCGCTATAGAAATACTATTACAATACAATAGTCATCCATGTGTCTTGCAAACAGGTTTTTTCTTTCTTGTTTTATTTTGACACTTCCTCTCCTTTTACTTAGCGCTTCGATGCCATGGCCGGAAAGCGCTTTATCAATACAAATACAAATAAACGTCATGGGAAATGGTTATATTCTGCTAACCAGCTGTTTGCTGCAAGACACCAAGACAGGGCCTTACAGCCGAACGCGGGCTGCTGGGTAGAGTTCAGCATTTGCTACACCCTGGACATGCTAACAGTAGCCTTGAATGGAAGAAATGAAACTTCTAAGGCAGAGTTCTTGCTTTCTCGGCCTCTCTATGGAGGACTGAGTCCCACTGGGACTTTGACTGAGTTCCACTGGGAGTGCTCCCTGTATCACACGGCTGGCTGTTGGAGGCACCAGTAACTCTAGCAGCTATAGACAGACGAGCCACTACAAGCTAGGGGTGTGCTAAAATCGCACAATTACACGTAATTTCAGTGAAATTACTTGCAATGCAAATTTATCATTTAGAGCTATATTTAAGAGTGAAATGCACCCTTGTGTCAATTTCTGTTGCGAGAACGCATTTTTTGCTAAAAAGTGCAAAAGCTGTGTGAACAACGCCTACTCACGTCTGTTCTTTCCATGCATTTGCAGTAAAAATGTTTTACAGCTAATGGCGCATTTGCTGTAAATTGGAATACAGCATTTGCGAATGCAGATAATTGCACAACGTTATTTCTGGAATTTCACGTAACAAGTGTAACATGAAAGTCCCAAATTTACGTGAACTATGCTGGTGTAATTTAAATTTCTCTGAGGTTTACTGAAAGCTGGAGCCAGGCTTAAGAAGATTTCTGGCTTTGTTTCAGCATGATCTTCTTGGACCCTCAAGCCCAAAATCAGCCGAACTTTAATGTGGATTCTGCCTGCACCTCCTGTGACAAGAATTAAAAACAAAGCAGTGACCTTTTTTGATGTAAAATAGGCGGGGGATAGAGATACTCCTCTATTGGCCGAATTGCACAATGTGAAAGCAGAACATCTGGCTTCTGTCCTGGGTTCTTTGGCTAACCAGTGTTGTTCTTGGACACAATTTTTCTTTGAGTCTCCATTTTCACGTATGAAAGTGCCTTCAAATATGTGAGTTAAGGATATGAGCTGTACTTAAACCTCTTGTGTTCGATTTGATAGACTGTAATGTTGCTTCATCTGCACTAATTTACGCCACACGTGGGTACACACAACAGCTCAC
The DNA here is from genome assembly GCF_031143425.1 of Pleurodeles waltl. Lineage (NCBI taxonomy): Eukaryota > Metazoa > Chordata > Amphibia > Caudata > Salamandridae > Pleurodeles > Pleurodeles waltl. The sequence goes on from NC_090447.1 coordinate 1,500,010,210, forward strand.
TTGCCTGTTACTTCACTAGTGGCATTGTCGTCAGGGGAGAGGCATGAACGTTTCCAAGTTCATGGTTAAGAAGTATTACTTTTAATAAACCACTCTTAATGCATTGATATAATGTGATTTACTAAGGTGAAACCCTTCTACTTGCTAAACAAATAACCTATTTTTAGGTTTAAGGGGAGTTTGATATTTCGACTTGCTGTTTGTTGAATGACCCTCTTAGAGTCCAGCCAGACCATTGGCTCTGCTCCGTCCTGGCTTTCCATGTTAATTTGTTGGCCTACCCACCTCTTATGGTAACAGCAACGTTTTGGACAGGTGCAGCACCTAGGCTGGGACTGCACTGTTCCTGGTGAGGATTCATTCAAAACCTTTGATAGTGGGTGGCCCCAGGGTGCTTGAGTACAGCATAGTTACTTATGCTGTGACTGGGATGCTTTAAATAAAAAGGACCTGTTTGGCTTTTCAATGTATCAAGAAGCAGCCACAACCTAAGCATCGATTCAAACAGCATGTCCATGAGTAACTGAAGTGGGGCTTTCAGGGGGCTGCTGAATATTCCCTCAGGAAGAATGACGTCACAATTCCAATATATTCCCTCACCCACCTTGACGTTCCTTTCAGTGAGCTGAGCACTGACTCCACAGAGCTATTCATAGCCATGTGTCGCTCATACCTGAACTGCACAGGTTCTGTGGGTGAGTTTGTTCCAGCCTGCCCTGCCGAACCTCCTCTGTGGGGGACCAAAGGTTGCACTTGCTGTGTTCTGTGAGAGCAGCTAGCCTTTCTCCTTCGGTGCTGCATCGGTTCTTTGAGGAGGATCCATGTGTATCATTGGATTGGGAGTAGGCCGCGTGCAGGGGTTTTGTATCGGTGACAACTGACCCACTTGCAACAAGGCAGCTCCGATCATGTCTTTCTACATGTACGTATCATGGATCAGTAAGTATGAAAGTTATTGCAGGTGCTTGATCTGAAATAAGTGTTCTTTCAGATTTAACATAAAAAAAATACTTGATACATTTGTATTTGAAACCAGATAATGTTAGCTCAGAAGCATTTGACGCATCGCACTAGATGTGCGTAGTTATATTTTTTGATGCGTTACGCTTCATGTATGTTGAAGTATATATGAAACTATGTCACAGTGGAAGAACGTGAAATTATAGGATGGCAGGATCAGGCAAGACTGGGTATAGTCCTCAAGCCTGATTCTGATAATCCAGTTACTTTGGGTGAGTTGCTAGATTTGAATATAGTTTTAGACAAGCAAAATGTAAAAGCATGTGTAAAAATGTGCATATAAATGTACGTTAATATAAAGAAAACAAAAAAGTTTTATAAAGTGACATGTCACTTTCATGTGGGCGGGGCATAACCTTCGAAGTTTACTTGTAGCAAGTAACTAGATAACAGGGGCCCTGATGAGTATTAGTGACCATTTTGACTGTCCAAGTTAAGGAAACATGATATGTAAATAGAGAAAGATGTTCGGAGCTCCCTTCTTACAAGTGTGTCAGTTGTCACGGATGCAAAACCCCTGTACGCGGCCTATTTGCAACACACTGATACACATAGGTATCAGTGGTAGGTTTGGAAAACATTGGCAGCAGTTTATTAAACATTGATTTACTGCATGTGGCCCTCCCAAGTCTTTCATTAGGGGTCATAAATCATTCTTGGCAGGTCTGTCATAAATTACTTGGACAGGTTTTATGACCCATTTAAGGCCATGAATCTTTAGGGACAGCCTCTCATAAATCACTTTGATTGTTTTATGATGCACAATAAATCTGCAATACGTAAATCATTTTCTGCATCATTGCCTTGTCAGCCCTAAATCAACTAGCCATAAAACAATCAAACTTTTTTTGAGAAAATGTGAGTCTTTTGGCTGGTGTTTCTCCTTTTGTGTGTGTGTGTGTGTGTGTGTGTGTGTGTGTATGTGGGTTAGGTGTACCTTTCATAGTTTGTTGCGTCCTGTTACTTTGGGTAAGTTGCCAGATTTGAAAACACCCTTCTACAAACTAATAGTAAAAGTGTGCATATATAAACGTACATTTATTTAAAGAAAACATAGTTTTGCAAAGCGACGTGGCACTTTCATGTGGGTGGGGCGTAAGCTCTCGAGGTTGCTTGTAGCGTGTAATTAGACTGCAGGGGCCCCGAAGAGCATCAGTGACCAAGATGGCTATCCAGTTTGAGCTAACATGATACCTAAATGGAGAAAGACCTTTTCGGAGCTGCCTTGTGACAAGTGGGTCAGTTGTCACCAATGCAAGTCAAGTAGAAGAGAGCTGGCCTCCGACTGCACGTGACTCCTTTGAAGTCTGACACTCCTTCAGCTCCTGCAATATTCAGACTTCAAGGCACAACTTGAGCTCTCTTAGTGTTAAATAAGACGAAGGACCATTGTCTTTGTTACTATTCACTTGGCTTTCGAAGAAAAAGCCAAGCTGTAATTACAGCTGCAGCTGACTCCTCGAGAGAGGAAGATTTAAATCTGAGGAGGTGTCCCTCCCAGCCCCCTCCTTGTTTTTCTGTTGTGAAATTAAGGAAACCGAATTTTATTGCATGAAAACGCTCTTCCTACTAGTAGGATTGTTCTGGACTTCTTGCAGCAAAAACGGATGTGGCGAAGCGGCCTGAGCTGCGGATTTCAGAGCTGAGGGAACCAGGTTCGAGTCTCTGCGTCGGCTCAACATCCTGTGATCCTGGGCAAATCACTTAATCTCCTCGTGTCTACAATTCAGCGCCTTGAGACCGTCATGGGTGATTTGCCGCACTTTACAAATCCTGGATTTATTATTTATTTATTTAAAACCTTGACACATTTGAAAAACACAGTTTAAAAATGTGTATGTGATTGTGGGTTTACCTACGCATGCAAGAAAGGCGAGCTGGCCATCTTCTATGCAGATTGAAGTTCCTTCCCTGGATTGGTTGCTTCACTTCTCTGAAAGAAATAGCCATTTGAAAACCTGCCTTGTTTACGTACTACATTAGCAGCTTATCACATGCTAAGAAAGTAGAGCGCTTTTAATATACTTTCCAACACTAGTGATGTCTAGAGCTCTGTGCTCACCAGTCAAACATCTGTTCCTAGGACAGTCCGTGGTGTGACATTCACTGCCCCCTCTTCTGACTATACTGCGCACTGGTCACTTTGTTTACCAGGACTTATCCATTCCTGAAAATCATATATGACCGATCACCTACCTGTAACCATGACAATATACTGTAACTCCTTTTTCTGCTGATGTTGACACGTAGCCTTGAAAAAGTCCCAGGCTTGTGAACCAGTGAGAGGCAAAACACGTGTTGGCTGTCCACTTCTCAGAGCGCTTCCGAAGTACCTTATTTGAATAAGACACCAGAGACCAAAAACACACTGAAGAGAGAAAATTAACTGTACAACGTGTGTGAAAGGACTCTCTATTTTGTATGCTTTCTTCATTCTCAAAATTTTAAGAATTAAAAAAATTGTTGCTTTGAAATAGTCGCATTAAGGTTTACACATTTACTCTAATAGTGGGATAGTGTGCCCATTCCACATATCAGGAATGCGCTTAAACACCCAACTAAATATCGGTCATATGAAAAAAATCTTGGCTTCTCAGTATGACAGAGTCTTGCAGGGCCTCCTACTGAATCTGTGTAATAACTTCGCCCTGATTCTGGTTGCTGGCATGCAGGGCAGAAGAGCTGCATGTGTTTGCCTGGCTGGTTTATTCTCTTTTCTGCCCCTAGCACTGCCTGCTTCTGGAAAAGCAGCCTGGTGTCTGCAGTGAGGTGTTCCCCCATTTCCACTGCTTCCTGGTATTGTTCTCTACTGTATTACAGCATTCCTATAGCGCTTAAAACCCATATGTGGGGACGCTGCAGCACTTGCTTGCAAGGGCAGCAGGCCATGTACAGTTTGTAGTTAGAAGTTTGTTTCTTTGTTTTGTGAACCTATGTGGGAAGTGTTGCCATGTTTTGCATGAGGTGCGGTTATCGTGTTTTGTGACGTAGCGCTTAGCAGTGTGGAGGATGATGAAGTGTGAGAGTAGACGCACAGTTTATGGTTTTCAGGAGGCCGGCAGCTGTGAGTAGCTCTGCAGGTCCCATCATGGTATTTCTTGCAATCAATGTCTACTTAGCTGGTTACTGAACTGGACTGCCCAGCCTGACCATGTGCTTAAAGTTTTGATCCAGAGTTGGGATGGTTGGATGGAGCGCAAAAGTGGAGAGATCTGCTGGGATGGTCTTAGCTACTATCATCCCATAGCGGAGCGACCTTGTGAGAGGTAGAGTCAGTATCATGTTGTGTTGCAGGGGCCTGGGGCCAAGTCCGTAACAAGTCGGACAGCAGTGCTGGAGAGAGCCAGTCACGTGATCTAAACACAATAGTTGGCGAAGAATCAGTTAGACGTCAGGAATCATGCTGCACAGTCAGTCACATGTCGGAAGATATTGTTTGGATAGAGGTAACACATGCCACAGACGACTGGGACAGTCAGTCACACGTAGGGAATGGGGGGAGGAGTGGCTGGTACAGAGTCCGTCAGGGAATAAAACTGAGACATAGTTGGTCACAAATTTAGCAGTGATGACTGAGTCAGTCACAAACTATGTTGGAAGTGCTGGGGCACAGTTGTCATCTCCATAATGCTGCGAAACACACTTCAGTTTCATGATAGGATAGTTCAGTGGGTTTACCCATATATTTCATGATTTGTGTGTCATTTAAATTTTGGGCCCAATCAATCGCTTATTCTTCTAAGTGCAGCAAAATAGGTTAGGGAGCCTAAAGCAATACTATAAGGGCCAAGACACAATGCAGCTGTAGTTTGAACAAATGTATATGTGTTGGGACAGAAAGTCCACTGCATGGTTATGGACACATATCTATGCCCTGAGTGCCACCCTGTACTATTGCATGGATCCCTAATGCTATTTTTTGTTGTCACAGACAAACACGGATCATGCACCATGCCATAGGTATGTCCGTGGATTGTGACACCAAAGCGCGGCTCTCATAGTGGTGGAAGGCTGCTGCCTTCACCAGGAGTTAAGCTGCGTGAGTCTAGTGGTGGCAGCATACAGTGTAGTGATCAGTAGGCGTGAACAGGTCCTTTTGAACCTGTCCCTGGAGTGAGCCCTACAGGCTCGCTCACCTTTCTAAAGTTCAGCTGCTTTGTGCTTAACTCACCCTTGGCCTTTATCAGGTAGATGTAGAGTTCTGTGCAGCGCCGTGGTGGTGGCTTTCCACTGGATGCATGTGGCCTGGGCAGGGTACAGTACAGGGATAGAGCAGTGCTGTGCAGAGCATGCATGCTGACTGCCTGTACTGGGTGTATGTAGACCAGGGAGCATTACATTACATGAGCGAAATAGTGCGTGGTTAATTAAAGCATGTGCTGGGTGTATGTGTGCTTGTGACAATACATAAAGGGTGAAGTGTTGTGCAGTGTGTGCATGTGGAACGTGTACTAGCAGAGTGTGTGATTGCATGTAGCACACCTTGGCACAATACGGAATGGGGGCAAGACCTGCTAGTCTGACTGCTGGGTGAGGGGACATCACCCAGGAAAACCAAGACCACCCGCTCTGGATCCTGGAGCTAGTCTGCTCTGTGAGGAAGAGGAGAGCGTTGGAGGGATTGAGGTCTAGTGGGTAGTCTTGTCAAGAGGACCCCTGATGTGAGTTCTGAGGAGACGGCTGCTGCACCAAATAGGTTGTTTCCCATGTACAGGATTAGGTTGGTGACTCCCTTGTGCCAGAAGAGGGCTGCTGTGAACGAAGTGCAGTGCGGGGAATTTGAAGCCCGTAACGCACAGCTGCAGTGTACAGTATGCCAGGACGGCACAGGAAGTGGACACTGCCAACAAGGGCTGAGACAGCTGCTGGGCTTAGTGGCGTCTGTGGAGTAGTCTACTATGTAGGAAGGGCCGATACCTTGTGTGCAAGTACTGCGACAAGCCTGTATGCTAGGAGGGGCTGCAAATACTAAGTATCTTTTGGGGTTCAGGCCTCGTCCCATGAACTGAATTGAGTCATAGATCAAAATCAAGCATTGAGTAGTCGCCCACAGACCTGCCCTGTGGCTAGCAGAGGATGCTATGAGTGCATTGACCTTACTGGCACCAGATCGGCAGCACCAGCATCAACCAACACACTTCCACGGTGGAGAGCGTAGAACTGACCTTGAAAGAGGAACGACCAGAACACCTTTGTACTTGTGCGGCTGACTCCACCAGGGATCAGAGAGCTTCCACCTGCTGGATGCTGCTACGCCTCCTGTGTGCAGCCCGACTCCACCGAGCAGGTTTGGAGTATTGTTGGTGCCTACAGTTGGGGCACCCACTGAGACAGAGAAAGCTTACATGCTGCTGAAGAGGGTAAGAATTGATACAGGCCTATAGGGCCCGGGTACTCACTGCCAAAGGTGCTGTGGCACCAAAGACACTTGACTACTTTCTAAGAGTTGGGGTGGACTATTGAGTAAGACCTACTAGTGAGCATTCTCTGGATGTGGCCACCAGTGAATGGGGAATAACTCCTACCACAGTCTGAGAAGCGGGTGGGACAGGGATTTCCCATTGAAACACTAGAGACCCAACTTTAAAGAGAATTGTGTTATTGCTTATGAGAGGCGTATTACTTCTTTGAATGTGTAGAGTTAGAAATAAAATACTACTTTTTAATGTGAAAACAACTATTTGACTTGACATTGATTTATTGACCCTGCTGTGTTCTTTTTGAGGGATGAGTCTTGTTCACTTCACTATCTACACTTCGCCCACTTCAAAAGAGCCTTGTACTGCTCGACCATAGCTACCACTGAGAGTCAAGTGTAGAAGGGATACTTGGTCCAATTTCTCAGGATCCATGGTAAGTCAGGTCCCGGTTCATCAGGAGTAAAAGACCTCAACCACCACGGTTGGGCCCAGTAACCTCTGCATTCCCTGTGGCCCTCTGGAGGGAGTTTTGACAATGTTTACTGCTTTTGTGATCTCCTTAATAAGCAAACATCAGACCCTCCTATCCACGAGGTGGAGTTGTGTGCACTTTTCACTGGCAAAGCATTTCATAAACCTGCAACACATGCTAATGGCAAGTACAATTTGTGCCAAGCCTGCGGTCTACAGGTTAACGAGCTGAGAATGTTTTATGGCCAGGGTGTGAATAGGTCTGCACAAAGCAAGCTTTGAGAAGTATCTGTTATGACTGAGTGACTTTAAAGGAACTTGTAAAAATGTGCTACTAAGGACTGTAAACAATTATTTAAAAAACAAAAACACTGGGAAAGACAATAGGCCTGGTGTAATGGTACTCATTTAAAAAAATATATATATATCGAAAGTATGCACCATAAAAATATTAAGGAAAGAGGAAAATATTTCATCAACTAAACACGGCTACATTATGCTTTCAATAGCACTTTCAAATGTAAAAAATATGAATGTACGCCACTAGGGACTTCTTTCAGATAACAAGCCTTTCAGCTGTATAATGCATTAGAATATTATTTTTGTTTGTGAAAGACTCCAATAAATCAACACCTAACCAAGAATTCAAATCACAGGGAGCTAAAATATTGCAATATCACTTCTACATTTTATAATGTAGACTTTAAAAGGGAAAGCATGAAAAATAAATAGCCTACATTTAAAGTTAAAATAAAAATAATTGAAGTAAAAAAAGCAAATTTTGAACACGCTTTGCGACTGAGGAAGGAACTATTTTTATACTCGTATGAGCACAATGTGCATAGGCCTTGTGCAGTCACTCAAACTGAATGGAGCCATGAGTGGGTAAAGTGGGCCGACCGACTGCCCGCCCTGTTTGGCGGAAGCAAAATGTGAATGAGAAATTAAAAAATGCAGTGGATGATGCCAGCTGACCGAAAGCCCCTCTTAGTGAGGATATTATGTTTGTTTTTTTTTGGGGGGGGGGAACCAATATTGTGGCTAGACCTTCTTCTTTTTTTTTTTTTTTTTTTTTATACGAGACGTAAACAAAAAACTGGACCTAAGTGTCAAACAAGTTTTTATGTGTGGTGCTTATTTTAAATTCAACTTTTAGCGACAACAGTGCCCTTAATGTAAAGGGTGTCCCAGAAAGAGTTACTGAATATTTGTTTTCCGTTTAAAAACTCAATTTACTCCGCAGATTCCATGTGGAGTAAAGTACAAGTTGTCAGAGACAAACAGGTCTCCAGATGGGATGAATAGTGTCCTCTCCAGGCTACCAGCTCTCCCTGTAAGAGCTGTGGTTTCTGGAGTCTAATTGGATGTGGACTACAACAATCTTCCATTTAGAGTAGAACAAAATACTCTTAAATTAAGGGTGATTTTTATTTGTTTCAAGAGTGAATTGCTGCTAGAAAATGAATAGGCCTACAAAATAAAACCAGCACTGCCAGAGCCAGTAGGCCTGGGTTCAGTGTGCGAAAGAATGCAGCGTAGGCACATAACTGCTGACGAGCGCTACATCACAACGCAGTAACCCTGCACTTCAGCCCCCAGAATCCAGCTAGCACTCCTATGACTTGTTGACTGTATGCTTGTCTCTGACCCTGTTCATAGCTCTACTGCCTTTTGGCCAGGTTCACACTATACAGATACAACAAACATTCATAATAATTTATGAAATGGAAGGCCTTCTATATTGAACACTCCCTTTGGATTCAGTACAGTATTGTTTTTATTTCTAGTTCAAATAAAAGTTGGATGGTAAGGGAGCCTTCATTGCAGTCCTCCAATTGTTAATTTGAGCCCGTGGTTTCTGGCACTTATTTTTGAGGGGCGGGACTTAGGTTTCCATATCAGGCATTTACTTTGAGCACAAGACATATGGAAAACGTGGAGGAAGAGAAAAATGAAAAGTGTCACAAAGGGAGAAAGCAGAAAGCTGTAAGAGTGAGCGTAAGGGGCAGGGAGTGGCTGTAAATGGATTAAAGAGGCCCAAGATGGCTCGCACATTTAAATGCAGCAGCCGCGTGTTTCAAAAGAGAGCTTTGGGCACCGGCACGTTTTTATTTACAAATTAAGGACTGCCGTCCTCCTTTAGCTTCTATGACATAGTGGGAAACGGAATACTATAATAAAGACCCCCTTTCCCCCTGAAATTCATTTGGCAATGAAACAATAGGATGGACTGCATTGAAGGTAAAGGAGGTGTACATGTACACAGTCGCTTGTCTTTAAAAAAAAAAAATAATAATAATAATAATAAACCTATCCAGCACTCCTATTAGTACTGGGGGAGGGGCAGAGAGGTACAACAGGAATGGGTGGCTAGTGGGGTAAGAGAAAGGAAGAGCATACAGGAGAAATGTAGTGGCAGAAAGGAGAAATGTGTGGGTGGCGAAACAAACTGCACACAGAAAAGAGTGCGGGAAGGTAGAGGAGTAAAACTAGGAGCACACAGGAAGGAGCGAGGAGTGGTGGGAGAAGATACAGCAGGATGGGAAAGAACTAGGGTTGGAGGGAGCGTTTAGGAGGGGACATAAAGCCTTTATATTCGTATAGTAGTCCCTCATGCAGTTCAGTATGGCACTGCATTGGAGGTGGAATGATTCACCCTAACAGCCAATAGCATCAGGTGAGAGTGTATGCTCCTCTGGTCTGAGTCAGGCGGTGATAGACAAAGTCCCAACTTAATTAGTAAAGAAAAAGCCAGTGATTGAAGGGGGCGGACCCAAAGCCCAACCCAAGTAGATTGGAAGCAAAAAGGTCTGTACGACAGCCGCGATATCACCACAGACCTAAAAGCAATCTCGAATAGAAAATCTGAAAGAGGTGGTCATTACCAAACATGTTTTCTTATGGAGTGTCCCCTATCTCAGGCACTGGTAGTCCTACACCAAAGCGTGAACTTTTTTTTGTTTTTTTTAAAATCGTAAAGCGTGTTATTGAGGAAATAGTGGAAACTCCAAAGCACAGCATACAGATTCCCGGCCTAATCCAGGGCACCTGCACATATGTGCTGTTTACAGCAAGGAACTTTCCAAGAGCCCTCACCCTGCAAGGAGTGACCTCTGACCGGTGTGAGAGACACTGTCCTCCAAGGAATGATGTATGACTTGTATGAAGGTGGTGACCCACAGGGAATGACAAGGAGACCACCCCACCCGCAGTGAGTGTGCTCTCGCTTGCAGTGAGTGACACTTGACCTGCATGGAGGGATCCCTAGTCTACTTAACCTGGCCACTAGTTGGAAAGCTAAGAATCGTGGAGTGCCCCTGGTCTGTAAGGAGTAATTCCGGACACACATGAGGTGCCTTTTAACCTAAGAGCAGTGCCCCCCTCACCCTGAACAAGACCCTTTCCTTCAAGGAGTCCCTCCTTCCCAACAAGTTATCTCTGCGTCCACTCGGTGCCCTTTGATCTGCGACGAGTGATTCCTGGCCAGAATAGTGGCCTCTTCTGTGAATAGGTGCACCTGGCCTGAAATCAAAGGCATCTGTACTTAGGGAGGGCCACATGGCCTTCAGAGAGTGACCCTGTGCCACACATGAAGTGGCATTTGGGCTGGATGGTGCCACCCCATGCCTACAGAGCGTGCACTCGTGTCCGCAAGTAGTGACTGCTGTCTTGTAGGGAGTGATCCCATGCCTGCAGAGAGTAAGTGCTGGGCTGCAACCAGTGTGATGGCTTCTTCCAGCTGCCCCCTGGCCTCTCCTGGCTGCTAAGGATGAGAGAACCACACCCCTCCATCGTTCTCGATGTTTTCTTTCTCATCATCGCTTCACTGGTTCTTGCTGATGCCAAGCAGATAAAAAGGCTGTGTGTTTGGTCTGTGAAGTTATTCCCCATTCACCTCGCTATCATGGTTTCCTACACTCCAAGCACCGAGAACAGTAGTTGACGCCCTGCACATTAATCCCTCAATAGTTAACAATAGTGGGGAAAGGGTGCTCCAGCTCGGATGCATCTGAATGCGTTAATGAACAACCAAAACTCTCGATTATTGGCAACATACAAACCTTTTGTGTGGACTTTCCCATCCTTGAAGTGTACAGAGGTTTTCTCCTGTCGAGGACAGGACTCTAATTAGTGTTCAGAGTATGAATAGAAAGGGAATAGCTTTTTGCTACACAAGGAAACTATTTTTCCAGTTGAGAAATTAAAAAGAGAAGAGTCGCATTGTAAAAAATGATCTGTACACTCGAGAGCAGTCAGAAAATTGAACTACCTCCTCCTTTGAACCAAAGCTCTTATGTCAGCAAGCGAAGCTCGTCATCGTGGCCCTCCACAGAAGAACTTGCTCGTCTCTTGCATCCATCCACTCACCCTTCCATCCACTGCCACCATTTCAACTCTACATTCTATCATCCATTCAGTCTTTCGTCCAGTATTCAGTCTGCCACCATTCCCTCCGTCCACCCATATCTAAACCTATCCATCTATCTTCCAACCTATCCATCCACCCTTTCACTAAGTCTTCCACCCTTTTACTTATTCTTCCCCTTTTAATCCATCCATCCATCCATCATTATTTATGAGCCCTTGTCTGCCCAGGTGCAGACAGTAGAGGCCCATCAAGAACCCCTCCCCCGCTGTAGATGCTAATGCAGTGGTTAATGAATCCCCTGTGCACACTACTGGAAATCTTTTAGAATCGCCAATTCCCAGGAATACTTTTAGATTTCTTTCAAATTCAATAATTGCCAGAAACTGGCAGAAAATGTAGGGGCAAGCCGCAAGCTGTAAATCTACAACTTCCGGGGGGTGGGGAGGAGGGGATCGGGTAGGGTGACCATACGTCCCTGATTTCCCCGACAGTCCAGGTTTTTAGAGGACTGTCCTGACGCTTCTCTTAATTTTAAATAAATGTCCCGGTTTTTGGGACAAAGGTCAGATCATTCAATAAATGTCCCGGTTTTTGGGACAAAGGTCAGATCATGTAGGGAACCATAACTAAAGTATGAAATAATTAAAGTAATTTATCTGTTACTGCCAGGCAGCACAGTCCCCTGCCTGCTCCCAGCAGAGAGACGGAGTGGGGAGCAGAGGGAGGTGGATGGGGGCGGGTTGGGGGTGTGGAAGGGGGGGAGGGGGGGGTCAAGGCATAACTAATTTTATATATGTAGTCTTGTAAATGTGTGTGTGTGTGTGTATATATATATATATATATATACACACACACGTAGAGGCATACATTCACAAAGCTACACACAAAAAAACGGGACAGACCAGATATAAAAGTGAGTGTAAAGTCTTTAGTCCTTCTTTTATTTCTGACTTGTCCCGGGTTTTGCTCCTCAAAATCTGGTCACCCAGGTTGTTTGAATCAAGCTCCCTCCCTGTAGCTGCCGAATGAAATTAAAGCTGAGAGGACAACTTTCGCCAGATGGGTTCGAAGGCCTGTAATCTAGGTCCAAGGCACCTGGGATGATGTACAATTTATATTCTGACAAGTTTCTAATGAGATGCTGGAAGGCATGTACAGCAGTGTGGAGGTGGGTACCGTAAAATCTGTGTTTCTGGTGAAGTAATCTACATAGTTTTGATGTGCTGGATGTGCGTGGCCAAGATTATCACTCTGAGCGTGACACACCTCACACATGTGAGTTAAAGCATGTTGCCACACAGCACGCCGGTGATGACACCACCCACTTGGGAGAGCTTCCTCTAGGGGCTCCTAGCTGTCCGCACCCCTTTCTCTTTTGCCAACAAAGGATACCAGATGCTTTCATGGGTGTGTAAAAGCTGCAAATTATTGAAACGTTGCCATGCTGGTCGTAAATCATCACAAAATCATGGGTTATTAGTATAATTAAGGCATGCAAAATTCTTGTACTTAACCAAGTTAAATAATCTTGCCATCGTAAGTCATTCTGGTCTGCAGCTTTCCATCTTCATATATCTGTTCTTTGCTCCAGGGCCCTCCTTTTGCCTTGAGCGCTGTGGCTTCTAGGCCTCCCTTGCTATTGATGTGTGGTGTTCCCGCCTCACTGGGAAGCAAGTGCCCAGCCTGCCCTGCACTGTCCCCCTCCTGCCTGTGTATTTGCCCCCAGTGTCCCTCCTGTGAGGCATCTCAAGGTACCTGTTTTGGCAGCTTCACACTGTCATTCTTGGATATCCATAGGTGCTGTGTCTTCACACTGCTACTGGTTCCTGGACCTTGAGCAACTCCACCTATTGCTCCAGTAATGGCCGCCCTAAGAAAATACTAACTGCACGAAGACACCTACTTTGTTTAGCAAGAACATGTCCATCCTGGTCCCAGATAAGTGCGCCCTGTCCTCGGCGTAGTAGCCCGGAACTTTGAGGTTAATGAGATCGTGCTGGGCAATTTCCCAACCCATGTTCCTGCAGAATTTGCTCATCGAAATGTTAAGTTCCCTCCTGGACATTTCTCCTGCACTGTGGCTCCGTGCCCCCCTCTATTCTGGTCTCGCCATCAACTTGGACCACAGGATGGCCGCGGGACGGACCAGCCTGGCAAAGGCTGCCAAATCTGCAGCGTTGCGCAGCCATATTCCTCTGTAGCGCTCCCAGGAAATTGTCAAGAGCTCTCACGATGTAGGAGTGGCCCAAGATCCACACCATCCGTTGTCCGTCTGTGATCCTAAGGCCAGATAAAAAAAAAAAATCTGCTTTAAATGCATGCTGACCAGATTTAAGACTGGAGTTCCCTGGATTTCCATTTTCCGACCTGCTTGGTCCCTTCCTCCTCCATGCCGTGTACTGCTGCTGTCACTGCAGCCCCTACAAGGAAAGAATGGGAGCCATATGTCTGTGGTGGAAAACCTGCACACACTAGGGCTGAATGCATCCCTGCCATGAACTGGAACTTGCTGAGGCATGTTCCATCCTGATGCGTGAACAACGGCAGACCAAAGTGAGGTCTATGGTGCAGGTAGGCCTTAGTCATGCAGACCGGGCAGTACTCTGGGGGTGCGATGCAATTCAAGCGCGTGGACTTGCCCTTTCGTTCTTGGTCGGTCTTCGACCTTCTCAGCCTTCGCATCATGTGACTATCCCCTATGGATACGTCCTCTACCCTTAGACATGTGGCCACCAGGTTGGCTTTGGAGTGGGCCAACCGGCTCGCTAGCCCTGTACACACAGAAGAAAGCTACAGAAAAGGTGACTTTGAAGGGAACTGTTTCGCCGCTAGACGCGCAGACACCAGGCAGTGCATCCAACAGCGCCTTCAGTCCGGTGAAATTGATCATCTGCCTCCTGTCCCTGCTCTTTGCATGGATTCTTCCCCAACCCCACATTGCTGCTCAACAGAAGTAGGAATTGGTTGGGTCTGTTCCAGTGTACAGCTTCGAAAAATAGGCCACCGCGCCTACGGTAAGTCTGGGCCCATGTTTTTGTCTTCCCGGCCATGAATGCCCAGTGTATACATTTCTCCACTGGATCGCTTGTGGAAGTGGGCCCACCACTTACTGTAGGTGGGGGCAGTCTTGGGTGCAAGGGCCTTGTCCACCAGGAATCCTCGGTCCGTTTCACCGGATGACATAATCCCTGGGGGAATGGCGTAATCTCCTTGCCCACTAAAAACGAGAGGGAGCATCCACTATTGAGTCCATACATCCCAACACATGCCTTGCTTTTATGGCCATGTTCGCACTCAGCTGGCAGGCGAGTAATTGGCGTGGCAAACCTAAGGCCTCGGGGCACTTTGTGTTGCCCAAGTTGATCAGCTGCACTACTGCATGGTTGTCAGACCAGAGCTTCACTTGCTTGTTAGCTAGCCTCTCCTTCCAAAGTGAGAATGCCACAACAATGGGGAAGAGTCCCAGCAGTGTTGAACGTCTCATCAGGGTCTTTGCGCGACAAGAGTCCGACCACTTGCCTTCACACCAGCCTGCTCCTAAGATGCCCCTGAAGCCTTCTCCCCGCTGCGTCTGTGAAGAGCTCCAGCTGTGCCGTGGTCAGTCAGGGTTTCAGCCACACCAGAGTCGCATTGAAGTTGGTAAGAAAAGCCACGTTTGGAGGTCTTCCTTTGCGTCAATCACTAGCCCGATCCTAGAAAAGCTAGAATCGTTCTGCATGCCTCTACACATTCTGAGCTGCTGCAGCTTTGACTTGTATTGAATTTTTCTTAATATCTATTTGCCACAAATAGCTAACAGTTTTTTTTTTTTTTTAGTTCCATTCTGCACTAGAAGTTTTATTTCTATTCTTTGTTTGCAAACATGCTTGCCCTTACACATGGAAGAGCTACGCACCAAGGTTGCAAGTGGTTTGAGGGAAAGTTGGTGATGTGACTATGTATTATATGGAATAAAGTACTCCCTGGCATACATGATAAGGATATTGTAAGTCACCTCGGAGTTCCAAACCTTATAAGGGAACTCTGCCTTCGCCCTGATTCATCTATATGTTTATGGAATTCCTCTGTGACTTGCAATATTGTTATAATGCACGACAGGAGTACTTTAACCCTAATGTATGGAGATATGTATGTGTATCAAGTAATACCTTTTTAAGCAAACTGTAAATTAAAAATTACTGTAATCTGGGAAAGGAACAAGGTCCTTGGAGTGTCTCAATCACTCCCGTTCTCCTCTTCTGCAGTCCTTCTTAGACATTTATGCTCTTTTTCTCCTCCTATCTTTGTGAAACATTCAAACGGCATATCTCATCCTCCTCTCTTTCCTCTGCATCGCCCTCATTTCACTCGCATGCGCATACTTCCTTGCATCTGTCACTTCACCATTGCTCCCACGCACAGTGCACCCACTCACCTGCACCCAGTGCATTTTCTTTGACTTTTGCCCTGCCAATACTTGACAGCTGTACCTCCTTCACATCCTTTCGAATAACATTGGAATTGCTCGCCTGTCCATTGCCCAGTGCGATTTGCAAAGAGGCCAAGGTTTGGATGAGCATGTATTCTTAACCCCTTTATGACCCACAGACACTGAGAAACTCAAACTGAGTTCTGCCTGATGTCCACAGCTCTCAATCGTGGCCCATCCACAGCATGAACTCACACGGCTACATAGGAGCAACTGTGTGCGCACTCTGCATGAGTAAAATGTTGCTTGAAAAGAATACAGAAACACACTTCAAATTCGCAAATACACTTAGGGCATGCAAGAGTAAGTAAAACATGAAATGTAAATAGATTTAATGCTGCTTTTCCCAGGCTGAGATGGCAGTGTCTATTTTTACTGACTGTGGCTGTCGCTTGGGGCGGGCCCAAGGGTAGGGGGTGCCAGGACATTTACAGATAGGACACCAGTGCCACACCCCTCCCCCCACGCCTTGCCGTTACCTCTGGCAGAATCCACGTGCTTTGGATGTTGGTCACCAACTGTGCGCTGGGCACTCCTGGGCGACCGGTGCACATGCAAAGTAGTACTCCTTTCACCATGGGTGATCATGAATGGCCCGCTGGCACAACTGAAGACTGGTAGGAGCTGCCCAGTAGATGAGTGGTACCGTCCTGTTGTCCCTGCACAACAGTAGAGCGAATGCTTATTGGCTCTTTGTGTAAATTGATGTATTCTGCTGTGAGGGCCTCTGACTCCCCCCTCAGAGTAGGAGTAGTGTGTGATTAGTGCTTGGGTACATGCAGCTTTGGATTGGCCTGTTCAGCATGTTGGCACTGCCAGCAGGACCAGCTTGAAAGGACTAGTGTCTAGGCATTTTTTTTTTGTTGTGCCATCATGGCCCATGGGACCAAAAACAAACTCACACTCTGGTCTTTCAAACTGCTGGGCCGCCTGACTGGGCCAAACTGTCCGACAGGCCAGTCCAACACTGGTTACATGAGTGGTAGGGTGACCTAGATGAGGGTCCTCCTGCACGTATGTAGCCACTTTAGTTTTAGTGGTAGTTAAAGGAGCTTTTTCCCATTTCCATGCCTGCCTGCTTGTACCACCCTCCTATCTTTCCTCCTGGCAGAAACCATTGTAAAGTTCAGAGTATGTGTCTCTTTTGAAATCACTTAAACTTGAATGGAGTAGATAAGATTCTTTGTATTTGCCTTTCAAGGACCCAGCAAATGCCAGTCATCCTGCCTGTTGCCTGAGATGTACAGCAAGAACTGTAGCCAAGGGAGTAGCTAGATACATACAGTTATATGTTGAAACAACAAGTGCTTCAACCACCCATGGCTCAACAACAAGTTCGGAACAACAACCTCGTTGTTATCACTAATGCCTTAACAACGATTTTTCATTGTAAAGGCATTCCTGTTAAAGGCAAACGTGATCAGCATGCATGGTTCCAGCATGCGTCTCCCCAAGCCCCACCCCTAAAAATTACTGTGACCCCCAACCACCCACCCCCAAAATTACCCCAACCCCTCCCCTAAAACCTAAAGCCCCCCGCACCTAAACCCTAATCAGTCCGAGCCCCCCACCCCCAAAAACTAAAAATACCTGAGTTCCCCACCCCTGTCCCTAAAGCATCCCAACCCACCCCTAAAACCTAAACCCTGACACCCCCCACCCCACCCCAAAAAAACAGCCCCAGTCCAAGCCCAACTTACCACCTCCTTCACGGCGTCGACTCCCTTCTTCTGTGCCTTAACCACGCATGTACGTGGTTCACACATGCGTGGTTAAGGCCCTAAAACCAGGAAGTCGTGGAAAACAAAACCGTTGTTTCGCTTTTGTTCTCCACGACTTTGTGGTTTAGGACTCGTTATTCCGGGGGTTTCCCGATACATACATCTGCTCGAGGGTTTGGTGCCTCCCACCCTTGTTAGCCTGTGTCCTAAGTTTCTGAAACAGGAAAGTTCCCCTTATCTTAATCTGTGTAATATAGCAGTACTATCGTAGTATGACTGTACACCTTTTGTAGATGGTTGCCATGGAACTGTACCAAAATGTTCCCTCAAACTTTGGAAGATTTTTAAATCTGAGTGGTCATTTGGCCTGGAACCGACTGTTGCTGTTTCCTGATCCCAGCTGACTCCTTGTGTGTATTACCTTTTTACTTGGAGGCCCCAGTGCTTAATTTGTAAAAAAAAATATAAATGCCAGGGCAGCACACATTGCTCCTGCCAGCACTGCCAGTGCCATAGTAGGTAGTTGGCAGTAGTGCCAACACAACTGCTAACAATCCCACCGATAATTCAGACTATTCCAGGCCCTCACAAGATATTGGAATGGCTTGGGCAGCAGGTAATAGTCATTTTGATGTATATTATTAAGTTAATAAACAACTCCTGCTATGCTCATCTCTAAATTTGACAGACACCATGTGCCAGACTGCCACAGGCACTGGTGTTGTCAAGTGCCAAATCTGGAAGCCACCGGCTCAAATTAAGCACCGGGAGAAGCTCCGTACACCAATGCAAAGATAGGCTGAGCGCAGAGGCAGGATAACCTGACCGTCTTCATGAAGGGGTACGGAATAGACACCAGGACTGGGGAAAATACTTTGCTGCTGCGCCCTGAAGTAGAACAGGAGGTAAACCACCTTGACCCAGAGAGCCTGCATTATTTAGGAATAGCTGTTGCGGGCTTGGCTTTGAACAGCTTTGTTATTCAGATGGCTGAGACCTGATGCGTGCAACAGAATCCCAGCGTGACCAAAATATTGTCACCAAGGGAGCGACAGGTCATGTGGAAAAAATTAAGATACTTTTGGGGCAAAGTACATCTTGTGTTTACTATTGTAGTACCATTTCTGTGCGTCTGCAACCCACTGTGACTGCAAATTGGGACTTCACAGAGCACAAGACATCTTGCCATCAACTGGACAAGGCATAAAAAAAATCCAGTGGCTCGATTCTAATTGCCAATTTGTTGTCTATCATCCTTTGACCTTGCAATCAACCATATATTGGCAGCACCATCAAACCTCTTCGTACTCCTATAAAAGAACTTTGTAGGAATATTAATAAATTCTCCTCAGGGCATCCACTTGCAGATCACTTTCAGAACGCACATCCTCGCAACAAAAGGTTTTCTTTCGCAGGCATTGAAATTGTTGCTAAAACCTCAGAGGGAGGAAATTGTGAACTTGAAATACGTAGACGAGAAAGTGAACTGGTTTTGAAATATCAAACAACTAATAAGGGTCTGAATACAGATGCTGAAATGCACTGCTGGCTTTACGATGAGGAGAGCTGTGCTGCCACACGCTGCTTCGATGACACATAGAATGGCTACCTGTCAGGAACGAGCACGTGCTCCGTGGGCAATCTTGCATAAATTCAGTCTTTCTTGCTTACCCATGTGGGTCTTATTTACTTTATAAAGAATGCTTTAACATCTCTAGGACTAGGATGTCCCCTTCATACAACTTGCCCCCCACATCCACCAACACTCTGTCCCTCTGTCCCTCCTCTTACACTTTTTCATGTCCCGCGGCTTGGAAGCCTTTTGTGTTCTTATGACCCAGTCGAAATTCTGGGTCATCCCACCCTATTCTGGTTTGCACATTCAGAATGTCAAATTTCTTTGCTTTTCCGGTTTGAACATTGCATTGTGGTCTCCATCATGACTAATTCAGCATGCTTTTCCAAATACCTTGATGGTCTCATGTCAGTCACTGTGACTGATCAGCTGTAAGACATAAATTTGCTTGTTTGGACCTTGCTGATCGATCTTTCCTACGTTCTTTGATCGCTTTCCTTTGTGATTTCTCCATCTCTTTTTTGGACTAAGCATATCTTTTTTGGACCTTTTTGATATATTGTTTTCCCTACTTTAAGATGGCTGCCTTGTAGGTGGCTTAATTTTGCAATTGGTTACATCTGTATAAAATTGCTGCCATTTCTGCCAGCTTTATCTTACATTTCTATTTACTTCCTTACAATCCTCATATCTTGCGGTTTGTTTATGTGTATACATAGGTATTGACTGAGATTATGTGTAATAGACGTTTCCCGTCCTGATTCGGGTCCAGGTGTCTCTGACCGTGACCAGTGCTGTTGTTCTGTACTATCAACATGATGTCTTTAATTTGTCTACTGCCAATGCTCAGGCGCGGTGCAGTAGTTTCCACGCTCACCGTCTCCAAACGTATTTAAACGTATCTGCTTCTCGCTCTGCATGGTACCCCGTACGAGCCTGACCGTGTTGACATACATGGACCTCTGGAGTCCATGTGACTACAAGAGGTAATTTCTTCATCCTTATCTTTTCTCTTACTTTGCTTCTTGGTCCCCCTTAAATAGTGGCCGCCTTACAGCATAACGCTGTTTATTTTTCCCTGCACTCTAGACTAAAAAGACTTTCGCTTTATGCCAGACATGGCTAATTTGTAGCATGGTCCACGTCTTCGCCAGGACCTTTCACAGGTATCATACCATCCATGCTTCTTACTCCAGGCACTTTGACATATTGTAGGTTGCACCACCACTTTTACATGGACAACCTTATCCTTTCCTTTAGATTGTTTCCGAGCAACTTTATGAACTACTAACACTGTGGCCATTAGTTTCTAATCGGTAAGCTCATACTACTATCTGCCTTTTCCGGTCTCCCCTTTTTATTTTATTTCTTCTGGCTGCACCCCCTTAAACCACCACACTGGCGCCTTTTGGACTATGAGTCTATTATGGCCTTTCTGTTGTAAAAAAAAAACCAAAAAAAAACTAAAGGTGTCTTCTTGAGACTGTACAAACTTTCAAAAATCTTATTGGTACCACTAACACACTGGGTGTAATTACCTTCCAGCACAACCACTATCTGGGCTACTATGGGTTCTGGAAGCATCAAGACTATGATTCTCCACTCATGGAAATATGTGTTTTTCCCCCCTTTAAAAAAAAAAAAAAAAAAATTCTAAGCGGTATCTTTTACAGTGAACATTTTGATTTGTAATAACATTTGGCCTTGTGCTTGTATATTTGTAGTGTATGATATCTTGGACAACTATTATGCTCAATTTCACGAGTAACACATTGTGCTTTTAATGTATAATATTATGACTATGGCTTTTTGCAATTTTTGCACTTTTTTTTTTTTGGATGATTCTGACTTTAATGGGCACACTGATTTTGATTATATGATGTCATATACTCGTACTGTAATTGCCTTTTATTGTTTCCTTTTACTTTTTTTCACAATTTTTTTTTGGTTTGTCATTTTAATTGTGGGGTGCGTAGGGTTTCCTGCGTTTCTATAATTTGTATATTATTCTTGTATGGTTGTTATAAAGGTTTTCTTCAAATTGTACTCTTACTTTGATAATAACACCAGCCTTAAAAAAGCACCAGGCTTGCTAGCCACCAGGGGTTGCCCCCTGAACCCCCCTAGTCACTTTGTGTGGTGACTTTCCAGCTTCAACTGGCCTTCCACCACCAGACTGGTTTCTGACCCCCTGGGGGTGAGAGCCCGCACTCTCGGAGGTCAGAAACAAAGCCTGCTCCGGAGAGGGGTGTTGCCACCCACTCCAGCAGGATGACTAGGAGATCTGCATACCAAGGCCAGGGGCTTCAAAGACCTTGCCGCCTTTGGTATGCAAACTCCCCAGCTTTGGTGCAGCCACCCCCTGCCCTAAGGCCCATTTGGCACCAGGACATGTGGGAAAAGTAGCTAGTCGGTAGGCGTGTACCACCTCTAGGCTGGCCATACCCCCTAAGATGGCTACTTGAGGTGGTCATTCGAGTAAGGGTTCCACCATCTTGTTGTAGGTTGTAACTAGGCCTTCTGGAATAGGAATATGCATTTGCCCACTCCCCACAGGAAGTGGTCATATGGGGGTGTAGACAATCCAACGATAACTAGCCCATTTGCTACCACCCTGCAAACCGCTAATTGCCCTTAATTCCAGTACTTGGGTGGTTCCTCAACACCAGAAGACATATTCTCTGGACCGACAAAGAAGGACACTGAAGAGCCACAATAAGAAAAACAGGAGCAGCTACTGAATTGGCCCTGAACCTGCCAGCCTACCTGCCGTCCTCAACCACTGCACCAAAGTCGTCTCGTCCTGCAGCTGCTCTTCCTCTAGGAGCCTGGCTGGACTGTCTGCACTTGTAAAAGCACCAGGATCTACATGGAGTAGCGGAGCTACCTCCCTGCACCCAAGAAGAATCTTGAGTTCTCCGGACCGCTTAAAACCTGACACCAGACAGCACCAGTGCCCCCTGGTCTGAGCTGAAGGTGTGCCAGTGCGGTGCCCCAGCCCTCCAGGACACAAGCCCACCTTGAATGTCTCAACCCTGGACTTCCTGAAGCGGCCTGCAGGTTCCCTGAACCCTGACCACCTCTGGTGACAGACTTGAAGCCTAAGGTCATCTCTGCACGTGGCTCTCCTGAACCAAGGAGAAGAGGACCAAAGGTGTCCCTACGTCCTCGCATCACAAGACTTGAGCCACCCTATTGGTTCAGTCGAATGCTCCCACCAACTCCCCCAGTCCTCACCTGCAGCTTCTGTTCCCCAGGACCATTTCCCATTAAAAACCAACGGGGCACCCAATGTCCTAAAGCACCTCTGCCGCTGGTTGCCCCAAGGTGACTTGTTGGTGCTGTCTTGGACAGTGTCCTGCACTTACCTTAACCCCTGAGAACTGGTCCCGTAAGTCACTGTTGAATGCCTGTATGCAACACAAGTGTTTTTTCTCCATAGGGTTGCATCGCTGCTTTAAAGACACTTCAAGTATCTTTCTATTTTACTTCAAAACTGCAACAGTATTTATCTTGGTTAAAGTAATGTGGTGTTGAAACATAATAGAAACAAAGTATCTATTTTTTCTAACAATTGGTCTCGAGTTCCTTTGTGAGTGTGTCTCATTTATTGCCCTCTGGAGAACAACAAATGCTTAGCACTACCTCCGGATAAGCCTAACTGCTTGCCTATACTACCACAGAGCAGAGCTTTTGGGATTGTCAATTGTAAAGCAGTAGGGGTCGCTTGGACTATCTGCATGGTGCCCCCATACATTGGTGCACTGCATAGCTAACCAGCTTCCTCCTAATATGAATTGTGAAGACTTCTGAAAGTAATAGCCTCCGTAAACCCTATGACGTTTGCAAAGTTTGCCATAGACCTTTTGTGAATGATGTGCAAGAAAAAATGTACAGAGCCACAGTTATGTGGTAGTGCCGAATGTCCCATAAATACTATTACAAATTATGTATGCCTCAATAGTATATCTGAGGATTTATATAGCACAAACCTAGCTACAAGTAAAGGAGCATTACACAAAGGTCGGTTAGAGAGCCAAGAGTACAGGGGAGTGGGATGGGGGAAGAGATGCAGGAAAGGTGGGGTGTGGGATTCCCAGCTAGGTTCCAGCATCCAGAGGGTTCTACGTTGGCTGAGATGGAGGGTCTCCAGTTCCTATGCTTCGCGCAGCTGGCTGAGTCTGGGAGAGGGCAAGGACCGTATTATTGGAGCGTAGCAAGAGAAGGCTTAGCACAATGTCTTCTGAAATAATGATCCTCCACGCATGACTTGTGGGCGGATGTAGTTATTTTTCACAGGCAAGTAAATGTCCTCTGCAAGTCCTTCAGGTGGAGAAGCGTCTCAGGGGGAAGTACTGGCACAATCCAGAGCACAGGGACACCCTCCCTCCCTCCCATCCCACTCCACTGCTGCTCTACCATTGCCTTAATTACTGCTCCCCTGGGCCTTTAATGTTCATTAGGCTCTTGTAACAAGCACAGGTCACTGTAACACCACCTGGGCACACTAATCCCTGCACCTGCGCACCAGCTCACTGTTGGAAAGTCTGATAGTCGATAGCATAGCACAAAAAGGGGAAAACAAGAAACCATGTGTAGAAAGTGACCGAACCAATGTCTCCTTTACAAAGCTAAGAAAGCCAATTTGGAAATAGGAATTGACCGATGCAGTCATTGTATGCCACAAGTTAAACAGTTGGAGCTTCTAATAATAAGTTACACATCACTATGGGTGCTTAATTCAATACCATGGCATAATTTTATGCAGTTAAAAGTATTTCTCAATATAAAGTATTCGAATACTTCAAAATAAAGTGCATTTTTAGTGGTGTTAGATAGGAAATGATTTGAAATGACCTGGTCTTCCTTTGCTGTGGTGGGATAACTGTGAGTGGACTAGAAATGCCAAATTTACAGTTTGAAGCTAGAAACTTGATGACTCAACTCTGGAAAGGACCGCCCAGTGTTGGATAGTTTGCATGTTCTCAGATTCTGAGAAAATTAAATGAAGGTGGTATAACTTGGATGTTAAACTTAATGAGAGGAATTCCTGGAGAAATATCCTGGAGAAACACTGTCCTTAATTTTGTAAAATAAAGTGCCAGGGCCCAAAGATGTTCTCAGAAACCAGGAGCCGACGCTGTTGAATGTCGTGAATGCCGAATACCAGGGCAGCGTAACCTTGGTTCCACCTCATGCCTCGTTCTTCCACCACCAAGCACTTCCTGCCCCTTTAATTCACTCTTGAAGGTTATTTTTTTCAAACTTTGCTTTCTCCCTTTGTCACTGCATTTCTCCCCTTTCCTCCTTTTGGATTTGTTCGCTCTCTTGTTCTGGGTCGGTCTGATGAGGAAAAAATACACGTCGGTCCCAAAAGAGTGCTGGTGGTCCCACCAGTTCAGATTAGGCACTGGAGATACATAAGGTCACCGAGAATGACTCAAGAGCGAAAGGCTGTCAGCCCATATCGGACCTGGACACAGCAAGAGCCACCACTTAGCTGTAGGTCTTCATATATAATTTAAATATAGGCAGAATCCTGGAGACCGACTTCATCTGCTTGGTAGATGTTTCACCAATAAGAAAGCTGCAATGCAGTGGAGAAATGACGTGCCTTGCAGCAGTCCATCCGTATCTAGTCCATGCATTCATTCTAATGTTTTCCGCAGCCAGAACTAAGAAAATACATATCGATAATAGTAATGCAAGAGCAACGACCCAGCTGGAGACCGTGTAGGATGTTTGACTGTGCAGCAGTCACTGAACTGGACTATCGCTGGTATTAATGACTCTATATAATCCAGTGGTGTCAGAAATTAGGTTAATTATTTTGGAGGGGGTGTCCTTGCCAACTCATTAAGCCCACTTTGGTTAGGTCAAAACAGTTCTCAGAAACTCTCTGCTCATCCTAGCTCTAGCAGAATCAGCAGACAATCCCCAGGACGTGTGCTAAGTTCAAGCACTGCCCACAGTTTGAGCTAAGAAAGCAACACATTACAATTCCCAAACCAATTTAGAAAATAGTCCATTGTAATCCGCAAAAAAGATGCCAACATCATCAAAATAGGTTAATGGGAACCCGAGACATGACTTTTTGAACTTTTAAGGCAAGTTCCTATCCATGCTGCTTACAATTTGGTGCACTGCTCCATCCACCGGATGGAGCAGTGCACCAAACTGCTTCCTTTCAAAGTGAGATTTTTTTTTTTTTTTTAAATACAAAATATAATGCTCCCCTCGCCATGGGATTTGTCTCCCAGGACAGGGGGGGTATTTAGTGTCCTGGTGGTAACAGAAAGTGAAATTTAACCTCTAAATCTGCCCATCTAAGTTAGGAGGGTGGAATCCAGTGTCTGTCTCCTATGGCCCTTACTCTGTAAGGCCGTCAGAGAGGTTTTATTCTGGCAGAGACGGAGTAGTTGCCCCCAGGATTCAGTGGTGGCCGGCAGCTTTAGGAGGGAGGGGGTGGGCGGGAAAGCACATTCTTTCACACACGCACGCACATTCTTACACGCACGCACATTCTTTCACACACAGACACATACGCACGCACATTCTTTCACACACAGACACATACGCACGCACATCCATTAACAACACTCATAACATTCAAACATGCACGCACCAAACATTCATTTTAAAACATCACACACACACACACACACACACACACACACACACACACCCTCCCCCTCTTCAGCCTCCAGGTCCCAGGAGGGTTGGGACTGCTGCCTTCCCTCGCTTGCTGACTTTTGGTCAGCCAATGAGGGAAGGCAGCAGTCCCAGCTTCGTCACAGAGTGGGATGGGGCCAGTGAGATTGCTGACCCCACCCCACTCTGTGAAGAAGTGTCACTGATTGACACTCGCCCTGGGCACTTCAGGGCTTAAACCTGAAACGCTCAGGTCAAAGTCAATGGGTGACGCTTTCCTCGTCACCCGGGGAGGGCCTTGAGGCACATTTCCTGAGCCGAGGAGGTCACGCCCATAGGAGCTGTGACCTCCTCAGCCCAGCAATGTTCACCTCAGGCAGCCAGGAGTCTGCGCAAATTGCACATGTCTGCTCCTGGCTGCCTGAGCCGAGCATGAAGAGTGTCTGTCAGGCTGACCTTTGTTCAGCCTGACACACTCTTCATGAGGGGAAAAAGGTGGGGGGGCGTGGCCCCTCCGCCCTAAAGGACGGGCTGCGCCTGCCAGGATTAAACCTAAGGCCTGCGTACACATAAATCTGGCAGGCCATGGCTTGGTGATGTAGATACTCCATCCAAATTTCCGCCTACATACAATTTATAAAAGAGATTTACACTTTGTAACATGCACACGTGTGTCCCCCTTTACAAGAGGGATTAAATAACCAGGTGAAGGTGCTGGACAACCATCACAAGTGGGAGCACAAAACAGTTCAGCCTTCTTCCCCTTTTGTTGTGAGACTTTGAGCCGCACATCAGCTGCCATTGTGTGTCATTCATGTGTGCGTGTATGTGTGTGTGATTTTTGGGACGTTCAATGTGTAATCGATTTATCTTTGATTGTATGTAGAGTAGTATTAAACTCAAAAGTAGCCATTTTATAAATATTGTATTTACAATTTGAAATTTTCCAAGCAACTGCATCTGTAATGTTGGTGTAACCCTGTAATACTGAGGGCTCTGTTGTGAGTCAGTACATCAGTTACTACCGCAGAGAATCTACATTGTTTTTCTACAGTTACTTTGCGGTGCACTACACCACATGGTGTAATATAGATATGTAACTCAGCGGTGGCTGCTAAAGTGTAGTTGAGGTTCAGCAGCACTTTCCATTGAAAGATATTTTTTTTAACTTGTTTATAGCATTTGTCCCTAAAGGCAGGTCTGCACCTAAACTGGCAACCACCCGGCGCAGTCAGCTAAGGCCCACCATGTCCATATTTGTGAAGACCCAGGCAGGGTGAAAAAGTTAAGGGTTGGGTGTAAAAGTTACTTTTTCTCATTTTGGTTCCCATTGGAAACCTTGCACGACTACAGCCAAAACCAGTGAATAGACTTAGACCAAATTTGAAACGGCAATAAAAAAATGAAATTGGATTTTTCACTTTATGAACAACAACAAAAAACACCCTTTATCAGCAACCCCAGAGAAGTGTTTGGGGATACCCTGAGGTGTAGAAACGTGCAGTAAAAACAGGGTGCAATGATAAAATCACAATTGTAATGAAAATCTCGATTTTGTGGCTGCCATTTTGGGACAAGCCTTGTCACTGTTTTGTGGTGAAAATTGTGATTTTCATTTAAATTGCAATTTTTTTTATTAAAAAATGGGCCAGTAACCCACTGTGCACAGCCAAAGGGTTTAGTGGCCGGGGATGGCTGTCTGCATTGGCAACCAGTGATGTTTGGCTGCCGTGGTGGATTGGGGGTAGCAACCTCAGCTTGGTGCCTGCGGCTAACCCCTTTGTTTGCCGACCTGGGGATCAGAGCTCAGTTTTTAACTTTTTTTTTCTATTAAAAAAGACATGCATGTATCACACATACATGCATGCACCACTGTTGTGGTTCTTCTAACTAGTCCAGAGTTTCCATAGGTAGAGATTTCTTTTTTGTTTCTTTAATATTGTCGGCACCATGTGTTTAATCTGCCCACATTTTCAGGATGCCCAAGCAGATTGGGCCTATTCCCAGTTTATAATATGATAAAAAAGCACACGTATTCACTGGAAAAACCTCCTTAAATTTGCCAGTTATAGTTTGGAGAGCTAATTATTACTTGAGTTCATGTCATGCATTGTTTATGACCTCACATATTACATCACTCCTGACATGTTAAATGACATTGATGAAATCACTGAGGACATCTCAAATTACCTTATTTATGACATCATACTTTCCCTGTGACATCATTGTATAAGGATTGTGTGGTGGAAGTAATTCAGCATGCTGCACCTGTGCCTAATTTTCTATCAACATTCAAGTGGTAATGGACATATCTTGCGACCACATGCTGGACACGTAGTATATCTGTCAAGTCAACCACATTTTGCAGATGATACCTTAACAAGCAAAATACTTCCATGGACCTTAATAGGCTCACAGTCTATGTAAACCGTAAACACTCACCAAAAAAGAGTTTATACCTTTATTTACCTTAACAGGGGTCACCCTCTTAAAGACTCCACAGGACCTGCAGTCGAGAGGTTAACAGGTATGGTTCTGTCACTGTTAAGACACCTTCTGCCAGGCCATACGGACAACCCTTCCTAGTTTGTTGAAATGTCCTAAACACATTTCTAAGATGAGTACTTTGATATACAACCTTAAAGCAATGCTTACAACCCAAATTTGAACACTCAAAGTGGGTTTCCGCTATATACTGCAATATTCAACAGTCTGTACTGCCTCAAAGCCTTCAGCGTATTCCTGGAAATAAATATCCTCTTCCCCTACACAAACATCCTAGTTACATAGAATTTATCTATAGCACTGTATTACAACTATTTAACTTGGGCATGTGCCCAGACATCCACTGGTGGATAATCTACTGTCCATATAAACTTTGGCTTTTCTCGCGTCTGTTTTGCAACAGGCTTCAGGTTTAAGCCTCCGCCTACTTTGAAACATTCTTCTGCAACCCACATGAAGTGCGCTCAACCTTTAACTTGTTGAACATGAGTATTACTTGCACCCCCAAACTTTACTAGTTTATAAACAGTGCAGCACTTCACTTTCCACATGCACACTCCAGGGCTTACACTATTTCTATTCTATGCATTCACATGTGTGGACGCACAGTAGTTCTGTGCTGAATAGGACTATATGCCCTTTAATGACTTACTTTTGAGGTTCGAGCCTGTGAGTGTGTGCTCTAGTGCATGCATTTGACTTGCAAGACTCTTAGCAAAAAGGGGTTTAGAGCCCGCCTGTTGTTTACCATTTGTTGACACCAGTGCCCTTCTTCTTAGCAGCCTTCTAATAGACCAGCGCACTGCCAACATCACATCCGTTCCTTACAGTGGAGCAGGGACCAAGAACAGATTGATTCAGCGTAGTATGTGCCGGTCCGCTGTTCCAGACGTGATTCAGGTACTACTCCCCCCCCCCCCCCCCCCCCCCCAAATCCCCCTGCTACTGCTCACTCCATAGTGTTTTTTTTCTGGTTTACTTTCTAGTTGCTCCCCTGCCCTCCCTTCTCAAGAATGGTGGGAGTCGCAGGCTCCCTTTCTCCAGGCTGCCGGTCATTGAGTTGCACTATGAGATGGTTCTACTCTCCTCTTAAGCAGGCTCATGTTCCGAGTTCTTTCTTTCACAACCACCAGGCCCTTGAAGCTGCTGTAAATCTAAATCTAACTTGAGCAAGATTCCCGATGCCTAGTGCTGCTTTGAGCTGGGTACTGTGGCCCCTGGGTTCCCAGCTGATACCTGTAGGCTGCACATTCAGACGCCTTGAGTGCACTGTGCACGTTGTCATCATTGCCCAGGTCTGGCAGCCACTGCAGTGCTTCTCGCAAGTGAGGCGTAAGGGGTGCAGCATCATGGCTTTTCTGTCCCAGTACGTCTGTGCAGGTGTGGCCATCTCACTCAGAGGCACATCCTCTTCAAAAGGGGGGGGGCGGGGGTGGGGTTATGAGCTCTTTACAAAGTAACTTCATTGATAAACTCTCCACATGTTCAGGGGTTGGGAGCACCACCTCAACATCGCTCAACACTAGCAGAGCACAGCTTTAGCACCACTGCAGCATCAGCGCAGCACCACCTGAGCATAACTGGGCACCAGCGCAGCACCACCTCAGCACCACCTCCGCACCAGCGCAGCACCTCCTCAGCACCTCCACGCACCACCTCAGCAACGCTCAGCACTAGCAGAGCACAGCTTTAGCACCACTGCAGCATCAGCGCAGCACCACCTGAGCACAACTGGGCAGCAGCACCACCTCAGCACCAGCGCAGCACCACCTCCGCACCAGCGCAGCACCTCCTCAGCAACTCCATGCACCACCTCAGCATCGCTCAGCACTAGCAGAGCACAGATTTACCACCACTGCAGCATCAGCGCAGCACCACCTCCGCATAACTGAGCACCTGTGCAGCACCATCACAGCACCACCTCTGCATCAGTGCACACCACCTCAGCACCAGCGCAGCACCACCTCCGCATCAGTGCACACCACCGGAGCATCACTCTGTACCAGCACAGCACCACCTCAGCATCATTCAGCAACACCTTAGCACAGCCACAGCACCACCTCAGCATCATCGCAGCACCAGAACCTCATTATCCTCTCAGCATCAATACAACATCACTCGGCAGCACCTGAGCACAACCTCTGCACCAGCGCAACACCCCCTGAGCACCATCACAGCACCATATCAGCATTACACCAGTGGCGTAACGAAAATTGAGGGGGGTGTCCCCTGCAAAGTACATGGGATTTCTCCCAGACTCAGGCAACCTAGGGCCAGGGCACTGTGCTGAGGAGGCCCCAGGGAGCTGAGCTCGCCCCCCGCACTGCAGGAGTTCCGGAGTCCTATATTACATCACTGCAAAGCACCATCTCAGCATTACCTCTGCATCAGTGCACCAACACTAACTCGCCACCAGCGCAGCCCCACCACAGCATCCACGCAGTACAATGCAGCATCAGCACAGCATCATCTCAGCAGTCGCTCAGCATCACCTCATCACCAGCACCAGTGCAGCTTCACAGCAACATCTCCGCACCAGTGCAGCACAATCTCAGCATCACTCCAACATTCAGCACCACCTCAGCATCACTCAACATCAGCACAGCACCACTTTAACAGCACATAAGCACCAGTGCAGCACCACCACATCAGCACAGCACCACCTCACACCAGTGCAGCACCACTTAAGTACCAGTGCAGCATCATCTAAGCCCTACCGTGGCAATAGCACAGCACCAGTGCATGACCACATCAGCACCATCTCTGCAACAGTGCAGCACCACTTAAGTACCAGTGCAGCATCATCTAAGCCCTACCGTGGCAATAGCACAGCACCAGTGCATGACCACATCAGCACCATCTCTGCAACAGTGCAGCACCAGCACAGATTCAGCACAGTACCACCTCACCACCAGTGCAGCACCCTTCAGCACAGCACCACAGCCTCAGAATCAGTGCAGCTCCACTTCAGCACAGCTTCACCCAGCTCCACCTCCGCATCACTCTGCTCCACCTGAGCATCAGCATAGCAACACCAAAGCTCCAGCTCAGCATCAGCACAGCACCACCTCTGTATCAGTGCATCACCACAAGTGCAGCCCCACCTAAGCACTAGTACGGCACCAGCGTAGCACCACCTCAACACCATTGCATCATCACCTGAGCAGCAACTCAACACCAACGCAGTGCCACTTCAGCATCAGTGCAGCACCAGCTTAGCATTACCCGCACACCCGCTTAGGATTATTTAGTACCACCTGAAACCCAGCGCAGTACTACCTGAGCACCAATACAGCACCGGTGCAGCACTACTACCTCAGCATGACTCAACACTGCCTCCGTATCACTCAGCACGACTAGTGCAGCAGCCACTCGGCACCACCTCAGCACGACCACCTCAATATCACTCAGTGCCACCTCACCACCACTTGAGCACCACCTCAACATCAATCAGCACTGCATCTTCATCACCTCCGCACCAGCACAGCATCACTGCAGTACCAGTGCAGCAGTGCCTCAGCACCAGCACAGCGCCACTTCAGCTCCACATCAGCACCAGTGCAGCACCACCACCTCAGGATCAGCCCAGCACCAACTCAACACCAGTGGAGCGTCACCTCGGCACAGCACCACCTAGCACCAGCAGAGACCCACCTCTTTATCACTCAGCACCAGCACAGACCACCTTAGCACCAGCAGAGACCCACCTCTTTATCACTCAGCACCAGCACAGACCACCTTAGCACCAGCAGAGACCCACCTCTTTATCACTCAGTACCAGCACAGCACCACCTTAGCACCAGCAGAGACCCACCTCTTGACCCCTCAGCACCAGCACAGCACCACCTTAGCACCAGCAGAGACCTACCTCTTTATCACTCAGCACCAGCACAGCACCACCTAGCACCAGCAGAGACCCACCTCTTTATCACTCAGCACCAGCAGAGACCCACCTCTTTATCACTCAGTACCAGCACAGCACCACCTTAGCACCAGCAGAGACCCACCTCTTGATCCCTCAGCACCAGCACAGCACCACCTTAGCACCAGCAGAGACCCACCTCTTTATCACTCAGCACCAGCTTAGCACCAGCAGAGACCCACCTCTTTATCACTCAGTACCAGCACAGCACCACCAGAGACCCACCTCTTGATCCCTCAGCACCAGCACAGCACCACCTAGCACCAGCAGAGATCCGCCTCTTTATCACTCAGCACCAGCACAGACCACCTTAGCACCAGCAGAGACCCACCTCTTGATCCCTCAGCACCAGCACAGCACCACCTTAGCACCAGCAGAGACCCACCTCTTTATCACTCAGCACCAGCACAGACCACCTTAGCACCAGCAGAGACCCACCTCTTTGTCACTCAGCACCAGCACAGACCACCTTAGCACCAGCAGAGACCCACCTCTTTATCACTCAGCACCAGCACAGCACCACCTTAGCACCAGCAGAGACCCACCTCTTTATCCCTCAGCACCAGCACAGCACCACCTTAGCACCAGCAGAGACCCACCTATTGATCCCTCAGCACCAGCACAGACCACCTTAGCACCAGCCGAGACCCACCTCTTTATCACTCAGCACCAGCACAGCACCACCTTAGCACCAGCAGAGACCCACCTCTTTATCCCTCAGCACCAGCACAGCACCACCTTAGCACCAGCAGAGACCCTCCTCTTTATCACTCAGCACCAGCACAGCACCACCTTAGCACCAGCAGAGACCCACCTCTTTATCCCTCAGCACCAGCACAGCACCACCTTAGCACCAGCAGAGACCCTCCTCTTTGTCACTCAGCACCAGCACAGCACCGCCTTAGCACCAGCAGAGACCCGCCTCTTTGTCACTCAGCACCAGCACAGACCACCTTAGCACCAGCAGAGACCCACCTCTTTATCACTCAGCACCAGCACAGACCACCTTAGCACCAGCAGAGACCCACCTCTGTCACTCAGCACCAGCACAGCACCACCTTAGCACCAGCAGAGACCCACCTCTTGATCCCTCAGCACCAGCACAGACCACCTTAGCACCAGCAGAGACCCACCTCTTGATCCCTCAGCACCAGCACAGACCACCTTAGCACCAGCAGAGACCCGCCTCTTTATCACTCAGCACCAGCACAGCACCACCTTAGCACCAGCAGAGACCCACCTCTTGATCCCTCAGCACCAGCACAGACCACCTTAGCACCAGCAGAGACCCACCTCTTGATCCCTCAGCACCAGCACAGACCACCTTAGCACCAGCAGAGACCCACCTCTTTATCACTCAGCACCAGCACAGCACCACCTTAGCACCAGCAGAGACCCACCTCTTTATCACTCAGCACCAGCACAGCACCACCTTAGCACCAGCAGAGACCCACCTCTTTATCCCTCAGCACCAGCACAGCACCACCTTAGCACCAGCAGAGACCCTCCTCTTTGTCACTCAGCACCAGCACAGCACCGCCTTAGCACCAGCAGAGACCCACCTCTTTATCACTCAGCACCAGCACAGCACCACCTTAGCACCAGCAGAGACCCACCTCTTTATCCCTCAGCACCAGCACAGCACCACCTTAGCACCAGCAGAGACCCTCCTCTTTGTCACTCAGCACCAGCACAGCACCGCCTTAGCACCAGCAGAGACCCGCCTCTTTATCCCTCAGCACCAGCACAGCACCACCTTAGCACCAGCAGAGACCCTCCTCTTTGTCACTCAGCACAGCACCGCCTTAGCACCAGCAGAGACCCGCCTCTTTGTCACTCAGCACCAGCACAGACCACCTTAGCACCAGCAGAGACCCACCTCTGTCACTCAGCACCAGCACAGCACCACCTTAGCACCAGCAGAGACCCACCTCTTGATCCCTCAGCACCAGCACAGACCACCTTAGCACCAGCAGAGACCCGCCTCTTTATCACTCAGCACCAGCACAGCACCACCTTAGCACCAGCAGAGACCCACCTCTTGATCCCTCAGTACCAGCACAGACCACCTTAGCACCAGCAGAGACCCACCTCTTGATCCCTCAGCACCAGCACAGACCACCTTAGCACCAGCAGAGACCCACCTCTTTATCACTCAGCACCAGCACAGCACCACCTTAGCACCAGCAGAGACCCACCTCTTTATCCCTCAGCACCAGCACAGCACCACCTTAGCACCAGCAGAGACCCGCCTCTTTATCCCTCAGCACCAGCACAGCACCACCTTAGCACCAGCAGAGACCCGCCTCTTTATCACTCAGCACCAGCACAGCACCACCTTAGCACCAGCAGAGACCCACCTCTTTATCACTCAGCACAGCACCACCTTAGCACCAGCAGAGACCCACCTCTTTATCCCTCAGCACCAGCACAGCACCACCTTAGCACCAGCAGAGACCCTCCTCTTTGTCACTCAGCACCAGCACAGCACCGCCTTAGCACCAGCACAGACCCGCCTCTTTGTCACTCAGCACCAGCACAGACCACCTTAGCACCAGCAGAGACCCACCTCTTTATCACTCAGCACCAGTACAGACCACCTTAGCACCAGCAGAGACCCACCTCTGTCACTCAGCACCAGCACAGCACCACCTTAGCACCAGCAGAGACCCACCTCTTGATCCCTCAGCACCAGCACAGACCACCTTAGCACCAGCAGAGACCCACCTCTTGATCCCTCAGCACCAGCACAGACCACCTTAGCACCAGCAGAGACCGCCTCTTTATCACTCAGCACCAGCACAGCACCACCTTAGCACCAGCAGAGACCCACCTCTTGATCCCTCAGCACCAGCACAGACCACCTTAGCACCAGCAGAGACCCACCTCTTGATCCCTCAGCACCAGCACAGACCACCTTAGCACCAGCAGAGACCCACCTCTTTATCACTCAGCACCAGCACAGCACCGCCTTAGCACCAGCAGAGACCCACCTCTTTATCCCTCAGCACCAGCACAGCACCGCCTTAGCACCAGCAGAGACCCTCCTCTTTGTCACTCAGCACCAGCACAGCACCGCCTTAGCACCAGCAGAGACCCACCTCTTTATCACTCAGCACCAGCACAGCACCACCTTAGCACCAGCAGAGACCCACCTCTTTATCCCTCAGCACCAGCACAGCACCACCTTAGCACCAGCAGAGACCCTCCTCTTTGTCACTCAGCACCAGCACAGCACCGCCTTAGCACTAGCAGAGACCCGCCTCTTTATCCCTCAGCACCAGCACAGCACCACCTTAGCACCAGCAGAGACCCTCCTCTTTGTCACTCAGCACCAGCACAGCACCGCCTTAGCACCAGCAGAGACCCGCCTCTTTGTCACTCAGCACCAGCACAGACCACCTTAGCACCAGCAGAGACCCACCTCTGTCACTCAGCACCAGCACAGCACCACCTTAGCACCAGCAGAGACCCACCTCTTGATCCCTCAGCACCAGCACAGACCACCTTAGCACCAGCAGAGACCCGCCTCTTTATCACTCAGCACCAGCACAGCACCACCTTAGCACCAGCAGAGACCCACCTCTTGATCCCTCAGTACCAGCACAGACCACCTTAGCACCAGCAGAGACCCACCTCTTGATCCCTCAGCACCAGCACAGACCACCTTAGCACCAGCAGAGACCCACCTCTTTATCACTCAGCACCAGCACAGCACCACCTTAGCACCAGCAGAGACCCACCTCTTTATCCCTCAGCACCAGCACAGCACCACCTTAGCACCAGCAGAGACCCGCCTCTTTATCCCTCAGCACCAGCACAGCACCACCTTAGCACCAGCAGAGACCCGCCTCTTTATCACTCAGCACCAGCACAGCACCACCTTAGCACCAGCAGAGACCCACCTCTTTATCACTCAGCACCAGCACAGCACCACGTTAGCACCAGCAGAGACCCACCTCTTTATCCCTCAGCACCAGCACAGCACCACCTTAGCACCAGCAGAGACCCACCTCTTTATCACTCAGCACCAGCACAGCACCACCTTAGCACCAGCAGAGACCCTCCTCTTTATCACTCAGCAGCAGCACAGCACCACCTTAGCACCAGCAGAGACCCTCCTCTTTATCACTCAGCACCAGCACAGACCACCTTAGCACCAGCAGAGACCCACCTCTTGATCCCTCAGCACCAGCACAGCACCGCCTTAGCACCAGCAGAGACCCACCTCTTTATCACTCAGCACCAGCACAGCACCACCTTAGCACCAGCAGAGACCCACCTCTTTATCCCTCAGCACCAGCACAGACCACCTTAGCACCAGCAGAGACCCACCTCTTGATCCCTCAGCACCAGCACAGACCACCTTAGCACCAGCAGAGACCCACCTCTTGATCCCTCAGCACCAGCACAGGACCACCTTAGCACGAGCAGAGACCCACCTCTTTATCACTCAGCACCAGCACAGCACCACCTAGCACCAGCAGACACCTCCGCACCACTGAAGTCCACGGGCACCGCTTCGGAGTCTGAGACCCGCAGACTATGGACGGCATCTTTGGGGCGCAGCAGACTCTGCGTCCAAGGCTTGGCACCCACCTGGTTATCGTGAGGTGTGCGGCGGGCAGCGGGGTTGTTGGTACTAGTGAGATTCTAATTCGAATCACCTTCAGTTAAGCACATATTAATGAAATCTACATTGATTAAAGTATCTTAGCGTCACCATGAAGAAGTCTGCAGGTAAAGCAATGTGGCAACATTTGTGTGCTTGCACCCAAATACATGGCATGTGCTCAAGAAACACACACGAGCTCCGCCAGCGACAACACTCGCCATGTGATGTCTCTGATATTGTTAAGTTTCCACACCCCTCGGTTTTGTTACTTTTTCAAAGCACCCCCCCCCCTGCAGTCACGTGCTTTAATGTCACGTGTGCCTGTCAATCAGCCCTGATTTGTCAGAAACTCAAACTAAGACACAGCTGTGTGAAGGAGCAACTCCCCATCAGCGCAGCACCGGGACTTGTGGAGCTGCGGGTCCTGGCGTGGTTAGTGTTCACTTAGGACTGATCTTCTGCCAGTCGTGGCCTTAACACGGGGCGTGTCCACAGCTGTGGCCTCTTGGAAGTCCTGTATTTGTTTCTAGTCGAGGCACGAACGTCTTTAGCATCTTATACCCACCACACATTGTGCATTTCAAAATTCCTTCCTGTGGGATGTCATTTAAGGTTTTATGCAGAGTTGGTAATAAGGTCCGAGGAGAGATGGTCAGCGAGGCCTCTTTTGTTTTAGGCTAGCTCTTTCATTTTAAGTTCAGGAATGCAAATTGCAAAATGCAAATTGACAAGCATGTGGAAGACATGTACTAATATGTTTTGCTTTGTTTGGCAAGATCTTGCTTACGCTCTAAGCATATTTTAGACGGTCCACTCTCATGAAGTAAGTAGAAAATAACCAGTATGAACAGTGTGTGGTGTGTGTTGTGTTTTTTTTTTTTTTTTTTTTTTTTTTTGTGGTGGTTATTGAAAGCTTTAGCGGGACCGAAGAAACGTTTTGACCTGTGTTTCTGTTATAAGTTTAATTTGTTGCAGGTAGGCTTCCTCCCTGTGTAATCTGTAACACTATATAAAAGCATTTATTTATTTATATATATATATATATATATATATATATATATATATATATATATATATATATATATATATATTTTTTATTATTTATTCAGAAATATGTAATCTCAATGACTAACTCATTGAGGAAATGTGATTTTCACAGATCATTTGAATCCTGTCCAATAATGTTTGATCACACATTAGTCAATGACAGAATACTGCCACTTGACTCAATTCACATTAAAAAAAAACTTTCTACAGTCGCATTGTGTTACTGTAGTGTTAATGACTGGCTCCAAGGCCAGTAATTGGTTTGTTTCGTAAAAACGTCGTTTGCTTGTGCGTATTACATAAGCATTTTGAGCAATTTTAACTACTGACAAACACATTTTTGTTTCTTTACTTTGACAGACGTCAAATGTCAGTTGTCATACTTTTTAGGTTTCGCCTAAGATAGCGCCTTCACTGCCACTTACAAGACATTTCGCTAGAATACAGCGGGCTTAGAGCCCATCCGTGCTTCCCATTGATTGCTCTCATTTGTTGGAGCCTCTTTGGTTAGCTCGTGCCAGCTTCACTTCCTCTTGTGTTCGGCCCTCCCCTGGAGCATAGCCCAAGTACTTGTGGCCGCCACCTGTGCTAATTTTTGTCTCTCGCTCATGTGCCTCTATGCCCATTCCACTCCCTGTGTTGCTTTTGTTAGTCTGCTGCTCTACTCCGTATTGCTGCTCTTCCCCTCCACATCTGACCATGTTGTTGCCCTCCCAGGCTCACTACTGCACCCTATTAACAAATAAAAGAAATCTGATTAAGTGGCTGCAGGGCTGCATCTTTTTGTGGGTGTGCATGCATATTTAAAGCATCCACCTGCCTACAAAATGATACGGCCCTGCAACTGTGCTGCTGTACTTTTTTCTCCTTTTTCTGGATAACCCCTTGCTCGCAATCTTTTTATCACCCTATTCTCCTCCTCTTTGTAAGATTCCAAGGTACTATAATTCCTTCTTGCCCCGAGTAATTCACAATATGGAATATTCCACTTCAAGTTAGTAGGGTGATGACTGCTCGCATGCAGGATATTGTTGCCGGCTGCATCTTTACGATATAGCCTCGTCTGTAGAGTATTGCCCTGAATTTC
Source organism: Pleurodeles waltl (assembly GCF_031143425.1). Taxonomy (NCBI): domain Eukaryota; kingdom Metazoa; phylum Chordata; class Amphibia; order Caudata; family Salamandridae; genus Pleurodeles; species Pleurodeles waltl. Next base: position 1,500,049,082 of record NC_090447.1, read on the forward strand.
CAATAATACATCCAGGAATTGCATTCTCGTTGGATGTATTTTCCTAGTAAATCTTAAATTTAAAGTGTTATCGGAAATATGATCCAAGAATTCCTCCAATTCTTGATGATAAAAAGATTGCGAGCAAGGGGTTATCCAAACAAGGTATTATGAATAGCCAGTGAGAAAGTAACCAGAATCAAAAGGGAAACTTTGCTGATAAAAACCCAGAAGAAGGAGAATGTAATCCCTGAGATGAGGATAATTACATTGTATAATAATGTGAATCCAGTAATCAGGAAGGCAGTGATGAAGCATTGGCATTTAGTTAAGAATGACCCTATAATTGGGAAGACTTTGGCTTCTCGTCCACAGTTTACGTACCGGAAGGCAAAGTCTTTACATTATATTTTGGTTCATAGTTATTTGAGTGGACCGAGTCATAAATACCTTGGTTGGTTTAGTCAACAAAAGGGTTTCTATAAGTGTGGTAGGTGCAAGGCATGCAATAATAGTAGAAATGTAAGACATACAAGACAGCTCTGGGTGAGATTAGGAGGATCAATAAAGCTATCTCTTGTGTTTCCGATCATTGTATTTATGTTTTACAATGCCCCTGTGGGTTACAATATGTTGGTAGCACAATTGGTCCTGTAAAGAAGAGGATTTTGGAACGCTATAGAGCCATTAAGAATTATGATGCTTCATATCCGGTTGCTAGACATCGGTCAAAAATGCGTAATCGTGACCATAACTGTTTGGTATTTTTTTGGTATTGATAAAATTGAGAGGAACATACGTGGAGGGGAATCGAGAGACTCCTGAGGATAAGGGAGTCAGAATACATTAGACTCCTTGGGACTAAGACACCAGGGGGTTTAAACGAGCATAATACAAAGGTAGTGGTTGAAATTTGTGACATTCTCATGACTGTCTTAATATTGAATGGTTTCATGAGTCCAGTGCTATTCCAGTATGGGTACAGTTTAATTGTGGCCACTTGGCCAATTTTGAGACTTTGCAGTGGAGAATGTACATATATAAGAGGTTGTATACATTAATTGCTTTCTTCCTCTTTTTCCTTTCCTTTTTAATATTGATTTAAAATTCCAGCAATTGGGTATTAGATCATTCTGACTGGAATAGCCAACATGATTCTGTTAAACAGAAAATGTAGCAGTTGATGTCAATTTAGTTATACACTAAATGTTTTATATTGGATAGCTTGTCTCAATATTTATTTTCATTTTATTTCACGCATTTTTATTTAATTTAATGTTGGTTTTGTTAGATGTAATTAATGTGTATATTGTGGAACCATTTGGTATTTTCCTGTATGGGATAGTGTTTCTTTTATGTTTATGAATTGGGAGCATAAAATGTCAGAGGGGAATGGGCACAGTTTAAAAAAAAAAAAAAATTGGCCATGATGAAGACGCTGTTGTGTTGAAACGCGTTGCCATTTTAGAAGTAGTTTTTGAACTGTTTGATTAAATAAAGCCCTTGGCTTCAGGAGCTGACACGTTGGGTGCGTCTTTCTTTTTCTGCCCTTGAATGGAGTGGCAGAAATAATATATTCACATGAAACGGATACCACGACCGTTTGTCTGCACCAGCCTCGTTTGGTGGACGTAGCCGGTTAATCATGGGACTTTGGAGTGGCAGAAATAATATATTCATATTATTGTATATATACATATACACATACACACACTGTAAAGGCACAATCTGTAGGTATATTTAGGTACGAGTTTCAAATAGCTGTGTGAGTTATGGATTGTGGTCCTAATCACAATTTAATAATTTCAGTGGTTTTTTGGTTTTAATTGATAACTGTAACTGCAATTCAACTGTGATTTATTTTTGTTTGTGATTTGTTTTTCAAACGTATGTTGTTATAACTAAATCTAACCATAACTTCACTTCACTTGAACTTTTGCTTTACGTCACTGAAAATATATGTATTCATCGGAAAAGATTAAAAACATGAACAGATCTGAACAAGCAATGCAATTCTAAGTAAATTAGGGCATACAAAACTATGTTCATCAAATATAAAGAACATTTAATGTAATTACATTGTAAAAGTTCAGATTCAACTGGTACCTAGTTCAATGATGAAAATAACAGATTCAGCTAAATTAATCTACCTGCAAAAATAGTGTTAATTTACTAGTCTTGATATTGCCTGACCCACCAGTTTGCTGAAGTAGAGGTCTTAAAGTGATGGTAACATATTTAGGTGATGCCTTAACAAGGGCACCTGATGAAGATTGCACTTGCTGTATGTCTGTGACATTATTAAATTAGTGAGTTAATTAAATACCCTTGTCTTAACTGGATTTGCTTATGCTGAAGTACTGTTGCTAAATTTGAGATTTTTATGTTTTGCCTCTCTAGTATCATGAGCTGAATACATTGTTCCCTATACTACATCATGTACATATCGATCGCAATACAAAAAACTAGGTATCATTTAATTGATGACATGTGGTATATGACATGTCTGGAGGCAGGACTTACTGCGAGCTTTGAAGTGAATACACAGTTGTCATGTTGAGACTACCCACGCTTAATGGGTGAGAAGCTGGTGGTATAAAACATGGGTCGGCGCAGCCTGGAGGAAGGCTTTACACATGTGGAGGTTGCCCAATGTTCCTTTGCCCTCTGTGGTCCAGTGAAGATGGTGTTTGCCGTCCTGGAAAATAAAGCATATCTTCCCTTGTGCATCATGGCGTCCTTGCTAGGCATCAGGCTTTGCTGCTGCAGCCCAGACCATTGCTTCCTGGATTGTGGTTCAAGGTTTTGGGTGAACTATTTTGTATTTGTAACCCAAAATGTTTCTCAGTGACTTCTCAGAGAAATACATGGATAGATGGAAAACAAACTTTGAACTGTTATTTCAGCTTATGTTTAGTGGCCAACGACTTGGGGACAATTACATTATTTAAAAACTTGAATTCTTTTGTCAAGGGTCCATGATTATGATTTGTTTGTGTGAGGAGCACTTATGGTGTAAGAGGTGTTGAATAAGTGATATGTGTTTGTTGAGATTAGGAATCACAGTGAGAGAATGATTGCAAATTATGTTACTGTTGTTTTGCAGACCAATCAGAACCTAAAGGATATCATATCAGGAAGCACCCATATCTAAAGGATTATCTTATTAATAGGGAGGAGACATAATACATCTGTAAATGATTAGTTATGTTTTTGCTTCTCTTCACCTTCAGGAGTGTCAGTACATATACATTAAGATCTTGGATACTAATACTTATCCAGGGTTTGATATGAAGCTGTCACTGATCAGCTCCAGTATACCCTCCCAGTTAAGTGTGCCCTACAAATCTACATAACATAACCTTTAAGAATGCAGTCCTTTGTGCAAAAGTTTATATATACTTTTTTAAATATTTAGATATCCTTGCCAAGTAAACGTCTATCTCCAAAGTCTCCTGCAGCTAGTCAGGCACATAAAGTACAATGTTGAAAAATGTATTAATCATTGTGTGCTTCCTGGAAAGAAAGCTACAGTATCCGTGATGAGGCATTAGGCATCACAAACCACCTGGATATTTAGAGAGTAGTGACGTCTATAATTTCTATAAATGTACTCTGTGATGGACAAATGAGGATATGTGTTCTATCCACACAATGGATTACATTAGGCAAATGTGCTATAGAACGGAGTGCTTCCTTTGTGGTTTGTATATCAGCTAGTGTGTTATGGGGAAAAACTATGGGCATGAACATGTTGACGGATTGTATCCAGAAAATGTTGGACTAGGCACTCTGTGAGTATCCTTCACTAACTGCTAGTGTGATAACTACCAGATGTAAGGCGGAGAAGGCTACACAGGACCCCACACTATGTATAAGTATACCCACACAAAGCTGGATGGATCTTTCTAAAGAAGGCTGTAACTCAGAAATTACATTTAAAATCAATCCTTACTAAGGTCCTCATTTAGAGTTGGGTGCATGGTACTTTGTCTAGCAGAAAGTGTAGGACCCATCAGCTCCAGAACCCCGACAGATAACTGTCCACCAAATTTAAGGATGACCACCAGCCCAGAGATCCCCTCTGTACGTTGAAAGGAGCCGTCATCGTGGCAGTTCCTCTAATGTTCAAAATGTTTGATGGACTGCTGCTGTTGGTTTTAACCACAGTTTAAAAAAAAAAAAAACTTTTCAAAGTTTTTGTTTTTCAGTAACAAACTCCTAAAGTGGGAGTTTGTTGCTAAAAAAAAAAAAAAACGAATGACTCCACTGCCTGGGAGTTTTCTCCCTGAGAGTGTGGGTCTTTATTGGGTCTTTTCTTTTTTTTTTTTCACTGCTAGATTTTCCCTGCAGGTGACAAACAAAGACATTTACCCTAAATAAGGTTGGTGGTGTAAGACCTTCCTTCGATGGCCCCTACTCGGTCAGACCATCAGAGGAAACTTCCATTCAAAGGAGCCAAGGGCCAGTGATAAAGGCTGTGGGCCTGATTGGTTCAATGAAACAGTTCTGACCGGTACGATAAGTCTCATATGTTTATTATGAAGTTATGACAATGCCAGTAGCCGTAACTTACTTCTTGTGAAAACCATGTGCTCACGGAAATAGGCTTTGAATGGGAAATTTGTTTTTAGACTTCGGTAAAGCCTAGAGGTAGGTGTGGTGTGTGTTTTTTTTTTTTTTTACATGGGATCTCACAGATTACCATAGTACACAAGGGATTTGGTGACCCACTTGATCAAATGGCGAGGGTAGACGTTTTGAACTGTCATAATGATTGTAGCCCCTTTTAAGAGAGATGATATATGGTTTTGACAACTATCATTTTGTACAAATTTGTAATTGTACATCTTTTTACCTGCTGGTTCCCATCTGGGAGATCTTGTACTCAGTACAGTAAGTCTAGGTTGGTTATGGTGACTATTCAATGATAATAGCCATAGGCCTTTTTGGCTCATTAAAAAAAAAAAATTAAACAGGATGCAAGGGACTGATCATCATTATTATAAAAAGTCACAACAAAGGCAATAGGTCTCTTTTTTATTTTTTATAAAATGCAGATATTGAAGCCAGTTGGTCTTTAAGGGTGTTTTGTTGTTGCGCATGGTTAAAGCTGCAGACGTGTATTTTGTTACATGAAATACCAGCTTATCATTGAAACAGTTATTTTGATGGTGAGTGCTTCATTCGAGAAACCTTCAAGTAAAACATTTGCACTGTGATAATTCTTGCTAAAATCTTTTTGGAAGGCCTGACCAACTTAGTTGTCAGCCAGGATTTTGAAATTAAAGAAAATATATAAAAATATGGAGGGTCGGCCCTCTTGTGCCATTGATATTTATGAGTACCATATACACTCTGCTTCTATCAACAAAAGCACAAAGCATGGGGCAATGTGTCAGCATTTGCCTTTATTGTCCTGCGCATGATGGCATTTATCTGATCATATATGCACATCTGCATGAGTGCTTCGGTGCCAAGACTGGTGGGCCTGTCCTTTTTTTTTTTTTTTCTTTTTTTTTTTTCTTCTACTTTTGTAGGTCCTCTTTCATTTAGTTCCTTCTCCCATACTCCAGATCACTAGTCAGTGCTTGCTTCTCCTCATTTCAACTGTCTTGCATCATATCATTCCCAGCCACTGCTTCTAAACCAGGCATTGAATGTTATTGTCCATTGCGAATCATTGTTTTACCATTCCAAGATGGCCACCACATTGGTTTTAAATGTGGCAGTCATGCTATAACATTAACACAACGGAACACTATACCATTGCGATACTGCCACCTGCTGCTAGGTTTAATGTTTTTTTTTATTGAAAGCATATGCCTACTATGTTTAGGAAGCATTTGTTTTCTTTTTTTTATATTTTTAATTTATCTTTCATGTGTTAAGTTTGCACTTGTTAGTTTGTGAATCTAAAAATGAAAGAGGTTCATGGGATGAACGAATGGATGCATGAATGCAAAGATAAGTGACAGTGTGCATATAGGATTACTTACTGAGTGCCTAAACCCATCAAAGACAGCTGAAGAGGTGCTTTTATTTATAAGCCAGGCCTTTTTACGTTGATTGTGTTTTTTTTTAATGTCTGATTTAGGGAGTAGGATAAGGCACCCAGATTCCACCCAAACCAGATCTCATATTTGTCCAGTTAGCCTACAAATTGCCAGAACTTTGCAAACTCTGCTTCATCATGCATCAGTTCTATATCGCACACGGCCAGCTAATGATAGATTTCAGGTATTCTAAGCACTGTTGGTCTAGAACCTGTAGCTTAGAAGAGCAGAGTGTTGAACTGACTTGTGATGCTTTAAAGGTAGATGTTTCAAGCCTCAGGAGCTTTTAAGATAGGACAGAGTAATAAGCACCTGTTTAGGACAAGAGGATCCGGGCAGGTTGTCGGAGATCAGATATTTAAAAAGTTACCTGGGCCCATTTTACAAAGGTAATTGAAAGCAAGGCAATGAAGTTTATTTGAAATCTTGAAATGTTCCCATATTGCATACAACCTCAGGACAGGGGGTAACGCCTAACAGAATGCATTTGGTAAGTGATCTTAGTTTGGGTTTGTTTAAATAATTAAATGTTTAGATTATATTTTACTTTTTTCCACTGGATTTTCTGATATAAAGTGCTGCTGTGTTTCAAACATGAGTGTATGACTGCACCAAAAATCAAATATTGTAATGACTCTCAGTCTTCAAAGCTGAAATGGTGGCATCTAACTAAAATACAGATTCTTTACTTTATCTGCTGGTTAAAAAAAATCAACAAATATTGACTGGAAATTGTCACTGAGGACCCTTCTACTTTTATATCTGAGCATAAGAGTTTTGGTCCTTTCAAATTAATATCAACTAGAGAAGGTGACAGCCTGCAGTACTTTTTGGTACCATTAGAGATGACCTGCACAGCCGTTCACTGCTGCTAGTACTGATGGAGTTAAGGTGCTTCCTCGCCACATAAGTCACAAAACACCACCACCACCACCACTGGGCCAATTGTGCTCAGCTCTGCAGCTCCCCAGGGCCAAAACTTATTTTCTGTGCCAAGAACTGAAACTACCAAATTATAGACCAATTGCTTCTAGGAGCTTGGAACTTGGGATCCACCTATTCGGTCCAAGGCTGGGCCAGCACACAGTCTGCAAGGCACTTATCAACCTACTCATGCAGTCCTAGATGCACCAGTTGTAATAAAGACAGTCATAACAAAGTGCCCTTGGAAAAACTGACTAATGCTTAGTGTTGCAATTGTGTAGTCTCTGTTACTATAAAGAGCATTAAATCACTCATAGAGACTTTAGCCACGTATTTATGCCTTTCAGCAGTGAATTCTCAAGCAAACTATCAACTTCCTAGTAACCCAAATAATTCTACGTTGTGTCCATTGATTGTTTATAGCTGTTCACCTGGTAGTACTGACTTATTTCACCGCAATACATTGATTTGGACTTGTCCTTTGCAGTTCAGACTGCTGTTCAGTTAGTATGAATGCAGCAATTGCTGAAAATAAGTTAAACTCAGCTGGGGAGTGGCTTAGTGGTATGGATTGGCGTATGTTCTAGAAGCACCAGTCTCTTCTGTTTAGTATGAATGCTTTGTGTATCTCTCTTATTGAAATGGCTGAAGGCTTTTCTTAATTAAGGGTTCCATTTTTTTTTTAAAGAACACTTGTTTTTCTTAGATAGAATGCGCAACAAATCCAGATTTCTAAAGTCAATTTAGGAATGAGGTGGCGCAACTGGATGGGGGCTACCAAAATTGGTACTCTTCGTGCAAAAAGATAAGGTTTGATTAAGCAGCACATTGAAAGCCAGAGTGACTGCAGTGCCGTCTAACAGGACTCTATTTGCCACAGTGGTGGACGAATGAGATTCCAACTTGGAATAATTTCACCTGGGAAGACACGGGCATATGGAAAAGACTTATACGGGAAGATCTCCCCAGCCAACGAAGTGCGGTAGAACTGGAGTGCCAGTCAGATTTGGATCCACTGCTAGAGTCTGAAGGTCTAGTGCCCGACTCTATTACCGGGAAAGAATGACGCATCATCAGCAAGAATGCTGCTTATAGGGCACTAATGGTGGGTGTGAGGATGCTGGTTATAGGGCGCTAATGGTGGGTGTGAGGATGCTGGTTATAGGGCGCTAATAGCTGATGGAGAAACAGTTACTGTAAGATAGATAATTTTTTCTCAAAATCAGAAATATTGCCAAAACACGGTAATAGTGCTTAGAACTGACTTATTTATTTGGAGTTTACATTGTGTGACAATATTGTGGTTCGTGCCTAAACGGGTATAAATGGATATTTAACATAATAGTATCAGATTGTGACTGGTCTCCTCAGCTTTGAATCAGACTTCTTTCTCTACCTGACGCAAGGATGCATAAGGTCCTTTCGAGTCACGCACACACTTGTTTATCACCGTTAATGAATGCGCATGACAAATAACCACAGGCACAAGGCAACTATTGTAGCAGTCACACGCGGCAACTGGTACAGCCAGCGCCCAGAGGTGACTCTGTTAGGATCGTTTGTTGAGTCTGTGCAGTGTGTTAGAGGTTGCTTTAGTGAGAATAGGTCCCCTTTCACCTGTTAGAGTCCCTTATAACCATATACATCCATCCTCACTAATAGCATCAACATCCCTTAACCCTGCCTTCTTTCCTCCTCATGATGCATCATTGACCCCACCTACCCTTACACCCAACATCTCTGCCTGTTCGCATCCTTTCAAAGCCCCTGTATTCGGTCTGTCTTTTCTGCAGACAGAGGCACCCCAAAATCATAATTAACCACTCAGACCATTCCAAACCTTCTGTAAACTTCCCCATACCTGCCACACCTGGAAAAAGAGAAATGGTTTAAACAGTCACTCACCCAAAATCTGTAGCTACGGAGAAGACCTATTTCAGAAAGCCCCTTCACAGTTCAAAAAGTTTGCATGATACTGAGCATTCTATTGACAATCCCTTGTAACCTAAACCCAGGCCTTAAACTGCTTCCCTAACAACAAACTCTTCTGGATGCACTGGCAATAACCGAAACGCCGACCTAATGTTCCAGTTTGCCATTCCAGCCCCTTGTAGACACTTCTTAATCCGCATCATGGTGTCGCCAATGCTTGCATACCGTACTGTTCTGTCTTCCTCCGCTATGCAGACATTGACTGATTGTTCTTCTAGCCACAACAGATGATGGGTGAGGCAAAACTTGCTGGGTGCTTTTTGGGCACCATTCTCATTGTGTTATACAATTCTCACAAGGCCACCACTCAGTTTAGCCAGCCACCTTCCCTTCCTACTCCTATTTCTCCAACTTCCTTCTCATGCATCCGGCCAACATTCTGCCATTCTCAAATTATCTGCTTCTCTTTTTACTGTCAGTTCTGAATACTATAGCCTGAAACCTACTGCGAAACTGTCCCTTAAAACCTTCCCCTATCTACTCATCTGGAGAGCCCTCCCAGCTTACACTCCAGCTGCTCCATCCTAGCCCGTGTAGAAGCCCTTCCCTCCAATGTTACCAACCCTACTCCTTCCGGCGTACCCATGTCTAGTTCCCCCAAAACTCCCCCGCAATGCAAAATGTGATGCTTAGTCTTACATTTTGAGTATTTGTGCTTAAACAGTACACTGGAATGAATAAAAAAATGCAGATATCTAATTCTGTAGTGTCACTCGAACTTTAAGTCTCCTTTCTAAGTTCCACTCCGATTTCTTTGCCCTAACCTCCTTATACAAAAACTTTAAAAACCCACATTCTCCCCCTTTATTTTTTTATTTTTTGTTGCCTTCTGGTGCTCTAGAGCTTCGTGAAACCCATATATGGCAATTTTTTACATGCCTTCCCCTCACTAAGGTTGCCCTCTTTCTTGGCTGCACCTCCTCCTTAATCTCGCTCTTATCCTTTGCTCCATTGATTTTCCCCCACCTCCCTCCCCCCCCCCCCCACCCCATTCTTAGCTTGAGACTCTTATTCACTCACTGAACCCTCTGTCTCTGCTCTATTTCTACCCTTTTGGCATCCTTTTCCCCTCTCACCCGCAGCCTTACACCCACTTTCCCTCACCCTTTTAGTGTTTGCCTTCCCAACACTAAGGCCCTCATTACGGTTGTGGCGGTCTTAAGACCGCCACACTCGCGGTGGCTTTCAGACTGCCACCATAGTAGCGGTCCGACTGCCACATTATGACTGTGGCGGAGTCGCCACGGTCTGACCGCTGGCACTGCCAGGTTGCCGCCAGTCAACAGCCTGGCGGTCTCGGCAATCGTAACTATCAGGGCAGTGGTGCCCTCTGGATTACGAGTCCCCTTCCGCCAGCCTTTGCATGTCGGTCGGACTGCCATGCAAAGGCTGGCGGAAAGGGGGCGTAGGAGCCCCATTGGACACTCCGCAACATTGCCACCAGCTCAAGTACACCCGCCGGCCCAGCGGGAAACTCCTAATGTGGCCTGTGGAAAGACAGCCACATAGGCTGTCATCCCGACACAGGACTTTGTTGTAGTGAGCTCCTAAGTCCTTTTCAACCAAGAATTCCACCAATTTCTCTTACCCTGGAGAAGGGGTAACATCCTTTTATCTCAAAGCTTTGCTGCCCTCCTCATCTCCTTCACTCACCATACCTCTGACTTTAACCGGGCTCCTGCTCCTCTCTGAAGTATGCACAACTCCGCCCTTCCTCTGGTTAGCCCTGCGGCTCCTCCTCATCCCCCCCAAACCAGTCTGCTGTCCACCAGGCCCACCTGGATACACTTGCTTTCTTACCCTTCCTGGTCTCACCCTGCTTCTCTCCCAGTGCCCCTCGTTCCATGCTCTCTGCCCCCTGTCCTCCTACTCCCCTGCATCATAGTCCAATTCTTAGCCCCCGCTACACTCCATAGCCACCCCCAACTCTTTCCTGCTCATTCCCTTTCTTCCGACTCTTCGGTTCCCTTGATCTTTCCCTCTCTGCTGGCCAACGAGGCTGAGCTTCTTTCCTCCAAACCTCATACTGATCTTTTCTTTCCCTCCCAACACTACAGTCTCCTCAAGGCCTTGTGCCTCAGTGCACATCATAACACCCTCAGCCCCGTTCCCTCCCCTTCCACCTACACCTCTCCACCTACCCCTAAAAACCATCAATCCACCCAATCCCTCCTACTTCTTTCTCTTGTTCCCTGGCCACCTTCTTTCCCCCATGGCACCTCTGCCTCTCTTGCTTGTTTGATGTCTTTCTTTTGCCCACTGTGGGCTTCTGCTGGTTTCGGCAGGCACCAGACCAGCCTGTACCCCACTGCTGCCCCCTTCCACTCTTTGCCCGACTGTCCCTGCAAAGGCCACTCTTCCCCCACTGCGCTCAGCCACTGCGATTCCCTTACCTGCCCACCCATGCCCTTGGCCACCCTCTGCTGGCCCTTGCACACTGCTGTAGTCAAGCAGCCAAGTGTGCCACTATCTGGGCTGCCATCCTCCCCTACCTGCCTTGGCCTTCTATGTGCCATACACTCCTAATCTCCAGCCACGTTTTGACCTCCACACTGACAACCCCCTCCATGCTCCCATCCCTTTCCTGCATCATCTTTGAGGCTGGCTGATAGCTCCACTGAACTCGCCCGGCACATCTGTGGTCCAGCACCCTCTCCTACCCCTGGCTTCTTATCTGCCTCTTCTTCCTCACCCACTCCCATACATGCCACCAGACCCTATTCAGGGAGGGGACTCCAATGTTGAAGCAAAAAAATGCTTTATTTATCTGTCTCCTACCTGTAATTGCCTCTACTTCTATAGAAGTCCAAGACGAAAATACGTAATTATTTTTCAAAATCTTCTTCTTTCCTGTTCTGAAACTTTGGCATGTATGTTCTCATGATCTGGCGCATGGCAGGAAACATGCCAGCCTGTATCATTCTCATAGTGCCCACCGCCACAGCCTAACTCTACCACCCTCCAAAAGCTGTTCTGCACCAGGCACCAACAAGTCTCCTCTTCCGGGCCTTCCGAGTCACCTTCAGCATTGCCACTATGATAGTTTACACCATGGTTCTTCTCTGCTTCCTTGACATCAACCCTGATACAGGGGTGTGGAATTTATTAAAATATCTACTTGTCCAGGGGACAGGTTGCTTCTCAAATCTACTTGTCCTGTAAAAAGATCTACTTGTCCCTTTGGTGCCATGAAGTGTGGCGACAAATTATGGCAGCAATTAATAGCCTCTCTGATTATGCCAGGGCTACTACCATAGTAGGGCGTGAATACTTGCAGTTTCAATCCCTACTGTAGCAATTTCCTTATTTTGCCACCTTTCTGCAGATCTGCATACTGGGGCTGGAGGAAGCAGTAAGCAATAGTTCCAGGGCCGGAATGCCTTTGAGTCTGCAAACCTACTAACCTGCATGTTTTAAAGATTTTTACCAGCTTATCTCTAATATTTTCCCATAATAAGAAAGGTTGGACATTTACTCCTGACAATGGCAGAATTAGAACTTCTTCCAGGGTTGGGAAGAAAGTGGCTGGAGGGAAAATGAACTTGCAAATGCTCAATAGATTTTCACATGAGCAAATCTACACATCGTATTTACCCATGCTAAAATACAGCAGTACATGCTAAATATTTTATAGGGGTACGACATATACCATGGGTGCACTTTTGTGACTTTCTTTAAGAATTTGGGGCCACATGTAGATAGGTTCAGATTTGTGACCTGCAAATTGCGAGTCGCAAATCCGAATGTAGGATGGTGTCCTTGACACCATCAGTGATTCGCAATTTGCGACCCCCCCGCGAATGGTGGCCTGCTGGAGACGGCAGACCACCATGTCTGTGACTGCTTTTCAATAAAGCAGGTTTTTTTTTGTAATGCAGCCCGTTTTCCTTAAAGCAAAACGAGATGCATAACAAAAATGAAAAATGAAACGTTTTCGTTTAATTTTTTCAGAGCAGGCAGGGTCCGCAGGACCACTGCCTGCTCTGAATTTTTTTTTACAGTGACATTCACAATGGTGAAGGGGTCCCATGGGGCTCCCTTCTGCGAAAGTGTTAGCATCCATTTGAAATGGGCGCAAACTGCAATTAGTTTGCGCCCGCGGTCACAAAACAATCCTACATTGCACTGCGAGTCGCAATTAGGAAGGGAACACCCCTTACTAATTGCGAGTCGCAAACCCGTTTTGTGATTCGGTAACCAGGTTACTGAATCGCAAAACTGGGTTTGTGCATCGCAATGTGCTTTTTGCACGTCGCAAACAGCGAAAGTCGCTGTTTGCGATATGCAAAAAGCTACCTACATGTGGGTCTTGGTCCCTAATTAGGTCTGGTGTTAACAAAGACATTTTCTTTTTATTAAACTTCTATTTCTCTCTCTTTCGGCTGGCTTTACTGTGAGTGATCGCATTCTGCTCTTCCACAAGGAGCATATTGCCACACAAAGTAGTTTTGTTCAGTGTCAGAAACTACAGTGGCAATCAGTGACTTAACGAAACTGGAGGGTGCCCCCTTGCAAAGAACATGGAGGAGCCCCCTCTCCAGACTCACTCAGGGCAGGTGCTGTGCTCAAGGGGCCCCCTGGAGGGCGGCTGCCGGACATTGTTATGCCGCTGGTGGCAACGTGTGCTTTTAGAGTTCAAAAACTTTTTGGGGGGGTTTTGCCAGTGTTTGTTACAATGTTGAGGGCCCGGTAGCTCCCACAACAATAAAGTGTTACAAACAAAAAACAAGACACGCATTGATGAAACCTAAAAGACTTATAAAAATATGTCAGATCAGTTGGCTTTGTCAGTGTTTGTTTATTTTCATGCTTCCCATAATCGTGTTGAAAATGGTTACACTGATTTTCCATTAGAAATATTTTTGGGAAATATTAGCATGCATCAACACATTTTACTAAATGACACTTCATTTGCATATAATCAGAGAGCATTCTGGGAGCATTATACTTAGCCTCTTAGCCTAAACTTTTCAAACATGTGTGCACTTTTTTTTTTTTTGTACTGGAACCAACGTCAGTAGTGAAGTGTGACCTTGAAACATTTATTAACAGCACTCACCCTAATAATGAAGGCTTTCAAATAATGAACCATAAATACAAGTTCGAACAGCATTATCTGTTGGAAACACATTACCTCAACAGTTCCACTCTCTGTAAACAGGCAGCCAAAGGGTTTGTGCTGCAGGGGGTTGGGCCTAATTGTCCCAAGGACAAAGTAAACATAAAAACTTGTTGCCCTTGACCCCAAACAAGATGTCCCGGGCGTTGGGCGATAGGAATTCCACATCCCTGCTGATAGTAGGCTCCAATACCTTCTACCCATGGGGTGCAAAAAACACATTCCCACAGGGTGCACAGGGGAGTGAAAGAAAGAGGATGTCCTTCCCTGAGCACCCACCCAAAAACCCACTAATTCCACCCAATAGGACCCAGTCGGCCCAACACCTCAGCCAGTCTTTTCCACCTCACCCAAAGCACTGGTGTGGGGTTAGAAGGGGGCTAGAGGGAAGGGACAGCTCCCACTGGGCATCATGATTGAACTGAACTCTGATGTATGGCTTAAGTCCAGTACTACATTAAGGCCGCTTTGGGTATTTGCCTTAGAGTGACGTCACAATAGGCCACAAGAGGGTGCACGAAATTTTGTTAGAAGAGAGAGATCTACTGCACAGAATGTAATTTTACTTCAGACTGTGAAAATCCTTTCCCAAGAACTGCATGGTTTAAACTGCAGTGCTAAGCCCGTTTAGTATGTCTTTTCCTGCCCAGCTTAGACCTGAAATCTCATGTCTCTATTGGGTCTATGCCATTCTAGCTACATCACTGGTAAAGGACCTTGTGCAGGGCATGTTGCATCTCGGGTAACGTGTATCCCCCTTGGTCAGACTCTGTTTTGAGAGAGGGTGGGTTAAGGCAGTTACGATCAAAACCAGCAATCCACAGGGAAAAGAGCTTGGAAAATAAAATGTGGTGATAGGTTCAATATCTTTTTAAAAGCATGCCGTAGGACCTCGCCTGCTCTGCAGGGTCACCCCCATATGTTTTTCCTTCATTCCTCCTGTTTGACTGAATTAGCTTTTGTTGGCTTTAGGACTGCCAGCCAGTGTACAGTGGTTCTGCCCTTTCTCCTTTAAACATGATAAAATTGTCTTACACCGAATTGGTATATTTAATTTACTCATAAGTCCCTGGTAGAGGCTGGTAAATTAAATGCTACTAGTGGGCCTGCTGCACTTATTGTGCCACCCAATTAAGTAGCACCTTAAAACATGTCTCAAGCCTGCCATTGCAGCCTTTGTGTAGTTTTTAAATTGCCAATTCAACTTTCTAAAATGAACTCCTTGCCAATCCCAATACCCCATTTGTAATACATATTGGTCACCCCTAGGGTAGGTCCTAAACAGCCCTTACCGAGGGCGCAGTGTGTTTTTAAAAATAAAAAAATATAAAAAATTGAACATGTACTTTTTAGTTTTACATGCCCTGGTAATGAAAAACATTCATTTTCACTACTGTGAGACCTACCTCTCTATTGGATAACATTGGGTTAACATTACTTTTGATTAGTTGACAACATTTTGCTTTTTGTGCTAGTAGTAATGTCATGTTTGGTGTCTAAATAATTGTAATTTAAAATCCTCTTTAATATTAAAGTTGGATTTTACGTTATAATTCTGAAAATGACACTTTTAGAAAGTTGGCATTTTATTATCCTGTTTGGTGCCTGCAGCTTATTCCTGGGTCACATGACTGAGTACAGTTTACATTTGCCCTTTGTATATTTCTCAGACAGCCACACAATAGAGGGACTGAGAGCCGACAGGATGGGCCATCCAAGCAGTGTGGGGGAGCAGAGCTTGTACAGCCCTACTTCAAAGACTCTGCCTCAGCACACAAACAAAGAACTTCACGCTAGGCCATTGTTACTTCAGACATATTGAGATCAGGGCAGGGATGCAGAAAATCCAGACACCTCTGTGGGCTGAACACCAGATGTTTCTTCCAGTTCTAAGCTGGCACTAGGTATAAAGCTAGGACCGTCAGATACATTCTTCAGTACACGTCTGGACCTGTGGACTCTCAGAAGGAGGCCTGCCCTGCTTCTTGAGGCCTGCATCTGGACCTGCTACCTTAATTTCAGGCTACCTGTATGACTCCAAGGGACATTTAGCTGCCCTCCTGTTCTGAGCTGTAGGGACAAAAAAAGCTGCACAAGCCTTAATGTGACTGCCCAGCTGACCTGCTGCACTGGAGCTATGAAGCCCTGCTGACTGACCTCTGCTGGAGTGAGGTCCTAATCCTTAG
This sequence comes from Pleurodeles waltl, assembly GCF_031143425.1. Lineage (NCBI taxonomy): Eukaryota > Metazoa > Chordata > Amphibia > Caudata > Salamandridae > Pleurodeles > Pleurodeles waltl. The sequence goes on from NC_090447.1 coordinate 1,500,065,338, forward strand.
GAGTTGCCTCCAAGGCCCTGGACCCTTGGTGTGGCATCAGGTGAAACTGTCCTGGGGGAAAAAGGAGAAATCCCGAAGTTTTGGGCTCTGTGATTGCAAATGGGCCTGTTTCTGCCAACATCTTGCCACCCAAAGAACCGGACTCTTCGCACTACAGTCACTTCCAGCAATGTGAGATCTGCACTTCAATCTACAGCATTGACAGTCTGCAGTGACGGCAAAGCTCCAGCACCAACCACTGCAATGCCTCTCCTGTTCTTCGCACTACAGCAATGACCATCTGCAGCGCTCTTTGCTCCTCACAGCCCTTTCCACTGCAAACTGGAATCTTCAAACCAGACTTTGAGACCGTACCTTTTTCAGCAGGTCTACCCTGCCCCCTTATCCCACCCGCACTCTGTCGTGACTTTCACTCAGTCTCACACGACCAAATAACTAGAAGTGGTGCTTTGTTCTTTTAGGCACTATACCTACCTTAAATCTCTGAAATTGTATATCTCTGGTTTTGCTGATAGCTTTTTTGTTGTTTTGGCGTAAAATAATGTATAAAATTGTAACTCTTTTTCAAAATTTGTGTGGGATTTTTCTTTTTTGTGTTTTCACTTCATTACTGCTTGTGTGCTGCATAAATACTTAATGCATTGCCTCTAAATTAAGCTTGACTGCTTTTTGACAAGCTTCCAAAGGGTAAAGTACAGGTTGTTTTAGTGACTTTTGTGTTTCATCCTGACAGGCACTGTGGTTGTTAGTTGAAGAGCCCTCTCCCCCCTCCACCAGTAACTCAATTTGCGCACATGTGCTCACCCAGGGTGTTTTATTGTGCAAAGAAAGAGGTCCGTGATCATCTGAGACAGACTCTTTGCATAGGCCAGAAAATGGGCAGTTAACTGGGGATGTGCATAATTTGTTTAGGAAAATGGGAAAATCTTGTGAGCTCCAACAAAGGTTTTTTGCAGAATTCAGCACAGCCCATTAGTTTAAAACTTGTGCCCAACAGTGAATGGTGTAGTCTTTTCTTCCTGGGGTACCCTGAGATGACCCTTTCAAAATTAGTTCCGTATTAAACCATACATGTAATAGTATTGCATTGTATTGCAACATTTTATGTGGTGTTTACTACTCCTATGTGGAGCGCTGAAACCCTTGCCTACATAAGGTGGAGAAGTGTGGCTCAATGGTTAGAGCGGCAGACCCTGATGCAGAAATCCGGCCCGGGACCAGGGTTCAATTCCCACGTTGGCGGGTCTTGGGCTCAATTTCCTCTGACCTGATCATTCTCACATCGGTGCCTAATCTAATTCATGGGTCCCACTCTGTAACTCTGGGCAATAGCTTGCTTAATCTCCACAACGGCCCCAACAGCGCTGGGATGCCTGGCTTCACCTTGGAGGTTGCCCAGGAGTGGGGACCTCACAGGGAAAAGCCAGGAGGGGTTCCACAGCGGTATGCGTACAGCGCCTTGAGACCCTAACGGGTGAGTAGTGCGCTATACAAGTACGAAGTTTTACATAGGTAGCATGCTTTGGTTTGCTCCTATGCAGGAAGTGTTTCCATGTCATGCTTTATGACCACGGAGTTGCAGTTAAGGTGTTGTAGGACGCATCGCTGAGCAGTGTGATAATTGAGGAAATGTGAGAGAGAGAGGCACACTGTTTGTGGTTTTTAGTAAGCTGGCGACTTTTGGCAGCTCCACAGATCCCTTTATAGTATTTCCTATAAACCTAATCCACTCAGCGTGCTACTTCACTGGGTTCTCCATTCTGAAATATTTTGTTTAAAGTTTATAGCCCTGAGAAGGCAGAGGGTGGATGAAGAAATGGTTGAGAGATCTGATAAAATTGAGTTTGGTAGAATTATCCCATATGATTGCTTTTGTGTGGTGTCAAGAAGCCGTCCGCGTGTAGCTTGTCGGGACCTTCAGTGTTGGACTAAATAAAAACCCTATGTTGGCCAGCGGCACGTGGCAGTGCTCTTAAGTTATTCCATGCCCGCTCATTTGGTGATGGGTGGTTTAATGATGTGGACTGGTACAGTACTGGGTGATGGACATGAACCTTAGCGGTATTGGTTTATGTGAGTGTGAGAATGTCAAGCAGTATAAAGTGAAGCCTGAGTGAGCAACAATTGACTGCTAAACTGCTGGGTGTTATGGTATTAGTATTAGTGTCGGGCAGTAGGGTTATACATTGGTTTGTGTTGTAATTGCGTTTATGTAGTGCTTAGTACCCTTGATGAGGCATGACAGTGCTTTACTCTGGGTGGCACACTTCTCCAGAACTCAAGGTTAGTTTTTTCCAGTGATTCTTGTTGGTTATTGGGATTAGTTTTATGCTCCTAAGGAAACTCCAGTTTCTATGTGGGAGATTAAATTACTAGGGCCAAGTTGTGATCTTTAGTGGGAGAGGAGGCATGTGAGTTCATGCAGATGGTTGGCGATATTAATAGATGAGGTATGGTAGATAAGGTATTGTTAGATTGTAGGGATATTAAAGGAGAGGTTGTGGCCTTTGAAATGAGGGGTGGGCAATTTACATAAATACAATAGGGATTAAAGCAAACCTGCACGTGACCTAGAGTAAGCTGTGCTCAGAGAGAGGAGGCTTGCAGAGGATGGAAAGTAAGTAGATGGTCACTTGAAAGAAAAGGACAGGCAGCAGTTCAAAGTTATAAGGTAAGATCACTTTTCCAGTGAATACCAAGAATGTTTTTTGAGATTGAATGGAATCTGAGAATGCAAACCGGTAAAAGGAAGCCACCTTGTTCGGCTGTAAGACAGAGCTATAGTAGGGACATGAGAATCAGGCCAACATTCTATCCACTGCAAGGCCACTTCTAAACCACTGCTTCACCAAGAACAGATCTCAAGGGCTGATTCACTATTTACCCTGGTAACCCGATGTAGGATGCTAATTTGGAACTTTGCAACTTTTCCTTAATAACACTTAACATTTGATGCACATTGAATACACATTGCTAGCTCAATCATATCTTGCAACATATTTCCGTTGGGTTTTTACTGGCCAACAGTCCTTTCCAAAAGTATTATCATGACTAAATAGAAAAGCTATCAGTAGGGTACAAAATGTGAAAAATGTTCTAACAGAATCGGCTAAGCATCCATCAGGAGAGTTGGTCTAAGACATCACTTGTAGATAAAGTTCAGAATGGACGCGCAGGGCATGCAGCGTATCAGCATAATGGAAGAATATAGTCTGTCTGTGACTTCACTTACTGATGAAGTTCTGAGTGAACACATAGGGCAGGGCCTGCGGCGTATCAGCAGGATGGAAGAATTGGTCTGTGACATCACTTGTAAATGAAGTTCAGGATGGACGCAAAGGGCAGGGCCTGGGGCGTATCGGCAAAATGGAAGAATAGAACTGTGACGTCACTTGCAGGTGAAGTTCTGAATGGGGACACAGGGCAAGGCCCATGATATATCTTCAAACTAGAAGAATGTGACAGTGATGTCACTTACACATGAAGTATTAGCCAGTCAACATGTGAGTTAGGCGCTGCATGCTAGTGGGTGCTATAACCTGCAGGCCATGAGTTCACATCTATGCAAGGTTAACCTGTCTCTTTCCGGCCTCTGAGTATGATTGCGAGTAGTTACATTGTTCAATAGGAACACGTTACTTGAAGCGTGGTGAAACCGCAAATGCTGCAACATTAAATGCTACATTCAGTAAGTTCAATAAAATGGTCTCACTTTTGTGACCAATAGCAGTTTATGCTGGGTATGATTGCCGGTGCTGGAATGGGGAACAAAATTACTGTGGTAACCCATAAACCAGGGATCCAAACGTAGCTGTGGAAAGTGGGTGGAGTCACTTTTTATTAAAAAAAAAATATCTGCAAAGAAATTGGCAACAAGGGCATATTTGCACAGAATGAAGGTAAATATGCCTTAGATTACTTAATTGGTCATAAAGATGTTTTATTTTTAAATATCTTACTGTGTTAAGACACCTGCTGCAGAGATCATTGTGTGCCCAGCAATTTTGAGTGGATTATAATTGTGGTAAGATAACTCTAGTGGTAACATAGTTCTGGTAGAGGTCTGTGTTTTGCCCACTCATTTTTGACTCATAAAACAGCATTCAAGGTTAATGTGCCTGCTGCAAACCCATCTGTAACATGCAGTTCATATATCTGTGTTTTTATTCAAAAAAGTAAGTGGGCTACTGCTTTTGACACAGATCATTTTGTTACCTCCAGTTCATGAGCTGCAAGCCTTATACTGTAGCACAGTGTTCTATTTACCACCATTAAGGTGCTACCTGCAAACTGTAAGTCATGAGTTAAGATCCTTGTTGTTTTTTCTCAACTATGAGTATTTAAAGATTGCAAAGAAGGGTTCCTTTGGAAAGTACTGAAGTCTTGTTAGTACAGGCCACCACAATCACAGTGTTGATTTTTGTATCCTGACTTTGTGTTTCCCCCGACCATTCACTTTTCACATATAATAGCTACAAATACAGATGATATACGATTCCTACACCTAATAATAACCCTCATTGTCTTGAGTAACATTTCCTGTTCATTGATTTACACAGGTGTATGATTTATTGTGCCTCTGTGTGTGATGCAAAGCACTCTGGCTCCCCTACACTGGGATGACTAGTGCTATAAAAAATCACATTAAAAAAATAGTAGGAGCTTTTACATCAATATTTGTGTAAGTACTCCTACAGACGGATATAACCCTGCCTGTAAGTAATAGTTTCTTTTAAGTGCTTCTGCAGTGATAATAAGATGTGCGTCTTTGTTACCTTCGAGTGCTTAACATCTAGGTGTTAGGCTCCAGCTGGCTCCCATCCAGTATCCGACTCGAACAAAAGCAGGGCTGAGAGCCTGTAGGAAGTTGACTCTGTAAGTACTATTTCAAAGTAAGAAATAGTGTGCTCGGAGTCCAAGGGTTCCCCTTAGAGGTAAGATAGTGGCAAAAAAAGAGATAATTCTAATGCTCTATTTTGTGGTAGTGTGGTCGAGCAGTAGGCTTATCAGAGGGTAGTGTTAAGCATTTGTTGTACATACACACAGGCAATAAATGAGGAACACACACTCCAAGACAATTCCAGGCCAATAGGTTTTTGTATAGAAAAATATATTTTCTTAGTTTATTTTAAGAACCACAGGTTCAAGATTTACACACAATACTTTAAATAAAAGGCATTTCACTCTGGTATCTTAGGAACTTTGAATCAACAAAATAGCATGTACTGTTTTGGCAAAAATGGCAATAAGCTATTTTAAAAGTAGACACAGTGCAAAATTCAACAGTTCCTGGGGGAGGTAAGTATTTGTTAGTTTTTCAGGTAAGTAAAGCACTTACAGGGTTCAAGTTTGGGTCCAAAGTAGCCCACCGTGGGGGTTCAGAGCAACCCCAATGTTACCACACCAGCAGCTCAGGGCCGGTCAGGTGCCGAGTTCAAAGTGGTGCCCAAAACGCATAGGCTTCAATGGAGAAGGGGGTGCCCCGGTTCCAGTCTGCCAGCAGGTAAATACCCTTGACTTCGGAGGGCAGACCAGGGGGGTTTTGTAGGACACCCGGGGGGACACAAGTCGGCACAAAAAGTACACCCTCAGCGGCACAGGGGCGGCCGTGTGCAGACTGCAAACAGGCGTCTGGTTTGCAAAAGGTTTCAATGGGAGACCCAGGGGTCTCTTCAGCGATGCAGGCAAGGTGTAGGGGGGGGTCCCCTCTGGGTAGCCACCACCTGGACAAGGGAGAGGGCCACCTGGGGGTCTCTCCTGCACTGGAGAGACCCCCAGGAGGTCGGATCCTTCAGGTACTGGGGGCTGCGGGTGCAATGTGTTTCCCAGGCGTCGAGTTCTTGGAAGCAGGCAGTCTCGGTCAGGGGGCGCCTCGGGATTCCCTCTGCAGGCGTCGCTGGGGGGGCTCAGAGGGGTCAACTCGGGCTACTCACAGGGTCGTAGTCGCTGGGGAGTCCTCCCTGTAGTGTTGGTTCTCCGCAGGTCGAGCCGGGGCGTCGGGTGCAGAGTGGAAAGTCTCACGCTTCCGGCGGGAAACGTGTGGTCTTTAAAAGTTGCTTCTTTGTTGCAAAGTTGCAGTCTTTGTGGAACAGTGCCGCTGTCCTCAGGATGTTCTTGGTCCTTTTAGATGCAGGGTAGTCTGAGGCTTTAGAGGTCGCTGGACCCTGGGGGATGCGTTGCTGTTGCAGTTTTTCTCAAAGTGGGGAGACAGGCAGGTAGGGCCGGGGCCAAAGCAGTTGGTGTCTCCGTCTTCTCTGCAGGTCTTCAGGTTAACAGTCCTTTTTTGTCTTCAGGTTGCAGGAATCTATCTTCCTAGGTTCTGGGGGCCCCTAAATACTCAATTTAGGGGTGTGTTTAGGTCTGGGAGGGCAGTAGCCAATGGCTACTGTCCTTGAGGGTGGCTACACCCTCGTTGTGCCTCCTCCCTTGGGGGGGGTGGGGGGGACACATCCCTAATCCTATTGGGAGAATCCTCTAAAACCAAGATGGAGGATTTCTAAAGGCAGGGGTCACTTCAGCTCGGGGCACCTTAGGGGCTGTCCTGACTGGTGGGTGGTGACTTCTTGTTTTTCTCATTATTTCCTCTGGACTTGCTGCCAAAAATGGGGTCTGTGTCCAGGGGGCGGGCATCTCCAATAGCTGGAGTGTCCTGGGGCATGGTAACACGAAGCCTGAGCCTTTGAGGCTCACTGCTAGGTGTTACAGTTCCTGCAGGGGGGAGGTGTGAAGCACCTCCACCCAGAGCAGGCTTTTGTTTCTGTCCTCAAAGAGCACAAAGGCCATCGCCACATGGGGTCAGATACTCGTCTCTCAGCAGCAGGCTGTCACAGACCAGTCAGTCCTGCACTGAACAATTGGGTAAAATACAGGGGGCATCTCTAAGATGGCCTCTGTGTGCATTTTTTTATAAATCCAACACTCATCAGTGTGGGTTTATTATTCTGAGTAGTTTGATACCAAACTTCCCAGTATTCAGTGTAGCCATTATGGAGCTGTGGAGTTCGTTTTTTACAAACTCCCAGACCATATACTTAATATGGCCACAACTGTACTTACAATGTCTAAGAATAGACTTAGACAATGTAGGGGCATATTGCTCATGCAGCTATGCCCTCACCTGTGGTATAGTACACCCTGCCTTAGGGCTGTAAGGCCTGCTAGAGGGGTGACTTACCTATGCCACAGGCAGTATTTTGTGTGCATGGCATCCTGATGGGGATGCCATGTCGACTTTGCCTTTTTCTCCCCACCAACACACACAATCTGCAATGGCAGTGTGCATGTGTTAGGTGAGGGGTCCCTTAGGGTGGCACAACATATGCTGCAGCCTTTAGGGACCTTTCCTGGTAACAGGGCCCTTGGTACCACTGGTACCTTTTACAAGGGACTTATCTGGGTGCCACGGGTGTGCCAATTGTGGAAACAATGGTACATTTTAGGTGAAAGAACACTGGTGCTGGGGCCTGGTTAGCAGGGTCCCAGCACACTTCTCAGTCAAGTCAGTATCAGGCAAAAAGTGGGGGGGGTAACTGCAACAGGGAGCCATTTCCTTACAGAGCCCTTCAAATCACACCTTTGCTTTGGGCCCGGCTGGAAGTGTAAATAAGAAAAACCTTTGCCACCAGCATATAGTCCCCATTCCACTGCTGAAATGTGCCCTGTTGTCAGAAAATGTCACCAGGACAAATTCAGCACGTTTCCCTAGGTCAACAATGGCTGTTTGGACAGGGGTCTGGCAATAGCCAGCTACTTTCAGGCACTGATGATAGTTAAATAACCATATTGTACTTGGTAAACATATGACCCTTATAAGTAAGTGACAAAATGTGCATTTTTCGGCTGTATATGTATCTACGTTGCAGTGGTTTACCTACTCGTGTTTGGTATTACATTTTCATCCTTTTAAGCTACCTCTCCAAGAACAACTTTTCAAGTCCTTTATGCAGTGCTTAATTTGAGCTGGTGGTTTCTGCTGCTCAGCACAGGCACCTATTTGTTAATACAGCCTCTTATGACAGTCTTCCACATGGTGGCGCTATCTAATTTGGAGATGAGCACAACCACAGCTGTTTTATTAATTCAATTTACACTAAAAAAAAGTATTCCTGCCGCCCAAGCCAATCTCATAATTTTGGGGGCCCAGATTAGTCTGAACTGTCAGATTTGTAGGGTGTGATTGTTTAGTAGTTGTGCTGCTTCTGTCTTTGGAGGTGCTAGTAGGGGCCATGGGTGGTGCAAGCCGGCCTCTTGACAAGGGCCCTGGCACTTATATTTCTACAAAGTAAGCACTGACTGTTCAGGTTTTGGGTAAACAAAGCACATCATAGAGACCTCTTTTAACAAACAGTGAGAGCCTAATGAGGCTTATGGCAAAGCAATGCTTCGTTTTGTCCCTGGCTAACAAAGCAATAGGCCGGATTCACGAAGGGAAATACGTACATGCGCATGTGTATATGTATTCAGGTGTAGCCCACTGTTCTGCTATTCACTATTTCCAGGTTGTTTTTTATACCTTGGTGAAGATTTGCATGGCCCTTCTTCAAGCAAGAGGATGGAGCCACCTACAGCAGAATTTACAAGTTTAAAATGCTCAACCTGTCAACAATCCCTGTGGTCCCCAGGTTCATGCGTCCTACTTCAAGCACAGGCGTCAAGTATCTAAGTTGTAGTCTGCACTTAGGCCTTCATAACTTTTTGTCCACATAAGTGACCCACACCACATTTGTGTTCTTTTTTCCCCCAACATCCTAGGGATTGTAGAGGTACACAGTGTGTGGGTTCCCCTGGATGAGGCCAAGATATTAGCCAAAATACAGCTAAAATTTCAAGATTTTTTTTTTTTAATGGGGGTGGGGGGAGGACTGCAGAAGAAAACTTGTGTTTTTTTTTTCCCCCTGAAAATGGCACCAACAAATTGTTTGTGGTGCTAAAATAACCATCTTCCCAGCTATCAGGAACTGACAGACTTGAATCAGAAAACCCTGTTTTTCAATACAAATTTTGCATTTTACTGGGACATACCGATTTTTACTATTTGTTTTGTTTGTTCTTTTAGTCTCTTTCCAGTTAGTGACAGAAATGGGTGCAAAAGGTTTTCCTAGAGAAAGTAACAGCTAAAATAAATAAAAATATTGAAATTGCGGTGGGGAAAAAAGCAATTTCTGTCCAAGTTTTCTTCTATAACTTTTTTCCAGCTATGGCAGATTTTTTAAAGCAATATACCGTTAAGTCTACTGGGCTCTTCTGGTTGCGGGGATATATAGGATTTGTAGGTGTTAGACTTGGCATCAATGGCATGGTCTCCCCTAACTTTTTGCTTCTACTTCCCAAATTGCTTTTGTGTGCTGGACTTTGTTTTTTCTGTTTTTGTTTGCTCTGGACACTTTACCACTGCTGACTAGTGCTAAAGTGTAAGTGTTTCCTGTATAAATATGTGTACATTGGCTATCCATGATTGGCATTTTTGATTTATTAGTAAGTCCCTAGTAAAGTGCACTAGAGGTGCCCAGGGCCTGTAGATCAAATGCTACTATTGGGCCTGCAGCACCGGTTGTGCCACCCACATTGGTAGCCCTGGAAACATGGCTCAGATCTGCCACTGCAGTATCTGTGAGTGCAGTTTTAAACTGCCAATTCGACTTGGCAAGTGTACCCAGTTGCCAGGCCTAAACCTTCCATTTCTATACGAGTAAGGCACCCCTAAGGTAGGCCCTAGTTATCCCCCTGGGCAGGGTGCAGTGTATGTTAAAGGTGGGACATGTACTTATGTGTTTTACATGTCCAGACAGTGAAATATTGCCAAATTCTGTTTTCATTGTTGCAAGGCCTATTTCTCTTATGGGTTAACATGGGGGCTGTCTTTAAATATTATTTCAGCGCAGATTTCCTTTGGGAGCACATAGACATGTGGAGTTTGAGTCTCTGAAATCACAATCTAAAAATACATATTTTAGTGAAGTTGGTTTTTAGGTTATGTGTTTGAAAATTCCACTTTTAGTAGGCATTTTCTTGCTTAAACTATTCTGTGACTCTGCTTGTTTGTGGATTCCCTGTCTGGGTCAGCTTGACATTTGGGCTGTTTGCACCTCTCCTCTAGACAGTGATACAAATGGAGCTGGGGTGTAGCCTGCATATCCTGATGGGCCATCTGGGCTGAGGGTCGGGGAGGGGAGTGGAGAAGTGATCACTTACACCTGAAAGGACTGTGCCTGGCCTCACACAATGCAGTCTCCAACCCCCTGGTGTGTGTCTGGGGCCTGGCCTGGGCAAGGCAGGATCTTGAAAACAACAGAGACTTCTCTTTGAAGTACCCCTACTTGAAAGGCAGAAAGGGGTATAAGAAGTGCACCCAAAACCCTTGAAAATCAGATAACTTCTGGAGCCAAGAGCAACCTCTGCCAAGGAAAAGAGCTGGAGAAGCTGGAGGAGGAGTACTGCCCCTTTGCCTTTGACTGTGGTTTGCTGGGTTGGCCTGCAGTAGGTGCTTCTACCTGAGAGGACAAAGACTGACTTTTTGTGTGACTTCCCACTGATGAAGAATCTCCAAGGACTTGGACTGAGATTGCCTCCTGTTGTTGAAGTCTCAGTGAGAACAAAGGCTTCTCTCTGCCAGCACTTGGGCTTTCTGCTGAGTGTCCTGCCTGCCAAGTGGTGCCCTAACCTGTCTCTGGGCCCTTGAAAGGTGCAGCTGGTGGAAAAGGACCGAAATCCACGCAAAGACCAATGTGCGGGGAAACTTTTGATGCACCACCCGCCCCGGGGCTGAAAAACAATGTGCTGCCGGCCTCGCGGCTAAAATCGACGCTTCACCTGCATCGCAGCTGGGAGATCAATGCGGCTGGAGAACGACATGCAGCAGCGGCTGGTGTTAACGATGCAAATCCCCATGCAGTGCGGTTTCTTGACACTGTGCGACCGGATTTCAACGCAACATTGCTAGGTGCGGAAAATCAACGCAAAGCCTGCCTGGACCCGAAGTGCCCATCCAGGATCAACGCATCACTATTTTGCAGGAGAGAAGAAACGACGCAAGCCGACCGGAGGAGGGACGACGCACGGTCTCGCTTGCGAGAGAGAAATCGACACACTGCTTGCCTTTTTCAATGCACGCTTGCCCATGTGGCTTTATTTTGACACTACCCATTCTCACTGTTTTCTATGGATTAATACTCTTATTCTTTTTTAAATTCATATCTTGACTTATGTATGTTGGATTTTTTTCATTTTTCGTCTTGTTTTGTTTAGATAAATATTACCTATTTTTCTAAACCTGTGTTGTCATTTTGTAGTGTTTTCACTGAGTTACTGGGTGTGTTGGTACAAATACTTTACACATTGCCTCTGAGGTTAAGCCTGTCTGCTCGGTCCAACAAGCTACCAAGGGGGTGAGTGAGGGTTAACTGAGGGTAAGTCTCCTTGACCCTTACTAGAGTGAGGGTCCTTGTTTGGATGGGGGAGGGTGACCTGACTGCCAACCAAAGACCCCATTTCTGACAGTAGGTTCATCAAGAACCCTAGGTACCCAGACCAATAAAGGAGCTACATCTTGCAATGGGTTTTCATTGTATACTGGGTATACAGCTGTTCATTTGCTGAAATATTAGGAGTAAAAAATAGGTATCAAGAAAACCTTTGTATTTCCAAAAGGGGCACAATATAAGGTGTTGAGAAGCAGTGGTTATTTGCATATCTCTGCACTCCGGGGTCCCCATACTAGCATGTGAGTTACAGGGCATTTCTCAACTAGACGTCTTTTTTACACACAGTCTTATTTTTGGAAGGAAAAAATGTGGAGAAAGACAAGAGCCAATAACACTTGTTCTTCTATTCTGTGTTCCCCCAAGCCTTCCCAATACAAATGGTACCTCACTTGCGTGCGTAGGCCACATGCCCACAACAGGAAAGAAAACATGGACACATCACATTTTTACATTGAAATCTGACGTGTTTTTTGGAAAGTGCCTAGCTCTGGATTTTGGCCTCTAGCTACGCCGGCACCTAGGGAAACCTAGCAAACCTGTGCATTTTTTAAATCTAGACACCTAGGGAATTCAGAATGGGGTGACTTGTGGGGGGCTCTCACCAGGTTCTGTCACCCAGAATCCTTTGCAAACCTCAAAATTTGACAAAAAAGAACACTTTTATCTCACATTTCGGTGCTGTAAAGTTCTGGAATCTGAGGGGAGCCACAAACTTCCTTCCACCCAGCATTCTCCCACATCTCCTAATTAAAATGGTACCTCACTTGTGTGGGTAGGCCTAGTGCCCACAACAGGCAATGCCCCAAAACACTACGTGGACACATCAAGATGATCAAATACAAAACTACCTGTTTTTGTGGGGTGCACCTCCGTTTTTTTGTCTTGGGCTCAGCAGCCATCTAGGGATACCTACCAAACCCAGGCATTTTTAAAAACTAGACACCCGAGGGAGTCCAGGGAGGAGTGGCTTGCGTGGATCCCCCAGTGTTTTCTTACCCAGACTCCTCAGCAAACCTCATTTTGCTAAAAACAAATCACATTTTTCCACCATTTCTGTGTGGGATCACCACAATTGCACAAATTTCCTACTACCCGATGTTCCCCTCAGCCTCCCGATTAAAAATGATACCTCACTTGTGTTGGTGGGCCAAGTGCCTGTGACAGGGAAGAGACAAAAACAAGTTGAAATTCAGGGGGATCCAAAGTGGGTCCAAAAGGGCAGTTCAAAAAAAGACGAAAAAAAAAAAACATTTTTAGGCTGACAAGTGGGGGCAGAATTTACATCAGTATAGATGTGACAATGCTAGGTGGTAGGAAGTTTGTGATTCCTGCAGATTTCGGAAGGTTCCATCATAAAAATATGGGGCAAATGTGTGATTTCAAGCTAAGTTGAAGGTTTGCAGGGCATTGTGGGTAAGAAAATGGTGCGGTGCATATGAAGCACACCACCCTCGACTCACCCAGATGTTTAGTTTTCAACTGTGTCTAGGTCTCGTAGATTTTACTACATGGCAGCATCTCGAAGTCCAAAAAGTGCAGCCCTCACCATTCCAATTGGAACAATTTTGAGAGTTAGACCAGCTCTCACGGTCCAAACGTAAAACCAAAACCCCAAATAATCAAATGTCCTCTTGCTTACCATTTGGATAAGATCTATTAGTGTGCAGGGTAGAACTGAAAGACTGTTACCCCCTTCAGTTGGGGTGGGGACATAACCATACTAGTTGGTAGCCACCCTAGCATCTAGTAGGCTTTCTTCCCCCACCCCACCCTCCTGGGAGAGGATCGGGGGCAAATGCCCCATCTGCCAACCAGTGGGCAGAACAACTTTGTCCCCATTTGACCCTCCTCCTCTTTTTTTTAATAATTTTTTATTTTTTATTTTTTTTATTTTAACCCCTTCAATGCGGGCGTCGGCCAGTGGCCGACGCCTGCACTACCTCCCTGGTGCGGGTCACGACCAGTGGCCGACACCAGAGAGGGGGTTAATAAATGGATTAATTTGTTTTTATTTTGGTCCCAGGGAGACACGGAATTTCTCTTTTTTTTTTTTAAACAAACAAAAAGAAAATAAATGGACAGAGGGAGACCCCCTGTGGGGGGCAATATTTTTTTTAGTTGTTGTAGGGTTTCCCTGGGGGCCATTTTGGCCCCCAAGGAAACCATACAACAACTAAAAAAATATATATATATCTATATAGATCTATATAGATATATCTATGTAGATATATCTATCTACATGGATATATCTATAGATCGATCTATAGATATATAGATATATATATATATATATATATATATCTATATATCTATGGATCGATCTATAGCTATATCTATGTAGATAGATATATATATATAGAGATAGATCTATATATATATATATATATATATATCACTTTTGGCAATACGTGTGTGGTTTCCCTGGGGGCTGCGATCGGCTTGGGGGAATATAGAATAGCAAAACAAGTGCTATTGCCCCTTATCTTTCTCTAAATTGTTTCCTTCCAAATATAAGAGAGTGTGTAAAAAAGACATCTATTTGAGAAATGCCCTGCAATTCACATGCTAGTATGGGCACCCCGGAATTCAGAGATGTGCAAATAACCACTGCTCCTCAAAACCTTATCTTGAGCCCATTTTGGAAATGCAAAGGTTTTCTTGATACCTATTTTTCACTCTTCATATTTCAGCAAATGAATTGTTGTATACCGAGTATAGAATGAAAACCAACTGCAGGGTGCAGCTCATTTATTGGCTCTGGGTACCTAGGGTTCTTGATGAACCTACAAGCCCTATATATCCCTGCAACCAGAAGAGTCCAGCAGACGTAACGGTATATTGCTTTCAAACATCTGACATCGCAGGAAAAAGTTACAGAGTAAAACATAAAGAAAAATGGCTGTTGTTTTCAGCTCAATTTCAATATTTTTTTATTTCAGCTGTTATTTTCTGTAGGAAAACCTTGTAGGATCTACACAAATGACCCCTTGCTGAATTTAGAATTTTGTTTACTTTTCAGAAATGTTTAGCTTTCTGGGATCCAGCATTGGTTTCACACCCATTCTTGTCACTAACTGGAAGGAGGCTGAAAGCACCAAAAATAGTAAAAATTGGGTATGTCCCAGTAAAATGCCAAATTTGTGTTGAAAAATGTGGTTTTCTGATTCAAGTCTGCCCGTTCCTGAAAGGTGGGAAGATGGTGATTTTAGCACCAGAAACCCTTTGTTGATGCCATTTTGAGGGAAAAAAACACAAGCCTTCTTCGGCAGCCCTTTTTTCCCATTTTTTTGAAAAAAATGAAATTTTCACTGTATTTTGGCTAATTTCTTGGTCTCCTCCAGGGGAAACCACAAACTCTGGGTACCATTAGAATCCCTAGGATGTTGGAAAACAAGGACACAAATTTGGCGTGGATAGCTTATGTGGACAAAAAGTTATGAAGGCCTAAGCGCAAACCACCCCAAAAAAGGGCTCAGCACTGGGTTGGGGGGGGGGGGGGGGAGGGAGGAAAGGCCCAGCAGCTAAGAGGTTAAAGAAAAATTCTACCCTGGTCTCTGGTGAGCCTTACAAAAATAGGTCGATCTGCCCCCAAGGGGGGCAGAAATGGCCAACAGTAATGTGCCCCTTTGAGAGGGACCCTTGTCCAAGGGGCTGCCCCTCGAACAAAACACACTCACACCATTCCCTGGTGCCTCAGTGGTTTCTGCCGCCCCACCTGGGGGCAGATTGGCGTTCTAGAAATAGGCAGATCTGCCCCCCTTGGTGAAATTTTCATTAAAAAAAAAAAAAAAATCCCTGGTGTCTAGTGGTTTCTTCCCCCCCTGTGGGCAGATCGGACTAATTTAAAATAAATGGAGTAAAATAAATTTGCCCCACCCTTGCCTAGGGGGTTGCTCCCCTTGTGTGAAATTGGCACAAAAAAGTAAATCCCTGGTGTCTAGTGGCACACCCTTTCCCCGCCTTGGGAGCAGATTGGCCTAACTAAATTGTGCCCCCTACATTGTTTATTTAAAGAAAACAAAAATCCCTGGTGTCTAGTGGGCAAGCATTTATCTTCCAATTGTGCTGGAAGCTGAACTTCCAGTGTGATAGGGGCAGCCTCTGATGAGGTCAGAGCTCGATTGCGTGCTGCCGTCATCAGACGTCACGGGAGCGGGGTGGAAGGGGAAGCAATTTCTTAAAAAAAAAAAAAATGTTTTTTTCCTTCCATCCCTTCCTTGGGGGGCTGGGGTGGAGGCCCATGGGGAGGAGCACTAGTGCTCCCTCCATGCTACAGTGCCAAGACATAATGGTTACTTCCTTGGCACAGAAGCACTGTGCCGCCTGACGTGACCATTACTTCCACGGCACACAAGCGGTTAAAGGTCCACTCCAATGTTAAAGGCCCAAGCTCATCAGGCAAGAATGTTCTAATTAGTACAACAAAGGCTTTGCAGAGCCCAAAAGGGTTAAACTCCCCTGGTGCTCCATGAGGCCTAAAGGGGTTGCTGTGAAAAACAAACATTGGAATGTTGGAGCTCTGGGCTTTTACCAGCCATTAGAAGCTCAGAGCTACTCCATTGTCTCCAATAGAGTGCTCAACATTCCAGTGTTGTAATTTAGATTCCTCATGTCTGAGTTCTGTCTAGTTCATTTTATCATTGGCCTCCAGGGATCAGCACAGAGATCGTGTTGCCAATAAAAGGCAACTTGGATCAGCTTTTTTATTACATCAGTTTTGGCAACGATTGAGAGGCCAACACAGCGTCGGGACCCTGCTGCTTTCAACAAACCTATAATCATTTTCCTGTGTCCTGCCTGCTGTTCGTTACACTCTTCCCAGCAGTCCGGGCTTTTGTTTTTGTTTTTAAACCGTTCCTGTTTTATACTGTCCATAGTCTACAAAAGGGTTGTAAATCACCACTATATCTTATTTTGGTGTTATCTTCCTGAAGTAATTTTATAAATGCCAGCATGTGCGCTTGAGATCAAGTGCCACCTTTTTCAAAGGTGAACTCCCCCCCCCTGCAGAGTGAGCTGACATGTGCCACTCACGAGTGAACGGCACAATTATTGTTATTTTCAGCCAGATACCATGCTAACCTTGAACACCCTACATTCCTAACAAAAAAACTAATTTCTTGCTCCTCTCCTTTCTTACGTTGAACTTCCTACTTTGCTACTGTTTGTATTCACTCGGTTACCGTCACACTGGCACCTTCTGTCAAAAACATAGAACTATGCAGTTCCATTATCCGTAGGCGGTCATCTATAGAAGTTGTTCCCAACCTGTAGTCTGGGGACCCCCGGGGTCCGCAAAGCCTCCTCAGTGGGCCTGTGACTGCTTGGAACATTAAATAATATTAAACATTAGGTCCCCAGCTTTCAATAATGACTCAGTAGGGGGTCCCCGGACTCCAATAATGATTCAGCGGGGGTCCCCGAATTCAGTGTAATAATAACGTGGGGGTCCACAGAAGTCAAAAGGTTGGGAACCACTGATCTATAAGAAGGACACACTGTGAAGTGATTTTATTTGAGGTTTATTTTAAAAATCATAACATGTCATCCTCGAGCAATACTGAGGCTCTACCTACATTTCTTCCACAGCCTGGATCTCCCTCCACTGGGAAGAGGGATTGAGAACTTTGAAAACTATTAAGAAGCCACTGGTGGGTTGAATCTTCCATCTAAAAGGAAAAAAACATGCCCCTTCTCAGTTCTTTAGGCAAAGAGGGACAGCATGCATTGAATTTTTTTACTGCAGGCTGTAGATGCACAAGGCAGTGCAGTACAGGATGTGTATAAGGCCGCTAAGTACAGACTGGAATTGAAATTTGCAAACTTCATTATTATTGTCATGGCTAGACAGAAATTCTATATGTTCACACAAAGAGCTGACAAAACAACCGATAAGTTTGTGACAAGACTGAGAGAATTGGCTACTAAGGGCCAATTTGTTACCTCGGCAGAGGAATTCATAAGGGATCTGCTAATAGTACAATGTTTTAGTAAGGAGGTACAGGACCGCTTGTGGGCGGCTAGTACTCCCACTCTCAGGACGCTATTACCATAGCGAAGGTAGTGGGATAATCTCAAACGTGCATGAAGGAGATGAAACTTCTAGAATTAATGAAGTTTCAGCAAACAGCAAAGGTAAATGACATTCATTAAGGCTTGGCTATTGCAGTCAATGTAGTGGGCACGGGAAACCACGCTCAGTACAGTAAGAACATAAATCCAGACAATGAAAGTTGGAAACCATAACAAAATAATGGAGGGTCAATCCAAACTCAGAGGACCTACAGCAGGAACAGTAGAGCCTATTACGGCTCGGAGCATACCAACTTTTTCATCATAGGCAAAGAAAGCAGAAAATGTGTCAGAAGGGGTCAGTTTGCTTGTATTTTTTGTGTTGGAAGAAGAAGAGTAGCAGCTGTGGAGTCTGATCATGCTGTCAGCTCTAACAGGATTCTGGGTATAGAATAACAGGAGGATGTAATGGATACAGCCAGGAAAACTGTTGTGATTGGATTTTTTTTTAATTAACATACTTGATGAACACACCCAAAGCTACATTTGTGATCAGGAACAAGGAAATGGACTTAAAGGTCCATTCAGGCGTATGTACCATAATATCAGGCGCTTTGTTCAGAAGCACTAGACTATCTATAAAATTGCTGTCAATGAACATTAATTTCAGAAGTTATCAAGGGATTAATATTGATGTCATAGGATATATGTGGTCAGAAATTGCTTTTTGTGACTGAGGTAAAATAGATGTGGCCCAGACTGTCCTTGGGATGGGTGCACCACTATGACCCTAACATTATTATAGATCCCAGGTCTCCTGATCAGATTATGGTAGGAATGAGCGTGGGAATAGATGGTGTGCTGGGAAGCTTTCAAAGGTCTATGAAGACAGTCAAAGAATATGAACATTAATTCCAGAGGTTACCAAGGGACCAATATCGATGTCCTGGGATATATGTGATCAGAAATTGCTTTTGTGACTGAGGTAAAAGGAAAAATGTGTTGCCTGGACCGTCCATGCGATCTTGGTATGGGTGCAACACTATGACCTTAACAATATTATAAATCCCAGGTCTCCAGATCAAGTTCTGGTGGGAACGAGTGTGGGAATAGATGGTGTGTTAGGAGGCTTTCAAAAGGTCTATGAAGACAGTCTAAGATTATGAACATAAAATATTCTTTAAAAAATGCATTGCCTGTGGAGCACAAAACTCGGGAGGACTCCAGTTGTGATATGAAAGGAGGTTAAAGAGATGTTTCACCAGATGGAGAGTGATAATGTCATTGAGCCGGTGGCAACTTCGGAATGGCTTTCACTCTTTGTTTTGACAAAGATAGCTGATGACGCCCTAAGACTCTGTAGACCTCTGGCCACTTAATGAGAATATTGTGACAGATTGTTTCCCTCTGCCAAATATCCTTTAAGGTCGGCATCCTCCACAAGCGTATTTCAGTGAAATATTTCTGGTATTTTGAAAGATTTCCAAAACGTAGCCATTTTCCCAAATGGCATGTTAGTCTTTGGCAACACCATGGATGAGCACAATGTGGGGTTAGGAAAGGTGTTAACCAGACTGTCTGATGCCGGTGTGAAGCTCTACAAGAGAAGTGCTGATTTGTGCTGCAGGAGGTGGATTACTTAGGATGCTGCATATCTGCAGCAAGAGTTAAACCTAAAAAAATGTAATTGGTGCCATTGTCAATGCCATCACTCCCTGTGATAGGGATCAAATTAGATCATATATTGGACTGATAGTGTTACTCAATTTTTTTTTGTTAATTTACCCCAAAAAACAAAGGGTGTAAGGTTGTTGTTGAGGAAAGGAGTGGGGTCTGAGTGGCTGGAGAGGCAACCACAAGCTTTTCAGACTAAAAATGAAATAGCACAAACAAGTGTCTTCACACCATTTGATGCCAATGGGACGTCTATTGTTACAGTGGATGTGTGTACCTCTGGCATTGGTGTGGTACTTTCCCAGAAAAATTACATAGGAGAGTTAAACTGTTGCTTTAGCTTTTTGTGCTCTGAATTTTGCTGATAGAAATTACTTGGTCATAGAGAGCAAAAAATTTGGCATCATCATGGGGCTTGGAATACTTTAAGACCTTTGTGAGGGGGAACTAATATTATCCCAGGAACAGTCCACTAACTGTTGCTAAAAGTATTGAGACTGGGACGGGTGGATTTCAAAACAGTGGAAGTTGTGCTGGACTAAAACAGGTATTTGAGATAATTTGTTAGAGGTGTGGGGAGAGAGAGTTCTGTGGCAGTGGGTGTCAGGCAAGCGGTTAATTAATTATCTTTGTCTAATGAACATCTGGTCATGAGAAGAAAGAGGTTTGTTCCGCCCTATGGTGTCAGAAGCAAGTTGCTTATATTGATGCACCAGTGGCATTTGGGTTAATCCATAACAAAGAAAATACTTAAAGGTCGGTTTTGGTGGTCAGGGATGGAGGTAGAAGTTACCTGAATGTAACTGAGTGTTCAGTGTGCAAAGAAGGGGAGAAGAGACTGAAGGTTGCAGTGGGTGTAGAAGAGTGACACACTGAGCATCCAGGTGCACTGTGGAAGAAAACCTGTTTTGATTTTCTTTGTCCCCTGACAGGCTTGCTCAATTGTCAGAGACTTGCTGTTGTGATTGTGGATGTGCAGTCCAAGTGTTTGGAAGGGATTTCTAGGAAGACCATCACCACCATCAGTACCATAAATGACTTGAAAAAACATGTGTGAGAGAAGGTGTGCCTCAGTGTTTGGTGACGGATAATGATAGTCCATTGATTTCATAACAAATGAGTGTGTTGAGGGGAAAATTGTGTAAAGCAAATGAGAACTGGACTCTAACTTCCAGTCGAATGGACAAGTGTAGAGGGCCAAAGGAAAAGGACTAGGACTATCCTACTATTCACTATAATGGAGATGAAGCATCTTAGTTCACATACAACATTAACAGGAGAATTTAATGTGAATCTGTTTAACATTTATGATGACTTCCAGTTTCTAGAGCAAGATCTTCTGTGGAATATAGCAGAACACGTGGTCCCTATTAAACATTGCTATGACAAAATTGGGAAAGCCATGTCTTTGAATTTATCCCAGGCTGGATTAAGAATA
This sequence comes from Pleurodeles waltl, assembly GCF_031143425.1. Lineage (NCBI taxonomy): Eukaryota > Metazoa > Chordata > Amphibia > Caudata > Salamandridae > Pleurodeles > Pleurodeles waltl. The sequence goes on from NC_090447.1 coordinate 1,500,085,942, forward strand.
TTAATTGGTAGGCATAAAAAGGACCCGTCACCATTGTGGACTTATATTTCTACCTCAAAACCATAGTTGATTATACAATAATAAATCTTGCCTTGTGGAAATGCTTTCAACATTTTGAGAATGTGCCCCCTTTAGAAAGTGATCATCTCCCACAGTTTGAGATAAAAATTGATTTACTGCTATTGGAGGAGACTGATTGCATGGCTGTAACACCATACCTAGCAACAAACAGGAGACTTAAATGGAAAGTTTGAATAATTGAAAATGTTGATTCCTGTTGCAAAGAATGGTTACAGACCCTGGATAAACCTGAAGGAAATACAATAATAGCCTGGGAAACTTTAATAAAGTTTCTAAGTAAACAGTCCAACAAAGACCAGCAATTTGGATCAAATAAGAACATGGGGTGTGCTCAAACTATCCATTAAGCTATGCAAGACTGAAGTGAATTCAGCATTGAGAAAACTTAGACTGAATCCAGAAAATGATTTGTTCATAACTAATGTGAAAGAAAAGTGAAAAAGCTAGGGAAAGAAGGTTGGTTGGCAAACAAACAGCAAGAAGAGACATATTGAGTGAAGATTCTTTATGCACCTAGACAGAAATTCTAAAACATTTAGGAGGATGGTCAGTCGAGCAAAGAAAGGTGAACTATTACCAAATAACATTAATATATCAGAATCCACCTGGTCTTCATTTCTCAGCCTAAAACACTCAGTAAATAAAACTGAAGAAAGTGACTTTCATAGCATCAAAAACAGAGTTAATATGTAAACAGTTAAGAGGGAAAAACTTCATTAGATCAGTCAAAGGATCTGGAACAGGAAAATCAATGACCATTCTGGTCCAGCAAATAGCTAATATCCTTAAAAAAAAAGTCACAAAGATAGCGCTCCTATCTCAAACTACCTTCTCCAAGCATTATTCAAGAAGAACATAGAGTTCTGGTCAGAATAACTTGCACAATTGTATATTTCTTTTGTTTACAAATGAGATGATATCAGACTCATGGCGGGGAGATATTGCGCACTCCATCTATAAACTGGTACATAAGGCTGAAAATGATCATTTAGTCACCCTCTTGGGTAACAATGCCAACCATTTTCCATCCCTCATGTTAAAAGAGCTACATGAGTAGGCAAAGTCATCCCAGTTATTGCCTTTGAATTGAACAGGATTTTCTCAGGATACAGGGATGCTTATGAACCTGCTAGCTCTCTTGCTCCCTATTGACAAAGTGCTACTGACAAAAAGCTTGTTGTTCTTAACTTTTGTAGATTTTAAGTTAGCCTTTGATAGTGTGGCCGGAACCCAACCAAGTGTCAAGTTGGTCAACTGGAAGATGTCTGAAGGACTACAAAAGCAAAACAATTGTTATATTGTAATACCTGGATCAGAGTGAAAATAGGAGACAGGAAATGTATAATGCAAAATTAAAACCTCTACAGGGCTTAAGCAAGGTTGCTTGCTCCACTATCCGATCTTACAATTGCAGTGGATCAAACGGATTCTCACCCAGCAAAGTCAGGCAGCAAGTTCTATCTCATCGTCTGTATGCCAATGATTTGGTCCTAATAAATAAAACCCAAATTGGCCTACAAAGACCTCTTACCCAACTAGATGTGTAAACTAGTATCAACAAGCTGGAGATCAATTTAAGTAAAACTAAAACAATGACAATCAATGGAAAGATATAAAAAAAGAAGGGTGCCTGGTTTGTGCAAAATAAGCTAGTGGGATAAAGTTTGAGAATATAAACATCTGGGTGTGACAAATGCTAGAGGATCACTTCTGTCTCACCTCGAGCAGTTGATTAGCTTTAACTTCAGCTTCACTCTTTGCAGATCCCTGAATGGTCCTGTATTAACTCGGGCTTTGAAAGTTGTGAATGTAAAATTAATTACTACAATCAATTATGGCAGCAAAATACTCTGAGGGTGCGACGCACACACTTTGGATAAAATTGTGACAAAATGTTACAAAAGATTATTCGGGTTACCAAAAGCAGCGTCACCTGCACAAGCTGACTTGGAGTTTGGAATTGTAAAGCAAGAAATTGCACTCCATGGTGCATTCCTTAAATGCTGCTTCAAATTTAGGTCCGTATAAGAGCATTGCCTGAATAAACTGCTATGGGTAGAACTTATCAGTAGCAATATAATTCTTGCTGCATGTCAATATATGGAAGAAGCTTTGACAACTCCTTAAGCGACAAGCTTATGGAATGCACCAGTCACTTTAACAACTTAAAAAAATATATTAATAAAAATATGAGGAAATTATCACGATGTGAGGACTTGGTCATTGAAAAAAAACACTCACATGCCTGGATGTTAATCAATTGTCATGCAACTTTGCACGTTCAAGCATATTGTTCGACACTGCATAAGGGGTAAGCTATTACTATACCACCTTGACAGTCTGCCTTCCCTTGATCATGAAATTAGGAGCAAATTAGCAGGGAGGGTAAAATGTGCAGATCCTATTAAAAAAAAGAAATCAGTGGAAACTTTAATTCACTTGGTCTGCATTTGTCCAGTTGTACTACCACAAAGGAGAAGGTAGCAGATTGGATCAAGATCAAGTATGGGAAGTTTGAGTACATAGTTTAAGTAGCCATTCCAAGTGACAAAGACTTATATTTCTCCAAGAAAGAAGTGACTCAAACAGATGGTCTCACCAAAGAACAAATATATATATCCACTACAACGTTTCAGCTTTCGCCTTACTCGGGTAGTACAAGATGGTTTGCTCAGTGGCTGCACAGCTGACACTGCTGGGTTTTCAAAAAGCATCATGAGTGAAGATTCCAGTTGGAATGTGGAATCCGTGCAGCCTGAGAACTCTTCAGAAATGCAGAAACCAAGTGGTATTGTCAGTGATGTTTAGTCCAGTGAGTTTAAACTGTACCTCCAGACGTTTTCTCTGATGTCCTGTAGTTCTTCCTTTAAGACATGTTCCACAGGGCAAATCTGATAGTAAATGGTCCACAAGGTTAAAATGATTGGCTACAGGCTGGCCAAGTTTCTTGTTAAATATTGCTGATATGTGGTTCCTGAATCGTGTACGGAGGTCATTCACTGTTTGACCTACACATTGATGAGCAAGTTGTGGATTCGTTACCATTCGAGTGGTGGTTGTATGATGATGATGATGATGATGATGATGATGACTGATGAGATGCTGAGGTGGGAGTACCCTATGATGTGTGATGTTCATTTTGCAAACAATAGAGGTACATTGGTGTATGGGCCTCGGGATACTCCAGCTCTGGGCCACCAAGGTCCTCGAGACCAAGTTCAAAGGTCATGCAAATCCCCTCTTTAGCTGAGAGATTTTGTAAGATAAAAAAACAAACTTGGTGTTCTCTGCCTATTTTACTTCTTTTTCATTTCTCCATTTTTAAATCTTATTTTCTGTTTGTCGTTCAGTTTTTGTAGGTTCATATTTTTAATTGTTAAGGGAAGGAGATCTGTTGTGACTTTAAGAGTTAAGAATGTGAATTAGAATGTTCACCTTGGATTCCTCTTGTGTGGTTCTCAGGAGTTCAGTTTGCTGCTGCCCTCCAGCCATTAAATCTTACAAAGGCAACTTGGATCAGATTATTTATTAAAACAGTTAAGTGAATCTGTACCTTGTTGATCGCATATTAAATGCTTTTGCCAGTAAGTTTCATAGAGCTTGGTAGTCATAAGGGAAAGAATATACAGAGAGAAAACACTTAAAGAACACTGCATACATTATATTTTTAAATATATATAGCAATAAGTAAACAGAGCAGACTATTATGAAGAGACAGAGACTGGAGTTTGAAGCGGTATGTCTCTACTGCAACCCACCTCCAAGCACCTGCCGGAGACCACCTACCACGATCTGTTGCTGCCACCACCAGAAACCACCACGGGCAAGGTTCAAGACAGCATTCCAATTTCAATGAGATGGACATCAACTCTATAATAATAGAATGCTCAGAGGAATGAACGAAAGAGACAACGTAACAACATTTCAAAACAATAGCTATCAGGATCATCTAGCCATTAGTTGAAATAAGAAATTTCAAACCCAATAGGATTGTCAAGTAAGTAAAAAATATTTGAATAGGTCTCATAGTATGTAACCTGCCCTTGCACATGAGAGAAGGGCAGATGAGGTGATGGTTATCTGGTCTGGCGTAACCTCAACAATAATCTTCAATGATGTGAAATTGCGAGGAACTGGGCCAGCCTATGGCACAACGGCCAGCAATGGAGTGGGTGATGGGTCTAGGGGTCCTTTCACTTTGTGGGTGGGTGAAAGGGAGTCTTACGGGGCCCTTAGGAGAAGGGTGGATTTTCTTGTTTGCAACAGAGGACTGATGCCTCCAGTTTCACCAAGGACCATAGTCCCCCAGACTGATTTTTATATGTTTGTATTTTGGCCTGAGTCTAGGCCATTGCATTGAACATCTGGGCCTACTTTTGCCTCTTCTTGATGGAGGACTGCAGTGTATGCTGCCCCCGCATAGAATATGGGCTGTGCAGGACATTCGAGCTAGGCTGCCATGTGACTGATCATCAAAAATCTTGATTACTTTGAATCCATAGTCTTTCTCTCTACAGTCCTGCGTTCATGGGTGTAGCTACCATTGGTGCAGCAGATGCGGTGGTACTAGGGCTGAGGGACCGAAAGGCCCATTGCACCCCAATAATTACTATAATTTATTTCCCCAAAAGCAGTTAAAGGGGCCATTTTCCTTACTTGTATCGCATGGCATTCTTGCTGCGCTAATGCATGCGTCCCGGTCTCTCATGCCGTCTTTCTTCTTGTCTTAAAATGCATTTGTCTAGAAGGGGGCGGGGGAGCTCCCTACAAAGTCACCAAGGTAGAGTAAAAAAAATGTTCTAAGGGAAGAATTGTCTTTCCGAGGGCGTGAGTGAGTTGCCTGTCTGCAACATGAGGCTGCACCTCAATGCGTAATGACCGTGACCAGGAAAACCTGGACTTGGAGTGATTAAGATTGCTGGTGAGTAATCGGACAAATGGACAAGCCCAGGTTCCCGTGACCATCCGAGGACGGTGCACTCAAAGGCTCTCTGCATTGATGGGGGCTTAGATCTCTGGTAAGAGCCCACAGGTGTTCCCTGCTAGTTGACCATGCACTCAGACTGGAGGCAAAACATCTTCAGGCTCAAACATGAGTGTCCGTTTCCTGGTGTCAGGAAACACTTTCTCACCTGGAGTTCATGAAAGAAAGGAGGTTTGCAGGTCCCAAAGTCATATCTTTCTCTTTGCTTCAGAAGCTCCTTTTTCTACTCTGTTTGAACTTAGGAAGAAAACCTCCAGGGACCCAACAAAATTCTTTAATACCTTATCCTGGCCTCCTTACCAAATTATGTGGTGATTGGCAAATGACCTTACCCCTCCGTGGACCTGATGCACGAAAAGGATTGGTCAAAGCACAGTTTTTTACCTGTCACTTTTCCTTACAAGAGATGCTGAAATCGTTCATGCAGCAAATAATACTTTCTGCAAAGAAATTCAGTCCACAACCTCATGAATACGAATGAGGTAGGAATCAGTTTGCAACTCCTTGCGAAACAGCAGATGCTGGGCTGGAGCCGTCAAAGGGACACCTGAGCAACTTCCCACCATTTGCATTCTCCACGTGGTTGCATCACGACCCCTGTCTAGTAAAAGGGCCCAGTCGCACTGCTACTAATAGTGGCACATTTTAAATGCTGCATTGAGGCGTGCACGCAGTGGCCTGTGGAGCAATTGCATGAACTCCTAATGTCTGCAGCCTGCACAAGCAGAGCTTGACCTGTCTAATTGTCAGTACTTACAATGTGCGTTTACTGCGTGCTCTGGTCAGTTGCTAATCATTCAAATCAAATCAGGATTTATAGAGTGCAACTACCCATCCGTAAGGGTCCCAAGGCGCTGTCATTCGCGTTGTGCAGCCTCAAAAACAGTTGTGCATTCCCTTGTGAATCACGAGGGAGAATGATCACCCTTGATCTCCCCTTTTCCCTTGTGACTCATGTCTGCCTTCTGATATGTAATGTCCTTTTGTGCATTGCACATTAAGACCTTGTATTCACAAGGGAATGCCGTATCTTTGGTACATCAGGTCCCATATCCAGCACTCAATTTGTAAAATAAATAAATGATGACCACGGGGGCCCAAAATATTTCTTAGGGTCCCAGCCCTTGCCATGGGAATGCCAAAAAACTAGGATGTTTAGTTTTTTATATATATATATATATATATATTTTTTTTTTAATAGTGCGAACTTGACCCAATGGTATTGGAGTGTTTTACATAAGCACCAGTTACCTTACACGAGGACACATTCATTTTTTGGTAGGCATGGGAAGATTAAGTGATTTTCCCAGAATTGCAGGATGTTGGGCTGACGCGGAGACTCGAACATGGTTCCACAGCTCCAAAGTCAGCAGCTCTGGTCGTTACTTGATCAATCTACACTTCTGTCTTTTTAGCTCTCTAGTAAGATCATTGCATATTTGCTTTTTCCATTTGTCACCGTTTTCCTGTCATTCTCGTCCTCTCTTTCTCCCTTTACCTTTCTCTTATTCTAGATCAAAGTCTGATGATGAAAACCAAGTCCTGGTCCCCAAAAATGGTGCCCACCACCTGCAAGCAGGCGCAGCAGAAGGCTTTAAGTACCACCCATATCTCATGTTCACTATCTTGCAAAATGTAAAATTCTTAATAGCAGGTTAAGCCCTATTTTTAAGTGATTCTCTGTATTATAGCTTTTACATCACTGGTTACCCCCTTGCAATCTGTATTGTGAACTTAGTTTTCTTCTTCATAAATGCATCATTTCCAGCACCAGAGTGTGATTAAAAATCTGCGCCCGTTGTGCAGCAGGAGTGTGGTGGGCCCTGATGCAAAGTAAATGGACTCAGCATCTCATGTTTAGGTATTAAAACAGCTATAATTGGGGTGCAGTAGACCCCTAGGGCTCGTGGGAATGTAAGGGAGCTATAACTGGGGTACCCCAGCACCTCCTGCACACTTGATAGCTAAGATCCTGGCCTCACTCCTATGATACCAGGGCTTTAAATGGGGCGAGACCCACCAGGTCTCAGTTCCTGCCATAATTTAAAGTTGACTTTGACATGGATCTCTAGCTTGCCTTATATCCGTCCATGGTCTTAACTCTACAGTATAAATAAAACATTGATCGACATCTTGCATTCCCTGGGACTATTTGTCTTTTCCAGATGCTGTGATTCTGCAGTGACTTGTGCAGCACATCATGTGAACTGAGTTGCCTCTGAGTGAGTTCAAGGTGTGGATGGGCCTACATTACAGGACATGCCCCAGAGCTCTGGGGCTGAGGCTGAAGGCAGTGACAATTTCTCACAGTGCCTCTAAGTGGGCCATAAAGGTGTTCAATGGATCATTCTCTCTGTAGAGCTCAGAGAACCATTATCACCTATACATGCCACTGCCATTTCATGTAGAACGTGTGAAGGAGTTACAGAGCTGTCAGAATAGTGACCGCATCAAAGGAAAAGAACATGCTGTGTTAACAGGGAGAACAGAGATGGAGAGAGGTGTCATTGTGAAAGAGAGGTACCACAAGTAGATGCAGAAGGACAGAGTGAAAAGAAGTGGTGAAGTGAAAGGAAATGATGGTGTGAGGTATGCTGGTGGAGGATTTCAGAAAGATGTGGGGAGAAAAAGGGCCTAAGTGTCTAACCGCGTGAGAGTCTGTAGGCGAAAGTGGTGTGAAGGGTAGAACCGGAGCGACGGACATCCCAAAGACCAGTATCCCTTTCACAGACCTTAGCAATGTTGGTCAGTCTCATGTTTTTAGAGTGGAAACATTTTCAGTTCTAGTTATTAAACATGTGTCTCCTTCCGCTAACAAGCGGTGACCAAGCCAATGGGCTGGCTTACTCATGGTGTATGTTTGTTATGTGCTATGTTTACATAAAATAACGGAAGACTCGGAGGCACCCTAATAGCAGTCAGGTAGCACCCTGCATGAATGAGTGGATTTCAGTTGCTGGGCTGTAAGCCACTTTTAATTACGTAGGCCATGGATCTTGAAAAGGTTTCCTAATAGCACTTCCTTGGCCACACCCCTTTTAAGGACCCACCACTACCACACTTTTCATCCCACTTAGAGCACTGCATGATATGGGACAGCGCAAGACATTTAGAGCCGGATATACACAATTGCAGGTTTGCTATTTCGTAATTGAAAATTGTAATGATTCACTGTTAGGAAATCGCAAACAGCAATGTAGTACAGTGTGTTCGGCACTGTTTGCAACTCTCCGCGGGTAACAAATGGACCTGCCTCATCCGCATTCATGAGACCGGTCGCAGTTTGAGACCCACTGGGAATGGCCAATAGTCACGGGGATGGTAGCCTGCTGGGGTTAGCAGACCACCATGTTGATGATAGCTTTTTCAATAAAGCATTTTTTTTATTTTAATAGCAGCCCGTTTTCCTTAAAGGAAAACTGGATGCATTTCAAAAAGAAAAAGCTTTCTTTTCATTTTTTAGGAGTAGGCAGTGGTCCATGGGACTACTGCCTACTCTTTAAAAATGTTTTCTCCCACATTCACAAAGGGGAACTTATTGATGTTAAGCGCTGCATATTGTTTAAATGCAGCCTCACACCAATCCCGTTATAGAATGGAGACAAAATACATATGAGCCTGATTTTCAAACTGCACTTGGTAGTATGTTTTCTAGTCCTACAAAACCTACTACAAAATGCAGTTCACAAACTACCTGCAGAGTTTTACGAATTCGCACTCCATATACTGATGTATGCGCATTTTGCTGCCCTGACTGAGGAGACTTCGGGTGCGTATAGCTACACACATATATAGGGAGTGTAGAGTCGTAAGGCTTCGCACGTAGTTTGTGAATACCGGAAATTAGTAAACTTACTATGAACTGTTCCATAGTCGGGAACCAGAAGTGACTTACTCAGCTGTTAGGCGTGTAGCCCCTTTGCCTGTTAAGTGTATTTGTTTTGTTGTTTGTCCCACCACATTGGATAGGGCACTGCATTAGCCTTCAGAGGCCAATAGGTCCTCCACAGAACAACACTCTTCACTCAGAATGGGATATATTCTAGTACTGATGAAAGCCCGTGGACTCTTCTGGGCATTGTAGCATAAAAGGGCTGAAACATGTCAACTTGGTGATAGGGTGCAGGGTCAATCTCCCTTGTGTACCCAAGATTAGTTCATATTTGTACCTAGAACACCATTTATTCAAAAGAGATCCCTAGGTGTTTTTAGGGTATTTTTTATTCCAGATCCCGGCAGGACAATATTCTCCAAAGTGCTCCCTGACATATGGTTGAGCCCAACCTGGTTTTTAGGGACCAGGATGACGCATGACACTAAAGGAGTGGGTGCGAGTCACCACAAGAACAACTAGGATTGTTGGTTTATTGTCACAAGGAGGGCCTATCATGCATCATCTCTGAAACACCACCTTCTGGGTCACAGTATAACTTGGTAGTAGGATAGCTTTAGTGTGATTGATTATGCTAGGAAACCTGTCCCACTAACACCATTTATAGCAAACCGAATTCCTTCTCCTCTTCCTGATCAAGCCATTTTTTTCACTTGGGTATTTAAGAGCTAAATACAATATGACTAGAAATTTTATTAATGCTAAGAAATAGTTAAAAATCTGAATATGTTGTAAATGGAATAGAATTATTATATGCATTAAAGAATTGCACAATATAACATTATGAAATTCAGACGAGGGATTATTAAATTTAATGTAATTGTGTAAAAATTTTAACATGTTGCCTTTGCATACATCTGCAATATAAGACATACCAGATTTAATCTGTTTCCCATTAAGTAGCGTGTGAAATTTAATTAAAGGATAATGCCCAAGGATATTTTCTTAGATGACGCAACTCTAATATGAAATTTAAAATCTAGCTCCAATAAAGCAAGAATATTCTATTCTTTCTTTATAGCCTGAGTAGTGAGCAGGGCAGCTTGGTTTTGGACTTTTTTTGCAATTTGCACAGAGGTTTCTTAAGAACAAATGTCCAGGTGGTGTGACACCTCTGCTAACATCAGTACAGTTTTATGGAGAAGTAGGAGGGGATGTGCCTTGTACCACAACCTGGAATGGAACGTGTTCTTGTTGACAGAGTTTACTCGATGGGTGAAGGTGAGATCCTTTAAGAAAAAAAAAACACACTGAACCCAATTCTTAAATCCTGGAAGCTGGGGCAGGTGGAGAGCCCACTGAATTTGACCAAGTGAGAGACTGTGGATTCTCAGAGCCCACAAGGAGTGAAATTTGCTGCAGCCACATCTGGACTTACTTCAGGCAGTTGGTTACATGCTCTGAGGAGAAGAGTTCTCTGTTAGAAATTGGGTCTCTAGTTGGCAGAGGTGTGCACCCGGTCCAAGTAGGGACCACAATCCTACAGGACAAGTCCCCACGCAACCTAAATTATCCTATTCTCACTCTCTGGTAGGTTGGCACAGAGCAGAAAGGCTTAATTTAGAAGGCAATGTGTGAAAATATTTGGGCAATAACTTATACAGTAACAACACCACAAAAAGACCCCACACCAAGTTACAAAACTAGATTACACTTTTATAAAAAAGAATAATACTAGAATGTAAGATACTGAGCAAAGTGCTGGCATGGCGGCTACTTCCCATGTCACTGGACTTAATACAGATCAACATGGGTTTGTCCCAGCCAGAGCTCCTCTTTGAATATCCGTCGCCTGTCCCAGGTCATAGACAGGCAAGACCTCATCTCCCCCCTGCCGGTTGCCTCTCCCTTGACCTATAACAGGCGTTTGATACTCTGAGATGGGCACACATATTTGCTGTTTTGGGATCCTCCAGGTCTATATTAGCTGTGTCCGACTCATTTACACAGACCCTACTGCGAGGGCTCACACATATTCACTCCTTATGCAATTCACTGAGGCACGAGGCAGGGATGGCTTTTTTTTTTTTTCCCACTCCTTTTCATTCTTGTGAATAAACCACGAGCACAGTGACTGTGGGTGGTGAGGTGAGAAGGGAAGAAGTAGTGGTCCTCATTAAATTGCAGCTCCCACTATCGGAGGGTGGAAGGGGTGCCCCAAATTTTCAGGCCTACTGTTAGGCGGGCCGATTGCAGTGGTTATCTTATTGGCTGGCTGGATTTCACTTCACAGATTGATTACGTGCTTCAAATGCTATGAATGGGCAAATTACATGCCTTAGGATCGTACTGCCTCAAACTACGCAGGCTGTTCCCCATGGTTTCTCCACACTGCCCTAGATGTCATGCAGACCCTGCAACTCTACTACATATGCTCTGCCAGTGCCCTTCCCTACAATCTTATTGGGTACTTCTTCACGCAACCCTGGTGGATTTGGCCCAGGTCCCTCACTGGAATACTGGAGAATGCTGCCCGCTAGATCTCTATCCATACCTGAAAACCTCCAAAGCCCTGTCATATTTTGTAGACCTAGCACCTCTTACTAGCCAAGCGTCAAATTACCAGACTCTGAAGGTCCCCTACACCCCCCCCACTTGCCGACAGCTAGTGCAAGGAGGTCTTGCGCAGGTGTACTGCAGAAAGTTATGCACTGCATGGAGAGGAGTATTGGATACTCCGTAGGTGACCTATTGCTACTGTGTGGGATGACTTCCTTGAAGCATAAAATATTATACAGTCAGCGATTAATGGATAACGAATGCACATGAATGTTAATTCAATAGATACAGTTCTCCCTCCCTGGATACAAAGTAGAGATCAGGGCAACTACGCCCTAATCCGATCAGATACGACCTGAGGTGACCTTTTTATACTGCAGGCTCTCTTCTTCCCTTTCCCCCAGAGTGGCTATTGCTAATCAAGAGACTATAAGCAGAAGACCAGTTGGGGGTTAAGGTGGAGGGGGTGGCATTGTTTGTAACCGCTACATTCAATCTGCTACTTTTCCAGTGCAAGTGTGTAACTTGCTAAATATACACTGATAATAACCAGCTTTGTTGACTTATGTGCTATATCACAGGAATTTTGTAGATTCTGTTGGCAATGTACATCTTGGGACAACTTTATGCCTGACTCTTTTCCACTTTCCCCTGTGATGTTTCCAGGAATATAATGGAAATTCTTTTATATATCCTACTCAAAGTTTGTTATAAAAAAAAATAAGACCATATGATTTTTTAAAGAATAGATGGCAAATAGTGCTTTTAGAGGTTACTTTAGGTCACGCTGGACCGGGGCAAAGTCAAAGTTCGGGCCGACCACGATTGAGCGCAGGCCGGCTACAGGACCCACACAGGCCCTGGTGAACAAAGTACCTTTGCTGGTCGCAACAGCGAGGTGCATCTAACGAGTCCAGGGAGAGATGGTGATGCGTCAATCTGTCCCAGGCAGTGATGGTGATATGTCAGTTTCTAAGTCCAGTGCTGGAGCTGAGATGCTTTGGTTCCGAAGTGCGATACGCCGGGCTTCTCCATGCAGTAGGGGAATGCATTGATCTCTGTAGACTGCTGCAGTGGCAAAGCATGGTTCTGATGTGTCCGGCTCTCATTTGTTCCAAGAGCAATGTGCCAATTCTGCTCCAGCAACTGGCTCGATGCTCTGGTTCTGCTTCACGCAGACAGGAGATGTATTGATTTCCGTGATGCAAGTATCCGGGTCCACTTCCAGTGAACCAGGCACAGGAGCAGGGGTAGAGACTTTGATATCTGTGAGTCTAAAGCAACTGGAGGCAAGACAACAAGCCCTTGGAGATCACTTGGGGTGCAAGACCAAGTCCAGCTGTCCCTCAGCAGGGTCAGAGAGCAGCAGGGCAGTAGAGCAGAAAAGCAGTCCTTCCAGGTCAGCAGTCCTTGTTGCAGCACAGCAGTTCTTCTGACAAAGTCCAGTTGTAGATCGAGAAGTGTCTCATGTGGTGGGGTTAGAGACCCAGTACTTATACCCAGTTGTGCCTTTGAAGAGGGAGAGACTTCAAATAAGGCTTTGAAGTTAACGGAGGCCCTTTCTTCCCAGCCTTGGCTCCAAGTTATTGGTAACGGGGGTAATCAGCCCTTTGTTTGGGGACAGGCACCGCGTATTCAGGCGTGTCATCCCCTCCCACCCTTCCTGCCCAAGAAGTCATTTAAATGCAGATGAATACTCAGACACACCTAATCTTCCTATGTTTGTGGCTGTCTAGAGGGAACGCACAAAGTGTAACTGTCGCCCACCTCAGATGTGTATTGGAGACAGGCTGCAGGCACAGGCAGCTGTAAAAGCAGAGAAATGTCTACTTTCTAAAAGTGGCATTTCTAAAATAGTAATTGTTAAGTCTGATTTTATCAGTAAAGAGGATTTATCTTATCATTCCAAAGATATGAAACATGACATAGCTATTCCTTCTCAATCACGAAATACAACTCAAATGGGTCTCAAGGAATTCCCAATTTTAACCTATGAGAGAGGTAGGCCTCACATTAGTAAAAAACAGCTTTGGGAGTTATTCACTACCAGGACATGTAGAGCTTAAAAGTACATGTCTGACTTTTTACTTACACAGCACCCTACCCTATGGGTTACGTAGGACCTACCATAGGAGTGACTTATGTTTAATAAAAGGGGAGTTTAAGGCTTGGTAAAGGGGTTTATATGCCAGGTCGATGCAGTCCTATAACTGCCTACCTAGGCTCTGCAGTGGCAGGCCTGAGACATGGTAAAGGGGTAACTTGCGTGGGTAGCACAATCAGTTAAATGCTACTAGTTGGCCTTTAGCACTAACAGACCCTGGGCACATGTAGTGCACTTTACTGGGGACTTATAAGTAAATTAAATATGCCAATTGGGTATGAACCAATGTTACCATGTTTAGGGGAGAGAGCACAAGCACTTTAGCACTGGTCAGCAATGGTAAAGTGCACAGAGTCCTAAAACCAGCAAAAACTAGGTCAGAAAAAATGGAGGGATGCAGACGAAAAGTTAGTGGAAGACAATCTCCACACACACTTCAAAGACTTCAAATTCTTGCCAGCCAGACTGTGCTTCAAGCTGCAGAAGCCTAACCACATAAAAGCAGCCTTGAAAGCACCTCATAGACTGGAGGTGATGCAGGAATCAAGTTCAAAGTTCTTTATTCCATACATATAGCTTGTTGGGGAAAAGGGCCAAGGAATCTGCAGAAAACAGCAACTCAATACACACTGAACGTCATCCTATGCTCAGTGTATGTACATCTGATGCAACATACAGCCTTCCAAGAGGTGAAAGGCAAACCCTGGGAGGCCAGGGCACCCGCTTTGCAAAGTGACCTGAGCCCGTGAAGGAAGTAAGAGCCAAACTACATGTTCTGTAAAATCGGCAGTCCCTGGACTCTTCACCTCACTTTATGCAAAGTACACTCTAATCCACCCCCCCCCCGTCCCCCAACAATGTACAATTTATGGTACAGTTACGGCACTCTGAAGTGACAAAGATGATACTCAAAACTGTATAAAGTTAGTGTGTGTGTGTGTGTGTGTGTGTGTGTATATATGTGTATATATATATATATATATATATATATATATATATATATATATATATATATATATATATATATATATATATATATATATATATATATATATATATATATATATATATATATATATATATATATATATATATATATATATACACACACACCACTGTAGCTAATAATGCCATAAATTTCCCAGGCTAGGCTTGCAGCTGTTTTCTGTGTTTGAATGGTGTACACCCAGGGGCACTAGTGTCTTGCTCTAGGGGACTCTGGCGTCCCCTGATTTGGCTAGTTGATCAGCCACAAGGTGATGGCAGGAATGCCTACAGCTAGCCTGACCACTGGCAGTTACTCTGGGTAGCATTCCAACCTGTCATTTTTCACCCAGTGCGCCAGTCTAGACAGAGGCCCGCCTTATGCAAATCGTTGCTGACCCCGCTCCATATGGGAGCACGTCATCCTGAACTGTCAGATCCGTCCTCCAGAAGGAACCCCATGCAACCCCAGACAGGCTTTGGTCTTATTAGGCCTCGTCAGTGAGTTACAGCTTAGATCTAGTCGTACAGCAAGCAATGGACTGCCGTCAGGCCATACACTCAACCTCGTAGGTCATTACATCAAACACACAAAAGGTGATGAGAGGAATGTTTTCAAATAGTGTAACCTCTGGCAGTCACGCTGGGTGGCATCCCAACCCATCTCTTTTCAACCCCTAGCAGATCAGTACTGTCCCTGCTCCTCCTGGGAACAGTTCGTCCTGAATTGTGAGTCTAGTCCGCTTTGAGAAGGGACTACAAGCAACCCCAGGCAGTTTGGGTCTTTTGAAAGTGCCACTGTGATGAACAACGATGGTATGGAATGCTAACCCAAGCCACTGCCAATGGTTAAACTATTTGCAAGCATTCCTCCTATCAGCTCGTGTGGTTGACAGGTCAACCAGGCACGGGACTGCCAAAGCAACAGGACCAAGAAAGAATAGTCACCATTCTGTTCACTACACGCTTAGTGGTAGTTTCTTGAGGCATTTGGGCTCTGGTCTCTGGTTTAACACAGAAAGGGCTTCAAGGCAGTGACTTGTATTCACCACAAAAATCTATGAATTTTGTACTGTGTGATATATGTAGCTATTGTTAATGGGAATATGCACCATGCGCTTACATTGAGCATTCTATCAGAATGGCCCTAGGTACATCTAAGACGAGCCTAAAAAATATCTCCCTTTTGGGGCAATCTGTTCGCCCAATCGTAATCTGCTGCGCGTTCCTAAAGTTCGGAAAGCTAGATCTGGTGGCAGGTCTTTTTCCTTTTTAGCTCCTGGTTTATGGAATGCTTTACCATCTCACTTTCGATACATCTCTGATGAAAGTCTGCATAACGCCCAGGTGGAGACCTTCCTGTTTGGTGAGATGTAATTCTGTTCCTTCCTCCATTACCGTCAAAGCACCAGGACGCTTCTAATGAAGCAGCGCAGTACAAATGTTTCATCATTCCTTCATTCATTCATTCATTCATTCCTTCATTCCCATAATCATGACACATAGCTTGTAATGTCTACATAGCTAGCCCTTGTTCAGATCATGAACTCGGGAAGAGAGGCTGCAGAGTTTGTCCTTGGTGCCCCTGGGCATGGGGGAGGCGTGGTCGTGCCCACAAGCGCTCCCTTTGATATTTAACAAATATTCCCAGTTGTTGATAATTTTGCTAATCCCTTAATTGCTCCAGTCTCTGGCTTGTTAGACGCCCAACACCAGCCCCACCTTCCTAATGGGACCAGTCCCTGGCTACCCATTCTAAGGCTTTATCACGCACTTGCCATTGTTATACAGTGCTTTGATCTATCTAGGTGGCTTGCACCATTCCACAAAACTTCCAGATAAAAAAAATTGTTAGAATGGTTAAAATGTTCACAAATATCTACTGACCCTGATCAAGAACTGATTGCGATACCAACACTTGAAAACACCGGAAAACACAGAATTGTTATCCTCCCATCAAAACCGAGGAAACTTTGTAGCAGATCTGCAAATCTTTAGTATCCACAGCACAGTCGAAATGATCACGGACACTGAAACGAAACTGGAAAAAATGGAACTGGATGGTACTCGAAAGTACAGTGTCCCAGCAGAAACTGGGAGGTTGGGGAAGTGAGGTAATGTACCCAGGAAGATCAGGTTATGTCCTGGTTTAGATCAGGCAGTGTCTGTTCCTCAGACCGGTGCTATCCCATAACCCGGGGCCATAGGGTCTCTGGTTTGGCACCTTCTTTATAATGTAGGGTGTCAGACCACAGTCTTGGGTAGAACATAGAGTGCACACTGACGGCACACTGCTTGCTGTAGGTCACATGGCCTGTCTTGATCTAGTTGGTTGCCAAGCCGGTTAAACCTTGGCCAACCACCAAAGCAGTAGGGTAAATGAAGAACAGAGTCACCACTCTGTTGGCCTTCGCTTGTAGTTGTGTATTTCTTGAGGTAGTCGTTCTCTGGTCTCTGGTGAAAGTTATTACTCACCTCAAAGTAAGTCTCCATGTCTCTGGACTTCTTGCCTGGTTGGGGGCTTTCACGCAGGCAAGATCAATAGCAGCAAGCAGGAACTGGCCATCAGTTTTCAAGCTTGTTCCTTGTTCCATCAGGGTCCAAACTGGTCTGCTGTGCCAAGAGGTGTTCATTTCCAATTTCTGGCTTTTTAGTCTGCTGCCCATTGCCATTTGGAATCAATACATTAAAAAAAGTAAGACACAGACTAAGCTGGGTGGGGAGAGTTTTCCTCTTTACAGAGATTTTGGGACTGACACTCCATGCCCTCTTTCCAAACTGAACTGCATGGTCAATATCTACGTGCAGCTCATACGTTACACCCTTCAGCAGGATCCACCCTATGTCTTGCAACCAAACAGTTTCTATAGGACCTCAACAAGAGGGAATAGACAGTCTGCACTTATTGTTGAGTATATTCCGGTGTGGAACCCAGATGACTCCTGCTCATACGCAGCAGAGAGGGTGCAGTACAACCAAAAACTGGTATTTGCCTCACCTCTGTGCGCCCCTGTGTTGAGGAACCTGCCGCACACCTCTTCCTACTGCGGAAGTCTATCATTAATGCCGTATATTAGTTTCTCGAAGGTCGCCGTTTCTAATATTTCCTCCAACCATTCATGATATGTTGGGATTCTGCTTATTTCCCAGTATCTCATAAGCTTAATTTTTAGGGCAGTGGCTACCCATTGCGTGAAGCGGGAGGGTAAGTCTGAGAGAATAGCTATTCTAGTCTAGTCATGGGATAAACATTTCTGTTTACATTCAGGCCCATATTTGCCTTCAATAATTTGTGCACATTTGAACATGAGCACAAAATATGTAAAATGTCAGTCATGGGTTTTACATCTCATTCATTTTGAGACTGGCCATAAATTGGCTCCATGGAGCCATGCGGGGGAGCAGTGCCATCTGTATATTTCTTTGTAGTAACTGTATTGCAGATGGGATTCTCATAGACCCTTGTTGTAACCACCCAATGTTGCCTCCCAGTCTTGACATTGTAGCTGTAGTCTCCCATCCCACTATGTACACAACTCATTTGACAAAATTTTAGAGACTTGAAAGTCCATCAACAGGAAATAGAGGCTTAATATTGTGCCCTTATAAACCTTCCACTCATCTAGAAAATTGGCGACGGGTGACTCTGGTAACACAATATTGGAGTAGCATAAAAGACCACGGAAGGCATGTGATAGTTGTACGTATCTTCAGAGTTGCAATGGGGTATGTTTTATCCTTGGTGGAGTTCTGGGAAAATGTTCATGCCCGACAACTTCATTTAACCAAGACGTAGGGGTTTAACCCATTTCCAAAGTATACAAAAATATTTGTACTTTTCCTTGTTACATCGAACAGGCAGGGAACCTGTAGAAGCATGTGTGGTGGAGCCAGTTAGTGGTTGGGCCTCACATTTTAACCAGTTTATTTTGTACCCAGAAAAACTTGAAAAGAAATCAGTCATTAGGGCAGTAGCCGATTCAAGTAGGTGAGCCAACGTGGTCGAGATGTCACCAGCATTGGAAAAAGCTTAGTGTTCTCCTGCTGATGTCAGCATGGCTTTATTATGATACTTTTGTTGTATGTCAATGATAAGGGGTTTCTGGGTCAATAGAAAAAGTAAGGGGGAATGTGGGTAGCCTTATCTTGTAGTGCATTGAATTTTAAATTTTGAAGTAGGGGGAGGCAATGGCCCCTGTAGATGACCAATGCAGTGGTATTACAGTACATACTCTCAAACTAACGTAATTAAATTAGCACCTATGCCTGTACTACTTGGGCTGACTAAGTGTCGGAATATTTCTAGTATCGGTAGTTTGTAGTGTTACTTATTGGTCATTTGGTTTGGATTACTTTTGCTTGCTGACTTTTTCTTAGTTTTGCCTTTGCTTACTTTTGCTTAGTGCTCTGTGCGCCTGCTGTTTTTTCCTGCCTGCTGTTTCCTGCTCCATCCTGTCCTGCTTCCCTGCCAGCCCCTCCCTCCTCACTGCACTGCTTATGGAGGCTGTGCGCCAAAGGCAAGCCCATCTGCCCATGCCAAGCCTGGACCGCGCACAGTGCTGGGTACCTTGGCCCTCCTGCTACCTTGCTGAGGAGCTCAGAGCCCTGGACCCTGGGTGCGACAACAGCAACTGCTGCACCTCCTTCAGTCGAGCAACTAAAGGATCCTTCACCTACGGATGCTGCCATGTCTCCTGCAACAGAGCTGCCAGCCCACACAGGACATTGCACCACACCCATCCGGAAGACCACAAACAATCCGGAACCACTCCATTTCATCCTGCTCAACGTCTGATCCCTCTGCAAACACAGCATGGAAATCTGGGACAAGAGCACCTCCCTCTCCCCCGACGTGGCCTTCATCACTGAAACCTAGCTCAACCCCTCCTTGAACCCGGACATTGCCACTGAAACACCCAACTGCTGCAAAATAATACATTGAGATTGCACCAATAAGCACGGCGAGGGCATCACCATCATCTTCAAGAACACTATCCAATGCATCACCACCAACGACAACTCTACACCCCTCATGGAACACCTCAGTTTCGAAATACAAACCGATGACAAGACAACGGTAAGAGGCACCCTTGTATACAAACCCCCAGGACCTCGACCAATCTTCTGTGATGCCATCCCCAACATAATCTCTCCCCTAGCCATTGACTCCAACACCTAAATCCTACTTCAGAGACCTCAGTTTCCACATAGATGACACCAACAACAGCAACTCTACCACTCTCCTCGAACATAAGCAACATAGGCTTCGCCCAACTGGTCCCTGTACCCACACAAAAAGCCAGACACATGCTCGCCCCCCATCTTCACCTCCAGCGACAGTCAGATTAAGCCACATCACAGAACTCGCCTGGTCTGACCACAGCATTGTCCACTTGACCATAGTAGGCGTTTAACACGCCACCACCAAGAACCACTGCTTCAACTACCGCAGCTGGGGAAAAGAAACAGAAACACAGTGGACAAAGGCCCTCGGCACCTCCCCGACTGTCCTGAATTTCTCCACCTGGATCACCGAATGAGCCGACAGTTGCTCTGCTGAAACCTGGCAGAACCAATAAAACCTCGGGACAAGCCAGCTGGTACACCCTGGAGCTCCGAGTCACCAAGCGCAGCTGGTACACCCTGGAGCTCCGAGTCACCAAGCGCAGCTGGTACACCCTGGAGCTCCGAGTCACCAAGCGCAGCTGGTACACCCTGGAGCTCCGAGTCACCAAGCGCAGCTGGTACACCCTGGAGCTCCGAGTCACCAAGCGCAGCTGGTACAGACTTGAGAATCAATGGCGATCCACCAGGAATCCTTCTGACCGAGTGTCCCACAAAGCAGCCCTCAGCAACTACCACCGGCAAATTAAGGAAGCCAACAGAGCAGCCATAACAGCCTGCATAGACTTGGCAGATAACCGCATGAAATAACTATTCAGAATAGTCGAAGAATACTCCAACCTGACAGCCACAGAAAATGCTATCCACCTTTGCCACGAACTCTGCGACACCTTCTCGGACATCATTTACAACAAGATCATCACCATCTACAATAACTTTGACTCCCAACCCACGATATCCAACCTCAACTCTCTCGTCCTACCCTATCACCCCTTACCCCCACCCACACACCAAAAGAACAATCACCATGTGGACAGCAATCCCCCACACAATCCACCTTGGACATCATGCTAACCATTCACTCCAGGGCGCCCACTGACCTATGCCCTATCACCTGTTTAACCTCCGAACGGACCACATCAGCACAGAACTCACCAGCATCCTCAACACCTCCATCACCTCAGCAGTTTGTCCTGGACAAAGTCAAACGCACTGAAATCAGACCACGCCTAACCAAACTCTCTGCCAACCCCAGCAATCTAAAAAAATTACCGACCCATCTCTCTGCTACCCTACCCTGCCAAAGCACTCAAGAAGGCCATTAATCAACAGCTCACCAACTACCTGGACAAAAATACCCTACTGGAAATTTCCCAGTAAGGATTCTGCGCCAACCACAACACAGAGCACTCAGACATCAGAGCACTCCGTGATAGCTGTGAGACCACTCCCCCGATCATCCCCGACCTATCAGCTGCATTCGACACCATCTCCCACCACACCTTCATCAACACTCAACAGCATTGGCATACAAGAAGATGCACTAAAATGGATTGCCTCCTTTCTCACTCACAGCGTCTGGCTGCCTCCCTTCACATTCAAGAACATCATGTGTTGGATCATCCCTCAGCCCCACATTGTTCAACATCTACATAATCCCCCTGGCTGGCATTGTGTGGTCCTGCGGACTTAACACTATATCCTACTCAGACAATACGCAGCTCAACCTCTTGCTCAGAGGAGACCCCTCTACCACCAGGACACACTTCTGCAGCGCTGTTACCAACGTAGCCGGCTGGTTGAAAACTAACTGCCTCAAACTCAACTCCGACAAAACGGAAGTGCTGATCTTTGGGAGAAACGCATCCATAGGGGACCATAGCTGGTGGCCAGCCAAACACAGACATTCTCCTACGCCTATGGATCACACACACAACCTCGGCATCATCCTTGACAGCGAACTGACCATGAAGGGTCAAATCAATGCAGTCCTCTCCTGCTGCTTCCAGACCCTCTGCATGCTCCGCAGAATCTTCAGATGGGTCGCAGTCACCTTCAGCAAAGCAGTCACCCAGGCCCTCGTCACCAGCCTCCTCGACTACGGCAACACACTCTACATCGGCATCTCCACACAGCTCCTCAAAAGACTCCAAACCATATAGAACACTGCACCAAGACTCATCCTGGACCTCCATAAATGTACCCACATCACCCCCACCTCAGAAATCTCTACTTTCCCCCTGTCCAGAAGAAATGCCAGTTCAAGCGCCTCACGCATGCCTACAAAGCCCTACATGATCAAGAACCGGCCTGCACACACACACACACCCACCCTTCTCTCCCTTTGTGTATTACTTCTAGACAGTGAGGCAAAAGGGGAATAGGTGTTGTTAGGATGGGCCAGAACTGTTAGGATGATTGGGAGGAGCTGTCCTCTACCACACTTAAACATCACAAAGGCTCTGCCTCGGCGCTCTCACAAAGGGTTTCTGACTAGTGTTTTGTGCCCCCCAGACAGGCTGGAGCCAGGGAAGGGAGGTGGGAAATTCAAGATGCCTCAGTAGGGGAGGACTATAGAAGCTTCTCCCACTTCAGTGGGGGCACCAGGTATAAATAGTGGACCCTCAGAACCAACTCTTCAGTACTCTGTGCTGCTCTCCTGCCCTGATACTCTGTTCACCTTCTGTCTTAGTGAGGACTAGACCTGCACCTTGAACCCAGGGCCACCAGACTGACTCCAAGGGCTAGTTGGCTGGTCTCCTGATCAGAGCCTCAGGGACAGAAAAGACTAACCCTGCACTGGGCTCTGCCAGCTATGTCTTAACTCCCCAGATGATGCCCTCCTGGCATCCTAGACTCTTGGAAGTGAAGCTAAAGGTACCCTGCCAGCCCAGCTGTTTTCTCATCAGAACTAACGTAGACCAATACAGACCCAATGCAGCGCCACATCCGAACCAACACAGTGTAGCGCAGGCTCGGTGCATGCTTGCCTGGCAGCTTTCATAGCTCATCGCTATCACTAATGTGCAACACATCTCCATCGAGGACCTCTCATCACTTTGCAACCAGTAGTTAAGGTACATTTCTCAGTGGGACCAACTGGGTCCCTGTGTCCGGCCTGATCTCCGTTGTGGGTCGGACAGAACTTGTGACTTTGTCCTGGTCTGATGCAACCAGATAACCTACTCTGGAGCGCTCGTGAGATGCGGCCTGCTCTGGAGCGCTCGTGAGATGCGGCCTGCTCTGGAGCGCTCGTGAGATGCGGCCTGCTCTGGAGCGCTCGTGAGATGCGGCCTGCTCTGGAGCGCTCGTGAGATGCGGCCTGCTCTGGAGCGCTCGTTAGATGCGGCCATCGCTCTCCGGTGCCTGGGACTGTGAGGTCATTTCCACTACTCTTATGATTTTTTGAATGAAGTTACTCCAGTGCTGCTGAGGAGAAGCAGAGCGTGAGGAAGTCCTCTGCCAAATGAAATTGTTACACTCATGGGAGAAACTTTGCATTTTTATTTTTTTATATTTAGGTACAATGGAGTTGCACTTTAACAATGCTTCTTTTTCTTGCACTTTTATAGTCAAATCGCATCAAATCAGTTTTTTGTGAAATGGCATTTGTGAGTAGTGAGCAACTATCGCCATTTTTTATCAATTGGAGTATTTCAGGGGAGGTAAGAACTGTAGTAAATAAAAATTAAATACCGTGTTGAAAATGGTGTACCAGTTGTTCGTTTTTTTGCTCAGAATTAATAGCTAGATAGTCAATATAGTTCCGGGAAAAAAGTGTACATTCTGATTCGCAAGTGAGTAGATTTGTTTATCTTTTTGGAATTAGCAGGCGTAATTCAGTGTTCCTTTCAGTGTTTACAACATTCACCAAGACGACTTGAAAGCCATCCAGCTTTGTTAAATGGATTAAAGGATTGAGTCGGCTAATTGAGCAAAACGATGTAATTACTCGGGCTTTCTTAGAACAATGAAGAAACTGATTTTGGGAACTGAAACTCCATACTTTTGGACGTGCAGGCTGCAGTGGTGTGCTTTTTTTTGTTGTTGTGTTTTTTTAAAAGAAGGCACATTCGATACCCTGCAGTGGCAAGCAGCAGGTGGGCACGGTGGCGGAATGGGAGATCTGGGTATCCAGATCAAAGCTTGGACCAGCCAGAATTCTTTATGATTCACTCGGTAGCTTGTAGATGAAATTGACAAACAGCAGGCACAGAATACAACAGGTGTGGAGGAAGCCAGAAGGGTGCCAACCTATTAAAGTTAGACCCATTGCTTATTCTCCTTTCAACGCAGGGGTGTGGCTTTAAGGGGGTGTTTGGGGTATTACACCCCTCTCCTCCCCAAATAAATACATTTTATGATAAATAGTTGGGCACAAGTAGTGCTTTAAATGGGTCGCTACTGAGTACGAGCACTTTTTTATTTTGAGAGGGAGGGTACCTGCACTTTGCAAGAAAAACGTGATACTTTTCATTGGAGAGTACCGGCACTTCTCAGAAACAAGCAGGTACTCCGGTACACAGGACCGGCACTTCTATTTTTCCATTTTAAGCACTGGGTACAAGTAGTTTCCGCGGGAATGGTGCAGTGTCTGTCGGATTTCACCAGAGATTTTTACATAAACGCAAACAAAAACTCACGCACGCTCTCCCCCTCCTGAAAGTTTTTAAAAAAATGTTGGTTATATTTTGCAAAATCTTGTGTTTTGTCTAATTTAGTAATCCCACCAAACCACATTGGCAAGATAATTAAGGGCCTTAAGGGGTGGCAGCGGCTAGCCCTGGTGTGTCCTTTGTACCTCTGGTAACCTCTGACCTCAGGGTCATGAAGGCGGCTTTATTACTCACCGGCTGCACGCGCTCCTTGCTTCCTAGCCATGTGCAGGCTCTACAAACCCTTACACAAAGTGCTTGATTTGAGATGGTGCTTTCCGGTGCTCAACAACGGCACAGTTTGTCAAACTTAGCCATGAGCACGACAAGAGTTGTTTATTAATTCACTATATCTAAAAAATGACCAATACCTGCCACCCAAACAATTCTTACAGCTTTTGGGGGCCTGGACTAGTCTGAATTCTTCCACTTATAGGTAGGAGTGTGATGCTTAATAGTTGTGTTGGTACGGTCATTGGCAGGGCTGCCAGGGGCAATGTCTGGTGCAAGCTGCAGCGGCCTCCTGACGAGGGCCCCGGCGCTTATTTTGTGACAAATTAAGCACTGCGTTCACATACGTATAGACTTGCATTGTTTACCCCTTTGCTTGTAGTTCTGAGCTCACTACCACCTGCCATTTATTTTAGCAGTGCAAAACATAACAAATCAGATCCGGTCTGCTCAGTCCGAGTGAGTTATTCAAATACTCCCTGTGGAGTTCTGAGACTGACCTGGAGGGGCCTGGATCCCACAGCACCCCTGCCATCCCATAGACTCACCAGGAGGACTCCAAACCCATCATATGAAAGTGTCTCTCAGACTAACCATCTAACCTCATTGCAGAGTAGATCCTTGAACTTAGGACTTTGTCTTTCATAAACCCATCCGGAGACTTATGCCAAGAGCTTATCGATCTGTTTGCAGAGCCAGATCCGGAGGTCGGGCCTTCCCTTTATTGCCCCTAAAGTGTGGAACAGCCTGCTGCTACACATCAGAGTTTCCTTCTCTCTTCTTGAGTCCCACAAGAAGCAGAAGACCTGGCTCCTTGAATAGGCTTGCAGACCCGCCCTCGATGAGGTTAGAATCTCACCTGCTCCGCACAGGGATTCCCTCCCGGATGATGGCACGCTTTACAAATACTCAAAACGTAACATTCTTATTCTTGGATTGGCAAACTATACATCCTTGACCTTCTTGGGTGTTCTTGAGCTTCATGAGTCAGGACATAAAAACAGGGTTTCCGTTCCTGAGTGTAGGTCGTGCCCCAGACCTGCTGCACTTGACACATCAGGACAAGGTCCAAGGCTGAAGGAAAGCTTCGGCGAGAGAATGCAGGATGCTCGTGCTGTAAGAAGTATGATAAGTATGTGTGTGTGTGTGATTTGTAAGCCCATTCCCTATCATTTTCACCCTTTTTCCACCATCATTTGTATCGCTGATCAAGACTAGACCCCAAAAATTTGATGCATTTCATTAAACGTCCTGATGAAGGCTGTTGCCAGTTTGGCAGGTAGGCAGAAACAACATTGTTGATGTTTCTCTGTTTTTGACCGGCATTACAAAAACTAATTGTGTTTAGTTAGAGATACATTCACCCCAAGACTCATATATATTGGAATCTATTTGTTTTGGTCACAAGTTGTATGTGTTGCATGATGTAGCAGTGTAAGGGTGTATATATACATTTAGCAATGATATGAGTGAAAGACTGGGAGTGTGAAAAAATCCTTATAATGTAAAGCAGGGGATACTTTATCCATGCATGACTTTGCCTACAAGAGTTGAAAGTGGGTTAGACAAATGTATACAAATACACATAACCTCATGTGGAAAAGTGTAAGTACATTGAAAAAAGTCCAAAGTCTCTACAACAGAAGGCCTCTTGGTGCTTAGTGAGGATGGGGATATACAATATTAACGAACGTCCTATAAACACAGATGACTTAGCAGATGTTGGCATCTGGTTAGGTAATATGAGGAGAGCATTCTCTGCACCATAGAGGAGTGTAATGAGGGACAGGTGTCTTCAAGCACTAGAATGGCAATCAGTTAATGATGTGATGAAAGGTTCATGCCACGCTTGGCTCGCCTCACGAGGTTCACTCTCTACAACCATCTTTTATAGTTGCCACGTGTGCGTGCCCTCTTTCGAGTTCATAAACTACAAGACACATAATGGATTCCAAGGTGGTATCCTGACTAACCAATCCCTTCTTCACATTTCAGGACCTTCCGTAGCGCTGCCATCCATCCGACGCTGCCGTTCTGCCAACAAGGAGACGTTCACCTGCTGGTGGGGCATTGATGGCGATGGACAATCATGCAATGCCAACTACACCCTTACCTACACCGTGGGGTAAGGACATTTATGGGATTTAATGGTGCACTGAAAATATGCCAAACAGGCAGCTCTTTGAGAGCGTGGGCAGAATGTCCACTTTATGGTCACCGATCAGACTTTGTCCCAGATTTGTCTCCATTTTGGACTATCCTTTGCCTCCTTCCTTGTTGCTTGTCTTGACATGAAGATCAACAGGGCTGGATTTTCAGATATTTCCTTTAGAGCATGTGAGATGCCTGTAGCATCTGAAATGTACATATATCTCATGGCCTATTGACAGTTATGTGCACTGGAGCAAACATGAGCATGATGTTTGTAAGTCTCGGATTTTCATTTAAAAGATGTCAGCTGTAATATATAAATATATATGTACATATATGTGTAAAAGATGGCTGTAATTTATATGTGTGTGTATGTGTATATGTGTGTGTGTGTATATATATATATATATATATATATATATATGATATATCTCACTAATATGAGTGGCACCAACCTTTTGCAAGAGTTGTTTGGCTGTGAGTAGTTGTGACCATTTAAACGGTGTGTAGCTGGACTCTGTCTCACCTTTCCACTAGAACTAGAAGATACCAGAGTAAAAATATTGCGCTTTGTTTCATGGTTTCACACGCTCACTAAGAGATAAACCAAGTCATTAAATTGTTCAGCTTCCACAAGTACTCTTTAAACAAACATTGGCAAAGCCAGTAGGTCTCGCCATTTGCTGATGCTGCACAACAATGATGCGACAGCGGTTGCTAGTCATGTCATTGTGCCGGTCATCACTATGCATATACATGCTTACAGAATAACATGGGCTCCACTTTCCTTTTTTTCTGTTTACAACACTTGGATTGGTAAATAAATAAAAAAAATAAAAAAATTAGTGCGAAAGAGCAATGTAAAAAAATACAAAGGCAGCAGAGATGAGGGGGACAATGGAGGAGTAGGTGGGGGGGGGGGTAAGGGAAAAAGCAGCCCACAAAGGACAGGGCAACACAGGATAGAGCGCATACTGTAGCGAACAATGTGGAACACAGGAGTTTGGTGGAAGAAGCATACGGGAGAGAGCAGCACATGAGGTAGTGAACAACGCAAGGCACAAGGGAGAAATGCATAAAGGAGAGATTAGCACAGTTTGTGGGGCAGAGGAGTTCACGGCGAGAAGCACACAAGAGAGCAAGCGGCACAGAATGGAGAGAGCAATATGGAGCTTGGGAGAGAAGCACACAAACAACATAGAGAGCTGAAAAGAATATGGAGTGCCCAATCAAAAAGAACAAGCATTTGTAATGCAATCGGTCTCACATTTGTGAAAGTTATAGCTCTTGACGTTGAAAATGGCATTTTTTTAAACTTTTTTTTTTTTGTATGCAGTTGAGTGATGATATTTGCATAGCAATATTACTATTCGTGTGACTTTGCAGTGCTGGAGAACCTGAGAATGGGAAATAGGTTATGAGGGAGGGGAGACCAGAGTAATATGCTGGTTGAAAAAAAAAAAAAACACTCATATAGAATGCAAGAATAAGCAAAGCATGCCAAATGTAAGGAGGAACATCATGGTTACATTAGCTGAGAGGAAGAATGCTGTGGAAATAAAAAGGGATGCTTCGCCGAACACTATCAGGAAACCAAGAAAAAAATGTCCCCTAAAGAACAGATAAGCACGACAGTGTAATTATACAATAGTTAGTCCCTGCTCCCAAAGAGAAAAAGGAGGGACAAAGAGGCATGAATGACCACTAGCAAGCAAGGATTTTTAAATGACACTGAAACAAACAAATGAAATGGCTTTAAGCCCACAGAAGTATACTAAAAGTATATAAGAGGCCGTACGCTTACGCTCAACCTAAAAAAAAGTATATAAGAGGCTGTACGCTTACGCTCGACCTAAAAAAGGAGATGGGAAATTGAAGCTTATTTGGAGCCCACTAATCCCTTCTAAACTTACTCCTGATCAGGACATTAGTGACAAAAGATGTTATCGATGGTCCATTACCACATATCCACTTAGTGTTTTTCATTAAGTCATAGCACTGGTTTCATCATGATGTTCATCTTAGCCAATGTCTAGAACCCGTATATGTTTTCAGTGGGCCTGCAGGGGTCTTGCTGCTGGTTTTAAGATCTCTGCTTGAATCACATACCTGTCTTAAACTTGCATCTCAACTTCTCAGACCTTGGCTAGCTCTTGAATACCATGATTGCCTGTCCCGGTGCCATTTATCATGACAGTAATACACGTTTACATTCAAACTCACAAAGCCACTCAAGACTGGGGGCACGTGTCTAACTAGTACCTGGACTTCTTATGCAACAAGCATTGCAGTATCTGGCATTGAAGCATGTACTTTGTTTTACTACTGTTTGTTTTGTTATGATTTTCATTGATCCTTAGGTACCATGGCCGCCTCAATGCTGCTGGCTGAATTTTCTCAATCCTTCCTGCGCTTTAAGATTCTTCTTATGTCTTTGTTCTGTGCGCCTTCTAGTTTCTGCATTTCTTTTACTCCTTCACACCATGAGACTACCGATGTGCAGGTGTTTTAAGATGGAAATCAATATTCTTTATTTACTGTGTGTATGCCACAGGGGTTTTCTCACTCCGCTACGTGAAGACGAGCCTCCTAAGGACTGGTAGGATGTCCATCTTCATTCAGCCCATCTCCATCTGAGTCAACTGGGTCCAGAGGAACGCTTGCAGCCCCTTAACATAACCTTGGAATATCTCCAAGCAGTCCTCACTGTGCATAAAACACACAAATGGCACATTGACGTACCACACTGATTATCACCATGCCACCAGTGGCCCAAGTAACAAGACAAGAGAACAGCACCTCTGGTTACTCACACACTTTCCAACAGAGGCGCACGACAAAATAAAATACTTGTCCAATTAAACACTATCCCAAGATATAGCACGGAACAGAGTTAATAGCTACAGAGAGAGATGGCACATGGAAATCTTGAGAACACAGATCCACCAAGAAACCTCAACCTGAAGCAACAGTGGCAAAACGAAGGCAGTGGTCAACAGGCCAAATCCTCCCTAGGGCACCCAAAGAGAGCACTGCACTACTTGGCAACATAACATGTATATCTTCACAATGTTCAGGCACCCTTGCAAGCACTGCGTTTGTCACATACAAAATGAAAATATGATAAAAAGGGAACATGTTGCATAATCTACTAACCGGCTTTGAATGGTAGGCCGAGTACCTCTTTGTGCATTTGAGGCAGCTGGTCGACAACTCCAGATGTATAATTTGAGAAAGAAAGAGTAAGTGGCATGAGTGACATTGATTTAGCTGATAAATTCTGATAAAAAGGAGGGACAAAGAGGCATGACTAACTATTAGCAAGCAAGGTTTTTTAATTGACACTGAAATGAACAAATGAAGTGGCTTTAAGCCCACAGAAGCATACTTAAAGTATATAAGTGGCCCATAAGTGTACCCTCGACCTAAAAATGTTCTCTAAAACTAAGCAGTGGAAGGATATACGTCAGCCAGTCAGAAGGATGGCGGCGAGGCTATGCTCCAGGGCCAGTACAAATACAAGAAGAGGTAGGGAAGCCATTGACTAAGAAGCAAAGAAATTAGTGTCAAAGCCAACAATGGGTGGGCTATAAGCCCACTGTAAGTTCACAATTGGTCTTTTGCAATCAGACCGCTTAATTGTTGGTAGGTGAGACTCACAAATGACATACGATATTTGAAGAGCGGGTGAAGTAAATTTATATACTTATAATATGAAAGCAATGAGAAACTGCAGGAAGTGTTACAATATATTTTGCACAGTCTTTCACATAGGCATGGAAAATAGCATGTCCACTAATCACATATTATGCTTCATATGTAGTATGTTTGTAAGCGTCTGTCTACAATTATATAGAAGTAAAGACCTTTTATTTAGGACACAAAAATCTACACGGTTTTGGCAGTTAGCGAACGTTGTTGTTTGCTACCCAACTCACTAGTACTCAGTGGTCCTTCTATCAGTAGTATGAAAGTTTGATTATTTTTTTTGGAGTAATTAAACATACAGCAGGTGATCAAAAACCACTGAGCTATTTTACATGTACGTTGCACATGGATCCAAAACCCATTAAACCATTGACCTATTTTACTTGGATTTTAACCGGTCTCCTGCAGATTGCCTGCAGTGCTTTGCAAGGGACACATTTACCGCCTCAAGTGCTGTATGATGATTTACATTTCTGAGCAGTAGATTACATCTGACACACCCCTTTCCTTCTGGGCTTAGCCTTTCCTTTTTTCCTGTTGCAGGCTCTAGGAATATCAATATAGGTAGAATTACCAATAAGAGGATGCAGTAACTACCTAGGAAACCACTATTATCATTTAAATCATGCTGGGTGCATGTAGATTAGGCCTGCAGCCCCCTTTACCAGCTAAGCTATTTATGCCAGAGGATGCCCTTCGCCAGCTGCAATAGCTTGCAAGATAGCTCAGAGGGTTATTGCCCCTACTGCAGTAATCTGAAGGACACCTGAAAGTCCCAGGCTTCAATCTTGTTGTGCCAACTCAGCATGCCATCTTGCTAGCATGGATAGAATGCATAAAACAGGGCAGTATCAATAAAACTTGGTTTTATACACTACAAAACACTATATAGAAGGCACATTACAACTGTCTTTTTCATGGCATTCTGTGAAAGCAGAGCGCTATTAGAATGGGTGGTTAATTGGGTGGCCCCAGATCTATCGACGTCATCAAAAGGGTGTTTCCGATAATGGAGCTGGGAGCTGCTCCCCCATCATAAACAGTCTTTCACTTCCTCTAACAGGGTAGCGGAGAGTAGAGGTGGACCAACTGGTTACCAGCAGTTTTTTGGAAGGCGACCAGTGTTCACTTGCCCAAAAATGAGGCCAGTAGTGTAGTCACAAGTCCACACTCTTGTATGATTTCTGAGTTGCTTGCTTTGCTCCCTGTATATTTAACAACAATGAGTTGCACCAGTTGCTTGATGTAGTCTTTCTCTACAGTGGTTAGAGACACCTTCACATTGGGGCCAATTCTAACATCTACCATGTGTGTCCTTCTCTTACCAAGTCATGGCCAGCCACAGGAGTGCCCAGACTACACCACCGGCGGGGACAAGAGCTGCTTCTTCGATAGCCTGCACACCGAGGTGTGGGAGCTGTACTGCCTGACTGTGACGGCGCACAGTCCCTGCGGCTCTGCAACCTCAGAGGAGCTCTGCCTGGATGTGTTTGACATTGGTGAGAATCTGTCGGCGTTCTTGTGGCAAAGGGTATGTTATAGTAACGCAGTAGTTAGAGTGGTCTATTATAGTACCTTAATGTTATACCCTGAGGGTCCCACACTTTTTTTGGTCTGGTGTTAAAACAGCTTTAGCTGTCTTGCCAGCATCATGTTTTCTAAAAAATAAAAATGTTTTTTAAAAATCAAACAAAATTACATATTTGTAAAGGGGCCCAGATCAACATGCTTTCTCCATTGGTCTGAGATGTCGCTCAAATTATGCTTCCCCACCACAGCACAAAGTATAGAACAACGCACCAGCCCACTCCAACCAGTGGGTGCTTTTGCTTTGAATGGCTGCACTTTTCCTTGCACATGCATAAAAACATCAAAAAAGAAAATGACATTTTTAGACTCTAATACTTCCCGGTGACTGCTAGTCCCTATGTATGGTAGTTTCATCAACTATTTCCATAGCTCTCAAAACATTC
The DNA here is from genome assembly GCF_031143425.1 of Pleurodeles waltl. Classification (NCBI taxonomy): domain Eukaryota; kingdom Metazoa; phylum Chordata; class Amphibia; order Caudata; family Salamandridae; genus Pleurodeles; species Pleurodeles waltl. The sequence continues at coordinate 1,500,118,328 of NC_090447.1, forward strand.
ATTGTGTTTTGCAATATTGATGCTCACTACAAACCAGCTTTGGCATATTTATCCTACATTAAATGAGCACAGAACATTAGAGTAGCTAGAGTGTGTATGCACATTTCTAAGTTGAACCCACACCCCCTCAGGTTTGTGATTGACATTTCAAGCACTTGTACTTGACTTGAGAGCAACCTCTAGTAGCAACTTGTGGAACTGCAGCTTCATGAAAGAAATGGAGGCTTTTGTATCTGTATGGAGAGGGACCTCTAGTAGCAACTTGAGGAACTGCAGATTTGTGAAAGAATTGCAAAGCTTAGGAGGGTCACACAGAAACGAATAGTGGCACTGAAGCTTTATGAAGGGATGCTTTTGCATGAGACTGGAAAGGGACGTCTAGTAATGACTTGGAGAGGGGGTGGTGAAGCTCCCAAAATGTATTTTCCTAATGCAATTTTCCATAGAAAAAGTAATCCGCAATACTGGAATAAAAACAACTGAATGATATTGAACCAACCACGTTTTATTTTAACTTTGGGGTCACAAAGGGAAACCTCAAGGGCATAGCAACCCCTGCTGGCTCTCCAGCCTGCACTGATGCTGAGTGCTAATAGGAGTCAGCCATTATTGTGCCATGGGCGTCCTGGTGCCACCCTGGGCTCCCACACCATTAGTAAGTGATGGGGAGCGCCATGGTCCCGGTGGACCCTGCCAGTTCCACAGCCAGCACCCATCGTGGGTGCCGGCGGGAGCTGGCCATTTTTCTTTTTACCATCGGTACTCACCCATGGCACCAACACCTGGTTTTAATATTTGGGGCTTCGGGAAAGCACCATCACCCCTGCCAGCTCACCAGCCAGTACCAATCCTGGGTGCCATGGGAGCCGGCTCTGTTCCTGATGAGTTTAAGTTTTGTGAAGATTCGGCAAACTGTGCCAAAGTCATAAGCAAACCAAAAAATCCTGCTATATATGAATGGAAGAACCTTTCATATGTTTAGGGCAGCAGGCCTTCATATATGGAATTGGGATTATTGGCAAACATATATGGTGTGACTCAAAAGCCAGTTTGCTTGGAATACATTTGAATGCTTCTAAATTTACTAGTGGCTTCTAGTATTTTATACTTGGAAGCTATCAGCTTCTAATTTTACAAAAAAAAGTATAATAAAAATCTATAAGCATATTTAGTCAATCAGTTCTATCCATTAAATTGCTCAGTTGTTATTTAAATAATGCCAACTCCCAATACAACCTATATTATTGGCTAAACCCATAGTCAATAAATGCATACATTGCTTTCACCCTAGGAGGCTTGACTGTCTTCACAAGCCTTCTATAGTAGTCAAGACGTTTACTGAAAGTTGAAATATTGATTCATCCACATATACCAGCATTTGCCTGTTTAATAGATTGTGCTTGCTTTCTAAAGGATATGTAGAGTGGAAAAAGTGCATATTTACATGTTCATGTTGACATTACAAAAGTGTATATGTATATTTTCATGTTGTAGCTACACCCCCTCTGCTTTGTGAAGGCCTTTCGAAACAGATCTATCTGACTCCAGAGGAGCATTTAGTAACACATTAGTTATTGCAGCTTTTGGAAACACTTGTAAAACAGTTGCTTCTCACTTCAGGGGGACATCTAGTAAAGTTTTGAAGGGCTGCAGCCTTTTAAAGACCAAGCTGATGCTTATGCCTCGAGAAGGACATCTAGTAATTACTTCAGGAGCTGTAGCTTGTGAAAGGCCAGACTGGTTGGCTTTGCAAATGCTTGTTTTAATGTTTTAGCTTTTTATGCAGTATTTTCCCGCAGCTGCTACTAGTCAGCCTCATACACTATATCTGCATCTTACCAAAGTAATATAATATCCAAGGGCAAAGAGTGCTCTTGGTTCTGCCTTTGAAATGATTGATGCTTATATGGGTTCCATTTCCTAAATTCTTGATTAGCAAAAACTATGAAATTATTTGTGCATAAATAAAATCAATGAAGAAATACCACAGCACAGTATATTAAGATAGTAAACTTTTAAAAAACAGCCTAGAAAAGCATTGCAGAATTTTATAACACCACCTCTGGTCCTTTCCTAGCATCATGGCCATGGATGGGGAGGACCCGCTCATCCTCAAATCAATTTTTGCGTCTCTAACCTGAAGCAAAAAATAATTTCACAAAAAACACATTCAACACACACTCGAAGAAGAAAAAAAAAACAATGTTCTGGGGTAGCGCTGTAGGCCAGGATTCTGCTTTTTTGTTTTGTTTATTATGAATGGTCAACAGCAACAAAATATCAAAACAACAAACCACACCTCTAGGCAACCCTTGGGAAAGAACAACTTGCATAATCTGAAAACAGCCACCAGTAAACCGAGTGGTCAGTCACATGTAGTTGTCAGTGGAGACTCCGCCTCTTTCTTTGCTGCTCAGCTGCCAGTAAAGTCTTTTTTTCTACCTTTTCATATCGTATTGTGATGTCATTAATTATATGCTCCTATTTGCCTTTGTTAAATACACATTTTAGCAGTGCACAGTTGACATTGTGAGGTTTTATAGTGGGCTTATATCTATGTCTATCACTGACTGCTGATGTTGGTCAGGAGAGTGTGAGCTGCTGCTGCTCTGTAGTTGGTGTTCTGGCCTAGGCAGGCTGCAATGCTCTCCGCATTTAAGGTCTCTTGGGTGAGTGCTGTGTTCATGCCACTGCTTAGGGTAAGCATTCAACTTCTCTGTGGCCCAACCACCTCAGGATTAGCAGCCATTTTGTATTCAGCAGCTGACAGCACAAGTAGCTCCTCTTAAACACCGCTGTGCTGTGCTGCGTTGGTTGCGCTGGCTGTGTGGGGCACCATTCAGTTCCACCCGCTCTAACGCTCTGGTGTGCTGTACCCCATTGAATACAACGCCTTGTGTCGATTTCCTGGGATTTCCCATTGTTTGGGGCCCATTCATACTCGTTTTTCTTATTTAATGCACCTACTTCTTTTTAGGTTTTGCTTCCAGTTAGTTTTTTCCACACTGTATGTGTTGCTATTATTCAGTGGCAGAGGTTAGGGTGTTGCATCCTTTATTCAGAGTGAATACATTGAAGAAGAATACTTTGGGCCCAGAAGTTCTGGATCCAGTCAGTAATTTTTACACAGTAATGAAAGCAGTGGCAGCAGTAACTTTGGGCAAACAATTCTATCCACTTTCATATTTCTGTCTCCTTCACACAGCAGGAGAATCAGCAAGGGGGTGTTCTCGAGCCTGATGGTATGCGATACTCCTACCCAGATCCCTAATTGCAAAAAAGATGGGTCCACTGATAAATTTTGATCCATTTAAGAAACTGAAAAGCCTTCTTGTCGGTTATACAGTCAACGATGCCACACCATGCGCAAAGTAGGACAGTAAAGCAGACTCTAATAGTATGGTGGATCCTGCAGAAAAAAGGGGTAGAAAAAGTGACCATCTTCAGATAAGAAAGAGGACATCTTTCCGGAGATTTGAGAGAGGACTCCAGAGGAATGAAAGATTGTCACCTGTCGGACAACACACAAAAATGCAATTATGCCATGCGCTCAAATGAGGACCCTTTGCTAGGCATGCGATATTCAAGTAATTTGCATTTGTATAATTACATTTAATTTCGAGAACATATCGCAAAAATTGTGTAATTATGTGAAATGCAATTCTGTCGTTTAACGCTATATTTATTGTAGTGAAATGCAAGCTATGCAGGTTCAATTAAGTCATTACACAAAGTTGGTGGGGCCGGCTTCCTCCAAGGTTGGGCCCCTTGCCAAGGCATGCTTTTTTGTAAGGATATGTAGGGGAAGTTAGTCCAGACATTTGTGGTCATAGATAAGGCTCAGTTTTTGCATGAAGAGTTTTTTGGCAGGGGTGAATGCAACAAGGGATGCCCATGTGGCAAAGACGAATGTCAACATCCCTCAAGACAGCAAACACAAGAAAAAAGGTTTGGGCAGGACATCCGTAGGTCAAACCCTTTTTTCATCTCAAATTATTGATTGGGCTGAAGAAGGTTCCAGAGAGACAAAGATTATGATGCAAGCATCTTGCAGGTGAGAGTGGGCCCTTCTTCCCAATAAAAGTGGGCAGAAGGGTGGGTGCATCCCTTTCCAAGTGGAAGCAACTTACTTCCAGTACTTTAGTACTACAAACTGTAAATGCTTCAAGATCGAGTTTTATGAGATTACTATCTCTTGTGTAGTTAGTGCAACCCCTTGCATTGTGTGTTTCCAGGGTAATAGGCCATGGTAGAAGTCGAGGTTAATACGTTGATTCAAAAGGACGATTTTAAACCTCTTTTGTTCACCCTTCTGGTTTTATAAGCAATGGATTTGTTTTTTTTAAGAAAGAAAGATAAGGGTCTGCAGTCCACCATAAGCTTGCAAGATGTCAACACCTGAACAGGATACAAAGTAGTTCAAGTTTTTGGGCCTGATTACAACTTTGGAGGAGGTGTTAATCCGTCCCAAAAGTGACGGATATACCATCAGCCATATTACGAGTCCATTATATCCTATGGAACTCGTAATACGGCTGGTGGTATATCGGTCACATTTGGGACAGATTAACACCTCCTCCAAAGTTGTAATCAGGCCCCTAGGGTTCACAGAGTCTGAGGGGCCTATTGTTGAAGAGTAACTTGGGTGGCCAGGCTGGATAATTTACAGTACCAATCTTTGGGCCACATCTAGAGTTTCTCCAGTTTTCACAGAAAGATCAGTTTTGGGAATTCGGGGTTTCTTCCATTCAAGTTCTCCTCTGCCCCTCAGTGTTATTCAAACTCCTGAGGCCAATATTGTCTCAAAATGATACTCTAGCTCGATTATGTTTCTGTGGTCCAAGAGAGGAACGTTTAAATCAATACCTACTGATGGTTCTTTATTGCAGGATCTAGGTTTTATGATAAATGAACAGTTAGTCTTAGAACCAAGAAAATGACCGCGCTGCTTGCATTCACTATAGATTTGTAAAAGCCATTCTTCAGTTGCTGGAGATGAAAATGGCAGTCAATAGGAAGGTACTGAGGCAACTTCTGACGGTAAAGAGGGTTTTGACCAGGATCATTGACTCTTTGGTCCCCCATGTTTGAAGAGCATGCATTTGTGGAATGGCATCCCCAGATTGAGGCCCCTTCTTTTGGAGATTGAGTGATGACTGGATCATGTAGGGGCTGCCAGGACCAGGCAATTTTCTGCACCTCCTCAGACATTGGGATTAAGTCCCACACCAGCAGACTTCAACGGGGCGACTACTGTGGAGCTCCTGCAAAGGTGCAAGATTGTCAGAAGGCAAGCATCCATTTCATATGAATTACTTGCTACCCCTAGCTAGGTCACTCAAGCTTATTGCATGTTGGCTGACGGGGTTCCTTTATTCATCCTCTGGAGGATGGTGTAATATTTCAGTAGTCAGATACATGAGATCAAGGTAGTGTCTCGGTGAAGTTAGCCAAAGATTTCTGACTCAAACAGGAGCTGTCTGTTAATAATAGATGTAAACACCAAAGAGGTCAGTGTCCAATGTACTCCACAGTAACAAAAGGGGTTTTTTATGGCTCAAAACTCTTTGCATCAAGACTGAGCATTCTGGCCTTCCTTTTCTTCAGGTGGAGGCCAGACTCAGTCGGCAGCAGCTTGTGCCTTACTGCAGGATTGAGGGATTAGTCTGAATTCTGCTTTTCCCCACTTTCCATTAAATGGTAGTATGGTAGTCTGACTCTGAAGACCACATTTAAAGATTCTTTTGATCCCTCCGAGTTGGAGATTGCAAGCTTAGTTTACAGTTATACTGAAACTTTCTTGGAATTCTCCAATCCGACTACCCCGCTGTCAGACCCTTGTTTAGAATCCTGGTCAACCCAAGCTCTGTGGGTCTGCTATCACACAATTTTTCTGCTGCTATACGACTTTGGGCTCTTCCAACCCACATTGTTCCTAGGGACTCTCCTAATCCAATTATTGCTGGTAAATTAGGCTACCGGCTAAACTGAGATTATAGTCCAAATCGTGATTGACCCCTGTGTTGTGAGATATTTGAAGGAATAAAAAGCTTTTAACAAGATGTTTAGGCCTGTTTTAGCAATCCAGTTGCGTGTTCCTTTTCATAAATATTTTACACTCATATCTTCCTCGATGTGTGCATGCTGGGCTCAGTGAGTGATGTTTGAGGGTTTAACACCTTTAACTTTAGCGGTCCTTCGGCTCAAGGAGCCACTGCCATTTAGGTGTTCCTATCAAGGGCCGATTAGAAGAAATCGTAAGAGTGGCTGATTCCGCCGAATTCATCCTTAACAAAGTTTTATTTTAAAATAGTGCTGGGTTTTGCCTCTTCAGTCAGACATGGTCTAATCCTTTTTTATGGTTTTGCCATTGAAGGTAAAATGTCCTTCCTAATGTGAAGGACAGTTACTATAAAGTACATAGAGGCAAAAATTAGCTTCCTTTCTTAACTGCTTAACTGTGATACATGTAGTGGCGGACCCTCTGCGGTTGTGCAGTGGTTACAATGGATGTGTTTTTATAGAGGTGGTATAAGCGAGTATTGTGCTTTTTCACTGAAAGTAGACTCTAAACCTATGGTGTCCTATTATTTAAGTGCAGCAAATGTACTTCAGCTGTGCACCATCGTTGAATACATAGTAAGTTAAACTTGCAATTTTAACTCACACATTCACATAGTATTTTTTCCAATGTGAAACCACATTTGACATTCACAAAAGTTGGTTTTACAGTCCTGAAAGACTTTACCTACACAAGCATTGGCAGAGAGTGGGTGGGAAGTGTGTGTTAAAGTAATTAAATGTGCAGGAGACTACAACACCTCAGATACCCTCATTATGAGTCTCGTATTAATGGGTCTGGTAAGTGTGGCCCCTCAGAATACCATTATTAGGGTGAATGTTATTGCCGGGGTCGGAAAAACTGGCCCATTATGAGTTGGATCCTCCAGATCCTATTAGGAATAGGGAATTATCAGGGAAATTCATTTCATACATTTGATTCCCCAGGTTATTTTCCTCATTCATGTTTGGATTACCACTGAAGGATTTCAGCAGCTTTGAGTCCTAGGGGAACCTATCTGAGCATGCAATACTTAAGTCATTCATGCACCTGATGGTTTAAGCACCCCAAAATGAGGATGTGTATAACAGGGTAGGATACAAGTTTGGTTTAGGAGGTAGACTCTGGGTTTACCATAAGTGGAAAGGCTGTAATTTGGAGGGTTGGGCAGCTGGAAGGATATAAGTTTGCTGGTTTTAGTTTTTTATCAATTTTATTGTGTTTACCTAGAGGTTTTGAAATTTTGGCATGTGTGCCTTCTTGGGAGAAGATGTTACATTGAGGGTCTCCTTGTGATGTCACAAGGCATTCCTTGCAGTCTTCAGTTGGAATGGTGGAGAAGGGTGGGCTAGGAGAGTCAGTTGTCCCTAAGTCTTAGTGGAGACTTTGGTTGACTACATATCGAGTGTGTGCACGTCCTTGGCTGTTTCTCCAGGAGATGGCCTTTTCATGTTATTGAGAATGCTCTTTTGTTTTTAATAGGTCTGCTTTCAAATTTGCTCATCTGGAGGGCACGGTGAAGAGCCTATAAAACATTTTTGAAGTAGTCTCACCCTCAATTATCACTCTCATGTCGCATGCACCCTTTTTAAGTTGAGGCTTTAATCCACTAGTCTTATGTCACATTAAAAAAACCCTAACCCCAGTAACGCACCTCAGTCTTGTTGTCCAGAATTGTATACCCACAGTCACAACCACATCATGATACTCATGTCAAATGGAAATTCTAGCGCCGTATGGAATTAACTTCTTGCTACTATACCAAACCCTTACCCATGCCATTACTAATATGAAGAAGGTGGGTTTGGGTTCCAGTGCACTTCAGCTCATTAGGGCCATTCGTCCAAAAATAGCAGATTCTTGACAACCCCTAGTTAGGAAGGAAAAGGCAATAAACTATTAGCATCATGAAGGCTTAGTAAGTGGCAATAACTACTGTTTCCCTTCATCGTAAGTTTAGTTAGAGTGAGGGACATGAGGCATAGAGGGACAGTAAGCTAGCACGTGTGCTGGCTCTGCAATGAAGACGTTTTGAAGCTGCCTGGTATCTGGGCAGAGGCAATCTGTCGCAAGCACGACCTGGAATCAATTGGTTTTGGCCTGTTCTGGTCTTAAAGTTTAATTGAGCATCCCTTTCTTTTTGTCTAGAGTGTGAGCCTGCAGTGCTGCACTATGTTCATTCTTAAAATTAAAACTCTGCAGAATCCAGATTTGCAATTTTGAATAGTCTCACTACACAGGAAGGATTAACATGACTTTCCCTAAATTTATACAGGTCCAGAGAGCAAATGAACCATGTAGTTGATCATATTTTCACTCCTTCGTGCTTTGTCTTTTTCAATATTTACTTTAGCCAGCCCTAATGTGATCCAGATTTTGAACTATCCCGATGGGCCAAACTAATTCCTCTGTTGGTAGTTCAGTGCCTCTGTTGGTAGTTCAGTGCCTCTGTTGGTAGTTCAATGCCTAGGCAATAGGCACATTTTGTTGGAATTAGCCCTAGAGGAAGAGTGGGGGAGAAATCTGAAAAAGGAGATTAGCTGATACTCTATTGAAAAGCCTTGACATGTCCTTCTCACAGGGACCACAAGCTAATAGGTGCAACTCTCCAACCAGTCTCACCCATGGGTTCCCATTGAAGCCTTGAAAGGAAGGAACCCGTTTCGGATTGTTGGTCAGGGGTGAAGGTGTGGCCCAGAGAGAGAGCTGGCAGACATCTGCTTAATTCTGTCATCTTGTAAACACTCAGAATGCTGTGCAGGGATTTAGGCCACTCTGTAGGCTGCTTCTTAGAAGTGTATGTTGGTGTTGAGGAGTGAAGCATCATCTCTGGATTGGGCAAAGGTGCTCACCTTGCAGAACTCACTCGCCACCACCACATTTAAACCCCTGCACAAGGGGAGAGTGAGAGAGAAGAGGGATGGATATGCCCAATGTGTATGAACCCATATCTAGAGAGGACTTGAAGATTTTACTTCTTGAGACTGAGTGGGGAACACGGACCCTGAAAATCACATCACTCGGGGACAGTAGAAGGTGGGCTTGTTCGAGATCTCAAAGGAGGGGAGTCCCTCAAGCTTGTTTGGACTAGTTCTAATTTCAGGTGCCTGTTAAGAGGTCTCCAGACTACTGGAAGACACACAGGTGCCCTGCTAGTGTCCTGGAGTCAATGGGACCGGGGAAGTGCAGGCACTCAATGTGTAGCCTGCCTGGAGCACCGCAGGGTGATGTTGCTGCTGGGGGACCCCAGGCCAAGGTGCTACCAGAAGAAAGGGCACAAGGGCCGGTCCATGAGACTCTGGACAAACTGGGAGAGAAGTCTAAAATGAGATCCCAACAACAAAGCAAAACATTTATAGGCTGGGCGGCGCTAAGTGAACCCCTCATTACTGCAGCACATGATGAGGAGTCAAACAAAGCGAACCTCTTTGAAACTGGCCCATAAGTCGTGAAATCAATCAATCAATCACTGCATTTGCAAAGCGCGCTAAATACCCGCAAGGGTCTCAAGGTGCTGGGGAGGGGGGGGGGGGGGGGTGCTACTGGTCGAAGAGCCCGGTCTTGAGGAGTCTTCTGAAGGCCAGCAGGTCCTGGGTCTGTCGTAGGATGGTGGGGAGAGTGTTCCAGGTCTTGGCAGCGAGGTAGGAGAAGGATCTGCCGCCGGCGGTGGTTTTTTGGATGCGGGGGACTGTGGCGAGGGGGAGGTTGGCTGAGCGGAGGCTTCGGGTGGGGGTGTGGAAGCTGAGTCGGTTGTTGAGGTAGGTGGGTCCGGTGTTGTGCAGTGCTTTGTGTGCATGGATCAGGAGCTTGAAGGTGATCCTTTTGTTGACGGGGAGCCAGTGCAGGCCTCTCAGGTGGAGTGTGATGTGGCTGTGGCGGGGGACATCGAGGATGAGACGGGCCGAGGCGTTCTGGATGCGTTGGAGTCGTCTCAGGAGCTTGTTTGTAGTTCCTGAGTAGAGGGCGTTCCCGTAGTCGAGTGTTGGTGATGAGGGCCTGGGTAACAGTTTTTCTCGTGTCGAGGGGGATCCATTTGAAGATCCTGCGGAGCATACGGAGGGTGTTAAAGCAGGACGCGGAGACTGCGTTGACTTGCCTGGTCATGGAGAGAGTGGAGTCGAGGATGACCCCCAGGTTGCGTGCGTGGTCTGTGGGTTACGGGGCTGTGCCTAGTGACCTGGGCCACCAAGAGTCGTCCCAGGCTGATTGGGTGGGTCTGAGAATGAGGACCCCTCCGTCTTGTCTGAGTTCAGCTTCAGTCTGCTGTCCTTCATCCAGTCGGCTATGGCCTTCATTCCTCGGTGGAGGTTAGCTTTGGCGGTGTGGGGATCTTCGGTGAGGGATATGATCAGCTGGGTGTCGTCTGCGTAGGAGATGATGTTGAGGTTGTGTTGTCGTGCGAGGGGGGGCCATGTAGATATTGAACAGTGTCGGGCTGAGGGAGGATCCCTGTGGGACGCCGCAGATGATCTCAGTGGTTTTGGAGCAGAAGGGTGGGAGGCGGACGCTCTGGGTTCTGCCGGAGAGGAAGGATGCGGTCCAGGCCAGGGCCCTCTCTTGGATACTGGCGTCATGGAGGCGTGCTGATAGGGTGCAGTGGCAGACCGTGTCAAAGGCTGCTGATAGGTCCCGGAGGATGAGGGCGGCTGTTTCTCCTTTGTCCATCAGGGTCCGGATGTCGTCAGTGGCGGCAATGAGGACGGTCTCGGTGCTGTGGTTACTGCGAAAACCGGATTGGGAAGGGTCCAGGATGTTGTTAACTTCGAGGTAGCGGGTCAGCTGTTTGTTGACAATCTTCTCGGTCACTTTTGCCGGGAAAGGGAGCAGGGAGATTGGCCGGAGGTCCTTGGGGTCCGCCTAGGGCTTCTTCAGAAGGGCGTTGATCTCGGTGTGCTTCCAGCTTTCTGGGAAGGTTGCTGTCTCGAAGGAACAGTTGATTGTTTTCCGGAGGTGGAGCGCGATGGTTGCGCTGGCTTTGTTGAAGACGTGGTGAGGGCAGGGGTCCGAAGGGGATCCGGAGTGGATGGAGTTCATGGTTTTGATGGTGTCTTCGTCGCTGACGCTGGACCAGATGGTCAGGCGACTGGTGCGAGTGGTAGTCGCAGGGGTGGTGGACTCGGTGGTGGGTGCGGGGGGGGTCAGAGTTGAAGCTGTCGTGGATGTCCGTGATCTTGCGGTGAAAGAAGGTGGCCAGGGAGTCGCACAGGTCTTGAGATGGCGGGATGTCGTTGGTGTTGGAGCTGGGGTTGGAGAGTTCTTTCACGATGCTGAAGAGCTCTTTGGTGTTGTGTGCGTTGTTGTCTAGGCGGTCCTTGAAGGCGGTCTTCTTGGCGGTCCTGATGAGTTGGTGGTGTCTGCGGGTGGCGCTCTTGAGGGCTGTGTGGTTGTCTGGTGTTCGGTCGTGGAGCCATTTCTTCTCCAGCTTCCGACAGGTGTGCTTGGAGATCCGGAGGTCCTCGGTGAACCAGGCGGCTTTCTTGTTGGTGTGGATGATTGTAGAGGTCTTGAGAGGGGCGAGGGTGTTGGCGCAGTCATTGATCCACTGTGTGAGGTTGGTTGTGGCGGTGTCTGGGTCGGTGGGTGGTCTCAGGGTGAGGGCGGTAGTCAGTTGGTCCTCGGTGACCTTGCCCCAGCAGCGGCGTGGTAGCTGTTGGGTGTGGTGGTGTGTGGTGGGTTTTCTGAAGGTGAAGTGGACGCATCTGTGGTCGGTCCAGTGTGGTTCGGTGGTGTGGTTGAAGGAGACGTGGGGGCTTGCGGAGAAGATGGGGTCGAGCGTGTGTCCAGCGGCGTGAGTAGGTGTCGTTACGAGCTGTTTGAGTCAGAGGTTGTCGATCAGGACGGTGGAGTTGGCGTCGTTGTTCTCGAGGTGGAAGTTCAGGTCCCCGAGGAGGATGTAGTTTGTGGAAGCGAGGGCGTGGGTGCTGATGAGGTCGGCGATGGTGTCACTGAACTGTAGGCGGGGTCCGGGAGGTCTGTAGATGAGAGTTCCTCTGAGGGTGGTGTTGGGGTCGGTGTGGATCTGGAAGTGCATGTGCTCGGCGGTGGTGAGGGTGTCATCGGTGTTCGTTGAGATTTTGATGGAGTCTTTGTGGATGATGGCGATTCCTCCTCCCACTCCGTTGGTGCCGTCTCTGCGGGAGATCTTGTAGCCCTGTGAGATGGCTATGGCGATGTCTGGTGCTGAGGTGGCGTTCAGCCAGGTCTCCTTCAGGAAGGCGACGTCGGGGCGGTGGAGTCTAGGAGGTCCCAGAGTTCAATGGCGTGCTTGCGAGCGGAGCGGGTGTTGAGGAGGATGCAGCGGAGGTGGTTGGGTTCTCTGGCTGGTGGTGTGGAGTGTTGGATGCTGGTGAATCTGCAGTTCCGGCAGGTGAAAGGCCCCTGGGTGTGTTTCGGGGTGGCCCGGTAGCAGGGGTGGTCTCGTCTGGTGTTGAGTGCGTGGAGGGTGCTTGTGTCGTAGTGCACTCTGGCGTTGGGGGGGGGGTGCGGGTTCCAGGGGTTCTGGTGCTGGGTGTGGTCCAGGCGCAGACGGGCTTGCCTTAGGCACTCCAGCGGCGCGCCGCTTCGCCGCCTCCATATGAGGGCAGAGGGAGGGAGGGAGGAGCAGCTGGGAGGTGGGAGCGGGGCGGCCAATGGGAGTGAAGGGGGCGGGGCAGCAGGGGCTCAGCGGCGAGGGAAAAACCTGGGGAAAAAACAGCGGGAAAAGACGTCGGGAGAGGGACAACATAGCACAGGGGTACAGAAAGCAAAACACAGGGGCACAGAATGAAAAAACAAAGTGGCACAGAAGCCAAGCGCCGGGGTACAGAATAAAAAAGGGAGCGAGTAGTCAGGCGGCAAAAGCGGCAATGGAGGTTCAACCCACAGGGGGCTGCGTGGCAGATGGGGGGAGCGACCTGCCTGGTGACAGGGTCAAAGGTCGCAAATAAATGATTTAACCTAGCTTCAAATGCATGCCATTTGTCACTGGTCTGGCTAGTCCTCTGAGGGCTGTGGAGATCTCTGGGCCTGGGTCAAGCACTTCACACGTAAACCCCCTGTGAATTAGCGCACCGTTGGATCCACCACGAAAAGAGTGTCGCTTTTGCACCTCTTTGTTTTGTTTTTAATGCACCCCCAGGGACGGTCAGTGCGTCAGGTGACGTAGGCAACGGCTAGTAAACTGGGGAGCCTCTTCTGCTTAGTTGGCTGTGTCTGAAGGGAGTGGGATATCGGGACCACCAGCTGCTCTCTCTGCCTCGACACAGACACACAGACACACAGACACACAGACACACAGACACACAGACACACTCTCTCTCTACTGGTGGGCGGGAGAAAGAAAAGAGGAGGCGCAGGCTACCCAACCAGCAAGAAAAGTGCTGGGAGCCAGAGAAGCATGGCTTCTCGTTCCCTCTGTTGATTGTGTGCGGGAGCCTCAGTAAAGACGCAGGGGCATCCACAGTTAAACGCTGAGGTGGGTGCTTAAAAGTTGAAACCAGAGATGAGCAAAAGAGAAAGGGAGGCGTTTAGCAGCCTGCGGTGGTGGTATGAAAGGAAACCTCTGTAGGCTGAAATTGCACTCCCCATAAATCCTTTCTGGTCTCTTAAATTTGCAAAGCTTCCTTTTGGTTCTCATTGAGTGACACATAGCACCCATCTCTTCCTGGGCAAAGAAAACGTGTTCTGGACAGTTGTCCTCCTGTAGGTCCAGACACCAGTGGAGCTTTGACTTTTGCCTCAAAGCTTTGAAGTGCAGGTATATGTATTGTTAAGCCTTCTGAGTGTTTGGCAACCTTGGTTGAAGTCGGAAATGAAACACTACACTGAAGTGTACAACATATCCAAGTGTTACTGTTGTGTGAAATGAAGGTTAAGAGCAATGCATATTTTTGATGTCAATGAAAGTTACAAACAGCACTTTATGGCAGTGGTGCAGAGCTTAGGTTTTACATTTGGCTCTTGGGGAAGCACCATGAAAAAAACAATAAGCCTAACCTTTAATAGTGCAGCCCCCATGTTGTCCTATGCACATAGGAGTGGGATTGTGTTAGCGGTTAGGAGCCAGGGATTGGTGGGGCACAGACCATCAGACGTGCATCAAATGTAGGGTGCCCAGGGTACATTTAGTGGGTTACTTGTCCCCTTCTTTTGTGTACACCTCCTGTAGGTTGCAAGTCCCCATAGGTATTTCTAACTGACATTCTGCATATACCTTTGAATTCATGCATAGTATTTAGGTTTGAGAGTAATAAAGTAATTGATCTAAAAACAACAAAAAAACACTGACACTGAAATTTATTAACAGTTGTTTGTTGGATTTGTAGGCCAACAACACCTCCCCTGAGTAAGCCCTGAACTACCCAGGATCACTGCTCCTGAGAGCCAGGTGTTAAAAAGGGACACTTAGTTCCCAATTTGGGTGTCTGGGGGTACAGAAACCCCAGGACACTAGAGCCGCAAATTGCCTTTTGAGTTTTCTGGGACCCTCCAACCTGGATTTTCACACTTGATCACAGCAAAACCAGACACAAGAGTTATACATCTTAGCTGAACAAAAGCTGCTCCAACCAAGATCAAAAGACTAAAAAGAAAAATTTTGACAGAGTAGTTTTGTAGCTGGATTTCTCACAAATGCCATTTTGTATTTAATTTAGGACGTACAAATACCATTCGTTGTCTTTATGTTCCTCTTTTCATCTCTCTGGTGATTTCTGCTTTCCAGTGGAACCAGACCCTCCTTTGAACCTAAGTGGCCAGATTGTGACCAGGGAGAATGTTGCCTCTGTGCAGATAACCTGGAAGCCCCCAATATCAGCAGACGTTCACAGCGGTTGGGTCTCACTGGTGTACCAGCTGAATTTCAGACCTGCTGCTCTGCAAGAGGACTGGAAGGTGAGAATCAGATGAATACGTCTATTGTGTTGAAATAACAACTGTAAATAAACACCCTCTAGTTTTGGAAAGTGGGTGACTTGGATTTCATTAAATGGCTATATTTTGTCTTCAAAGTTTTGCAAAGGCAAATTACAAGTAGGAAGAGGCAGTTCATTGGTAGTTAGAATTTATAATAAAAATGTGTGGTGTGACTCTCGGGGACCAGTACTCCTCAGCTTCTGTTTTTATCACCACATATTCTCAGTTGAAAGGCAACCTGATTGACCATCTTGGTTTTCAGGAGTTTCTGAAATGAAGATCATGTGATTTGGCTATCAAGTAGAGTTCAGGACATCCTAAGGTTTGGCACCCTGTATTCCCAAGAACCTGCAATGTCCTATTTGTAAGACCTATGTTTGATATCTTGTCATTATAATACACTAGCTTGGTCCTTCATGAAGAAAAGCAGTGTAAGACGGTGGACGTTGTTGCTTTATTGCCTAAGTAAGCTGTACTAAAAAAACTTCTATAATGCAATGGCAAATTTCAAAATACAGCACGATGTTTACAAATTGTATATTAACTGTAAAATGTAGGCTTTTTTTGTACAACCAATGTCGTGTATTTGTAAGAACCTTACAGGAAACTTGAATTCATCCCCTTTCAGTCCATCTTTATGAAGCCAGTCCTGCAGGGGTCCACAAATAGGGCTGGTGTTTTCCATTCCATCTCTTGCAAAGGCCCTTGTGACATGGTATCTTGAAGAGTGATCCGAGGAGAGACACGTCAGGACCTCTAGTGAGGGACGACACACAGTACTGCCCTCTAATCCCATGCCCTGCCAATGAATCTTAGAAATTGTGACGCTATCTGGGGTTGTGAAATGTCTTATTTACACATTACAACTGCCAACATGGTATAAGCGTAAGTAACAACTTGTTGACCTGTGTAGATGGAGGTGGATGGGAAAAGAAGTAAATATCCAACAGATATGAATTAAAATGTCTCTGCGACAGGTCAGATTAGCATTGAGTGTTGACGATAAAGTAAACTTTGAATTGAGGATGCCACGCTTGCTTTTATTTAAAAACAAAATGAATAAATTGCTGTGAAAATCATGAATAGTGATTTTCGCAGCAATTAAAACATTTGTTTTTTTTTTTCTTTTTAGCCCTGCAGAGTTCCCTAAGGGACCCCTGCACCAAGGCTAGGGGTGGGTACAGTAACGGTACCCTGCCCCTTTTCATTTTTAATTTTTTTATTTACTTTTTCGTTTTGTTTTTAGACTCTGATGAAGCCAAGTCTCAAAATGGCTGCTAATACTTCCTGGTTGAAGTGTTGGCAGTCAATTAGAACTCTGCACGAGATTGTCAGTATTCACAAAGACGTTGCAACCCTAGATATCCAAATTTGGATTTCGTTTAATTTCTCCTAAACTACTGAACAGATGTACACCAGATAAGAAAAAGTCTCATCGGCGGACCAAGAAATACCTTTCTGCCAAATTTGATGTAATTAAGTCCAGCGGCTGGGGTTGCAGGTGTCTCTAAAGGGTCTATGGGAATTAACATGGGAAAAACACTTGTTTGCCCTCCACCCCTCTTTTTCATCACCCGCTTGACGGATCACCCCGAAACTTTCTGTGCACAACCGGACTCTTTATTTTCCAGTTAATTCAGTTACAAAGTAGAGGGCTAGAGTATCTACTGAATTGCACTGATTTATGTTGAAATCTTTGAAATCTTACTGTGGTGATGATACCTGTCAAAGGTAATGGTTGAGGGGGAAGCATTAGCCACTCTTCATTCGTGACACAGATTTACAATTGACACAAGAACCAAATCATTATCCCCAGAAGTAAATGGAGTCAGCTTTGTTTACCAAGCTGCATGTAATTATACAATGTTTAGCTTTGTGTTGTGCATTGTTGTGCACTCTGCAGTGAATTCATGTCACATTGCAACTCCTAATCTTTCATTACTAATCCAGGGTAATTGTGCCTGCACCCGTGCACTGATCGGCTCAAGGGAGTGACTTGCCCACAGTTTCTCAGTTCCAGTAGTTTAAGTGCACGGTGCAGAGCGGTTTGTATTTGTTTGTCAAATTGAGTTAGGGCCTGAATTAGATTTCGACGGACAGGTCTCGCCCTCACAAAGGTGGTAGATAGCCCGTCCTCTCAAATATAAATCCCACAAGATATATCGATATTTATATTTCAGTGGACGGGCGATCCGTCACCATTGTCTGCAGACGGGCTATCTGTCACCGTTGTGGCGCAGTAACCCGTCTGCCAAAATCAGGCCCTTGGTAGAGTCTTCTTGGGTGAACAAGTTTCTTTGGTTTTAAAGACACTTGGCTGGTCTGCTTCTATAGTAAGTCTACTTAGCTGCTATATCTGCTATAGCAGGTTTTTGGAAGGTCCTAGGAAGTTACCCAAGGTTTATCATGTAGGGTTTAGCCAGTAATTTCCCCTTGAAATGGGGTATTTGTTTAAAGGTGTCACCAAATAATGCACATCTCAGACAATCCTCCTCTGCACTGCACGTCTATATCAGTGGCAATGCCCTAGATCAGTACTGACAACATCTACTGTTGCATTTTAAATGGAGTAACGTTACATTGCCCTTTTCTAGCACCAGGGTTGTCTTGTGGTCTGTACACCTCTGCTTCTCCTTTTCATCTCCGTCTTGTTTGCCCGACAGACCTTTGACATTCTGCACATTTGGATGAAGCAATGGTTGGATGAGGCACTTATGATTTGCACACTTTTATCCACACACTGAACAGTTTGCAAACTCCTCAATGCAGGTTGTGCTACTTTGAAGCGTCCCTTTCATTGAAGGATCAACTAACTGCAGGTTGTAGCACAAGACAGAAGACTGGACCTCAGTACCCAGTGCGCACCTGTACTGTGGATCTCATCATCAAACTCTGCTATCGAGCAGTTCGTTTTTGCTTGTTTTGCAGTTTTATATAGTGCAAACTCAACCGGCAGGTATTGAAGCTCTTTACATGAGCACCAGCTACTCTACACCAGTGTGCAGGGACTCATTATGTTGTTTAGGCATAAGGAGGTTGAGTGACTAGTCCATAATCGCAGGATGTTGAGTCGGCGCCGGTAGTTGAACCTGGTTCCCCAGTTCCAGAGTCGGCTGCTGGGCCTGTTGTGCTGTTGCTTTGCACTTAAAGTTGACAAAAAGGTACTAATCCAGGCCTGTGGTTACAAACATTTATTATAACTCGAATTAGATAAAAGTAATTCACTATTCAATTACTGAAACGTTGAGGTCCCATTTCACCAGGCTCATCCATCAGGGGCATTACTTAGTTTTACCAAGTTTTGTTTTTGATGTAGTCCTGTTTAGGAAAAACATATTTGGAAACATCCTCCGATAGGCGTCATAGCTCAGTGAAGGCACATTTTACACTCTTGGGTTTCCCCAGAAATCACAGTAGGCGAAGTGTTGTGGTTGTGATTAGAGGGGACAGTGTTGACCGTGTATGTGTGGAATTGTCTTACTCCATAAAACACTGCACTCTGTTTACCATGTGGCCTCAGGATGTGTATACCACACAGACACACACACACACACTTACAGAACCTTCCAGCTTTGTAACAATACCTTTGCTTTAAACGTGTTTTTTTTCAGTGACTGTCTGAGGAGCTTTCACAGATAGATTAGGTCTTATTCCCAAGTTAACCATAACTTCATTTTCACCTTTGTATTTTTAAGCATAAATGCAGCTGTGCAGAGTGTAACATGTTGTGTAGTAGTACTACTGCTATGTATGGGGGCGGTGCCAGGACTGTGGATAGGAGATGCACACAACACACACAACACACCATCATTAATGCAGCTGTGCAGAGTGTAATATGCTATGTGGTGCTACTGCTAAGTAAGGGGCGGTACCAGGACTGTGGATAAGAGATGCACACAACACACACAAAACACACCAGCATAAATGCAGCTGTGCCGAGTGTAACATGTTGTGTAGTAGTACTACTGCTATGTATGGGGGCAGTGCCAGGACTGTGGATAGGAGATGCACACAACACACATAAGCATAAATGCAGCTGTGCCGAGTGTAATATGCTGTGTAGTACTACTGCTATGTATGGGGGCGGTGCCAAGGCTGTGGATAGGATATGCACACAACACACACACACAAACACACACCATCATCAGTTCAGCTGTGCTGTGTGTAATATGCTGTGTAGTACTACTGCTAAGTATGGGGTGGTGCCAAGGCTGTGGATAGGAGAAGCACACAACACACACACAACACACCATCATAAATCCAGCTGTGCAGAGTGTAACCTGTTGTGTAGTAGTACTACTGCTAAGTATGGGGCGGTGCCAGAACTGTGGATAGGAGATGCACACAACACACCAGCATAAATGCAGCTGTGCAGAGTGTGCGGTGCCAGGACTGTGGATAGGAGATGCACACAACACACACCAGCATAAATGCAGCTGTGCAGAGTGTTATATGCGATGTAGTGCTACTGCTAAGTATGGGGCGGTGCCAGGACTGTGGATAAGAGATGCACACAACACACACACAACACACCATCATTAATGTAGCTGTGCAGAGTGTAATATGCTGTGTAGTACTACTGCTAATTAAGGGGCGGTGCCAAGGCTGTGGATAGGAGATGTACACAACACAGAAACCACACAAGCATAAATTCAGCTGTGCAGAGTGTAATATGCTGTGTAGTGCTACTGCGAAGTATGTGGCGGTGCCATGAGTGAGAATAGCAGGTGTGTGTGTGTGTATGTATATATATATCTACACACATATCTCAACCCCCCTTTTCCGTTCACACATTTATTTCACTACATTGCAAAGGTCACATTCCAATGCATTACCAGAGTAGAATAACCTTTCCAAGATTTTATTTAACAGTTAATTTACACATGGAAACCACCCTGCTAACACCACCAAGGGTCCTTCCAATGCATTTGACTTTCCTGCACAAATGTAACCGCTTGCATACCGGAACGGGTCGAGTACTGTTTCTGAAACAAATGAATACACATTAAATGCCGAGGCTGAAACCGTACAGGCAGGTGCACTGTGTAATCACCTTGTTGCTGTTGAGGGAGTGGAGGGGCACAGTGACCCACTCAGGGCTGCTTCTCGCATGAATCACCTCCCATTGCCACACTCGACAATAGCAAAAGAGACAAACAAGTGAATGTACCATGTCCCGGACGCCGAAATACGGGGGGCCCTTGCCCTGCGGGCCGCCCCGCACCTGCTGCTCTTTGTGAATCAAAGTTTTTAGTTCTGCCTCAACAGCATATTTGTCTGCAAAACGTGTACAGATTGGACTTTGGCATCACGTGCCATAGGTTGTTTGGTGTCATTCCGCCTCCGTAGCAGTGCCAGCACGCACGAGGAACTGTCAAAAGTAAAGTGACTCGTTATTCATCTACTTCTTCCTCTTAGATGCGTTTTATGCAAAAATGCTTTTTTTTTCTTTTTTTCTTTTTATTGCAGAAGGCATTTTCAATGGTTTAATGACTCAAGATTTAGGCCAGAACTATTGGGTTTGCCAATGCATGTTCAGTCCTCTTTCTGCCAACCAGATGTATTCTAATTTTAGGTTTAATGTTTGGAACACTGTTTTATTCAGGCTGCAGAGCATTGAGATTAGCCAGAATCCGACGCAAACTAAGCAATGCCAAACATGGATCTCCTTTGTTGCGTAGAGTAGATGTTTTCTTCCTCATCGCCTCCACTGGCATTCCAATTACAAATGCATGAACTGGTCCTTTGCCATTTAAAACAGACTAAGTAGCCTTTCCCTAGCCACCTTCCTAGCCTAAGTGGCCTTTCCCTAGCAGAAAATGACACTTCAAAGAATAAGCTGTGCACTGATAGGGAATGAAGCTGGAGTGACATTTCCCAAAATTTCTGGCACTACTGGATAGATTTCTACTTGGCAAAGAGATGTCAGTCACAAAAGGTAGAAAGTCAGTCTTGGGTTTTTTCACAGTTACTAATATTTAGACAAATATTTAAGTTACTAATGTTTAGACAAATACTTTATTTATTCTTTATTTATCCCCTCAACAGACCAGGGGACCCTTAACTGAGCCACAACTTCAGTTTCATGATTTGGCCCCAGGAGAGTCATATCTCTTTCAAGTTCGCTGCAAACCAAAACTATCTGGCCGCTGGAGCGACTGGAGTGAGATCATAGAACTGCGGATCCCGGCTGCCGTAACTAAAGGTAAGCCAAGCAGTAGGAAAACTTTGGCAGTGTGTAAATTTAATTTCTTCCCATTAGGTTACAGCAATTAAATCCACAAGTTACTTCTACCAAATTTAATTTCTATTTTATGAGTCAGAAAGGTTACTCTTGTTGTACTCCGAATAATAAAAATGGCGGATCCAGGACCAGTGTCCGCATTGCTGTGTATGGGATACAAATTATTTGTTAATATTGTTATGTTTATATTGTTAATTGCATTGCACTGAAGTACTTGTGCATTAAAGAATCTTTCTGGAAATTACATTGCTACATCTCATAGGTGAAGGAATGGCAAACTAAGCAAAGAAGCTACTCTTTGTGCAGCTGCGAATAGTTTCCGGAGGGTTGGTTCACATACAGAGAGTGTACAGCCTTTCACTCTGAACATGTGAACCATGGGTAGACCTGAAGCTGCAGATAGTTATATTGTGACGGTACTAGGTGAGTGTCTCATGTTCATGAATATTTTTAAGTAATGCCTTAGACTGGGGGGCTCCAATGTTGAGCAACAAGTCTCGGAGCCATATCAATATTTTAGCACACTAATGAGTTTAACCTGCACTCCCAGCAACTAAAATGTGGTTTTGAATTGTTTAAACACTTTTGTGCAAATGTTGCTTGCTGCAAAGGGATGTGCCCTGCCAGAAGCCTGTTAGAATAATACTGGCTGTTTACCGGACCACTAGCCGGAGACCCAATGCGTACAGCAAGAGGAAAAAATTCTCAAATTTGACAGTTTATCCAAATATCAGGAAGCAATCAAATGACTTAATGACAACACAAATTGCACAATACACTTGAGATTGTATTGGTAATTGTTTCATATATAGTACAACATAATGTATGCTTGAGTCAGTGGCGGTGTCTTCTCGAGGGCTGGTGAGCGCCCACCCCCTTCCCCACCTGCTGCGAGCTGTGCAGGAAAAAATAAAATGACATTGAAATCTTTTCATTGCCATTCTATTCCTCCCCCCCCCCCCCCGCACATCCTGGGCGTGTTCTCTGCTGCGTGCAACAGAGGTCTGACTCTGCTTCTGGCAGCAGAGGACTGGAGCAGTCCCGGCAGGGGCGCTCCAAAGAGCGCATGTCATTTTGGCCGGCTGCTTTGCGCCAACCAAAGTGTTTTGCACACTTTGAAGCTCTCCACTCAGCTTTCTAAGACAACTGGGTGGAGACCAGACACAGACCTTCAGGGACCGAAGGAGCGTCCAGCCAGGATGCTCCATCCAATCCAGGCACTTCTTTCATGCTGGTTAACAGCATGATAGCAGCACCTGGATTGGTTAGGGGAGCTCTTCCAGCATCGGAGAGCAGAAGCACACGGAGGAGGATGTGCAGCCCATGGGTATGCGTTTTTTTTTTTTTTTAAGTTTCCTGTTTGTGTAACGTTATGTACGTGTGTAGTGCATGTAAGTGTGTAGTATATGTATGTGTAGTGTTTGTGTTATTTGGGCTACGAGAGTAGCTGCACTTTATTCACGGCGTGACTGTTTTCTTTTTCGTTCATCTTTTTTTGAGGCAGGTTTGGTAATACGAGGCTATTGAGCCTGTGCAAACATTGATTAACAGTGAGCAAGTAAGCTTTTTTTGTATAAGATGGTTTTCCATGCATGTTTGGCAGTGAGCAGTTTCGCATGTGAGGGGGTTGGCCACTCTGGCCTCTGGTTAGTTTCATAGTCGCACATGGTTCATGTCAGAGGCACTTTTCGTCATGCTTGATATCACTGGTTGATAGCTAACACCTAGGAGCCGCTGAGCGGTGTGTAACCAACATGAGGAAGGCTCTGGTACACACGGTGTAGAGGTGGGGCGGATGAGGTTTGGGAGTTGCTTGGCTGACACTGACTAATATCTCTGTCTCCTGTTTTTCTTCCTTTTTGCTTTTCCTTTCTTTCTTGTCCTTTTTGAGGAGCTGCATCATCCCTGAAGAAGGGACACTCAGTCCCAAATGCATTGGGTATCATTGATCATCATGGATGTTGCTTTTTTGATGTAATTTGGAATTTTGAAGACTAAATCATGTTATGTTGTACTACAGCTGAAACAATTACAAATACAATCTCAAGTGTGTTGTGCAATCGGTGTTGTCATTAAACCACTGGATTACTTCCTGATCTTTGGATAAATTGTGTTAATCTTGAGAATATTTTTCTCTTCTGCTGTGTGTATTGGGTCCTAACTGTGCTAGTGGTCCTGTATTCAGTCAAATCTTTAGCGCAGTCACATGAAATACATTTGAATACAGTGCGTGCGAATGCTAAATATTTATGTAGGTGTTGCTGTCTTGTAAATGTGGCTTGGCGTTGGGCAACCCTACTTTAGACCTTGAAATTTAAGACTTTACTTACTGGCAGCAGATGAGCAGCTTTCAGAGAGACTGAAACAGGCTTCCAGCCGAACACACCCAAGGAGTGGCAGGCCTCTCCATGGCGAAGCACGTGAATTTGTGTGGGAGGTGGTGAGATATCCACGCATACATAACTCTTCAGTAAATCGGATCATCTAGTGAATATTTAAACTACTGCACGCAGCTCTCTGGAGAGCAGCAAAGTCGGAAACGTTTGTAAGAATCAGGAATCTTATGACAAGGAAGCAGTGACAAGTTATGATCTTGGTTCAGTTACTTTGGGATGAAAAAAACTTGTGATATTTAAATCGTAGCATCAGAAATATGGGATAAGAAATCTGGTGGGTACGGCTAAATACTAAGGATAAAGTCTAATGGTTTAAAAAGGGTAAAATATATAAGACGTATTTTAAGGGAATGGGGGCTTAACCCTCTCCCTTCTGTTAATAATTAAAACAAAATCATAATAATAGGTATAGGTAGTTATTTTCAATGATAGTTAGAAAAGGGAAAAGGTAACATTAGGGAAAGGACTGTGGATGTAAGGTGGGGGTCTTTGTCCAATTATTAGCATTATTAGTAATATTGTTAATATTATGTATGTATATATATATATATATATATATATATATATATATATATATATATATATTTTTTTTTTTAAGGGTTTTTCTGGGATCAGCCTCAGAATTCCAATTTTAAAATCTCAGATTTTTGAAGAATTCATGTAGAATATAGAAGCCAGAAGTTAATCACTCTGAGATTAAACATCGATGAGTAAACTCTGTGTTAAATACTCCTGGATCAAACACATGCAACAAAAAAAGTCACAGAATTGACACAAATAAACTGCTGTGCCTTGAGCACACTAAATTAAAATTAAGATATTCGCTGACGCTTATTCAGGCAACGAATATTTTGACTTTTGTAGCGCTCCAGAGTATTTTTTAAATTTTATAATAGCATACGAATAATAATGAAAAAACACAAAGTCACAGGCAATGAAAAAATGTTATAAATCTTGTTGGCTGAAAAGTGCCGAGCCCTGAGAAAGGTCTTTATTTACACTCGGCAGCAATGTTGTTAGTGTGGAGCGGGCAATGACGTGGCTGAACTTTGAATACGTTGGGGATCATATATATCCCAATACGCAACAAGAGTGATGTAACATTTGTAAAAACACAACTAGCAACTCATTAAATCATATTACGTAATTGTTTCAATCTTTTTTCAGCATTGGGTCATTGGATTTTTTGGGATATTCTGATTTATATTGTTCACTGTGAAGCTTTAGCGCACCAGCTGTACGTGTTGCCTGGCACACTTCGGTGATCTAGCTTTGCCCAATTTGTTCCACGGACCTAGGAGGGCTTGTTACGTCACTGCACACTAAGTTTGTTTCTAATATTGAAAATGTTCGATAATTATATTTA
This sequence comes from Pleurodeles waltl, assembly GCF_031143425.1. Lineage (NCBI taxonomy): Eukaryota > Metazoa > Chordata > Amphibia > Caudata > Salamandridae > Pleurodeles > Pleurodeles waltl. Next base: position 1,500,143,287 of record NC_090447.1, read on the forward strand.
AAATTGAGTGCATTTCAAAAACTTCTGCATTTGAACTTTGACTACACCAGAGAGCAGTGTTGCATGCAGAAAAAGAGGAAATGAAAGGGGATAAAAAATGTCTTTTATGCTCAAACTGTAGGATCAGACTGTGGCAGAGTAAACAGCCACTAAGACACCACATGGGACACTGCTATAATGAGAGGGATTTACAAGTAATTAAAGATCCGAGAGGATGTGTTGTAGGCCAGAGGCTTGATCATCAACACACCCCCAGAGTGTGCTCAGCATGGTAAAATGCCATCCGTAGTAGACACTGAAGGAGTGATCCAGTGTGTTTGTATTGGTCCTCCTCAATGATTATTTAGGCACTATCATTCTGTGCTACCCTTAGGTAAGTTAGATTTTCAGTGAGACCCTCCTATACTCCCCATTACTCTCCAGAGTAAGGTTCTCTTCCCAGTACAGATGTTACTCTTCAAGTGCTGTTTTGGGGTTGTTCACTTTATAATTTTAGATTTAAGATTTTTTTGCTTTTTCATATCCAGACCTGTAAGTGGAAGGAAACTTCACCTTCACTTTTCTTTGGTTTCCTTATTTGCACTTTACCATTGTCTATGAATTAATTTATTTCTTAATGTATTTCAATAGCTATTTATTTATGTTGCAAGAATTCCTTATTCATTCTCTTTTTCCCTGCTCCATTCACTTTGGTGATCTTTCCTTTATTTTTCCGAGGCGGTGACGTCCCCTTTGCTTGCTTCCTTCCTCAACCTTCTTTCTACTGCATTCATTGCCAATGAAAACATGTATGTGCAGCAGATGCACCAAAATCAGGAGGCCAGCATCATTTCTAATAAATCCAACTCAGTGACCAAACTATCCACTGGAGTCTTGATCTCTTCCTTCCCTGACACTCTGATCTTCATCTTACTGTGTCGGAAGCTGTAGTTCCTCACTGTTTCCTTCTCAAGAAGGATCGGCACTTCACCCACTCGTGTGGTGATGTTGTGTGTATCTATTAACAGTGTATGGATCGTCTACCAATATGGGAATGCCAACTGCTTAATTTTAATTGCCTAATCTCTTCTAATGGTATTTCTTGCCCACCACATTTGCGATGTGGCAATGAATTTTGTTTCTCTTATCTGAAAGTTTTGCCTCTTTTGCCTCCCTCTGCCTTGCCATTGACAAAATCATATATATATTTTTTTAATAATACTTACTACCGCTGATGAGGCGTTGAAGTACTGTGTGGTGGGTAGGATGTTACTCCATAGCCCCAAGTTAGTGGTTAATCCAGTAGTTTTTGTTATTATTGTCATACATGTTTGTTATACATTTTTCGTTACTGAGCTACCCTTATGCTCTGAGGAGACTGAAAAATAACCTACATTTTCAAGTAGTGATGTATTACCGTAATAGAAATTAGATGTAATTATCAGAGTGAGTTAATGTAAGGGGAAAAGAGGAGTGAGGAACTAGGGTCGAGGAAACGGAAAGTCTCTTGATTTATGGGAGAAGGATGAGTAGATAGGTTAAGTAGCTTTTGGTGTTGCAGGCACAATTAAAGCGAAGGACAGTATATGCTTTGTAAGGAGGTGGTATGGCTATTTCAGTTTGTTAGAGAGTAAGGCAGCAGGCCTAGGCAAGGATAGGGTAAGCCCAGAGGCACTAAGATATGCAGAGGATGGAGAGTAAGGAGAGTACCATTCAGACAGGAATACAAGTAAGAACATAATCCTCTGCTGTAAAGCAGGTTATTTTCATGCAGTGTTTTTTGAATGTTGAGCTAGAATACAATCACTGAAGTATAAAGAGTGGGAGGGGGAAATGCTGAAAGTTGATGACCTGTGGGCAGATTGTATAAGTTGTTCCATCTTCGGTTTCTCCATCTGACTCCTAAGGCGTAGACACTGCTCCCTTCCATATAGATGTTGAACATCACTGAAGCTGGCAGACTTTTTTTTTTTTTTTTTGCGGGGGTATGTCTGGATATTAGTTGCTAGGTATGTCTAGTGATATTTTGGGGAGTTGGACAGTCAGTGGGGTTTGCACTGGTAGTACTGTTATATGGGTGTTGAGGTTCTCAGGTCATGCTGTTCACCCTGATGTTAGAGATTGTTTGTTAAGGGATGCTACTGATTTAGCACTTTTTTTTACCTTAAAGTGTCCCGGCTCTGGTTATGAAGTGAGAATATGTGGATTATTTATTGAACCACACTGGGAATAACCAGTTTTTAACCATCCTTCTGGGCTCTAAGTGATCTTTGCTGGTAGGGAATTCCAAAGTTTTGCTGCTTGCCCAGATGAAGCAGTACCCCATATGGTTTTCTTACATTGTCATTCTGTGGGTGGGCAACTACATTCTATTGCCTCAGGAACCTATAGTTGGAAAGTTGTGGACAGCTTTCTCCGTGGTTAGTCATGCCTGCTGCTCTGTCATGGTGAGAAAGTATTGACATAGGTAAGCCATAATATGTACATTCATTTACCTATTGCCAGGGAGAAGGGTTGCACATACAGTAGTTGGGAGAAGAGCTGTTTCTCAAGGAGTGGTGGGAGGCCAGATGGCAACATGTCTGGTATATCCACTGTTCATGTGAATTTCATATCCAAAGATTATAATGGCTGTAGATTTGAAAATCCACACTTATTCAATAGCCTTGTACTGTGTTGAGTGGTGCCCTCCCATTAATATGCCTTGCTATCAAGGGTCGTAACCAAAAATGTCAGAAGAGTCAGACATCCCTAATAGTATCCAGAATAATGGAAGAACACGAGGATCAGTGCTATGAGAATAAGTTTCATAATTAAATGTTCAAGAACACTTTTAGAATCACATAGCTGGTTTCATCCAGATTTGATAAACTCACATCAGTTTGTGACACAAACTAATATGGAATCATCAAATCTGGCTGAATCAGCTATGTGAATCTCAACGTGTTCATTAACATTTCTTACTGAAAGTTATCCTCATGTGTGCTCCCATTATTCTGGATACTTGTCTGCCTTGGAACCACATGTTGAAGAAAATCCTGTTATTAACAGCTGCCCATCTACAATTTTATGTTCTGTATGAACTTCAACTTATTGTTTTCCTTTGCAGAGGTAAAGTAAGGATGGTGGAGCTACGACCAATATGGTCCTAACCCAAGGTCGTGCCTTTCTCCCATACCATCCGCCTAATCCTTCCCTATGCCTATTAAACACTTTCTCCAAACAAAACCCAATGTCTATAGTGTTTCATTCCCCCACCATCCTTGCTATAACTGTTGTAATATTTGAAAGAATTAGCATCATTCCCCAAAACCCTCTGAACCTTTTTCAGTATGTAAAGAATACCTGACCTCCTGCCACACTGTGCTCTGCAGCCTTTCTCCCTTCACCCATTTAAAAGGAATGCCCTTCTGCTGGCCAATTTGAAGCTTTTTTCACCGTCTTGTCTGAGGCTACGTTCTCCGCTCTCTTCTGGATGCAGAGAGCGGGTGCTGAGCTTGCAAGCTGTATGAGAGCAGCTGTCAACATTGCCTGGAACCAGATGTCCGTGTGGGTCTGCAAGACTCTCCCTGGCTGGAATTTCCCCACCACTCTCAGGCTTGTAGAGACCCAGAAACCAGAGGACCAGGCGGACTGTCATCTGCCATTCCACTTCCTGCGTAGGGTCTCTGAGGACCCTGTGAGGTGTAAGAACACAGTGTAGTGATTGCTTGCCTTGGTGATGTAACAGCAGGAAAATCAACTTTTGTTTTCCATTATTGTTACATCATAACAGTGAATATCCGGATTCAGAATTAGCTGGTAATGCCAAGAGCTCTTTATGAGAGTTATATGTAACACAACCATTGCCATTGTGTTGGCCAATCAAAAAGGAATCAATTGTTCAACTTTGTACTTTTGTGGCCATGTACAGAAGTGTAGACCAGAATTGTGTATCTTGTTTGTAAGGATGGTGGAGTATTACCAGACCAGTTTATTTGTTTAGATCTGCCACACAAAGCATTTATTTTGCTGCTCCCGAGGTATGAGGATGTATAAAATATTTGTTGTACCGAGGTGATTGGCGCCCAACTTAGGGTTTCAGATAGTAAATAGTGTGAAAACACTTAAATGCGTATTGAATTCCTAGGAGAGAACATTTAGGGTATAGTTTATCTCCTTTAAAATGAAGTTATTCCCTTTGGGGAACCTCTTTTTCCCTCCACAGTTTCATGGTAGACACTGCATGATCACAGATTCCCCTAGTATTGGATGGGTAGCCATAAACTGAATCGGTTTAGCTCCGGGTTGCCCCAGGGGACCTGACAGTAAGGAAGTCTCCAGCACGGACCAGAAATAACCCTTCTCTGTGTTTGCCCTTTTCATAGATGGAAACCTGCTCCTGATGCTGCTGACAGTCATCGCTCTCATCTTCATTGGACTCAGTTTCCTGTTTCTAGGAGGAAGGTATTGTCATAAACCACATCCATTGTACTCCACGTTGCCGGGGGCTGCGTTTCATACAATACACCCCACATATCATATATTGACCATTTCATAAGGATCAAAACTTAACATGTAGCTTGTTTGCTTTGCTGTTAATCTTAAATTTAGTTTTTGGAAATTTTCTGGAGAGGATATATATGTCAGTTTTAATTGTGACGTCCAGTCCTAACTAGGCAATCCTACATTTTCTATAACATTGCCTGCGTTTTGCTTTTGAGTCTTTTTGTTCAGCAGAGGTCCTGTGTAATGTTGAAGGGCATATCCTGTATGTGACAGCATCTCACTGCAGACATGCATGGTTGCTCAGTTGAATATAGCCACAGCACTGTAAGAAATACAGAGACAGTCACAGACATCTTCAACTTCTCAACCTCCTGTCTGAGCTTTTCACAGTTCTTGTCATTTGGAGTGCTGTGAACTACAAATCAGACTCTCAACTGTGTTGCCAGGAGACCTGGGTTCTAATCACGACTCCCCCAATTGACCAAATTATGTGACCCTGTGTATATAATGATCTCACTCTTTAGCACTGGCCAAGTTCTTGATATGCAGGCTAAAGGTCAAATTAGACACTATTTTAAAAAAACACTAAAATTTGGGCTTTTACAACAGGGCAAATGGGCAAGTGATCCCTTAAGCACATGCTCTCGGCTGAGTTGGGGTGTACACAGCCCAAAGCAGGAGAGCAGCACAGGCAACGGAGAAGCTCCTTTTGCACTCTGATGTCTGCAGCAAACACTTAAGTAAATATACAGCCAGTGTCACAACCAAACAATGCAGTACATATGTAGCTAAACTGTCATTGTTCACTTACATATGCCCACACATTAATATTTGACGTATATTTGCAGTCCATGGTGGCATCTATAGGCGTGTGTGTGTGCGCGCATGTATAGAAACCTACCACATGTCTGACGCTAATTCTTTAAAAAAAATGTTTTATATCACATATTCACAACGATATGCTATATTTTAAACTGATGATGAGCTATTTGGCACTTTCTTACTTTTAGACTTCTGAGCCCGTATCTCGCAAAGTGCCCCAGGACACAATGGGTGTGTGTGCCCAGTTTGTGCACACACAGGGCACTTTGGTATTACAGAAGGGACCATAGACTCTTGTGCAGCACCTTCAGTAATGATGGCACTGGCACACATGTAGCACCAGCAGTATAGTAAGAGGACCATCCCTCCTTTGCATGGCACGTAGCCCCATGCAAATGAGGGAATCACTTTGACTCTGCTGTAGTGCCATATTACGGATACGGTGCAGAGGCAAAAATTCCCTTAGGAGACACACTGACAGTGCACCAAAAAAAGGCGGTGCACAGTTAGTGCACTGTTAGTGCACCGTCTGAAGGCAGCCCTATGAATGGGCTAAAAGGAGTTCCTTTGACCTCCCCAAAGAAAATCCCCCTGCAGGTGGGTGCAGTGACTAAAGAGGGCACAGAGATTGTCAAAGTGCATGCAGGTTGCCGTCTGTACTGTGAAACATGGAGTGCCTTGGATGCAGCTGCTCCATATTTCACTGAATGCGTTGCACCTAAGGCAGCACAAGTTTGTGGTTACTCTAGGGGCACAATTTTTATCATAATCTGGTGCACTATCCCGGTCTAAGCCAGACGTGCCTTTCGAAAAGTGCGCTGTGGTGCAAAGAGGGACAGTATTCCCCATGTATAATACAGCCCAAGGTGGTACTTACACTCATATTAGTTTACTTTTTCTAAGATGCCAGTTTAAAGGATGTCACTGCACAAGTAGTCTGCTCTTATCTCTGCAGTGTTTGCAAAGGAATCATTGCTCATCTGCAGAACAGTGTATAAAGTAGCACAACAGTAAGACCGAGGATGTTGCTTTTCCTGCAAACCTCTGGTTATGTATAGGACTGGGTACTCCATTTTATATTAATTTTATACTTTCACTGCAGGAATCCAGCTGTAATTAATTGAAGAACGATGACAGCCTTGCTCTGAACATTGACATTATGGAAAGTAGTTTTTCATCAATGTGGCCTTGGCTCACCTTTGGTAGCTTAGACTGAGCAACAAGGCAACTTCTGAAAATCATGAGAAGCATTTAGTGTAACAAACTGATCTAACAACAATACAGCTAAAATGTTGTGCATGAGGACCACGAGGTGCGGGTTTCATGTTATGGAATGCAAACACTTAAAAAAATAATGGACACAATGATGAAGTGTGAGAGATAGGCGCACAGTTTATGGTTTTCAGTAAGCTGGCTGCTTTGAGCAGCTAAGCAGGTCCCTTTTTGGTATTTCTTATGTTCATAGTCCTTCTAGCTAGTTACTGAAATGGGGTATTGAGTCTGAGATAGTTTGTTCAAAGTGTATGGTCCTGAGCAGGCATAGGTTAAAGGTAGAAGTGGGGGAGAGATCTACCGGGATGGATTTCCCAAATCCGTTTTACACTAAGAGAGGCCAAGAAGTGGTCATAGTACGTTGCTAGTTGGGACCTGCAGCGTTGGGCAAAATCAGACTCCTTGGACCAACAGTACGTGGCAGCTCTCTTCAGTTATTCTTTGCCTGTTCAGTTGATGATGGGTGGTTTATTGCTGTGGTTTTTAAAGTACTGTGTGGTGGATGTGACCTTAGCAATCTTCTCTCATAGACGTGTAAGAGTGTCCGGCAGTAAAAGGAAATTATCAAGCAGCCTATAGGAACTACAGTCTGATGTCTGACAGCAGTGCTATGGAACTAGTTTTAGTGTGGGTAATATATTGTATTATAATTGCATTATACAGCACTTACTACTGAAAAGGCATTGTGGTGCTTTTATGCCGAGCTGCACGCTGCTCCAAGCCGCAGGATTATCTTTTTTTGGTAGCTATTGTTGGTTATTTTGATTAGTCTTGTGCTCTATATGAACCATTCCATGTCTTACTCCAGGTTCTAGGTAGCAGATTACATTAGTGGGCATTTGCATTTCTTAAATAGCGACTTCATAAAAATCGCTATTTAAGAAATGCAAAATGCTATGTACAGAGATTCTGAGTAGGAATCGCTATTAGGAAATCGGGATTAAAAAATCCCATTGTGGTGCACCTGTAGAGCACACACATGCCTAAGAGGCATGTGTGTGCTCTATTGCAATTTAACCTGATTACCACCGACTTCAAGTTGGTGGTAATTGCATCTCCTAAATGCCCAAGTTGCATTTAGGAAATACTTTGTATATCAAAATAGGGATTGCTAATTGGAAATCCCTATTTGCGATTTTCTATTCTGGAAATCGCAAATTACGATTTCTACGGGATAGAAATCACAATTTGTGATCTCTTAAAGACCTTTGTACATAAGAAAAGGCAGTTTTGCATTTCTTAGCAGCCCGAAATACTGATTCGGACCATTGAGAAATGCAAATGGGCTTTGTGCATCTGGCCCTAGTTATGATCTTTAGTGGGAGAGAAGGATATGTGAATTTCATTCTGGGAATGGTAGGACCATGGAAGGCTCTCTTGACAGGACAGATCTCTGCTTTAGCTGCCAACCATGACCCTTACACAACAAATGCACCAGATGCTTCCAGCAGTACTACAGGTTTGCCTTTCCCATGTAAAGGGAGCCAAAGGGTCTAGGAAATATTGTAAGCTTAAAAGATGAAGGTGGTGGGAACCATTCATATTCGACACTGGAGGCCCACAGACTCTGAAATGCTCTTCCTACTGACCTCCTGACTTTGCCTAGCAGATCCCTGAAGTTTGGAAGCTATGGGGGGCTACTCTACTGCAGAGCCACCTTCATTAATGGAATCTCCTCACAGCTCAAAAGTGAATTTAACTGTGAATTCACCTTTGTATGCAAAGTATGACAACTTACATCTTTCATAACTCACAAACTATGAGACCATTGAAATCTGATTTGGACACATTGACATTAACTTTCAAAATCTGAGATTTCCACCACCCTTAAAATATGAACCTAAGGCCAAATTATAGCTTTTATGATAGAAAGTCACAGAAAGGCAAATTTGGATCTGGGAAAAATATTGTATGCTCGCAACTACGCGTTTCAAGCAATATAAGCGATCCATATGTAACTCGTGGCCAGCAGTACCACAGTTTACATGTCCCAGTTATTAATATGTGACATCTCCCAGTGTCGGCCGACTGTCCTGACAGCATAAGCCTAGGTTTTTGTTAACAGGGCTTGCACTGGGAAGCAAAGGAGAACCATTTTGACCGAGCACATGGGGCTGTGGTCTTGTCAGCAGGCTAAGGTTGCAGCTGAGGAAAATAATTAAGAGGTTACGAGGTGAAATAAAAACACAGAGAACACCATAGACAGATGGAATAGCTCCCATTGGCACTCCTGTTACCCCCCACATACAAGAGTCTATAATTAAAGTTTATTTTTCTTTGAGGTGTTTCATAAATAATATAGTGAAAACGTTCCCTACTTGAATATGCACATTTGTTTCCTATAGCAGAAAAGTAAATAGTTTTTCTAATTTGATTTTGGAATTCCCAGAAGGTGTAATCACTTGTACGATTGTAATAGATGGAAATCGCATTTTTCCATATTTATTCTCAAAACGCTGATAAATTCTGCAGTGAAACCAGTTGTATTGATAATATTATGGAATTCTCAGAAATTTCACTCTGAAAAAGATTCCATAGAACAAACCTTTTTCGCAAATATTTGTAGGCCAGGAACCTTGTTTCCATAATGACAGAGCCATACATTTAGTGATGATAGAGGTTTGGCAGCTGTAATAATAATAATAATTATTATTATTTATTTATTTGTTGCTAAAAGTAGTTAGCAAGTGAAGAGATGAAGACACCATAAACTGTGTAAATACCCAAGGCACAATGATAACCCTGTCCAGCTAATAGGAATGCACAGTGTTCTGCAATAACTAGCGTTATCCGCTGGCCACCAAGTCTGCTGTCAGTCCATGGGGCATTATTGCAGTATTAACGCCCTCCGAGCTGCGTACAGCCACTGATACTGGTTTGCCTGCTCATGCGGTTTCTTCCACCCCTCTGTATATGCAAGGGACCCTGCCTGAGAGTAGGTGCAGCAGGAGTGAGACACTGTAGGGCTGGGACCTTTAGTTGCAAAGAGCACTATAAGGTGTATGAACTTGGTTGATGCACATGAGGTGTAGACAGGTTTTGTTTGAGGTGCAGGGTTGTGTGACAGAACAAGGCATTATGAAGAACTGTAGGGTAAACTGAGGTCCATCTTGGCTTCTCTGGGGTGGTTTTACAGCCTTCTTGCCTCATGCTGGTATTCATTGCCTCATGCTGTAAAGCAATAGCAGCTTGATAATTGCCCATCTACTGTTCATATTCCCAGAGGCAGGCAACAGCCTTTAAATATACACCACTAGCAAAGGGTGGACTTGACTTAACGTGAGGAGGATAAACACATTCATTATGTACGAATGCTTAGAATCGTGTGGCAATCACCACGACGAAGGGATGCATAGTGAATGGATCTTTGCTCATAATGAATCTCACTATTATTAAAGTTGAGGTTTTCATGAATTACTTTGAGTAAAGCTGCCAAAACGCCTCCACAGCATTTTTCCTGCTTCATTACATTGGACTTAATCCTACACACGCGCCCTTTTTAGGTGAAGAAATGCCCTGAGAAACCAGTACCCTACTCTCGAAATGACTTCTTCATGCTGACTCCTAGCTGGTGAAGTTGGATGGAAGCCTGATGGCACAAAGTGCGCTTGACAGGGTTCCTGTGTTGACACGAAGGACGCATTGTTCTGTCTTTTTTTCTTATGATCGTCATCTGTACTAAAGTGCAGTAAACTCTTTTTCAGTTTGTGTTTTTAATTTTAAAGAAGCATGGGCTCAACTTGATGGCACAACTAGTTTGGGTCTTATCTGGAGCAGGAGAGTAACCCTGTTGTTTGCCAAGTTATATTCAGCAAACAAAGCACAGACCACAGCAACGCAGATCATGGTTTAAAGGCATGGGTCGCAGATCATGGTTTAAAGGCATGGGTCGCAGATCATGGTTTAAAGGCATGGGTCACGCAAGTGACATTGTGCATCCTTCGACACACAGTACCATCACAGGGATGACTCCTTGCCCCTCTCTTAGCTACATAATAGTTTTGTATTTGTCTGTTGAGGACCTAGGGAAAGGACACGGAGTTGCAGCTGTTAGAGCCCGGTTCATTTTCTGTTCCGGCTGGTGCCTTCAAAACCTGAAGACTTTATGGCCAGGGATGCAACCCAAACTGTTTCTGAAAGTGCAGGCAGAGAATCCACATCTCCTGAAGAACCAAGGCAGTTTTAGAGTCCTAGTGCTGTGTGGGTCCACTTGTAGAATAAAAGAAGACTGGGGAGAGCAATCTGCAAGCCCTGAGGCTTGTGGGCAGCAGTCTGTCTGTGAAAGCGGTTCCAGAAGGAGAAAATCAGTCATTGCCGCCTCTAATGAGAAGTTTCTGTCCTAGACCGAGCATGTTGACAATATGAAATGTGTGCCAGAGAAGGATTCCAGTGCCAAGAAGTTTGTACTTGAGGTGGAGTTCACCACTTAGAAGTTTGTGCCCAAGGTGGAGAGCACAGCTATCCAGAAGCTGTGCCAAGATGGCCCATGCCACCACTATCCAAGCTAGTGCCCCAGTTGTGCCAGGCCACTGCAACCAAGACCGCGCAGAAGCTTCCCTCCTCCTGCTACCTTTGGCCTGAGTGTCCTACCTATCGAACCTCCCAAATTAGGTTAGTTTCCAACACTCCTGTACAGAATTGCTAACTCCAAAGTTATCCAAAAAAGGTTCACACAATACCCAATACATTGAATGACAGCAGTGAGTTTGAGCCCTTCCGTGCACTGTTACCTTCAGCGATGGACTACTTGGCAGGAACCCAACGTGCTTAACACATACACCTGCTGGATTCTTTTGAGGAGTGGTGGCAAAATTAGGAGACAAGAATCTGGAGGTTGCGCTGGTGGGCAAAGACAACCATTTGCTCTCCTCTCCAAAGTAACCAAAAGAAAAATAATTATTGCCACATCCCACCCATAGAGCCTCCTCTGACATCAGCAGGGTCTGACTAATCACACCAGCCACTCAGCTTCCAACCCTGGAGTCCCATTCCAAGGCTCTATCCCAGCTACACAAGGACAATGAACAACTATGCCAGTGTTAGACTTTTCATCCTTGGCGTGGTCTCCCTTAACTTTTTGCCTCTGTTCCCCATGTTGTTGATGTGTGCTGGACTCTGATTTTACTGTTTTTGTTACACTGGGCACTTTACCACTGCTAACCAGTGCTAAAGTGCAAGTGCTCCTTTACAAAATGTGTATGTAATTGGTTTATCCATGATTGGCATATTTGATTTACTAATAAGTCCCTAGTAAAGTGCACTAGAGGTGCCAGGGCCTGTAAATCAAATGATACTAGTGGGCCTGCAGCACTGGTTGTGCCACCCACATAAGTAGCTCTGTAATCATGTCTCAGACCTGCCACTGCAGTGTCTGTGTGTGCAGTTTAAACTGTAAATTCGACTTGGTAAGTGTACCCACTTGCCAGGCCTAAACCTTCCCTTTTCTTACATGTCAGACACCCCTAAGGTAGGCCCTAGGTAGCCCCAAGGGCAGGGTGCAGTGTATGGTTAACGTAGGACATATAGTAATGTGTTTTATATGTCCTGACAGTGAAATATTCCTAAATTCGTTTTTCACCTTTGCAAGGCCTTTCCCTCTCGTAGGAGGTTAACATGGGGGGCTACCTTTAAATCTGATAAAAGTGTAGGTTCCCTTTGGGAGCGGATGGACATGTGGAGTTTGGGGTCTCTGAGCTCACAATTTAAAAATACATTTTTTAGTAAAGTTGATTTTAAGATTGTGTGTTTGAAAATGCCACTTTTAGAAAGTGAACATTTTCTTGCTTATACCATTTCTGTGACTCTCCCTGTTTGTGGATTCCCTGTCTGGGTCAGTTTGACAGTTGGGCTGGTTGCACCTCACACTAGACAGTGACACAATTCAATTCAATTCAAATTAATCTTTATTCGGATTTTACTCAATAAAAGATAAACGATCTCTTTAAAAATGATAATAATATACAACAAAAATACTTCAAGAAAACATTACTAATGAGTAAATAAATAAAAACCTTTGCTGCAACAAATTGGACGATTATTCATTCTCATACCGGAGGTTTTCTAAATACGACAGCTTTTTCCTTTGTTCTATGGCATATAGGATACATTTTGTTACTGAATCACATTTCTCATTAGTATCCAATTTAAATAGATAATTAAAAGCTTCTTTACAATAAAATAATTTGTTAATAACAAAGGTTTTAAATAATGTTTCCTAATGTCATGATAAAATTTACAAGATATAATAAAGTGCATTGTAGATTGTGCAAATCGTCCCGCACAGGGGCACTTCGGTAGGTTTTTACTCCAAATCCTCACCTTTGGGAAAGCTACCAAAAAATGCAACATTCTAAAGCGCATTCGAGTCGGATAAAATCTATCCTGAGTGTTTGCAACTGTCAGTAAATTATTTGGCATTACCTCGTTATTTTCAGTCATATAAAGTGCTACTGTTGATTTCCTACATTTTCTATTTTCTCTATCACTATCCCTCCATGCCATTAATTGGTTTTTCAGTTCTTTCTTGCTAAATTGGAGGATAGTACTTGGATTGTCCAAATTTGAAGCTAGATTTATGCCTTTCAACAAATCTCTTAAATGCATGAAGCATGAAATTCTATCCCAATGTTCCAGTGTAAGGCAATCTTTAATAATCTTTTGGGTAAATTGCATCCCTTCTTTAGACCAGATGCCATGCCAAGCCAGCAGCGCGTTAGTATATATTAGATCTTCCACGTAAGGGCAGCCCAGTTCCTTATGTGCCATAAATGTGGAGGTGGTATTTGGGACTGCAAGTAGTCTACTAAAAAATTTGTTTTCTAGCACTTGTAATGAATGGATCTCGGGCATCATACCCCAAAGGGCAGAACCATACGTAGTGCTACTAATTGATTTGCTTTTGTAAATTTGCAGCATTTCCCTAAGGGGTTTGTTACCAATTCTTTTTGAAAATCTAAAAACAGCCTCAGTTGTCCTAATATACTTCATCTTGATAGTTTCTAGATGTTGTTTCCAATGGCCCATATTAGAAAACTGTATACCCAGGTATGTAAATCCATTCACCTCTTCACATTTATGGCCCTTAATAAAATAAGTTTTCTTCCTGGCCTTTCCCTGTCCACAAGTCATTACAACAGTTTTGCTCATATTCAACAACATATCTCTTTCCTCCATGAATTCCACGAAGCCCTCGATTAGCCGCTGCAACACATTTGCAGTTCGTGACAGCAGTACTGGATCATCTGCATATAAAAAGACTGGGATAGAACATTCTCCTATTTTAGGGGTATCAATTTCTATATTTTTTAAGTGGGCATCTACTCCATTTATATAAAGGGAGAATAAAAGGGGCGCCAAAACGCAACCTTGGCATATTCCTCTCCCTATCCTAAAACCTGGGGTACACTCACCATTTCTTCCATATCTCACCCGCGCTGTTAAATGGTTATATAATTGCGCCAAGAAGCTTATTATATCTGAGGGCGCACCCATAGCTATTAAGACTTTCCAGAGCTTTGCATCATTCACCAAATCAAAAGCGCTGCTAAGATCTGCAAAACAAAGGAACACATGACCCTTCCTTGCTATTGAATATTTACTTATTATTATTAAATTAAGGTTTCTATATTGTTCCAGAGTACCAACCCCAGGTCTAAATCCCAATTGAGCCTCTGAGAGTATATGATTGTTGGTTGCCCATAACTCTAGTCTTTCTAGGAGTACTCTTCCCAGCAGTTTAATAGAGGTATCTAAAAGTGAAATTGGTTGATAGCATTTGGGGTCACCTCTATCTCCCTTTTTGAAAATAGGGACAATTATACTTTCAGTCCATGATGTTAAAATATATCCCTTTGTCACACTCATAAAAACTTGGGTCAAAATAGGGCACCATAGATCGACGTGTGTCAAATAGGCATCTATTGGCACCCCATCAGGGCCCGGTGCCTTTCCTTTCGAGCATCTTCCTATAGCAGATTTCACTTCCCCTAAACTAACTGGTTTCAAGAAGGGTGGCTTGATCTCAATTATCCCAATATTCGATGAGTGAATAGTCAGATTATCTGGGTTAAAGATTGAGGCAAAATGAGAAAGCCATTCCAATGATGGAACATGTACTGTTATTTCGAGTGCATCACTGTTTTTTAAGAACGGTTGGTTAATAGTTTTCCAGAATAGAGTACTATCTCTTAGTGTCGTTGCTTGCTCAAGGTTAGCCCATGCCCTAGCTCTGTTGTGCCTTCCTGGTCTTTAGTGCATGTTTGCAGCTAGAGCGTTTAATAATTACTTCTTCCCTATTTCTTGGTCGAGTCTGCAGGGCTTGTTTTAATTCCTGGCTTGCTAATGAACAATTGTGATCAAACCACCCCACTTTTTCTCTCTTTTTATTCCCTGATGTTCTCACTAAGCTTCCTGCAATGGCGTTTCTAAGCTGGTTGAAAGATCCTAAAATCTTGTTTGGACTTTGATTGTATTCTGTACATGTGAAAATTTCTTGACGGTGTCGTGTCACAACTTTTTTCATCACATCTATTTCATTTACCCCAGTCCATTTAATTACAATTCCATTTTCCCTTCTTATTCCTATATTCGTTGCTAATCGTTCACCTATATTAAGGGGTTTAGCTAATCTCATAGTAAGTAACAAGGGGTGATGATCACTATAGATGGTTGGCTCAATCTTCAGAGATTCGACCATATCTGTTTTACTCTTAGAAATTAGTATGTGGTCGATTAGTGAAAAATGTCCTCTTCCTATAAACGTTGGAAGCTTCATTCCATTGAGCCCATCTTGTTCCATCAATTCTAAATCATGTCTGGAAAATATTTCATTCAGTACAGTTCCATAATTATTATGCAAAAAGTGCAATTGAGCTCTTCCCCCATCGTCGATAAATCCACATGTCTTTCCTATAGTATTCTGGCATGTCCCGATATTAAAATCTCCAGCCCATATTATTGAATAGCTAGAAGTTATATCATTTACAAAGATCTGTAGATCATCCTGAAGGGTCGATGCCACTACTCTATTGGTGCCATCAAATTTATTATTGTAATAGTTTATTAATACAATTCCTAAAATTCCATCTATCCGAAAGTATAAAAACTGATAGTAAGGGGAATCAAGGGAGGATTTCACCAATGTATACGTTACCAATGTTGATCAGTGTTGCTAATCCTCCCTTTGCCCTACCACTGGCTGAGGCAGAAGCTGGTGTGGAGAATATGGTACAACCTTCAATGAAAAAGGATCCCGTATGCCATGTCTCTTGTAGACAGATTATAAGTGATGAGCTTATTATGGTCTGCCATTCCTTCTCAACCATTTTCGTTTTTACTCCAGCTATTTTCCATGACAGGAGTATAATTGAGTCTCCTGCTAGGGACCTCCCATCTGACTCAACCATTACAGCTTACAGATGTTGATTTGGGCATATTACAGTGATAGATTGTGTTTTGTCAGGTAGCAAGATCCCTTTTCTACTCGTGTCCTCCTGATGTCAGTCCAAGTCCTCCATGTTACCCAGGGGAGCGAATCGATTGGAACACTCTAGTATGTTTTGCCTATCCAAATTACTGGGTATATTCCTTGTAGCCCCTGTGTCTCTTGTACCTGAGATATTCATCATTCTATAAAAATATCCTAGGGGGACAGCCGTAATCTCCCTTCTCAAGATTTTACCAGTACGATGTCTTCTATCCAAGTCCACTAGTAGTTGACCCACAAAACGAGGATTACGGAAGTTGACCACTATTCAATCTCCCTCTTCTTCCTCCAGATATCCCACCCAATTTACTCTCCTTGCATATAAAATTTCGCAAAACAGTTTATCTGGTGTACATATATTCACTGACATCCAGTGTACTACTTTATTGCGTAAATCTGGCCAGGTCTCAACAATGTTTGGTCCCAATTTGGGAACATTTTTAAGAATGATTGTGTATGGAGTAGCATCTGGCGGTAGTTGTAATACCTCTTTCACAGGTCAATTTATAATCGAAGACTGGCACCTATGATTTCTATCCAATTGCTCCCTTTGATTAATCATAGGTACCTTAGACTGGGGGATTTCTTCCTGTATGGGGTACCGGCATTCCATACTTCTTTTATTAGAATCTGCTTTCCCTGTCATTGCACTGTTCCTTATATCTACAGCCGCTTGACTCTCATTTGATATATTGTCACTGTCAAGGGACAACATTTTCTCTTTAGTCACTGAATTAACTCTTACTTCTATCTTAGTTAAGCGTTCTTTCATCTCCTTGAATTCCAATAATACTTTTGACTCTATATGGTCTAACTTACCATGCAATTTCTTAAAAAGAATTTCCATACGTTTTTGTAAGGGACCATCATTATCTGGTGATGGTGCTCGCTGTTTTCCATCGGGCTCGTGGACTTTTTTTTCTCTAATTTACGAGCACGATCTCGCTTGGCAGAAGTCGAGCGCTTTACATAGTTAATTGCACTTTTTCAGTTACGTATATAAATGCACTTTTGCCCGATAGGTGAAAAGTCGGGTTAGGAGTTTCAACGCTATCAGCTCTAAAATGAGCAAACGCGAGACCCGTTGCATTGCAAATGCTTGTTTCTATTGTGTCTGTATGTAATAAAGGGCCCAAAGAAAATCTAGGATCCGCTCCAGTGGATTTTTCCTTTGGGGATTTTAAGTCCGAAATTAAACCTACAGCCTCTGTGCTCACTTCGATGATGGCCTCATGTAAGACATTTTGTGTTGCCACTAAACGTGCTTCGACGTTGATAATTTCTTCATTAATTTTCCCCATTGCATCTGTAAGATAATTAGTAATCGTATTAGTACTTCTCTGGGTTTTTGTATTGATACCGTTCCCCATTTGATTTTGCTTTCTTTTCCCCATTATGTATATGGGGTTACTATATTAGACACTCTTTGATAATCACGGCACAGTATATGCAAACCTCCAAACCAGATATCAACAGGGTATGCCCTGCCCAGCCTCCTCCCGACTCTAAGAGGCGCCCGGCGGTGGCACGGAGGAGTCCACAGACCCGGCACCAGCTGCAGCTCAGAGTCCTTGAACATCTCCTTGCGACCCTGTAGCACACTGGATCATAAAGTCCATAGGAGAGTCCGCCTGGTGAAGAGCACGTCCCAGCCCTATATAGGTGCCCAAACCGGTGGTTGCAGAAAGATGTCAGGGGGGTGGCCCAGCCCAGCCTCTGCCAGGCACTGACGGGCGCAGGATGGGCCTGCCCTTGGCCCGGGCTTTGCCTGGGCACCGCCCGCCCGCGTCCCGCGGAGTGGGAGCGTGAGCTCTGATTTAAAGGGCTCCTGCCCTTGTTTGGATTTGCCGCCGCCTCCTCCACCAAATCGCGCTTCCCCAGTGACACGAAAGGAGCTGGGGTGTAGCCTGCATACCATGATGAGCCATCTGTGCTGGGCGGGAGGGGAGGAGTGGTCACTCACACCTGAAAGGGCTGTGCCAGCCCTCACACAATGCAGTCTCCAACCCCCCTGGTGATTGTCTGGGGCCTGGCCTGGGCAAGGCAGGATTTCACATTCAAAGAGACCTTACTTTGAAGTAGGCCTACTTCAAAGGAGAAATTGGGTATAAAAAGGGCACCGAAAACCACAGACTTTAGAAACACTTCTGGAAACAAGAGGAACCTCTGCCTGGAGAAGAGCTGAGGAAGAAGCGCTGCCCTGCCTGTGACTGTGCTTTGTGGAGCTATCCTGCAGTTGCTGCTTCTGCCAGAGTAAGAGGGCAAAGACTGGACTTTGTGTGCCTTCCATCTTGAGAAGAAATCTCCAAGGGCTTGATTTAGAGCTTGCCTCCTGTTGTTTGAAGTCTCAGGGACGGCAAAGGCTTCTGGCTGCCAGCACCTGGAGTCTCTGGAGAGACTCCTACTCTGCCCAGTGGTGCCCATCCAGTTCCTGCTACCCTGAAAGGAGAAGCTGGCAGCCGAAGAAAAGAAAATCCACGCACAGAGCGCTGTGTGGGAAAAAGATCGTCGCAACTCCGATCTGTGGCTGAAGAAACGACATGCTGCCAGCTCCATGGGTGCAAATCGATGCTCGGCAGAAATGCGACCGAAGAATCGCCGCACGGAGCAGGAGAAACAACGTGCAGTATTGCTGACGGAGGCTGGGACATCGCAACCCACGCTGCGTGGTTTTCGGATCATCGTGCGGCTGGATTTCCGATGCAAGTACTGCTGGGCGTGTAAAACAACACAAGGCCTGTCTGGACCCGAGAGTGCTGACCGGGTCGACACATCGCTTTCCTGCAGAGAGAAGAAACGACGCGCCCCGATCCGACGAAAGGAGAAACGATGCAAGGTCCCACTCATGAGTGGACCGCCGCATCGCAAGCCCTTTTTGACGCACACTCGCCCGTGCGGGGTTATTTTTGACACACCATAGGTACATTTTCACGCTAACAGGGTTAGTGTGTGTTTGAAACTACTTAAAGACTCCTTTTGATTTTTAATTGATAGCTTGACTTGTGTATTGTGGATTCTTGTCATTTTGGTCTTGTTTTGTTTAACCCAATATTTCCTATTTTTCTAAACCGGTGTTGTCATTTTGTAGTGTTTTCATTGGGTTACTGTGTGTGTTGGTACAAATACTTTACACCTAGCACTCTGAAGTTAAGCCTACTGCTCTGCCAAGCTACCAAGGGGGTAAGCAGGGGTTAGCTGAGGGTAATTCTCTTTTACCCTGACTAGAGTGAGGGTCCTTGCTTGAACAGTTGGTAACCTGACTGTCAACCAAAGACCCCATTTCTAACAGGCAGCATAAATATATTTTCCTGTTTGTCAAAGTAACACTATATATTCCCACAATATTTTCACGTAATGAAGTACACAGACCCTGTTATTGTTTCAGATTCACAAACCTTTCCCTTTCCTATGCGCAACAATATTAGCACAATGCATAGCAAACCGCTCACCAACCTAGTCCTCTCTCAGCTAACTTCAATGAACTTCAATATTTTTTTAGTAAAAGTAAATTAAGGGAATAAAGGTGGCCAGACAGGCAGGCCTCATTGCCCATCATCTATAATTACAGAAAGTGGCAGAGACGTTTTCCTGGGAAAGACATCTGAAAAGATGTTCTCTTGCCTGGCTTCTTCTTTTAACATCAAGCATATTTGCAGAAAATTATATAATTTCACTTCTTCCTGAAGCCTCCTCACTAGTTCAGTTAACGTCAGTTTGTCACACCACTCGGACATCCCCATCTAAGGGTGGGCACACATATAAGGGTGTGTTCTGTTTAGGTCTGATACAGCCAGGAATGGCCTTGGCCCAGAAACTTTGCTAGAGTGCAACCACAGCGAGCACCTACAAGGTAAGGTGTCATCATGGCCTTAGCCAGTACCCCTCAAAAACCCACCCTAACAATCACACCCAGATATAGACCACAGGAATGTTCACAACTATACCTTATCAACATTCTGATACAACCTCATACACACCCCAAGAATCACCACACAACCACAGACTGCCAAGCACATACTCCAACTCATATTTAATAACATGCTCATACTTCTCGCAAAAGAGGTCCTAACGTTTGGACGTTTGGGGGGGTATTGAACACAACAAATTATGAATGTGCTTCTAGCACAGTATTACCAACAAAGTCTTATGTGATTGACAATATGCATTTTATTCTTTTCTTACATCACAAAAATCATTTAGAAATCCAAGATCACATTTATACAAAAATTAAATTCCAACCCCTCCATTCAGAACTCTTTAACTTTCATCTGCATGTGAAATACGGTATTTCTTGTCTGGCAACTGTATTTCAGTTACAATATTTGTTCTCAACGTAGTCAATTGATATATATACATTCTCTTACAAAAACAAAGGTTACAGGGACGCTATAATTAGGCTCACATTTAAAACGTACAAAACCATAGAAAATCAGCTGTTACAGTTAGTTATTTCAAGTAACTATCACTCGTGCCCTAAGGTAACTATAACTCACACTAGCAGTGCATGGCGAGGATGCGAGATATAGTTACCTAAGGGCACGAGTTATAGTTATACATTTTATCCTGTGGAGGTGATGGACCCTTGGGCTTTAGTAAGCCCCTTTCCTGTTTTAAGCCTGCAGCTCTCCCTGGACTGGCCCCCAGGGAAGAAAGCATTTTTAAACGCGGGAGACTGCATTTTTTATTTTTTATTAATTCACAAAGAACTCCACGGATCTAGCTGCGGATTTCTGTGACTCCTGGACCAAGGCTAGGGGGATAGGGTATATACACCCTGCCCTGTTCTTCTTCTTTTTTTTTTTATTGGTACTCAGCTGAAGCCAAGTCTCAAAATGGCTGCCAACATTTCTTGTTTAAAATGTTGGCAGCCAATCAGATTTCTGCAGGAGATCTCCCTGGATCTGCAGCGCTCCATATAGAAATTTCTCTTCCCTTTAGTATCTCAAAAATTACTGAATGGATTTACACCAAATTTAAAAAAAAGTTCAATCTGCTGCCCAAAAGCTACATTTTTGCCAAATATTGTGTAAATCTGCCCAGTCGCTTTGGCTACAGGCATGTCTAAAGAGTCTGTGGTAATTAACACAGGAAACACACATTTCCTCCCCCCCTTTTTCTCAGCCCACGCTTGACGGATCACCCAAAAACCTACCATGCACAGCAAGACCCTTGGGCACACCTTTTCTGGAAAAGATTTGTCAAGTGTCACCAAAGATATAGCGAAGTCAAAAAATGCTTTTTCTATGGAAAGAAGTCCTAACTAGAACAACCTACGAGTGACCAATACAGTTAATATATATGTTCTGTGCGACTGACCATATCGCTTCATCTATCTAATTTGACACATATAATTGGTTAAGTATTTTCAATGTTTTCTCATTTACATTAGCACCATTAGTGGCAAAAACATGGGTTAGTGTTAAAACCTCAAAATGAAGGATTAAAAATAAATAAACTGAAGGCTCAAAGGTAGAATTGTGTAAAATAATTATAGCCAGCAGAGTTTTGGAAGCACATCACAAAGAAAATCGAAAAACGTTTCACATTTAACAAGAAAAAACTGCAATATACCTTGAAATGGCCATTTATGTGATGGATTGGGAAAGCTCAGCATAGCTTAGTGCATGTGAGTATGCCCTGAAAAGAATAGGAAATGGTATTGAGGTATAATTGTAATTCAATATTTGATCAAAGATTCTATCAACGTATAATGAAATCAGGCATTGCAGATATCACCTTTCATGTTGTTAACACACACTCGGTCACAGAAATACGGCTATCCCCACATCCCTGACCAGTATGACATCTTTTTTTCTCAAGGCTACACCATCTATCATGCAAACTGCATACATGTAAAGAGAGGGTACCTTGCTGTCATCCGTAAAGTTGTAAACACCCACACTCTCACTAAAAACACACAACTTCAAGCCGAACCCTTCAGCACTCTGGAAGATCTGTCTTGCCAACAACAAACACTTCATTGACAGAGAAGAAGGAAAAGAGAAGGCCAGACCCTCTGATTACCTTATGCTACTGAAGTCCCACTTCACAACACACAGATATAGCATCACATCAGCCACAGCCAAGAACTAGAACAACCCCATCAGTGAGGCTGCCAAACCAAAAAGAACACGCTTTAAGACAAACATGCTCTGCATCAACCCTGTCTTACCCTAAAAGCAATTTTTGTCCAATAGTTTTATGTCAAAAATAGCTGAAAATATTGTGAATAATCAGTTTTCAGCATTGATAAGGAATAAGGCATACTAATATGTTGGATGACCAAGGGGAGTAGCCAGAAAATTAAAATACCCCCAGCTTTTGAACCAAAGCTCTTATGGCATCAAGCAAGCAAAGCAAGTCATTGCGACCCTCCACAGAAGAGCTTGCTTGTCTCTTCCATCCAAGCATCTATCCACTCACCGGTTCATCCTTTCATCCACCAGCTGATATCCACCATTTCAACGTTACATACTGCATTCATTCAGCCTTTCATCCATCATTGTCTATTACCATTCCATCCATATCCAGACATATCTATCTTCAAATATATCCATCTGCCCACCCAACCTTTCATTCAGTCTTCCATACTTTCACTTATCCATCCCCCCCTTTACTCAATCCATATATGCACACTTCCTTCCCCTTCACGTCATTAATGAGCCTTTGTCTGCCGAGTTGCAGACAGAAGAGGTCCATCAAGAACCCCACCCCCGCTGCAGCTGCTAACGTGGGGGGTTGATGATGCCCCTGTCGATGACTGCCAAATGGGCTTTATAGTCTACCATGCAACTGAAACCACCAACTTGGCAGCGATGAACAAGCTGCAGATCATCCAGAATAAAGGAGGATTTGTTCTAAACCTACTGGATCCATCTGCAGTTTTTGACCCGATGTTCGCTCCATTCTCATCTCACAACTCCTGAGAGTGACCTGGCGCTTCAGTATCTGAAACCACTTCTCCAGAATTGAAGCCAAGCACAGTCAGTGCCTCTGTTCACTTCCATCCATTTCAGACAAGTGTGGAGTGCCGCAAGGGAGCTCATTAAGTTTCACTCTGTTCAATGTGTATGTAGCTCCTTTTTCAGATTTTATAATCTAGAGGTGATGGTTTATGCTGGCACTCAAATAATATCAGATTGGACAGAAATAGTTCACTGTCTCAAGATACCTTCAGTAAATTATGACCTCCGTATCAGGATAGATGATAAACAACTATTAAATCGGAAAAGACTAGAGGTCCTCATTGTGAGGAGATCCCCCACCAACTTATTTAGCCATCTTCTTTAGAAAGCTCTTCAGAGCCTATATACTTCATTCGGAATATAGAATCCCCATTCAATAGAAATATGGACTGCCCTGTACAAATTGCAAAAGTAGCTTATTCTCGTTTTTTCATCTGAAACATCTAAAAAAAAATTGAACACATCTTTACCTCTTGAGCATAAATTTACATCAATTAAAGCTATTTTAGGTTGTCTTGATTGCTGTAATTCTCTGGTTTTGGCCCTCCCTAAACTTGCTTTACACAAACTCCAGTGTCCAAAAAAGGCAGTTAGAGTTCTGCTAAATTTGTCCCAAGGACATACGCCACTCCACATTTAGATAAATTACACTTGCTGCCCATGTATAATAGATCTAGTTCAAAGTACTCACCATATGCCACAAAGCTATTTACAGAACTAGTCCTGTATTGCAAAGGAGTTAATTGAGATCCATATACTAGACTACAACTTATGCTCCTCCTCTGCCTGCCTCCTGAGACTTCTTAAAATATAGAGGACCAGACAAGGAGGTCACTTATTATCTTATGCGGCAGCAAGGCTGTGGCATGCATGTGCTTTTGAATTACATACTATAGGTGATCTCTTACTCTTCAGGAAATTTATCAAACCACAACTGTACAAATAAATGGTCAGCTTATGGTTCCAGGACACTTTATTGGTAATCACTCACTTACTGTGCCCAATTATAAATACTATTTGTGATTCTTTTGACCGAGGACAGTATCAAAATTCAACAGTTCACAAATGGCTCACATTTCTACTTGAAAGTCTCCCCAGCTCCAGCCTTGAACCTTCACAAGCACTGCCTGTACCCCAACCAGACTTGGATGTCCAGCACCTTCCTTAAGGTTAACCTGACCAAAACATGATTCCTGTTATTTGCCAAGAACAATATGCAACGACTGGCCCAAATCTGGCCCAAAGTCATTAACTTGTACAGCATCGAATTCCAGGTTTCACTCCGGCCCTAATAATGACTCCAACCTCACCTACAAGGAAGACTCTGCAAAGAAAAAAACATGCCTGGTACCAGCTCTCTCTTCAAAAGAAAGTGAAACTATTCCTCCCGGAAAGTAACTACAAACTACCTTCCAGCCACTTGTGCGCTCACATTTGGATGGTGGCAATGCACTGTTCCATGACCTAGCAGACTCTGACCTGCCCTCTCAAGTGCATTCTCCGTGCCTGCAAGGATCTCAGGAAATTTGACCACATCACTCCCAATATGTTGAACTCGACTTGCATCCATTGCTGGCTCATGTCATCTCCAAAGCCATCACGAACAGTACCCCTGCTTGTATGGCTGACAAGCTCACCCTTTTTGGTGACTCTTGATAAACCTGCAGCCAGGACATCACAAGACCAGAAACAAAGAAGTGCGAAATAGAAGAAACAACAGGCGAATTAGGCAAAACACTCAGGAGCTGTAACAGCGTTGTGCAATGGATCTTTCCATCTATGAATCCATTTGGTATTTCTATAGCTGACATTAACTGAAAGGCATCTGAGTGCTGTACAGGTTCAAATGCAACAATACAATCCACTATTGGAGGGATGGCTGGGTTTTACAAACGAAGTGATCTGTTACTGCATCATGATGAAGTAGTGTTTTTAAAGAGGTGTGTCTTCAGAGTAAATGGTCACTGTGATCTGCAGGTCACTTGTTCAAATCCCAGCAAGGCAAACTCTGCCTTCCACCCTTCTGAAGTCAATCAGTTGAGCACCGATAACATTTGCAGTGTGGTATGAAGTGTTATATAACATAAGTTATGTGACTGGTGGGAATAATGTGGTACTGTATGTATACCACACATGCAGTACGAATTGGGCCCCAGTCGTAGGTTGCACAGTGCTGGCAAGGTGAACACTCCATAACTGTAAGCAACAGTACCATGAGGTAACACCCAGGCAAGTACCATCTAATAATGAGTTGATCCCCATGAAATGTGTGGGTGTGTTTTTTGCAGGTCAAATTATGCATGGAATTCCCAACTTTCTGCAGATGAATGCTCCCATTTACCACCTTCTCTGTGCAGGTGGTAAATGAAAGTGATGGAATGGAGGATGGGGAAATAAGTGGGCAGGAGATTCTGGAGCCAGACAGGGAAGACATAAAAACTTCTCCCTGTAACAGAAGGGGATCTGGCAGGGTGTGGACTGCACTTACGCCTGCACCTCCTGCCCGATTCTCCTGCAATTTCCTGTGCAATCTGTCTGCTTATGCAAGAACGTATTCAGCATCATTTTGGTTTGAGGCTGCATGATATATATATATTTATATATATATATTTTTTTTTTGTCCAGCTAACATTAAGGAAAACCTTGATATCTGTTGGCTGAGTTATTTTCTTGAATTTATTTGCAATTTAGTAGTTTGCTTTATTTTTATATTTGCATTATGCATAAGCAGCCTCAAAGTTCACTATGTTTATTATAAGGAAGAGCTAAGGTGGATTTAATAAGGAATTAGATTTGGTATGCGCCAGCTAGACCAGACAACCATTTCTAGGGCCCTGGTCATCTCTTTCCTTTCTCTGGATCTCTGATAATAATCTTCATGGTAGTATCCAAAACGTCCCTTGATTCATGCTCCCGTGGTGGATGCTTCATTAAGGCCATGGACACTGCTGCCATACAGCATCCGCAAAAACGGCCACAAGAGGACACCGTATTTATTGCAAGAAATAGCCTTGAAAAGGCACTTGTATTGTTGGGGAAGGCATGTTTGAACAACAAAATGTAACTCGTATTAGGCTCCAGTAATTACTGTCTGTGGACCACAGAGCAGTAAACTTTTCTAAGGCTTTGAGGAACATCGAATACCTTGGGTAAACTGTACGCAACATTCGGTGAAAGTTGTAACCTGTCTTGCCTGAAGAAGTGCTTCATCCATTTTAAAAACAATCCAAGTCTTTGAAAGCCTTCCAGCGTGAATTCGTGAAGTCTGGTCCTGCACAGACCTGTTTACCATCATCCGTGAGACCTCCAAAGGCACTGCAAGATGGTTGCAGTTGAGAGACACCGTCCTACCCAGAAACCACAAGTCAATTTGTAATCCATCAAAGGCTTCTAAAGGCATTTCTTCAAGCATGTTTGTGTGGGAGATGGCCAACCTTGGGATGGTGCTAGGCTGAACTTGCTGAGGTCCATGCTAACCGAAATCAAGGGTTTGAGATTGTGGCCTGCTGCAGCTACAGAGAGGTAAAGCTTGGCACATGGAACTCCATCCAGAGGATGGGGACAATATACGTTCACGTTGGTACACGTGGTATTCAGCACAATCTGAGGAGTTTGCATTATTGAACTCGTAAGTGTATATCTAGGCTACACGTAAAGTCCCATAGGTGATGATCGAAATACCAATAGTAAGACGGCGTGTTCTGATGAAAACCCTGTCAATGACTGTAGGGTTGAAACGTCAATGCATTTCTGATTTTATTTATATACATACTTACCTTAATTTGTAACAGGATTCAAAAGATTGTTATTGGGACCAGAGATTCCATAAAATGAGTTGTTTTATCTTGTATATAGTCATTTCTTGCACAGCGCCACCTACTTTGTCACCAAAAAAAAAAGAAAACTGCTGCTGTTAGGCACCTACTTGACAATATATAATGGGAATGTGAATACAAACAACTAACTTTTTAAGAAGAAGACATGTTTCCAGTGTGCAGTGTGTTCACTGAATGGCTGAATGGATTCAGGACACCGCTGATAAGCACCTAACCATCTCAGCTTAAGAGTCCCACAGGACCAGTGTTTTAGCAATCTATACCCCCAGGTCCTGCGGGGCGTACTGGGTTGGTCTTTGTTTTAAATTGTATGAGTAGGTTTGTAAGCCTGTAATCCAAGGGAACAGTATACAGGATTTAATGGTGAAAGACGCTTTCTGCAGTATGCATTGCGCAAGGCCGTACTACCAATATAAAACCTAGCTCATCTGTTGCGCTTCTTGTTGATGTTTGTGCCAATAAAAGATAACAGAAAGCCTGACCCTGATGATATTTACAGAATCTGAAGTATATCTGCTGAAAATGAGAGCTGATTGGCACTAATGTGATCCTTAGTTAGCGATTCGCACGGTTTACAAGGGAGGAGCGTAGCATTCTTTGCTGTTCTAGAGACACTCTTCCCATCCAGAAGCAAAGGTATAGTGCACTCTTTGGCTCATTTTCCAAATTTCGACACCAAAATCCACATTTCCAAGTATTTGCCAGACCTTTTTTTCCTGTTAAAGTCCGGCAGGTTTGAGCTTCTGAAAAGTGCCCTGGGATGCCGACTTTATCACGCCCAGTAATTACCAGGTGTGCACTTGCTGCCAAGCCTGCACAAACAGGTGTTTGCCGATGGATTATCAAAAAAACAGAAGGCCACTCGTTATCAAAGCCTTTCTGTCAATGTGAACCTTAGGGCTGGGAGGTTCAACCATGTCATGTAGGATTTTGAAGTGGGTTTAGGCATCACTCATGGGCACAGAGGCAGTGCTGGTGGCTTTGTTGTGACAAAAATAGTGCCACAAAAGCTGCTTGCAGGTGTGGGGGGAGGTAAAATTCAAGTACAGTTCATCACATGGGGCCTGATTTAGATCTTTGGAGGTGAAATACTCTGTCACAAACGTGACGGCTATCCCATCCGACGTATTACAATCACAAACGTGACGGCTATTCCATCCGACGTATTACAATCACAAACGTGACGGCTATCCCATCCGACGTATTACAATCACAAACGTGACGGCTATCCCATCCGACGTATTACAATTGCCATAGGATTTAATGGGATTCTAATACAGAAGATGGGATAGCAGTCTCATTTGTGACGGAGTGTTCCCCACCGCCAAGACCTAAATCAGGCCCACGGACAGCTGCAGAGGAGAAAGAGGTATAATCTGGGTCCATCGTGTTCCCCGTACTTAAAGAATATCTTGACTGACTCGTAGTGAACACTGAGGGAAAGGATTATTAATTAGATGAAGTCATCACCAAAGAAAATTGACAGATCAATCAATTAAGCAGGTCTTCTCCTTGGGCTGAAGAGAGGACTATTCAAGA
The DNA here is from genome assembly GCF_031143425.1 of Pleurodeles waltl. Taxonomy (NCBI): domain Eukaryota; kingdom Metazoa; phylum Chordata; class Amphibia; order Caudata; family Salamandridae; genus Pleurodeles; species Pleurodeles waltl. The sequence continues at coordinate 1,500,171,672 of NC_090447.1, forward strand.
AAGGATCTTCACTGACCAGGTGGGACAGGTGTAGGTTATGATTTGAAGTTTGATTTTGGAGGACCCCGAAAGCAGAGAAAGCTAAAGGCTTCTGTTGAAGAGAGGGTTCCCACTGTCTTTGCCAAGGAGCTGGAACTGATCTTCGAGCTCTTGGCAATGTGGCAAGTGGTGGCGCCTTTTGGAATTCTGCAAAGGTGCCAGGTACCGTACATTGTTTGTGAAAGTGCGAAACATTCTTGCATTTTGGCACGCAGTGCTGGACAACATCCAGTGGAGTTGCACGGACCACACCTTCTGGCTCGACCTGGAGCAACAGGTCTGCTGAAAATCTAATAACCATGGAGCTGCCGTTCCTGTTGCTTCATGTTGCAGCTTGCTCACTGCTTCAGGTATGAATTGGAGTGTTTTTTCCATTCTGTGAGAAACTTTAAGAAGTTGATCTTTCTGGTACTTAAAGCTCCTTTTGCAGTGGAAGGCACTGCAAGTTTGGGGGTACAACAGGGGTTGATTGCTCATGCAAAGCATACATTTTTCTGCTCTGTAAAGATCACACTATCTGGAAGCATTCTGAAGAAATGAATAAAGGTTATAGGAAATATGAAATGTCCCATCTGCAGAGATCTGTGTAATCCAGATGTCGCTGCCACACAATATAGTAAAATAAGTCACTGGGTAAAAAAAACTTGGGGGTTTATTTACATGCCCCATGCGCCGCCGGAGCACCAGCAGCGCATAATGCAGGCCTATATCTAAATGGCCACGCAAATCCACTTTGCCTGGCTGTGCATGGCCTTGTAAATATGGTGTAAGGCAATGCAGTACAAATCGCTGTGTTGCCTTACACTGCGTCAAGGAGGCATTCCAAGGAGGTTGTGGTGGGTTTTCCCACGCAACACCCATGTGTTTTGGTGCATTCCCAGATTTACAAGCCATCTTACGCCTCTCCAAGGCGGGCGTGTTGGACTTTTTCCCCTTTGCAGGGTCACCTCCAATCTTTTTGCCTCCTACCTCCTATTTTTTTCTGACCTGTTGTTGTTGGCTTTAGGACTCTGGGCACTTTACCACCCCTAAACAGTGCTAAAGTGCATATGCTCTCTGTCTAAATTGTATTGCTTAAACCATTCTGTGACTCTGCCTGTTTGTGGATTCCCTGTCTGGGTCAGTTTGACATTTGGGCTGTTTGCACCTCTCTCTAGACAGTGACACAAAGGGAGCTGGGGTGTAGCCTCCATTTCCTGATGAGCCATCTGGGCTGAGGGGAGGGGAGGAGTGGTCACTTACACCTGAAAGGGCTGTGCCTGCCCTCACACAGTGCAGTTTCCAAACCACCTGGTGTGTGTCTGGGGCCTGCCCTGGGCAGGATCTTGAAATCAACAGACTTCCCTTTGAAGTAGGCCTACTTCAAAGGCAGAAAGGGGTATAAGAAGAGCACCCAAAACCCCTGAAAATTAGATCACTTCTGGAATCAAGAGGAACTTCTGCCAAGGAGAAGGGCTGAGGAGAAGTGCTGCCCTGCTTGTGACTGTGCTTTGTTGGGCTATCATGCAGTTGCTGCTTCTGCCTGTGAAAGGGGACAAAGACTGGACTTTGTTGGGCATTCCTGCTTGTGAAGAATCTCTAACTGCTTGAACTGAGCTTGCCTCCTGTTGAAGTCTCAGGGCCATCAAAGACTTCTCTGACGCAAACCCCACGCAGCACGGTTTTGTCAAACCGTGCGGCCGGATTTGATTTTCAGTGTAACATCGCTGGGTATGGAAAATCAACGCAAAGCCTGCCCGGACCCGAGGAGCTCACCCCGATCGACGCATCGCTGTCTTGCGGGAGAGAAGAAACAACACACCCCGACCAAAGGAGGAGCAACGCACATTCTCGCTTGCGGTTAATAAATCGTCGCATTGCTGGCCTCTTTCGATGCACACTCGTATTATTTTGCCGCTACCCAGGTCGTTTTGAGTGCTAACCGTGTTCTCACTGTTTTCTCAGGATAAAAACTCTTATTCTTTGAAAATTCATAACTTGACTTGTATTTGGATTTTTGTTGTTTTGGTCTTGATAAATATTACCTATTTTACTAAACCTGTGTTGTCATTTTGTAGTGTTTTCACTGAGTTACTTTGTGTGTTGGTACAAATACTTTTCCTATTTTTTCTGAAGTTAAGCCTCCCTGCTCATGCCAAGCTACCAAGGGGGTGAGTGGGGGTTAACCAAGGGTGATTCTCCTTGACTCTGACTAGAGTGAGGGTCCTTGCTTGGACCAGGTGGTCACCTGACTGCCAACCAAAGATCCCACTTCTAACAGGGCGCAACTAGGAGAAATATTGTTTCTCCTCATTTTTTCCTCTTTCTATGTGTGCTGTAGAGGAAAAAGCCTCCATAGATTATTTTTGTGCAGGAAGGTGTCCCTTTCTACTCCCTTCCTGCACAGAAACAATCCTGTCTGAGACACATTCCTCCTTGCACCATGGTGTAAGGATGCCTGCATCGGCACTAGGCAGCCTATTGTACGCCAGCACAGGGGGAGACCACAGAAATGAGCCGTATCTTGTGGTTACGATGCATTTGTGCTCTCTCCCTGTGATGCGAGGCAGCGCAGCAACGTCACCTGCTGCACTGCCTTGCACCACAGGGCTTGTAAATAAGCCCTTAATTCTAGGAACACTGCAAAATTAATTTCTGCCCTTGTCCCTCAACCTCTGTACAGGCTATGTGTTTGCAGCTCGCACTGGTACTAAGGAATCCTTAGCTAGCTGCCATCTGGAGTTGGTACCATAATGAGACTGCCTTCAGAGGTACTGGGGCTGTGACTCCCCTTGTATGATTTTCAGATTCACCAATCTCTGACAGGGAAGGAAATGAAAGATTTTAAAGAATGGGCAAATAAGAATCAGGAAGCTAAACTGCTAACCACCATGGAAGGTGGGAGCCACCAGAATGCGTACACTTCTTGGTCAATGGAAACAGAATATTATTTAACAGCCTTACAAACAACACTGCTTTCCTAGGAACAACTTTGAGTTATAGTGGCTCTCCACTTCCTTCATTTTGTTCATTCAATTCTGCACCCCTTATTTTTGTTGTTTTTGGCCTTCCTTGGTTCCCACAATATTCCTTTTACCTTGTGTGGCCTTCCTTGTTTGTTTGATCTTTGTTCACCAACGCTTGGGACCGCTGAGGAGTAACGCTGGTATCAAGGTCTGCATCCGCCTGGGATTCTGGTAAGCTTGCTGCATTTACTGGGGTGAGGGTTATGTATAAAATGACACCTGTACATCCTATCTGTTTACTGACATCCATCTTTCTTACACCTATTTAGTTTACTCCCTGCACATCTAAGAGTGAGTAACTGGGCCTTTCCACAATCTGATGTTGTTCCACTCCAGGGTTTGACATTGACCTGAGCTTCAACCTGCCGATATCGTCCTTCAATAGCAAGCACTGTTGCCCCTTCCTTTTCTGGTGAGGTATGTGATTGGTCAGTACCTCCAACGAGAGATGGGAAAGCCAGACCTCTCAGTGGTTCTACGTCGTTGGCCAAAGCTTGACATACCTCACCTTATGGATGTGCTGCCTCGGCTTGCTGCAAGGATCTTTATAGAACATGCAGGTCACTGGTTCCAACACCACAGAGCTGCCACAGTGGATATGTATATATCATATCTCTGTGTCCAAGCTGCAATCCATTGGTTCTTTTTTTTAGCCGAAAAGCTAGTTTCCTCCTGGCAGTTCACTGACCATGTGAGGCATAGAGTAAATGAAGAACAAACCTAAAAAACAAAGACATGGAAACATGCCCTTAAAGTGCACCAGGGATATCCCAAAAACCAACCCAAATCCTGCGCGTACACACACCACACACACACACTCTTATCTTATGTACGGTACTGTTGTCTGAAATTTGCCACTGCTGCACCATGAATGGGTTTTGTGGAAATGAGTTTTGTGACGAGTGTTTGTGCATGTTGAAGTAGACCTCCAGCTGTAGTACGTGTAAAACACAACACCATATTTTGCTTTTGTTGTGCTGTACTTGTGTATTGCACTGTACTCTTGTGTTGTTGTGTAGCACTATGTTCTTTTGCATTGTATTGTTGTGCTAATTCTTTGTTCTCCTGTGATTGAGTCTTAGTCTCTTTATTTGTGGTTATAATGTGGTGTGCTCTCATGTTGTTTTGAGCTGTTGTGTTTTATTTTTTTGTTGTTTATCGTGTTTTTGAGTTTTATTCAATTTCTTCCTTCACACACTTAAACAAATGCTGCTATATTTCCCACCAAATTGTTCCACAGAGGTCCAGCGCAAACTGAACAATAACCAAAGATGCTAAAATACCTATTTGTCTCTATATCAGCACATGATAACAATTAGCCCAAACCTTGGCTCAGACCATGTCCTAAAACGGGACCAAGCGCACGTTATATGATCCACACCGAGCATGTTAATTTTTCTAAGCAACCAACAAAGAAAAGATGATGAGATGCCTTTATATAAAGTATCAAAAGGTATTTCTTACCAACATATTCGTGCTCAGCTTTAAAATGAAAAGAAGTATCAAGAAATTTTGATCCAGTCTCAAGAAACTCTTTTAAAAGTGAAGCTCAGTGAAGAAAGACACAGAAGAGGTGCAACATCACAGGCCCCAAGGGAGAAATGGGAGGAGTGGATGAAGCAGCCTGGCACACAGCCTGCTCAACCTGCTTTGTTTCATACCCTTGCCACAGTTGTGGCAGACTCCTAGGCAGGTTAAGTGGATCAGGCCCCAGGATCTGAATAGGAAATACATCACCACGAGACCTAGAGGGTCACCTACAGAACTCCAGGTGAAGCTGCCCCAAGGGACCGCAGACTGCTTGTGCTGTCCCCAACCTGCACTGACCCTACCTTGTGGGGGCAAGTGGTTCAGAACAGAAGATCGATCCAGATAAGACAACATCCAAAGGACAACCTCTCCACCAGAGCGCACCACACAATACCTATACAGATGACACCCAGACTTGGGTGACAACCACAGACCCATCTGCTGAATCCTGTATGGCAATGGGCAGAGATAGAGGCCATTTGTCCCAAACCCAGGCCAAATGGAGTGCTTCACCACCTCTCTCGAGCTGGAAACCCGGACAAACCTGCTGGGCAACCCCTGATGGAATCACCCGACTCGGAGTCCATACTGCAAGCAAATCAAGCCTGAAGGGAAGTGCCAGAAACCATATTAGGAGTAGATAGTATTGACGTGACACTGTTCAGGCAGGACCTCCGGAACATAGTGAACCATGTCGCTGCGGCCGAAGGGCTTGTCTTCACTACAGAGGATGAGATGACCTCCCTCAAATGTATGGCCTCTAAATTGCTCCTGACGACGAAACAACTTGACGCCGAAGCAAATGACCTTGGAAAGCAAATTGTGGCGGAACAACCTCCAGTTTGTGGGATACCATGAAGGTGCAGAGGGAACAGACCCTGAGAAATTCTTGGAAACTTAGCTGCGATCCTGGGTCCCGAGTGACCTCCTCTCGCCCTGGTTTGTACTGGAGTGGGCCCACAGAACCCTAGCACGTAAACTACCAATGGGTGCCCCCCACAGCAAATGACTGCCCCCATAATCAATTTGCAATACTCATGCAATCCAGATGCAATACTCAATCATGGAAGGCAGTTGACCGCAAATGCCAATCTATGCGTTTTATGATTTTTACAGACTACTCAAACCTTGTTCAAGAGAAGCGGAAATCCTTCCGAGAGGTAAAATAAAAACAGACCCTTTAATACATTTGGCTGTTTTCAGCCACTCTGAATGTCCTGCACAACTTATGTGCTCACTTCTTCAGCACCCCAGAGGAGCCATGGGACTTAGTGGCAGAATGGAAGTCATTCAACCATGTAGCTGGAGCATACCTGGGATCCAGAGGTGGATGAAGGGAGCGGTATCAGTCTTTTCTTTACCCATGCCCAAGACTTTAAACAAGATCATGGAGGTGGCTCAATTTATCTCACAGATCCCCAAAGCAGAGAGTGACCCACCCCTCCTGGGCACTCTTGCAACCCAAACCTCCCAATGCTACCCCTGATGGGGTCACAGACAGCCCATTACCTAAAAGAGGTTGAATGGTCGGCCACTGACATGGAATGAGATGTTGACCTGTGGCCACCATGCTCCAAGTTCTTACCTTCAATTGCACTTCTTATGGCAGCGTGGTGCAGCAGCAAACTTGCTGCTTCTAAGAAACTGGAGGTGCCCCAATGAAACTTTCATGCAGTTGAAACGGTTTGGTTTTCTGGGAAGTTTAGTGGCGACAGATGTTTGTCTCTTAAGTATGGGGTGGGGGATTTTAGGGAGTTGAAGTTTTCTTTTGTTCATTCTGTGCTAACTGCACCCCAGCCCAAGATCAACTGACACATGCTTGTCTCGCACCATACGCTTATTATCATCCACCCCCTCCTCACAAGCATACACCCCAGGACTCCATTATACATGCCTTTTATGACAGACAAAATCACAATTAACTTTTCTGTACTGCCCTGGAATGTCAGTGGACACGATCCAAAGGTATGCTGTCCTTCGATATGTGAAAAGGAAACTTTTTGTGGTCCCCATGCTTAAGGAGACCCACGTGCTAGGTAGTCTTTGCCCCTTCCTGTGCTGCTTTGCTTATGACGGAGTGTTCCTTGTGAGCTTTACATGAGGCATAGCTATACGTTTTCACAGGTTCTTCCCACTGACCCACACAAAGACCCACCCACTCTGACCCTATGGGCAGATTTACAGGCATAGAGGGAACTGTAGAGGGTGCCCATTATAACATACCCATTCTTTTTAATCCCATTGGAATCCACTACTGGAGCTCTAGACGATTTTCTGGCTCTCATTCTGAAGTTCCCCCTTGAAGTAAAATCATAGGAAGGGATTTAAGTGCAGCCGGACTCCACAGCAGGACCCATGACACACCAAGCCAGCAGCATGAGGGCACTGACATCCTGATGACTTCCTTAGGCCTCTGTGACGAGTGGAGAGTGTGGCACCCCCAAGACACAGAATTTACACATACTTCGAAAGTCCATTGAACCCACTCCCACATTGACCTGCTGCTGCTCCCTGCCACTGATATTTTTCTCACAAAGTAGTAGAGCGCCTTCCCGAGGGCATCTCAGACCACTGTCCGGTCCTCCACCACGTGGGTACCCCTGATGTATCCCACAGGCCAACATGGCATCTTAACACCTGGTTCTTAATATATGAACAGTATTCTCACCTTTTGGAAGAGGCAGTTGACGCATAATTTAATATTAATCAGGGCTTTGTTCTGCCGCTTCCCTATGGGCCATGGATAAAGCAACAATAAGGGCTAAATCTCTACTACGTACACAAGAGGAGGCAGATTACTAACAAATGACCGCTCTGGAAGCTCAAATCTCACAACTCGAGACCCACAGCACGGGAGCTCCAATTCCTACCACCTTCCGACAACTGGAGCAAGCCAAAACCACTCTTCGCCCACTTGCCCTAGAGCAGGTCTGTCAGTGCTGGTGCGCTTCCTTTCACCGGGTGTATGCATTCTGTGACAAATTCAGCAAACTGCTATATTGGCTAGCCACTTGGGATATGTCATCTAAAGTAGCGCCTAAAAATCCATGACACCTTGGGAATAAAAACATACACAGCAACTGCGTTTGCCAAAACCTTTGTGGAGTACTACTGTGCCCTTTATAACCCCACGCCCGTCCCCAGAAGGAGCAATCTGCATCCATATTCAGGGCCGTCGTCCTTCCATGATTCTCCACGCCCCAAAGACTGGAACTGTACTCCCTCCTCACAATGGAGGAGGTTAACAAGGCCCTATCCAAATTAAATGCAAGCAAAACTCCAGGCCCCAACAGCTTTCCCTTGAAGTTTATTGCAAATATAGAGAGCTCCTCACACACCATGTGTTAGAATTAAACAGAAAACCGGAGGCTACAGGAGCATTCCTGACTGAACTTGACCTGACCACCGTAGTCGTCCTATATAAACTGGGGTGCCACCCTGACCAATGCTCCTCATACAGGCCAATCTCACTAATAAACTCACAAATTAAAATATTGGTGAAAGCCTTGGCCTGCAGACTCCTACGAGTTATCACAGACCTGGTTCATCCCAAAGAGTGTGGCTTTATGCCCAACTGTAGCATGAGGCATTGCATCAGGTGCCTGTAATTGACACTGGCCCAACGTGCGGAGCTTGGGGAACCATGCACTCTCCTACTGATCGCCTTTGAGAAGGCCTTCTACTCAGTCGACTTGACATTCCTGACGCAAGTTATGGAGTGCATGGGTTTTGGACCAAGATTCCATCAGTATGTCCAACTCTTACACTCCTGCCCTTCAGCACAGGTGCGGGTCAACAGCACTCTCTCTAATCCCTTCCCGTTCTGCAGATTAACCCAACAGTGCTGCCCCCTCTTACCCTTACTCTTCGCTCTAGCGATTGGTTTCGCTCATGTGTTGCAACAAACAAATACAAGGTTGGCAATAGCAGGTAGGAGTAGAGGACAGAATCGCACTGTATGCGAAGTATGTTCTCCCTTACCTACAAAACCCACGAGTCAGACCCCTAAGTAATGTGGAATCTATCCCTCTACAGAGAAGCACCCGGACTCCGAACCCACTGGTCCAAGTCCATCCTGATTCCGCTGACGAGAGGTTTAGAGGTAACAAATTGGCAGGTGAATATCCCAATTAAACAGCTCAGTTTCCTATATTTGAGCATATATGCCTTAGTGAAACGCGCACTTGCATGGTCCTTTAACATCTCTCTGCCTATTGCTTGAATGAAAAGAGACTTCAGCTACTGGGCACGCCTACTGCTCCAGATCCTTGGCAGGGTAACCCTATTCAAAGTGATGACCATGGCAAGGTTTCTGTATGTCCTCCAGATTTTCCCTTGGCATATCCCTGTAAACTGGTTCAGCAACCTCACCACGCTAATTAGATTCTTCCTCTGCATCTCCTGGGACGATGGATGCCAATCGACATGCAATGGTGGGATGGGTATGGCATATATTTGCCTTTTACTATTGGGCATTCCAGCTACTGATAATCAACTGGTTGAACAGGCGTTGGGGGTTCCGGCCTACAAACTGGAATTATCTCTCCTGGGTTTTGATAACATCCTCCATGTCCTTAATGGGGCCCAATCCAGGCATGCAGCACTAAAACAACTTGGCAGCTAAAAGTTAATTGCACATCAGACCTCATTGTGGAAAGGGCAATGACTAGGGAATGTCTCCAAACTGGCAGGCTTTTTACAAATGGGACATATTCGGAATTACCTTTCTGTGTGATGTGTGGCAGGACACATTGATGAAATCCTTCCAAGAGTTATATACCCAGTTCTTGCTTTCCACCACACAATTTGACAAATACAGGGAGTGCAGAATTATTAGGCAAATGAGTGTTTTGACCACATCATCCTCTTTATGCATGTTGTCTTACTCCAAGCTGTATAGGCTCGAAAGCCTACTACCAATTAAGCATATTAGGTGATGTGCATCTCTGTAATGAGAAGGGGTGTGGTCTAATGACATCAACACCCTATATCAGGTGTGCATAATTATTAGGCAACTTCCTTTCCTTTGGCAAAATGGGTCAAAAGAAGGACTTGACAGGCTCAGAAAAGTAAAAAATAGTGAGATATCTTGCAGAGGGATGCAGCACTCTTAAAATTGCAAAGCTTCTGAAGCGTGATCATCGAACAATCAAGCGTTTCATTCAAAATAGTCAACAGGGTCGCAAGAAGCGTGTGGAAAAACCAAGGCACCAATTAACTGCCCATGAACTGAGAAAAGTCAAGCGTGCAGCTGCCACGATGTCACTTGCCACCAGTTTGGCCATATTTCAGAGCTGCAACATCACTGGAGTGCCCAAAAGCACAAGGTGTGCAATACTCAGACATGGCCAAGGTAAGAAAGGCTGAAAGACGACCACCACTGAACAAGACACACAAGCTGAAACGTCAAGACTGGGCCAAGAAATATCTCAAGACTGATTTTTCTAAGGTTTTATGGACTGATGAAATGAGAGTGAGTCTTGATGGGCCAGATGGATGGGCCCGTGGCTGGATTGGTAAAGGGCAGAGAGCTCCAGTCTGACTCAGACGCCAGCAAGGTGGAGGTGGAGTACTGGTTTGGGCTGGTATCATCAAAGATGAGCTTGTGGGGCCTTTTCGGGTTGAGGATGGAGTCAAGCTCAACTCCCAGTCCTACTGCCAGTTCCTGGAAGACACCTTCTTCAAGCAGTGGTACAGGAAGAAGTCTGCATCCTTCAAGAAAAACATGATTTTCATGCAGGACAATGCTCCATCACACGCGTCCAAGTACTCCACAGCGTGGCTGGCAAGAAAGGGTATAAAAGAAGGAAATCTAATGACATGGCCTCCTTGTTCACCTGATCTGAACCCCATTGAGAACCTGTGGTCCATCATCAAATGTGAGATTTACAAGGAGGGAAAACAGTACACCTCTCTGAACAGTGTCTGGGAGGCTGTGGTTGCTGCTGCACGCAATGTTGATGGTGAACAGATCAAAACACTGACAGAATCCATGGATGGCAGGCTTTTGAGTGTCCTTGCAAAGAAAGGTGGCTATATTGGTCACTGATTTGTTTTTGTTTTGTTTTTGAATGTCAGAAATGTATATTTGTGAATGTTGAGATGTTATATTGGTTTCACTGGTAATAATAAATAATTGAAATGGGTATATATTTTTTTTTGTTAAGTTGCCTAATAATTATGCACAGTAATAGTCACCTGCACACAAAGATATCCCCCTAACATAGCTAAAACTAAAAACAAACTAAAAACTACTTCCAAAGATTTCAGCTTTGATATTAATGAGTTTTTTGGGTCCATTGAGAACATGGTTGTTGTTCAATAATAAAATTAATCCTCAAAAATACAACTTGCCTAATAATTCTGCACTCCCTGTACTTGCAACTGAGGCTTACATTATCCTCCCACAGGGAGAAAATGACAAACCCATCCGAATATCATCCACTCGAAGCTAGACTACTCCAGGGAACTCTGGGAAAGGGAGGGATCTGACAGATCTACAAATCCTTGATAACCAGCTCTACCAATACATTTGAGCCCCTTAAACAAAAGTGGGAGGTCTGGGTGGGAACCCTAGATGAGGTGGATTGGAGCGAATCCCTGATGACCCCACAGGTACTTGCCATCTCCTCTCACCATCAACTCCACCACCTACACACCACATACCTTTCTCCTTTATGCTTTTGGGAAGCAGGCTTCCGACCAATGCCAAACTGCACCCGACGTGCCTTCCCAGAAGCTGATTTCTGCCACGTGGTATGGACATGCCCAGCTGTAGCAAACTACTGGTCAGGGTAGGGATGGTATTTTTGGAGGTTCTAAAGCGGATAGTGGAACGTTCCCCAAGGGCAGTTCTCCTGGGCATACTAGAGGATCTGGGAGCATCCCGGTGTGAACACATACTGTTGGGCGTGGACGCAATGCTCCTCAAAAGGGACATAGCTCACCTTTGGAATGCCAAACAACCCCCCAAAAGTTGTGGATTGGCATAATGCAGTGGGACTGGTGCTCCACACTGAAGGAACCCATCTACCTGGCCAGGGGCTGCCCACTCTAGCATGCCACAATATTGGGGGTCTGTGGTGGGCTTACTCTGGGCTTAGTATTGGTTTATGTACTGGTTAGTGAGAAAACTTTTGTATAGTATGTGGAGGGGAACAGGTTATATGAGCTTAGCAGTGTTTCCTGTTTAAGATTATTAAAATTTGATTTAAAAAAAAATTGACGAGTTGGTTTTACACTAAGAACGGTTTGCTCTCACATGTTTTTGTATCGAGAAATCTACTTACAGGTTTGGGAATGCCAAAGGTTTTTGTACACACCCACAAACGTATGTTTATGGGTAGTCAAACTATTATCTGACATTCCCATCCTGGGAAGGTCGGAGTTTAACTACTCTCAAAGGAAGGAATAGATGCCGTTACAGGGCGGGAATGGAAAACCTCTGGAATTTACAAGTGAATAGTGGAAATAGTTTAGGAAAAATATTTTCTCTTCAAATAAAAAAAAAATATATATATATATATATATTTTTTTTTGCATTCACAGGGATTCGTTCAACCATAATTCATTGTACACTGTATTCATTTGTGTATTCAGGAATGTTTACACGTGTGAGTACGTGAGAATCCACAAAAGCTTCCCAGAAGTAAGTGTGGAAACCTGCAACTGTTAGAGGTTTCCATTTGTACCTTTGGAAACGTTTGTGATCCTAATGTGTGAACTTGCCTTTGGATTTAGAGCTTGTACATATTTCTTCCTGCACATGTGCAATCAGCAAAACTCTGGTGTTGGTGACTCATGTCTTCTTCATTGTTTGGTACCCAGTGGTATTCTAGTTGTGCATCATGGGACAATGAACGGCTGAACAGCACAGCTGGGATCCAAACTCAATTGGAATTCAATGATGGATGCGTAAACCCAATGAGCTGAGATTAGAGACCATAAAGGCACTGGGCCGGGTGTAGAGAAGGTTGATAATGTGAATTCATCAGCAGTTGTAATGTAACTTCTTCAGACCCTTAGTTCGTATTTATCAATCCACCTTTATCACCTGGTGACGGGAACACATGCTGAATTTCTCTTCATCACATTGTTCATTCCCCATCCCTCGTGTGTGCTTTGAATCGACTAGAAAGTGGCTTTGAGTGCTGTACAAACGAGCATTGGGAAAGCGGACCGGTGTGGCTTTAATGTGCTAATGCATGCAGTGTTAATACCTTTAAGTGAGGCGTATGGCAGAACGCCACCGGAAGTGCACTGAGGGCTATAGTTGTTAAGTAGTCCCTCATGCAGTTGAACGTAAGCACTTGAATGGAGATGGAAGGGTAAACCCGAACAGCCAATAGCATTAGGTGATCGATGAATGCTCCACTGGGCTGTGCCAGGAAGTGATTGCTAAACTCTCAAGCCAATGGCTGGAAAAAGTCTGGTCAAAGAAAGGAAATGGTCGAAAGAGTACCCAAGAGTCGAGGTCCATCAAAGGTGCAATGGGGGCGAGGCAGTGAGCATTGAGGCGGGGTCAAAGCATAGCCAAAAAGAACAACATGTTCTGTAACTATTCTGTTGGTCTTTCACCTTCAGGTAACTACATTTAAAATGACGAACATCTTAAATGAATAATAAATATGAGTTCAACTAGTCCATAAGAAAAGCACTATTTTGGGTTAAGAAACCTGTATTGGTTAATGCAGTCACTGTGCAGATTCCCGGTTGGTGCAGCAGGAAATAGTTTAGTGTTATGAGGTCCCAGCCTGTGACACAAAGCACCATGACTATGTAAATCATTATTCTAAACATGCATTACACACAGTAAAAGGCAGGCTGCCACAAACGCGTCAAAAGATTTAGATTTAGGATTTTTTTTTAAAGTGCTTCCTGAATATAGCTTTTTGTAATCCGCAGACTGTATCTAGTGCAAACATTTTTTTATAACTGTAGATTTAAAGCACACACTCCACATCTAAGCTGGTAACACCTTTACAATACCTCTAAAAAGAATACATTTTTGCTTATAAGAAGTTTCAAGTGACTCAATCAATTAAAGTTTATACGGACTCACAAAGCAGCCTTCACATTCTCAGATTAATCATTTGCCCGGATTAACATTTCATTCAAGCAGCAGGCACCCTGGCAAGAAGACTTTAAAAAAACTTTTTAGATGTCTGTTTCTCCCTCGGCACTTCCCAGAACTGGAGACTCCCTCCCTTCCACTTTACCTCAGGCATCTCAACTCTCAAATGTAATTGTTGGACAGTTGTTTTTTTAAGATAAATTAGGTGAACCTTTTTTGTTAAATTAAAGTATGGGCATGTTGTCCCTCAGACCTTTCCCACTTCGACCTCTGGATTTTCCCAAAGCTCACTAAAAGCATTAGGTCTGTTGTAGAGCTATACTGTCAAAACCCAGGCCTAAAAAATAATTTGTGACTGTTACATAATGAATTATTTCAAGGATCACATTTGCAATCCCGTAAGGGACGCTGAGTGCACAGGCAGGAGTCCAGTGCCTGGAAGGTGACTGTGTATTTACTCTGAAAGAGTAACTGAATATACAGGCCTTACTTGACGTGAATGAATACTGTCTGACCGTGCATGGTTTGCTATACATTCCAGTATAATTTCTAGGGGTGGGCGAATATTTCAGCTCCGCCGGCGGAGATCAGAGTTTTGCCCATTCTGTGCTCAACCGGGTGATGGAGGTTTTTTTTTTTTTTTCTTTACTCACAGGGGACTCGCTAACATTAAGTTGGTGAGCAAGAGCCATAATTTCCATCCCCTAGCTCACTTTTCCGGGGATATAATGCTTTCTGGTGAGATTTCTCAACGTGGGCAGTCACTGCAGGTCGTGATCGCCCGCATTAAGAAACCTGCCGCTCGAGTGCAAGATCTACTTGAGCAGCTGAAAGAAGCAGCCTGCTCTGGCGCGGTTCATGGTGCAGTGCTCGCTGATTTTTATGGAAGAAGCTTCCGGTGCTAAAAATCAATGCAAACAGCACAACGTGTCCCCGATTCGCCCGCTTGTGAAACAGCTGAATCTCGCAGAGTTTTGATGTAACTCCGTAGAATTCCACAGAGTGAAACTCCGCAAGTTCTGCCCAGGCCTAGTAATTACTGGATGCATGACAGAAGCAGACACATTATAACAGGCACTGCATGGTCTGTGATGGTGTAAGGTCACTCCTGCAGGACAATACTGATTTTATTGCTGATACAAGAACTCACAATTTGTAGGCCAGAACACTGCCTGTGATGACTGTCTCTATCCAGTGGATAGGAAATTTATATTGTATGGTTCTCATTCCATAACAGTCGAAAAAATGCAAAAGGTCCCATACAGTGGCACCCGGAAGTTGGCCAGGATGCAATTTGACTGCACCCCAAGGTGAAAGTGGGTGTCAGATGTATAATCTTTTCATTTTTTGGCATTTGACAGGGCTACTGTAATGGCTATTGGCCACTGAAGCTGCAAGTAGCCCAGGCTCTCTCACATCTAATAGGTGCTGGAGGTGCCTGGCCCCCTCTGGCTTATTGTTTGTTGCTGCTACGCCCCCGGTGCCTGGCGTAGGAAACTAGTGACAGTGATGACATAGAAAATTGCATCCATTTAAATTTGAAACGCAGGCAGTTTATTTTCCAAAGCAGGACAAGTCACTTTGAATTTCCAAATGAAAAAATACTTGTATTGCAATTCATTCAACTTCAGTCTTCTTTCTTGAGAGTGACTTTCTGTTTTGTTGTGTCACCAGGGCTGAACAGAGGCTGCTCTGAGCCCAGACAAGGTCAAAATCTGGGCAGGGGAGGAGTGTCCTAGTCCAGGGTTGGGGGTGCAGCCGGTGCAGGTGTCTGGGCCTCAGGCTGCTGCTGGTTTCGTGTGTTCCCTGGACCAGATTTTCTGCAGCCTAGAAAAAGAAGGAAAACAAAGCCCTCCGGTATGGAGCCAGGCAAAAATGATTAAGTAAAGGAATTTGCAAAGTGACCGTGTTTGGGCAAATTGGCGAAGAGGAGTGTGGGGGTACAGATGGGTGGTGAGGGTCAGTCATGTGCGCCTGAAATTTCAGAAGGTCTAGTGGGTTCGGGTTAGGGACCATCTGAGCCTCCTCTGCTGTTAGCAACAGGTGACTTGTAAACACACCAGAAAACACCTTCATAAGTGCTGGCTTCACTTTCAAGGTTGGTGCTGTGGCTTATTGTGTGAGGGGAGAGGTAGTGGGTCCAACAGGATGGAAATGGGAATGTGCTGGGATGTGGGGCACTCAGCACAGACATGCCTCTATGGTAGGCCAGTCCCATTAATGTTCCTTTGCAGACCTAGTAGGTGGTACAGGCTGGGGTCCTTCTGCCACAAACTACTGTATCTGGTAAGGCCTCCCATGATAGGACTCTGCATCAACCCCAACAGAAAATGAGGATGTGGGAAGGAGGGAAGTTCATTGTATGTGGAGCTAGCTGCTGCAATGCGCCAAATAAGCATGTCCGAAATGCTAATCTCAACAGGGCCTATTTACCTTTCCATCCTTCTGGGGGAAAACACCGAGTCCTGTTATTTATAGTAAGGTATACTAAGCAGAAGTGTCTACCTAGACTTTTTCTACAGCGACACACGTTATTTTGTGACTACTTCAGGGCGCGTTTTATAATCAAAATGCAGGTGGGGAAATCTGTTGGTTCTTGAGATATGAAATAACAAAACTGCAGGAGAAAGAACCACATACAAAACAATCACTTGGGAAGACAAAAAGGAGGAAATGGGGAGAAGAAGAGCGAGATGAAGAGGGGATGAGAAGGGCAATGACCATTGGGGGACAAGCGAGCAGCGCCGGCGACGGGATGAAGAAGGACGATGAGGCTGAGGGTAGGGAAATGGAGGATGCTAAGAGGTTGAAAGGGGAAAGGAAAATAAAACTAGTGAAGAGATGTTTATCTTACATTTTGAAAGGGCTTCCATCTAAAGTTATCTTTGACCTTTTTATAATTTGGAACCATTGGAATGAGGTAAATTGAGGACAACATCTGATTGACTCAATATGACCATCCTCCAGTGTGGTAATCAAGGATGTGGCATAGGAGTTTGGTGGTACCTTCTACCCTCTTCCTATTCATTCATGGGTCTTTACCAGTAGCTGTCAAGTTCCCAGTCCCTGTCACATTCCTTGTTATGGTCTCAATCCTTGTTACAGTCCATAGTCCCATTCCCTGTCGCAGTCTTAATCCCCATTACATTCCCTGTCATGGTCTCAATTCCTGTGACGGTCCCTGCCACAGTCTCAAAACCCTGCCACGATCTCAATCTCTGTCACATTCCCTGTCATGGTCTCAATCCCTGTCACGGTCCCTGCCACAGTCTCAAAACCCTGTCACGATCTCAATCTGTCACACTCCCTGTCATGGTCTCAATCCCTGTCACAGACCATAGTCCCATGCCCTGTTGCGGTCTTAATCCCTGTTGCATTCCGTGCCATGGTCTCAATCCCGGTCACGATCCCTGCCACAGTCTCAAAACCCAGCCACGATCTCAATCCCGGTCACGGTCCCTGTCGTGGTCTCAATCCCTGTCACATTCCCAGTCGTGGTCTCAATCCCCGTCACATTCCCGGTCGTGGTCTCAATCCCCGTCACATTCCCGGTCGTGGTCTCAATCCCCGTCACATTCCCGGTCGTGGTCTCAATCCCCGTCACATTCCCGGTCGTGGTCTCAATCCCCGTCACATTCCCGGTCGTGGTCTCAATCCCCGTCACATTCCCGGTCGTGGTCTCAATTCCCGGTCGTGGTCTCAATCCCCGTCACATTCCCTGTCGTGGTCTCAATCCTTGTCACATTCCCTGTCGTGGTCTCAATCCCCATCACATTCCCTGTCACATTCTCAGTCCTTTGACCCTGCCCTATCCCTCCCATTATCCTTGTCCCAGTATCTTTCTCTAAACCTGTGTGACCATCCAGTCTATGTAACACTCTTAATTCCTGCCGCACTAACAATCCATGTCTCATTTCCCCTCTCTGTCACAGTCTCTATCCTTCTTTCAGCCTGAATCCTTGACACCATCCCATGTGGTTGAGAAACACTAGTAGAGTTGTGTATGGGTCTGCTCTTCACTGCTGGAATACCAGGACTGCAGCAGATGCGCACTGATGCATAAACAAGCTTTGCTCCAGGTGGGATGTGATGCGTTGCATCATGCGGACATTATAGTGACGCAACTATCAGCGGTAGAAAAGTGATGAAATTACCAATATACCCCCTTCCACACACACACATGCTCAAATAGGGCTCAGGTAGAAATATCAGAACATACAGCATGTGCTGTAATGGGGGAATTCCAAGCCTGTGCTCAGACTCCCTTTGAGGTTGAACTTCATAGCACACCTGAGTAGGAAAAGTAGTGCCTGGTGCCTCTCCCTGGCTTAGAAGACTTTCATGTATTGTAGTGGTCCGGGTGACGAGGAGATTGTAAAGGTATTGACAAGTCTCTCTCAGGGGCAGGGCTGTTTGTACTATAGTCCCAGGCACACACAGATTGCTTATACTTGGGAGAGATTCCCTCAGGCTCCAGAAGACCAGGCCTGTCTGCACCTTGAACCAATGGGGTAGGCATCCAATATTCATTTATCTTGGAAACTAGAAGCTCTGTGTACTAAAGGGGAAGGTTACTAACACATCTAGGAGGCCCTCAAAGGTTCCAGAAGACCAGGGCTGGCTGCACTCTAAATTGAGGGTAGGAGTACAATATTAATGGACCTTTGACTCTACAAGGGGTTCAGAGAGAGGAGAGTTCTCTGTACTATGGGGACATGGGTGACATATCCGCAAGACTTTCCCTGGTTCAAGATGCCCATTCACTCTTCCCTGTAACACCCACTACAGCAGGAGATGGTCACTGTATTTAGGCGATTCCCTTGGTCAGGCCACTCTTTCCTGTCAATACTATTGACCTCCCCTCCCCCGCATTCCCTAACCCCCATCCTTGTGCCTGTGCAGTGACCATGTTTATCCACATTGTGTGCACTGTATCTGGGCAGTGGTCATCAAATGCTAATGTCCATCAATGCCAATGGACCTTAGCCAGGATTAGCAGCTGCAACCCCTTTGATATTCCTGGCTCGTTCCTTGTCCTACCTGGTCTCCGGTGCACAAAGACAGCAACAGGTATCACAAACAAACCGGGCTCAAAAAGCCCACCTGTAATTCTAAAGGTTTGCAGTAAAAGTGTTGTGGGAAAAAGTAGACCGAGAAAAAGTTGTCAGAAATGTTGTCTATTTTAAGAACAGAATGAAAATAAGTTGTGTCTACAAAAAAAAATGAAAAATGTGGATTATAGTGCAAAGTAAATGCAATAGGCTCAAGGGCAAGGGGCAGCCTCCTGCTGAAGTAGAGAGGAGATTGGGATTGCGGGACGAGTCCATTAAATGCCAAACCTCAGGCGACCACGCAATCATATGGTCATGCTTACGGATGCCCAGACGAGTCTTTTAAATGCCAAACCTCAGGTGACTATTCAATCATAAGGTTATGCTTAGGGACGGCCAAGCCTCATGGAGAAGAAAAAGAACACCTCCTTCAATTACTCAGTGGCATACCCGGTTGTGGCAAGCCTTGATGATGAAAAGAATGGCTGACATAGTCCTCCATCACTTTAAGAATTTTGAATATACCTGGGGTCCTTTAGTGGCCTTCCTGTCCATTGGCCCCCTACTCGCAGCTTGCCCCACTGGACCACGGGCTCTTCATCTTTTCCAAATTTAATGTCATAAGTGGACTGATGAAGGGCCTGAGACCATTTGAGACCCACGGGGAAAGCCCCTCAAATCTGGTTCACCTACACCCACTTCAGTCTATGGCTTCGATTATCGCACTCATGGTTTATAGTTTACTGCGCTTTTTTGGGGAGGGCGTGGGTTGATCATTGTTGGGCGATAATTCAGAATTTCTGAGACTAATAGTTAACTGTGCTTTCACTGGAGAATTTGACCACAATAGGGGATGTCAATACACATTGGAATCTGTTTGTATCAGTAGCATACACATTTATATTGCTGATGATCTCATTGTTGTTTGGCATCACTGTACAATGTTGTGCCCTATTAAAACTCAATAGAGAAAATTTGACAAAAGTAAAGAGGAGCATTTACAGTGAGGTGGGGAGGGGGGGTGGGGACTAGTAAGGGGATTGTAGGATCCAGAGATGGGTAGCGTTAAGGAGAAGTAAGGGTTTCGTAGGGTTCAGAGATTAGTAGCTTTACAGAGTGGTTAGGAAATTTTAGGCTCCAGGGAACAGTGTTGTTAAGGAGTAGTTCGAGGTAGTTAAGGTTCAGAGAAGTGTAGCGTTATGCGGTGGTAGGGGCTTCTAAGGTTCAGGTAGGGTGGTGTTAAGCTTAAGGGTTGTTAGAGGCCAGTAAAGGTTAGCATTAAGAGGTAATAAGGACTTGATGGTGTTCAGGGATTGGTATCATTGATGGGTAATTAGAGATTTTAGGGTTCAGGGAAGGGTAGCATTAAGAAGTAGTAAGGGCCTTTAATATTCAGGGAAGGATGGCGTTAACAGATGAGGGTTTAAGGGTACAAGGATGGCGATTGGAATGGATTACAAAGTGGTTATTAGGGTACAGTTCGGTAAATTATATAATGCATATAATAAAAACGACTTTCAAAATTTTAACATTTTGGGTATCGTCATAGTTAATAATAAAGGACACACCATTATTGCCCTGGCAATTCCAACTCGACTTTAATGTAGCTGACATTTTAAAAGTCATCTTTTTACTTACAACTGTTTTCAGGAGTGTATGCCAAGCCAGAAACACAATTCATGCAAGACTTAGCACTATATTGCTTACAGCACTATGGGCCATATGTACAAAGAATAGGAAATGTGATATCCTAATTTTCATTCTTACTGAATTGCAACTAGAAAATCACAATTCCTAATGTACAAAAGAATGAGTTCCTAAATAGCGATTCCCAATGGGTTCACAAATCACCATTTCTCATGAATATTAATGGAGTAGGTTGCACTGTGCCTGCTCGAAAAAAATAATTACATCTATGTTCGCAAAGTGAAGGGTCCCTTTGGAACTCCTTCCCATTTGTGAATGATTACCACCTCCTTTGAGTTGTCGATAAAATATGTTTTGCGATCGTAATTCAGACGCAAAACATTCATACATACCACTGTGATTCTGAATTTGGAAGGGATGCCAAAAACACGCCCCTTCTAAATGTCAAATCTCGAACACAGATTGCGAATCCATAACGTATTACCAAATTGCAATTTGTGCTTTGTACATATGTAAAATCATTTTTGCAGTCAGAAATGGCCAGACCATGCCATTTCCGACCACAAAAATGCTTTCTACATATGGCCTTAGATTACTTATGAGTACTATCAGGGGAACCGTGATTGCAGTGGACACTATGGTGCATATTTACAAGCCCCTAGCATCACCTTGAGCTGCTGTAGTGACTTTTTTTTTTTTTTTAACACCAAGGTGGCTTTTCCACCATGCCATATTTACAAAGTGGTGCAATGCTTGCATTGTGCCACTAGGTAAAGCTTTTTGCCACATGATGCCTGCGCCAGGCATAATGTATGCAAGGGGGGCGTTCCGATGCAGGGAGGCCCGAAAAAATGGTGCCGTGAAATTTACATTTCACTGCGCCATTTTTTTCAGTCATTTTTAAAATGACGCACCCATTTTCATCAATGTGCCTCCCTGTGCTTTTTTGCACTAGCGTCAAATTTTTTACACTAGTACCGCAAAGCGCTACAGTAGCGTCAAAATTTTGATGCTATTGTCCTAACAACCGCAATGGTATGCCATATTGTAAATATGATGCAACCTTGGTGTCATTAGGTGGGGCAGGGTCAACACAAGAAAAGTGGTGCATTGGGACCGATGCGCCACTTTCTTGTAAATATGCCCCTTTGTTTGGCACAACCCATGCCATAACTCACGCTCCTCTCCAACCTCAAAGCATCTCTTTACCAAAGACATATTTAAAAAAGATATTTATCAACAGCAAGTTGTGAGTAATGGCGTGGGTTGTGCATTGCATACCGTAACTGGAGAATTTCACAGGTTTTTAAGTTTTGTGCTCGCTGAACCATAGGTAACCTTTAACTGTGCATTTTCAGGGAATGCCTGTTTCTAATGCTACACAACCTGTGGTCCGCAGACCCACAGGGGTCC
Organism: Pleurodeles waltl; assembly: GCF_031143425.1. Classification (NCBI taxonomy): domain Eukaryota; kingdom Metazoa; phylum Chordata; class Amphibia; order Caudata; family Salamandridae; genus Pleurodeles; species Pleurodeles waltl. Next base: position 1,500,193,430 of record NC_090447.1, read on the forward strand.
GTGACACACTCCCAGGGGTTCCGCAGGCCTGAGATGGGAGAAAGGCACTTCTCCAGCCGGGGCCTCTGACAGAAACACGAGCATGTTTAAATTTGTGCAGCAGTGTAAAAGCCCTCAAAGTTCCTTGTACAGCCAGCAGCTTTCGGGAAGAAATAAACTAAAAGCGTCAAGATAACTGGTGATTAATGTACCTGCTGGAGCGAGATGGGAGTTTGTTTAGTGGCAGTTTTGACTCATCTAAGGTAGCGAAGATAGTTAATATGCCTCCTACAAAGAACTGTATTTTATGTGCATAGCACAGTGGGTTTTTGCTTTTGTTACAGAGATTCTGCTGTTACTGTGCAGTTTATAAGTTTGTCATTATCAAGCACAGTGCGCTATGAACTGCCTTCAAAGAGCTGCATGCAAACTGCATGGTACAGGTTAGAAATAAAATGTGTTTTTCCCAGTCTCTGATTATCCTTATGCTGCTAAAAAAAGGATTTGCTTGCTTATAAATACATTCTTATTATTAAAATCAACACTAACCACTGTTATGTTGTGAATCCTGAGTTTGTGCTTTTCCAAACCAAACAGTCTTAGGGAATGCCTACCAGTATGGATGATGTGAACCCTACACCTTGTAGTCCCCTGTAAAGTGCACCGCGCCCTACACTGGTATGAGAGGTGCTATATAACAAATGAATTGCATGTGACGGAGAGGCTATGGAGGTATGACCGGCCCTCATGGTTTTACTTCCTTTCCCCACCACATATTTCTGTGAAAAAGCTTTCTCAGATCTTATAAACCTAAGAAATAAAAACAGGAATTGCTTGGGAGATGTGAAATCTGACCTGAGGATTACGCTTTCCTAAATATAACCAAATATTGAAAAGTTAGTTGCCAAGATGCAGCAGCAACCTTCCCATTAAACATTTTTAATTTGTGCATATTTTTTCAATATAAAGTAATTATATAATTAGCAATTCGAGTATTTTTTTGATGTGTACTTGTTTGTGTATGTTTTGCTAATTTAATGTTTGAAATTTAAATTGTACAGATTGCTTGGGTGTCCCCGGCTTCTAGTAGTGATTCAGTGGGGGTCCTCAGGAGTCAAAAGGCTGGGAACCACTGCTGTACAACATTCTGCATCCATGTGTTTGTTCTGTGATGCACAAAGCCTTTGTCTGTGCACAGTGGCCAGAGCTCCTGATCCTTCCTTCTGAACTTGCCTTTCTGTCCCTCCTTTTATTGCCCAGATATTGCTGACCTCCTTCGACTGGCTTCCTCTTCATGCTTAACTTTCTCCAGGCAGGAGGGGGCAGCAGCACGACTAGTAAAAAGACCAGGTCCTTGCAGATCCTACAGATTGGCCACAGACAACTCATGCATACAACCACTCTATATAACTTGTAATAATATCTGACCTTTACTGTTCCCACAGGATTAAACGGTTCTTCCTGCCTCCTATTCCCGTTCCGCATATCAACGGCATAGATCCAGCCCTTCTAAAGGTGAGTGATAATGGATATTTTTGTTGTGGATCCTTTAGTTCCTACTTTAAGTGGGCCAGCAGGTGTAGGCTACAAGCAGTTTGCTATCAAGCCTGGGGGTTCTGTAAGGTGGGGTACGGTCTTAGGGTGCCACCCAGTGGTAGTGTCAAAGTACTACAAAAAGGCTCCATTGCATCAGGTGTCATTGTTTCGATGGGAACTCTGTTTTATGTTGACAGTGGTCGAGTGTGGCGTTTGAATTGTCTAGTGCTGAAACCTATGCATTTAACAAAGATTTGTTTCCTTGGAAAACAAATCAAATGAAAAGAGAACTCTTTGGATTTCAGTAATGGGATACTGAAATAGGGTGTCTCTTGCAATAGGAACATGTCACAAACCAGTGGCTGGCTATCTGAGGGAATGCATTGCTTTATGTTGAGCTCTGTGCTATCTAGAACAGGTAGTTCTGGTGCAGATTGCTGCATAATGAAAGAAAGGGACTGATGAAATTGTCTTCTGAGATTTTTGAAGTGTGACTATACTGTATTTTGGGGAACGTTCCTAAGTGTGCATCCTGTTTAGCATATGCATTATTACCTAAACACATTTTGCATTGCCATTGCATAGTATATCTCATTATCGTCCTTACTAAATGAGTTATAGCTTCACCCTGGAGAAGAGAAAAATGTAACGTATGAAATTATTAAATTAACTGCAGCCTCTAGTCTACTCTGGCCACATTTCAGTTCTTTGTTCTTTTGCTCCCTGTGCCTTCACAGACTGGGACCAACCATATGTAAATCACTCCAATAGGGCCAGACCTACCGAAACCAATAGAACACTTTTCCTCTACAGTGAAACACAGGCAACCCTGGGGATGCCGGCTGGTTGTGTTGCTGTGCAGAGGGCACAGTTATTGTGAGATCTATCCATTGGTGGTTTGCACATATCTGCTGTTGCATCATGTGGAAACAGACTTGGCGAGCACACTGCATTCTAAAGAATCTCCTTCTTAAACAAACATTTTAAATATCAGGCTATCTGACCCACAAATCTTGATACAGAAGTTGATCAATCATATAAAAAAATAATCAGAGGGCAGTAAGCCCCGCCAACTCCTGCATGAGAGTTTTTCTCGTGCGTGGATTGTCAATGTTAACTTAGCGAGAAAAAACAAGCCCTAGACTGCTTCCTGGCGAGATTTGTCAACGCAGGTGGTCCCGGCAGGGCGCTACAGCTCGCATCACAGAAGCTGGCGCTCGAGTTGTCAAAGCTGCCACTGTAGTTGAAAATCTGCTCGGGTGGTAGTAAGAAGCAGCGTCCTCTGGTGTGCTGCTTGGTGCAGTTTGCAACTGATAGTGCAGTGCTGGACAAGCTCCCAGCACTACAAATCAGCGCAGGCAGCCAACGGACTGGAATTCTGCCTCTCATGAACTCTTGGGAATCTTGCAGAGTTTGTAGGTAACTCCGTGGAAATTCACTGAGTAAAATTCCACAAATTCCATCCAACCATGCTCAGAAGTTTCTTCTCTGAGGGGTCCAGAGGACCCTTTCAAAGTAACAGCCATGGTTCAAATGCCCTCTCATTGAGTATGTTACATTCCAACTTTTGCTCCTCCTTTCCAAAGTCATTACTATCCAAACAGTCACCAGTCCTTTATCTCTTTCAGTTATATCTTTGTCATTCTTTGCTGTCCGTTGGGAAACATTAGTCTCTAGTGTTTGGTCAGTCATCCCACTGTCAACCATCGCTAGTTCAGTAGTGCAGATTCAAGGAAGAGGCCATGTGGTGCAGCAACCTGGGCTTTTTGGACAAAAATATTAGCCAAGTGATTTTAGAGCGTGAAGCAGAAGAAGTGCATGTACTTAATTCACTTTTTGGTCCAGTAGGTGACACAGGTTTAATGGCCTGTACTGGATTTAAAAATAATCAACCGGTTTTCGATTCCCTTGCTGTTCGGTATGGAGACACTTCAATCCGCCATTCACTTGAGTTTCTTCTGAAGTACTTTTTTGTTGCCTTAATTTCTCCGGATGCCAACTTTCATATCCTCATTCATCCCATCTTTTCCAGACTCTCACCACAGAGAAACCCTGTGCCTATCACGATTCTCCCGGTTTGTGCTATCCTGTATCTAACAGGAAGCGATGGCACAGCAGAGTACCTTTGAGCAGTCTACAACCAGAGCTCTACTCTGTATCTAACCGGATATGGTGCCACAGGAGTGTGTTTGAGCAGAATACAAACAGCGATACTCTGTATCGAGCACGATGTGATGACAAGAGTGTCTTAGATAAAGAGTAGCACTCTGGTTGTGGACTTCTCAAACAGGTTGTGGTGACACAGGGGTGCCTTTGAACAGTATACAAAATACAAACAATGGTACTTTGTATCTAACAGAATGTGGTGTCTCAGGAGAGTGTTTGTAGCGGTCTACAACCAGAATGCTACTCTGTATCTAACAGGATGTGGTGACACAGGATCATCTTTGATGAGTATACAGTGGTACTCTGTATCTAACAGGATGTTGTGGCACAGGAGTGTCTTTGAGCAGTATACAAACAGTGGGACTCTGTATCTGACAGGATGTGGTGACACAGGAGCATCTTTGATCAGTATACAAACCGTGGTACTCTGTAACTAACAGGATGTGGTGACACAGGAGCATCTTTAATGAGTATACATTGGTACTCTGTATCTAACAGGATGTGTTGACACAGGAGCATCTTTAATGAGTATACATTGGTACTCTGTATCTAACAGGATGTGTTGACACAGGAGTATCTGAGTATACAGTGGTACTCTGTATCTAACAGGATGTTGTGACACAGGGGTGTCTTTGAGCAGTATACAAACAGTAGTACTCTGTATCTAACAGGATGTTGTGACACAGGGGTGTCTTTGAGCAGTATACAAACAGTGGGACTCTGTATCTGACAGGATGTGGTGACACAGGAGCATATTTGATCAGTATACAAACAGTGGTACTCTGTATCTAACAGGATGTGGTGACACAGGAGCATCTTTAATGAGTATACATTGGTACTCTGTATCTAACAGGATGTGTTGACACAGGAGTATCTTTGAGTATACAGTGGTACTCTGTATCTAACAGATGTGGTGACACAAGAGTGTCTTTAAGCAGTCTACAACTAGAGTGCTACTCTGAATTTAAGTGGATGTGGTGACACAGGAGTGTCTTTGAGTAGTATACAAACAGTGGGACTCTTTCTCTAACAGAATGTGGTGTCACAGGAGAGTTTGAAAGCAGACTACAACCAGAATGCTACTCTGTATCTAACAAGATGTGGTGACACAGGGGTGCCATTGAATAGTATACAAAATACAAACAATGGTTCTTTGTATCTAACAGAATGTGGTGTCTCAGGAGAGTGTTTGTAGCAGTCTACAACCAGAATGCTACTCTGTATCTAAGAGGATGTGCTGACACAGGAGCATCTTTGATCAGTATACAAACAGTGGTACTCTGTGTCTAACAGGATGTTGTGACACAGGAATGCCTTTGAGCAGTCTACAACTAGAGTGCTACTCTGAATTTAAGTGGATGTGGTGACACAGGAGTGTCTGAGTAGTATACAAACAGTGGGACTCTTTCTCTAACAGAATGTGGTGTCACAGGAGAGTTTGTAAGCAGTCTACAACCAGAATGCTACTCTGTATACTGCTCAAAGACGCCCCTGTGTCACCACATCTTGTTACATACAAACAGTGCTACTCTGTATCTAAAAGGTTGTGGTGACGCAGGAGAGTGTCTATAAGAAGTCTACAACCAGAGCGCTACTCTGTATCTAACAAGGGGGGCTGACACAGGCAATTGTTTTTTAACAGTATACAACCAGATACTATGTATCTAACAGGAGGTGAGTATTTCTGAGCAATCTACAACCAGAGCACTACACTCTCTCTAGCAGGAGGTGACAAAGACTTGACTTGTAGGTCCTTCAAAGCTTAATAAAATAGCTTCCTTTCTTGAAAGCGCCACACAAACTCGAAAGCGTTGTAACAACAAGTTGTGTTGCACTCCTGAGAGCCATCTTCTTGTTAGTTGATTAGTCCAAACAGCAGAAAGATGTTGTAATGGAAGAAAAAGTGCAATTTTTTTTTTTTATACTGATGACTTGTACAGCGCCATATAGCACTCTAAGTTTGCCTTGAAGCCCTGAAGGGCCCAGGAATGATAGAAAAGAAAGAGCAGGAGAACACAAAGGAGGGGACAAGATGGGAGAGGGAATGAGAAAAAAGCACAGTGGATGGAGTGGTCTTTTCCAAACTGTTTGCGTCTCACCAGACAGAGGTAGTACATTATAGGAACTATGCCTCGGCCATCGAACCGCCAAGGGAGGCTAATGGGAGCAAGAGAGGTAACCAGAGAAAAGAGCAGGAGAAGAAACGGGGTAGCAGTCCGGTGGGGATTGGGGATGTGTGGGATGAACTAGAGAATGACTGAGTTCAAAATCAGTGTTGAACCCTCTTCAGTAATTAACAATGTAACAAGTCGCTTCTGGTCACACCAAGGCACCTATACAGTTAAAGACTTTGAACTCATAAGAGTACTGTGGCTGCAGCATATTACTACAAATTAGGGGTGTGCTACACATTCTACGCCTTGGTGCATAATCTGCTGCTTTCAGCAAAAAAATGTTGTTCAGGTTCTACTGGATCAAAGGTGGTTAAAAACAGGTTGTGTATCTGTTTCTTAAGTTTAGTGTTAGAAATGGGGTCTCTAGTTGGCAGTCAGTTTACACCCTGTCCAAGTAGGGACCCTCATCACTCTAGTCAGGGTAAGGGAGATACACAGCTCAGATGACCCCCTGCTAGCCCCCTTGGTAGGTTGGCACAAGCAGTCAGGCTTATCTCAGAGGCAATGTGTAAAGTATTTGCACCAACACACACAGTAACACAGTGAAAACACCACAAAAGGACTCCACACCAGTTTAGAAAAATAGCTAATATTTATCTAAACCAAACATGACCAAAACAAAAAAAACTCCAACATTCACAAGCTAAGATATGAATGTTTATAGTAAAAAAAAAAGTCTTAATCCATAGAAATCAATGGGTGCATTGTTTTAGCACAAAGTACCTGGTAGGCATAAAAAATAAAGCCTACATCGGAAAAGCAAGCGATGCATTGATTCCTTACTCGCAAGTGAGACCATGCATCGATTCTTTCTCCATGGGTAAGCGATGTGTCAGTTTCCGGACCAGCAGCCTTGGGTCCTTGCGGTGATGTTGAAGATTTTGATGCCCAGGAATTTTCAGCCGCGGTGCAGTCGCTGCATCGATTTTTCTGCTGCTTAGCTCCTGTGCATAGATTTTCTCTCTGGTTCTGCCAGATTCTTCTTCCAGGGACTGGATGTGGCATCACTTGGGAAGTCAGGAGGTCTCAGCAAGAGAGCCCAGGTGCAGGCAGATGAAGTCTTTGACTTCCCTGAGACATCTTAACAGGAGGCAAGCTCAGTCCAAACCCTTGGAGAATCTTCACAAGCAGGACACTCTGCAATGGCCAGTCTTTGTCCTCTTTAAGGTAGAAGCAGCAACTGCAGGCTTGCCTAGCAAAGCACACACAGCAAAGGGGTAGTACTCCTCCTGCTCTTCAACTCTTCTCCTTGGCAGAGGTTCCTTTTGATCCAGAAATGTTCTAAAATTCTGGGGTTTGGGGTCCACTACTCATTTCTGCTTTTGAAGTAGGCAGACTTGAAAGGAAGTCTCTGTTGTTCACAAGATCCTTCCTTGCCCATGCTTGACTTCAGAAACATTCCAGGGGACTGGAGACTGCATTGTGTGAGGACAGGCAGAGTCCTTTCAGGTGTAGATACTAGCTCGTCACTCCCCACTCTAGCCCAGGAAGACTCATCAGGATATGTGGGACACACCTCAGCTGCCTTTTTATTACTGTCTAAACGGAATTCACAAACAGCCCAAATGTCAGTCTGACCCAGGCATGGATTCCACAGGCAGGCAGTGGCACAGAATGGTTAAGCAAGAAAATGCAAATGCCCACTTTCTAAAAGTGGCATTTTCAAACAGACAATCTAAAAACCAACTCTACCAAAATATGTTTTTCTAAATTGTGAGTTCTGAGACCTCAAACTCCACATCTCTGTCTGCTCCCAATGGGAAACAGCACTTAAAAGGTATTTAAAGACAATCCCCATGTTAACCTATTGGAGAGAAGTCTTGCTATAGTGAAAACCGACTTTGGCAGTATTTAGCTATCAGGACATGTAAAACACACCAGTACATGTCCTATCTCTTAAATACACTACACGCTGCACATGGGGTTACATAGAGCCTACCTTGGGGGGGACTTACATGTAGTAAAAGGGAAGGTTTGGTCCTGGCAAGTGGGTACACTTGTCAGGTCGCGTTGGCAGTGCAAAACTGCACACACAGACAATGCAGTGACAGGTGTGAGACATTTTTACAGAGCTACTCATGTGGGTGGCACAACCAGTGCTGCAGGCCCACCAGTAGTATTTGATATACAGGCCCTGGGGCACCTCTAGTGCACTTTACTAGGGACTTACTAGTAAATCAAATATGCCAATCAGGGATAATCAATCGTAATCACAATTTATACTGGGAGCACTTGCACTTTAGCACTGGTAAGCAGTGGTAAAGTGCCCTGAGTACCAAAAACCATTAAAAACAAAGTCCAGCACACAGAAAAAAAAATAAAGGAAGCAGTGGGGAAAAGTCAGGGGAAACCACGCCAAGCCTCAGGTCTAACAGTTCTAATTGTTTTACATTAGCTGCAAAGTGTGTGGTTCAGGAGTCCTATATATTTTTGCTTTGGTGCTGTCTTCATGAAAAGTCATTGCTACATACTCTTAAGGTTTATTACGATTAACACCAGTCTCTACCAGTAGAGACCAGGCTGACAACACTGCAGCATATTAGGTGGGGGTTAGGTCCCATGCTCAGGGTCTAACACTTGAAACCATTTTCTTTTATGTTATATTACCATTTTTTGTGTCACTCATGTTCACCGATTACTTAGCACTTCGGTGCAGAGCATCTCTGTGGTCTTGAGTTTGACTGGAGGGTACCCATTGACAGGCCCTTGCACTATTAATCCGGGGTGGTTCCTCCTAAAGAGCAGAAGAGCATCGACCCGCTTGATGTGAGCGCAGCAAGCAAACACAAATAAATAAAATGGCATAATAATGGCATTTTATTTTGCCACCAGCTTGCGCTGTGTACAGCGTGACGGCAGGGTGCAGGGCTTAATCCTGCAGTTGCAGGATGACTGCTGCCCCTTTCAGTGAGCATGTCGGGTTGGCCGGCTGTCTTGCTACGGCAAGTCCGACATGCGCACCGTAGATCCAGCAATCTCAGGGCTATCCAACAGCCGGGGGATTGCTGGCACAGGCCCCCATCCTCAAAATGAGCACTGAGTTAGCCTGCTCCCACCAAGCCTCGAGCTGCTCTCATGCTGAAAATCCAACCAATTCTGGAGCTGCTCTCATGCTGAAAACAGCATGAAAGCAGCTCCAGCATTGGTTGGATTTGCATTCCATTGAGCAGGAAGGAAGTGCTTCCATTCCTGTTTGTGGACGCGGGGGAGAAGTGCTGCACTGAGGGGAGACGCAAATATGGTGAGTTTGAACCCATCGCGCCCTGCCATATTTTAGTCCCGCAGGCTGCCACTGCACATACGTTTAGGTTTTACCCTGTTGATAGGGGCCATTGGGTGGGTGTGGCTCTTGCCACCTGGCTTTCAACCCTTGTGGAGTTGGTGTATGTTAGGTTTGTCTCCTTGGGGTGCATCTCAGTTGATTTGCTGGTCTTATGACCCACTATGTAAGTCCAAATCCCCTGCGGAGTTGTAGCCCGCCAATTGGGGTCTCATCGGACCCCAAATTTACCGGCTGACTACTGCCTTTCCTGTATTTTTGCATGTGGTTATACTTCTAGTGGTGGAACAGTGGTGTGAGCCGATATTAGTCCCTGTGCTGTTGCTCTTTAGCTGGGCATTGAGGTGCATATTAGGAGAGAAATCTGATCTTTTATTTACGTATGGGATTAGCTGCATTACCTAGCTTGGTTAAGGTGCTCAGATCCTTGCTGGGGTTTAGGAAACCGTGGTCGTGGATCGTGCCAATCCCCAAGCAACAGACTGAAAGCGTTAGATCAAACGGAAAAACATATTAGGTTTCTTGACATTGGTATACAGCAGTTATAAGCACACAAAACTGGGAATCAGTGGAGCGCATGTATAGTGAAGTTAGGTGCAAAGTTCTTAGTTATAAAAAGTGAGGGGGCAATTCATAACCCATATCCAATGTAAAGTAGGAAGGGTTGTGCAGAGGGAGCCGTTTTGCTGGGTTGTTGGGCAGAGCAGCTTGATGGAATACTTACTAAAGTTCCTTTCTGAATTTCAGAGGTGATGCTGCAGTCAGGATGTGTGTGGGATGTTCGTTCCTGGGCACATGTATATCGAGAACGTTTGTCTCCTATTTCTTTCCTCATGCTTCTCATGAGTGCGGTGATGCTGTTGTGCCTTAAGTCAATCAATGAAACAAATTTCTTAAGCGCACTACTCACCCGGTAGGGTCTCAAGGTGCTGGGGGGTTGCATTTGACTACTGAGGGGGATAGATTTCGGGGAGGTGGACTCGGGTAGGTCTCTCAGGGTGCTGGAGATTGTGATACCAAAGCCCTTCGTCCAGTCAGGTGGCACTGTGGAATACACCTTCCTGTGAGTCCAGTGTAGGAAACCTTTAATGTGTTTTTATTGTGGACCACAATGATTATTTGCAATAATGTCAGACGTCTTGAAGAAATAGGGCATGGCTTGCTTAAGTTGTGACAACAGGGACCTGTGTGGACTCTTCTTGTTTCTAAGTGGGCCTTGCTTGTCCAGTTGCCCAGTCCTGCCCTCTAGTCAATGAAGGTAATTTTGAGAGCACAAGGACAAACCTTGCAGAGGGCTAAATGTTTATGCACTCATTTTGCGGGTATTGTAAATTGGACCCTTCAATCAATCAATCATTAAATTTATAAAGTGCGCTATGTACCCGTAAGGGTTTCAAGGCGCTGGGGGGGGGGGGGGGGGGGGCTGCTGCTATTGGTCGAAGAGCCAGGTCTTGAGGAGTCTCCTGAAGGTGAGGAGGTCCTGGGTCTGGCGTAGGGTGGTCGGGAGGGAGTTCCAGGTCTTGGCGGCGAGGTAGAAGGATCTGCCGCCGGAGGTCTTGCGTTGGAATCAGGGAACCCTTCAGTGTTGTTTATAGCCAACCCTCAGATCTTACCCGGTTTATTCAGCCTGTTGTTTCCTTTTTGGTAACTACTTCTGTCCCGTTACCCCAAATTGTTGGGATCACACTCAGCAGATTTCATAAGATTTAAAAGGAAAATATGACCTTTTTGGAGAAAAGGGCAACTTGATATGATCACTTCTTCCCTACTGAGCTCTGCTCACATAGGTTTTGGTTGACTCCTAACACTCTCCCCTATCTGAGAATCTTTGATCTGCAGGTAACATCTAGAACATCTCCCCATATTCCAAAACTCAACATACATTATAGCTGCATATCAGCCATGGGGTTTTGGTCTATCATAATATACCAAGACATGTAAAGCATCCCTGTATACATTATTGTGCCTTTAGGCCTGATGTCAGAACTATAGGGGGTCATTACGACCTCCAATGCGGCCGAACTCCTGCCGCGGCAATCAGGAGATCCCTGCTGGGCCGGCGGGCAGAAACCTAGTTTCCGCCCGCCGGCCCAGCGGGGATCTCGGCTGCAACACCGGAGCCGGCTCCAAATGGAGCCGGCGGTGTTGCGGCCGTGCGATGGGTGCAGTTGCACCCGTCGCGCTTTTCACTCTCTGCATAGCATAGAGTGAAAAGCTGCACGGGGCCGTGGCAGGGGGCCCCTGCACTGTCCATGCCAGTGGCATAGGCAGTGCAGGGGCCCCCAGAGGCCCCGTGACTCCCCTTTCCGCCAGCATTTTCATGGCGGTGCAAACCGCCATGAAAAGGCTGGCGGGAGGGGGACTCGTAATCCCCTAGGCACCGGCGGTGCGACCGCGGCGCTTCCGCTGCGGTCGTAATACCAGGGATTTTACCGCCAGCTTGCTGGTGGTGAAATCTGCCAAAACAACCCTGGCAGTCCAAGACCACCAGGGTTGTAATGAGGGCCTTTGTGTTTTAGCATCTCTTTAGGAATCAGTCTGTGTAACCACACCAGCTTCTGATACTTTTTTTTTTGCATGGTGCTCTATGGACCGAGGGGAGGCCATCTCACGCTCCGCTCCTGTTTAGTTACACAGGATAGTAATGATGCTTCTTGTTCAAATATAGCTATATTGAGAAGCTTACTGCTACTTTTATTGCTTCTTCCCACAAGACAGAACTCATAAGGCAAGCTCACCTTCTAGCCACCTTTAGGTTGCTGTGGTTATGAAATGTGCATGCATCGGGGAATGGGGATTGTCCTTGCCTGGCTAGTTCACTGAGTCTCAGAGAAACCCTGCATTCAAGCACATGTTTTATTAGCTTCACCATTTTTAGCCAGTAGGCTTTCTTTCTAGGTGTGGTACTTGCACCACAAACTCCAATACATTTATTACACATTGACCATATCTCAATGCAACTAGACCTGTACTGTGTGTAAAATTAAAGATACATATAGATGCCATGCCACAAACATCACTTCCGGGCCTTTGTTTGTACATTATAGTCGTGGGCTTCTGACGAGAGAGACATCTGTGATGATGTCCTTCAGGAATCCTTTTGTGCACAGGGAGAGAAGCTTATAAGTCCTTCATCAAGACAAGCACCTCCATCAACCGCTCTGTGCCATGACAGACCCCCCTCCCCTTAATCACGTCTTCTTCGAAAGCTCCACCATTTCAGCTCCATTACCTTGTTCCTCAGCATCTCTCCCTGTGACTTCCTGCTCCTCAAAGTTTCCATCCCTTTGCACCTTTCAAGTATTCTGTGCTATCACATACCTTTTCACTCACCATTATTTGACGTGCATCTCTGGCTTTTCAATGATATTAAGCCTCATACATGCTCCCAGAAACATCCATTCGTTTGCTTTCTGTGCAGAGCATCAGCCTCCAAATGTGCCTTTTTTCTGCATGTATTGTAATGGGATAGGTCCCTTAACATCTGGCCTCACCCTTGTTCATGAGTCAACAGGTTCAACAGAAATGTTGTTATTGTTGGAATTTCTTGTGACTATTCACCTACTTTCTTACTAACCCCTTCTCTGCCTTTCATCCTTCAATGCAGTTAGTACCCCCCATTCTTCACACAATTTCTCTAGCTTTCTCACTCTCTTCCTTGGCCTAACTCTTTTTTTCCTTTCTTCTTCAGAAGGGGCACTTTGAGGAGATTGACAAGATTCTTATGAAGCCACCTCTGCGATGCCATAAGACCCAGTCGAGAGAAGACCTATCCAGTGATACTGTCCAGTTAGTCGTGGACACATCATCGTATTATCTTGGGAGCGAGACCAGCGGAGAAGTGGAGGAGGACTACGTCAACCCAGAGATCCCAGGAAGGCAGCTCACATCAGTAAAGGGGTTCACTAGCGAAGAGACTCCACTAGTCCAACTCTGTGTGGGTACTAAAGACGGAAGATCTTCTCAATGGGACATTATATGCCCAGGTCTTGGCCAAAGGTGCACGGGTGTCAACAAAGTTAATCCTGCCATTCTGGGTAGGGAAGAGTATTGTACAGTAAGTATAATGGAAGCTGCTGCTCAGAATTCCCCAAGCTCTGAGAAGTCTTACATGCATGTCACGGATATTGGTGACCATGGGACGGTGAAGCTTAAATCCTGCAATTTCATGGCAGATTACCTCCTGACATCCCTGAGCTGCCAAGGAACTGAGAGACCTAAAACCAGTGAGGACCTCCATGTGGAAAAGGTCCATAGCATATGTGATACAGGAGCGGAGTCTATAGTAACGGGCTATGTAGACTGTTCTAAGATGTCTGACATGCATTCCTGCAGCAGATCCACAAATGACATTTGGTCTACAACCGTGACGGAGGTGAAGCCACTTATTTTAGACTATGTGTCAGTGCAGCAACTGGTTTTTAAACCCAACAGTATTGCAGAAGTGAAGAGAATTGCACCCAAAGTAGTGCAAGAGTATATTGTTGCATAATGTCCATTAAGACTCAAAGACCAAGGTTCGGATGTTCAAACATAAACACTGAGGCCACCATTGAAAGGACAGCTGGATCGTCTTAATGTTCGATGGACTTAGAAGACGAAAAAGCCTCAGGTGACCCTGTCACAGAAGCCTCTTACAGAGAAACCAAAAATGGGAAGAGTTCAACTGACTTGTATATAGGTATACGCGTTTGTATTGGGAGTAGCCAGGTTCATCTAAAATAAGCTATAATAAATGTTACTTCAGGTATTATACATTCTCAGGTCTGTTGTAGAATTTGTGGGCGTTCTTTTAACGCCCTCTGGTGCGGAAAGCACGTTCCATGTGTAGAAGAGTTGGGGAAGGCGCTAGTATTGGTGAAGTAAGGGACAATGTGGTCAGGTGTGGCAATCCCGTGGGCTGAGCCCAGAGAGCGTAGGTGTTGATTAATAGGAAAGACCTTGATTTGAGAACTGCCTTTAGGTGATGTAAAGGTCTGTTCCTCTTACCTAGTGATCTTCCTCAGCGCTGGGAGGCCTTCAGGTAGCCATGCGCTCCTCAAATCCTCAAAACTAAACTAAACAAAGGGTTTGCAAGGGAATCGGAATCTGTAAAAGTTATTTTGGAGGTTGGCTGGAACAGTGTCTACCACAGCAATCCGGGAGGTCAAGAGATGGGTTTCTGAAGGGGTGTCATGAAACAGTTAAAGGAAGGCATTGTCCATTAAAAGCTCTGCTAAGAAAAGATGTGAAGCGAAGGACAGTAGGGTGATGGGCATGAAGATCCAGGGACATTGTGGAGATTGTGATATTCAGAAGCTTCTGAGTAGAGAACACGAGTACTGGTGCGCACAGAAAGATCAGAGGTAACTTACAAATTGAATGTGGAAGAAGGGCCCACTGACGCAGAGAACCAGGTATTTCTCCAGATAAAAGATTTTATACAGGTTTATCTTTCCAGACTGGACCAGAAAATGGACTCCGAAGGAAATGCACAGGGATGATATTGTGTACATTGAATGAGATCTGCAAAATAAAAAAAACTCAGTATGCCATGGAGTGGAAACTGGGGCTGAGATCCAAAGTAAGGAAGTTACAACTATCATACAGCACACACTACTGCAGCCTTGAAATGTGATACTCTTAGTATAAAGTACTCCACTGTGCCTGGAGTGTGGAGCTCCTTAGGATTGTACTTCCTGGTCAGGGCCATATCACTGCTAAGGATTTGTGTTCTTACCTGATGCTGCTCACCAAGATGAGTACCAATGAAGAACACTGTGAGGTTCATGAGGCTCGGTGAAGGAGGCAAGGCCTGGTGGAGCACGTCTGTGATGGGATTCCTGCAGATGCAGTATCTTGTTGTGCAGAATGGCTGTGTGCCTATATTACATACCATATGTAGTAAAGACAGGCCTATGGGACATTGGTTTGGTTCCATTTACCTAAATAAAATGCCTTTGAGGAACCTTGGCATCCTTATAAAGGTGTCCATTAGTACGATAGGAGGTAATATATAGGAAAGCATTTGTGAATACAGCGTGTGGGGGTTACATGGAGGCTAGTGCTTGTGGGTGGCCAGTAGAGGTGTCTGGTGTTGCTGGTTATACAGACCTGTTCATGATTTCTAGAACAGTTTCACTGCTGCAGGTTGAAGACAGATTGATTCTGTACCTCCAGATTACTGATGCAGACATAAAGCTCCAGTCCTGTAGAAGCTTTACATGTGTATGGAGCCCTTCAGGGCAGATGCCCAGATTTACAGCTGACAGATTTGCTAGTCTGATTGATGAAGGAATCAGTGTAATGGTGAGGGAGAATCAAGGACCAGGCCCAGCCCCTGATGTATCTGGCCTTGCATGGGAATGGAGAGGTCTCCAGGGAATGCTGACTGAGTTGTGAAGCAGTGATTCTGAAGGCGCGCCCCAGAGGCCTAAAGTAAAGAATCACGAGCTTGCAAAGGAGGTATTCTACCAAAGCAACTGTGGAAACCTCACCTGAGTGTTCTCAAATTAGATTCCTCAATCACACGGTATGGATGCGAATTGTGGGCAGTGATTGCGAAAAATCGGGACACAATTTCAAGGCGAAAGCTCAGTTTTACAGATCTGTTTGAGGAGGTCAAGCAGTAATAAAATATAGACCGCTGAGGCAGGGACGGGGCAAGGAAGTGTTGGCATAAAATGTTTGCATGTATGTGGGCTTCTTTAAAGATTAAAACAAAAGCAGATGTATGCACATATCGCTTAGCCTGCTTTCCTATCTGATTCCTTTTAGGGAACACGTACCACTGACTACACTCGCCTCATATAAGCTTGAGGGCTAAGACCTTTTCACCATAGTAAACTGCTAGAGTGAATACTCACCAAGTAAACTCAGATAGGGAAATGATAAAGTACTCCTCCAATTGTGAAATGGCATCCAGAACCAAGGATGACACCGAAAGAGAAACCTATCACAGGGACCCAAACAACAGGGAGACACATGCCAGAGAACTCTCTTGCAGGTTAATGCATGCTAGGAATCTACCAACAGGAAAAAAACACTCAAGGTCACCAACCAAGAAGGCAATGGAGTCCTTATTTGAAGAACTAGAATTGCAGCTCCTGTTTCAACACCAGCATACCCTCCAGCTCCAGGGTGAGTTGTGTGCTATACAAATAAACATTTCACATCTCTTAAGAGTTGGCACATCACCCTTACTGATGAGCAGGCTGCATCCACACAACAAATGTGCAGTGGCTTAAAAACATTAAACTATCATGCTGATAGACTCCCTTATAACACTGCATCATCTACCTGCTATTAGAACTGAGCAGCGCCACGGAGACCTGTACGCACCAGTCCATAGGTAGTTCCTCTCATCTCTATTGGCAGCATCATCAAAATCGTTAGGTAATGCAAACTTCACTTCTTTCACCTCCCCCCCCCCCACCGCCCCACCCCCCCCTTCCCTCCGCCCACCTCTCCCATCCCTCACCCGGAATAAATTTATATATATATATATATATATATATTTATTTTACCTACTAGCGGTTGCCATTAGGTAGTTATAGTTAGGAGCATGTTTCTATAGAAAAGGCGTTTTTTGACCCGTCTATATCTTTGCTGCAGTTTGACAAATCTTCTTGAAACTTTCCCAAAAACAAAGTGCCAAGTGATTCTTGTACACAGATTATGCTTTTAATTATTTGGTGTAAATCCGTCCAGTAGTTTTTGTATATCTAGGGCCGCGGATCCTCCCCAACGACTTTGCGAATAATGACGACCTCATGCAGGGAAATGCGCAGCTCTGATTGGCTGCCAACACTTCAAACCAGGAAGTGTTGGAAACTATCTTGGGACTCTGCTTCAGCCGAGTCTCACAAAAATGTTTAAAAAAAAAAAAAAAAAAGACAAGGGGCCAGGGTAGAGTCATCCTGACTCCTCAGCTCTGGTGCTTTTATTTTTATTAATTTTAAAACAAAATTACAAGCCCCTTGATGGGCCAGGTCACAAGGGCATTTACATTTTCTATGTGGGGGAGGGGTGGGCGCCCTGGGGACTGCCACCTCCCTGGGGCCCTTGATGTAAAGAATGGAGGGGACCACCCGTCCCCCTTGCAGCCCGGCACCACCACCTCCCAGGGCACTTAACCAAAATAATGCAGAGAATGTCATGTGCTGCGCGGGGTTGGGTGCTGATAGGGAATAGCTGCAGGGCCTGGCTGCAGGCCAGGTCATGCAGCCAACCCCAGCAGCGCACTGTCGAAGGTTGTGCGTAGTGCCAGGTTGGGTGGTTATAGGGGTTGGTCGCAGGCCCTACGGCTGACCTCAGCTGCACACGGCTGACTGCTGTGCACAGTGGCAGTTGGATTAACGTATAGTAATGAAAATTACTTTACGTTAAAAAAAACATAGAAACTCACTGGAAAAAAAAACAAAGATTACAGGAACATTATAGTTAGGAAATAGAAGTTTCAAAAACAGTAATTCAATTTAAAAAAACAAAGGTTACTGGGACATTATAGTTGGGTTTACATTTCACACATACAAAATCATAGAAATTCAGAAGTTAGTTACCTCTGCTAACTATAACATGCACCCCCTTAATGCACTGCTTATGACCCCACATATTACATCACCCATGATGTGGTCAGTGACATCACTGACATCACTTTTGGCATCATCCACAGAACCACTCACATACCCACTCATACTCCATACAATCTCTCGTGCATCCACACACAGCCACTCACATACTCATTCACAGACACATAAAACTACTAACACGGACCCACTCTCTCACACAACTGACCACTCACTCACCCATACAGTACTAACCCAGCTATCCACACACTCATACAGCTATTCACACCTACTCACAGACCCATACAGCCACTCACACATCCACTCATACACCCATGTAACCACTTACACACCCACACACTCAGCCAGTCACTGACACAGCCACTCACCGATAGTCACTTACCCAACCATTTACTCACACATGCAACCACTCACACCCACTCACCTGTACAGGCACTCACACACCCACTCACCATAACAGCTACTCACACATCCACTCACTCTCCCATACAGTCACTGACACAGCCAATGACTTATGCATACAGCTACTCATACACCCATACAGTTGCTGATTCACCAGCTCAATCACAGATACCGTCACTAACCCACCCAGTCACTCACCCATGCATGCAATCACACACCCACTTAGTCACCCGTAGAGCTACTCACACCTACTCACTCAATCAGTGGAGCCACTTACACAGCCAGTTACTCACCCATACAGCTACTTACACATCCAGTCACTCTCCTATATAGCAAATGTCTCGACCACTCACTCAACCATAGACCCACTCACACACCCATACAACTAATTACACTCACTGGATGATCTCATCAGTGATGACTATAACTACTGAATTTCTATGGTTTTGTACGTGTGAAATGTGAGCCCAACTATAACATCCCTGTAACCTTTAGTTTATTTACTGAGAATATTTTTATATATATATATATATATATATCAACTATCTTCAAACTTGGCCCGTCAGTCCTTTGCGCCTTGATCACAAAGTTGGTCAATACATTACTCCAAGTAGATAATGCCCCAAGCAGTGTGTGTATGTATGTATATATATGTGTGTGTATGTGTATATATATATATATATATATGTGTGTATATATATATATAATAATATACCATTCTGACCCCTAAATTGAAGAAGCACAAAGCTGACCCTGATAACTTGTGGAATAACAGAACCCTCTCTGGACTGCCCAGTGCAGACATGGTGCTTTGAACAGTAGCAGCAATGCAATTGTTCTTATCTTGAACTAAATGTCTGTCTCCTGTATGATGTCCCATGAACAACTCATCCTCAAAAGGCAATGAAAAAGCATTCTGCATCAGAGAGAAACTCCACTCCTCCGAGCGCTAAGCTGTACCATCAAGTTGGGACTACTTAGACCTGCTGGTGCCATGCGGCTACACACAAATATTCAACGTACTTTCTGATGTTATACAAAATGTGCTCATACCGATCTGACACCTCTGACCCTCACCTGCAGGCCACCTCATAACATGAGCGTATTCACTAGTTCCATTGCCACACTGACAAGGACATGGAGATTCCAATTGCTTTTCCATATGTGAATCAGCTCCCAGGTCGAGCTTCACTGGCATCAATGCTCTACTGATCACCATGTGATTGCATGCATGGAACTGGCTTTGAGTAAACGTGCATAAAACTGAGCCTCAACTACTTACTGTTTGGCTGCCACCAATCTTCGTTCCATATCCACCGTCTATCACAAAAAGTTCAAAACCTTGGGAGTCATTTTTGAGTATGGCCATTTGTCCTTACAAGTGAATGCAACAGTGAAGAATGCTTTCCAGCCTCTGTAACTGAACCGCTGGATGTGGCCTCTGCTGCTTCCCTTCTAGTGCAGCCGCTTGATCCCTCGTGATTCTCGCCATGCACCGATAATTACTGTATCAACATCTAAGTGGATCTTTATAGCCAAGGTAACTGGAATATTAGAAAAAGTCCAGAAGATGCAGCTAACCTCGTCTCTTTTTCTAGATCATCTCATCTCCTTTATTCTGAAGACTCTGCTCTGGTTTCTATTAAGCCAACATCCAAGTTGGAAGTCCTCTGCCTAGTGCACATGGTAGGAAACAATAAGGTTCTGCGTCACTTTTCCAACTTGTTCGAATCCAAGACAACCTTAGAACACTAATTAGTACCAGCTCCCTATTGAACCGAGTAAGCCTTAAGAGATTCTGACTCGGTCCAGGAGGTACCAGTTCACCACAAGAAATGTATAAAAATGATGCACAGTGATTCATGTTACTGAACAGCTTTCGTAATATATTGCCTAAAGTGGTGTATGTGTAACAGGTGATTTCAAAGAGAAACTATAACATAGTCAATGTTTTAGTAGGTGGCAGAGGTCCCAGGAGCAATGTTTATCTACTGTAGCAAATCTTGCATGTGCCCATACTGTAACTCTGTGCTGAACCCTTTGGGCTGTTCTTAGGGTTGGATTGTATGAGGACCCATGTGTGATCTGCCCCAATGTCCACCAGCCCACCATGGTTTTGTTTGTGTTCAGTATGGTTAGTCCAGCCTTGTTAAGCACCTACCTTTCCTTAAACCCTAGCTAATGTGGGCATTTTAATGTTTCATCCTGGTTGTTATGGCCAGTCTGCTAGTTTTGTTTCTCAGTCTACTGGTTGTGTTCCTCTAATGCATAATGTAAGACATTAGTTTATTGTGAAGGATGTGAGCCTTGCATGAGTTATAATTCCACAATTGTCTGTTTACTTGGAACCAAGTACCCCACTGCAGCACTTCACTCTGCGAGAGTAGCTACGCACAGCAGCCCAAGGCCTACTCAGGGAAGGAAGTGTGCACTAGAAATCACAATTCATTGACACAACAGCACTCAATAAATTGTCCAGTCATTGTTTTTCCTTTTACAAAAGGAGAAGTATTTTACTACACACACTACTAAATACTATGCATTCAATTACAAATATCTCATCAGGTAGATGGAGATAACATTGACACTTGTGTCCTATTACACAGCTAGTGGGTCCTAATCACAATACCCCCACCCATGCCAGATGCACCATCACAATATAAAGGGGTGTCATCAGGCCTACAGGCTCTTTCAATGGTGACCACATTGATATATCGAAGGCAGGCCTACTCTCCCTGGGTATCACCCCAGTCATATATAATGCGGCCAAACTCATTTTGTCAAGGGTTCGCCACAATAATGTGTGTAAGGCAGCCCTCTGGCTTTGTCCGCATACCACAATAATATATATAAGGCAGGCCTACTGATGATGTCAAGGAGCCACCAGATTTATACCAAAGCTACATGTTATACTTTGCCAATATACCATTATTGGCAACCATTTTTGTATCATACAGCACTGATTATATAAGCATTAAAGTGTTCTTCAACAATATTGTAAATAAAACATTTGTACTCAAACAACTATAAAATGTAAGTTTTTCTTCATTTGTTTCAGGCCATGTAATGCAACCATGAGCCCAACCGCTTAAGGTCCTCACACTTCCAAGTTGAAGAGCAAAAGCTTCAAGTTGGGGAGTGCTTGAAAACAACTATAACCTCTCTTGGGGTCATGCTTACTTAGGGTTCAGGAGACTTGGGGCTATTTTGATACGTTCGTTGTGGGGGCTGCTGAACTCCTGCAGCTCAAATCCCCCACCCCCCCCACCCCCCCCCCCCCCCCCCAAACACTCCATTATACACATCAGTGGTGCCCCTGTCCATTTTGGGGCACCACAGAAGCCAAACAAATATGCAAATTAGTCCATCTGGGGCATTATGGGATATTCCATGCCGGCATTTAAGAATAAATGAGCAGCTTTGCCTGCTCTGCTCACTTTGGAAAAAAACAGCCTTGCGCTGTAGTATTTCTTTTTGCTTCTTTTTGTTTTTCGGTGCCACAGTTCCACCCAGGCAACCCACAGTTTTTCACTTATTGGGGGCTGCAAGAAGAGCCCTTTGGCATGCGTGACCTTGCCGGCTCACCATGGCCAGCTCCCGTGTTGTGCAGGAACCAACATTTGCTTTGTGCTCCCTCTGGGTGGGAGCAGTTTCTTCTCTAGGCTCCTCCCTAACGCCGAAGTAAGACAGAGTCCCAGGCAAGAAGGTGAGAGGTCGTTGCACCCGGCTCTGTAGCTGGGCCTGCTTTCTTTCTTGTCCCAGGGTATGGGGTCCCTGGGGCATTCTTGCGTTGGGCCACATGGGATAAGATCTTCTGGGCCGAAGTCTGTCTCGGGGTGTGGGGCCCCAATAACACTCCTCTCCGCAGAAAGTTTAACAATGGACTGGGCCCTGGCCTACCCTGGGTGGGGTATTTCTCTTGCAGTACAGTGAAACCCCATGCTGCCATTTTCAGAGTTATTTCTTTTTATAACAGCAGATTTTTGAAAATGCATAACTCAAGTCCTGTTAGACTGTTCTTCACCATCTTGTGCTCATTTTGCTCCTGGTGGGCAGCCCTACCGACCAGAAGCATTTCTCCTCTGCCTGGCTCCTGGTGCTCCTCCCCTCCTGGTGGGGACATCATGCACAACCTGTCCACTATCAGCCTGCAGAACACTCCTTCCCACCCCCCGGGCCCCAGAGCTTCCTGGCTGTCTTGTGTGTTGCAGAGCACTGTGGGTGAAGGGGGGGTATGTATGGACTTCAAGTGATTCTCCGCAGTAGTCCTCCTGGACATTTCACGTTAGCACATCCGTTTATCTCCCTATACTGAGAGGCAATTTTAACAGTTTTAATGAATGCCTCAATATAATGGTATAAACAGATGTACTAAAGTGAAACGCTCCGCATGTTAAAAGCATACAAGTGAGGTGCCCTGACATTTTCAAATTCCGCCATCACCACTGGTTGGGAGGCCTCTGCCCCTCTGCTAGGAAGCAGAGTCCTTACCCTGGCTCACGAGGTTGGAACAAAGGCCTGGAGCCTGATTATGAACTGAGGAAGGAAAATATGGCAATTGCTGAAGTCCCATAAGATGTAGATATAGGGGGTTATTCCAACTTTGGAGGAAGTGGTAATCCGTCCCAAAAGTGACGGTAAAGTGACGGATATACCACCAGCCGTATTACAAGTCCATTATATCCAATGGAACTCGTAATACGGCTGGTGGTAAATCCGTCACATTTGGGACGGATTACCACCTCCTCCAAAGTTGGAATAACCCCCATAGTGTGTTAAAAACCTGCAAATTCAAACTCGGCGTGCATGTTTTGCCCCAATTTCACACTTTGCTGAACTGTGTACAATTAAGTGGATCGAAACTGTACTTTAGAGCAGATTTTGCCTATATAAATAATACAGTGAGAGCACTACAGATTTCCCAGAAAGCACAATAAACCTATCTATGAATGCCCACTAATATGATAAGGCCTACCCCAGGTCAGCACCCATCCCTGCAGAGTCCTTTCTGCGGCAGGCTGCACAGTTACCAGGCTGTGCAGAGCAGTAGTCTCACACATGCAGCCTGCATGCATGCAACCAGCTCAGTGCCCCTTACCGTAGCTGTGCAGGGGCCTTATCTTAAAAGATGCAGACTGGTAGTTAACATGCTCCTTCCAATTACCATGATTATACTGTGAGTGAGACGCGGGTAGTGAGAGTCGCTCACAGTGAAACAAAATGTTAAACAGGTAGTAAAAAGTGAAAGCTCCTGGTGGACCAAATGGGAGGACCTAGTTTGCTACTAGTTAGCTCTGATTCAGGAATGTTAAAGAAGGAATGCTTTCCCATTCAGGCTTCCATTTGAAATACCAGTGTCAGCTTCTGAAAACACATTTACTTTCTGAGGAAAATGAGTTAAAATTTAGAAAGCTGTGTAAGTCTTCCCTACTGCTTATTTCAGTTTACTAACTGATCTGAAGAAAAAGCTGTGCTGTTCTTACTAACACCAAAATTCCCCATCAGATATTTTTATTTATATGTATAGGGTATTTCTATAGCAGAAACATAGGTAAAACGCAGGGGAGTGCTTGACAGGGGCGAAAAACTAGTGATAGGAGAAGAAGTTGGCTTATGGATGTTGAATGTATTGGGATGTAGTGTTGTTGAAATAGGTGAGTTCCTAAATTGGAGAAAAGGTTGATGGCCTAAATTGGGTTTTAGCAGTTATTCCACATCTTGGGTTCATAAATACAAAGGGCCTGCTTCCTTGTTGTTTTTAGGGTCGAGCCTGCGCTAGCATGAGCTTCCATATGCGTATTGCTTGCGAGACGCCGTAGTAGTTAGAAAAGGGCTCTGAGCCCCGTCCATGTCACGTCAGTGTCCTTCATTGGTTCGTAGGCTTGCCTTTTAAAATCTGCTTGCTTTCATTAGTGGATGGCATGCATACGTCATGCCTTTTCTGGTGGTTAGCCCTCCTCGAACGCAGCGACCAAGTCCTGAAAACATACGAGGTTTGCTATTTTCGGTCCGGTTTGTGGACTACTTTTTCTCTTTTTTCGCAGCACGATCTCACTGGGCAGAAGTCGAGTGCTTTGCAGGACATCGACAGGTTTCATTACGAGTGAACTGTATCAGCGCAATCGTGCTCTTTTTTTCCATTTAATGAGGCAAGAAAAGTCCAGTTGGGAGTTTACAACTGCTAATCTCTCTAACTCGGAGAAATGCGAGACCAGTTGCATTGCAAATGCTTGTTTTTCATATTTTAGTGCCTGATTATGACCTTGGCGGATGGGATACTCTGTCACAAACGTGACGGATATACCGCCCTCTGTTTTACAAGTTCCATAAAATATAATTGAACTTGTAATATGGCGGACAGGATAGCCGTCATGTCTGTGATGGAGTATCCCATCCGCCAAGGTCATAATCAGGCCCTTAGTCTGCAGTCTGGTGTCCTGGCTAGAGGTGTGGGGAGAAACCACTAAAGATGGTGAGCTTGTAAGATAAGTGGGAGTGTTGGTTATGGTGGCTTTGTAAATTGTGCCTCTGGGTTTAATGTAAAGATAGTACAGGATGGCAAGGGGAGCCAATGGCGTTTCATCAGGATGGGGGTGATATGACCATATTTCTTCAGGCCTTGAATGAGGCGTGGTATGTTTAGAAATTTACAAACGCACCTAACATATATAAAGCTATGTAGCATAAACCAACATTTAGGGATTCAGTCTCACAGTATAAACGCAAAGCAAGGCTTGTTCACTTATGAGGTGGACTAGTGAAAATTAGAGGCATAGAGATTACTGTAAAGGGTGAGGTGTGACGTACCTGTGTCAATCCATTATTCATTCAGTTCTATTCCGTCTTTAGTGTATGCTCGTCTGCAAAGCTGGGCTCAGCAGGGTCGGAATGGAAATGGTAAATGATGGGATATAACCACTCCCAAGAACAACACTAGATGAATGGCACATGCCCCTTCTATATTTTTTACCATCTATATGACATACCAGTCTTGATCTGAGGTTATAATAAATCCTCCCTGCTTAGTTATCTCACTAACGGTAGGCATATTTGATTTTTATTTTGTAGAGCGCAACACATGCCCGTCGGCGACTGGGCGCTACCATCTACCTGAAGGCTGAAACTGCCTATAGTTGAAGCTACATGGGAACAGTAAACCGGCAAATTTGAAAATGTGTTCTAAAAATCCGTAGATTAGGCCGACTACTCAAATGCCACAGCATTTGATTCCAGTGAAGGCTATACATGAGAAGCTTCTACCACCCCAAGAGGCTCTAATAATTTTTGGAACCGTCAACTTCTTGGATATTGTTGAACGATTTGGGGTGTACCAGGTGATTTTCTTCTTGAAAAAGACCGGGCTGTGGTGATTGAGGGCTTTATGTGTGATGCAAAGCGCTTTAAAAGCTACTCTTTTTGACGGGAAGTCAATATAGTTCTTCTATAGCCTTCAAGACTGGTTCACACTTCCTAATGTTCATAAGGAGCTGGACTGCTGCGTTTTGTAGCTTCTGAAGTGTTGTTTTTTAGGATGCCTGGCTATTCACCAGTATATAGGGTGTTACAATAGTCCAGCTTTGCTAGAACGAGAGTGTTATTGACTGTTTTCTGCAGATCAAGAGGTAGAAAGGGAAACATTTTCTTCAATATTTTTAAATTGAAGAAACAAGAAGATGCTAGTTGACTTGTCTAAACTGTAAAAGGGAGGTTAACATAAAAAATGATTTCCATGTTTCTTTCTTTCAATACTGGGGTAGGGAGAAAACTGAGGGAGTGAGGCCACCAAGAGTGATTCCAAAAGGACTATCCTGTCCAAAAAGGAGCACCCTTTACACATATGAGGTACAGAAGCAAAGCATGAGTGATGACCATTTTAAAGACAAGGTGCACTTCAAACCAAAAATTCTTTCAAAGCGCATCCTTGTATTTACAAGATGGGCAGATGATGGGGGCTCTTTACAAATCAGTCACACAGAAGAATTGAGCAAGTGCTCCTTCACTTCCAATATTTTCTAGGATAAACCTTGTTTTTTTGCATATATTGTTGTATTAGTGAACTTGATGAACTTGGCCTCTCCTTTTCTCCATGGTGTCAGCAGCTTGTAGCGATGTTCAAATGTCTTGGATCAGCAACTAAGGTGAGACCTGTGGCTTTTCAATCACTGTTATACAGACCTAAGTTATATTATATACATGCACAATATAATAGATATATATTTTTCATTGAAAACAAAAAGGTTAAATTGACATTATAGCTTGGTGTTGAAATAAGATTAAAACTAATGTTTAAAAACAAAAAAAACACTGAGATTCACCAGTTACAGTTTACTCAACTAACTATAACTTGCACACCGCCATGCAGTCCACCATTGATGATCACTTTTTACATTTCAAATCTCAATTAACATGAAATCAACATTTTGGGAACTCCCTTTTTATTTGGGCCCTACTTAGCAGATCACTGGTTTGCTGTTTTTTTTTTTTTTTAAGTTTCGTGTAGATTTGTCAAACATTGCCAACGTTATTAGCAAGGCAAAAATTCTTTCTATGGAAAATCTGACCAAATTGTGGCTACACAGTGGCAATAAGATGGATAGATAGATATGATCAAGGCAATACCATTTCAGTCTTGGAGTGGTGTATAAATTATGCAAAAAAGGAAGCAGGGAACTCTGCGTATTTCCCAAGTTTACACTCTGAATCAGCTTAAGTCCATGTTGGCTTGGATTGTATTTTAGTAATCCAAAGCTTTACTACGGAGCCTTGAGTAGTAAAAAGCTTTTGTTATTTTTCAGACAGGCATTGATGACACTTGCTAATTTTATGCTTAAAGACTTTGCTGTAAAAATGGCAAAAAGGCGAAGGGCATCAAGATGGCGGTCGCACTCTAAGAATGCTCCTGGACCCCTCCGTCATCCGTCCTCACAGCCATCGATGTCCTTGATAGTGCCTTGATTAGTCCTCCACGCTGTTCCCTACTTGAGCCCTATGGTGTAAAGGACTTTTTCAGCAGGGTTACCCATTTTACAGATTTCTGTTGGAGGGACATGCAGCCGAGTCAAAATGGCGGACAGCGCACTTTGGGGGCTCCTCTGAGTTGGGGGAGGCTCTGCAAAGTGGAACAACACAATACTGAGTTGTGGCGATTGGACCCTACCGAGGCACAAGTGTTGCGGACACCCTGGGGATCCTCTCTTTTCGCACCACCCACCGCTCATGGCCTACGGAGCGGACCTGGAGCTTTACTAGTGAGTGCGGCCTGTGATTGCACCCAGCTCCCCCTGGCGCAACATCACCAGTTACCACCCAGGACCGTGGGATGGAGGGGAGCTCCAAGGCTGCTGTACACCTCCCCTGCCTATAATTGTCAATCTACCCATTTTGGTGACCACTGGCTACCCGGGCTGCCTCCTGCCTGCATCCCAGGATATGTCTGAGGTGCACATCCTATTGTAGAGAAGGAGTTGCTGGGGCCCCGGGTGGGGAGAAGACCCTCACTGAGCCCCTGCTGGACCACTGGGTTCCTGGAGGGGACGCAGGAGGCCGGGAGACCAGGGCCGTCCATGAAGTGGTGAGGAGACCTAACAGAGAAATCATGGGATATTTCTAACTCACTTCAACCCACGCCATCGTCACTTCAGACACCACCAACTCATCCGAGGTGCAAAAAGAACCACCTTCAAAGACCGAATCAACAACCACGCACACAGCCACAAGGAGCTCTTCAAAGTCGTGAAGGAACTCTCCAACCCCAGCTCCAATGCCAACAACATCCCAAGACCTCTGCGACTCCCTAGCCGCCTACTTCCACCACAAGATTGCAGACATCCACGACAGCTTCAGCACCCAAACCCCACTCCCCCCCAACCCGTCCCAGAGAGCTGGAAACACGCAGAGATCAACGCTCTCCTCAAAAAACCCAGGGCGGATCCAAAGGACCTCAATACCTTCCGGCCTATCTCCCTGCTCCCCTTCCCAGCAAACGCCATTGAGAAGGGTGTCACCAGACAATCAACCCGCTTCCTTGAGGAGAACCGCACCCTGGACCCTTCCCAATCCGGATTCCGCAGCAACCACAGCACCGAAACTGCCCTCATCGCCGCCACCGACTACATCAGAACTATACTGGACAGTGGTGAAACCGCAGCCCTTATTCTCCTGGACATCTTGGCCGCGCTCAACACTGTCTGCCACCACACCCTATGCTCACGCCTCAGCAGTGCTGGAATCCATGACAGAGCCCTGGACTGGGTCACCTCCTTTCTCACTGGCAGGACCCAGAGAGTCCGCCTCCCCCATTTTGCTCGGAGGCCACCGAAGTCATCTGCAGCGTACCGCAGGGTTCGTCCCTTAGCCCGACCCTCTTCAACGTCTACATGGCCCGCTCGCTAACATCACCCAATCCCAATCCCACAACCTCAACATCATCTCATAGGCCGACGACACCCAGCTGATCCTCTCCCTCACCAAGGACTCCGCCAAGATCTACCTCCATGAAGGAATAAAGGCCATCGCCGAAGAGCAGCTGCCTCAAACTCAATTCCGACAAGATGGAAGTCCTTATCTTGGGCTCCACCTCCTCCGCATGGGATGACTCCTGGTAGCCTGCCACTCTCAGAACCACTCTGACTCCCACCCAGCACGCATGCAACCTAGGATTCATCTTGGACCCCTCACTATCCATGATCCAGCAAGTCAACGCCATCTCCTCCTCCTGCTTCAACTCCCTCCGCATGCTCTGAAAGATCTACAGCTGGATACCCACCGAAACCAGAAGAACAGTCACCCAGGCCCTTGTAAGCAGCAAGCTGGACTACGGCAATGCCCTCTATGAAGGAACCACAGCCAAACTCCAGAAGAGGCTGCAACGCATCCAGAACACCTCCGCACGCCTCATCCTCGACATCCCCTGCCACTGCCACATCACAGACCACCTGAAAAACCTGCACTGGCTCCCAGTAAACAAGAGAATCACCTTCAAACTCTGCACCCACGCTCAAAGCACTGCACAACACCAGACCAGAATACCTCAACAGACGACTCTCCTTCTACACCCCGACCCGGCATCTCCGCTCCACCGACCTCGCCCTTGCAACCGTCCCACGCATCCGCAGAACTACAACCGGCAGTAGATCATTCTCGCACCTCGCCGCCAAAACGTGGAACAATCTTCCCACCCACCTGTGCCAGACCATAGACCTCCTTACCTTCAGGAAACTTCTCAAGACCTGGCTGTTCGAGCAGTAGCAGCACCTCCCCCCCACCCTTCTCCCCCCCACCCTTCTCCCCCCTCCCCTCTTCAGCGCCTTGAGACCCTCATGGGTGAGTAGTGCGCTTTACAAATTCCTGATTGTTTGATTCACAAAGTGAATATGGGTCTCAATGAGTCCCTGGTGCCTGGGTGCTGAATGGACAAGGTACATTTAATCCTCTATTGCTGGGAAGAGAGACTTCCCTAGTGTCGTCAGCTGCAAACCTCTGACAGCCTGAATTGGTAATGAGACAAATTCTTCTGTGAGGCCCAAGCTGAATGGTTAGTCGAGTAGGTGGTGGAAAGCCACAAGTGCACACCCCCGGATCACTCCTGGGACACCCCACAGGGGAAAACACTCAATTAGTGAAACACGATATATACTTACGTGGAGACCGCACCTTCTAGGCCCGGATTGACTACCTACCCTGTAACCTTTATTGAGTGGCTGCACACTCTGTGGCTGGTGAGGGCATTGTCTCACACCTACCACCCACTCAGGGTATGGAACTGACCCTAAGACTCACTGCCACCATCAGATGTGACTGCACAATCATTGACAACAGTCCTTAGGGACTACCTACCCTCTCTAGTGCCTGCCGAGTTACTCTACAGGAGGATCGGAGGCCGAGGATCTTGAGGCTTGACATTCATCATCCGAGAACTACCCTTTCCTCGACTGCTTGGCTGCTCGTGCTGCCACAAACATGTGGCAAGTGGGCCACGGCCCCGGGGAGGAGGAACATCGTCGGCTATGGGCAAGGACACATCAGCCTGTTCGACATCTGCGCAAACTTGCATGAACCAATAAACCACTAGCCCTGTTACCGGTGTTGTTGAAGAAAGCACAGAGGAGAAAAGCCTATACTCCCACCAGCTACCTTGTCCCCATCCTCCAAGCTATTCAATTCTCTCATTCGGCAGTGTAACCTAAAATACGCAAAGTATGAGAGGATGTGGCCTTACTTTGACAAGATCTTCGAAATGCTGCAGCTAGATCACAGAAGCTGAGCCCCGAATCTCTACAGTGGAGGATGATGTCTCAACTCTTAAAACTCAAAGGACAAGCCTGCTTGCGTGTGCAGACGAACGCCATTGTCGTGCTAAAGATGCAGAAAACTGATCTTGGCGAAACAACATACATGTGATTGACATACCTGAAGGGAAGAAACACAGCAAGCTGCTGACTTTTTGAAAGCCTGGATTAAAGGCTGATGCCATCTGACCAGCTGTTGCCCTGGTTTGCATTTGAGCAAGCCCACCGCACCATTACTCCTAAGCCATCACCTGGTGTGCCTCCTAGACCGATGATTACTTGCATCCTAAACTTCCAAAACAGGGACACTGGTCTTCTTGAGGCCTGTAATTGTTCGTACCTTCGCTGTGGCTATGCCAAGGTCCTCCTTTTTCCAGACTATACTTGTGAGGTCCAACAGCAAAGATGCTCTTACATGGAGGTCAAGCAAAAACTGAAGGCAATGGGACTCCAATATTGCCTCCTTTTCCCTGCAAGGCTTAGAGTGGTGATCCACGCAAATAAAACTATTTTTTGGACTCCGTAGATCTGGCTGGGCAGTGGCTCAAAGAGGAAAACTCCTACCGAAACCCTGCAGGGACCTCCACATGAACCTCGGATGGCCCAGTGGCAGCCACCAATGGATCAAAGCCTAGGACTCAGTGACGTCAGACCCGCTTGTGGCAGTGACACCATGGCCCAGGTTCTGACTCCTCCTTGCGGTCTCCCTGACCCTAGGGTGGCCCTCCATCTTTATCACTGAGCCAACAAATTCCTAGTGTGGAAGATCGTCGAACACTCTGTAGGGCCGTCCCCACTGGGAAACCGCAGGCATCACTAGACTGCGACGATGACTCTGATCTTTCTCACAGCCCTACATTATAATCATCCGGCAATAATCCATCGGAGAGGGTGCTAAGGACAATTTCTATCTGCAAATTCCCCTTTTGTCAAATTCACTTCAATGTCTGATATTTATTCTTCAAACAGAAGGGGTCCACCACTCTCCCCTGTTTCCTGTGTTACAGTTTTCAAGGGGGGGGGGGGGGCAACAGATGCTTCTGGGAGGGGAAGTATGGAGTGGGTGCTGGTAATATTTTACTTTGTGTTATTGGTACAACCTTATACGTTAACTGCTCTCTTAGGACTTGGTTACATACAGGCGCACTATACATGTATCCTATTTCACAGCATAAGTTCTGGATGGCACAGGATGACACGCAATACTGTTTTATCAACCACTTGCTGGATGAGTAGAGATATCTCATACCGCCCCTCTCTGCATCACTACAATTTGCAACACCTCCACCATGTCTACCTTCTGAGCCCCTTCTTGGAATGTTAATGGACTGAAGTGAAACGTACAGCAGTTCTCTGTTTTACACACTGACAGTCTCCAGAAGTTCTACTGCTCCAGGAGACTTACCTCCTGGGCAACTGCTGCCCATTCCTAGCATGTAAAGGACACAATAGCGTCTATCATATAGGACATACCAGGGGCTCCATAGGGGTGGCCATAATGCTCTGAAGGTCCTTTCCCATGGTGGTCTCCCACGAAGTGAGAATTCCCACCCCTCCATCCCCCCTCCCCCAAAGTCGCTACCTAGTCCTCACTGGCACGCTCGAGCGATGCACCGTTAATCTTGTGAATATATATGCTCCTCCATTGGCCCTTTATACCTTCCTCCAGGACCTCTCTGCACGGCTTAGATCTTCCACAGGGTCTGACCTTGATAGGGGGCCTCTGGACCCCCTTCCACATCCTAGCAAACTAACGCTCATCACCTTTCTTACTGGGACACCTCCCTTGGCTTGTGTGATGTGTGGCAGACATGGCACCCAAGACAGTCACAATTCACACACACCTCTGCAGCACATCCCACTCATTCACTCATAGATTTGATTTTTATGCAGGCGCTGGATTGCTGTTGCGTCACCCAGATCCAAACCTTACAGAGAGGCATTTCTGATCATGCTCCGATCCTCCTTCACCTCGGCTCCCCAAGGTACGGCTTGCGCCCGATAAGGCATCTTAATGCATGGTACTTACAGGACAAAACGTATGCCCATGCAGTCCATGTAGAACTCCAGAGTTATTTTAGCACCAATGAGGGCTTAGTCTCGTCTGCTGGACCCTTATGGGCTGCCAGTAAGCCAACCCTGCGAAGATTTGCCAAAAGTTATCTTCGTGCACGCGAACGGACCCGCCTGCTATAAATCACTGAGGCGCATGCCCTTCGTCTGGAAACCAGTCTCGCTGAGGACTCGGGTGAGGACACAGTCCGCAAACTTGATCTTCTAAGAGATGAAATACACCACCAATCTCTTGAGGCAGCCAAGCATATATGGCGAGCCACCACGGCCAACATATATGGATGGCGAGATAACTGTTGTACTGGCTCATCTCCAACCATCAAACTACTGGGATTGTGCCTGAAATTGTAGATGACGAGGGCAACTATTATTGTAAACTATATGCGGCCTCACAAAAGGGAGCTATAGACTACTCTTTGCAATTCCTCGCAGATTTAACCTCTCCCTGGACTATCCCAGACAGAGGCTCAGATATTAGATGAACCTCCTACAGACTTAGAAATGGCCTAAGCTTTATCCATGATGACCTCTGGGAAGACCCCCCTGGTCCCGATGGTTTTCCAACTGAATAATACACCACCTTCGGAGAAATTCTAGTTCCTAGATTATTGGCCCTCTACACCCAATCTAGACACTGCAACCGTTGTGATGATACCAAAAACACAACCTCACTCTACCTCTTGCGCAGCCTACTGTCCTATATTCCTTACTAACTGCAAAGTTAAAATATTTGCCACCATATTAGCCTCTCGGCTTAAACGAGTCCTTCCCACCCTGATAGAACCAGATCAATCCGTCCTAATGCCATCCTGAAGTACAAGGCACTGCATCCGACGTCTACACGTGGTCCTTGCCCACTGACATCGCCTCACAGCTGACCTAGCACTTCTTTTCCTTGATTTTCAGAAGGCGTTTGACATGGTGGACTGAGGCTATCTGAGAGCAGTTTTTTCATGCGTTACGGGCTGGGACCCCAATTTTGCAATCTTGTCCAGGCCCTTTATTCCAATCCTACAGCACAGGTACAAATTAACGGGATCCTATTGTGCAACTTCCCTATCAGACGGCCCCTGTCCCCTCATCTCTTCTTGCTCATGATGAAGCCGTTAGCACATCTGATCCGTGGTGATGCCCACATCCAAGGTTGGAACTGTGGGGAGAGAAGTGAAGATTGCATTGCTCTATATGTAGATGTCGTCCTCCTCAGCTTGGCAAACCCTGCCATCATGGATCCCCGATGCCTTCACATCCTTTGATGTTTTGGAGAGGCCTTGGGCCTCCAAATTGACCCCTCCAAATCAGTGCTGATGCCCTTAGCCCACTCCATGGAGTGCTTGTATGGGCAAACTGATATTCCTATCCATAGGCTTAGCATCAAGTACCTGGGCCTCTGGGTGACTTTACACCCTAAACTCTCTTGGAACCTAAACCTAGAACCACTGATAAAGGAAACCAAACAGGATCTCACTAAGTGGCAATCGCTCCCACTAAACATGATGGGCCTTATAGCTCTCTATAAAATGATAATCTTGCCACGGTTTCTTTGTGTTCCAGAATACTTCACTCACTATACTACAAATGTGGTTCTGACTTCAAGAAAGGATCGCAACCTTTTTCCAGTGGCGAGGCGCTCGATCCCGACTTGTCCTTAAAACCTGCCAGCGTTCCCCATCTGAGGGAGGCCTAGGAATGACCAACTTGTACCTATAATACTTGGCCTCCCACCTTCTCATGATATACAACTGGTTCAATAGTGGATGGGTAGGCCCTGCTTACTGCTTAGAGCTGTCCCTCATGGGTTTCTCCTGAGTCCTACCTCTATTATATGGCTCCCTGATTCCTTAGCTTACTGCCCCATCATCAAACTATTCCTGTCCACCGGGAGAGCTGCCCAATAACATTCAATGGATGAAGAAACACACACAACAAACTCCCCTCTGGCACAACGCTGGCTTAGAGAATCCATGAAGTGACAGGACTTTGAGAAATGGGACCTTACGGACTGTCACACCTAGGAGATGAGGTTGCTTTAAGACCTTCAACAT
The DNA here is from genome assembly GCF_031143425.1 of Pleurodeles waltl. Lineage (NCBI taxonomy): Eukaryota > Metazoa > Chordata > Amphibia > Caudata > Salamandridae > Pleurodeles > Pleurodeles waltl. Next base: position 1,500,227,939 of record NC_090447.1, read on the forward strand.
GACTATTCACTCACAGCCACACCATTTTTGTAGATATCTGCAATTACGTCATGCCCTTCACACTCATCTCTCCCATACTGATCCCTTTCCTGAATTCAGCCCCCTGGAAGCCAAACTCCTCGTGGGGGCAGTAGGCAGAGGAAAGATGTCACAAATTTACCAAACACTTACCATGAATACCCCAAGTGATTTAGGCCACCTCAGAACCCGCTGGGAGAACTGGATAGGCCCCTTTGAAGATGACAATTGGAGGGATGCCTTAATGACACCTGGAACCTTACTATCTGTACCCATTTGCAACTGATTCAATCTTAATACCTGCATGGGGTGTACCTCTCCCCCATAGACTTCACCAGGCGTGTCTCCTCTCGGAGTCCAGTTGCCCCCGTTGTGGTGCTACCACGGCTGATTTTTACCACATGGTTTGGGTATGTCCTCAGATTCAAAATTGTTGGTCTGATATAACAGATGAACTCAATGAAATAGTGGGGTGGGAGGTTCCCCATCCCCTCTGGGGATCTTGCTGGGGGTCCAGGAGTGTATGGGTGGCACGAGAGCTGACAGGGCATTCTTGGGATTGATTGCTGAGCAGGACATTGCTGTCCATTGGAAGACTCATGCCCCTCCCACTATCTCACAGTGGCACTGGGAAGTTGATGGTGTGCCCATCAGGAGAGGTCGGTCTATGAAGTCAGGGTTTACCCCCGCAAACATAATCGAGTGTGGGTGGAATGGTTGGGGTAAAGTCCATAAGGCTGTATCCATTGAGGGAGATGGTAGACTATCTGGTAATGTCATATGTGTTATCTGATGACTTGTATAATCTTACGATGAACAGTAACAGCTGTGTGCCAAGTGAGACCTGTGGATGTCTTTGCTACCATGATGAAAACTTAATAAAGTTGGTTAAAAAAAAAACTGAATTGACAAAAAGGCTATGCAACTTTCTTGCTCAACATGGATGGCAATGTTCTAACCCTAGGCTTAAAAAAAAAAATATATGAAAATATGAATAATATTAAAAAGCTAATAAGATAAAGAAATAACTAAACGAAAAAAATCAATTAAGGAATTGATGGAATAATTTGAATAAGGTAGAAGAATTTAGACAGTAGTGTAAATATAGGTGGGATGTTAGAAAATGTATGACAATTTTGACATAGGCCTTGTAATTCAGAGAAAGAAGTCAAATTGTTTCTGATAGAATGATATTCTTAGTTGGATTTTGAGTATATTTGTTGAATGGTTTATCATTGTGTTGAATTGTATCCTTTTTTCGTGAATTTATTTTTGTATTGATTGACTGAACATGGTAAGAAATAGTGTAGAGACTTTAACATGCAACGTACATTTCTCTAAGGAGGAGCTTGTTAGTATTTCTTCCATGTTTAGTAAATTAAAGGGTATATCATACTGGGACAAGAGTGGGGGCATTTGTAATAACTGAGGCTTTTGAAGAAGACCGTTTGGTTGAAACGTGTTAGCCACTGAAAGCAAGCTTCTTCTGTTGAACATCATGAATTAAAGACTACTGTTGTTTGGAGTGCCGCCTGGATTTCCTTTTCATTAATAATGATTTACGGGTCCTGTGCCCGTAGCAGTGCACCGACCTCGTTTGGGGGAACCAGGAAGAACAGCAGGGAGTGTTTGGACAAGTGTTGTCACAATTTCCCTGATTCCGCCGCTCGCTCCGTGTAACACGGCGGGAACAGCCGGTTTGTAATTTGGAGGGAAGAGCAGAGGTTCCGCTCCGCACGCAGTGAGCAGCAGACAATTAACTGACATTTTGGGTAGTCCACAGTGAAAGAGACATTTTTCCTTCGTTTGGTGAGCTAAACAATTCTATATTTTTTGGTTGGCAAGTCATTAGAAGTCGTCGGACATCATAACGGAATGTGACACAGACGCCGTCTTTAATAGTAACTTGCAATATTGTAACACTGACTGAAAGCAGTGCCCGGCTTTTGGAGGAAAGCGATGGGGTTCCGGGCGTAAGCATTTCGAGTGTTGGTTTTAAATACGTTGCAGCTGCTGCATCAAAAGTGACACATTAAAAGAAAAATTTTTCTTCATGTGGTGAGTTAAACAATTCCATATTTTGTGGCTGGCAAGTTACTATTAGGTGTCGGACATTAGAACGGAATATGAAATGAATGCCGCTTTTAAAGTAACTCGCAACATTGTAACACTGATTGAAATTACCGCGCGGCTTGCGGAGGAACGTGATGGCGTCCAGGGTGTGAGCAGTTCAAGTGTTGGGTTCGAATATGGTGTCGCCGCTGCATCAAAAGTGATTTATAACATTGTGTTGGCTATCGCCCGGTCCTTTAAGAAAAACAATACCGTTTTGAATGAAGTCAACTTACTCACAGCAGGGTTTCGGCAAGTTACAAGCGAAGTCAACATTGCTTTAATGTCATTATTTTTTCTTATGCTACCTGACGGCTTTGAATGAGAGGAAAGAACATTTCTCTGTTTGGGAATCAGATTAATGCCCTTGTATCGCTGAGGGAGTAGCCGAGGGTCATCCCTGGAAACGACCTGAAAATTTGAATAAGAAGGTTACTGTTATCGGAGCTCTTTTTGAACTCGACAGATACACACAACCTAGAGTCAACTTAAAAGTGAAGTGCTGCCAGACTAATTTTTCCATAATGAATGAAGCAATAGGTTGGAGGTTGCGCGCAATCTTTTTGGTGAAAGCATTTCAAGTGCAGGATCAGAGATTAATATTCCAGGAGAAACTGCAACTGAGGGCGTCTTACCGCTAAAACAACATCTGTGGAATTTGGAAAAACTTTGTAAAAGGGAGATTAATATGAGTTGGGAGGTTATTTCACTTAACAATTATATAGAGGTGGGCCGGGTCCCACGTGGTAATAACCCCCACGTACGCAAATCCACATCCCAAACTCTTGGGGTCGGCCTTAATGGCATCCACGTGTAAAAACATGCTGGAACTTCTGTCAAAATATGCGGCAATAGAGCTGAGTAAAATTAGTGAAGAGATTAAGATTGCCCGCTCTGCCTTGGACAACAACTCAGCGCAGGATGAAATAAAAAGCTTTTATAAAGAAATAGAGGTATGACTTACAAAATATGAGGAGCACATAAAGTCAAAAAATAAAAATAAATTTTTGAGGGATAAAATTTGACTATGCTACAGGTGGTATACTAACCTTCAGCAGAATGTTTGATTTGGTGAGGAGGGACTTTCGACAAAGAGAGTCCTTGCGGCAACAAGAAATACTTTAATCTGAGTCAAGTGTGGAAAATATCTCGGATATTGAGGAACAACCGGGGACCAGTGGTACTTTGGGACAACCCTTTACCACATTGGAGGAATATAGTTTTTTTTTACAATTAAATCAACGCCCGCCAAGGAAACCCACGAGAGGAAGGGGAGAAGGCAGAGACACAAAAAGAAGTGGAGAGGGGGAATGGCAGCAAGAAAACGAGAAATCATTTGGGAGAAACACTCGACAAAGCAGGAGAAAGAAATAATGCTTGAAAAAAGCCCACTGTACTTAACATTTCCTCACATGTACTTACACAGGATGAACATACTGTACTGGAATTCGGATTATCTTTTTGCCCAGTGGCTAATTTTAATTATACTAAAATTCATATTGATTTGTTCCATTTTGTGAGGAAACTTAAGTTACCGAAAATCTTTACACAGCAGACGAATATCTACTCCCCACCGTGTATTGCAAACAACACTGAGGACACGGATGCGTCCTCTGAACTAACTATAGGTGACTTTGATGGATTACTGTCCCTTTATGAATTGGAGACGGGGGAGGCCTTGGGATACAGAGATGGATCTATTGAGAGATATGCAGTGGACAACAAGTGATACGAGTGGGAGTAAGTTCAAGCCTACGTCAAGATGTAATCCCAGAACATCCCATGATAATATTGACACTTTCCACGAGGCAGTGACCTTTGACCTGATCGAAATATGGAAAACTAGCAGGACAAGGTTTGCCAATAATTTAACACTGGGACGGAGAACTGCCTTGGTTTCACTTAGTAAGGCAACTTCCTTTGTGATTAAACCAGCTGACAAAGGTGGTAATATGGTATTACGGGATTTGACAAATTATCAAAAGGAAGCAAGAAGACCATTATCACTCTCGGGATGCTAGCCTATCGGACATCAGTCATTTCATTCCAGGACTTGTTAATGGAAAACTACAATTTGGGTTTATTGACAGATGATGAGTTAAGATTTTTAACAGTGAAAAAGCCGGTTGCGCCTTGCTTTTACATGTTGGCAAAGATTCATAAGGACATTGATAACCCTCCGGGATACCAACAGTATCAGCAAGGGGTAGTCTCTTGGAAAATGCTTCAATTTATCTTGATCACTTTATTCGCCCGTATGTATTCAATTTAGCATCATATTGTAGAGATAGTAAAGATTTCATTACAAAGATACAGAGTATACCATGGAAGGCTGATTACATCATGGCCACAATAGATGTGGTGTCTCTGTACACCTGTATCCCACATGATTTAGGCATTCAAGCCTGTGAGCACTTTTTTAGGGACAACCCCATAAGAGTTTGAGCACTCTAAATTACTTCTGAAAATATTGAGGTTTTGCCTGGAAAACAATTTTTTTCTTATTTGAAGATCAATGGTATAGGCAGATTATGGGGACTACGATGGGAAGTTCCTTTGCTCTGAGCTATGCTTGTCTTCTTATGGGATGGTGGGAGACCAGACTGGTGATGACAGAGGAAAATGAAAAATGGTGCAGACATATAATTTTTTGGACGAGATACATTGACGATATCTTTATGATCTGGGATGGCCCGGAGCAAACCTTGAAAGATTTTTTTAAATCGGCTTCCTAATAATAATTGCCACCTACAATTTACACAAAAATTCCATAGACAAGTCATGGAGTTTCTTGATGTAGAAGTGGAAATTGAGGGCAATACGTTACAAACTAAACTGTTTAGAAAGAGCACGGCGGGAATCAGTATTTTACATGCCCTTAGTCACCATCCACCAAGTTTAAAATGGAGCATACCATATGGGGAGTTATTACGAGCCAAAATGAACTGTAGTACACAAAGGAGTTTCCAGAGTGAACAAAGTGACATGATCAAGAGGTTTCAATTTAGGGGTTATCCGAATCAGGTAACTCACAATGCGTGCCAGAAGGTGACCGAAGTGCAGAGAGATGCCCTCCTGATTACAAATAAGAAAAGGAAAGAACAGGACAACACCTTGAGATTTATTACAACTTATAATGTGTACTCACACCAGGTCAGGAAGGTTTTAATTAAATATTGGCATCTAATAAAAGCAGACAGAGTGATTGGTCAAATAGTTACTCCTAATCCACAACTCACATGTAGGAAAAGTAGTTCTTTACAGGACATGTTGGTACACAGTTATCAGATACGAAATCGGGAGACTTTTCTTGGAAAACAACAAGGTTTTTATGAGTGTATGAAATGTAAAGCCTGTAAGAACAGTCCAAACTGTAAAGAGTATGAATTACCTACAGGAGAGTTAGCTAGGATCAAGAAGTTTTTGAATTGCAACACTAAGTTTGCTATTTATGTAATAAGATGTCCATGTGGTCTACAATATGTGGGTAGCACAATCTTTCCTTTAAAGAAACGGATTCTGGAACATTGGCAAGCTATTAGAAAGAGTGATGTAACATATCCGGTAGCACGTCATTGTTATTTGGTACATGAAGGAAAGGTTGAGAATATGGTGTTTTTTGGAATTGACAAGGTATTATCACCACCTAGAGGGGGTGACAGGGAACGAACTTTGAGAAGGATGGAATCTGAATATATAATTTGATTAAATAGTAGACACCCATGGGTCTCAACAAGGATGAGGAACTCTTTGTACATTTGGGCTAAATCTATAGTTCTGGATTTGCCTAGAGAATGCTTTTATTGTGGTTCAAAGAAGGAAAAGGTTTAGAATCTAGAAAGAAGATGATGATCTGTTTTTGGATCTTTAATTTGTAATTTTGTTATTCAGCCCCACTCACAGTATGATTGGATGTGAATGGCCACTTAGCCAGTATAAGATGTTGCAAAAAAAAAAAAAGAATTTGAAGAAATTAGAAAAATAGAAAAATATGAAAAGATGAATAATATTAAAAAGCTAATAAGATAACAAAGTAATAATGAAACAAAAAAACAATTATGGAATTGATGGAATAATTTGAATAAGGTAGAATAATTTAGACAGTAGTGTATATATAGGTGGGATGTTAGAAAATGTATGACAATTTTGACATAGGCCTTGTAATTTAGAGAGAAAAGTAAAATTGTTTCTGATGGAAGAATAATATTCTTGGTTGGATTTTGAGTATCTTTGTGGAATGGTTTATAATTGTGTTGAATTGTATCCTTTTTTCATGAATTTATTTTTGTATTGATTGACTGAACATGGTAAGAAATAGTGTAAAGACTTTAACATGCAATGTAAATTTCTCTAAGGAGGAGCTTGTTAGTATTTCTTCCATGTTTAGTAAACTGAAGGGTATATCATACTGGGACAAGAGCGGGGGAATTTGTAATAACTGAGGCTTTTGAAGAAGACCGTTTGGTTGAAACGCGTTAGCCGCTGAAAGCAAGCTTTTTCTGTTGACCATTATGTTGAACATCATGAATTAAAGACTACAGTTGTTTGGAGTGCCGCCTGGATTTCCTTTTCATTAATAATAGGATTTACGGGTCCTGTGCCCGTAGCAGTGCACCGACCTTGTTTGGTGGAACCAGGAAGAACAGCAGGGAGTGTTTGGACGAGCGTTTTATTTATTTATTTTTATATATATATATATATATATATATATATATATATAAGTGAGTGGGTCTGTGAGTGGGTGCGTAAGTATCTGAATGGGTGTGTGGGTGGGAGGAAGATTGAAAGAGAGAGCGAGACAGTTTTTTTTAGGTTTTGATGTATGATATACATACAATGAGGTATTTCTGCATAATTTGAAAAGAAAATGTATTTGTCATTTAAAAAGAGTAAGATCACCTTTCAGTATGAGCCTTAACCATTTGCAGTTGAAAGAAAAATGAAAGAAGGGAAATGACTACCCCTGGATTTGAACCCTGAGCTCTTAGTGTGAAGGTCTGCGAACTTCACCATTACGAGAATTATTATTATTATTATTTATTTTTTTTTTACTTTTCCATTTTTTAACCCTTTATGGGCTATCTGGGACCAAAGGGAGAGCCTGAAGGCCTCCCCTGCTGATTATTATTATTTTTTCATTATTTTTATCCCTTTATGGGCTATCTGCGACTGCGGGGGGAACCTCAAGGCCTCCTATGCAGTCTCATTGCTCCAGCAAGCAGGGAGCTGCTAGTAATAGCAGCTCCCTGCTTGCTGGAGCAATGTTTTCATCAGTCTTCCCTGCACACCCTGGGACATAGCAGGAGCCGGCCCTGGGGAGGGTGGTCCCCAGGGGCAATCAGCGGCTGCTTGAGGGGGACCGCGCGGCCCCCTTTCAACGTGGAAGAAGCCCCAGGGAGGTGGTGGTCCCCGGGGCTGTGGGGGCAGGGGCCATGCACCCCCATGTTTTAATTGTTTAGAGCTCTGGGGAGGTGGTGGTCCACAGGGCTGTGGGGGGAGCACACACCCCCCTGCACATAAGTTAAAGATAGCCCCGGGGAGGTGGTGGTCCCCAGGCTGCAGGACGGTCAGGTGGCCCCCGGATTAATCTTGCTTAAAGTCCCGGGGAGGTTGCGGTACCTGGTACTTTGGGGGAGCCAGACATGCCTCCCCAACAGAAATAAAACAATTAGACCCAGGGAGGTGGTGGTCCCCGAGGCATGGGAGCCATGCGGCCCCTCTGCCCATATTTCCTGCATCGCACCAGGGAGGTGGCCCCCGTTAGAAATAAACAATGCCCCCGGGACTCAAAAAAGCCGAAGCAAGCGCGGGAGCCCGTGCTTTGTGTGTTTTTTTATTTATTTACAGCAGGTCTGCCATGAACCCTGCCATAAATTTAAAAAAATGCTTTTTAGCACTGGAGGGTGTCACTCTGGGACCCCACCACCACAGCCCAGGGGTCTGTACCCAGGCCCCTTTTCTTTTTGTTTTTACTTTTTTGTCAGGGACTCAGCTCAAGCAGAGTCCCAACATGGCTGCCAACACTTCCTTGTTGAAGTGTTGGAAGCCAATCAAATCTCAGCACGAGATCAGGAGGGGTTGTGAATCCTTCACGTCCCTATACATACACATTTGGATTTTCTTTCATTACTCAAAAACTACTGAAGGGATTTACACCAAATAACAAAATGGGCTATTTCTGTGCCATGAGCTACATTTCTGCCAAATTTTCTCGAATTCCATCCAGGGGTTTGGAGCTATCGCTGTTAAATTTTTCCCATGGGAATTAACATTGGAAACACTCTAAATTTCACCCCCCTTTATCTCAGCCCCTGCTTGATGGATCACCTCAAAACTTTCCAGACAGCAGTTCACGTGGCTGTTAAATGTGTTGGGAAATTTTCGTGAAGATTTGTCAAGCGGCTAGAGATCTATGTAGTAAAAAAACTGCTTTTTTAATGGAAACTAGTTCCTAACTACCACTAGGTTTTCTATATATATACATATATATATATATCAGTGGCGGCTGGTGTCTGTTGAAAATAGTGGGGCATACCTAGGATACTTGCTTACCCCGGTATTTACATAGCATGCGCTTAACGTGAGCACTTGTTACATTTACATGTGCTCATGTTAAGCGCTCCCATACTGTAAGAGATGGAGTTTGCGTTATGTAAAAACCAGGGGAGAAAACAATAGACGTGTAGCGGCTACACGATGCTTCTAATGGCCTTGTCACATCAAAAATGTCACACTTCTGATGTCACAAGGCCATAAGAAGCATGCGGGTGCTACACATTTCTGTCACTTTTCCCCCGGTTTTTATGTAGTGCTTCTCACAGTATGGAAGCACTTAACATGAGCACTAGTTACATTTACTTTACATCTGTAAATGGTGCTCATGTTAAGTGCTCCCATACTGTGAGAGATCGAGTTTGCGCTATGTAATTTTGTTTTTCCCTCTGTATTTACATAGCGCGAACTCCAGCACGGCTAGCAGAGCTCAGGCAGTTCCAGTTGCAAGTCCAGGGAGCAGGTCAGCCGGGCAGGTGCAGAGCTTGTTATGTCCTTGTAGCTCAGAACAGGAGGTCAGTCAGTTTACCCTTGGAGTCACTTCAGCCTGGGATTTAAGCTGCAGGTCCAGTCTTCCTTCTAAGCAAGCAGGGCGGACGTCAAGCAGAAGGGCAGCAGGGTGTCCTTCTTCTGTAGAATTAACAGGTCCAGAAGTGTGCTGAAGTGGGAATGAGGGTACCCTTTGTATACCTGGTGCCCACTTTGAAGTGTTGGAAGCTCCTGGAGCTTCCCCTTACAGAGATTCTGGAATTTCCTGCCTCCCTGTCCTGCTCCATGTCTGTCTGGAGGCACAATAGCCACATGTGAAGCACCTTGTGTGTGAGCTGCTCCTGTGCCTTTGAAGTGCAAGTGTGGTAGATGACAACTCCACCTCCCCCAGTCTTGGCAGAGATGGCTTATCCTGCCAACATCTAGCCCCCATATTTGATGCTGTCTGGGAGGAATACACAAAGGCCAACTACCAACTACACCTAGTTGTGTCCCAGGAACAGGCTGCAGGTACCAAATAGTTAGGACAAGAGAATGCCAACCTTGTAAAAGTGGCATTTTCAGAATTGTGACTTCAAATCTGACTTAACCATTAAAGAGGGTTTTAAACTACCATTCCTCAGACACCATACATGACCTTCCTACCTGCTTCTAATCAAAAGGTATCACTTATTAATATTATGGGGCTTATTTACAAACCTGTGGCACAGGGCAGCGCAGTAAGTGACCTTGCTGCACTGACCTACACCAGAGGCAAAGGGCAGAAATTTGCTTTATCTGCAAAATGTAGCACATTTCTGTCCTCTCACCCTGCACTGCCACACAATGGGCTGAGTAGTGCCAATGCAGGAACCCCAAAACCATGATGCAAGGATGCCTGCATCGCAGACAGAATTGTTTTTGTGCAGTAAGATACAACTCCCTGCACAAAAAGAGTCCATGGAGGTTTTTTTTCTCTCTTTTTATGTGTGCTGCCGAATTCAGCACACATAGAAAGAGGAAAAAACGAGGAGAAATAAAGATATTTCGCCTTGTTGTGCCTCCCTTGGGGAGGCATAAGAATTTGATGCATTCCCAGGTTTACAATGCCTCGTAAATCTGGAAATGCACTGGGTGTTGCATGGGAAGACTCACCGCAATGCCAATAGAAAGCCTCCCTGATGCATTGTAAGTCAATGCAACAATTTGTGTTGCATTGCTTTACTCCAGATCTACAAGGCCACGAAAAGCCACGCAAAGTGGCTTTGCATGGCCTTGTAGATATGTGCCTGCACAGTGCACCGCCGGTGAGTCACAAAAAGCGACACACTAGTGGCGCACAGGGCTTGTAAACAAGCCTCTATATGTAAAAAGGTAGCCCAATGTTATCCTTTGGGAGAGGTAGGCCTTGCAATTTTGAAAAACAAATGTGAGAGCTTTGTCATTACCAGGCCATGTAAAACTTAAAAGTTAACGGTTTGTCTACATTTTTAAATACAACTTGCACTGCCCTATGGACTGTTTAGGGCCACCCTTGTTGCGTAAGTTACAACTTGGGTGTTACTCTACAAAGGGTGCGTTCCCACCCACAGGTGGACTTAGTTCAGTGCACCAGCGATTAATGTGAAGGACAGGTAATTGTAGTGAAGTCAAGTTAAGTCATGCTTTAATTCGACCATTGGTCATAAAAGGTCACATATAAAATAAAAAGAAAGTGCATTCATTGTCATTGTGCTCTCGAAGTGACTTAAGATAAGATTTAGGATAAAAATAACTTTTCTAAAACCTTCGGATACTAACAATAAAAGACGATCATAGGCGATAGTCTGCAATAATCCAGCAATGTTCCCAATACATAATTCGACATTTAGATTCCAGGATTTCTAAAGCATCTTTATCAAAATGAGAGAATAATTTAGTTGTTTAAAAGTTATCAAAATAGTTAAAAGATAGTTACAGATTCAAATTTCCCAACTAACACCATCGTCAATATAAAAACCAGACGGCCCAGCCCAAGGTTTAAAGTGCTAGGTTGGCACAGTTTGTAATAATTTAGCAGTGGCGGCCCGTCCTTTAGGGCAGAGGGGCCACTCCCCCCACCTTTTGCCCCTCATGAAGAGTGTCTGTCAGGCTGAACAAAGGTCAGCCTGACAGACACTCTCCATGTTCAGCTCAGGCAGCCAGGAGCAGACATGCGCGATTTGCGCACACTCCTGGCTGCCTGAGCTGAACTTTGCTGGGCTGAGGAGGTCACAGCTCCTATGGGCGTGACCTCCTCGGTTCAGCAAAGGTGCCTTGAGGCCCTCCCCTGGGTGACGAGGAAAGCGTCACCCATTGACATTCTCCCTGGGCGCTTCAGATTTAAGCCCTGAAGTGCCCAGAGCGAGTGTCAATCAGTGACACTTCGTCACAGAGTGGGGTGGGGTTAGCAGTCTCACTGACCCCATCCCACTCTGTGACGAGGCTGGGACTGCTGCCTTCCCTCATTGGCTGACCTAATCTCAGCCAATGAGGGAAGGCAGCAGTCCCAACCCTCCTGGGAACTGGAGGCTGAAGGTAAGTGTGTGTGTGTGTGTGTGTGTGTGTGTGTGTGTGTGTATATATGGGTGTGATGTTTTAAATTGAATGTTTTGCGCGTGCATGTTTGAGTTTTATGAGTGTTAATGGATGTGCGTCCATGTGTGTGTGAAAGAATGAGTGTGTGCGATCTTTTTAAATGAATGTTTGGTGCGTGCGTGCATGTTTGAATGGTTTGAGTGTTGTTAATGGATGTGCGTGCGTGTCTGTGTGTGAAAGAATGAGTGTGTGTGTGTATCCCACCCGCCCCCCTCCCTCCTAAAGCTGCCGGCTGCTACTGTAATTTAGATGACATGATTTGACAAAAAGAATCTTCTGCCTGCACGGTCATAAAAGCTAGTTTTGAACACGGTCGAATCATTATAGACACATGCACGGTGTAATGAAAACTTATATCATAACTTAAAACAATTATCAAGTTTGTATTAAATTGGCACAGAAATCAGACAGATACATAAAAATAGCTTTTTACAGCTGACGCACGTGAAAAAAATAGCAAAAACAGAGGAAGACTGTCTGCGTGTTACCTAAAAGAGATCTATTCCAAGGACCTGCCCAGACCACATGGTCAAATTAATTTTGCATGAGGTGCGGGCTAGGCACTAGGACCTGGCACTGTGATAGCCCTAAAGCGAAAGGACAAAGCTGCTGACCGATATTTGGTAACCGCACTTATTACTAAAGTGGAGAGGGCATATTTGCAAATTCTATGAGCATCTGCACGATCATACAAGAGAAGAGCCTTACACAATGGGATGATCCATCTTTCCCTTGGGCTCTTGTATAGGGGACAAAAGAAAAGCACATGTTCAGTTGACTCCACACATCGATTACAATTTATACATTTGTCGGCCTCAGAACTATTCTGCGACCAACGGGCAGTAAAACTTTTAACTGGCAAGGTGCCATATCTAAACTGGAGGAATAGAGCACAAGTGCGTGCAGCTATTGGGAGATCTTGGAATTGCTTGGGACATGGCTCCTGTTTAACGAGCAGGAATTCTGATGTTAAACGACCCACCCTGTTACTGTGGAGAATCTGTTCATTAGCCTTCTCCCAATATCTCAATTTGACCAATGGGATACCATTAGCTGGGACCAACTTGGGCCTCTCCCAAAATTGGAGGAAGCCCAGATCGTCCCAGACTGATTTCATCTCCCTCAGCCGTCTGACCTTTTCCCAGTTGCTTTGGTTCCTTGTAAGGTCTTTGATAGCCTCGCAAAATGGTTCTAATTCCTCTGTTTTCCAGAGGCGGATCCAATATAAAAGCGGCCTCAAACCTGCTATGTCTTTGATGCTGTTCATCCCGAGATCATGTCTGAGAGGGATCATCGGGGTACCTTTCCCTATCCTGACTATGTGCCTGATGAAGTTGTTTTCTTTAATGTGTAGTACATCCTGTTCTCTTTGGAAGCCCCATAGCTCTGTGCCATACAGTGCAGCTTTGTAGATTACTGTAATGGGATTTAGTTGGGGGCTAACTACCCCCCACTGAGGGCCAGATGGAGCAATTTCCGAATTGCAAATTCGGATGCAGAACGGTGTCTCAGACACCGTCTGCGAATCGCTGTGGGGTCGCAAAGACCCACCTCATTAATATTAATGAGGTGGGTCGCATTTTGCGACCCCCATAGCGATTCCCTGCACTCACAGGGATGGTGGCCTGCTGGAGACAGCAGACCTCCATGTCTGTGATGGATTTTTGAATAAAGTAGTTTTTTTTTTGTATTGCAGCCCGTTTTCCTTAAAGTAAACGAGTTGCAATACAAAAAAATAACGAAACCATTTGTTTTCGTTTTTTCAGAGAAGGCAGTGGTCCATTGGACCACTGCCTTCTCTGAAAAAAATTTTTGGGCAACATTCACAAAGGGGACGGGGTCCCATGGGGACCCCTTCCCTTTTGCGAATGGGTTACCACCAGTGTGACACTGGTGGTAACTGCGAATTGCTTTGCGACCGCGGTCACAAAGCAATTTAGCATTGCGGTGCGAGTCGCAAATAGGAAGGGGATACCCCTTCCTATTTGCGAGTCGCATTCCCATTTTGCGAGTCGGTACCGACTCGCGAAATGGGAATGAGCATTGTGATACGCATTTTGCATGGCACAAACTGCGATTTTCGCAGTTTGCACCATGCAAAATGCTACCTACATCTGGCCCTATATCCCATATGAGACCGTCTCTGGGAGAATCTATGGCAATAATCTGGGCGAATGACCTCTCTCTCCCATTGAACAAGTGATAGTCCTTATATTCTAAATCTTATCACCTATTGGAGTTACTGACAGTGCAGGAATGTCTTACATAGAATATGTGCATCAAGGTGTGCATGTCTGCTGTTTCTTTATGGGCATATAGGGAAAAAGTGTGTCAATTCAGACTATACTATTTTGATTAAATACCTATATTAGTTGTTAGTTATCCTTGACGTCATAGGAAGTCAACATTTGACCCAATTAAATGTTGCCTTAGATGTTATACCTATGTTATTGACCAAAAAACTTGACGAGATTGCGCTTCCTACAAGGATAAGCTCCGCCATGTTAAAAGGCGGATGTGGTAATGATTCTGCAAAAACAGGGATCATTGCGATGTCCTGTGTTCAAGATGGAGAAGTTGGCTGCATCCATGAGCTATGATGGAGTCAGGGCCTATTGAAGATGGAGTCAGACCTTAGGGTCTTCACATCACCCTAAGGGTGACTTATGTATTAAAAAGGAAGGTTTAGGCCAGGCAAAAGGCTTATTTTGCCAGGTTGAAATGGTCGTTTAAAACTGTACACACAGGCTGTAATGGCAGTCTGGGACATGTCTTAAAGGCTACTTAAGTGGGTGGCACAATCAGTGCTGCAGGCGCACTAGTAGCGTTAAGTTTACAGGCCCTGAGCACCTGTAGTACCACTTTACTAAAGACTTATAAGTAAATTACATGTGCCAATTGGGTGTAAGCCAGTTTTACCAACTTTAAAGTAGAAAGCACAAGCACCTTAGCAGTGGTTAGCAGTATTAAAGTGCACAGAGTCCTAAAGCCAACAAATATTGATTCAGTAAACAGTTGGGGGGTGGGGAGCTTGCCGCCTTCTGTGCGTGGACAGGGAAGAAGGACTATGATTCTGGCTTCATGGAGAGTTCTCACTGCGCGTTTGCTCTGGATTAGAGTCATGGATTTTTTTTTCCAGAAAAAGGGGATCACCACACCAAGGAGTCAGCTGGTCTTCTGACCTCACTGTAACTGTAGGAAAGTCAGGAGGAAGCCCTGTGTGGTGACTTACTCTCAAATCAGGTTAAGATGGCCAGTACACAGCTGCTGAACTGGGGCTGGAGAGCAAAGATGTTGTAGAGTGCAGACCAGGCAAACCCCAGGGAAAGCATGAGCAATTATTCAAGGCCAGAGGCCCAGCACCTCAGGAGACTCCAAAAAGCGAAAAGTACAGGCAGAGAAGGCCCTCTCAAAAGACAGGTTAAACAAAGTCTTACTTGTTCTGTAGGTTTCAGATACAGTCCCATGCACCTGTGACAGCGTTAGGTATTCCAGAGAGGAATGATAGAGAGGAATGGCAGTGTGTCGGAGTCCTCCATCTTGCGCTATGTTTGGAGGAGGCTTGTTCTTAAGAACTGTTATCACTTCTGACTGTTACCTTCTATTTGCACTGATCTCTATCTTTTGCACTAAATGAGAGCCGGCGCCAGAAATTTGCTCATTACATTTTTACAAAAAGAAATACTTTGATTCTGCTGCTATTTTTTGAAATTCTATTTTTTGCTGCTAAAAATTTGAATATGAGTTTTTAAAATAAGGAAATTCTCTTTTATTGTGTGGGTACGGAGTAAGTGATAGGGTTTTTCTGTTTGGGACACAGAGTAATGGCATCTTGTGTTGGGCATGCTCTAGTGATTCTATACCCTAAGGAGGAGGCTTCTCCCATCAAATCATAGCCGCAGCGGACGTGCTCAGTGGATGCGCCTAAGGCAGACTTGTCAGATGATCAGTGGCGTAACTTGTCCTTATGCTGGTCTTACAGAAGAGGCTTCGTCCTAGAAGACCTACACTTGAGTGGAACTCATACGTATGAGAAGGAGAGATTCATTAGGCCCAGTCTTGTTAAACTGTGGTGGTCCCATGTCATGTGCCAGTTGCAAGCAGAGTTTTTTCCCCATGGAACCGCTTGGTTACGAATAGGGTTGCCCCCAGTAAAAGCTAAAGGGCACCAAAGGCAGTGTTCTTTTACACAAACATGCACTAGACCTATTTGACTTGTTAAGATGAGACTCTGGATGTGTTTTTCCTGACTGAGACGTGGATGGATGAGGATGTTTGTCCTGATTTGCACTTTGCTGTTCCTGAGTCCTGTGTTTGTGAGCATGTACGCAGGATGGGAGGAAGAGGTGAGGGTGGCTCTGGCCTACAAAAGCACGTATAACTGTGAGACCTTTCAACCTGATGGGATAATAGGAGCTGAAGCTTTGGGCTTCAACCTAGCCAAGGATGGCCAACACTACTTTTATGAGGTTTTGGTTTACCGCCCCTGTGTTATGCTGGAGATTTTATTGCATCCCTTGATCAAGTTCTAGCCCCGAACTGCATCTCCTGTGCTAATTTCAACTTACTTGGTGATTTTCATATCCAGTTGGATGGGGCAGAGGATCCCCTAACGATGCCCTTGACAGATACTTTAGCTTCTTTTAATTTAGTAGGAGTCGGGCACTAGGACCGCTGATGAGGCTAGCCATGCTATCGATGGCATGTTCTCACGCAAAGCTGTCGACTTTTTTTGGCTCCTTCCGGGAAGGAGGTGGCAACATCTTTTGGGAAGTGCAGGTCTGGGTCCCTTACGGATCACATACCTCTGCACATCTTGAAGTCCATTTTGAATATTGTTGCTCCGGTCTATCAGGAGCTATTTTGCATTTCCCTCCAGTCAGGTGTTTCACCAGATAGCTGGAAAAGAGATAAGCTGATCCTGTTACTAAGAGAGGCCAGTGCCGATCCAGAACCATTGGAGAATTTCAGACCAGTTTCTCTGCTTCCAGCAGCCTCAAAGGTGCTGGAGAAGGTGGTAAACCAACAACTCACCACCTTTCTGCCTGAGAACAACCTACTACACCCTTCTCAATTGGTGTTCAGAGCCCGCCACATCACCGAGACCACTTTATAAGAGGTTTCGGAGTCCATCAAATTTAGCCTGGATGCTGGCCTTAATGTGGCCCTGGTGCTGTTGGACCAGTCAGCAGCATTTGATACTGTTGATCATAACATCCTGCTGTACAGGCGAGAACATCTGGAACAACAGACTGCGCTAAGATGGTTGGGCTCCTTCTTTGAAACACGTGAGCAGGTGGTCTGGATGAAGCCGTATGCCTCAGGAGGAAAGAGTTGAGGTGGGGAGAATTGCAAGGTTTTTCCCTGAGTCCCAAATAATTCAACTTTTACGTGTTTCCTCTGGCTTACTTGGTGCAATCCTTTAACATCAAGATCACCTCTTATGCAGATGATGCCCAACTCCAGCTCACATACGATGGGAATCCAGCTGAGGCAAGGGTTGTGTTTGCCCTCTGTATGTCAGCCCTGCTTTGGTGCACAGGTGTTTGCTGCGGTGAAAACATGTTTTTGGATTCCCTGCATGTTGTAGAAGTTACTTTATCTTCTCCCTCTTGAGGCCCAAGTTACTGTTGTCAGGGCACTGAACTTATCTAGGTTAGATTATGCCAACGTCCTGTACCTAGGTATTTAGGAATATCTGATCGAGCAGCTACAAATGATGCAGAATATGGCAGTCTGGCTACTTCACAAAATTCTGAAAAATACTCCAGTATCGCCAATTCGGAAAATACTTCATTGGCTACCAGTTTGCCCGCGCATAAAACATAAAGCTCTGACCTTAATGCACCAGGTCTTCTATAACAGGGGTCCCTGCACCTCAATGAGCACATTCAGAACTCTAGACCTGGTAGATCCCTGCGTCCCTACACAACGGGTTCTATGGTGGTTCCCCGCTTTCTGAAACAGTGGAGGGGGAGGTCCTGCCTACAATCAATCAATCAATCATTTCATTTGTAAAGCGCACTATGTACCCGTCAGGGTTTCGAGGCGCGGGGGGGGTGAGCTGTTAGCGGTCGAAGAGCCAGGTCTTGAGGAGTCTCCTGAAGGTGAGGAGGTCCTGGGTCTGGAGTAGAGAGGTGGGGAGAGAGTTCCAGGTCTTGGCGGCGAGGAAGGAGAAGGATCTGCCGCCGGAGGTCTTGCGCTGGATCCTGGGGACGATGGCGAGGGCGAGATTGGCAGAGCGGAGTTGACGAGTGGGGGCGTAAAAGTTGAGTCTGGAGTTGAGGTAGGTAGGTCCAGTGTTGTGTAGAGCCTTGTGAGCGTGGGTGAGGAGTTTAAAGGTGATCCTCTTGTCCACGGGGAGCCAGTGGAGGTCCTTCAGGTGAGGGGAGATGTGACATCGGCGGGGTATGTCGAGGATCAGGCGGGCGGATGCATTTTGGATACGCTGGAGTCGTTTGATGTCTTTTGTTGGGATGCCTGTGTAGAGTGCGTTGCCGTAGTCAAGTCTGCTACTGACGAGGGCTTGGGTCACCGTCTTTCTGGTTCCTGTTGGGATCCACTTGAAAATTCTGCGTCCCATCAAGCTGGCAGGCTTGTGGAACCTGTGCGCCTGAGACCCCCCCTGGAAGCAAACAGATTAAAAAAAGAGATGAAAGCATATTTCTTCAGTTGTTAGTGGGAATGGAGGGCTTGTAATTCACTTGAATAATCTAATGGTACCAATTTAAAAAAGCGCCGAGACACTCTTGGGCCCTTTTATATTGCACAGAAGCTTCTCACGTCATTCATTCACCTGAGTGGTGGGGATGTTGTGGCAGTAACCTTTGGCTCCTCACAGCTGGAGGCAATAAGTTATGTTTTTGCTATAGATATTTTTTCCATTTAGTGTTTCCTCTATGCCTGGTTTTGTTGGTTTGTTCTCCAGATGTGAACTGTCGGAAGTTTTCTGCTCTTTCTTTTGCCCCAGCGTGTGTGTGTGTGTGTGTGTGTGTGTGTGTGTGTGTGTGTGTGTGGGGGGGGGGGGCAGGGGGCACTGTCTCTAGAAGTCGGGCACGGTCTGCAAATGAATCCAGCACAACCCAGGAGAAGCCCTCCTGCGGGCACTCCTTCCGTGCCTTCCTCCATGTCTCAGGGCGGATAGTCCTCAGTGGGCCTCAGCTGCCCTCCAAGGACGGCAGGGTGGATCCCCTTGTGCCCAGAACCTGCAAACACCTGGCATAGGCCTAACCATCTGTTGTTATTAACGATAGTAGATAGTCTCGCGCCCGACATACGTGTGTGAGGAAAATAACATTCACACACTCGCAAAAAAATGTTTTCCTGTTCATCTTAAGGTGCACACTCATCTCAAGAGGCTAGAACATTAACAACAACAAAATTACTGATAAACGAGCACTAATTATCAGCGTAATGTATAACCTATAATTGCTTTGCCAATAAGTGCATTTCATCCATTTCTAAGGACTGGTGACCCTTGCTGCGCCCCTCCTGTCCGTATGAAAGGATCAGGAAATCCAAAGGGGCCTCTGCACAAATGCATTTTGGGGTCTGAAAAGGAGTCCTAGGACTGTATTACAGGAAGTGCGCTCTTTCTCTGCTCGAGCTCCGGCGCACCTGTGAACAGGTGCACACGAGAGGCAGCGCGCTGTATTACAAGGAATGCACCGCTGGAGGGCGGCCTTGTCCTGGGGCAGCGCCTGCAGTGAAATACTCAGCGGCCGTTCACAGACCTCTGCGGTTCACACTGGACTTTCAAGAGGGGAGAGAGATCCACTGCAGGTGGGTGCAGTGACTGACTGCACCTGCCTGCAGGAGGGCTTCTGGGGGTCCATGGGACCCACATCCCCCGCTCCAGAGGGCTGGCTTATCGGGGCACACTCTGCGTAATAAGGCTCCTGGAGTACTGTTTGACGTATTCTTACATTTCTTTATGAATCGGCACCAAAACATCTGAAGTGGGGATTCTCAACACAATTAGTACAGCTGGAAAGGACTGTGTTATCCGGGCACTGTTACTAATATGGACTTGGGCATTACAAAGGCATTAAAGAGCAGGGGTGGCCCGTCCTTTAGGGTGGAGGGGCCACCCCCCCCCCCACACCTTTTGCCCCTCGTGAAGAGTGTCTGTCAGGCTGAACAAAGGTGAGCCTGACAGACACTCTTCATGTTCAGGTCAGAGAGCCAGGAGCAGACATGCATGATTTGCGCAGACTCCTGGCTGCCTGAGCTGAACTTTGCTGGGCTGAGAAGGTCACAGCTCCTGTGGGTCTGACCTCCTCGGCTCAGCAAAGGTGCCTCAAGGCCCTCCCCCGGGTGACGAGGGAAGAGTCACCCTTTGACTTCGACCTGGGTGCTTCAGGTTTAAGCCCTGAAGCGCCCAGGGCAAGTGTCAATCAGTGACACTTCGTCACAGAGTGGGGTGGGGTGGGGTTAGCAGTCTCACTGACCCCATCCCACTCTGTGACGAGGCTGGGACTGCTGCCTTCCCTCATTGGCTGACCCAAGGTCAGCCAATGAGGGAAGGCAGCAATCCCAACCCTCCTGGGACCTCCAAGGCTGAAGGTAAGTAAGTGTGTGTGTGTGTGTGTGTGTGTGATGTTTTAAAATTAATGTTTGGTGCATGTATGAGTGTTGTTAATGGGTGTGCGTGCGTGTGTGTGTGATATTTTAAAATTAATGTTTGGTGCGTGCGTGCATGTGTGAATGTTATGAGTGTTAATGGATGTGCATGCGTGCGTGAAAGAATGAGTGTGTATGTGTGCTTCCTGCCCGCCCCCCGACTCATAGAGCTGCCGGCTGCCACTGTTAAAGAGTACTCCAGTTTTCAGGGCAACTTTAGGTCACTGTGACCATCGCCGCTGCACCTAGCGCCGAGCTTTGGGGGTGTCTGCTGTTTAGAATTAACTTATAGTTTAAAAGCACCTGCTGCAGAGTTCCTTGTGGGTCCAGCAGTTTTCAGGCAACAATAACAATGTCAAGATAACTCTGGTAATTAATGTTTCTGCTGGCGAGAGATAAGATTTTTGTCTAATGTAGGTTT
Organism: Pleurodeles waltl; assembly: GCF_031143425.1. Classification (NCBI taxonomy): domain Eukaryota; kingdom Metazoa; phylum Chordata; class Amphibia; order Caudata; family Salamandridae; genus Pleurodeles; species Pleurodeles waltl. The sequence goes on from NC_090447.1 coordinate 1,500,248,748, forward strand.
TGACTCATCATAGAGTAGTGCAGAGGGTTAATAGGCCTGCTGCAAAGAACGTGTACCATGCAGATGCACGTATTTACGTGGATAGCTCAGTGGGTTACCGTCTTTGTCACAGAGACTTTTTTTTTGGTACTTGCAGTTCATAAATTCTAATCTAGCACAGTGACCTATGAACTGTCATCAAAGAGCTGCATGCAAACTGCAAGGAACAGGTTAAACAATTATGTTTCTCCCCCAGTCTTTCATTATCCAAAAAGTGGTAGAAATCCATTCTTATTAGGAAAGCCAATCCCAACCACTGTGATGTTTTAAATCCTGAGTTTTTACTTCTCCAGAACAAACGCAGTTAAAATATACCGCCTAGCAGTAAGAATGTCATGTGAGTCCTACAACGCGTAGTCCTCATTGTTTTATCTAATATATCCTATTAGACTAATTTACACACACATGATTAATTGTCTCTGCATAAAGTGTGTGTGACGTAAAGTGCTCTGACGCCCTACACTGGTAAGAGTAGCGCTATAAAACAAAGAGAGGTGCTATGGAGAGATAAGGGACACTGGTGGAGGTATTGAGGAAATCCGTGGAGAAGCAGTTTATTTGGGGGGCGTGGGGGAAAGATCGTTGCCCCGGGCGCCACCAGTGGTAAAGCCAGCCCCGCCTTTTTATACCACTTCCTGTATTCATTAATGCTTTTGTGAATCGGCTCCATAATGTTTTCAGCAGCGAGTATCCCCATAAACGCCCTGTAACCTGAGTTACCGGGAATAAGTGACACTAATTCCCCCGTGACCTTCACCTACCCGGATTTATTCTCATCAGCCACACGTGCAAGCGGTGTAGGTTATGCACTGCCCGAGGCACCGTCTGCAGTAGTCAATGAACCCGCCAGCACCTCATCCCTTCTGATTATATTAATCGCCACATAATCCATGCACATACAGATTAGCATTAGCTCACAGCTCACTGGAAAAAGGCACTAATTGGGGCTGCCTGAATCTACCGAAATGATGTAGCTGGACATAAATGATTAACTTTTTTTCATTGGAAATGTACCAACATCACAGACCATTTAAATCCTCTGACCCAGGGGTAAAAATACAGTATTTCCCTCAGATGAAGTAATCGCTGTCTCGCATAAACCTTGGCATAAAAAGGTCTCACAGGAGACTAATCAGAGGCAAAAATGTTTCTGTGACATTTTCTGCGCACAAGAGGCTCAGGTGGCAAGAAATTACCCAAAACTGCCTAATGCGTAAATTTCACGTTACGCAAAATTCGCGAAATTGTGAATGTAACTAAACTTTTACTGAAGCCCAATTCAAACATGATGCAGTTAGCTCTTCCTGAGAGCGATGCACACTCCTCACGATAGTGGGTGTGTCCGCATTGAATGATTCTCTTATACGGAGACAGATGATCAGTGGCGTAACGAAACTAGAAGGGGCCCAACTCCGGTCTCACACAGGCCAGGTACTGTGCTGAGGGGGCCTCCGCTGCCCTTCCACCCCCACCGCACAGCGGGGGCTGCAGAAGTCTGTTACGCCCCTGCAGAGTTTGTAGGTGTGCTCCAAAAACCCAACTTGCAGTCGCAGGCCCTAAAATTTTAACTACATGAACAGATCAGCTGAGATCTACCCTTGAGGAATACGTTTTTTAGGGTCAAGCGCAAAGAGCTCTGTCCCTGTTGTAATCTCTCTATGGGCTTTTAGCCACACCCATGAGCTTGGTTGATTCGTGAGCTTGCCTTTTATAATTCGCTTGATTTCATTAGTAGAAGGCATGCACACGTCATGCCTTTTCCGGTGTTTAGCCCTCCTCGAGCGCACCGGCCAACTACTGAAAACATGTGAGGCTCCATGTTTTCTGTATGGTTTCTGGACTACCTTTTCTCTTTGTTTCACCGGCAGCGCGATCTCGCTGGGAACTAGTCAAGCGCTTTGCATGACATCGACCTTGTTACATGGCTAATTGTACTTTTGCCGGTAACATGGATAATTGCACTTTTGCAGATACGTTTCACTGCGAGCAAACTTATTTTCCTTTTGTGTCTCTCCTTCATGCTTCATGATGGCCATGGGCTCCCTTATGTTAAACTGTTTTCCTTTTCAGTTTATGGGGCAAGAAAAGTCCAGTTAGGAGTTTAAAGCCCGAATAGCTCTAACTCGAGCAAACGCGAGACCCGTTGCATTGCAAATGCTTGTTTTTAATTGTAGTGTTTAGTGCCTTAGAAATCACACCGAGTTTGTTTTTTTCCCATTTTGACAGTGACACTGTAATACACCACGTGCTGTTGTTTTCTTTGCTGTAATAAAGAATTGTGAGCTTTACTCTGAGAGGCTAAAGCTTTCCCAGTCACACTGAACATGATGTACCTAACCAAGGACAGCCTGGCTGTGCCCGGCTGGATGACATACTCATTTTACCTGATTAGACTCTGAAACCATCAGAATGTAATGTAACAGTATTATGAGAGAATCTATAAATGTATTCTGCAGTAAAGTTTCTTCTTGCTCATGCTATACAGTTCCTGCAAGGTTACTAGGACTGTGTGTATAACAAGAACTTCATAATATAGAGACATAGGGGAATATTTGTGAGTGGTTTGATTCTTGCTTGCACCACGCAACGTGGTACATGCGTGATGCAAACCTTAAATCATATTTTTGAAGCCACTCGAAGCCTTTTTGATTGGCACTGTCAGAGTAGTTGCTTCCTTGCGTCCAGCACAATGCTCTACAACAGTGGTTCTCAACCTTATGACTTCTGTGGACCCCCCAATTCATCATTACTGGAACCCAGGGACCTCTCCTGAATCATTATTAAAATATGGGGATCCCCACTGAGTCATTAATGGAAGCCCGGGTCCCAGGCCTATACATTGTTCATGATTTTGAACCACAAAACATACAAAAAAAGCATTTCATCAAACACATGCATAAATGATAACACATTTTACTTAATATGCAAACAAAGAAAATAAAAATAAAAAAATTTAATAAGAAGATTGGCACTTTTGTAAGTTCGATTGAAGCCACACATTGTTCATAGTATACTCTGTTTGATGCTCCTGCGCTGCTCCCACAAACCAATCTGAGGACGCTAGTTTGATTTTTAGCCTCCAATTTCAGATTCCTTCACATTTACATTACGTTTTAAAATGTTCAAATGTACATTTAGCCACTGTATTTATACACACTTTATTAATCTGCTAATATTAGTTAATTTTCTAAGCAGTCGTGGACCCCATTAGGAGGCTTCACAGAGACCCCCCCCAGGGGTCCCCGGCCCACAGGTTGGGAACAACTGCTCTACAAGACCACCTCTAGGCAGCTCTGCCTCAGACAGCTGTTGTAGCACTGAGTACTGGAGTGGCCAGGTGAGGGGAAGGGTGTGGGAAGGCTATCTGAAAAGCAAAGGACAATGCAACACAACAAGCAACACACAATCTAGCTTGTTAGTAGGCTGGTTCATAAGTTCCGTCCAATGTCATAGTTAGCAATTCAATTCATTTATGACCTATTCAACATTAGACTGTCGTACTTCTATATGAGATAGCCAAATATCACTGTAGATAGCTAAGTGTTTTGCCGGAATGGTTCTGCTCTCATCCAGCGATATCACCCTCACTGCACTCATAGAAACTATGCGCAGCATCAAAGCACTCCAAATGTGTTCAACAATCAACTCACTCGCGCATTGTCAATTGCTTATTAGGAGTACTTCTGTATAACTGAGCCCCAGGCATGAGGCTCACAATGACCAAAGTAATCAATAAATGCTTTATTTCGACATCCAGTGCCATAAAAGGCTTACAGACAACAAGAAATAAGAACTGCATAAAATAATACTACAGTAAAAACTTAGAAAAGATAACATTTCATCTTCAAAGCCAGCAAAATTTTGGAGAAGAAAAAAACATGAAATGTGCAACAATACGACTCAAATATACAATTCATAGACATCAATTGAAAATGAACACTCAAAAGTGCTAGTGCAAACATTAAAAGGAATTTGATGGCTAAAGAGCCTTCGGTAACTTCCTTCTAATGTGCCACATGCCCCCTAGGAACTTGGCAACTGCAATGGCAATAGATACGCTAGGATCCAATTTTGGAATAACCAGTGCTATAACATAATCGCAAGTCCCCAGTCACTTAAAAGATGGGGCTAACGATTTTGCGCAAAGAGAAGCATAAATTGTCCAAGCAAAAAGAACACAAACAATTGACTCTGATTCTGCTTTGCAACTGGGACACTAGGAGTTAGAAATATCTCTAGCCCGCAAACTAGACATTAGTGAGTTAAGTGCAATACCACCAAATTGAAACTGCATATAGAGCTTTCTATCGCTCGGGACAGTGATAAAGTCAGGATAGGGCTCCAAAAATCGAATGCATTTGAAGTTCAAAAACTCACTTGGCTACAGAGGAAGAGGATGACACAGTCTGTTGCACCCACTCCCAGTAGCACAACTTCACCTTTTGTTTGAAGGGTAAAGGCCCTGAAAGGGGATAATTCCATGCCTCTCCCAGCCCAACAACGTAATTTCTTTACCAAGCATATCCAAGAAATCTTATTAGAACTGCCCAGAGAACAAACTTGCCTAAATGCGATGGCATAGGAGGACAGTTCCAGTGTTGCTATTATTCTCTTCCAAAAAAACAGCTGTCTTAACTTAGCTGTATCAGCTATTGATTTTAGGGCCATATCCAAATACAGGAGAAGAAGTGGAGTACCTGGAGGCAGAGACACAAGCTTCCTCAGGAACATATGTTCGATGAGCACAAGGTCCTTTAGATTCTCAAACCCCCATAATTCCATCCCGTAGAGAGCAGCACTAACTGGTTTCAAGTCATAAATCTGGAGAGCAGCGGCTAAAGGTCTATATGCAGATAAATGGTGCTCCCTCAATAAAACACCAACCAATCGTCTAAACTTCAAAGACATCGAATTCACATGTGTTTTCCAAGACATTCTATCTAACAAAATATTGTTTTCGCTAATCCAATCCTGAATTCTGAATTCTTGATAGGAGAGCACAGCAAAACACCTTCTGGATTGAATCAATAAGGCTTATTGGCCTACAGTTACCAAGTGAGGACCTATTGCTTTTCCTATAAAGGGATATCACCTCTGCTCCCTTCCGAGACTCGGGGATCATTTACCAAAGTAACCAAATGCCAAATTTAACCAAACATATTTAGGTGAACCTGCTCTGCTTCAAATGCTGCCAAAGTGAAAAGAATCATGCGCTGCACTTTGAAATAACCTTACCAGGTAGAGCACCCTCAAGATTTCTCCATAACTTGGTGCACAAGGAGAATGCAGCGGGTCACAGTGTTGTAGAGCCATTTTAGTGATGTCTGATGGCATGTTATTTTAACAAGGCCTGCCGCTTGTGCCCTTTAGCCTGGCAAAATTTTAATCTATTTAATTTTATTCTTTTAGAATAGGCTACATTTATGGTGGAGTTTTATTTTCCTTATCTTGTTGTTCTTTCACCTAGGAAAGCATTACATTTCCTAGCACAACATTCTTTCTCTCTGTGCTTTCCTCAAGGCTGCATCGAGATAGGATTGTTGACACAAGTGGTACGCTGTGTCTCTAACATTCACAGAAACACACGTATTTTGACATGAGAACATCATTTGTTTTAATATAAAAACATTTCCCTGTCCCATGCACGTCAGAGGGAGGTTCCAGCCAGATGACTACGACCGCATGCTGTCTGACTTCGTTACAGCTGCTCGCGGAGACTACCGGTTCCCTGGTCCATATAGGGATGGTATCTCTATAGATAACAGGCTTCTCCACTACTGTCCTACTCGGGTATGGGGGATGATGTCTTCCCAGGGGGGAATCCTGAGGGACGGATTAGGGCTTATCCTGCTGTGCTCTAACATAGCACATATTGTACATAGTGACATTATGGCGGGGCTTTTCCTTGATTTCACTTTCCTTGTTACCATTTTGCTTCTAGGATGTTTCACCATTCTGATTATTGCACTTCATGCTATTTTATCTAAGACACAGCTGATTCAATAAATCATATTAAACCGTTTCCTGCCTCTGTTTGTTTATGCATCTGTGAGGATGAAATCTGATTCACCACGATTTCCCTGAGAAGTCACAATATCATGCGCCTGGTTGCCACAAATTGTCCCTGCTCTTGGGCCGAGATGAGGTGTTGCTAGCTGGCCGGAAACTGATTAGGCCCACAGTTGTCACATGGTGTGGGATTGGACTCTGTTCCCCACAATTCAGGAGATGCTGCCACCAATCCAGCAGCCCCGTTGCTACAATGAGAGCCAACGCGACAACAGAAGGGATCCAGGAAATAGCCCCCATGCAGAAAAGCAACCCAAAGTCTGCACTAAAGGCCTCACCAACACTGCTGTGCAAAATCGGGATCGGAGCAACCGCACCATCACCATCAGGGGGGAGAAGAATAGTATGCACGGTTTCCAAGGCGTGGCTGGTCTTATGGAGATCTGCCACACCCAAGATAGCTGCTGCTGGGGCATCTGGGATATGTAGTCCAAAGTGACTACCCTTGTCTGTTGGGACAGGAAAGGCATCATAATACATGCTATCATTATACAATACACACAACAGTATACAGTAAAAAAACAAGGTCCCTAAATGGATCTGTAAGAGCAACGTGACCACCAACGTACAGCAGTAGCTGCTTCATGAGGCTTCCCTCAAGAACACCACCCAAACACTGCGTATTTGCACATGGGGGCATGAACCTGCAGAATGACACCACAAGGGTGGGTGTGGCAGGCCCCAGACAGAGCACTTACACAAATCTGACAGTACTCCCCCGTTCCAAGGGCGGTCTAGGTCCTGGCTTTTGAGGATTCTGGAGGTGAAAGCATCACACCAACCAAGAAGCACGTATGTTCTTAGCTGACTGCCAAAAATCGTTTGCAGGACCGTAGCCTTTCCAGGGCACCAAATTCCATGGAGAAGACCCCCTCAAGCGTGAGTCCAAGATGGCATGCATCACATATTCCCACTTCCCCTGAACCAACATTGGAACTGGACATTCCAGACAGCGAGCAGAAGCTGGCTTAAGGTGGGACGTATGAAACACTGGGTGTATGCACTAGGAGCTTGGGAGTTTTCACTTGTATTTAACTGGATTCACCTGTCGGAGTATTTCATATGGGCCTATGAACTTGGGATGAAAAACATTTTTTTTTTTAATGTAAAATTTATAGTGGAGAGGCACACTTTGTCCTTATGATGGTACACTGGCCCTGGGCTGATGTTTATCATACTGGGTCTTGTATATATTTTTTGCGGTTTCAAGATGATCGTGTTGACATGTTTGCACCTGATGTACGTGAGTTAGTGTATCTTTTACTGCTTGTATAGTATGCATAGAGGCTGGCAGTGTCACAGGCATGGTTTTGTGATGAGAACCATACCAACCAAAAAACTGAGCGGTACCTGTTGAAGAATGGTATGAGTTGTTGTACACTAATTCTGCCAGCCAGAGAAGATCCAAGCAAGAATCAGTGGCATCACTAGCATTTTTTTAATAATACATTTTATTGTGATGGTAATCGATAAGACAATGGATTTGACAATTAAGTACATACAAAATCGATGTCAGTGTTGTTATTCAGGTTGTCTGTGCTGTTACAGTGGTAGATTTCTAATGGTATGCATTTTATTTTCCACAACATAGAGATATTGTACCAGATGTTCTAGAGGAAGATAAATCTGGTGAATATTGATATTAAGTACTGAATTGTGCATTATACAGTATATTAATACGAACAACCATACAAGAAAGGATAATATATTAGAACAATAAACAAAACATTTTGACTGTGTAGCCCTCCGTTTGTGTAATCTATTACCTTGTCCATTGTCAGGAGTACATACTCTTTCTATTGTTAAAAAGAGTGAGTGGGTAGAGATCAATGACGAGCGAGTATGTGTTGGACATGGATATGACTGAATCGTCTATGGGGAGGAGTGTTCTAGGGTACTGGAGCATCCCATATTGGGAGAGATTAGTCCGCAACTTATTCTTGTTCCTTAAACTGTTCCAGTAATGTATCCCAGGTCATTGCTACAGGGTAGTTGACTCTCAGCTGAGCCCCCATTTCCACACCTCATCCCTCCAATCCTGAACGTTAGGTGCATTAGGAGATTTAAATCGTCTTGTTATCTGTATCTTGGCCAAGAGTAGCACTAGGTCCACAAATCGTGTTGTTGCTCAAAGCCCCAATATACTTTGTTCCATCGTGTCCCAGTGTGTTGTATTCGTCAGAGATCTAAGGGAGTTTCGAACTTGATTCCAGTATTTACTTAGAAATGGCAGGACCAGAGCATATGTAGTATGAAAGCTTCCTCAGCCTGGCAACATGGACATGCCACTTAAGCTGTGGGGAAAATTCTGTGGAGTCGGAGTGCTGTTAAATATGCTCTGTGTAGAAGCAGGAATTGAATACATTTAAACCTGGTATTACGGTGTATTGTGTTAGGGTATTCTCAATGAGGCCCAATGTTTGTCATTTAGAGTGCGGCCCATGTCGTATTCCCACTGTGTACGCAGGGAGAGGAGTGAAATGTGCAAGTTGGAATGCAGGCTATTGTATAGCCATTTGATCAAGTGTTTTCCAGTTCCCATCTCATATACTGCTTGAATACACTTCTGTTTGACAGGTTCTTCACCCATAGGTGCCCAGTATTTATGAACATAATGTAGGATATTAGCATATGTCAAAAAATGAACACCATGGAGAGGTCGTATGTGCGTATAAAATTGTGGTGTGATACAAGTTGCCCATCCTCAAACAAATTGCCAACCGTAACAATACCTCACTCCTCCCACGGTTGCAGTTTGGAGGAAGTCAGGGTACCAAAAGTGGTAGGTATGCCAGTCAGTAGAATATGGCGGACATATGGAATAGTGTCCTGTGGAATAGAGTATCTGTTTCCTGTTCATGACAGTGTTTTCAGAAGGAGAGGAAGCCAGGAATGACAAACCGCTCCAGGGACTGGGAGCTTGTGTAAGTAGCTGGAGCGTATCATCGATTGGGTGTAACCAATTTCTTGTAGATGAAGACAGGAGAGCGATTGTATTTGAGCCACATGATAACAACAACGGAAATCCAGAGCTCCTATGCCTCCACTTGTTGTTGGTAATTGTAACTTCTAGAGACTGACTCAGCATCTCTCAGGGCCATGTACGAGGTCTATAAGGATAGTGTCTAGAGCTTTAAACGCTGCCTCAGGGATTATGATGGGCAGGCTAACAAAAAAATACAACACTCTTGGAAGCATGACCATTTTGGATAATGCAAGGTGGCCAGGAACAGACAGTGGGAGGCTAGTCCAGAATTTCACTTGGGAGCGTAAGGTATTTATGGCTTTAATTAAGTTGCTGTTTAGCAGGTCATCTGATGTCCTGTATATTTGTATTCCAAGACAGCGAAACGTGGCGTGTGCTACTGGTATAACTTGGCTGGTGTTGTGAGTTGTAATGTCATGGAAAATGTGGCATCACTACCATAACATCCCAGTAATTGTTTTAAAGTCTGGTTTAGTCTTTCAGCTTGACCATCTGTCTAGGGATAGTGGCTGGTTGAGAGTGTGGAAGAAATGTGTAAAGCCTTAGACCTGGTTTGGCAAAATCGTGCAAAAAACTGAGAACCATGGTCAGATAAGATTATTTTTGGTAAACCGTGAAGACAGGTGACATGTTGGAGGAGAAGTAAAGCCAATTGACTTGATGTTGGAAGGGTTCTTACAAGCTATGAAGTGTGCATCATTTTTTTAACTGTCCACCTCCACAGAAATAACTGTGTGCTGATGTACTCTAGGAAGCCTAGTAATAAAATTCACGGTGATGTGTTTCCATGGAGTGGATGGAGTTGGTAATGGGAGTAACAACCCTTTTGCTTACTGTGAACAGTTTTGCATCTTGCACAGATTTCACATGTGTGGCTTATATGTGTTACATCATGTTTTAGAGTGGCCACCAAACATATCTTTGCATCAATTTTATAGTCTTTTGAGGACCTGGATGTCCAGCAAGAGGTTTGATGTGTAACCAATGAAAAGCTGTTTGTCTTAGTTCTTCAGTAGGTAAAAATGCTCGAGATTCATACTATGGCAACCTTTTTGCAACTTTGTTAAGCCATCTGGCCAATCAGTTATGTGAACATAATCTTGGATGTTATCAAAAACCTCCTCTGTGGTAGTGAGACAAAGAATCATAGGGGGAGCTATTATAGACTGTGGCATTCCTGCTGTATGCATGACCAAAAAACTTGCCAGGCAAGGCATCTGCCTTTCAATTTTCAATTCCAGGCCACTAATTTATGATGAAGTCATAATCTGCAAAAAAACAACATCCATCTTAATTGTCTGGGGGTTAGCATTTGTGATGAACTCATGAATTATAGATTATTGTGATTCATATATACAGTCACTGTGTGCTTGGCACCCAAGTAATAATGCCCCCATTCTTTAAATGCATTACAAATGGCCAACAATTCTTTCGCAGGGATGGTGTAATTTTGTTCCACTACATTGCGTTTTCGTGACATGTAAGTCACTGGATAAAGTTGTTCTGTTTTGCTATGTCATTGAGAGAGAAAGGCCCCTATTGCCACATCAGAAGCATTAACTTCCACTATAAAAGGTTTTTCAATGTATAGATGTGCCAGAATAGGAGCGGAGGTAAAGCTTCTTTAAGCCTTTGAAAGGAAATGTCTGCCTCTGAGGACCATGCAAAGGGGACTTTTTTTCCCAATAACTTGGTAATGGAGGCCACAGTTTGTGAGAAGTAATCGATGAAACAGTGGTAAAACTGTGTGAAGCCAAGGAAACATTGTACATCTCAAACAGATTTAGGTGTTTACTACTCTACTACTGCTTGTATTTTTATTTCTGCCATCTGCATACCCGAGGGGCGCTAGAATCACACCTAAAAATCCTACTTGCGTCACATGGAATTCGCATTTACTCAATTAGCAATACAGCTGATGTATTCTTAAAGCTCTCAACACTTTCATCACATGTTCTTCGTGGATGGTTACAGTTTCTGAGTAAGGGAGGATGCCATCAATATAAACGATGATGAACAGATCCAAATCCTCACGTAAAACATAATTCTAAAAGAATTGAAACACCGCTGGAGCATTGCAGAGACCAAATGGCATTACCAGATACTTGAAAAGGCTATGACATCCTAAAAGCTTTTTCCATTTGTCCTCTTCCCTCGTGCGGACCAAGTGGTAAGCCCATCGCAAGTCTTACTTTGTGTAAATCACAGATGATTTAACCTGACCTAACAAAACTGGAATGAGAGGCAAAGGGTACTTATTCTTCACTGTAATTGTATTCAATGCCCTATAAACTATGTAAGTCCTCAGGTCACCATTACCTTTTGGGACAAAGAGGAGAGGAGAGGAGAGGCAGCTGGAGATCCTGAATGGCGGATAAAGCCATTGGCTAACTTATGGTCACAATAATGTCAGAGGTGTTGATTCTCTTTTTCCAATAGAGCATAAATCTGACAACTGGGTACACCTGTGCCTGGCAATAAATCGATTTGGCAGTCATAAGACCTGTGTGGTGACAAGCTATAGGCTTCTTTTTCAATGAATACATGATACTGAGGGGGTAAGTCAATTTATTTTTCTGCTGCTGTAGCTACCTTTAACTGAGGATTTGTCAGCATCTCTCCAGCATTCTGATGTGCACAGTGCACCAGATAGTGTGGGAAAAGAAACTGGAGCATTTGAGCTCCCAGTCAATGAGTGGGTTATGTAGGATCAACCAAGGCATCCCTAGAATAAAACCAAATTGGGGAGCCTGAATGACATCGAATTGGGTTTGTTCTTCATGTTTTCTCCAAGTCAGGTCTTCATAAGACATGTGAATCTTAATCGTTTGCATGGTTTCAGGACCTCCAGACAACACGTTGCCTTCAACTTCTTGAGCAACCTCTGGGACCCCGTTTTTAACACAAGAGACGTGTAGATGTTGCGCAGTCTGCAAGTCCACAAAATTTCCAGTAGCATCTGAATCTACAAGGATGTGCATCACATGCCTCTGTTCATCAAGTAGAATTGAACTGTTAGCCGAAAATGTGCAGTTGCACAAGAATTTACTGAAGGGATTGAGAGAGCACTCAAGAGGTCCCCTTCCTTTCATTTTGGATTTTATAGTTTTTTTTGCCACTCCATCAAGAGTTGCTACACTGTTCTTGGAGGAGGGGCCATTAACAGTCTTTCCTTTTGGCTTCTTAGGACCTTCCTTAACAAAATTACCTTTATGACCACAATACAAGCATTGTCCATTACGACAATGTGTTTCTTTTTTTTCCTTTGCTAAAGGTTGGCAAATCGTTACAATTTCCATTGGTTTTGACATCTCAGAGGAGGGTGCTTGCGTTCTGGGCACCAAGTTGATCTTGCGGGTCTCTTTCTACCTCCTTTCCTCTCTGATAAACGATAAGATGCAATGTTAAGTTAATCAGATCAGAATAAGAGTTGGGTTGAGAGCCTGTTTGTGCAAGAATGGTAATTAAATCATCCTTTAATCACTGATAAAACAAGGCTGATCTTTTTATTTCCGACCATGAAGATTCTGCTACTAGCAGTGGCAGCTGCCACAAATCTCAAGGTGGGAATCAATATAATAAAAGATTAAAAACAAACTTACTTGTTCTGCTGCCACTATCGGCCACCTTGCTTCTTTTTCGGACACCAGCACAGACTCCCCCATTCAATCCTGGTGCCGGTCTCATGCTACACCTAGCATGAGAGCAGCACCAGGGTTAGTCCGAGAAGCTTGGTTTGCCACTCAGACAATGCATTGGAGTCTGTGCTGTTTCTCCAACCCTTGGAGAAACCAAAGTGTGCATGTTAGTTTGGCTGGCTTAAGACGACCGGCCAAACTGACATGCGCACTTAAGTACACTCCACTCCCCCTCCTCCCTCCCATGGCCCAGCCCTGCCCCTCCCTGCACATGCTAACTCAGCCAGCAGCAGAAAAATAAACTGATGATAAAATATAGTTTTCTTTTTCAGATGCTGGCTTGCAACCAGTGAAGCGACGCTCCTTTGCCATTGCGGAGGAGCTGCCCCTGGCTACTAGGTGGTTGAAATGAGATAGATGGCTGATCAGATCCTTGTTTCCCTGCTTTAATTCCAATAATTGTTGGTCTGCCGACAGAGCGACTGTACATCTGTCAAAGACCTTCTCAAATTCTTCCACAAATCGTCGCCAGTCCTATACGAATTTACTGTCTTGTCAAACCAAAAGTATTACCCAAGTAGCGGCATCGCCTGACTAATATGAAATGAGGAACGCAATTCTAAATTGCCAGTCAGGGAAGGCGCTAGGCCGGCATGTGAAGTGTAATTCAATTTGTGTGAGAAAAATCTGTACCTTAGCGGGGTCTCCCAAAAATCTGTTTCGTGCAGCTAGAGGTATTTGTGTTGGCACACTCTGCACCCGTTAGTGGGTGGAGGCATGCTAGTACCTTGGGCTGGGATGGTGCCTGTTTGACTTGGAATCCCTCCCACCTTCTGCTGCAACTCAGCGAATACCGCCATGGCATTCTGGGGTTCTACTAAATCTGCATTTGGGTGATCACCTTCATGAGATCATCCAAGTTGGCCATTGTAAGCTCTCGTGCAGACCAGGAGGAATATAATTTGTGGGCTCACTATTCTGTCAGAGTAGACGTTTTCACGAGATCTGAAAAATACTCTGCAAGGCCCACCTCCAGGAAGCTCCAACTCAGAAAGTTGTTATAGCGCTGACTATTGGAGTGGCCAAGTGAGGGGAAGGATGTGGGAAGGGAACAACCAGGAAGGAGACCTAAAAAGCAAAGGTTAATACAACACAACAAACAACACACATCCGACTTGTTAGTAGCCTGGTTCATAAGTTCCTTGCAATGGCACTGATAGTTAGCAATTCACTTACAACATATTCAACAGTGGACTGTTGTACCTGTATATGAGATAGCCAGATATTACAAGATATATTCAATCTAAGGCACTCGTATCAAACAAATACAGTCAATACCAGTGTCCTGTGTGTTCTTCAGATCCACTTATTTTTATTTCATATATTCTTCAATTCCAGCCAGCCCAGCCAACACGTGTTTCGTCTTGCGAACAATAATCGATATTTCAAAAACACACAGGACACTGATATTGATTGTATTTATTTGATACGAGTGCCTTGGATTGAATATATTTGTTATTTCCCTAGGGAAAATTTGGGGGAGTTGGGTAAGTCCTCTCTTCCAGGAGCACCGTGTATACTTTTGTGTATTTGAGATTTTGGTGGGATATTGTGAGCGCCATTACCTATTAAACACCCTTTCGTATTTCTATAAGATATCACCAGATAGCTAAGTGTTTCTCTGGACTGACTCTGCTCTCATCCAAAAATATCACACTTACTATTCAAAACGCTCACAGAAACCGCACAGCAGCAAATAACTAAAAATACGTTCAACAATCAACTCACGCTCTTCTTGTGAATTGCTTATGAGGAGTACTTCTTTTTAAATGAGCCCCGAGGCTCACATGTCCAAAGAAATCAAATGCTAAATGTGGTCATGAATCTTTAGGTGAGCACTCTGCACTTGAAGTGCTGCCAAAGGGAAAAGAGTCAAGCGCAGCACTCAAATAACCCTACCGGCCAGAGCACGGCCTGCTCTGCACAAGCGCACCTTCAAGGTTTCTCCAAATCTTTGTGCGTGAGGAGGATGCAGCAGCACCAAGGGATACAGGAAATACCCCTGGGCAGAAGTGCAACCCGAGGGCTCTTGGCACATGGGGGCAAGAACCTACGGAATGACGCCACAAAGGTGGGTGGGGCGGGTCCTAGACCACACACCGCCACAAAACTGACAGGCTCCAAAAATATGGCGTGGGTGTTCCCACTCAACACCCATGTTTTTTTGCACATTCTTATATTTATCAAACCTGGTAAACCTGGGAATGAGCCAAAAACATACGCCACCCCAGGAGAGGCGTAACGGCGAGAAATATCTTTATTGCTTCTACCTACTTCATCTTTCTATGTGTGCTGCATTTTGCCGCACGCATAAATATAGGAATATGCCTCTAAGGATTGTTTATGCGGGAAGATGACCCTTCTAGCACAGAAACAATTCTGCATGCAGTGCAGGGGCCCGCGCTGGTGCTAAGAAGTGCACTGTGGTCCAGCACAGGGGGAAAGGACAGGAATGTGCCGTACGCCTTAAATACGGCGCATCCTGCCCTTTCCCAGTGACGCAGTTCAGTGCAGCAGGGTAGCTTGCTGCACTGCGCCACTTTGCCATAAGTATGGCCCCTCGTCTACATATATAATCAGTACTTGTTGGTTTGTTTCAGCTACCGCAGAATACCACATCCAAACGCCTAAGCTGACCAGAGTAATAGATGTTAATGTCAACCTCCAGTGTGACAATCAGATTCCCAAGGAATTGGTGGAAACATATCTAACGCTTTTGCTTGGTTACTCTTGCCTGCCCAAGGTAAACACAAGAAAGGTACAAAATTGCATTTTCAAACATTTATTGAAATTATCGTAGTCTTGGAAATAAAGCATGAGCTGCGAAAGATAAGACATATTACTGTAATCAGCATTGTTACAACGGTGAACAATGTAAAAATTCAACAATGTTCATTGTTTCTAATGTTGGTTCACTCCTATCTGTATCTAATACTATACTAAAGAGAGCATAGCGAGAGTACCCTTCTGCCAGATCAGTTGGGATAGCGTAACCCCCATTCATTGGTCTTAGGTGTCAGGGAGCTGGTCTGAGTGTATAGGTTATCTTCCTTTGCAGGATGGAGGTTGGAGTCAGCTTAGTCACAAATCACAGCGGTTCCATGATCAGCTGGTATGAATAGCTCCTCTCAAAGAGTGTAGCACAGAGGCTGTTTGTATAATAAAACACTCTACCTGTCACACTGTGACAAAGGTGCAGAACTGATACTGTGGTTTGTCTAGCACAAATTGGTTGTCTCCTAATGAGCACAGAAAAGAAAAAGCATTGCTTCCTGAATTTTGGTACCTAGACTGAATGTGCAGACTACAGGGTGGCAATGCCTTTCAGGAATAAATACATGAGCAGCATACAATTGTGTTAGTAGGAAACTATGTGAAAAGTTACCATTAGAAAAAGATATCAAGCTTAAAACATGAATCTAAAATGGGGACCTAATGCAGGCCATGAAACACACCTTCCCCTGTGGTGCACATCATGGGAGCCATGTCCTTGTGTAGCCAATGTAGAAATTCCTCTGTCTCGAGTCCTATAAAAACACTTGCTTACTCACTGTTAGAGAGACCTCTTTTCCTCACTTTAGAAGGCAAATATATACTGGATTTTCTATTGAACTTTGCCTGAGTTCTTTGTACCTATGATTAATGTACCAATCATAACAACTAATCAATGGTTTAGCTTATGTATTTCTGCTTTTATATTCTTTAAGTAAACTGTTAAAGTTTAACATACTTTCTCATAGATACTTAATTCATGCTGTGAAACTCTGTTGGTCTCCTACTGCTCCATTTATTTGTTTGAACTTGCACTATATGTAATTTTTATGCTGTTTCCTTTACCTCATCTCCCGTCCACCGCGACTTATGTCGTTTGAGTGGAGAGAGTCTGCTGTGACCTTACTTCCTGTTTGCCTGCTGTACCAAGAATTAGCATTCTAGTTGTCCACCCTGGTCTTCTATTTAAGATGAGGCTGGCGCAGACGTGCAGTTCTTCCTCATAGACACTTAATTCAGGCTGTGAAACGGCGTTGGTCTCTTACTGCTGCATTTATTTGTTTTAACTTGCATTATTTGTAATATTTATGCCATTTCTTTTACCTCCTCTCTGGTCCACCATGACTTGTGTTGTTTGAGTGGAGAGAGCCTGCTGTGTCCTCACTTCTTGTTTGCCTGCTGTTCCAGAGGTTAGTAGCCTACCTGTCTGCCCCGGTCCTCTATGTAAGATGAGAATGGCACGGACATGCAGTGGATGCATGAAGTGGGTGCACAGTTGGCACACCAAAGGCAAGCCATCTTCGCCCATCCACTTCTGCCCGTCGCCAGGACCCCTGATCCTTTTACATCAGAACACAGCTCTCAGGTTAGAATTTCTTATTCTGTGGTTGGACTTCACAAACTTGTCAGCACACATCCGGATTGCATAAGTACTTCGTGTAATGCTGCTTTTTCACGTCTGTTGGAAAAGCCCATCACTTGTAGTAAATGTAAATTTCAATGTCCTTAGGAGGGTCCTAAGTTCGAGAGAGCAGCTTCTGCAGCTGCCACCAGTAACTTAAGAGTTCCCTCTAGTAGTATTCCCTTTACAGACTCCTGACGTTAATCTTCTGCACCAACACCTTCTCCCAGTGGCGTAGTGTGGGGGAACAGGGGGGGCCGGCCGCACCGGGCACAACATCTGGGGGGGGCGCGCTCGCACTCGCGAGTGCTAAAATCCACGGGTTAGGGGGCGCAAATTACTTGCCTTGCCCCGGGTGCTGACAACCCACGCTACGCCACTGCCTTCTCCTACCTACTCCCATATTATGGGCTTCCTTTGTGACATCAGGTCTCTTCCTAAACATGCGGTCGAAGTCTGGGACCTGCTATCTTCACTTACACCGGACAATGGTTTCCTCACCGAAACCTGGCTGAACTCTACCGCCTTACCCGAGTACTAGCCATATAGCTAGCTCTCCCAGACAACTAGCGAATGTTGAGACCAGACAGAGAAGGGAGGGCTGGTGGTGAAATTGCCATCATTTTTAACGACACCTTGAAAGTCTCACTTATAGATAGTTTGCATGCAGATTGGGCATAGATATGTGTCTTTAGAGTTGAAACCTCTCCCAAGGGCTGATGGAGGGTCGCCCTACTGCATCGCCCTCCAGGACCAAGAAAAAAGTTTAGCCAGCTTCCTATGGAATACATCGCTCTCCACGTCATCGCATCCCAACACTTTCTTCTATTGGGCAATTTCAACCTTCATGGTGAAGATTCCACCAATTCTGAAGTAGTTCAACTTATTCCTCGTTAGGCCTTCAACAGAAAGTGATAGGTCCCACCCATCTGCTGGCCACACTTTAGATCATACTTGTACAAACTCTCCCGCTCTGTCCTGTAGCGCCCCTCAGTCCCTTCCCTGGACAGACGACTTCCTAATATGCTTTCAGATCACCAATCCCAAGGTGCCTGAAGATAAACAGAAGATGTCGCTAAATAGTTCAAAACACTGGTGCAAAATTCCTTAGGATGCCTTTTCTAATGAATTCTAACTCACACCTATTTCAGCAGACTCCGATGTAGACAAAGTTCTAACAGATTACAACTCTGCTGTTATGACGGCTTTTAACAAGATTACCCCTACAAACCTTGCTCTAACTGCAGCCATGGAGCACACGCACCCTGGTATACATCAGAATTGAGCACGGCCCATATTTATACTGTTTTAGCGCCGCATTTGCGCCACTTTTTGACGCAAAAACGGCGCAAACTTACAAAATACAATTGTATTTTGTAAGTTTGCGCCATTTCTGCGTCAAAAAATGACACAAATGCGGCGCTAAAACAGTATAAATATGGGCTCAGTGTTCAAAGCTTGAGAGCCGATGGCATTGAAAAAGAGGCATATAAATTAGTCTTAACGAACTATTATCACAATTTAAAAAAGCCCGCAAAGCACATATTTCTTTTCAAATTAATCAGGCAGGCAACTCTTCCAAAGGACTCTTTAAAGTTTTGAACTCCTTATTAAACCCTCCGGCCTCTTCTCAGGAGATTGTACCATCTCAAGCTCTATGTAACTCCCTTGGGAATCACTTCAAAGGTAAAATCAACACAATTTATCAGATCTTCCCCAAAATAACTGAGCAGGATACTGACCAATTCAATTCCTATACCTCGCCCACCCTCAGTGGTCTCACCTTAAGCAATTTTAAGCCACTCTTGCCTGAATCTGCTCAGAAGGTACTTGCAACTGCTCAATCGGGGTCTCCATCAGATAATTGCCCACCCCGTATTGTCGCACCTTTATCCTTTCAGCTTGCCTCTGCAATTTGCACATTATTTAATTTATCCATTTCTACTGGGAAATTTCCTCCTGCCTGGAAAAGCAGCACTGGTCATCCATATTAAAAACAAGCCCAGTCTGTCATCCATGGACCTTACCAACTACTGTGCCATTTATCTTCTCCCTTTATTGGGTAAGCTGTTGGAACATCTTCAATCTAACATTCTTTGACCCGTCTCAGTTGGGTTTTAGACCCATGCCTAGCACCGTGACCACATTGGTTGCTGTGACTGACATAATCAGATGTTCGTTAGATAAAAACATTCAATCATTGCTTGTGCTGCTAGACCTCAATCACGCATCTTGAAACTCGATATTACTGACAAGGTGGCAAATCCCTTTTCAAAAAAGCAGAAAGACGTAAATAAGGAAGAGAAATTCCCACTCAAAGGCAAACCAGCTAGGGAAATGATTACAAAGAGAGTGCTACATACGCACAAGTGGCTACGCCAATGGCATAAATATACAGCCAAAGATGGGGAATTCCGATTCCCATTAAGAGGTACTTTCCACATACTGAAAATTTGAAAAGGAGAAAGTACGATGTGAGACCTCAGTCTTGACCCACACAATTTGAAGCCCTGCATCGTTGGAAGCAGGTTTCAATCAAAAAGAAAAGAAAGTTTGCATTAAAAGTAACTGATAGGGCTTATTCACTGATAAGCACACAAGACAATGAGAGGCAAAAGATATAGCAGGAGGAAGTGATTGAAACACTAGGAACTTACCCATTGATAGAGAAGGAAAAGCTTATCTATAAAAATAAACTGAAGTATGAGGCAGAAATAGAGAGTGAAGAGGAGAACACTTTCATTGACAAACTCCGTAGAATAAGACAACCCCATATAATGCAGCACCAGACGCTACAGCTCCGGCTGCTGCCAACAACTGAGCAGCCAACATGAGCCCTCCAATAGCCAGCGCTCCTCCGAGTTACCCTGAGACTACTGCTCCAGCCCCTGTCCAGATCTCAACACCCACCAAGTTGGCCATATCACAATCTTCAGATAATCCAAGCACTTCTGAGTTAACCCCTCCGCAGAGAGAGGCCACAGGAACTACTGTCGTAGGAAGTAACACAACAATTTTGATTCCATATATCACCTTACAAGGTAAAAACCAGAAGCCTCAGAGACTTAACGTCACCCAACTTGAAGCAGAGTTCAAAGAAATTGTAAAAAAGTATCATAGGCATAGACTTCTTAGGGCACAACAGTGAGAGTGAATTACTTTAAATGAGCAAAGCAAATAAACTGCAAGGGTGGAGCGCCATGCATATGCAAAGGTTGGAGAAAATGGTGGATGAATGCGGAGTTGATCTAGTGCAGAGAAAGAAGTTGAGAAGGAATATCAAGATGATGATGGGTGACAAGGAATTGGAGCTGTTAAAACTGAGAGTACTGAAGATGCAGGTGAGGGAATTTATCAAGAACATGAGATATTGGAGTGAGCTGGAAAAATTCAGGGAGTTGTGGTCTAAGAAAGAGTCAAAGTGAAGCTAAAGAATGAGCCTGCGAGGAGTGATGAGGGAGAAGTCACACAGGGTGCAATAAAGGAATTGCCCTTGACAGAGGTACAGGGATGAACATATGTACATGTCCCCTGGTCACTGACAGATCTTTTCTACTACACAAAATCTCTTCATAGATTGAGGGCAAATAAGGATAAATGGTGCACGAGAATTAAGCAGATTATGACCATCTTGAAGGTTTTGTGGGAGGACCTGGTTGTACTGTTCGAAGTGACAGTGGCAAAGGACATTTGGTAGGAGAGCTGTTGGCTGGCTGGCTGACTCAGGAACCGCATCACCATTGGTCAGAACTAAATATGACAGCCATTGCCCACCTTAAGACCGAGGTTCTCCCAAAGGAGATTAATTGGCCTAAGATTTCCGAACATCCCAAAAGCCCAAAGAATCTATGCATGCCTACGTTGTAGTATGAGAGACTAAAGCAGGTGTTCAGGGAGCATAGTGGTCTGACTGATCCGCTTTGAGACTCCTTTCTGCAAGGGATGCAACCTTAAATTAGTAATTGGATCAGTCAAGGCATTCTCTGCTGGCATAGCAAACTCAAAGATTAAGGGCCATATTTATACTTTTTGACGCACAACTGCGCCAACGCAGTTGTGCGTCAAAAATTTTAACGCCGGCTAACGCCATTCCAAAGCGCCATGCGGGCGCCTTATTTATGGAATGACGTTAGCCGGCGCAGCTGACTGCTGTGCATCAAAAAAAATGACCCACACCAGGCAGCGCCGGCGTAGGGGAAAATGGAGCTTGGGCGTCAAAAAATGGGGCAAGTCAGGTCTGAGGCAAAATATTGGCCTCAACCCGATTTGCGCAATATTTTTTTACTCCCAACCCCCATTGAAATGACTCCTGTCTTAGCACAGACAGGAGTCATGCCCCCTTGCCCAATGGCCATGCCCAGGGGACATATGTCCCCTGGGCATGGTCATTGGGCATAGTGGCATGTAGGGGGGGCACAAATCAGGCCCCCCTATGCCACAAAAAAATAATAATAATAATACTTACCTGAACTTACCTTAAGTTCCCTGGGATGGGTCCCTCCATCCTTGGGCGTCCTCCTGGGGTGGGCAAGGGTGGCAGGGGGTGTCCCTGGGGGCATGGGAGGGCACCTCTGGGCTCCTTCCGAGCCCACAGGTCCCTTAACGCCTGCCCTGACCAGGCATTAAAAAATGACGCAAAAGCGGCTGGACGTCATTTTTTTTTACCCGCCCACTCCCGTGCATCATTTTTGCACGGGAGTTTAAATAAGGCGCACATGCCTTGGAGTCATTTTTTAGATGGGAACGCCTACCTTGCATATCATTAACGCAAGGTAGGTGTCCATGCTAAAAAATGACGCAAACTCCAAGATCTTTGGCGCTAGACGGGTCTAATACTAAAGTATAAATATGGAGTTAGCTTTGCGTCGGATTTGCGTTAAAAAAAAACGACGCAATTCTGGCGCAAACAGAGTATAAATATGCCCCTAAATTCTCCAGTATGTGAAATATTGTAGTGACGTGCTGGATGCTTTGCGAAGAGGGCTGAAGGAGAAATTTATGGTCACACAGATCCAGCTCGTGCAAAATTGAGGTGTGAGAGGGTTAAATTTACCCCAGTGCAGGAACAATCTTTCAGGGAGTCTCCATGTCATAGGGAGAAAATGCCCAAGGAATGGGGAGAGGTTAAGGAGGTATGCTAGGAAACAGCATACATGCTTTAAAGAAGATTACCTTCTGTCACATCTCTAACAAGGTCATTGGAAGTGGGAATGCCACTACAATCCTGACTGAGCAATAATTGATGCCCAAGTCGCCAATTCCACAATGCAGGGAGAGCTTCCCCCAGACCCCACACCACCTATAACAACTCCAAGGATTCTGAAACCAGGTTTATCACAGAACCCCCTTGTGCCCATGCACATGAAATGAGAGAATCCCCATTTCCAACTCAGCAAGAGAGTTCCGCACAACCCATTTCCCCTGCAGACTGCCTTCATACTTATAATGCTTGGGAGTTCTGTAGAGCTTGAACAGGCACAATGATGCTGCCTGAGGAGGGAGGAGTAGCGCTTGCTTAGCGCGGTCCTGGAAGTGGATCAGAGAGGCCCGTATGTAGATGGAGAAGTTAATGGACATCCTGTGTCCTTTCTCATATATACTGGAGACACTTGTTCGACTGGTAGAAAAGTTGATGTCCCGCACCTACCCCTCTCGGGAAAGGAAGTCCATGTTGTTGGCATTACAAATCAGCAATGTTGGAATCCAGTTACTGCCCCAGTCCTAGTGAAAAGTGGGGACATCAAGGATCACTACCAGTTTGTTGCATGTGATTTAAGTCCTGTAAATTTGTTGGGAAGGGATCTGCTCTGTAAACTCATTTGCATCATATATTGTACACCCTCCGAGGGGAGTTGGAAACTAAAGCAGTTGACGCTGAGTCCAGATTGCAGGCACCTCCATGTAACTTTCGGATTATGGCTTTGCAAAAAGCAAATATAAAGTGGAAGATAATGCAGAATAAAAAAAAAAAAACTAAATAGTTGTTCCATGCTGTCCCAAAGTACTGAACCCTGCCTGAATCCTATTCCAAATTCTCCCAGAAGCAGAACGATTCGTGGTCATTGACGTTTGTTAGGCATTCTTCTCAGCCCCCTTCACAAAGAGAGCCAGTTTCTCTTCACGTTTCAGTTCTAAGAGAAAACTCTTGTGTGGTGTCGTGCTCCTCAGAGGTACACCGATAGTCCATTGTATTTCAAGCAGATGCTCACAAAAAATGTAGAGACTTTGTAGTTTCCGCACAGTTTGACCCTAATTCAGTACATCAGTGATCTACTCATTGCACCAATGACAAAAGAAGATTTAAAGCCAAACACCATTACTCTCCTCACCCATTTAGTTGAGAAGGGCATAAGGTTTCCCATGAAAGGTAGCAGTATTGTCAAAAAGAAGTCAAGGCTCTGGGGCATCGGGAGGTGTGGCCTGGCGAGAAGGCTGACAGGAAGTAGAGCTCGCCGATTGATCCAAGAGGAGGGAGAAATCCGCTGTGGTTGCTTGCGGCACCCTGCCTTTTGAGGTGCTCGCTAACTGCTGACGGCTGCTTGTTTAGACTGAACTGCGGTGCGGAGGCCTGGATCTGGGCCACCGTTTTGGAGTGGGGCACAGGTTCTATATGGGCTCTTGGTGGCACCGAACTAGGCCTGTAGGAGGCTGCAGCTCAGTTGCGGTGCTGCCTGCTCGACTGTGGCGGTTGGTGGTGGCCGGACCCTGAGCGTTTGCGATCCTGCGGTGAAAACACGCTGCTGCACCTCGGAGGGGACCTGCTTTCTCTCGTGGTGGCTCCCTGGGGTCCTGCACAGCTTGGTGCAGCCGGCTAGTACCCGCCTCAGAGAGGGGGCTGAGGATGCCCTCTGATATGATGCTTCAGCCTTGAGGGCCTGCCTTAGGATAGATGGCCTGACTAGTGGACCCCTGATCAGACTTTCTCAGGTATTCCACCCTAAGTGGCAATATCTACAGGGTACTGCTCTTCCCTACTACACATGGACATGCACAGGGTGCCTCTCACTGCTTTATCTGGTTGGCTACTGCAATTGACTGAACTTGTGCTGGATACCAATCTTTCTGCTGTGTGACACTTAGTGGTTTTACATTTTTGTTGCAGGCATTTGGACCCAAGGTTTTCTGGGTTGCTCGGGTTGGGGTGTGCCTGGTGGCTCTGTTTCTCTTTTCTGCTCAGGCCTGCATGCCTCTGGGTAGGAAATACTGTCAGATGGCTTTCTTTTGGGAGTGACGTTGTGTCACGTTTTTATATGATATGTGTTAGAAATGGGGTCTCTAGTTGGCAGAGGTATCTACCCTTGTCCAAATAGGTCAGGGTAAGTCACACACAATCCAAATTAAATTATCCTGTGGCCACCCTCTGGTAACTTGGCACTGAGCAGTCAGGCTTAACTTAGAAGGCGATGTGTAAAGTATTTGTGCAATAAACCATACAGTAACACAGTGAAAACACCACAAAAGTACAACACACAGGTTTAGAATTAAGGTCAAAATGATATAGATTCAATAAGCACAAGTTGAAGTATCACTTTTGCACGATTAAAAAGAGTCTTAAATCTTAGAAATCAACAGTTGTCTCTTGGTTTCACAAAGTACCTGGTTTGTGTAAAAAATAACATGCACGGAGAACACAGAGCAGGAGATGTGTGAAAAAATAGGGTGTGCATCGGAATTTCCGGCGCAGCACAGACGATGCGCTGTTTCCTTCCACGCTGCAAGGGGCTCTGCGTCTAATTCCAGTGTGCAGTCTTAGTTCCTCACTGCGATGCGGGTATCTTTTGACGCCCTGGGACGATGCAGGGAAAATTCTGGGCATGCGGGAAGAAGTCACAGGCATTGCGTTGATCCGGTAGGCGATGCGTCTGATTTTTTGTCACACAGCAAGCACTGCGTGGATTCTTCACTCAGGAAGTCAGGCTGCGCCATTCCGGCTTGGCTGTGCGTCGAACCGGTAGGGCTGTGCGTTGAATTTCCAGTCGCAACGCATGCGCTGCTTCAATCTCCGCTCGGGAAGTTGGGCTGCGTTGTTCCGGTTCAGCTGTGCGGTGATTTTCTCGTCACAAGGCAGGCTGTGGGTTGTTTCTGGCAAGCTGTGCATCGATTTTCAGCGCACAAGGAGTTTCCTTGAAGAGATTAAGGGGGTCATTACAACCTCGGCGGTCTTGTAAAAAGACCGCCGAGGCCGCGGGAGACAGAATACCGCCATTGCCGGCGGTATTCCTGGCTCCCTATTATGACATTTCCGCTGGGCCAGCGGATGGTAACAGTGTTACCGTCCGCTGGCCCAGCGGAAATGTCACATCAACATTGCTGCCGGCTCGTAATAGAGCCGGCCGCAATGCTGATGTGCAGCGGGTGCAGTAGCACCCATCGCGCATTTCACTGCCCAAAATTCGGGCAGTGAAATGCGCGACTGGGCTATGCCTGGGGGCGCCTGCACTGCCCATGCCAAGTGCATGGGCAGGGCAGGGGCCCCCAGTGGCACCCCAAGACCCTTACCGCCAGCCTTTCAATGGCGGTGTCTACCGCCACGGACAGGCTGGCGGTCGGGGGCTCATAATCCCCAGGGCAGCGGTGCTTGCACCGCTGCCCTGGGGATTATGACCGCCAGGCGGAATCCTGGCGGGATATTGGAGGGGCCGGCGGTATGGCAGTGGCAATTCCGCCACGGTCATAATTGCTGGCGGAACACCGCCAGCCTGTTGGCGGTGTTACCGCCACCTTACCACCGGCCGCCAGGGTCGTAATGACCCCCTAAGTCTTTTTGGCCATGAGGCTTCAGAAAATAGGAGGCAAGCTCAATCCAAGCCCTTGGAGAACACTTCTCAGCAAAGTCAGAGGGTGGTAATCGTTCACAGCAAAGCAGTCCAGATGAGTCCTTTGGGAAGCCAGGCAGTTCCTCTTGACAGGTTGCAGGTTCGGTCAGAAGTGTCTGATTTGGTGGGGTCAGGGACCCCGTTTATATACCCAAGAATGCCTTTGAAGTGGGGGAGACTTCAAAGAGTGGTTTTGAAGTGCACAAGGCCCCCTTTCAGTACTGGTCTGTCTGCCAGGGTCCCAATATGGGGTTAGGCAGTCCATTGTGTGAGGGCAGGTCACTAGCCTTTCAAATGTAAGTGTCAGGCCCTCCACCCTTCCAGCCCAGGAAGACCCATTCAATATGTAGATGGGTGCAGGTGTGACTGAGTATCCTGTGTTTGTGGTTGTCTGGGTGAAATGCAGAAGGGAGCTGTCAACTAGCCCAGCCCAGATGTGGATTGGAGACAGGCTGTAGGGCACAGGTGGATTTTAAGTGCAGAGAAATGCTCACTTTCTAAAACTGGTATTTCTAAAATAGTAATATAAAATCCAACCTCACCAATAAGCAGGATTTTCTATTACAATTCTGTCCATACTAAATATGACCTGGTTACCCCTTTCTGATCAGAATCTACCACTCACACAGTATATGAGGGTAGCTCTAATGCTATCCTATGAAAGGAGCTGGCCTCACAGTTCGGAAAATTAATTTAGGAGCTTTCCACTACCAGGACAAATAAAACATGCATGTACATATCGTGCCTTTTACCTACATAGCACCCTGCCCTATCAGTTACCTAGGGCCTACCTTAGAGGTGACTTAGTTATGTAGAAAAAGGGGAGTTTAAGGCTTGGCAAGTACTTTTATATGCCAAGTCGAAGTGGCAATGAAACTGCACACACAGGCCTTGCCATGGTTAAGTGGCTAATTATGTGGTCGGCACAACCAGTGCTGCAGGCCCACTAGTAGCATTCAATGTACAGGCCCTGGGCACATTTAGTGCATTTTACTAGGGACTTACAAGTAAATTAAATGTGCTTATTGGGTATGAGCCAATGTTACCATGTTGTTAGGGAGAGATCACTTGCACTTTAGCACTGGTTAGCAGCTTAGAGTTAGAGTCCTAAAGCCAGCAAAAAAAATGGTCAGAAAAAGAAGAGGAGGAAGGCAAAATGTTTGGGGGTGACCCTGCAGAGAGTCCATTTCCAACAATATGCTGTTGACATTAGTGTACATTGTTTACTCCAGAGCTTGCTGATTAACCACTGCGGTTCAGTGCTGAGGTGCTGGTTGCGCTGTGACCCTGGGCATGTGGTATTTTGTACAGGTGCTGGTTAAGGGGTTGGTAGTTGTTGTACTTATCCTTGTTGGGTGAGTAGGGTGTAGTGTGTTGTCGTGGCACAAGTGTGGGTGGGCTTACGTAGCATGACAGTTTTACTATGTTTGTCCTAGGGTATGAGGGTTGGTTTGTTTATAGTTGTTTTTAGTTGTTTGAGTACCTCCTTATGCAGCACTTGGCAGGTCAAGTGGGTAGTGGAGATATTGGGACTCTGGGGCAATACGTTACCTCAGGATGGAAGGTGAATTTCAGATACTTACCTGGAATGTCCGGGGAGTGAGATATTACACTTAGGGGTATAGAGTACTCTTGCTTTTGAAACACCACAGAGTTGACATAGCCTGTCTCCAGGAGACGCACCTCATGGATGCGGAGGGTGATACGGTGACCAAGAAGTGGAAGGGACAGCTGTTTCATTCCTCTTACTCCTCTTATGCCTGTGGGGTGTTGGTGTGGGTGGTCCCAGGGGTTCCTTTTATGCCCAGTTATATGAAGGCTGATGTGCAGAGGAGATATATACTCCTACAGGGCAAACTGGATGGGAGGGCTCTTTTAATTCGTAATATCTATGCACCGTATGTGGATGATCCTCGATTTTACTTTCGGTTACAGGACAAGATGGGTTCTGAGTTGGACGGCCATTATATATGGTTGGGAGACTTCAGTTGTGTCCTGGACAGAGAGCAGGATGGGTGCCCTCCTAGGACATACACGAAGCCATGTATGACAGCGGCACTGGGGGAAATCATGTTGAACTTGGAATTGCTAGATGCTTGATTGGTTCATAGCCCGAGACCTGTAAATGTCAGTCACTTGCACCCCATACTTACTGTCGACTGGAAAGGACACTGGCAGCTCGATTGCCTGTGGAGAGAGTCCCAAGGGTACAATACTTGGCCCTTTTTCTGTTGGATCATATGTCAGTACTTAGGTACTGGACTGGACTGTCTGGACTCAGAGTTGGTGCTTCCCTGTGGATGTACTGACTGATGCAGTGGATAACGATACACTGTTATGTTCTATGGCTGAATACTTGCAGTGTAATTGGAGCACTGCTGGTTCCAGGGTGATGGAGTGGGACACTCTGAAGGCAGTGAGCATTGCTTGGGCTTGACATGTGGGGTGCACAGGCAGCTACTTCGTGAGTTGTGTGTTGGGGAGGGTGAGCTGGCGGAGTTATAAAAGGCTGCCTTGACTGACCCAGTGACTCCTGAGTAAAATTGCAGAGGCACCACAGTATAGCGGGAAAATGGGACGGGTTGGAGCATATACGCTTACGCAGCATAGACAGAAGAAGGGTGATAAATCAGGCAAGATGCCTGCTTGGTTGCTCAAAAGAGAGCCCCGGGCCCCAGTAGTCCCCTTTAGGAAACAAGTGGTAGAACTGGGTCCTCCAGGGTGGAGGTGGTGGCGGCTTTTCAGAGGCATCTTGGAGGGGTGTACATGGGAGGTGCCCGTAGCTCAGTGGTGCAGGTTCATGCCCTTTTGAACCCGCTGGAGCTGGCCGGTTGGGTGCAGTGGCTGTTGAGGACTTGGATGCTGAAGGTACTTTGGAGGAGTTTAGGGCTGCTTTGCAGCTCCTCCCTGGAAGCAAGGTGCTGGAGGAAAGGATGGTTCCCTGCGGAGTTTTAGCAAGGTTTTACAGCGATGTTGACCCAACCCTTGTTGGAAGTGTTCCTTGAGGCTAAAGAGAGTATGTGTGAGGTCCTTATGTGTATGCTGTTGAAGCTGATAGGGACTTGTCTGATCTTGCATCATACCGGCCTCTCAAGATGATACACACTGACATAAAAATACTTTGCAAGCTACTGGATGGTCACTTGAGCCCAGTGGTGTTGGGCTTAGTCCATGTTATTCAACATGGATTCATCCTTGGACGTAGCACTACGATGAATCTGAGGCACCTAACACATGTCATGGATGAGGTTGAGTGTCGTGAGGAGGATTTGGCCTTGGTATCCATTGATAATGCGAAGGAATTTGACAGTCAATTGGGAGTATCTTTTGGGGGTCATGAAAGTCACGGCCTTTGGACCGCAGTTTAGAGCTTGGATCTAACTGTTGGTCCGGCGGTGCGAGTGAGGGTGGCACGTCTTAGCTCTGATTGTTGGGAAATAGAATATGGTACTCAATAAGGGTGCCCCTTGTCACCCTTGCTTTTTGCGTTGGCTGTGGAGTCTTTGGCTGTGATGGTTCTCATGTTGCTGGATGCTTGGGGGATTGAGGTGGGGTATACACAACATGTCATCTCGTTTTATGCTGATGATGCCTTGTTTTACCTCAGACAGCCTGATGCATTGCTTCTGTCCCTGTTTGGACACCTTCAGGAGCTTGGTGATGTGTTGGGCCTTCATATTAACGTGCAGAAATCTACAGTGTTTCCCCTGTTGGTGCTGACTAGTGTGCCCAAGGATCAGTTGCCAGTGTTGGGGTTGAGATGGGAAATGGAGGTTTAATATCTTGGCATGGTGGTGGCCCATGCACATAAACAACAGTTACAATACAACATTGAGCGGGTTCTTGACTCCTTGGGGGATTCTGTCCAGTTCTAGAATGCTCTGCCGTTGTCTTTAATGGGCAGGGTGGCGGTTTCCAAGATGGTGTTTTTGCCTCTTTGTCCCTACGTAATACAGAATTCTCTGTGCCCTTTGCCTGCAAAGGGTTTCTCACCTTTCTCAGTGGAGAAGTGTGGCTCAATGGTTAGAGCGGCAAACCCTGATGCAGAAATCTGGCCCGGGACCAGGGTTCAATTCCTGCCTCGGCGGGTCTTGGGCTCAATTTCCTTGGACCTGATAATTCTCGCATGGGTGCCTAATCTAATTCATGGGTCCCACTCTGTAACTCTGGGCAATAGCTTGCTTAATCTCCACAACGGCCCCAACAGCGCTGGGATGCCTGGCTTCACCTTGGAGGTTGCCCAGGAGTGGGCACCTCACAGGGAAAAAGCCAGGAGGGGTTCCACAGCGTATGCATACAGCGCCTTGAGTAGTGCGCTATACAAGTACGAAGTTTACACAAGTTTACACCTCGCCCCTTTGTGCAGGGTAAGCATTCTAGAGTAGACTGACTATGATGAGAGGATATGAAGATGAGGGTCCTGGGGTGCCGAATCTGGAACATTATGCTTCTCACATGCAGCCAAGTTGTTGGATGAAGGTTTTAATTAGGAGAAGGACCTTCTTGCGGGTTTTGGGGAGGGGCATGGGCTCCCTAGGTGTCTGATGGCAGTGGTGTTCCCCGGAGGTGCCTTGTGTGCTGCAGTAGGCTGCAGAGTTCTGGCACAGGGTGGTGAATGTGTAATACAGAAGGCCCCCCTTCACAGGGAACTCCAGATATGGACATTGGCTCAGTTTCGGCAAATGGAGGAGACTATGGGGGTCATTCTGACCCCGGCCGGCGGCGGAAGCCGACGGCCTGGCTGGGACCGCCAGAATACTGCTGCGCGGTCAAAAGACCGCCGCGGGTATTCTGTGTTTCCCGCTGGGCTGGCGGGCGACCGCCAGAAGGCCGCCCGCCAGCCCAGCGGGAAACACCCTTCCATGAGGATGCCGGCTCCGAATGGAGCCGGCGGAGTGGAAGGGGTGCGACGGGTGCAGTTGCACCCGTCGCGATTTTCAGTGTCTGCATGGCAGACACTGAAAATCTTTGTGGGGCCCTGTTACGGGGGCCCCTGCAGTGCCCATGCCATTGCCATGGGCACTGCAGGGGCCCCCAGGGGCCCCACGACACCCCATACCGCCATTCTGTTCCTGGTGGCCAAAACCGCCAGGAACAGGATGGCGGTATGGGGGTCGGAATCCCCATGGCGGCGCAGCAAGCTGCGCCGCCATGGAGGATTCCCCAGGGCAGCGGGAAACCGGCGGTACACCACCGGTTTTCCGTTTCTGACCGCGGCTGTACCGCCGCAGTCAGAATGCCCATGGGAGCACCGCCAGCCTGTTGCTGGTGCTCCCGCGGTCGTTGGCCCTGGCGGATTTTACCGCCAGGGTCAGAATGACCCCCTATGACTTTTAGAGCTTGGAGTGAGGGTGGCTGTGTATTGATGGGGGATTTGTACCCATCTGAAGTTTCCATGTCATTTGACGAGGTCTGAGAACAGTTCAGGCTCGGTCCGGGCATTTTCTTCATTATGCTGCTGCTTTGGTCACAGTGAGGGAGCTTTGGCCTTCGTATGTGGCGGCCCCATCCGCCTCGGTCACTCTGGGGGCGTTGTTGACTCTGGAGATGGGGAGACGTCTCATGTCATTGCTTTACAAGCCGCTGCAGGCAGACTGTTCGGGAACTCTTGAGGGTGTGAAATGTTAGTGAGAGGGATCTGGGGACCCCTGTCTGAGATGTGGATTGGGTTAGAATCTGTGAACTGCTGAGGACTGAGTCCAGTAATGCATTGGTTTTGATTGATTAATTTCAATTTCTGCATCGCACATATGGGAAACCGGTGAGTCTCAATAAAATGAATGCGGTGCAGGATTCTTCTGGTCCCTGGTCCTGGGAGAGGGGTAGGGTTGGGGGCATTTTATGCATCTTTCATGGGAGTGTGAGAGGTTTTTGGAAGAGAGTGTTGGTGTGTTTAAACCGGGCCACTTCCCTAAATTGTGAGCTTTCCCCACAACTGTGCCTGCTCAGGCTTCTTGCACTCGCCAAGAAACGAAGAATGACTGTTCGCTTTATGCAATTAACTCTTGTATTGGCGTGTCGGTGTGCTGCCATCACTCAAATGGGTGTTAGGGCTCTGTCGGAGAAGCTCTGGGTCAGGGATACTTCAGGATGGGCAGTGGAAGAGGAAACATACCTGCATCGAGTCCGAACTGATGACAAACTGCCTATGGACTTAAAGGTTTGGAGGTTGCTCTGCCAAAAGTTCATAGACCAGGGGGCGGAGGCGGAGGAGGGCACTTCATCAGAAAGTGTTGAGTAGTGTTGTGATGTGGGATGTGAGTCAGGTGGTGTTGTGCTGCATGTTTATGTCCTGGTTCATTACCCCTGAATTTACACTGTGTTGTGAATTCTTCTCCAGGATCTGCTTGTACTATTCTGTTTTAATGTGGGCTATGCTTGATCCAGCTGTGTATGTAAATTACCCTGCTCAGCTGCTGCTAATTGCTGTTAATTTTGTTCCTATCATGTTTTCCTAAAATGACAAATAAAGGTTTTAAAAAAAATTATCTGGGACATCGAATTGAAAAGCAGTTCAAAGAGTGTCCCACAAGCGCATTGAAACAGTTCTTAAGATGAAGTTCCCTACCTTACAGAGAGAAGTATGAATGTTTTTGAGTGTGGTGAGCTACTGCCGGTAATGAATCCCAACCATTTCCTTTGTTGAATGGCCTTTGTTGAGACTGATGCACACCAGTGTCAGTGATCCAGTACCAAGGGATGACAAAGGGATGGAAGCCTTTTGGGAGCTCAAAAACTTTCTTTGGAGTGCACCCACTCCTGGAATACTAGACTACACTAAAGAGTTCATACTATTTTGCTTCAAGGGATATGGATGAGCTTTATTTGAGTTGACACAGATGCATGGGGCGATCAACATTCAATTGGCTACTTTTCAGCAATCCTTGATTCTGTAGCCACAGCATTACCTGGTTGTCTCAAAGTGGTTGCAGTGATTGGTCTAAGCATTCCTCAAACTGAGGGAGTCATAATGGGTCATCCACTCATTGTGATGGTGCCACACTCCATTGAAATTCTCATGACTCGTACCTGCACATAGCATTTGACCAACAGCCATTTGACCCACTATGAGAGAAAGATTCTGGCTGCAGACAATGTGTCCATAATGAGGTACAACATCCTAAACCCTGCTTCTTTATTGCCCATCACAGATGGAGATGAAAAGGGTGATTTTGATAACAATTGTGTGTCACCAACTTATACACAAAGCCCAGATCAGACATACTGGATGTTCCCCATCCTGAATCTTACCATACCATGTTTGTCGACAGCTTTTGTTTGAGAGACTGATGAGGCATTTTGAGAGCCACATATGCTGTATGTATCCAAAGTGGGACATGAATGCATCCTCGCTGTGCTGGGTGACCTCTGCATAAGTAGTACAATTGATTGTCCCTACCGAAGCCTTTTGTACATCAGAAGGCTCACGAGTTATCATTTACGCTGACAGCCAGTATGGATTCGGTGTTGTGCATGACGTTGGCCAGCTGTTTTCACAGAGAGGAGTCATGACCTCTGCTGGCTCACCAATAAAAAATAGGCTGTACATCTGCAATTTATTGGAGGCCCTTCAATTGCCAGGTGAGATTGCTGTGGTAAGGTGAGCAAAAATGATTTAGTTACCAGAGGCAACTCTTATGTGAACAATATCACTCAATATTAAGCTCTTGAGTCTAGGGCCTTCCACATGCGATGCTGAGGGAGAAATTGGACCAAACATGCTGTTGAACACTGAACAGACTTTCAATGAGTCGAGAGAATTGCAACATACCACCCCAGAAATTGAAAAGGCAAAGTGGGAAATGATGGGATTTGTGAAGGATGCTAGTGACATTTGGGTATCAAGTGATGGAAAGCCTGTGCTTCCAGACTCTGTTACCCGCTGTGGTAAGACACAGGCATGGACCGACACATATGAGACGAGACGGTATGGTGTTGACATTTAGACAGTTCTGGTATAATCCACACTTTCGTGCAATTGCAGAAAATCTGTTCCAGTGCTGTGCCATTTGCCAAAAACAAAATGTGTACAAAAAAATTGTGGTCACATAGGGAAGTCTAATGGCCCATTCTACCTCCTCCAGATTGATTTTGTAGAGATGCGCTGATTTCACCAGTTACAGTATATCCTTGTAATTGTATGCCTGTTTTCTCGTTGGGTGGAGGCGTATCCCACCAGGAGATGTGATGGACTGACAGTTGCTAAACTACTGTTGTGGGAATTGATACCATTTTTTAGGGTATCTGTTCATCTCAAATCAGATCAAGGAATTCACTTCAAGAATAAAGTGATACAGCTGTTATGTATGACCTTTGGGATAGACTAAAGATCCCATTGTAGTTACAGATTTGAAGCTTCAGGTATTGTCAAAAGACTAAATAGGACTAGCAAGGCTAAATTGGTCATAACTTATGCGTCTACATCACTCAAAGGCCCTGATCCACTTAAATCTGCTATTGGTGAGCATTCAAAGCACGCCATGCAAGCAAAAAGAATTGTCTTCTCATGAGGTGTTGATGAGGAGAGCTATGAGAAGTCCTTTCATTACAGATGCTGCTCTTGTGAATATCACAGATGATCTAGTTCTCAGATTCTGCAAGTGATTGACTTATTGTGGTGCGTTCTATCTCTCATCAGGTTGATGCTGCTGCTTCAACTGGGCATGAATCTCCTTGTCATGTTCTGAACCCAAGCAATTGGGTTCACGTGAAGAATCATGTCCACAAGTTGTGCTTAAAAGAGCATTGGAGAGGCCCATCCTATTCACCAGTACTGCTGTGAGGTATGCTTGACTGCTGAACTGGATACATGCCTAATACACCAAGAGTGTGAGACAAGAAGAGGACGGTGGCAGCATCCACTAACTCCTCGACTCTGCCTAAGTTTGAGATTTCTGAGGCATCAAAAGAGGGAGAGGAAGACCAGTCCAGAACCTTGCAGTCCTCTGTAGCAGAACAGTGGTGAGAGCAGAATGACGGTACAACTGAGACACCATACTCTGGACTAAGGCTGAGTCTTCTCTGAGATAGTGAGAACTCGTGGTGAACTGATTCGAATCACCTTGGATCAGTTGCACCAGAAGCAGAGTGAAGTTCAAAAGGAAGTATTACCTCGGAAAGTGAATCAGCTTCATCTGAACCAGAATTCACAACTACATCCGAGAATCAAGCACCGATGGAAGAAGCTTGGCCAAAGACAGACTCTAGACAAAAGAGACTGTTGACAACTACTGAAAGCCATAGATGATAAGAGAAGTTAGGCCCTCACTACAACAATGGCGGTAAAAAAACGCCTACCACTGCGGCAACGACCGCCAAAAGTCCGTTGCCGCGGCTACCAGCTGTCCGCCATATTATGACCACAGCCGGATTTCCGCCACAAGAAGGGCGGAGATCTGGTTGTGGCCATACTGGCGGACGGCTGTAAGGTGGCGCTGCTACCACCACCAGCAGCGCCACGCCAGTAGACCGCCGCCAGCCGTATTATAAGAAATAATACGGCCTGGCAGTGTTCTGCTGGTGGGAGCTGCTGGCGGTAGCAACGCCCCGTCCTGTCCCCTGCCCGAAGACCCCTTGGATCCGGGTAAGTCTGGTTTCCGACAGGGGAGAGTGGTAGGAGGTGTTGTGTGCATGTGTGGGGGGGTGTGCATGGATGTGTGAGTGCGTGCGTGAATGGGGTGTGTGTTTAGTGTTGTGTGCGTGCGTGTAAGTAGGTGTGTGAGTGCGTGAATGAAGGTGTGTGTGAATAGAAGTGTGTGAGTGCGTGTATGTTTCGATGTGTGTGTGGATGGGTGTATGTGTGCGTGGATGTATGTGTGGATGAGTGTGTGTATGCACGTGTGTGTGTGTGTTTAGGGGGGATGTGGATCTAGGGGGTGTGGGGTGTCTGGGGAGTGTAGGGGTGTGGGGGCTTCTATCAGTGACAGGGAAGGAATTCCCTGTCACTGGCAGGGCCTACTGCCATGGTTTTCATGACATTACGAACGCCACGGAAATCATGGCAGTAGGCAGGGTCGTAATACTGCCAGCGGCACAATAGCGGCCGCCTGGTTGGAGATGGTTATCTCCAGCCCGGCGGCTGCTACCGCCATGGCGGTCGGAGTGGTACATTGGCGGGTTGGCTCCAGCGAACCCGCCAATGTCATAATGTGGCAGTAAGTACCGCCAGCCTGTTGTCGGTACTACCGCCACATTAACACCGACCATCGGGGTCATAATGACCCTCTTAGTGAGTTAAAGGAACAAGAACTTCCTGAACAACAAAATACTGGTGACAAGAGCCTATGCTCAATCGTCGCTAAAATACGCAGGAGAGAGAAAAAGATAAATTGCAAATATTTAAGGTCCTGATTGAGCATACTTTGCAAGAACTGACACCAAACCTGCTGAATGTCTGACTGACATAGACGAACCTACTGGAGTCCAAAGCAAACAAACAGGGTTCAACTTGTGAGAACTGTTGACCACGTCAATGAGGACAGATAGCTAGGGTGACGGTCAGAGAACTACAGCTCCTTAGGCCTCCGGTTGACGCAGACTCAACATCACTATAGATTTAGAGACAGGGTAGTGACAATAGGGTAAAAGAACTGATCTCTTCAAACAAAATACCAATCCTGTTCTTTGATCTGATTTCAGGTATCATGGTGCAGCCATGGTACAAAACCGCTTATAGTTTTGATAGTTGCTATTTCTGTTTCTGTAGTTGAGTGGATATTAGCTGGTCCGGAGGCTGCTGCAGCTCCCACCACCCATTGCCCCCACTAGCGCTGCCAATGACAATACCATCACAACTAGCCATCGCACTCCTACAAGTGTGACAGTTCAGACTTTAAATATACATTAAAATTTAGTAATACAGGCCGTCCAAGCTATTCTTATAGCTTCGGGTGGCAGGCATTAGTGTTTTAATGTATAGGTACTTACTAAACAACTGTTATTATGCTCTTCACCAGGTGGCAGACTGTTGTAAGAGCCGGTGTTGACAATAAAGTGCTAGTGCCGAGCACCGGAAACCACCGGCTCAAATGAAGCGCTGCATATGCTGCTAAATCTAGCTCTTACATCTGCTGTTAGTAAGTAAATGGATGAAGTAAGAATCCTACACACCTCCCCTTCCCCATTCTGAAAGTGTCTATAGTTATATTGTCTATTTTCAGATGTTTGCCAAATTTGTCAAAATAATGCAGGTAGAGAATTGTTTTGTGTTCCTATCTTCCATCCTCCGCAGAGGAGGATCCGCACATTTCGGTTTATCCCTGTCGTACTCCTTCTCTTGTAGTATCTTTCTGAATCTGTTCTATCAGCAGCACTCTATTAAATTATTTCATACTAATTATGAAAAGCCTTTAGTAGCACCAGCACCCTCTCCTTTGCTCTCTTTAATATTTATGTAAATCCTTCTGCGATTTGTCGGTAAAATGTGTCATTGGTGTCGGAAACTTTCACCTTCATTTAAACTCAAAGGAAGCCCTTCCTCAGATTCCGAAGCCCTAAACCACCACACTTTCACCTGCATAGTGTCTTGCATCCCTAAGTTTTAATACATGTGTATCTTATCTGAAGGACTGGGGGGCATATTTACAAGAAAGTGGCGCATCATAGAGGGTGCGCCTCTTTTCTTGCGCCCCCCTATTGGCACCTAACGACACCTAACAACACCATGGTTGTGCCGTATTTGTAATATGGTGCACCATGGCAGCAGTTAACACAATCGTGTCAAAATGTTTGATGCTATTGTGGCGCTTTGATACATTAGGGCCAAAAATGTTGACGCTACTGCAGCAAAGCACAGTGAGGCCCATTGAACGTAATAGATGTGTCATTTTAACGCCTGCTCCGAGCAGTGGTTAAAAATGATGGCGCAGTGAAAACGTATAGATTTCACTGCCTGATTTTTTGGGGCCTCCCAGCTTCAGAACAACCCCTTCAATACAAGTGGTGCAATGCATACATTGCGCCACTTTGTAAATATGGTGCGTCGGAAATGCCAACCTAACGCCATATCAGTGTAAAACAAAATTGGCACAAGGCGGCGGTAGGAGCTTGTACATATGCCCCTAGAAGTTGTATGCTGTGAATTTCTGCTGGTAAGCACAGCGATGACACACTGTACAAAGGACTCTAGTTGTGGAAATAAACACATCATAGCAACAAGTAGGAAAGATGGCTCAATGAGTGAAGCACTCAATGTTGTCACCTGCAGCTCCCAAGTTCGAATCCTAGGAGGCGCTGATCAACCAGAAGTTACTATATTGGAATGCATTAAATTGTGGCTTATTAGCACTAGTAATATACAGAGTTTAAACGTGGCGGGAATGCTGCATTCACGTTATTACTATTAGAAGGCGGGAGTCTAGAATGCAGAAAAGGTGACACAAGCTGAACAACTGCTTCGTTTCCCCCGAGTGTGTGTGTGATTTGGGTGTACTCTAAAACAGCTGCTGCTGCCTCATCTAGCCACCAGATGGCGATCTCAGGCTGTCACCTGTTTCTGAAGTGCACAGGCTGTGCTGGGACAGCCGTTAGAAGGAATACTTACACTGTGTGGAGGTAAAGGGAGAACTTCTGTTTCTTTTTATATTTGTGCATATCTAATGGTTCATTTCGGATCACAAAAAGAACACGGGATTATATAATGTGTAATGGAGAACATATAATTAAAGCCGCACATTTTTCTATTCATGCAAAAAATTACTGTCGAGATACTACATATAGTTTAACCGCTGCCACCCTCGACAACCTCACTGTATGGCATAACTCCTAGGAAAAAAATACACAGAGACCTTTGATCTCTGAGAAGGAAGGGACATCAGTGAAAGCGATCAAAAAATTAAAATAATACCAAGACATCTCTAAAACAAGCAAGCTACCAAAAATGTGACTAAATGGATAACAACTTTAGGTATGGTCATGAAATGTGAAAAATATATCCTCTCCCAACAGTTAAATGTTATGTCTACGTCATTAGGACGTACTAGCTGTGCGGGGGTGTGCTCACAGCGTGTGATGTAACACGTGTGAGAAATCACCCTGTGAACGGAGGGGCAGTTGGTATAGCCCGGAGGCAAGTAAAGAGTTAATAAAAGAGCCGGGGTCTCGGGCGCGAAAGTGCAGAGATACGGGGCATGAAACAGAGACGTGTGTCCGTGTCCTTTATTTCCCCAACTAGCGCGGCGGCCTTCAAATAATAGTTCCCAGCTGGTGCGGCTGGGAACATAACAAACTGGCGACGAGGTGAGCAGAACCACGCGGCTGATCGAGCGGTGCCGCTCCGCTGCGGGCGCCGCTAATAAGCACTGGGAACGAGAGAAGCGATCATTACACCGCCCGGAAGAAAAAAAAAAGGGGGCTTACTGTCGGAGCCCGAAAGGGGAGTGTGCCAACGAGGCGTGGCGGCGCGAGAACACACCCGCCCCCCACTGATACCGGCAGTTCGCAGCCGGCATCTTCCGCATTCCAGAGGAAAGGAGAAGGCAGTGTGTCCACGAGGCAACCCACAGGAACAGCTAATTCTGAAACAGGAGAAACAGCAAAGGTGGAATCGACCGTAGCATATACCGAGGGCGGTGAGTGAAAACAGTCCCAACTAAAAAAGAGGGGAGAAATAATATAGAAAAGGGGAAAGAAAACACACTGGAAAAAAAAACAAAAAAAAACACGGAATTTAAAAGAAAAAAGAAACATAATAAAAAGAACTATATGCAGGAAAGAGAACAGCCTACACACAGGTGACCTTAGGCACAAAAAAAAAAAAAAAAAAACATCAAAAGATTACTCACCCAAGGACAAAACCAACAATATGGCCACAGTCCCAGCGTTGGAACCTTTTATTATGGAAGGGCCCCCATCAGCGCAAGCCGCCAAATGGAAACTATGGGTGGAACGTCTAGAAAACTATTTTGCAGCCACCGCACTACACCCGGAGAGACAAAGGCCCATGCTGCTTCACATGGGCGGAGTGATGTTACACAAAATCAGCAAAACAGTGACGGAAGAAGGACCCCCATTCAACTACCAAACTCTAAAAAGAGCGATAACGGCGTACTTCGAACCAATGGCAAATCCTGATTATGAGCGATTCATCCTGCGACAAGCCAGACAACAACCAGAAGAGTCGGTAGATACCTACTACACAAGATTAAAGGAACTGGCTAGCACGTGCATGCTACCAAACTCAAATGATGAAATAAGAGCGCAATTTATTCAAGGATGCCACTCCACAAAACTGAGAGAGCACATTTTGCAGATCCCAGGCATGACAATGGAGGACATGCTGACCATGGGCAGGTCAAAAGAACTATCCAGAGTTAGAGCTGCCCATATGGAGTCAGCGCTTGCACAAAACATTAAAACAGAACCGGTAAATGTTGTTGCCTCAGGGGTCGCGACAAGAAGAAAAGACAAGATAAAACCAGCTAACAACCATAGATCTTGTTATATGTGCGGAGGACAGTTCCCGCATCAAGGCAAATGCCCAGCTCTAGGGAAACAATGCACGAAGTGTCAAAAATTAAATCATTATGCAAAGGTATGCCGTTCAAATTACAGAGCAAGGGGAGACACTCAAAGGACAAATCAAGGAGCAAAAGCAATCCAACCCCCAGATCTCATCCCCGACATGGATGATGACGATGAGCCAGAAGGGACAGTGTACATTATTCATGCCGCTGAACCAGGTAGTCAAATCCGATTTTTTTTTCCAAAATGCAAGGTGCAGGTAGCTGGACACAAAGTAACTGCCCTAATTGACACTGGGGCCTCAATCAACATATTAGCGCAATCAACACTGGGCCAAATGCCACATCATCCGCCTCTCCGCCGTACGGCAGTACAGGTATTTGCGTTTGGGTCGACAAAACCTCTCCCAATGGCAGGAGTATTCAGAACAAGCATCACTCATGAAGAGACAACGGTGCAAGCCAAAGTGTATGTCACCAAGATCGGGACGGGAATGTTACTCAGCTGCCGGACGGCTGAAGAACTGAAGTTGGTGGCGTTTGCATTCAGCATACATGAGGAAGAGTTGGAGAGTCTACAAGAAGAATATGCTGATTTGTTCAGAGGTATTGGCTGCCTAAAGGACCGTCAGGTGAAGTTGCACATAGACAATTCCATAGAGCCGGTAGCACTCAAGCACAGGCGAATAGCTTTCCACCTAAGGCCACAGGTGGAGGCTGAACTAAGAAAATTGGAAGAGGCAGACATCATTGAAAAGGTGGAAGGACCAACTCCATGGGTGTCGCCCATTGTTGTCACCAGAAAACCAAAGCAACCAGGGGAGGTACGCATATGCGTAGATATGCGCCTTCCCAATGTGGCCATTCGGAGAGAACGTCACCTAACTCCCACGGTTGACGATATAGTGACCGAAGTCAGTGGATCAAAATGGTTCTCCAAAATGGACTTAAGAGCAGGATATCATCAGCTCATGTTAGCTCCTGAGTCCAGAGCAATCACCACTTTTTCTACTCATGTGGGACTG
The DNA here is from genome assembly GCF_031143425.1 of Pleurodeles waltl. Lineage (NCBI taxonomy): Eukaryota > Metazoa > Chordata > Amphibia > Caudata > Salamandridae > Pleurodeles > Pleurodeles waltl. The sequence goes on from NC_090447.1 coordinate 1,500,290,233, forward strand.
AGGAGATATCGACGCCTAAGTTTTGGCATTTCCAGTGCGGCAGAATTTTTCAGGACACAATAAGAGGGGTTCTGGCCGGTTTAGAAGGGGTCATTAATGTGAGTGATGATATTCTAGTGCATGCATCCACGGTGGAAATACATCTACAGAGGCTGAGAGCGGTGTTCCAACGACTACACGCAAATGAACTGACATTACATTGTGAGAAATGTGAATTCTTGAGAGAGGACATTGCATTTTTTGGATACCATTTCTCCCAGAAGGGCGTTCGACCTGATCCAGAGAAAGTGGCGGACATCAAGTCAGCGACGGCCCCCACATCGGTCACAGGTGTTCGTAGCTTCCTGGGAATGGTAACGTACTGTGGCAGATTTATTCCAAATCTGACCTCCCTCACAGCCCCGCTACGTGAGCTGACAAAATCACATACTCTGTGGGAATGGAACCGGACACACGAAAAGGCATTTCAGGATACAAAACAAGCACTGTCTGCAGAGACAACCTTAGTCTTCTTTGACCCTGCCAAGGACACAGAGCTGTCCGTAGATGCCAGCCCCGTCGGTCTAAGAGCTGTGCTGTCACAAAAAGGGAAAAAAGGCAAGTGGGCACCCGTGGCATATGCCAGCAGAGCTTTGACGCCAACGGAACAACGATATTCTCACATAGAGAAAGAGGCACTAGCGGTAAACTGGGCATGTCGTCACTACCACTTATACATATATGGTCACCCATTTGAAATATACACCGACCACAAGCCGCTCATACCGCTATTCAACAAAACAGCGTCACAGCCTCCCCGAGAATCGAGAAATGGATCCTTCAGTTACAGGGATACCAGTTTTCCGTCATATATCGCCCAGGGACCCAGAATCCCGCTGACTACTTATCGCGACATGCTCGACCAGTCACAGCACGCGAAGAAGAGGAAATAGAACATACAGAGGAATATGTGAGGCTGGTAGTAGAGAGATCTCGCCCCCTGCCCATATCGTTGACCGAAATACAAGAGGCCACCAAAGAAGACGAGATTCTGCAGATGGCGATATCACGTGTCAGTGATGGAAGATGGCACCTGCTGAAACAAAATCTGTCTCTGAGAACCGCAGAGGCCACCAACACATTGCAAGCTCTATTCCGAGTCAGACATGAACTAGCAGTTTCGTCAGAACACTGCCTGTTGCGAGGTAACCGTCTAGTTATCCCGGCAAGCCTGAGACAAAGGACAGTTGACTTGGCCCATGTTGCTCACCAGGGTATTGTGAAAACCAAAGATAGACTGAGAAGTAAAGTGTGGTTTCCAGACCTGGATGCACGTGTTGAGGAGACTATAAAAGGGTGCCATGTCTGCCAACTGGTGGGGCCGATGGAGCCACCACCCCCCATTATCACGGAAACCATCCCGACCAACCCATGGCAGAGAGCCAGTGCCGACCTAGGAAGCCTACCCGATGGACGACACATGCTGGTAGTCATAGATGACTTCTCAAAATACCCTGAGGTGGAATTGCTGGAATCCACTGTCACTGAGAGGGTTGTACCCTGCCTGGAGAAAATTATGGCTACCCATGGGATCATACAAGAACTAAGGACGGATAATGGTCCCCCATTTTCAAGTCAGGAGTTTGCATCATATCTGGCATCACATGCGATTCAACACAGAAAAATCACGCCGCGATGGCCCCAAGCCAATGGGGAAGCAGAGCGATTTATGAGGACCCTAAATAAAGTATAAAGTATAAAGGAAAGAATATAGACTGTGCCATTTTTGAATTCCTGAGAGAGTATCGTCTGACGCCACACAGCACGACGGGGGTGTCCCCGAGCTCGATCTGTATCCAACGGGAGGTGAGAGATACCATCCCTCGTGTGGGAGAAACAACAACGAAACAAAGACAAGTGGAAAAAAAATTGCGAAACAGATATGCTCACAATGAGAGAATGTCCAAGAAAAGGAGGGCTCGGATGAGGCATTTGAAAGCCGGGGACGTGGTCCTCGTGAAGAGCAGACATCCGGGTGGTAAATTCAAAACACCATTTGAACCTGAAGTATGGACAGTTGCCCGAGTAAATGGAACTCTAGTGACTGCAACGCGGAAAGGTGAGACGGTAAAGAGGAACATTTCATGGTTCAAGCTAAACCACGGAAAGCCACAGGAGTCTGAAGGGACAGAAGTAAATAATGGACAATCATTTGCTGATGAGGGAGAGTTGCTGGATAGTCCCTTCCAGGCCAGCGAAGAGCTGAAAGAAAGAGACAACCACTCGTTGAAAGTATGTGAAGGAAGTGAGGAGAGAATTGCAGCCGAGGTGCCATCTGCAATCATCAGGAGAGAAGGTAGGGGCTGATATAATCTACGACCCCACATTTCCGTCCCCGAAAAGCTGAAAGACTATGTGCTGTCATAGGTGGACTGGTGAGGGTCAAGGGTGGTCCTGCGAGGGAATTTAGGAGATCATATGTCAGAAGGTCAGTCATGGTGTGTATTTTGCCATTGTTAGTTTAGTTTAAATCCAAGTTGAGGAGGAATGTTATGTCTACGTCATTAGGACGTACTAGATGTGCGGGGGTGTGCTCACAGCGTGTGATGTAACACGTGTGAGAAATCACCCTGTGAACGGAGGGGCAGTTGGTATAGCCCGGAGGCAAGTAAAGAGTTAATAAAAGAGCCGGGGTCTCGGGCGCGAAAGTGCAGAGATACGGGGCATGAAACAGAGACGTATGTCCGTGTCCTTTATTTCCCCAACTAGCGCGGCGGCCTTCAAATAATAGTTCCCAGCTGGTGCGGCTGGGAACATAACATTAACTATCTTCCCTCGAACAGTACACGCAAAACTAGCACCACAGAATATATGGATTATTAGCAGGGCAGCTGGAATTACGCGGCATTGGAATGCCAAATTATGTGGCAGGGTTGACTAAATTATTCTGCAAGAAATAGCAAATTATTTTATTTTACAGTTTTACTTCATTATTTTGTAAGTTTTACACATGGTAACACAGTCTGGGCAAAGCTTTTACCGCAGTCACACCTCTAGGACCCCCTTATAGGAAATGGAACAAAATCACCAACAAGCAACTCACCTCATCGCTTGCCAAATCCCTCCCTCCCACCTCTGACGACACCAACACAGCAGTGCGCAATCTCAATGCATGGCTCACCAAATGCGCCGACACTCTAGCCCCTCTCCGGCTGACATCAGCCAAACGCATACCTAAGAAGGCCAGCTGGTTCACCACCGAACTCCAAGAATCAAAGTGTACCCGCAGAAGTCTAGATTAAAAATGGAGGAACAGCCACTCCAGCAAATACCTCGCCTCATTGAGAGCCGCAACCGCCGCCCACCGACGTAAAATCAAGAATGCAAGGAAGGACGCACTCTGGGAGCGCATCAAATCCTCTGCCCACAACTTGAAGGAACTCTTCTCAGCCATCAATGATTCACAGAGCCTCCCTCCGAAGTCACCAGCATCCCCCCGTCACAGGACCTCTGCGACAAATTATCCTCCTTTTTCCACCACAAGATCCAGGACATCTACAACAGCTTCCTGTCACCTGGCACCAGAACCTGCAACCAACCTTTCCCCCCAGAACCCACCTAGAGCATCCACGACTGGTCCACACTCACCATAGAGGAAACAGTCAACATTATGAACAGCACCCACTTCGGAGCCCCATTGACCCTCTGCCCGTACCACATATACATCAGAGCCAGCGCATCCATTGCCCCTGAGCTTCGTAACACAATCAACTGCTCCATCAGCACCGGCAGCTTTCCCTGAGGACTGGAAACACGCCGAAATATGCCCTCTCCTGAAGAAACCTTTGGCTGACCCAAAAGCACTAAAGAATTTCCGGCCCATCTCGTTGCTACCCTACCCCACCAAAGTACTAGAGAAAGCAGTCAACGCACAACTACGGAATTTCATCGAGGCCAACAACTCTCTGGACAGCTCCAAGTCTGGCTTCCGCAGCAATCCCAAAACGAAGACAGCACTCCTGTCAGCCACCGACTACATCCGATTACTCCTAGACCGCGGCCACACCGCAGCACTCATATTCCTCGACCTCTCAACAGCTTTTGACACGGTCTCCCACAGCACTCTGCGCACCAGACTCCATGACATAAGAATCCGTGGAAGAGCCCTGGAATGGATCCACTCCTTCCTCTCCAGAAGGACGCAGAGGGTCAGACTCCCACTCTACACCTCCAGACCCACAGGAGTCAACTGTGGCGTCCCCCAAGGATCCTCACTGAGTCTCACACTGTTCAACGTATACATGGCCCTCTTGCTGCCATCGTCGGAAGCCAGGGTATGAACATCATGTCATATGCCAATGACACACAACTCATCATTTCCCTCACCGAAAACCTGACAAAGCCAAAAGGAACTTTCACACAGGAATGGAAGCCGTCGCCACCTGGATGAGAGAAAGCTGCCTCAAGTTCAACTCCGACAAGACTGAGCTCATTATCTTCGGAAACGCCACCTCAGCTTGGGATGACTCCTGGTGGCCCTCATTCCTCAGCGCCCCCCCCTGCACTGACCGAGCACCCCCGCAACTTAGGAATCATCCTCGACTCCTCCCTATCCATGACCCGCCAGGTAAACTCAGTCACCTCCCCCTCCTGGCACACACTCTGCAAACTCCGGAAGATCTTCAGATGGATCCCAGCAGACTGTCGCAGGACAGTCACCCACGCCTTAGTCACGAGCAAGCTCGACTACGGCAACGCCCTATACGCTGGCACCTCAACTAGGAACATCAAAAAACTTTAACTTATCCAGAACGCCGCCTCCAGACTCATTCTGGACCGCCCTCGCAGAGAACACATCTCTCAACACCTGAGGACCCTTCACTGGCTACCGGTCAAGAAGCGAATCACCTTCAAGCTTCTCAACCTCACGTACAAGGCCATACACAACACAGGACCAGCCTACCTGAACCACCATGTCTCCTTCCACACCCCTGCCAGATCCCTCCGCTCCTCCCAGATGGCCTTGGCCACCACCCTTCGCATCTGCAAAACCACCTCCAGAGGACAATCTTTCACCTACACTGCAGCAAAGAGCTGGAACAACCTCCCCCTGCACCTCAGACAAAGCTCGTCGCTCACCATCTTCAGGAAGAACCTCAAGACGTGGCTCGTTGGATGAGGCCCCTCCCCCCCCAGCGCCTTGAGACCCTCATGGGTGAGTAGCCACACTTTACAAATACTGATTGATTGATTGATTGACTGACCTTTGCGAAGGGCCTTCCATTGTGCTCAAGCACGTTGCCACGTTTTTAGTAACTTTTGCTCCATTTGAGCTAGAAACACATTTTTGGTTAAAAACTGCAGATTATGCAGCAGATGAGATGATGGATTATGTGGCAAATGCAGCAAATCCATAATTATGCCACGGCAGCAGAACCACCTAATTCCAGTCGCCCTGATTATTAGTCTCTAACCGCATACAAATTAATATCAGAGAGCATGTATAGAATACTGCCCTCTGGCAGCCAGTGGATCAGTTACCTAGATATGTCATGCCGTCATTGCTTGCAGGGGGGGATGCATCAGTGGCTGCAGACAGTAATGTGCAGATTGCCAGACTTATATGCAACAATGTCACAGTCATTCTCTGCATTTATGAACATGGACAGGAGTGGTCATCATACTGGTAATCCCCAAAGAGAAATATTTAATTAGTGTTTCATTATTGTATCCAATAGTTTGCTATGATTACGACTCCAAAAAACTGATTGAACCCTTTCGAGCAATGCAGTTTGAAGTCACGTTAATGCAACAAGAATAATCTACTTGGATGGCTTAAGATGTATGCACAATATAATATCTTTAGGATATAATCATGATACAACAATCAATAACATTATTAATGCACAATCAAAAAGGCATGAGTAGCTCATGCAGCCCAATGATTCAATGTTTCGGTTCAAAATATAATCAGTACTTTGAACCATCATCAGGACAAATAGGGTGTTCATTCCTGAGTAAAATGCTCTAATAAACCAGCTTCTGCAATAGTTGTTTGACCATCATTGAAACAATGCATTGTCTGTTTAGGTTTTTTAGTCATTGCTTTCAGTGTGAACTGGTTCAGGAATTCATAGGGTCATATGAAAATCAGGCAAGGACTGGCATGTCTACCCACGGCAGCTGCTGTGTGCAATGAGGTCAAATGGTTGAGTGTAGAAGGTTGTGGCGTAAAAAGGTTTCGGTACAGCATCATCCCTCCTGCTTCGTCTCTCTTCTCCATGAGGAAAGTGAGAGCGGGTTTGATGATACAGAGGAACTCATAACTGCTAAACTAACACACAAGCACTGTAGGGGGCATCTTCTTGGGCTCATTGGTGGCAGCACCCATAGGCTTTAGATTGTTCCAGCATCACTGGGTGTCCACCTATGGCCTACAGCTGCTAGCAAGATAGCAGACCTTCTTTGCTATAACAGTATCTCTGGATGCGGGAGAACTGGACCCATTTTTGTTATAAGGGTAATTAATAATTGTTTGCATTTCTTCAAGGTTCTCACTACAATAAAACTGTCCATTTTGCATTCCACCTAGGATATGTTATTGCAATCTCTCCTGTCACTAGCTTATAAGCATCCCTTCACTTGCAGATGCTGACATGGAAAAAAAATTAGAGAATTTATTTTAACGAAATGCTGAACTCAATTATTTAATAACAGTTTAATTTTGGACCGGTTTTACATCAAAAACTTGAACGAAAACATAAAATCCACGATTTATAACCAAATCAAATTTCTTTGATTATCACATTCATAGAGCCATCACAATGAACAGCTGATCTTCCCACCTTAAACCTGGGTCTGGGTATCACGATTACGGACCACAGGATGCCAATTTCAATATCTCAGGTTTGCAGCTTCAAAAAATTGTAAGTTGTCTACCAACACATTTAGATGACATTTAACATTTTAAAAATAAATATTGCCTTAATAAAAATGCCCATCTACTATGGGATGGAATCAAAGTAAATTTTAGAGGAGGGTGGGGTGTTTGCACAGGGTGGATTCCACTTCTTAGGGTCAAGCCTTGCGTCTCGCTTGGGAGACACTGTTGTGTTCAGTAAAGGGCTTGGAGCCCGCCTGTCGCTCACCGTTTGTTGGTTTGTGTGGCACTCTTCTTTACAGCCTCGTAATTCGTCAGGGCACGTCTGGCATCATTTCCGCTCCTCTGTGAGGAGCAGGGATCAAGCACTAATTCAATGCAACAGGAGGCACATCCATCATTTTGTGAAGAGCAGGAGACCTGAATGTGTGATACTGTTGTTTACAACTGTATGGAGGAGAATTATGGCAGAGAGAGGTGGAGGAGGGATTCCTGGACCATCTTCTGCTGCTCCAGAGGAGGAAGAGGTAGCATGCCTTGGGGAGAGTAAAAAAAGCAAAGTAACACACCAAAGAACATGATGTGTTGGAGTTTGCAAACATTCAATAGAGAAGAACTGGCTAAATAACATTGAGGGGGAGGGGGACAACCTGCAATTCTGCAAGTTATGTGAGCAAAGGTTTAGCAGGGGGAAGAGGGGACTATAATCCTTTGGTACATCAACAATGTGACGTCACTTCGAGCTGTAACATAGCAAGGAGTATGGTATGTCCCTGCAGGAGCAAAGGAGAAAAGAAACAGGAGTCAGCCGGACCCCAGAAACTTCCACAAGAGATGCTGAAGGAAATGGAAGAAAACTATCCCTAACTCACCATCTTTGCAGCTCTAATGCATGGAGTGTAGGACCAACATCAGGTGTGAGAGGAAGAATCCAAGGATTGCATCATAACAAACAGTAAAGAAAAAATGAAAAAATGTTTATATGTGACAATTTGTCCCTAAATTTGCAAAAAAAGAGTAAAAGCACAAAGTAAACAAAAACATATTCCATACATAAGTCAACCTCCCCCCCCCAAAAAAAACTGTTCTTTTGAAAACCACCAAAAACAAAATAAAAAAGAGCTTCTCTTTATAAAGAACTAGGGCCCATATTTATACTTTTTTAGCGCCACATTTGTGTAATTTTTTTACGCAAAAGAGGCTCAAACTTACTAAATACAATTGTATTGTGTAAGTTTGTGCCGCTTTTATGTCAAAAAGCTGCAAATGTGGTGCTAAAAAAATATAAATATGGGGCTAGGTGCTGCTGCAGTAGGCTGGTTACAGGGCCTTCCCATATGCCAGACCTTGCAGTCAAATCCCACTGGGCACAACCACAGGCTTGTTGCAATGGGGGTTGGCCTCCCATGGCAGTCTAGGAGCCATCCTTGGTTGAAGGATAAGCACCGCTTGTATAGCCAATGACCATGCACAGCAGGGGTCGCCCGCTTTTACAAGACCAGGTAAAAGGCCACATCCTGCAGACTACCACCACTGGTAGAGTCTTTAGTTATGGGCGACAAGGAAAGGAACTAATTCGAAGAGGTTAGAAGTATAATATCTACAAAAACAGAATTCACTAAAAAAACTACAGTTTAGAATTTATTATGCCACCTTAACGTATGTTTAAAATGCTCTCTTAAATTAAATTCACAGTTAAAGTGAAGTTATGTTTTCAAAAACACTGAAATTCACCAGCTATGCTTAACTCCACAATTTATAGCTCAGGTAGCAGAATTGTAAACCAAACCTCCCACACCTAATGCAGTGCTTCTGACCTCACAACATTTAAACCAATAAGTAACAACTAAAAGCACGGCATAATTTAATAACAACTTCTACTCAAATCAATAAATAATACAACATTCAGAGTCATCTGAAGGGAGGCTTCAGAGCCTGCCAGTCCAAAGTGACCTCAACTGGGGCATGATCTTTAATTGTGATGGGGTGGATATTGCAGTTATGATGGTATGTTGTATAGTTTGGTTGATACAAATATGGTTCAGTCTGGGATATGTGTGGTGGAATTGAGAAAAAAGGTATAGTGCCAGGTCGTAGTGTAAATAGTTGTCCAAGCGTCCAGCAAGCCAAGCTGTCTAAGCACTTGTTTCGTGGACTTGGTAAGGGTGCCTGTGTGCGTCCCATGTGGTGTGTACTGTCTAGGCCAGGATCCAAAATGAGGCTGAAGTCACCCATCAGTACAATGTCCCCTTCGGCAAACCCTCCTAACAGGAAGAGGAAGGAAAAGAGAAATTCTGTGTGGCCTGAGCTTGGGGTGTTTGAGCATGAGTATTCTACCTTCTTTATCGGGTTTGTAGCCCGTGATTTGAAAATTTAGGGATAAGTGGTGTTGTGAGGTTATTTAAACATTTACACTGTCACATTATTTACCTCTGGGTCTGAGCCCTCTCACCTAGTTACATTTCACTTTTATTCCTTTTATTATTTTAGCAAAGCTTCATTTTAGTGGAGATGTTTTTATTATTTTATGAGTTGTTCTTCCATGCAGAATTTGTTATTTATTTCTTTGCACATCTTCATCCTGTGCTCAACCCAAGGCTGTATATGATAGTTTGCCGGGTATTGCCGGTCCAAAGAGTACATTGTCTACCCTACACAGGAAATACGTGTTGTCACGTCAGGGCACATCTTAGATCAACAGATGTGTTAATATAAAACACCAACTGCCCACACCATCTGAGAGGGGGCATTACATCCAGCTTGCCATCTTATGCTGCATGTTGTCGTCACAGTTTCTGCTGAAACTCTGCTTCTCTTCATCCATGCATGAGGATTCACAGCAGACCAACAGCCCTTTTCTCTACCTATAGCATAGGTGCAGGGATTGGGTTTCTGTCCAGGGACAGGATGGGCAGATTTGGGCTAACACTGCTATTGCTCTCATTAGAATCTTAGTAGTGCAGGTAGGGATTTTAGAATCATTATTGTGACAGTATGGTGAGGCTTTTCCTCTGTTTCACTTTTCTCGTCGCCACAATAACCTTGTTGTGTTTCATTATGCTGATAGTCGCAATTCATGCCTTTTTACTTAGAACGCAGTTGCTTTAATAAATGTATTGAATCAAATCCTACTTCTGCATGTATAAGATGCAATTAACTGTGAGAAAGGGGTAAGATATGTTCCACCATGACTTCCCTGAGGAGTCTCAGAGTGGCATGCGATAGATTGCCACAAATCATCTTTACTCCTGGGTACTGGTGAGGTGCTGCTAGCAAGCAGAAAGGGTTAGGCTGACAGCTGTCACACGGCACGGGATCAGACTGTAGAAACTGGCAAAGGAATCAATTTTATTATCCCCCTAGGCCTGACCTCATCCTGTGATACTCAATGATGAACAGGCCTGAAAAACATATGCAGAAGGTTGGATGACCTTTAGTACATTAACCCTGACAGGCAGCTTGCAATGCAAGGCTTGCTTACAAGGGACAGCTCATGCGACATGCATTGCTTCATTCGCCCAGCAACAGACAGACATCTTGGTGTCCACATAGGTCTGAGGAGAGGTTATGAGGAAGCTGGATTGGTGACGCCTTGGAAAGTCCCAAACGTCTAAGAAATGTGAAGGTCAAGCTTGTGGTCATCTTGTATCACGCTGCCACCATGAAATGTTATTCTACTGTGATTGGATAGATGCCTAATATATGTGTAATACCATGCATCTCCTGATCAACATCACGCCATGTACTTGATGAAGAAATTATCTTTCAGTTGTTCTGATTGGATGATGTATTTTCACCCTTCTGTGGTTTTCATGCATAAAAGATTGTATTGGAGTTCCGCAATTCAGACTGCTTGGCCTTGGCCTTTCAAGCCACAGTCTCCGTGCATGTATTATTAAATATTTCTGCTTGTACCTTAAGGCTGGCTGGTCTCTGGTTTGTTCCTGAGGGCAGATAGAAAAGGACGCTTCGACATCTTGGTGCAGAATGCGGTGTTTGGATTGACGATCTCCCCTGCTTGGCTTCCAGCTGTTTGGGAGGGCCCCTAGCTCTTGTGGGTTTCCCTGCTATGCTCGGAGTGCCCTCCCTGGAAAGGGTGCCAGTGCTGTTGTGAGTCTCTGTCACTTCCTGGTCCCCTCTGGTTTTGCCTGTCTGCTTTGGTCTGTGTCTCAATAAGTGGGGAGTGGAGTGATAAGGGGTGAAGTTGCTTCTGAGTTTTCCCATCTCCCTCTCCCTGAGCATTGTTTTTTGTTTCTGGCTCTTTTTCTGCTCTTCCTTCACTGGGATGGCGGTAGTGCCACTCCTGTTCAGGTGGCTACTCCTGCTTTTCCATTGCTGGCCGTGCGCCACGCGTCGGATTCTGGGGTTGTATGCTACTTTCCCTCTTCACTTGTCACTTCCTTACCCCTTTCTTTCTGGGCTAATACTGGTGTTTGTTTCCTCTGCTCCGAGGATGCGAGCAGGTGTCATGTTTTTATGAATGTGTGTAGCCGGTGGGGCTGCAGTGTGGTTTTCTGGACAGCTCAAGGGCTTGTCCAGGGTTGCAGCCTGAGGGGCTGGAACAGTGGAGCGGTCAGCCGGTGGGGCTGATGCGCGTGTTTTCCGGGACGCCCAGTGGGGTGGTCTCTGGTCACAGCCGGAGGGGTTGTGACTGTTATGTACCCAGCCGGAGGGGCTGTGGGGGAAACCTGGCCAGGGGGGCAGTAGTGGTCTGCCTCGGTACAGCAGGCAGGGAATGCGCTGCTTATTTGCCTGTCACCTCCTTGGTTTGGATCTCCTGTGAACCACTTTTCCAGACGCCTGGTGCCTGGGGGCCTCCGGATTGTCCCCAGGGACTTTTTCACCTTGGGTACAAGAGGTGGGTGGCGGGAGGGGTATTTGTATTGTTTAATAGTACCTGTGTTTTGCATGTTGCCATTTATCACATTGTAGCATTGTGTTGCTTTCCATACTGTTCAGTTTTGAGCGTCTGTTCTATCGTGGTGAGGGCCTCTTTTTGACATTGCAATGAAACTGACAGTATTGTTACTGTGGCTTTGCGGACATGTGTTGTGCTTTACAATGCCGCCTACACGACTGAACTGAAGAATGGTTTCCTCCACATGGTGGGGGGGCTGACAAGGGCAGGGAAGATTGGAGGACGAAACAATTAGAGATAATAGGGGCTTGCCAAGCTCTCTTCCTGTGGCGAGTGCACAGTCACGGGAACAAAACATCGATTTAGCTTGAGGACATTTGGGAAATACACTACAGCCTGAGGGCACCACAACAGGGACCAAACACTCTGAGCTGCCTCCACAGCAGCAGGCAGAGACGGAACATGAAAGCCGCACCCTGGCATGGCGTTTGATGGATGAGGAAGTGAAAAATAAAAGCAAAAAAGTAAGAGACCTTATGAAAGAATTAGACAGTTATTCCATAGCCAGGGTAAAGAGGAAGTGGCTAAAGCCATCAGAAAACATGAACAGAAGTACGAACAGATATCAAAGGAAATGTAAGGGTGTATTGGCAAGGGGCGTGAGGGATGACACACATTACTATGGGATATGTCCACGTACGCTCATCAAACACTCCATAACATCAAGATGTGGTAGGAGGTGCTCAGCAATACAAACACACAGCTGGAGATCACAAGACAGTCTCTCGGTATACAAAAACAAATATTAATAATAATAATAATAATGTACAGAGTTAAACAGAATAATAGCCATAGGAGGGCTGCTTTGGAAGGATCTGGATACATTGTTTAGCATTATTGTACCAAGAGATTTGTGGGAGGATTGTAAGAAAGTGATATACTGGCCTGAAATATGTGACCACTACTGCAATTACTACATTATCATTTGGCACTAGACTAAGTATGTGAAAGGTTTGCAAATAGACAATGGATGGTTGTAACATGCTTACACACTGTAGAAAATGTAAGGTCAATTGTTAAGTTATCACAACTAATAAGACACAAGCTTCCATTCCCAGGGGGTCCGCAGGCCTGGCTGGGAGGAAGTCACTTCTCCAGCTGGTGCCTCTATAGAAACATGTGTGTGTGTGTTTTTATATTTATTACTTCCTTTCTTCAGCAGGTTTAAAAACACTGCAAAGCTCCTTGTACAGCGAAAATAAAAGTGTCAAGATAACTCTAGTGATTAATGTACCTGCTGGGGAGGAATGAGAGTTTTGGACAGTGGCAGTTTTGACTGAAAGGTAGTGCAGATGGTTAATATGTCGGCTGCAAAGGATGTGTATCATGCAAAGAACAGTATTTTATGTGGATGGCACAGTGGGTTACTGCTTTTGTCACAGAGATTCTTTAGTTACTGTACAGTTCATAATCGTAATCTAGCACAGTGAGCTATGAACTGCAATTAAGGAGCTGAATGCCTTTTGCATAGCACAAATTAGAAAGCTGTTTTTTCCCAGTCTTTCATTTTCCTTATGCTGCTCAAAACAACAACAACAAAAAAGGTTTGCCTGTGTAGAAATACATTCTTATTATTAAAGACAACGCTAACCACTGTGTTGTGTTCTGAATGCTGAGTTTGTGCTTCTCCAGACCAAGAACTCTTAGCAAAATGCCTACCAGTGTGGGTGCCATGTGAATCCTACACCTTGTACTCCCCTGTAAAGTGCTCCGACACCCTACTCTGGTATGAGAGGTGCTATAATAAAAATTAATTACATGTGACAAAGAGGCTAGGGAGAGATGAGAGGCACTTATGGTTTACTTCCTTTCCCCACCACATATTTATGTGTAAAAGCTTTCTTAGATCTTATGTACCTAAAAAAATAATAACAGAAATAGCCCCAGAAATAATTAAAGAAATTGTCCGAAGGATTCACCTTTCCTAAATAAAATTAAAAATTGGAAAGTTAGTTGCCGAGATGCAGCACCAACATTCCCAATAAAATGTTTTGATGTTTGCATATTTTTTAAATATAAAAAAATTATATCTATAGTAATGTTAGTATTTGTTTGGTGTGTACTATTCATTGCAAATTACTGTTTTCATGTTTGAAATTTAAATTGTGCAAATTGCTTGGGGGTCCCCGGCTTCCAGTAATGTTTCAATGGGGGTCCCCAGGAGTCAAAAGGTTGGGAACCACAGGTGTACAACAAATAAGAACGTTCTTATGAAGGGATTACATTTAAAAATATTTGACCCATGCAAAGGTTGCCAAAATTCTTACAGTGAACAAATTTAGTCTTGAGGGAACGGAGGATTCATTTGCAGCAGTTAACAATATGTTGTCAGGAGTGTGGAATTTTATAAAATGGCTACTTGTCCATGGGACAGTTTGTGTCATCAGTCTACTTGTCCTGTAAAAACACATGCATATTTTCTCCTGCTAAAATGACGTTTACAAATATTGTCTAGGAGTCCGATTTCCTGGTCTGCCTCGGTAAATGCTTGCTCATGCATAAAAGCTGTAAGTATGCACTAATGCAAGAACAGATACTAAGGGTGCACTTTGTGATTTTCTTTAAGAATTCTGCCACAAACTGGTTATCACAGACCTTTTGTTATTTGAATTCTGTCTTTCTGTTTATCGACTGGCTTCATTGGTAGTGACACCATTCTGCTCTTCCATACGAAGCATATTGGCACAAAGTAGTTTTGCTCATGCCAGGTACTACTGTGGCAATGTGTGCTTTTAGAGGACGGGAAAAAGAAAAACATATTTTTGCTTTTGCCAATGCTTGTTTATTTTCATTTTGCCCATAACTTTGCTGAAAAGGTTACTGTGGTAGGCTACTTTAGGTACAGAGGACGCAAACACAGTAATACGGTAAGATGTGTTTATTTAAGTGAGCTTTGATGCAGTTTTGTGGATGGGGAAGAGAAAAGGGGACGGTTTTCCAAAAAAAAGGACTTATGGTGTCTTCTTTATCCCTTCATCAACTGTCTCTTCATCTGTGTTCTTTTGAAGGTGTGGTGGATGTCTGCGCGTCTTGTCCCCGATGATACCGGAAAGGAAAAGAAATAGTAGGAGCAGGTAAGTCAACTGTGGGTTGTTCTGGGGTTCAGTTGTTAGTAGCATGCAAGGGAAAGGTATTCCGGGTTGTAGGGAAAAGGTAAAACAGGGATTGTCCAGCGGTGCAGGGTTTAGGTCACACGTGCTTTTTTCTCAGGCGTTGCTACTTTCTTTTCTTTGTTAGACTGACTGTGCTCTTAGTGTGCACCCCGTGCCCTTGTCCCCGCTCCCCTCCCCAGCCTTCCCCTCGTGCCCGGTTTCCCTTCCTTGATTCCCTTTACTGTGCTTTATATCAGGGAGTCCTATAAAGGACCGTACCTTGTGGAGCCACGACCCTCCAGGGTCGTGGCTGGGCTCTTTAGCGTTGGTTCTGGGGCTCTTTGGGACCGTCAAAGCGCTGTCCTCGGTACCGGTATTCTGCTTCTCCTCTGGATCCAGGGACCTTGCTTCTTTAATCGGCGTCTTCTCCTTCGTTCTGTCCACGTCTCCTGTCTCCCGGCGTTCCACCTCCTTTGGCGAGTCCGTCGTTTCTTTTCTTGGTCGGACCCGGAAGTCCGGGTCCGACGCGTCCGACAGCGTTCCCATGTTGTCATGGGAACGCGCCCGTCGTATCGAAAGGAGGGGCAATGGCCGCCAGCTTTGTGAATCGGTAGACGTGGTCGAAGAGACCCGTCTACACTCCCCATCCCAAGAGCGGGACTGGTAGAGGACCAAAGAGGTAGGAAAGCGGGATAGATAATCTGCAGGACCCTGTTGTGAACCCGGGATGTGGCGGACCTGAAATGTAAAAGGTTGGAGCTCAAGGAACCAGCGAAGGATTCGAGAATTTGTGTCTTTCTGAGAGGCGAGCCACGTAAGAGGAGCATGGTCCGTATAAAGAATGAAAGGCCTGCCCAAGAGGTAATATTGTAAGCTTTCCACAGCCCACTTAATGGCGAGACGCTCCTTTTCAATAGCAGGGTAATGACACTCGCGAGGGAGGAGTTTCCTGCTAATAAAAACAACTGGGTGATCCTGACCCTCCCCATCAGGCTGGGCGAGGACCGCACCTAGACCAACATTAGAGGCGTCAGTACAGAGATGGAAAGGGGCGGAAAAATCCAGACACTGAAGGACGGGTTCGGTGGTAAGGGATTGTTTTAAGGTTTCAAAACTGGACAGTTGAGAGACAGACAACGGGACTAATGTCGAGGGATGTTGTTTTTGTAGGAGGTCGGTAAGTGGGGCAGCAATGGTGGAGTACTGCGGGATAAACCTACGATAGTACCCTACTAAGCCCAAAAAGGATCGTAGATCTTTCTTAGTCTTTGGCGTTGGTACTCGTGAAATGGCCTAAATTTTGCTTTGTTGGGGTTTTAGAGTTCCGTTACCAATTGAATACCCAAGGTAGGATATTTGGGTGTTTCCCAGGGTACATTTTTTGGGATTCGCCGTGAGTCCTGCGTTGGTCAGGGCTCTAAATACCTCATCTAGGTGGTGTAAGTGATCTTCCCATGTATCACTGTAGATCACAATGTCATCTAGGTAGGCAGCCGCAAAGTCATGGAACCGTTTTAATAATCGGTCCATGAGTCGTTGTAAAGTAGCTGGGGCCCCGTGGAGCCCAAACGGAAGGACTGTAAAGTGGTATAGGCCTGATGGGGTCGAAAAAGCGGTCTTTTCTTTGTCTTCGGATGAGAGGGGAATTTGCCAGTACCCTTTTGGGAGGTCGAGGGTAGACAGATATTTAGCTTTACCTAGTTTTTCGAAGACATCGTCTACCCGAGGGATTGGATACGTATCGAAAAGCGATATGTCATTTAATTTGCGAAAATCGATGCAGAATCGCACAGAACCATCGGGTTTTGGAAAAGAACCACTGGGGAGCCCCATGGACTCACCGAGGGTTCGATTACTTCCAGTGCCAGCATTTTTTTAATTTCTTCCTCAATAAGGTGTTTCCGGGCTTCTGGAATCCGATAGGGACGGAGTCGCACAATTTTACCTTCTGGGGTTTTGATTTGGTGATGTATTAATGTCGTCCTACCGGGGGTCTCAGAAAGGAACAATGAGGGATTCTGTATGAGGGTGGACAGTTGTGATTTCTCCCTGTCTGTAAGCAATTTGTTTATCTCTGGGTCTGTTTCCTCTTTTATGCGCGTCGTGGGGAATAGCTCTAATCCTAGTGTCGTGGATGGTGTAACGAGGAACCCGGTAGCGATGGGATTACTGCAAATGTCTGGCTGTTCCTATTTCTTTAGCAGATTGACATGGTATATTTGGGTTTTCCTGGGATGTTGGTTTACCTCAATGAGATAGGTGATGGGGGTGACGGCTTTTATTACTTTATAGGGACCCTGCCATTTTGCTAACAGTTTGTTTTCCGAGGTTGACCGCATTATAAGAACCTGTTCCTCGGGGTGAAAGGACCGTAATTTGGTTCCTTGGTCATAATACGTTTTTTGGTTGGTCTGGGCTTTTTCTAGATCAATTCGTACATCTTCCCATATGGACTGCAACTGGGACTTCAGTTGGTTGACATATTCCAATAGGGGTTTCCCTTCCTCCGTTTCTTCTTCCCAGGTTTCCACAGCCATATCCAGGAGACTACGTGGTTGTCTCCCAAAAACTAATTGGAATGGACTGTGTCCCGTGGAGGATTGTTCATGAGTCCGGATGGCGTAAAGGAGCAGGGGTAATTTCTGGTCCCAATCCCTTCAGGAATCATCCACTATTTTTCGCAATAGGGTTTTAATGGTACGGTTATATTGCTCTACCAAACCGTCTGTTTGGGGGTGATATACAGAAGTTTTTATCTGACTGATCCCTAGTAATTTGCATATTTGCTTCATAAGGCCTGACATGAAAGGGGTGCCTTGATCGGTAAGAAGTTCCTGGGGAAAACCCGTTCTGGAAAAGACCGTTATCATGGCCTGAGCTACTGTTTTGGTAGTCATACTAGATAGGGGAATAGCTTCTGGGTACCTTATGGTGTAATCTACGAGTACCAAAATGTATGTGTGACCTCGGGAGGAGGGTATGAGAGGACCGACGAGATCCATACCCATGCGGCTGAATGGAACATCTATAATGGATAGAGGTTGTAGCGGGGCTCTCTTAGGAACTTCAGGTTCCGTCAGTTGACATCTCGGGCACTGAAAACAATAACGTCTCAGCTGTGCATAAATCCCTGGCCAATAGAACCTTCGTAAGAGGTATTTTTCTGTCTTGTCCCGGCCGTAATGACCACCCCCTGGCTGGTTATGAGCTAGAAACAGGACCTGTTTGCGATAGGATTCTGGAACAACCAATTGCCTTTTTTCCCCCTTTGTAGAGTTAGTGACTCTATATAGAAGGTTTTTTTGAACCAGGAAGTAAGGACCCACCTCAGTAGATGGTTCTGTTTTGGCTACTTTCCAGGCATGGCTGAGCGTAGGGTCCTGTCGTTGGCTATCCCTGAAGGAAAGAACAGCGTCCCCAACTTCTGCTACCACTTTACTAGAGCTGTGTTCACTCTGCGATTCTTGATATTTTAATTTTTCTTGTCTTTTCTCCTTTCGTGTTAGTTTGATGCGAGCGGGAGGGCCCTCGATGGCACTAGTGGCGAAAGGCGCCTCTGCCCACCAGTCCGGGTTTTGTCGGGGTACTTTTGTCTTCTCTAACAACTGAGAAAACCTGATATAATCAGTGCTGATAATACAATCTTCTATCAGCCTGTCCATGATCCCTACTGGAAGGAAATCATAGTAGTTATCCCATTCTATCCTGACCAAGCCTAGGGGATACTATCTCTTGTCTCCATGAATACAACAAATAGTGACACTCTGATTTGATGCCTGGTCTAAGGGTTTCACAAGATCCTTCCTTATCACTGACTGGCTACAGCCTGAGTCCACTAAGGCTTCAGTGGGTTGGCCATTGATCTGTAAAACCTGTCTGAACTTATAATGGCCCCCTCCTGTGCATAGCACTCTACGCCGAGTAACCCCGATTTCCATGGGTTCAACCCCTTCGTGTTTCCTGGGACACATTCTCGCGATATGACCCCATTCACCACAACTGAAACATTGGGGTTGCTGCAGGTGGCTACCATCCCCCTGTTTATATGTCATTGTTTCTTCCATAGAATGCCTGGGCGTATATTTAAGTGGAGCAATGGGTGGTTTCACAGGGGGCCTGGGAGTCATTGCTTTGACATCTGTAGATCGGTGATAGGCACAAGCTAGGTCTATGGCCACCTCTGTGTCGACCTTGGGATGCTGCCTAATCCATTTCCGGGTGCTGTACGGGAGCGAGTCTAGGTATTGTTCTAGAATAATTGTTTTGATTACGTCTTCTCTACTCGTTCCCAGAGGACCCAGCCACTTTAACCCCAGATCTTTCACTCTGAAATAGAAAGTACGGGGATCTTCACTCTGTCCCCACTTCACTTTTCTGAATTTCATTTGGTAGTATTCCACATCATGTCCAACCCGTTCTAGGATGCTATGCTTGATATCCTTGTAGGGTGTGTTGCCTCCTGGATTAGCGTCCTGGTAGGCCGTCTGTAGGAATCCTGTTACCTGTCCCCGCTCCCCTCCCCAGCCTTCCCCTCATGCCCGGTTTCCCTTCCTTGCTTCCCTTTACTGTGCTTTATATCAGGGAGTCCTATAAAGGACCGTACCTTGTGGAGCCACGACCCTCTAGGGTCGTGGCTGGGCTCTTTAGCGTTGGTTCTGGGGCTCTTTGGGACCGTCAAAGCGCTCTCCTCGGTACCGGTATTCCGCTCCTCCTCTGGATCCAGCGACCTTGCTTCTTTAATCGGCGTCTTCTCCTTTGTTCTATCCGCGTCTCCTGTCTCCCGGCATTCCACCTCCTTTGGCGAGTCCGTCGTTTCTTTTCTTGGTCGGACCCGGAAGTCCGGGTCCGACGCGTCCGACAGCATTCCCATGTTGTCATGGGAACGCGCCCGTCGTCTCGAAAGGAGGGGCAATGGCCGCCAGCTTCATAAATCGGTAGACGCGGTCGAAGAGACCCGTCTACAGTTACATTGATTTTTCTGTTATAAATATAAATTTTGGAAATACCACCATGCATCCGCACATTTTACTAAATGATGCTTCAAAGAAATGGCACCTAAAATGTCATGGTAGTTTAGCAAAATGTTTCTTTACTAGTTACATGTTTAAACGCCTGCAGTACATGTAGTATGTTGAAGTCATGTGAGCGCAACTAAAGTATCAAAGGGGCAATAAATAAATAAAAATGCAACACATTTGTCACAAATGTATTTTATTTTATAGCAGTAACGGCAATACTGCTTATATTGTATCAGGACAGTAGATCTCTTGTAAATATTAATGGATTCTTTAATGGATCCACCTAATTAATGTGCATTGCACTTTGTACAATGTCTCTAGCTATAGGAATATGTTTTGAACAAACAAAGTGAATGTGATGTTTTAGGGTAAAACATTCTGGTTGCACATATCTTCTAAGACACACAGGGTGAATTCTGCACTCATAGTTCACGAAAAAATATGAATATGAAAGGAAATGCATTTATTGACGAAAAAAAAAAAAGAAAAGGAGAATAACACTATCTGGGTGCAGTGAAGCAATGTTGCAGGTTATGTCTCCTCCACAGGTAAAAGAAGAGTGCGTGGTTTTTTTTCCCACATGTGTCCACTTACTGGATGGTATTGATCCAATGTTTTCACTGTAATTTTATCTGTGGCATTAACTGATAAGCTCTGGCAACAAATTTACCATTTATCTGCGAGGTTTCTGCATTAGTTGTGGCAGTTAAGATTACCTTCCCCATTTCTGAAAACCACAGACTCTGGGCATGGCTCAGAGGGCAAAGCCACGGATTG
Organism: Pleurodeles waltl; assembly: GCF_031143425.1. NCBI lineage: Eukaryota > Metazoa > Chordata > Amphibia > Caudata > Salamandridae > Pleurodeles > Pleurodeles waltl. The sequence goes on from NC_090447.1 coordinate 1,500,310,897, forward strand.
TTGCAATATGTCGCCATGACAGACAAAGTAGAGGTGTGGTGCACACGATGATGGGATAGTGTGCTGGATTTAGCATGATTCTTTGAAGTATGGAATAAAGAATAAATGTACAGCTTAATGTTGATGCCTAATAAGTATTTGGATACTGTTAATTTTAAAGTTTATATGACTTTCTTATACACCCTGGACGCAGGGATGTATGTATCTACGTATATATATGTACATATAATTGGCTGCAGGAGGAGTATTTTTCTATCTGTGTTTTTTCCTAGGTTTCAGAACATGGACGAGAAGATGTGTTTTCTGTATCCGTCTGTCTATGTTCCGTTTTATGTTTTCATAATTAATAGGAGTCTTCCGGGGTACATCTTAATGTGCACAGTGACATGGATTGCCTTCATGTGTTGGTAGATTGCAACTATATATTTTCCATACTGGTTTTGAGTATTGAACATACCTATATTAGGATAGAGTTATTACTACCTTAAGATGTGCTATGTAGTACTGGAATACAGCTATTAGTAATATACTTCTGATGATGAGGGTGCCAAATATAAATTGCATCCTGTTTGTGTTTTTGCACTATGAAAGAGTTTAGCGAAAAGACAACTACAGATTGAGGGCACCCAGTAAAGACTGGTGTGTGTCCCATGCCCATATTTTATCTTAAAGGAACATCTGAATTTCACAACATCACACTTGTACGAGAAAGGGGAAGTGACTTCTGATGGCGGTGATGCCTGCAAGGTCCCAACCCCTCCAGCCTTGATTCAAATATTCTGTGTGTTGAAGGAGAACAATAGGATACAATGCTGTGTTCCAAAAATACTGGCTGTATACAGGTGTAACATGTGTTTTCTCCTGACCTTTGGATTACCATTTGTTTGGTGAAATAGTTTGTGTGAATATTCTACTGTTACTGAGTGTCGTTGTTTATTTTTTGAGTGCTGATTTCCGCTTAAGAGTGTACTAGTATATGTGATAAGAAGGGCTATCCTATAGCATCTATTTGTTCATACTTATTAAATGTCTCAGTGATGGGACTTTAGATACAGGGACAGTAACAAAATAATTAATATAATGTTATCAGTAGATCTACAATGTCACTTCCGAATGTATGTCCTGTGTTACACTTACACTAGAAGAGAAGGACTTGATGCATTGATTATACACCTGACTATACAATAATGGTTGGCTATTACTATTAACATATGTTTTCCAATTTTTTTACTGCATATTATTTTTGAAAGTATAATTAGAGAAGTTTATGAAGTTTATGTTGCAAGTGTGAGGCAAGGATGAGAGGGAGAGAAATTTTAGTTCTGTGTACAGATTTATGTCATGTTTCAATATACCTTTCTTCTTTCAGAAGCATGTGGTTACACACAGAGTAGAGAGCTTTTCCCCCCACGTACCTCGATTGGGGTTTCCTTTCCTGATTTAAAAAATTTAAATAAGATGAAAAAAAAAAAGATAATAAGGAAACAAAAACATTTTTAGATGCATATTACCCCTAGCTCCACTTTAGCCTCACGTAGTTGAGTGACAGGTTTCCGATGTAGCACATGTATGGTTTGCAGTGATAACGATTGTGCCTTTGATATGTGAATATTACTGTCCTCCCTACATTAGTTGAATAGAATGGTGCTACTAACGGTGATGTTGTATGTTACATGTGTTATGATGATCCAGTTTTTGATATGAGTAACAGCTGACAGGCGGTACAATAGAATGGGGGATTAGGTGTGCGCAAAGAGGAGGAGGTGAAATAATTTATATAATTTAGTTACCCCATAAACGAGTCAGATATGTCCCTTCATAAGATTTTGTGCATCTGCTGAGCGGTTCTGGATTGATGCACTACTACTTGCTTCATTGGTCAAGAGAGGCACCATTGACAAAGTTGTCAAACTGAGCACCGACTGAAATACTGTTTGACTGGCCTATAAACATGTCTTGTGCTGAGAAGTTATTATATGATAAGACATTTTGACAGCAGTTTGCATTGCCTTCAGAATTAGGTGCTGCAGTCCCTTCCTGGCTAGACAACACTACCTGGACATGATCTCCAACAGGGAGATTGGGCTTGGGTCACCTGTAAAGTAGGAGGGACTGACCTCCTGGATCCACAGCTCTTACACCAAGAAGGTAGCGGAACATGGACATCCGCAGCAGCAGAAACGAGTGGAACAACTGGTGGACCCACCATCACGGTAGAGTCTCCGCTCAACAAGGGCTGCTCATGCTGCACGCCTGCAAGAGACCGAGGGTGTAAGTGGGCCCTGTTTGGTTCTAATACAAAGTAATCAAGTTATCCTTTGATGCCACACTGAGGGGGTACCACCGACTGGCACAGCTGACTGCCGTTCCATGGTATTGTAACTGCAGGCTGTTGACTCCGGGAATAGGGGCCCTCTACAACTGCAACATTTAAGGATCTATTTGTCTCCTCCAAAGAGTATAACTGCAAGGACTATGGGCACCGTCAACCTCACCAACTGTCAACCTCAACTTCACAACCTTCATCTCCTGCAGTTCTGTCTGAAAGACCTCAGTAAACCTTCAGTTCTAGAGTACCTGGCCTCCTTTCTACAATACCTTTTGCCTCAAGTACTGGTGACCTCTGGGGCAAAATATAAGGTATAGGAAATTTATCATTTTGAAATTCTCTTTTGAAATTCAATAAGGCAACGATGTCCGACACCCTTTCAAGGCCCACCAAGAAATAGACCTGGGCACTAGATTTTTTGTTTTGTTTTGTTGTTGTGCTTCTTCTCATGGAGTCTCCTGATTTCCCACGGATAACCCTTCCTTCGAATAGGAGCATTAAATGACAATGAGACTTTGAACATTAAAACTTTGAACTTTTTTCCCAAATTATCAGTAGAAGTAAGCACCACAGAGATGAGCAAAGATGCTTTGAGGGACAAAGAAGAATGTTAGAAGAATGTTAAATTGAAAGTGAAGTATGATGCAAAGCTAAATATATTGTGTCATTTGATGTTTGCGCACACCTGCTCCAACAGTGCTTAGTAAAAAAAAAAAAAATACAGAGTAGTACCGTACATCACCTTTACCAACTATAGCTGTGAAAGACATAGAACAGCATCAACATTCCATTTCCTGTCAAATAAGAGTTGTCATTGATAATAATGCATAATATCAAGTACAGGTGTAGTGATAATAATAGGAGTAAAGGGTTGTTGTTAGGTTAAGACTAGATTAGTAAGTAGTGGCCCAACTTTGCTTCCCAGATTCCAGGTAGAGGAAACAAATATTTGTTCCTAATTACACACACACCAGATAACAACTAAGGTTAATGTCCCATGTGCAACATTGCTTACACAAAACAAAAAAACACATATAGTGATATATCAGGTATCCTCTGAAGTTTGAACAAGAGGTACAAAAGATGACAAAAGACAGCAATAGTAATGATTCCCAAGATAGCAACAGCATGCCTACCAGACACAATATCTAGACCTAAACACTGATGGGTGGGAGACAGTTCCAGGGGGATTGGGAAAACCATTTCATCATTGATTATCAGAGGAGGGAATGTGGAAACTGGCTAAGGAATCCATTTTATTATCCCCCCAGGCCTGACCTCATCCTGTGATACTCAATGATGTACAGGCCTGAAAAACATATGCAGAAGGTTGGATGACCTTTAGTACATTAACCCTGACAGGCAGCTTGCAATGCAAGGCTTGCTTACAAGAGACAGCTCATGCGACATGCATTGCTTCTTTCGCCCAGCAACAGACAGACATCTCGGTGTCCACATAGGTCTGAGGAGAGGTTATGAGGAAGCTGGATTGGTGACGCCTTGGAAAGTCCCAAACATCTAAGAAATGTGAAGGTCACGCTTGTGGTCATCTTGTATCACGCTGCCACCATGAAATGTTATTCTACTGTGATTGGATAGATGCCTAATATATGTGTAATACCATGCATCTCCTGATCAACATCACGCCATGTACTTGATGAAGAAATTATCTTTCAGTTGTTCTGATTGGATGATGTATTTTCACCCTTTTGTGGTTTTCATGCATAAAAGATTGTATTGGAGTTCCGCAATTCAGACTGCTTGGCCTTGGCCTTTCAAGCCACAGTCTCCGTGCACTTATTATTAAATATTTCTGCTTGTACCTTAAGGCTAGCTGGTCTCTGGTTTGTTCCTGAGGGCAGATAGAAAAGGACGCTTCGACAAGACTTAGTCCCCCACGATCTGTGGTCTTGCTGTCCAAAATCCAACAGTCTCATTCTTACAACAAGAGTTCTACGACAGTGGAAGGGCAAGGACACCACGTTATGTGTAGTAGTGGCCAACCATTTGTAGATCAGTGGGTAATATGTTTCAGCCTATGTTTCTCACAACATTTTAGGTGAGTTTCCTGTAATACAATCACATCAAACCATCAGTCCTGTACATATTTCCAAAATTTGTGGTGTTTAGCCGAAGAATTAAGTCCCTTCATGTTCCTGGAGATAATGTTTAGAGCCGTGGGTATGGTATATACGGTTATCATGTTTCAAGCTTGCCTCTTTGGGAGTTTCAGTAGGGCCTGAGTTTCTTCCCTTGTAATGTTTCCAGCCCAATCCACCTCTCGCTGATCCCCGCTTTCCTCCTTCCACCTCACACTCTGCCATCTCCAAACATGCAACAAATATAAAACTAGCAAACCATAAAAACTTGGGAGCCAAGGATCCCTAAAATAACAGAAACTTATATCAAATGACATAAGGGCAGGGATCATCGGTCCATGTCTACTATTGCACTCTGCAGGTTTCTTTGAGCGGCATAAGTGTCCAATGTCTGGCTGATAGTTCAATCACTCATATGTACCTAGAGGGGTGTGTCCCTAATCAACCCCGGTCTGGCCCGTCTCTTGACTTCTGGTAGCAGCAGTCCCAAGGTGTGTTCAACTGATTACCTTGCAACATCCGCTGCTGGGCTGAGTTTACAAGTGTGTCCCATGAGGTTTCACTCACCGGGGTGTAGAAGAGACTTAGGAAGTTCAAACAAAAGTGTTTCATTTGCCACTGCGTCTCCCTTTTCGCTGTGTCTGCCATGAGTCTCTGGTCTTTGTCCTCACAAGGTCCACAGGGGTTCCTCCCTTCTCACTATCAGAGCTCTGATGCGTTGCCACAGCCAGGCCCAGCAGGATTCAGCATCCTCCAACCCAGTGAATGCGTACATTCTAACATGTTACTCAAAGGCTATGCTAAAGGGATACGTCCAGCGATATTTAATATGTTCCTTGTGTAACAGGTCATTTACGAGTTTGAGCTGCAAGCGTTTCACTAGGGTGACTGGGACAAGGTCTTGGAAAAAAGAGCATGTAGCTCCTTGAAACGTGATCATGTTTCAAGGCCGCCTGAAGCATCAGTTCTTTGGTCTTTAAAGAATGGAGCTTGGCGAGAATGTCTCTAGGGCACTTCCCCTCCCCGATTGTCTGTGGACCAACCCTCTGTACTCTCTCCAGTCTTACTTCTGCATGATCATCTCACAGACGTTCAAAGAACATGCCGACTATGAAGGCTTCTAGATCTGGTCCCTCTGCATCTTCTTTCAGGCCATAGATCTGGATATTGTCACATCTGGTGCAATTTTCCAGTGTTTTCACATTTTAGTAGGGCAGTCTGCAGCTGCGTCAGTAATTGCTCTGTTGAAGTTTTCAGCAGGGTTGCTCTCTGGTCTAAGTCTTGGCTTTTGTTTAGAGCTTGAGTGCCTGCATGCCCACGGAGTCCATATCGGCCTGTAGTGAAGATAGTCGGGAGTTGATGTCTGCTCTAAGGGTCTCCAGAGAGGAGGTTAGATCTGCTTTCAGTTCTTCCTGAGTTCCTTCTTAAAGTCACACAGAGAGCAGGTCTTCTTTCATCAAGGTCATAGTTGCATAGGGGTTAGGATTGTCACTGAGGTCTTTTTCTTTCATTGGAGAGAAGTAACTAGATACCTGCCAAGCACCAACCTGTTCGTCCCACGGAGACACAATGCTGACCCAAGTTGCTTGTTCTTCATCTAGACATTGTATGCCTCCCATATACTTGTATGTAATCGGCACAGGAACATTCCGAGGAAAAGGGGATGGATGAGAGAAAGAGAAAGAGAGAAAAACACAGACGTCGCCTGGCAGGACCAGGATGGCTAGCAGTATTCTACAAAGAGCAGATATCTCCTATGATGAATTAAACATTTAGGGGGTCATTTTGACCTCGGCGGTCTTTTTTGAAGCCCGCCGAGGGACTGCCGTGCGGAAGACTGCCAGTGGTGGCGGTTTGCCGCTCGGCCTATTATGACCGTTGGCAGCTCTCCGTCCTTTTACGGACGGAGAGCCGCCAACAGCCATACTGGCGGGAGGCGGGGAAGTGGAGGTTGCTCCACCTCCACCGCCACGCCAACAGAACACCGCCCAGCGAATCACGTCCTGTGATTCGCCGTGGTGGTGTTCTGTTGGCGGTGTGGTGTTGGCGGAGCTGCCCCCATGGATCCCGTCCCCTCCTGGAGGATCGTCAGATCAGGTAAGTCGATCGTCCGTGAGGGGAGTGGGGTGGGGGGTGTTGTGTGTTGTGTTGGTGCTTGGGGGTATGCGTGTGTGTGTGTAGAGGGGGTGTGTGAGTGCGTGTATGCTTGCGGGGGTGTTGTGTGTATGGAAATGAGTGTGTGTATGTCTGTGGGTATGTCTGTATGGATGTGTGCGTGTATGTTTGAATGTGGGTGTGCGTGTCTGACTGTGTGTGTGGATGTAGGCATGCGTGCATGCGTGTCGTGTGGATATGGGTGATGTGATGTTGGGGGTCTTTGGGTGGTGGCAGGGGTGGTGGGGGGTGTAGGGGAGGGAGTCGGGTTGGGGGTGGAGGGTGGGGGAGAACCCTATCAGTGCCAGGGAAGGAATTCCCTGGCACTGATAGTGCTTACCGCCATGGATTTCAAACCGCTGGAAATCCACGGCGGTAAGCCGGGTCCATATACCGCCGGCGGTCTAGTGACGGCCGCCGGGCTGGAGACCCAGGTCTCCAGCCCAGCGGTCGTCTCCGCCCGGGCGGGCGGAACGGAGAACCGGCGGATGACCATGGCGGTAACCGCCATGGTCATAATTCCACAAGGTAAGACCGACAGCCTGTTGGCGTTCTTACCGCCGGTTCTCCACCTTCCGCCAGGGTCATAATGACCCCCTTAGTCACATAGCACTTTTCATGTAACCGATAAACTAAAACTACTCTTCACCAATTTCCACAAATTAGGTGTACCTGTAGGGGTCCCCTTTCCCCCTTTTGATGGCTCTCCCCTTTCTCTATGGAACTACAACCAGATACAATGTTTAGCTTTCTATACTATCTACATGTATTTCCACCTTGTTCCCAAGTCAATGTGGCCCCACTGGAAGACCTGCCTATAGTGTTCCAGAAATTCAGTGTATGTCTTGCTCCTTGGGTCTTAATGAGACTTTCTAAAACACAGTCACACTCACAATTATAGACATATAACAGGCGATAAAGAATGAACATCAATTCTTAAGTATTTAGGTTTCTGAAATATTCAGGGATTAAACAGTGTAGCGTGTTAGTATCGGAAAGAACACAGTTCAGTGTTTTAACCACACTGAGAGCATAGGGTTAATATCCTAAAACTCACTTTCGTATGTAATTGGTTTCATCACTGTTACATCACTGTGCTGTCATAAGGCTTTCCAGTCTCCTTTAGAATGGTAATAATAATAGGGTAACCAGCTTGATTTTGGAATAGGTGGTGGTGAAGGCAGCGCGATGGCCTCCTCGGCTGGGAGCACCAGTAAATTTGATATAAGGAATGTGCTTGCGCACTTTGTGATCTCTAGGACTTATTACGCCAGGTCTGCCATGTAATACATGATGGCAGTGGTCAGCTCTCCTGATTTTAAGGTAGGGTGCATGAGCCAGTTGAGGAATGCGCCTTGTCACTTTGTCTTCTGTCAGCAGCTTCTCATGCCCCCAAGGCCATAGATGTAGGTGTGTGCGGTACCCGAGCCATGCTGGTTGCCATTACTGAGTCAGACATCAGCACTGTCGGGCGCACACAGATTATTGGCCTTCAGTCACTGCCAGGCAACTGTGGTGGCTCCCAGAGGTCCCTCCGAAAGTGTTGGCAACCATTTTGGGACTTGACTTCAGCCGAATGCCTTCAACCATTCAGCCTAATGCTAATATTAAGCGGGAGCCACATGGACCGCACTGGGCCCTGAGGACCACCCTCTCCCCAAGGCCATTTACTTTTTAAAAAAGAAGGTGGGGGGCTGCGGGCCCTTTAGAGGGACATATACTGCCCCGGGGACCACCACTTCCCTGGGGTCGGACCATGCAGGACAAAGGACGGGGCCATGCAGCCCCCCTTTTGGAGCCATATATGGTCTTGGGAACCATCACCCCACAAGGCTGGCTCCTGCTATCTCCTGAGGTGCCCACCCTCGGGAAATAGCTGTTTGCTTTAGTTTTGGCAGGAGCTGTGACAGCTCCCACCAAGCAAAAACAAACATAATTCTGCTCCCAGCAAGCGGGAGCGGAGTTTTCATCTCTTTCTGTCAATATCAGAGCAGTGCGCGCTCTACGGGTGACTAAAATGCAAAAACCCAGTCTTTATGCAAGAGCATAATTCATGCATTATGTTTATATGCAGGTTGTTTTTTAAAAAAAAATCTGTTTATTAAACATTATGCACATACAATAACATATTTAGACGTTGATAATTTTTCAAATTGTTTACACGCATTGGTAGATCACTACAGCGCGGTTGCGCGATACAGTTCCAAAAACACCCTTGAAAATTATGCAACTAATTAATTAACTAAGGTCACAGGTAAACACCGCTGGTATTATTCCCAATGTTGGATACACCAACCCTGGGAGGTGGGATTAAATAAAGAGAAGATCCGATTATTATGCTTAGAGGTCGGGGTAACACAGTTGAGATATTGGTTGTGAGGTATAATAGGGCGTAGAGCCATTTTAGGGATAAACAAAGTAAAGCATGTAATGCGTGAAGACGTGGTCCCTGCGTAAGCATCCAAGAGTGCCGCCACATGCCGTTAGGAGGTGACATGAGGGGATTAATGTACAGAGAAATTGTGGGTAGGGCGTTTGAGGGTATCATACTGTAATTATTAAACCGGAGGGTGATGTCTTTGCCGTTGTTATTTTATTTTATTTCAATTGTTAAGGAGGGTATGTGTCATCCCTGTTTTCTATCGTTACCACGAAAGTGTCCCAGACTTCGGGGCCATCCTGTAGTAGGCTCTTGTATTGCAGTAAGCGTAATGTCTGAGCTTCGGCTTGTGAGCGGCTGTGCAAGTCACGTAGCCAGGCAGAATGAGATGGTGCGTGTGGGGCTTTCCAGTGTGTGGCTATTAGGCGTTTGAAGACAACAAATGCCAAATCGATAAATCTGTGCCGGTGTTTATCGCCTTTGGCGCGTTGGCGTATGCCAAGTAGACATGAGTCAGGGGTGGGTGACAGAGTGTGAGATGCAATGTCTGCTGTGGTATTTGTGACCCGATGCCAGGCTGAGTTTATGGGGTGACAGCTCCAGACCATGTGATAGAAATCTGCTGCCGGAGTAGAACATCTAGGGCATGTCGGGTTTGCGTTTGGGTATATTTTTTGAATGCGGGCCGGAGATAAGTATGCCTGGTGAATATAATTGAATTGGGTGCAGCGCAACCGAGGGTTGCGGGATATTGACTTGATCGTTGTAAGAGCCGCAGTCCATGTTTTTTGTGATAGTGTTGTAGGGAGGACAGAGTCCCAGCGTGCTTTAGCGAGCGGTAACGCAGAGAAGACTTCCGCCATCAGTACTGTGTATAATTTGGTTATGATGCCTTTTGCGCTACCCATAGTAAGAATAACAGTTAGTAGTTGGGATTCGGGTGGTTCATTATTGCCGGATCCCCAGAGGTTGTTAAGTAGTCGTTTAATAGCATTGTACGTCAGGAAGGCTCCTGTGTGCATAACCCCAGCGGTCACTAGGTCTGCAAAGGTGCGTAGTTTAGAACTCGAGTAGTAGTCACCAACGTTTAGAGTACTTATGTCCCGTGTATCGTGGTGTAATGCTTGGGTGTTCGGAAGCTGGAGCAGCGGCAACAGAGGGGAGTAAGGGGGTAGAGGGGTCTTACTTTGGACGTATCTGCGCCAGCAGAAGCGAGCTGCCTCTAGCAATATAAGTTTTAAGGGTAGGCGGTTAGGACCAGATAAGAGTGAAGACAGCAATGTTTGCGGGGCCAAATATGCCTGCAGCATTATGCATTCAGGGGAGGGGGTCTCTTTGAGCCATGTAGACACCCAAAGCAGCTGAGAGGCTGCGTAATATCTCTCGAAGTTGGGCATGCCCAAGCCTCCTGCCTCTTGCGGGTATTGTGTTATGGCTAGCGCTACTCTGCGTCTGTCTCTGCCCCATAGTAAGTCAGTCAATAATGAGTGCAGTTTGTTAAAAAACACCCGTGGCAGACACAACGGCAGGGCAGTAAAAAAATATAAGAACCTTGGAAGGATGAGTATTTTAGCTATTGCTACTCGACCCATAGGAGATAAGGGGAGCGAGCCCCAGAATGACATTGAGCTGCGAGTAGAGCTGAGTGCTCTATCAATATTTCCTTCTTTCAGGTCAGCAATGGAGTGATAGATTTGGATCCCGAGATACTTAAAATTATTGTGTGACCATGGGAGTTGATATTGCGGTAGTGTCATGTGAAGGTCTGCTGGTATGGGGGTAAGAGGAAAGGTACTTGATTTGGACCAATTGACCCGTAGACCAGAAGCCAGGGCAAAGGAGTCAAGCATTGATAGTACCCCAGCCATGGAGGTGGAGTGATTACGCAGGTATATCAGGGCGTCGTCCGCATATAAGGATATAATATGATGTGTGTTGGATTCGGAGATGCCCCATAGATGTGCGCAACTGCGTAGTTTAATTGCTAGTGGTTCCATAGCTAAGGCGAATAATAAAGGGGATAATGGGCATCCCTGTCTGGTGCCTCTGCCTACGGGGAACGCCTCAGAGATAACACAACCGTTTTGACTCGAGCTGTGGGTTTAGAGTAGAGCGTTTTGATCCATTGTAGAAACCGGGGCCAAATCCAAACGCTTTAAGCGTGCGTAGAAGGTAATCCCAGCTCAGCGTATCAAACGCTTTTTCAATGTCTAAGGAGAGGGCTACAGCTTTTGGTTCTGTGTTACTGTGCATTATGTGGAGCAGTCTTCTGATGTTTAAAAAGGTGCTTCTCCCAGGGATAAACCCAGACTGGTCCGAGTGTATTAAACTTTCTAAGTGGGGAAGTAATCTGTGTTGAGAAGAGAGAGTGGCCTGTATGATGTAACATCTAAAGGGTCGCGGCCTGCTTTTGGGAGAACAACTATTAGGGCTTTGCGCATAGATTCTGGTAGTAGTAATTTATTGCATGCCTCATTGAATACTTCTATGAGTGGCTGTAGAAGATGTGTAACATGGGAGTTAAAGTACTCCACCGGCAGGCCATCTGAGCCAGGGGTTTTGCCTCGTGCCATTTGTGTTAGTGCTGCGCGCAATTCTTCTATTGTAATGGGACTGTCCAGGGTATTGACATTGTCTATAATATGTTGGTTGTGAGAGACTAACGTTAATATATCAGTTAGTTGCTGCTCTGACGGGTGGGGAGGAGGTGTATATAGAGTACGGTAGTATGTTGAGAAGGCGTCATTGATTTCACATTGGGTATTGACAATGCCGCCAGATCTTAAACGTATTGCACCAATAGGTGATGATTGCGAGGGTTGACGGGTCAGCCACGCCAGTAGTCTACCTGATCTATCCCCCTCAGCGTGTTGTCGTGTCATGTAGTGTCTGTAGTCGTGCTTACCCAGTCTAGTGTCTGCTTCTTTGTAGGCAGCTTTAAGCGAGTTCAGTCCAGTTAGTGCGGCCTCACCTCTGGAGACCTCGATCTCCGCTTTACGGAGCTTAACCTCTAAGTCTTGTAGTTCTTTAGTGAGTATCTTCTTTACCCCCACTGTGGCTGCGAGGCAGTGGCCACGTATCACCACCTTGTGGGCGTCCCATTCTATAGCGCAGAATGCTGTTGTGTTTTTATTTAGTAAGAAGTAATCAGCCAATTGTTTGGACATTTCTGTATGGAAGGGGGGATCTAAGAGAATTTCTGGCTGCAGTCGCCATGTTGATATGCGGGTATGCATGTGGCCCCAGGCCATTATTGCGCATAATGGGTTATGGTCCGATATAGTGCGTGCCAAATATTCGGTACTGCACATCTTCTGGATTACAGTTGCGGATACAAAGATCATATCTATTCTGGTGTATAATTTGTGTACTGGGGAGTAGTAAGAATATTCGCGGTGGGTAGGATGACCTATCCTCCAGATGTCTCTTAAATCATTGTGAGAGGCCCATTTTGCTAAAGCTTGAGAGGCTCGGTTGGATGAAGCTGCACCAAGAGTGGGGAACGAGCGGTCCATTTGAGTATTTAGGACGCTATTAAAGTCGCCCCCCCAGATGCACTCTAATGCAGGGTCACTGAGGCTGCCAGTGGTAAGCGTTTTCAGGAAGTCACCTTGACTAGAGTTAGGGGAGTATAGCGCTACCAACGCTAGTGGAGATCCGTCTAGGACGCCTTCTAATATCACATATCTACTTTCTGGGTCGCATTGTGTGCGAGTCGTAGTAAATGGGACCCCAGGGGCAATCCAAATCGCCACACCACGAGCAAAGGAAGAGGAGGTGGTGGCGTATAATTGTCCTTTCCATTTTAAGCGTGTATTCTCTAATGTGGATTTAGTGAGGTGTGTCTCTTGTAGCAGGACAATGTGTACTTGTTGTCTTTTAAGAAATGTATGAATCCTTTGTCGCTTTTGCGGCGCTGCCATACCCTTGATGTTCCATGTGAGTATCTTATATTTCAAGATTCCCCGATGTGTTTGAAAAGCCATAATACATTTGTAGATATAACTAAAATGGGGAGGTGTTTGTCCCCCGGTCCCATTATGGGAATATTACAACGATTACCCTCTGACACCAGCCAGGCAGTGTTCCCAGCATTGTTAAATGTGAGCCTATTGGTGTGGTGTATGCGGGGTGGGTATTTGCGGATGTATTTGCGGTAGAGTAGCGTGTGACAAAGCCAGTAACCAAAAAGAAAACAAATGCACTTGAGAACAGTATATAACAAGAATAGTGAAAAAATGAAAAAAATTCCAGCCATTGCCGGCATGGGAGAACAGTCCATATGGCGCTTGGGGGGTGCCAAAAAACGTTTGTGCAAAGTGATAAAATAAAATTACCCTGCCCAAGTTGTTTATGATGCTGAGTGCGCCGCCCAGGCCCGCGATCGGGCCGCTCGCCGCGCCCAAGGACCTGCATTGCAGCCAGGTTTCACTCGGACATCCGGGGGGGAGGAAGTCCCGTTATCATTTGTAAGAAGCAGGGATGAATGAATCTCAGTTAGTTTAACAAATATCGTCTGCTGTGCGTGACGTGAGAGTAGGGCCACGCGTGGAATCCGCCGAGTCAGAAGCAAGGTCGTGGTCTGGTTCCCCTTCAGTTTGATTAGACAGGGCGGTTGGTGATGTATTAACGAATCTAGACGTGGCTTGCAGGAGAAGGGAGCGTTCAGTTTGTGATTGTTCCGGTGAGGGTTTAGCGCCTTGTTTTTTACGTTGCTTCCGCCTTGTCTTAGTTGGATACCAGCTGTTGCCTGGAGTTTCTGTGTCTATCGGGTCGGCAAGGCCCTTGGCGTGTAGCCAGGTCCAGGCATCTTCTGGTGTAGTGAAGAAATGTACACAAGTGTCATCTTGTACTCGGAGTCTAGCTGGAAACATCAACGCATATTTGATGTGGTGTTTGCGAAGGCATTCTTTGACACAATAGAAAGAGCTCCGTTTCTTCTGGACTTCCGCTGTAAAATCTGGATAAGCAGTAATCATTGCATTTTCAAAACGCATCGGGACGGATTTGCGAAACAATTGTAGAATGAGGTCTCTGTCTCGGTAGTTAAGGAGTTTCGCTATCAGCGGGCGAGGTTGAGCGCCAGGCGGAGGGTGTCTTCCCGGAACCCTATGGGCACGTTCGACAGAGAAGAATTTCGGGATATTGTCTTTGAGAATTGTGTCCGTAAGCCATTGTTCTATGAATAGTTCTGCGCTGGGGCCTTCAACCCGCTCGGGAAAACCTACCAGGTGTATATTGTTGCGTCGGGACCTGCTCTCCGCATCCTCCGCTCTGCGTTTTAAGAGGTCCACCTCCGTTGTTAGGTATGATAATTGCGATTGGAGATCCTTCACAGACCGGGGTAGTATTGCAGAGTCTTTCTCTAATTCAGATACCCTGTTAGATAGTGCGTGTTGATCGGTTCGGAGTACGTTAAGGTCTTCTGCTACCGAGCCTATCTTGGCTTCTAGGGTGGACTTATTGTCTAGGATAGCTTGCAGTATCTTCTCGAACTGCGACGTGTGTGATTGTAATGTGATGTCCATCTTTTGTAAGGCCAGTTGCATGGACACTTGAGTGTCAATGGGAGGGGGGGTGTCAAGATCCATTTTACCCGGAGGTGCACGTGGGCTTTTTGGTTTGACCATTTGGCAAATTGGTTTCAGAAGAGTCCAGGCAGTATAAGACCGAGTGGAGGCGATGCAGGAGGGGCGTTAGAGACAATTCACACGCCACCGGATCAGGTCTGTAGACGCGTGATTAAGATGCGAGCTGGTAAATATCTGGTGGAGAAATGGGTGCACTGCTGTTTTGGATCGAATTTAGCACGTGTTGCAATTTCTGGTAGCAGATGGGATGTACACGCTGTGTCACTTTAGACAAAAGAAATGGTGTTGTTCCAGAGTCTCACAGGTGTAGCGGGACAGTAGTATAATTGAAAGTGACACATTTGGGCAGGATGAGGAGCACGACGCAGGTCGGTGCAGCCTGGGTGCGAAGGGCAGGCTGCCCAGTTAAGGGTCAATGAAGAAGAATGTGTGGGTAATGGCCAATTATATTAGCAAGTGTTAATGCAGGTAGAAGGGCCGCTGCACCTCCACCCCTGGCACACCACTCCAGCAAGCCCACACTCAGAACAACGGCATGGCCTCAAATGATGAGCCCTATAGGATTTCAGACGTGCCCACTCTCAATGGTGACAGCCCTGCACGGGAGGTTGTTGATGTGCGGAATGTAAGCACGTATCCACATGCGTAGCACGCAGTTTACAGCTCAATTAAAGGTGCGCACCCACCTCAGTCATGGTCCGCAGGGCTGAGGCTTTTGCAGTGTGATCTCCAGATCGGACGTGAGTTCAGTCTCCGATGCGGGTCTTCTAACAGCGGGCGTTATTATATAAACCACAGGCACGATCACGGGCACTGCCGCAAAGCTGTACGCGAGCCGACGGCGCAGCGGGCGCTTCGTTCAGTGTACCGTTGCTGCTGCTGGTGTAGGTCCCACTACCAACCAGAGTATCCAGGGCACATCAATGATGAAGCTTGTCCAGCGGATGGCAGGAGGAGTGCGCCATAGGGTGGGGCAGCAGGCCCCTATCCATGGAGTATTGTTTGAGTAGCGGGCAGCCTCGTCCAAAGCGGCTGCCCCGAAGCGTGGGCAAAAGTGTGGAGCCGCTCCTGTCCCCACCAGCCAGAGCGATATTACCGCGGTACGACCTCCGGGCCGGCCGCGGGTGTAGTGGTTAAAACGGGCACTAGCCTGGCAGTTCACGTCCACGCAAGCCTCCCGGCTGCGGTTGTGGATGTGAATCCGGCCGCACGGCAGCCCGCACGCAGCGTCCAAAGCGGGTGCGGCGGCCGGAACACAAACGCGGGGATCAGTGGAGGCAGAGCCGCAAATGGCTCCAACAGCAGGCGTACGCGCGACTCAGCCTCCGGATCGGTCGTTGATGTGGCCGCCAACGCGTGGGCAAAGGTGTGGAGCCGCTCTTGTCCCCGCCAACCGGATCGATATTACCGCGGCGCGATCTCCGGGCCGGCCGCGGGTGCAGTGGTTAAAACTGGCACTAGCCTGGCAGTTCACGTCCACGCAAGCCTCCCGGCTGCGGTTGTGGATGTGAATCCGGCCGCACGACAGCCTGCACGCAACGTCCAAAGCGGGTGCGGCGGCCGGAACACAAATGCGGGGATCAGTGGAAGCAGAGCCACCAATGGCTCCAACAGCAGGCGTACGCGCGACTCAGCCTCCGGATCGGTCGTTGATGTGGCCGCCAACGCGTGGGCAAAGGTGTGGAGCCCACGTTTCCGGGAGACCTCAGGCCGTGGTCACGAGCACAGCTGCGGCCTCCCAGGATCTCGCTCGCGGTGCACAGAGCGGGTGTGTTGTCCGGATTCAGAACACGGCCCGCAGCGCGGACCCGGGTCAGCAATTTAAGGCGATGCCCGCGACCCTCTTCCAAGGTGCAGGCACTGCTGACAGGATATTTATTTGGGCCAGGGATCGGAGCTGCAGTTTATGCTGCCGCTCCGGTCGCCATGTTGGCCACGCCCCTATATGCAGGTTGTTAACCTTTTGCATTGCAGAGATTTAACTTGAAACCACTATTAATGATGTTTGCAAATAATGTTCATTTGCAAAGTATTGCTGCAGGCTTACAGAGTGTATCAGGGTGGGGTCCCTTTCTCTGACCTTCTAGAAGCTTTCCCTGCAGCATGACTGGGTGTGGTTTGTGGGCTGGGCCAGACTCTATATAAGGGAGACAGCCCAGCTCCACGTGCTCACTATACAGAGGTCCCGGGGCAGAGCAGCAGCAATTTCCTGAGCTCCTGTTCCGGAGGCCTACCTTAATGTTCCAGGCCTTTGCCCTTCATTGTATTGGTGATCCATGATCAGGGCGGTAAGACTGAGGTCGGGCTGGGCCCCCGATCCCGTTTTCAAAGGCATTCTAGTTTTTGGGCCTAGTTTTCATGTTGGAAGATTTTTCTTTGTGCGTCTGAATGTGCTCGTGGTTTCTGGCATTTACATGTCGACATTCGAATCGGCAAGACGCACGATTCATTCCTTGCATTCAACTCTTGACATTCATTGTGCGCAACCATTTCTTGGCATTTGCATGGTGGCATTCGAATCGGCAAGACACGCGATTCATCCCTTGCATTTAACTCTTGATATTCATTGTGCGCAACCATTTCTTGACATTTGCATGGTGGCATTCGAATTGGCAAGATGCGCGATTCATTCCTTGCATTTAACTCTTGATATTCATTGTGGTCAACCATTTCTTGGCATTTGCATGGTGACATTAGAATCGGCAAGATGCGCAATTCATTCCTTGCATTTAACTCTTGATATTCATTGTGCGCAACCATTTCTTGGCATTTGCATGGTGACATTTGAATCGGCAAGATGCGCGATTCATTTCCCGCATTTAAATCTTGATGTTCAGATCGCTTACAGTGTGCACAATCATTTCATGGCATTTGCATGTACTTGTTGGAATCGGCAGTGTGCACAATTCATTTTCCGCATTTAAATCTTGATGTTCAGATCGCTTACAGTGTGCGCGATCATTTCATGGCAATCAAACCTTTGATGTGTAGTGTTTCCTGAGGTGCACACAATTATACAGGACCCTTGAATTTTCTGCAAAGGTGTTAAATTCAAGATGTTACATTCTATGTGCATGTTAAGTCCTTAGTACAATTCCTGTTGTTTTCCAGGGAACGTTTGGATTGCCTTTTGTCCTCATGTAATGAGACAGTGTTTGTTCTGAGACATTGTTCTAGAAGGTTCTTGTATTTCTAGACAGTATGTAACAACTCATGAAAAGTCCATATGAAACACTGTATTAACCATTCTTAATTCTTTTCCAGGTACCTAGATTTCTTGAGGCCTAGTTAGAGTCTAGTTCTAGGCCATTCATGTTTCTTCAGTCTAAATGTTATTTCATGTTCCGAGTATCTTTGAACTCTAGATTCAACAGAGTGTTACTTCATGTTCCGAGTATCATTGAACTCTAGATTCAACATAGTGTTACTTCATGTTCTGAGTACCATTGAACCCTAGATTCAACAGAGTGTTATTTCATGTTCCGAGTATCATTGAACTCCTAGAATCATAGTCTAGTGAAAGTCAATGTGATTATATTCTGATATAGTGTTAAACATTTTGCTTCCTAACAGGTCTCCTTCCCAGCTGTTCCCTTCCTAATCCCCTTTTCCCCACTTGGATTCTCTTAGGCTCTGTGATACTTCTATCAAAGTTTTGGAGCTGTCTTGAGGTGGGCATGTTGGGAACGTGCGCAGACTCCGAGGATCTGGTCTCCCTGACAGAATAGTGAGCCCACAAATGTATTATCCTCCTGGTTTGCGTGTGTTCTCAGCATGGCCACATTGGACAAGCTAGTCAAAGTGATCACGCAGCTCCAAGCAGAGGTAGTGTCATCAAAGTATATAGCAGCCAGCTTAGCTGAGAAAGTGAGTCAGTTGCAGGAAAGAGTGGGAAAGATGGAGCAAGGTCCTTTGGGTGTGGGTTGGCCTGGTCCTCCTCCTCAAGATACAAGAGGTAATCCTCCAACTAACATTTCTCTCAACGTTCCCTCAGCCATTCCTCTGGCTCCTCCAGAACGCTTCTCAGGTGACCCTTTGAAAGCGCAATCCTTTTTGATGCAAGTAGAATTGCACTTTACCTGTCGACCAAGTGTTTTCCCTGATGCCCAATCCAGGGTGGCCTTCTTGTTATCATACCTGACTGAGGATGCAGCCACCTGGGCAATTCCTCTTGTGCGTAAAGACAGTCCCCTGCTTTACAATTGGAGAAATTTTGTTTGGGAGTTTGAACGAGTGTTTGATCGTAGAACTGTGACATTGTCAGCAGATCGTGAACTATTAGACTTGCGACAAGGTAACCAAGATCTAGTTTCTTACTTAGCTAATTTTAATCGGCTGGTAGCCCAAACATCCTGGCCTGAAGAAAAGCAAGCAGCCTTGTTCTACCAAGGACTCAAGGACGAGTTAAAAGACATTCTTGCTCAGATAGACCCGCAGCCTACTGATTGTCAAGATCTAATAAACCTTGTTTTGAGACTGGATCATCGTCTTGCAGAACGAAGGGGAACACGCAAAAAAACTGAGAAATATTGCTGGCGTGTTCATAATAACAGAGAATCACAAGTTCAGAAAGAGAACAATGAGGAACCAATGGAAATTGGAACTTTCAGGCGGTCCTTAACGAATGCAGAGAAAGACCTATGCCAGAAAAAGAGACAATGCTTGTATTGTGGCCAGGAAGGTCATTTTGTTAAAGATTGTCTATTAAAACCAAAGAGCAAATTGGCCGTTGCCAAAAAGGTTGTGACAAAACTAAAATCCCCAGAGTGCAAGGAAGGGTTAGTCTTGGGAGTTACCACAGACCCTTCTCAGGAAGAGACACAACCGTTAAAAAAATCACGGTATTTGAAATTGGATCTAGAAATTCAAGTAGAAGGACACACCTACCTAAGAGAAGCTTTAGTGGACTCAGGTGCTACTGAAAATTTCATAGACACTCAATTGGTGGAAGCATGGGGTATCCCGTGTGAGAAAAAGAAAACACCGGGGTTAGTGGAGACCGCAGATGGCAAGCTCCTAATTGGAGGTCTAGTGACTCTACAGACCCTGCCCTTGTCAAAAACTTGTGATGGACAAACTTATGACACTAAACACGTCGAGTTGGTAACCTTTGATGTTATTCACGCTCCTCAGTATGGAATCATCCTCGGAATGCCTTGGTTGAGTTACCATAATCGTCGGATAGACTGGGAGGAGAGAAAGATAACATTCCAGTCATCTGTTTGTAAGACAAGATGTCGCAAAACTTTGAATTTTCTAAATCTGAGTGAATCTCCGTTAGCTATAGTCGCTACAAAGGAAATGACATTGCCTTCACAAAACATATCATGTACTGGTGTGGAGGGGGCAAGGAAGAACGGAGAGCCCTTCTTGTGGTCCCCAGAAGCCGATAAGGCCTTTTCGGTTTCAAAGGATGTCTTTTCTAGTACTCCTATCCTGACTCGTTCAGAGGCTGAAAGTCTCATTGTCACAGAAAGCTGTCTCCAGACATCCAGTGGTATAGATCCTCAACAAGCCCACACAACCAAGGATGCTGAAAAAGAAGACTTCTTCACTGTCCCAGTCTTGACTCATCCCGATCTTGACTGTCCAGTCACAGTAGAAACAGGTGCTTCAGATAGAACAAGTGGTGGCGTGTTATCGCAACGCAATAAAGACAGACAAAAGCATGCAGAGCATCACAACAAGAAACACTGTGAAGGACCTCAATATAAAACAGGTGGTAGAATGTGGCTTTCTACACTACATATGTTCCGAGTACCATTGAACTCTAGATTCGACAGAGTGTTATTTCATGTTCCAAATATCATTGAACCTTAGATTCAACAGAGTGTTATTTCATGTTCCGAGTATCAATGAACTCCTAGAACCATAGTCTAGTGAAAGTCAATGTGATTATATTCTGATATTGTGTTATTTAACCTTTTGCTTCCTACAGGTCTCCTTCCCAGCTGTTCCCTTCCTAATCCCCTTTTCCCCACTTGGACTCTCTTAGGCGCTGTGATACTTCTATCGGAGATTTGAAGCTGTCTTGTGGTGGACATGTTGGGAACATGGCCGGACCCTGAGGATCTGGTCTCCCTGACACTTTCCTTGCCAGCTGTCATGCAGGCAGGGAAAGGAATGAAAGTATTGCTCCTGCACACAGGGAGCTGCATTCGTAGCAGCTCCCTGCATGTTGAAGCAATGCTGGCTGCTGCAGGAGGCGGGTATCTGGTTGGGATGTGGGGGCCTTGAGGCTCCCCTGCTGTCCCCAAAAATACACACTGGGTGCCCTGGGTGGGGCCAAGGCACCCAGGCATCAGTGGCCAGGCCTCGGGGCATGGGGTCCCCGGTGCTGAAAGCAGCCCAAGGAGGGGGGAACCTCCCCCTTTTAATTATGCATTTGGCCCCAGGAGGGTGGTGACCCTTAGGGGGTCTGTGGGGCCCCTCAAATTATTATTTGGGGAGCCCCAAGAAAGTGGTGCTCGCCGGGGCACAGAAAAGTCCCAGGAGGGGGTCAGAGCTGCCCCACTCATTTATAAAATAAAGCTCCTGGGAGGTGGTGGTCCCCGGGGCTCTTAGACTCTAATGGAAAGGGGTCTGCTCAGCCTCCCTCCAGTTTGTTGTATAAAGGCCCGAGAAGTGGTGGTCCCAGGATTAAAAAGAGCCCTAGTACCGGGGCACCACGCACGCCCCTCCTTTTTTTTATTGTTATAGTTCGGCATGCCCCGGGACCTGCCCTACCCGGGAGCTTTGTAGAAAACCCCAGGACCAAGGTGAGGTGGCTAGGATATTTATACCATGCCCCCTTTTCTTTACTTTGGCAAGGCTGTGCGTGGCACTGCATTGACTGCGTATAGGGGGTAGGCCAGCGGCAAGACCCTGTGACCAACCCTTGCCAAAGGCTGTGGGTTGCGTGTTATTTGGTGCTTAATGGGGGGTTGGCCGCAGGGGCAGTAGCTGGATTAAAGTAAAGTAATTAAAATTACCTATTGTTGAAATAAACAAAGAAATTCACTGAAAAAAACAAAGGTTACAGGGAAGTTATATTTAGGAAATAGAATTGTTTAAAAGCCATAGAAATTCACTTAAAAAACAAAGTTATAGCCATCTCAAGTAACTATAATTCATTCCCTGAGGTAGCTACAATGCGCATCCTCACCATGCACTGCTAATTACCCCACATATTACATCAGTCATTACATCTTTTGTGACATCATTGATAATATTATTGCAGCATCTACAATAAAATAATTGATGAGAAAACTGTGCATGGCGGGGGAGCGAGTTATGATTACCTTATGGCACAAGTTATAATGTATTTGAGACAACTATAACTGCCAAATTTCTCTGGTTTTGTGAGAGTTAATTCAGAGCTTAACTATAACCTCCCTGTGACCTTTGGTTAGCACATCCTTCAGAAAGGAGGAAATGGCCACTACCACTGCCTGAACATTTGCAAATACAGGAATTGCCGAAAACCCCTTGACTTAAGTTTGGCAGCAAATACTTGTGAAGCAAAAAATCATAATAGTTGCAAAATAAGAAAAAATGCTCCAGTGTCTGAGGTGAGCAGCCATCACAGCAGCACACTAGGATCTTATTTGGATCAAACTGACCAGGGGGAAAACATATATGGGCACGTATTAAGCCCAATCGAAACATGGTTAAAAGAGATCTGTCCCATGGGTGCTTAACTCAGCTAAATAAGGCTCAGGCCCAGCTGCCATTTTCAGAAGCAAGAAGGAGCGCATTGCGGGTTTAGCAAGAGCCTTGTGTTCCCTTTTTTCCCCTTGCATAGGTCAAAAACATGTCCCTGATTGTCATTCTGTCCTTCGTGGTTATATACTAAGGGTTACTGAACAAATCAGGGTGACCCAGAGACTGAGGCGCAGACTTGACATACTTTAACCATGGGATCTCAGACTGTGTGCTCACCCAAGACCTTCCTTAGTAACATCCCTATTAAAGGCCGTAGCCTCGCCACACCACACTGAAATCCACAGTAGCAGAGGGCTACCACATGATCCTCAACATAGTCAAACCCAATTCCTCGTGCACAAAGAACGTGGACTTGAAGAGCACACCCCCAACAGTCCCCTACAAAAACAATTCCCTTCATTCTGGATGATCCTGCAATTGCAGATCCCCCAAATAGCAGCTCCATACAGAAACGCAGGGAGACCCTTCATTTTATATATCTGTAAGAGGGGCAGAACGGGTTTGGTGCCTAACGTTAGAGCAAATTTAAACAAAGCACTGCGGGCCTGGCTAAAGCGGGTGCAGTGATTGGAAAGACATGGCCACCAATTTCCTAGTTTGTCAAAAGTGACCACCAAATAGGAGACTGATGATTCCCCAGTTACAATCTTCCCCATGATAACTATAGATCTAGTTTTAGCATGCTGGTTCCCATATACCATATAAGGGGTTTTGAGTGTTCGTATCCAGGCCTAGCTGTCCATAAATCTAACAAACAGATCCATGAGCTCTTTAAGGCCATTTGCAGTACGGGACAACAAAAGTTTGTCATCCACATATAGCACAGAAGGTACATAGGCGGACTCTACTTTGGGCAGATCTTTCCCATTTGCAACAAAGTAGCTATTGAGACCATTGATATATAATAGAAAAAGGATGGCTGCTAACAAAAAGCTTTGTCTGACCCCAAGCAGAAGTCTAAAAGAATCTGTGCATCTTCTCCCCCCCCATCCCGTATCTAACGGAGGCACTGATATCCGTATGGAAAGCTCTTTGAAAATCAACCAGCGGGGAGCGTAACCCAAGGGCCGCTAGATTTTTCCAGGGTTTAGGCCTAATTACCCGATCAAAAGTGCAATTAAGGTTCATAAACTCTAACTGGATTGTCCCCTGTTTGGCCACCACATTTTACTGATCCATAAATTTAGATTCAAACACTGCTCCAAGGTACCCTTTCCTTCCCTAAGTCCATACTGAGCAGAAGAGAGAACGTTATTGGTACTGGCCCTGTCTTGTATACGCTGTAAAATGATACGCCCCAGAACCTTTACAACTGAATCTAACAAAGAAATAGGTCGGTACCATCTGGTTTCCTGACGATTTCCCTTTTTAAAAACAGGGACAATCCCTGCAGATTTCCAGGAGGAGGGAATTTTGAGCTGGATGGTCGCATTCAGGGCATTTGTTAAACCAGAGGCCTGGAGGGAGACCTCAGCATTATAAAGGTCCAAAGGAATTGCGTCCAGGCCGAGAGCTTTATTGGAAGGGCTGGCTAAGATAGCGGCACAAACCTCGGGCACCTCAAAAGCAAATGTTCAAAGGGAAAAACTGATGCTCTCCTCTGCAATCATGGACACACCCTCATCTAGCGCATAGTAGACCTGTCGAGGACAGGCTACCCACCACTGATCAGGGGTAATGGAGCAACCAACGTCATATATACATAAATAACACATTGGGTTAAGAAGTTATTAAACTTAATTAAACTTAATCATATTGTTTTGGTAAGCCAGTGATGTTGGATGAAGAAATTGTTCATGGTGTAATAGATCCATGGTTAGGTCAAATGAAGAATGTAACACAGCCGTGATTGTGCGCCCGTTTGCTTAAGGTAACTCCATCATGCTGTCAGACCTGCTGATATCATCATTCTCGTCCATAGTGTTTCAAGATATGTTTGGTGCTTTTAGCTGCACAGAATGTCTTTGTGACACATGTGTCCAACAGCTGCCGTCTCACCTCGCAAGCCTTTCTCAGGCAGAATCTTCCTGTAGCACAACCTTGAATGTCCCCCTGATTTTCATGGTGTTCCCCAGGGGTCTGTCCGGGTTTGTCTATTTTACTCAATTTACATCTCTTGCTTAGCTTCACTCATTTCGTCCTTCTATCATTCCTCTCATTTCCATGCCAATACCGCCCATAAGTTTCTACCACTTTCTTTATTTTACCTCCCCCTCACAAAATCTCTTTCAACAATATAGATCTGAATGTCTGCTCACTCATTTCACCTCACTCTTCTAAAAGAGAGATTCTCCTTTTCTTCCAACACGTTCTCCATTGCCTTCCTCCCTAAGTACCCTTATCACCATCATCCCTCCATCTGTCAGCTCGTAAACTTAGACTTATTTGTGATTCTTCTCTAGTCTCCTGAAAGGAAATCTCTACTGCTTTATTCTACTGATTCCATCTGTATGGGATCCACAACTTTCCTTCCTTTTTCACTTTCAAAAATCTTTAACTGGCAATTCATCTGCTCTTGTCTTGACCACTGCTCATCCATCAGTGGTGGACTTCTACGTATTCTCTTGCTCTCTTCCTCAAAGTTTAATTCTATTATCGCCCTTCTCTTGTGTCCCTCTCCTGCAGCTTCTGTCACCCCTCTCTTACCGCCCTCTTTTATCTTTCATTCCACCATTCTCTGCTGTTTTGGTTCTTATTTCTTACTTTTCAAATACTTTCATGGCTTGGTTCCACCATGTGGGCTCTGCTATTTTTTCTTTATGACCCTACAATCACTCTGTCTTCTGCCTCTCAGTTTCTCCTGGCTGCTACTGGCCCTCCCTCCACTCGATCCAATTCCAGGGTTTCTCCCTGTTATTCCCTAAGCACTCAGATACAATTTCACTTCACATACATTCAGTGCTTAATTTGAGCCGGTGGTTTCTGGTGCATGGTACCGGCAGTTATTTTTGAGGGCCGGCAGTTATTTTTGAGGGCCGGCAGTTATTTTTCTGCCTCAAGCATTTACTGAGAGCAAAAGACACATATGGGAAAGACGGAGGAAGAGAAAAATGAGAAAGCACCACAAAAGGGAGAAAGCAGAAAGCTGCAAGAGTGAGCTGAAGGGACAGGGAGTGGCTGTAAATGGATTAAAGAGGCCCATGATGGCTTCAGGATTATGCTGCCTCAGTATACTGTGCTCGCACATTTTGTTTCAGCAGCCGCAAGTTTCAGAGGAGAGTTTTGTGCACTGGTGCATTTTTATTTACAAATTAAGTACTGCATACATTGAGCTACCTCTCTACATTCCGTCCGCTTCCTTTAAAAAATATGTTATGGGGGTCGAACCAGGTACCACACATTGCATCCACATTTCCCAGAGCTCCTTATCCCACCTTTCCTGCTGCCTGGAGCCATTTGCATGACTCAGATGCCTGAGGGGCTGAGCATGTCATGATGTGACCATTGGTGGAAGGGTATAGGCCACCTGCCATGAAGAGGTACCACACTTTTTCACATTCCAATGACGGAAGGTGTCCAGAGGAGGCTTTTCCCACCCTGATCAGTACTGTGACACCAGCAGCTTATGACCAGGGGGAATGTTTGGGGTGTGACATCCTCAAAATAAATGCATTCTTGGCTTGGGAGTTGGATCTGGGGACCTAGAGTCGGGTCCTCTGTGTGCAGTCTTTCCAGATCATAAGCCAAGAATGAGAAACAAAACAGTGGCCTTTGATGTAAACAAGATAGAGAAAGAGAGACACATACCCATCTGGAGGACGAATTTCAAAACGTGAAGAAAGGCAATCTGGAATCAATATCTGCTTCCCTGGTTGTCCAAATTGTGTGATCCTAGGCAAATAGTTTATTTTACAAAGCCTCCTTCTTCTTTATCATCACACATGAGCACAGTTTTAAATACTTGAGTTCGGGATGTGCACCATATAAGCATCACTTATATTTGATTTAATAGACTGTATTGTTGTTCTGTCTCTATGAAGACTCTAGGCCACTTTAGGGTTTACATGACTACTGGGTTGCCTCTTAGTTCACTAATGGCCTTGTCCCTAGAGGGCAAGCCTTGAATGTTTCTAAAAACATATATCACTTTTAATAAAAGTCTGTCTAGGCAGTGATTTAATCTGATGTAGGAAAGTGAAACACTTCTGCATTTCAAAGAAATACACTTTTTTGAACTATGAAGAGATTGTTTCATAGTTTTACAGGATGTGTGACATTACCGCGCATGCCTTTACAATGTAGCTTTTACCATGCATACCTTTACTATGCCTTTGCCACACATACATATTACATATATATATATATATATATATATATATATATATATATATATATATATATATGTATATATATATATGTATATATATATATATATATATATACCTTATCTACTTGCTATGCGTGGTAAAGGCATTATGTGGTAAAAGCTGCAAAGTGAAGGCTGTTTGGTATAGAGTGCAATAGAGTGGTGTAGAGTAGAGTGGTGCAGAAAAGAGTGCAGTGGCATAGAGAGCAGTGGTGCAGAGAGCAAAGCCACAGAGTGCAGTGATGTAGGGTGTAGTGATGCAGA
This sequence comes from Pleurodeles waltl, assembly GCF_031143425.1. Classification (NCBI taxonomy): domain Eukaryota; kingdom Metazoa; phylum Chordata; class Amphibia; order Caudata; family Salamandridae; genus Pleurodeles; species Pleurodeles waltl. The sequence goes on from NC_090447.1 coordinate 1,500,337,724, forward strand.
GTGTAATGACCTAGAATGTAGTGGCATTGAGTGCACTGACATAGAGTGCATTGGCGTAGAGTGGCATTGAGTGTTGCAAAGCCGAGCGCAGTGGTGTAGAGTGCAGTTGTGTACAGTGCACTGGCATAGAGTAGAGTGACATCCAGTTCAGTGGCAGAGAGTGCAGTGTTGCGGAGTAGACTGTGGTAGAGTACAGTGGTGTATAGAAGAGTGGTATAGAGTGCATTGGCATGGAGTGGTGCACAGTAGAGTGGCGTTGCTATCAGTGGTGTAGAGTACAGTGGTGCTGAGTAGAACAGAGTGGCATGGAGTGAAGTGACATAGAGTGCAGTGGTGTAAAGTGTTGCAGAGCAGAGTATGGTGGCATACAGTGCAGTAGTGCAAAGTAGATTGGCGTAGAGGGCAGTGTCATAGAGTGCATTCGTTTTGAGTATAGTGGTGAACAGTGCACTGGCTGGAGTGCAGTGATGTAGAGTAGAGTGCATGTGATGCAGAGTAGTGTGCAGTGGTGCAGAGTAGACTGGAGTGGTACTTAATGCAGTGGCATAGAGTAGATTGTTTCAGAGCACAGTGGAGTGGTTCATGGTAGAGTACAATGGCGTAGAGTAGAGTAGTGTACAGTGCAGTAGTGTACAGTGCAGTGTTACAGAGTAGAGTGGCATAGAGTGTGATGGCGCAGTGTGGAGTGCGCGGAGTAGTGTAGAGTGCAGTGGCAGAGAATGCAGTGATGCATAGGAGAGTAGTGTGGTTTAGAGTATGTTGGCATAGTGTAGAGTGGTGTAGAGAGGCATAGAGTGAAGTGGCGTAGAGTGGAGTGGTGCAGAGTAGAGAGAAGTGACACAACGTTTGGAGTGGTGTGGTGTGCAGTGGCATAGTATGGAGTGGTGTACAGTAGGCTACAGTGGTGTGGAGTGGTGTACAGTAGAATGGAGTGAGGTAGAGTGGAGTATTCATGGTGTGGTAGCACACTGCCATTACAGACAACACATCTTCAATTGAAATGGCCATTACATTTGCACAGACCTACAGTTTTACTGATAAACGTATGCAGCACACAAACAATAATGTGTGGAAATGTCATCACATAGTGTATTGAATTGTTTTTATTGTATTAAAATTCCACCATACATCTGAATTACCAAAAAATTTGCTTCGTTTGTGGTTTTTAAATTTTGATACAATCTGAAATATCTGCAAAGTTCATTTACAGACATTTACATTTTGTTGTGTGCTAGAAAAAATTATACTGCACTGCCACCAGTAGCCAGCATGATTGCCATATAAATCCTCTCACTTTGAAGTCATAGAAAGTAACATAAATACCGACCTCCCTCGAAGACAAATCCTGACAGTTGACCTCTGTCTTTGAATGCACAGCAAATGTGACAAAGTTAACAAGATTTACAGATCTCGAGCACTGGTGGAAGAAGACAGTAAATAGCGTTTGGGCAACGGGAGGGACAAACTCAAACTGGACAGCCTAAAACAAATACGGCCAGCAAATAGAAAGCAAGCAAATGTGAGTTACAAACTATAAAGCCAGGGGTAAGCAAAGGGTAGAATAAATTGCTAAGGAAACTTTCAGAATGTCCCAAAGATTTTGTTACAAACCAGAGAGCTGTGCTGTCTGGTAGGCTTTGACCTAAAACTGAAGGCAAAACCTGGCTTTTCCTTCTCTTCTCTTACTCTAGATCAGTGATACTCAAAGTAAGACCCCTGGGCTGCATGCGGCCCTGTGGTCAACCGCAGCACTGGGCCGCTGTTTGCTCCACTCAGCACTAACTTTAAAAAAGTTAAATAAACGGGCAAGCATTTATTTAAAACTTATTTACAGCTAAAGAAAGGTAGTAACCAGAGTGTCCTGCACCACTTAAGGGAAACCTTAATTTTTAAAGACATCTTGCAACAAAGTGTAATATGTGATAAAAGTGTATTTCATTACCATGTTCACCTTAGTAAATCAGATTATGTCAGTTCATTGAGAAGTATTTTTGTTAAAAATTATAGTTTTAAAACATGAATTTAGAAACATTATTGCCCCCATCACGTTGACAACAATGCCAATTGTGAATTAAGAGGCAAGACAGTTGTATGGCACACCCTTTGGGAGGCCGGGGTTGCTATTAAACATGAACAACGCTATAATTTATTAAATCAAACACAGGAGAAAGTTTTGTACAGCGCACATCCTGAAGTCACAAATTTTGAAGTCCTCTTATATGTGATAATGGATAAAAAGAATGGAAAGTGAAGCAAAACAATGGCCTAGGCTCACACAATTTAGTCAAGAGGGAAAGCCAGGTTTACTCCCAGGTTTTCTCAGTCCACATTATTCAATTCAATTTAACCACTAGATGTACATGCAAGGGAGTAGCCAGTAAATTACCCCCACTTTGAATCATAGCTCTTATGGCACCAAGTAAGGGAAGTAAACCATTGTGGCCATCTCCAGAAGAGCTTGCTTGTCTCTTCCATCTAAGCATCTGTACATTCATCCTTCCATCCACCTGCTGATATCCAGTTTCAACTTTACATTCTGTCATCCATCATCCAGTCTGCTCCTATTTAATCTGTCCATCTATATCTAAACCTATCCATCTATCTTTAAACCTGTCCATCAAATATATCCATCCTTTCACTCAGCCTTTCATCCTTTCACTTATCCATCCCTTTTGATCATACATACATTCATCCATCCATTCAACCACCTATCCTTTCACACATCCATATATCTATCCTTTCAGTCCATCCATCCACCCACCCTTTTACTCCATCCACCCATTCTCCTTTTCACTCATCCATCCATCCTTTCACTCATCCATCCTCTCTTCAATCCATCTATCCACTCATCCATTCATTTACCTTTTCACTCATCCATTCATTCTTACACTCACTCATCCATCGACCCTTCTACTCATCCCTCAGTCCGTTCACCCTTTCACTCCTCCATCCGTCCACCCTTTCATCCAGCCCTCTATCTACCCTCCCTTTCAATCTTTCATCTATTTTTTCCCTCCTCCATCCTTACATCCATCCTTTAACTCATCCATCCATTATTTCACTTATCCATCCACCCTCCCTTTCACTCTGTCCATCCATTCTTTCATTCCATCCATCCTTTCGCTCACTCAGGCCCATATTCATACTTTTTTTGTGCCGCGTTTGCGTAATTTGTTTATGCAAAAGCAGCGTAAACACAAAATATAATTGTATTTTGTATGTTTGCGTCGCTTTTGCGTCAAAAAATGACTCAAATACGGCGAAAAAAACAGTATGAATATGGGCCTCAGTCGCCCACCTTTTCATGATAATTAGGAGCCTTTGTCTGCCAAGTTGCAGACAGAAGAGGCCAATCAAGAACCCTAACTCCTGCTCAAGCTGCTAATGCCGGGGGGGGGGAGGAGGACGCCCCTGTGTACATGCTTTGCTTCCTCTACACCCAGCTTCCACCCCCTCCCCTGACCAATACACTGCTTGCATCAGTGTCACCCTCGGTCACACCACAAACCTAAGTGTTTGGCCTCTGGGAAAATGTTTGTGAGTACCCATGTTCTAGAATCTAGATAAACAGTGACCAGCATAAGGAAGACATTTAAGGCAACAATGTTTGAACCTTTAGGGAATTTAAGGTGACAGAATTACGCTAAATACATTTATGAGCTGCATTTTTTTTTATCTTATTTGTATTAAACAGAGTCTAATAACTTTTTGCAACAAATTTCTGTTTTTGCTGTGTTCTATTTTACACTAGGGATTCTACTTTTATTCTTCATGACTCCAAACATCCTATCTCTTTAAAATGAAACAGCAGTAGATCATTCATTTTAGCGGTTTGTGTGAAAAGTGGCAGTGTGACCATGTATTATAAGGCATAAAGTACCCCCTTCTGTACATTATAAGCACAGGGCAAATCACACCGGACTTCCATGAACTTAGAAGGAAGTTGGCCTTCTGCCTCTTTTCTTCACGTCACAGAACTCCTCTGTGATTAACAATCTCTTTTTTAATGCGGGGCAGGCAGTACTTTCCCCCCATATGTGACAAAAGTACCAGTTTGTAGAAATAAAAACAAATGTGCATTTGAGATGGGGGGTGGCAGGTACCCAGGGAGCCAGGCTATGGAAGCGATAAGACGTCATCCTGAATGAGCCATCACATTCCTGTGCCGGGCACACAGGCAGAGCAGCCAATGCCGGCCTGGGCCTAAATTTAGAAAGGTGTGGGTGACGCCGTCAGTGCCTGTGAGGGGGGCCGCGTGGAGAGCCGGGCGGACACCCTGAGGACGGAGGACGCTGCTTTTCACCGGGTCCCTCTCTGGTCGTCGGAGGAGCGCACCGCTCGCAGTCGGGGTACCACAGGGCTCAGGAGGTGAGTGCCGGGTATTTATGGTGTATTAATGCCCGGTTTCGCGCGGTGTGCTGTGGCCTGCTATGGGCAGCGTGGTATCTGAGCAGGGCAGACACCCCGGAGCAGCTGCTGGGGGCTGCTGCAGGCACATTCCTGGCTGTGTTGTCTCTGAAGAGGACCCCCCGGGAGCCGGGGAGCTCCTCGGCCTGAAGTGGGCAGAGCTGGGGCGGCCAGGCCATTAAATTACATGCGGGTGAATTATAACTTTTTTAAACAAGACGTTTTCAAAGGTGACAGATGTAAAAGAGGGCCGCACAAAGTAAAAACATCGCCAAAAATAACCGAGAGTTCAGGTCCCTCCATAAGAATGAATCAGCGGTAACTCTTACTCGATTCACCTAAAACTGCAGCGTGACGCAGTGGCGTAACAAAGGCCCCCGCAGCACCCGCAGTGGGGGAAGGGCGAAACTCCAGGGCCCCCTTCTTCACAATACTCTGGGCAGAGAGCTCCGGGAGGGGGAGGTATGTACTTTCAAGGTTTCCCCCCACCCCCCCCACACACACACACAAGTTTGTTACGACACTGGCGTAACGGAGAAGACATGTGGCTTAGAATTCTGTAAATAAAATGACCTTTATCTATCTCCAAACCTTCTCCACATAGATGTAAATTAAACAACCCCGCGTATTCCTTAAAACTACTTTTTTATCTCTTCTCACATGTTGGTACCCATTTAGTCACTTTGGAGGAAAACTGCCTGATTCACAAAGAAGTGGAATTAGATTTGTAAAATCCGCAGTACCTTAAAAGCTTGACCCGGAAGCGCGTGTTTGATTAATGGTTTGGGCGCTTAGGTCCATTTTCGTGTGTCTCATTCGTTAAGTATACATCTCGTAATATACCAGCAATGTTATTTATTTGGTGTTATATATAGCATGAAGTGGGTCTTGGGAGCGTCAAGGCTCTTGACAAGTAATTTTACACACGGACATTCAAATTACGGGTTACGAAAATATATGGACGCAGTAAAAAGGCGATGTACTATAAAAAGTGAACTATACATACAGTGAAACTAAAAAAATTAAGTAAATAATAAATGCTCGCAGATCATGATAAAGTTTCCGTTTCACAGTTTAACAAAAGTGAAACAAAGTGCAAAATATAAAAATACGTATTTATAGTTCGATGGCGACATTTAGCTTGCACCCCTGTGATTTGCAAACCGGCACACATTATATTACATTCTTACCCAGTTATTCTATGCCTGGAACCATCTTTGTGAACAGACGTTTGGATACACACAAGCTGTCATGTCATACACCACACGCATCAATGAGGCTGAAGACACCCCCGTGGGTTCGTGCACCTGCTGCAGAAACTGTGTGCAATCCGCAGGTTCGAAGCTCGTGAGCCCTGGTTCATGGGTGCTGGGGCGATAAAAGTTGTGTAACACGTGTTATTTGTCGAGACTGCAGCTGGGCTCAGCACATCCCTGTCAACATTTGGGAAATCCAAGTGGGACATTTCGAAACAGGAGGAAAAATGATACTTGCACACTGAGTTGCAGTGAATCGTTTTCGAAGGTGGGACTCAAGAGAAGACTCAAAGAGCTAAACATTTTAGGAAGAAACTTAGGTGATAGGTACTTGGAAGAGCCGGTGGCCCATGTGTCCAGGGATGCCCCAGTCTTCCCTCCCTGAGTCCATCCGGCACGAGGCAAGAGAACCCCCTTACTTGTGTAACAAATGGCACTGACGTTCTTAAGTTCTTAAAAAAGTATTGGTAGTAATGGTACTATCCCACAGTATTGGTCTAAACTACCTCAAAGTATCAGCGTGTGGTGCTTCAGGTTCGACAGCCACATAATTACTTATTTAATCCACAGAATATCTACCCAAGAGGAAGCGCGCTAACAGGCGTATCTACACAGAACTGGCACAGCGCCGAAATTGGAAGCGCCCGTTGTGAATCACAGGGGTGCGCAGTATTTACAAAAATACAACACGTCCGTGCGTTTCCCCCTGCACCGGTGCTAAATTAGCTGTCTAGCGCCAACGCGGGCACCCTTGCCCGACCGTGCAAGGATGGCTGCGTTGCGGGGGAGAATGTTTTTGTGCGGGAAGCCACACCTTCTTGCACAGAAGATCGCCCTCATCCAAGGCACGTCAGCTGTGTGATGCAGACAGACTGGAATGAGATCCTTCTTGTCACTGTCAGCCAGTGAAGGGCTTGCAAGGACTGAAGCGATGTGGGCGAGTCTGCAAAGTGTAGAAGTTGTTTGGTGATGATTTTCTGGATTGGCTGGAGGCACTACTGGGGCAATCTAGGAGCAAGAGGACAAGGACAACGGTGTATGTCACTCTGCATGTGAGCCCAGATGTGGAAGGATGCAAAGAGCTAGCACAGTGTAGAGGAGGTGGATTACACTTAGTCCAGGTTCCAGATGGGAGAATCTGAGGCTCTTATCTACAAGCCTGTGGGAAAGCTTATGCTCAGTAAAGAAGGCTTGCTTGAATTGGGTAGAGGGACAAGCCAATCATAATAGCTCTAGGCTTGATAAATGCATAGGGAGATGCTATACCCGATGCTATAGGTCTGACCTGTTTATTATGAAAAGTTGTTGCAAATGCAGTATGCCTGGCTAATTTATTGTGAAAAGAATATGGTAAATTCAATAGTCTTCTAGCAGTAGATTGTTGTCATATTGTGTACCAGGATGTAGAAAGGTATTTGGTTACATGTAATCTCAGAGATTACTGTAATAGGCAAGGGTTTTGGTATCGGCCATCCGCTCTGATGAACCCCTCGAACAGAATTTCTCTTTGGTGATTCTTGTTAGGTTGATTGAGAGGGGTTGTACATTGTTTTTCCAACTGTATTTTTTTAAATATCTTTTTATTTGGAACATGAAACACAAAAAGTGTTGCAGACATAGTAGGGGTACAATTTGCAAAGTAAGCACATAACTTCCCCCCCCCCCCCCCCCACACCCCAAGGAGCTTGTCCCACAGCCACACAGCATTATTAGAGTCTTGTAACCTTGTACATTTCCCAAACGTTCACTTTAACAAAGATTGCCCCTATGTGCATTCCAGTCCGCCCAGACTTCCCTCCATTTTCGAGGACAGCCTCTACTTTCATAAACCATCTTTTCCGCTAACGCGCACCAGTCTAAATCCCATTTTCAGGCCTCAGTGCCTGGTGAGTGAGTTGAGCCCCAGGATTTGGCAGTGTTCCTTTTGGCCACCACCAGGCCCATCATGCTCAGCACACATTGTTTAGCTGACAAGCCAATATCCGTTCCCCCAATCGACCTTTAACAATCAACTATTGCAGCCCAATAAGTGTGTGTATACGGGCATTCCCATAGGATATGGAAGAACGTGCCTGTCCGACCACGGTGCTTTAAACACTGATCAGCCCTCGATCGCCCCAAACCATAGTGGTTCTTGCGTGGTACAAACGGTGTAGGGTCAGCACCTTAATCAGGCGAATGCCCGCTCTGATTGCTATTTCTCTAGGGGTTGAAATGGCCTCCTCCCATTCTCCTCTATCAAAAATCCCCACAACAGTCTCCTATTTCATTTTTACTTGTTGCATAACATAAGTGTATTGTTAACTAGTTTGTTATAGGTGAGTGAAACTGCCTTTTGTGGCATATAGTCACTAAGAAGCCAGTCCTCAAGAGGTGAGGATTCAAGCAACTCTACCCCCTTGGGGAGGACTGCCCGCAGGGTGTGTCACATCTGCAAGTAACAATAGACTCCAGTGGGTTGCATTTGATATTCCTGTTGCAAGTGGGGCCACAAAATAATCTCCCCTCGTTTCCACAGGTCACCCACCATGGAGATTCCTATCATGCCCCATTTATCAAATCCTGGCTGATCCTGCGGGGGTGGAGAATTGTGGCCTCTCACAATGGTGTCATCTTGGTAATAGAGTCTTCCCACCCAAGGAATATTATTGCCTTCCTCCAGATCTGAATGATCTGTCACGTGGGGTCCAGCCATTCAGTTTGCAACTTATCACAATGAAAAGCTTTAAGGTAACTCCATCGCCCCATCTCTGCTCTGTCCATTGAGACCTCCTGCTCCAACATCATGAGAAACACCCAACCATTGATAACCGAGAGTTGGGATGCCCAATAATATTTTTGGATGTCTGGCAGTGCCTTACCCCTATCGAACCATCCTCTAATAAGTTTGGACAGGGCTATCCGTGGCGGTCCCCCATCCATAGTAGCGTTCGCAACTCTGCTATGGTCACCTTAAAGTGGGAGCCCGGCACTTTGTAAGGAGAGTATTGCAATACATGAAGACATCAGTGTAAGGACATCATTTTGAAAAGGGCCACTCTGCCCAGGAAGGAAAGTGGGAGCTATATCCAATGATGAACATCCTTCTGCAATCTATCAAGCAGCAGTGACAGATTACATTGGTGAAAAGGGCCTGGATCTGAGGTAAAGTATATCCCTACATATTGGAAACCCATTGATACGATTTGCGCCTCACAGTCTGGGGATAGTACAAGCTCAGGGCCTCTTAGGGGTTATACGATGGATTTATGCCAATTGACGATATAGCCAGAATATCTACCAAAAGTGGTGATGATTCCATTAGCCTCGCCATGGTCACCACTGGGTCTGTTACATAAAAGAGGATACCATCGTCATAAAGGGATATTTTGTCTTCCCACACTCCCTCCCAAAACATGCCCCGTACCAGCGGGTCCTTCCGAATCCAGGCCGCCAGTGGCTCGAGGGCCAGGGTGAAAATCAAGGGTGAGAGTGGGCACCTTTGCCAGGTGCCTCTGGATGGCTGAAACACCTTTGAGAAGGTTTCACTCACTTTGACCTGGGCTAGGATTTCTGTGTATAGGAGCTAAACCCATTGGAGAAACTTGGGACCAAAACCCAGCTTCTCCAGCACTGCAAACATATAGGGGGCTATTACAACTTTGGAGGAGGTGTTAATCCGTCCCAAAAGTGACGGTGAAGTGACGGATATACCACCAGCCATATTACGAGTTCCATAGGATATAATGGACTCGTAATACGGCTGGTGCTATATCCGTCACTTTACCGTCACTTTTGGGACGGATTAACACCTCCTCCAAAGTTGTAATAACCCCCATAGTGCTGTTGTAACGTATCAAATGCCCTCTTGGCATCCCGCGCTAGCACCAGCGTTGGTATGTTCAGATTTTCCATTTGACCCACCACTCCATAGACAGGGGCGTAGTTTGGGCAGTAAGATTGGGAGGGGTGTGTAAGCTTCAGGTTCCCAACAACACACTGACATATCGTGTTAAAATACATTAAATAAGAAGCAGGATATGAGGGGGTGTGAGAGGCAGTGGAATGATAGAGGAGCGCCGATTGTTAGGGGTACTTAAAACACAGCGGGGTAGATTTATGAAAAGTGGCACCCTAACGCCACGTGTTCCCGTATTTAAAATACAACGCACCATGGCAGTAGTCAGGGTTACTACCGTAGTAATTTTTTATGCTAGTCCAGCACTTTGCAGGATCAGTGTCAACATTTTTTATGCTAATCCTGCAAAGCACCCAGAGGCCCATTGAAAACAATGGGAGTCCCCCTTTAACGTCTGCTCTTAGCAGGCGTTAAAAATGCAGATAAAAATGATGCAAAGAAATCTCTTAGATTTCTTTGCACCATTTGTTCGCCCCCCCCTAGCGCCAGAATGCCCCCCTTGCATACATTATGCCTGGCTCAGGCATAGTGTGGCGCAAAGGATTACATAGTGACGCAATGCAAGCATTGCGCCACTTTGTAAATATGGCCCAGTATTTTTGGCCTTCCAGCGCCACATGAGCATAAAAAAATGACGCTAATGTGGCGTTGGAATGGTGCTAGGCCCTCCTAAATCTGGGCCACTGTGTTTCAAACAAACCAAAATTTGTAAGACCTTTAAAACAGAGACGAGAGAGAGTGTGTGTGCGTTTTTCTCAGAGTGGGCATTTAAAACTCCCAGGTGAAATCTGACGGACACCTCACCATACTCGACTGAAAGCATCTGTACCCAATATTTTAGTAAACAATACATTCTTTAGGGGGGTGTAACACCCCAAACACCGCTCCCTGAAGCAACGCCCCATGTCAATAGAGATGGCAGAGGTTGAGGTTGGTGCTATAATGAGGCATAAAACCCGACTGATCTGGGTGGACTAACGTAGCGATCGTCTCGCTAGTAATTTTGCCAATATTTTATCCTCCACACTAAGAAGAGATATTGGCTTGTATGAGGCATACCCTTCGGGGTGGCTCACCTGCCTTATGTATCACCACCATTGTGGCCAACCTTTGGTGCCTCAGCAGCACTCCCTTTGCCTTGCTTTCATGGTACATAGTAAGTTTGGAGCCAGCGTGGAGCCCAGCAGTTTATACAATTCCACAGGAATGCGATTGGGTCCCATTGCTTTGCCGGATTGCAACTCACTCACAGCCACCCCTATCTCCTCAGCAGTAATGCCCCCTTCCATGAACAGCCTGTCCTCTTGTGATAGGCAGGGCATGCGGATACACTCCTCGACCTCCGCCTTCAATATAGTGACCCCAGGGAAGTAAAGTTGAGAATAATATGTTGGGAAAGTTTCTGATATTTGCTCACTACCCCTCACAGTCTCGCCCTCTTCCATTGTAACCTCAAGCACCCATCGCCTGTCCACGTTTATCAGGCCAGGCTTCCCAGCTTTATTTCCAGTGTCATATAGTTGATACTGCAAGGCATGATGGAGGGCCCTAGCCGCATCTGATGTCGCATCTTAATATTCTTTGCATTTAATGCCAATACATGGCTCTCAGCGGGCGTATTCAGCATCACTAGAAGACGCTCCCTGATTAATACTTCTTGTTCAAGGTCTTCTAATTTTCTGCATCAACTGCGGAGTCCCCCAGGGATCCTCACCGAGTCCCACGCTGTTCAACGTATACATGGCCCCTCTTGCTGCCATCATCAGAAGCCACGGTAGGAACATCGTGTCAAATGCCGATGACACACAACTCATCATTTCTCTCACCGAAGACCTGGACAGGACCAAAAGGAACTTTCACACAGGAATGGAAGCCGTCGCCACCTGGATGAGAGAAAGCTGCCTCAAGCTCAACTCCGAAAGATGGAGCTCATCATCCTTGGAAACGCTACCTTAAGTGGGGCGGCTCATGGTTGCAAACTCCGGAAGATCTTCAGATGGGTCCCAGCAGACTGTTGCAGGACAGTCACCCACGCCTTAGTCATGAGCAAGCTTGACTACGGCAACACCCTCTATGCCGGCACCTCAACTAGGAACATCAAAAATCTTCAACTCATCCAGAATGCCGCAGCCAGACTCATTCTGGACATCCCTTGCCGAGAACACATCTCCCAACACCTGAGGACCCTCCACTGGCTACCGGTCAAGAAACAAATCACCTTCAAGCTTCTCACCCAAACGTACAAGACAGTACACAACCCAGGACCAGCCTACCTCAACCACTGCATCTCCTTCCACATCCCCTCCAGATCCCTCCGCTCCACCCAGATGGCCTTGGCCACCATCCCTCGCACCCACAAAACCACACCCGGAAGACGATCTTTTACTTACACTGCAGCGAAGAGGTGGAACAACCTCCCCCTGCACCTCAGACAAAGCCCATGACTCACCATCGTCAGGAAGAACCTCAAGACGTGGCTCTTTGGATGAGGCCCCCCCCCCCCCCCAGTGCCTTGAGACCCTCACGGGTGGGTAGCCGCACTCTATAAACTGATTGATTGATTGATTGATTGATATAACAGCCTTGAGCAAAGCACCGAACAAAATGCATACACAGGGCAGATAAATGGAGAACACAAACAAAATGTGTTTTCCCAGAATAGCAGCTGATGAAACGTAAAAGCAACAAACTGTAAAGCTAGTTGTGGTAAAATATAATAAAATAAATAAAAGTGAGTAAAATGTGTGTGTGCCTTAAAGGCACAGGCTATGGGCCTAAAGGCTGAATTATGGGTGCCCAGGATAGGCGTTAAAAGGTGAACCTACGACACTCACATGCAGAGAGTGCTACATATCGTTTTTGGGTGTCTACCCAGGTACGCTGGACCATGAGCGTAAACAAGCACGTTATTAGTATGCCTCCCCCCCCCCCCAGAGCCGGTTGTGTATCCTGCATCTGTCACCACCCTAAACCTCAATCTATCTAGTGCACTCTATGTATTACCTAATAAATGGGTTTTTTGGAGGAGCACCACATCTGGGGAGGGGTTCTAACTGTAATTGTGTACATATTTGTAATTTTACACCTGTATGCATGATGGTTGTCAATTTATACGCACTTCAGTAGGCTTGTGTTGTATATAGTTTCAAGCCATTGGTAAATGGTGGAGGTCTTATCAGTTCACTGGGAAAATGTCAGATTCCTTAGGTGGGATCTGTTTGTATGGAAAAGTTGTGACAAGCCGAGTGGCCTTACTCCACTTCTCAGTTTGGCTGAGTGAGGTGGCAACAGCACGAGTTCTTGTTGCCAGATGTTTGAAGGGGTGAATGGTGGTCAGTTTGCCGCATGCTGCTATCTCAGTTTTTGAATTGTATTGTGGGACCCAAATACCCAGATAAACAGCGTTATTGCAGAAATAAATGTACCCACGATCACTACCTTGGATGCCTTCCAAACACTTTAATACAATGCCCCCGCCTGGGTAATTTTTCCTAGAGTAGTACCATGTGTGGACCAAACTTTATATATATATTTGAGAAAAGGTGTGACTTTCTCTTTAGGGGCAGAGATGAGAGGTTAACAGGTCCCTAAAAAATTGCTTCAAGCAGCTTACAAAGGCCTTTTATCAAAAATCTTAATCTGCCACTTTCCCTGCTCTGCTCGATGTTGCGTCAGGTGCTCCACGAGAACTTGAACTTGTAACTTAGGTTTCTTTATGGATAAGGACAGGTACAGAATGGGTGACTTCAACATCCCTCCTGATTTATGCTTATGATGAAGAGGAAGTGTACTTTGATTTGGGTCACCTTTGACAGTCTTATATATATATATATATATATATATATATCTTTCGTGAGTCAATTAGCCATCTTGGCTGGCCATGACTCTGTAAGAAAAAAATAATTAAAGGGTGTCTCTTTTTATATAAATCTATTCTCAACTTTTACTCGTGTGTGAATAATCTTTAGTGCGCTCTTTCTCAGACGCTTTAATTGCCTTGTTACTGGAGAACTCAATTTTCAATAAAGTTATAGTCTCAAAAGACATAATTGCGTCCTCAATTCATATTGTCATAAATGGTCTAGTTCGCATTTTCATCTCAGAATGTACTTGTTTGATACCCTTTTCTCTTTCACTCAACCCCTTTATCCTTCTTATGTGGCACAAGGGAGCTTGGTAAAAGAAAATTAACTTAAACATTCCTAGAAATAAAGACATCGTCAGGTGTGGTTACCCAACATCATCCCCGCCTTTTGGCTGTCCTTTCAACAATAGAAATAAAACTGGAAATACATTTAGGGGGATGTTTATAAGCCTCTTGCGCTGCCGGGGCATCAAAACGTGAAGCTCTGGTAGCACAGACTACAAAATCATATCTATGAGTCCACGCAAAGCCAATATGCGTGGCTTTACATGATCTCAAGGAGATGGAGTAAGGCTAGGCAGCGCAAATCCCTGCGTTCACTTACTCTATGCTCTGGAGGTGTTCCATGGGCGTTGCCCTGGGTGTTCCCATGCACCTCCCATGGATTTTGAAGCTTGCCCAGATCTACAAAAGCATGTAAACCTGGGTATGTGCCAAAACCTTACGCCTCCCCTGGTGAGGCGTAACAAGGAGAAATATTTTATTTCTTCTTGTTTTTACCTCTTTGTACGTGTGCTGCATTCCGCAAGAGGAAAACGCCTCTCAGGATTGTTTTTATGCAGGAAGGTGCCTGAATCTTTGGGTCATTTCCCCCACTTTTGATTACTAGTCTGACCCACTTTATCCTTACTTATGTTAGGGGTGTTTATTTAAATTATAAATTATTTCTTGCATTTCAATGGGGTTACCTGACCCTTTTACTGTCGACATTGTTACCCTAAATACCTTTTGCAAAATAAATGTTAAACTAGTGTTACGTATTATACAATTAACCACTTTGGTCCTGAGGACGGAATGGTTCCATCCTCAGTACTGGCGCTCGTGTGCCGAGGACGGAACCATTCCGCCCTGATCACATTGGCCCCAAATCCCTCTACTGACTACAGCAGACAGATTTTTTTTTTGAAAAAACAGCAGCTCCCGAGGCTATTTTCAGTTTGCAGTGAAATGATAAGCAGTGCGCACAGCGTGTTGATGTCATTTCACTAAAAACAAAAGTGAAATGAGCCGATCGGCTTACGTAGCTTTCTCTGCGTTGGTGCTCAGGGGGCTATTCCAGCACCGAGGCAGATGCAAGACTCTCCCCTTTCCAATGGTACCCCCCCCATGGATCCCTACTTGGGGATCACCGCATGCCTGCGTAACCACCAAACGTGCGATTGATATTACCTAAGAAATACATTGTAGTTAAAAGATTCTTTATGTACAGCACACAAGTCCACACAACAAATCAAACACGTTAAACAGACCAAACTCCTGCAAGCAAATAAAAGCAGCGAAGATTCAAATGAACAGAGACGGATCAAAATGAATAGAACATGGATGGATTAGAGAAAAGCAAACGATCATCAAACCATATACGAAATTACAATATTCCAAATTAAATGTGTTTCAATAGATCGTTAGTAATACACGAGAAATAGTAATTATTTGTTGAAAGTGCTCTGGTGTTGTCCTTTCTTTGTGACTGTAGACACGTGGCGCAGCGCTGCATGCAAAGACCACGCACAGACCTTTTCGTGTTGCAGCCACACTCGGAACTGCGTCACCACAGTTCCGTCCTTTATTTGTACCCTCGTGCTCCGTGCCCCTCCCGGACACGTTGAGCACGTTAACGTGATACAGAGAGCCCATACGGCTCTCAGTTCCTCTTTACATCTCCCCCATGTTTTACTCCACATGGGGAGAGCTTAATCACCGGAATTTAAATAAACAATAAACGTAATAATGCTACACACTTTTAAATGCCACTTTTCAAACTAACTCGTTCTCGCTACTAACACATTTTTTTTTTTTTTTTAAACCACCCCCATTCTGTTCATCATGCAGGGCATTTATGCTGTAGCAAACTGTTCACCAAACGAAATCTTTGAGATGACTACTCGGCGCCGGATTAGGGCGTAAGTTATATCTTCCCTTTCTAGTGTTAACACTTCCATGTTCCGGAATCGAACCAGGTCCCACCGGGTCAATCCCAGCAGGCTCCAGGCCATTTTCCCTCTCTTTACTCAGAGTAGGTGATTCCTCAAAGGTGTCCTCCATCTCTTTACTTTCGCTGGTGAACTCTCGTAGACCAGCCCTTTTAAAATGTGACACATTTCTCGTGACTCTTTGTCTCCCTCGCGCTGCTGTTATCATGGATCCTTTTATGCCGATCACCTCCCACACCTCAGGCTCAAAAGGCGTTCGGAACTTCCATCCTCCGCGGCGACATCGCACAACCACTCGATCTCCTTCTTGGAAACCCCTAAACTTTGATCGACGTTGGCTACTTGCCCTTAGGTTGGTGGCTTTTCGCTTGTTTTGAGTAGCTTTTATATCCAATGCTGGAGGTTTCCATTTAGGGTAGGCGGGAATGTAATCGCGCGGAGACACCTTGAACATCAACGATGAGGGAGCACAACCAGTCGTGCTATGAGGGGTTTGACGGTAGGCACTTAAAAATTGATAAAGACACTGTTCACTGTTCTCATTTTTCTCCACTCCAATCCTAAGAGCCCTATTCAGAGTTCGCATGAACCTTTCTACGTCTCCATTGGCTTGAGGCCAATAAGGCATTATCTTACGATGACGAATCGCCAGTCCATCGAGATATGACTGAAACTCTTGTCCATGAAAAGGGGGACCATTATCCGTTCGGATTTCATCCGGCAGACCAAACAAAGCAAAAGTCTTTTGTAGAATGGGTCTTATATTTTCAAACGACGTCGACGCCACCACCTCCACCACTGGGAATTTGGTATAAGAGTCGATTAACACTACCGTCAGTCTTCCATCTGGGAAACTCCCAAAGTCCATGCTTACTTTAGCCCACGGTTTCAGAGTGGCCGGTTCAGTTATTACTGGGCAAGTCGGAGGTTCTATAGACGTGATGACACACGAATGGCATTTCCCTACCATCTCATCCACCTGGGTATCCATTCCTGGAAACCAGACTTTAGCTCGTAACCTCGCTTTTGTTTTGGCAGCCCCTTGATGTCCTTGATGAGCCAACTCGATGACCCTTGACCAGAGACACTGTGGAAGCACAATTCGCCGTCCTCTTAGAACTAACCCATCACCATCCGTAGACAGCTCATCTCGCACCCTCCAGATGCTCTGCATAGCCACCTTTTGCACAGGGCATGACACCTGGGTCTTCTCTAGAAAATTCTTCCATTGTTTGCGACCTTAGGCCTCTTTGACGCTATTCAAACGCATATCGTCCCGTGTGGCACTCACAATGTCAGTCACGAGGAGAGCATTTGGACATGCCGACTGTACCACCATGCTCACAAAAACTTCCGTATTCTCTTCTTCTTGTTTCTGGTGACCATCAACAATATCGGGAGACGGATGTCAAGACAGATAATCCGCCGGATTATTAGCACCAGGCCGATACACCACTGTGAATCTATACGGCTGAAGCAAAACAGTCCACCGCTCTATTCTCGGAGGTGCAAGACGCGGACTTCCCATAAACAACGGGACCAGAGGCTTGTGATCGGTTACTACTGTAAACTCGTGTCCATACAAATACAGATGGAAATGGCGGCATGCCCATCGAATTGCTAGCGCCTCCCTCTCGATCTGAGCATATCGGGTTTCCACCGCCGACAATGCCCGGCTGGCGTATGCAACAGGGATCCACTCCTGATGTCGCTGTTCCTGTAAGAGCACGGCTCCAAGCCCAACGGGGCTCGCGTCAACTACCACTTCCGTTTTCCTACTTGGGTCAAAATATGCCATCGTTGCTTTATCTAGTAAGGCATTTTTAATCTCTATAAAGGCCTGCTGAGCACTGGAAGTCCATTCCCACCGGTGCTGCCCTTTCGTGAGCTGTCTAAGCGGTTCAGACATGGTGGCAAGTTGGGGTATGAATCTTCCACAATAAGTAGCCATTCCCAGAAAGCTACGAACTTCTGTTGGGTTCAGCGGAACAGGGGCTTGACGGATAGCTTCAGCCTTCCTGGGATCCACTTGCAAACCTTCTTTAGAAAACACGTACCCAAAAAACTCTACTGAGTTTTGAAAGAAAGCACATTTCTTCTTATGAAGTGTTAGCCCTGCTCCAGCCAATCTTTTCAATGTCGCCCTCAGATGATGATGGTGTTCTTCTCTAGTTTTAGAGTATATCAGAATGTCATCACTCAAGTTAATCACTCCTGGTAATCCGGACAGCGTTTCTCGAATTGCATTCTGAAACACTTCAGCAGCTGACGACACTCCAAAACTTAATCGTTTGTACCTTCGCAACCCTACATGCGTCGAGAAAGTAGTAATGTTCCGACTTTCCGGCTCTAGCTCTAGCTGATGGTAACCGGCATTAAGATCTAATTTGGAAAACCATTGGGCTCCGTTCAAATCGGCAATAATATCGTCCATAGTAGGGGTTATATGTCGCTCTCTCTTGATAGCCTTATTAGGCAAGCGCATGTCTACACACAGACGGATCGCCCCCGGCTGTTTGGGTTTCGGCGCTATCACTAACGGTGACACCCATGGTGTCGGCCCATCCACTTTTTCAATGACTCCTTGTTCCTCCAAAGACAGCAGCTCTTTCTCAACAATCGGGCGAAGATGAAACGGCACTCGACGATGTCGCAAAGCCACAGGGACTACATTGGGATCTATATGCAATTTGATGCACCTTCCTTTCAAACGACCCAGTCCTTCGAACAGCTGCGGAAACTCCTGGAGAAGGCATTCCACTTGATTATCATATATTTGACGCGCAAAGAACACCAACTCCAAATCTTCGGCCGTGTGACATCCTAGCAACGTGCCACGATCTCCAGCTACCACATAAAACTTCGCCTCTGTCGATCTGTTTCCACTACTCACAGCCACTTCTACCGTTCCTTTAAGGGGGAGTGGATCTTTACCCCCATAATTGTATATTTTAGTTGCTGTCATGGTAAGTGGCGGGGCAGGTACCAGCTTTTTGAAGAGGGTTTCATCCATGACATTGACAGACGCTCCCGTATCAATGAGTACAGACACCAGCGTGCCATTGACATGTACCTCACTCATGGGTGGGGGTCTCCTTTTCCCCGGCTTTCCCCCCGTAAAGGATATTACAAAAATGTCTTCTTCGTCGTCCTCTTCACAAACTGGACCACTCGCCATCGCTTGATCCCTTGCATCCTCCACACTTTTCGATACAGCCCGGACATTCGTGTCCCTTCCTTTCGGTTCTCCTGGCTTGTTCCTCCTGGATCTGCACACCTTCGCAAAATGATTAGCTTTCCCACAGCGATTGCACGACTGACCTTTGGCCGGACACCCCGCATTCTGTTGATGTTCATAACCACAACTCCCGCAGACTCTCTCACCGGGTTTGCTGGGGTTCAACTTGCGAGGTGTGGCCGGACGTGTCTGGATAGCCTCTACTTGTTCCTCTTTGACTTGAACTGCACGAGTCGAAGAAGCAGCAGCCAACGACTGTCCTCTCACCGCCGCCATCGCATCAGCTCGCACTGCCGATAACTCATGTGACCTCGCTAAAATCAGAATATCGTCAAGGGACATGCCCTGTTGCCGAAGGATAAGCTTTCTTAAGGCATTGGACCGACATCCTTGAATAATCTGCGCTCGGATTTCTTCTTGCTGGTTCAGTCCCGTGCACGAACTCGCTAGTTTCCTCAATCGGGCGTAAAACATATCCATAGACTCTACTTCAGTCTGTTACGCCTGTCTCAGTTTGAACCTTTCATAATCCGAGTTAAGCTGAGGATCAAAATATCTATTCAACGCCGTCACTGCTGCAGCAAAGTCCGACCTGTCACCTGTATCCGGCAAAGAATCAAACAACTCTTGTAGCTCGTCTCCCCCCATCAGCAGCATCACCGACCTGCGCACCTCACCATCCGTTTCTCGGGTTGCACAAAAATAGTTTTCTAGGCGATTAATCCATAGACGCCACCTTGGCGCAGCAGTGGCCGGGTCAATCAGTTGGCTAAACGGTGGCAAAGAGGTAATCGAGGAGTGAACGCTATTGTTTAGTGGAGCTGGCAGACGGGGATTCCCTGGTGGTGGAGGGGGATTGGCATTGTTTGCATTGTCTGGCGGTGGTGCACTCATTTTTACACCCCTTCAATATAGTGTCTTCCCCGAGACAATAATGTTCTTTTCTTTTTTTTTCTAACTGTGTTTAAATTTGTTGTTTTTTTTTCAAAAAAAAAAAAAATTCCTTCTCTTTTTTTTTTTTTTTTTTTTTTTTCAACACGCTCCCACATGCGTGTCAGTTTCACCTCAGTTATAGCTGAGACGCTGTTATGGGCAGCGCTCAGCTTACAGTTTTTCCTTCAGCACATCCGCTGCCTCCTCCAGCAAGCGGAGTGCTTTTTACGGCCTTCCAGCCCCACGTGGCAGACGCGCTGCCTCGCTCCAGCGAGCAGAGCGCTTTTCAGGGCCGCACGACCCCACGTGATAGACGCGCTGCTTCGCTCCAGCGAGCAGAGCGTTTTTCAGGGCCTCAGGACCCCACGTGACAGACGCGCTGCTTCGCTCCAACAAGCAGAGCGTTTTTTCAGGGCCTCACGACCCCACGTGACAGACGCGCTGCTTCGCTCCCGCGAGCAGAGCGTTCTTTCCTTGTCGAAGCGATCACTGCCCCACGTGGCAGTCAACACCAAGGCGGGGCCGGGCTTCAATTTTCAGCTGCTCCGATAGCAGCGAGGACACGCCCGACGGGGCGGGGCAGGGCTCACCGTCTTGGGCTTCCCCGATCGGGAAGCCAAACCGCACCACCTTCGCCGACGTAGGACTCCACACGAGGCGCCCGGGCACCACCAGCGGCCTTCGCCTCTTCCCAGCGGCCGACACCGCACCACGTGGTCTTCTTTGTTTTTTTTTTTTCCGGGACCAACACCACACCACGTTTCAGGTATGTGTTACACCTCAACCATCTTACGATCTTCGGTTAAATGTAACGCAATGTTCTTCGATCCCACTCGTCGCCATTGTAGACACGTGGCGCAGCGCTGCATGCAAAGACCACGCACAGACCTTTTCGTGTTGCAGCCACACTCGGAACTGCGTCACCACAGTTCCGTCCTTTATTTGTACCCTCGTGCTCCGTGCCCCTCCCGGACACGTTGAGCACGTTAACGTGATACAGAGAGCCCATACGGCTCTCAGTTCCTCTTTACAGTGACCTCATCAGTGCATGGATGAAGGAGCCCATCTGCAGATCTCAAGAGTTACACTCATTTTACAGCACTGCTGGGGCACAGCTGATGCTGAATTCACAAAGGACTGAGTATGTATCTCAGAATCTCCTCCTTCTAAGTTTCAGGAGTGATGGGTGAGCCACGGAAGTCTCAGGCCTGGCTCTGGCGCGGCCCGTGAGCCTGTAAGAATCTCGAGCCAAAACGAGTCGAGCCGAGCAGTGGCTGCTTCCTCCACCTGAGCTGGGTCCAGGAGGAGGCGAAGAAAAATAGGAGAGGAAGAAGGAGGACGGGGGGAGGAGGAGAGGCAGGGCAGGGGAAGATGGAGAGTGGTGAGCGAGGGATGGATACAGGGGACAGCCTGGAGAGGGAGGGACATGTAACAGAGAAAGGAGAGGACAGCTGGCATGGGGGGCCAAGGGGAGAAAGAGGATGTGGAGGAAAGATATGTCATCGAAGAGGGGTGAGGCTGTGACAAGCTGGTGTTAAAAGCAGGTAGGGTTGGGGGCAGAGTCAGCCAAGTGGGATGTGACTGTGAGTTCCTGCACTGCCAGCCTACCCGGGGCACCAGCTTTCACAGGATGTCCCTGTCCTCCTGTGTGCCAGCCCTCCGCTGCCTCCCTCGTGCAGTACTCCCACAAGTGGCTAACAAAGGCCCCCGCAGCCCGCGGTGCGGTGGAGGGAGGGCCCGAGCTCCAGGGAGACCCCTCAGCACAGTGCACTGTTCACGTGCGGCAGGTCCCTGACTGGGTCCTGAGGGGCGGGGGCCCCAATCATGGACCTTGATGGTGGGGGCTGAAGTTTCGTTGCGCCACTGACTCCCACGCTCCCATCTTACCACCATGTCCTTTCTCTGCGCGACAGGGGCCTTGCTGACTCGGCTCGTGCTTCGGTTCTTAGAGCCAAGCCGGTCCCCTGACTCTTCCCATTAACTCTCTGCTCTAGGCCGTTCACAAAGAATGCCACCAAGGTCCCTAGAACTTTACAACCACAACAGTGTATTCCATGTGCAAACTTTACACATGCAGAATTTGTCACAGGTGTAA
Organism: Pleurodeles waltl; assembly: GCF_031143425.1. NCBI lineage: Eukaryota > Metazoa > Chordata > Amphibia > Caudata > Salamandridae > Pleurodeles > Pleurodeles waltl. The sequence goes on from NC_090447.1 coordinate 1,500,359,626, forward strand.
ACTTATGTATGCACCAACTGTGCCAATGTAACTTTTATTTCTGCATTAATCCGCTCTGGACAAACAGAAACCGTTTTCTCTGCACCCCGTTAAATATGGGGGTGTTACCCCTCTTTGCTCTCCTAAGAACTGCACTTAAGACTTTCACATCGGTGGAGTATACATGTAATAGGCAATTTAATAATACCCACAAACTTATCTGGCCCCTAAACCGAAAGTCATACTGGGAAGTGTGTGCATTAGTAAATGTGCCGAAAATTGCTTTTGTTGGGCATCTGAATGGCACTTAGGTGAGCAAAAGTCTGTGAGTCGGGCATGGAAGAATCTGTGCACTCATTTAATTGGCTCGTTATAGCGAAGATATTTTACTTGGTTTAAAAATAGGTTTGTAATATTTGTAATATCAAAGCAGTGTGTTTACAATAGCCGAATCATAGCGCTTCACTAACACGCTAGCGCCACCTTGTGGATAAAGCACTGGCACTTCAGGTCCCTTCCCTGTCGTGATAGTTATCCAGATGAGTGGGACAAGTAACATGAAAGACGTCACATGTGGTGGAGTAGAGAGCACAGCAAGCGGCTCGAGGTTGGCTTATCGAAATACTCGTAGTGGGCACCGTATTTCTGGATCTGCGTGCCAGGAGCATTGCTGTGATTGGCTCCGAACAGAGGGCGCGTGAGAAGGTTCATTTAGACCCCATCCGTGATGGAGGCCTTTCCTACTTCATGCCTGAAGGATGTGTTTTTCTTTTTTTGCAGTTTTATACAGCGCCAACTCGACCCGAAGGTATTCGAGCGCTTTACACGAGCACCACTTACATTGCACAAAGACACATTCATGTGTGCTAGGCACGGGGAGATTGAGTGATTTGCCCAGAATCACAGGATGCTGAGCCGACGCCAGGACTTGGTTTTCCAGCTCCAGACTGGCAGCTCTCATTGTTAAGCCAAAGCCTCTCTCAGAGGTGTTGTAGGTGAGACTGGCAGGCACATCAGTCTTGTTGCAGAATTGATGCGTGCTCGAGTTAAATGGTGAGGATGCTGTGAGAGTGGCGGGCGGTGATGAGGTGACTGCAGACAAACAAGGCAGAGAAGTGGCCGATCTGAGTTTTGGAGTTCAGTGTCAGTAGGCAATGGCAACCAGGTGTTCCTGGGGCTGATGGCCGTAGGACAATCAGATACTCAACACTGTCGGATCGATGAGAAAGTAGGAAAGTACAGAAACAAGTGCACATCATCAGCATTCAATTTATGAACGAAACTGTTGGAAATGTTCACCTTTTGCATGTTGTTCTCCCAGAGGTTTGCCTTCTTTTCTTAAGCCCGTTTTTGTTGGTTTTAAGACTCTGCACACTTTACTGCTGCCAACCAGTGCTAAAGTGATTGTGCTAACCCGGATACCCAGATTAGCACATTTAATTTACTTATAAGTCCCTAGTATATGATGCTATGCGTACTCAGGGCCTATAAATTAATTGCCACAGGTGGGCTGCTGCACTCATTGTGCCACCCATTAATGTAGTGCTAAAAAACATGTCATGAGGCCTACCACTGTAGCCTGGGTGTGAAGTTTTAAACTGATATTTCTTTTACCAAGGCTAAGCCTGCCTTTCTAATACTTGTAAGTCACCTTTAAGGCAGGCCCTAAAAGCCCACAGGGCTGGGTTCACATTATTTAAACATGGGACTTGTATATTTAATCTTTTATCTGTCCTGGCAGTGAAAAACTGCCTAAGTATCACACTTACAAGGCCAGCTCTTCCATAGTTAACATTGCCTCACCCTATTGCATTAAATAAGTGCTAAATTCAGTTTGGGAATAGCTAGAAAAATATTTCAATGATTTGTTTTAATAGCAATTTTCAAATCCAACTTAATGATCAAGCTTCAATTGAGTTTCAAAGGATGCCTATCCTGTCACTGGCAGATAAAGATCACACTTAGGCCTGCCTCCCTTGTGTCTCTGTAATCAGGTGGACTACAAACCTAGAGGAAATGACCAGAAGTGGTTTAGGTGGAGGATTGCCCTCCTCCCACAACTGGCACTGGGCATAAATGTGACCGCCAAAGACTTCTGCTCAGAACGCACCTAGACCTGTAAAAAATCAAACAATTGTCTGTCATGCTGTTTGCAGAACCTGAAGGAAGAATCAACTTGCTTGCCTTGAATCCTGGACCTCAGAAGCGATTCTAAGCATCAGTTGACAGCTACAGAAACACAAAAAGCTTCCATAGGCCTCTTTCCCTGTCTCTGACCAGTTCCAGCTAGACCTGGGCTAGACCCTGACACTGGCCTCTGTTGGGAGTCAGTCCTGAACTCTAAAGTCCTGGAGCCCTGGCTGGTGTTAGAGTGTCTCCAAACTTCAAGAAGTGATCTTAGAAGTGTTTTGTGAACTTTCTGTCTGGAAACTTGTCAAAGACTGGGATAACCTTCAAAGCTGCATCTGTTGATATCAAATTACTTGTTGGCCTCAGCTTGCCTCTTTGTCCAGCTGTAGAAGATCCAACTTACAGAAAAGTTTTTTAGACCGAAAGTAGAGGGCTTCACTGGGACCAACGTGGAGCAGCATCTGATCGACTTCAATGGCTTCCTGTGCACTGATTTTGGACTTCGCCCACTCAAAGCTTTCTCAGTTTCCTCAACAGCTGCACAAAGACCCCTCTCTTCAGCAGCCCACTGTTGTCAAGCTCTGCTTTGGATCCATCTTGCAACTTGCTGCGTCAATGGCTCTTTGACAACAACCTTTTCTGCATAAAACTTTCTAAGTCAGAAGGCGAACTTACCATCAGGATGAACATCATCCTGGTAGCCAAATGGGGATCCAGCACGGTCAACCTTTACTTTTGACTCCATCTTGTGCAACCAGATGTGCATCTTGTGCTTTATTGTGCTATTTTTAATTCAAAAATTTTAAATTCATATCTCCGGGTCTACTTATTGGATTTTTGTCATTTTAGTTATTAAAATATTCTCTGTTTTACTAAATTGACATGGCATTTTTCTTGAGTTGTGTTTTTACTTTATTACTGGTCGAGTACAACATAAATACTTTAATCATTGCCTCTAAGTTAAGCCTAACTGCTTTCCCCCAAGATACCAGAGGATTAAGCACAGGTTTATTAGGTGACTTCAGTGGTTCAGCCTGATGGGGAATTGAAATTATTACTTAAAGTAAGTTCTCACCCCCTTTAACTAATACTCCAATTTCTTACAGATACACCTTCAGCATTAGTGTGAAGGGAGTACATCGGAAGCTTGAGGACTGAAGCTTGGGCTACACTGACTAGCAGGGGCGAACTGCATGAGCAAAGATCACCAGGAGATCAAAGAGTAGTGACTGGAGAGGTCAGTGGAGAGCTGCTTTAGAGTTGTCCCTGTGATGCCCAGGCACTCGAGGGATGCCAGCACAGTAGAGTGGCTTTGATGCCCAGGCACGCTAGGGTTGCTCGCATGGGAGAGTGCCCATGATGCCCAGGCACTCTAGGGTTGCTAGCATGATAGAGTGCCTGTGATGTCCATGCACTGTAGGGTTGCTAGCATAATATAGAGCTTGTGATTCCCAGGCACTCTAGGGATGCTAGCACAGTAGAGTGCCTGTAATGCCCAGGCACTCTAGGGATGCTAGCACAGTAGAGTGCCTGTGATGCCCAGGCACTCTAGGGATGCTAGCACAGTAGAGTGGCTGTGATGCCCAGGCACTCTAGGGATGCTAGCACAGTAGAGTGCCTGTGATGCCCAGGCACTCTAGGGATGCTAGCACAGTAGAGTGGCTGTGATTCCCAGGCACTCTAGGGATGCTAGCACAGTAGAGTGGCTTTGATGCCCAGGCACGCTAGGGTTGCTAGCATGGGAGAGAGCCCATGATGCCCCGGCACTCTAGGGTTGCTAGCATGATAGAGTGCCTGTGATGCCCAGCCAGCCTAGGGATGCCCAGCGATGCTGGAAATACTAGCACAGTAGAATGCCTGTGATGCCAAGGCAGGATAGGGTCGCTTGCATGGTGGGCAGTTGTGATGTCCAGGCATGCTTGTGTGGCTAGCAAGGAAGAGTGGGAAATTGGGCTGCCCAGGTAAAAACTATAATGCTGACTACAGAGGGATAAATACACAAATCATTTCATCAACAATAACATCTGAATTATTATTGGATCACATTTATTTATTATTATTTGTTTTTCTTTATTTAGTATTTACAAAAATAGTCACAGTCACTGTACGGAAAAATGAATTCAAACCATTACTATACTAAGGATGTAGTATAAACAAAAAAATACCACTTTGTTGTACAACAACTGTACATTCAAATCAATACACTTTTCCACGCAATTCCTTATATTATAAACTTTCAAAAAACAACATCCAAAGATATACAGTCCAAATTATTTGGTCCGTCTGTAAGGTCATTGGTATTCTAAAGACCTTATCACCAGATGTCCCAATTATCTCACACACACTGTGGATTGTGGCTGACGGTCTTTTTTCTCGTTTTACAATATCTTGGCTTTTAGTTGAGGTTTCCTTGTAATAAAAAGGGTGTCGACACGTTTCAGCCTCTTCAGGATGATATCAGGAGCGTGTTTTCCTTTAATTAAAACAAGCATATGCACAAACAAACATATTATTGTCATGGGTCTACTCAAAACATTCTTAAAACATATTTACCATCCACCGTGTGCTTGAAAGCAAAATCAAGAGAGGTGGCTTGAAAGCCAACTGAAAATAAAATGAATCACCTAAGTCTGTACATGCAACAGAGCAGGGAGGAATACATTCAATGTGCAAACTCAACATGCATATAGGTAATCACAGAAATAATCGTGTAGTGTCTGTCCAGTCCACGTTGTACCTCTGAGAAGTCTACTGAGGCCGGTATATAGTCAAGAACCCCTGTCACCAGTGGATGGGAGAAGGGAGAAATGGAACAAATACCAAGATACCAGTGCTCCAAAGCATCCACTACCTTTCTGACACTATGCATGGGAGAGGCCCCAGGCGTAAAGGGGGTGAAAGACTCTCCCCATGCAGGCATCCGCCATTACTGAAATCACTGGGAACAACTGTGCCACTTCCTATTTTACAGGCCATACGTCACAGGGCCACATACAAGACACTGGTCCTCCCTGTTCCAAAACGGCGTGCTGCTGCCGCCATACTGTGGTGTACACTCAGAATGGGACAATAGATTCCCATAGTACTGCACTACCAGCGTGTTAGAGGCCGCGTATAAGACGCTAGTGCGCCCTGCAAATAAATTAACAAGAGGCTTACTGCCACCGCCATATTATGATGTACGCTCTAAAGTGGGACATAAAATTCCCATAGTAATTAACTACAAATATAACAGGGGGCAACAGGATCACTCTGTGGGGCTCCTCTTGGCTGGCCTAACCCAGCTGAAAAGAACGTGATGAATACATATCCGCTCAATGCCTCCATTGTTCACATGGTACAGGGTGGTCTGGACCACACACTTTTCTTTCTTTAAAATAACTTTTCACATAAAAGCATTTTCAAAATGGAACCCACCTATGAATATTAGCCCAGGAGAAAGAACAAAGTCTTGATGTGAGCTGTGTCTAAGCCCCCACAGGTGCTCACACAGATAGCCTATTCTCTGTAAGGACCACCTTGGCTTTCCCTTGGTAGCTTGGCCTATGCATCAAGGTGTCATCAGCTAAAACACGTGTGCAGATCAATTTTATTGAAGACAGGTGTGTGAAACCTTCACTCAAACACTCACTCACCCTCAAAAAGACAGGGCTGTAACTGGTCTAGAAGAGCAGACCCGGGAAACACAGAGTAATGGGAAGCCCAAAGAAATGCAGCCTCCATTTTTTAAAAGTGGGGTGTGTGTATTGATGTGCGGTAGAACACCAAGCAGGAATATGTTTTTTACTCTGATCTGATCTATTTTGCAAATATTTCAGGGTAAAGGTTTGTAACTCTATTTATAAGTATCAGGTAAGATCACAGAAAAAATATGCCTTAAATGATAATACTCAATGGATCAAAAGTTGGTAATAACAGAGAGATGCAATAGTTTACTATTGTGAACCACATGTAACGATAGGCAGAGCAGTACCAAAGTCAATCCTGACCAGTTAAATCATCAGAATCCTGATTTTTCTGGCATTTATTGTAGTAGGTTTGCACTAGGTTTTCTAACAATGCTCCCTTTTTTAGGCACATCTAACAGATAACCATGGCAAGTGGCACAGACTCAGATGGGGAGCAGGTTGTCCCACAAGAAGAGGATGAAAGTGATGTGAGGTCGGTCCAGGCCCGCTATCTCCGCAGCCCTTCTCCCAGTCAGTGAGTACCACCTTCTACAAGCACGAGACTCTCTCTGTAAGGTTAAACAATGACAAATGTTGTCAGGCTATAATAGTCTTTTGTGATCAAAATCATTTCAAAAGCATTTTTAATTCTTAGAGAAATTACATTACACTGGGAGTTAAGATGTGTTTGTTTTTAATGTTTGGGTAACTGGTAATTTTGACGAGCCCGGAAATTAAAGTTAATGCTCCCACCAGAATTACAAGGTCTGCGTTAATTACTTAAACTGTAAAACTGTAAACTGTAAACTTTGCACTTGTATAGCGCACTACTCACCCGTTAGGGTCTCAAGGCGCTGTACGCATACAGCTGTGGAACCCCTCCTGGCTTTTCCCTGTGAGGTGCCCACTCCTGGACACCCCAGGGTGAAGCCAGGCATCCCAGCGCTGTTGGGGCCCTTGTGGAGATTAAGCAAGCTATTGCCCAGAGTTACAGAGTGGGACCCATCAATTAGACTAGGGACCGAGGCGAAAATTATCTGGTCCAATGGAACTGAGCCCGAGACCCCCCAAGGTGGGAATTGAACCCTTGTCCCAGGCCAGATTTCTTGAACTCATTGTCTTTCATCCAGGGGATAAGGCTCTTCTTAGCAGTCTCAGACTCTAGGCGAAGCTCCTGGGGGAAAGGAGGTGTAACTTGCATGAAAGCGTCTAGTATTTCGCAGTTCTGGTGGTTATTCTTCACTGCTGAGTGGATCCTCAGGATCCACCTTGTAATACCCTGGTAACTCCCCTCTTGAGAGTTATTGTACCTCGAGTATCCATAACCCCGGAGGTGGAGGGCAGATTTACAAACTCACTGAAATCCGCAGACACATTGTCAGGAGTCCCAGGGCAGACAGGGAGACTGTGGTGGTCATTCTGACCCTGGCGGTCTTTGACCGCCAGGGCGGAGGACCGCGGGAGCACCGCCGACAGGCCGGCGGTGCTCCAATGGGGATTCCGACCGCGGCGGTAAAGCCGCGGTCGGACCGGCACCACTGGCGGGGTCCCGCCAGTGTACCGCGGCCCCATTGAATCCTCCGCGGCGGCGCAGCTTGCTGCACCGCCGCGGGGATTCCGACCCCCCCTACCGCCATCCAGATCCCGGCGGTCGGTCTGCCGAGATCCGGATGGCGGTAGGGGGGGTCGCGGGGCCCCTGGGGGCCCCTGCAGTGCCCATGCCACTGGCATGGGCATTGCAGGGGCCCCCGTAAGAGGGCCCCTACATGTATTTCACTGTCTGCTGCGCAGACAGTGAAATACGCGACGGGTGCAACTGCACCCGTCGCACAGCTTCCACTCCGCCGGCTCGATTCCGAGCCGGCTTCATCGTGGAAGCCTCTTTCCCGCTGGGCTGGCTGGCGGTCTGAAGGCGACCGCCCGCCAGCCCAGCGGGAAAGTCAGAATTTCCCGCTGATGAATCCATCATGAACTCTATCCACTCCGGCGCCCCTTCGGACCCCTGCCCGCACTTCATCTTTAACAAAGCCGACTACATCATCGCCCCGCACCTCCAGACCGTCATCAACTCTTCTTTTTCTTCTGCTACCTTCCCCGAATGCTGGAAGCACGCTGAAGTCAACGCCCTACTAAAGAAACCTACGGCTGACCCAAGCGACCTGAAAAACTTCCGCCCCATCTCTCTTCTATCTTTCCCAGCCAAGGTAATAGAAAAGACCGTCAACAAACAGCTGACCACCTTCCTGGAAGACAACAACCTGCTCGACCCCTCACAAACCGGATTCCGAACCAACCACAGCACGGAAACCGCCCTCATCTCAGTCACAGACGACATCAGAACCCTGATGGACAACGGTGAAACAGTCGCCCTCATTCTCCTCGACCTCTCGGCTGCCTTTGACACCGTCTGTCACCGCACCCTAATCACCCGCCTACGCTCCACCGGGATCCAAGGCCAGGCCCTGGACTGGATCGCCTCCTTCCTCGCTAACCGCTCCCAAAGAGTTTACCTCCCTCCGTTTCGCTCAGAACCCACCAAGATCATCTGCGGCGTACCTCAAGGCTCATCGCTCAGCCCGACACTCTTCAATGTCTACATGAGCCCCCTCGCAGACATCGTACGCAAGCACGACATCATCATCATCACCTCCTACGCCGACGACACCCAACTTGTACTCTCCCTCACCAAGGACCCCGCCAGCGCCAAGACCAACCTACAAGAGGGTATGAAGGACGTCGCAGATTGGATGAGGCTCAGCCGCCTAAAGCTGAACTCTGAAAAAACGGAAGTCCTCATCCTCGGCAACACCCCGTCCGCCTGGGACGACTCCTGGTGGCCCACGGCCCTCGGCACCGCACCGACCCCCGCAGACCACGCCCGCAACCTCGGCTTCATCTTAGACCCTCTTCTCACCATGACCAAGCAAGTCAACGCCGTGTCCTCCGCCTGCTTCCTCACTCTCCGCATGCTCCGTAAGATCTTCCGCTGGATCCCCGCCGACACCAGAAAAACCGTGACCCACGCCCTCGTCACGAGCCGCCTGGACTACGGCAACACCCTCTACGCCGGGACCACAGCCAAACTCCAAAACCGCCTGCAACGCATCCAAAACGCCTCGGCCCGCCTCATCCTCGACGTACCCCGCAACAGCCACATCTCCGCCCACCTGAGACACCTGCATTGGCTCCCAGTCAGCAAAAGGATCACCTTCCGTCTTCTCACCCACGCACACAAAGCCCTCCACAACAAGGGACCGGAATACCTCAACAGACGCCTCAGCTTCTACGTCCCCACCCGCCCCCTCCGCTCCGCTGGCCTCGCACTTGCTGCCGTCCCTCGCACCCGCCGCTCCACGGCGGGTGGGAGATCTTTCTCCTTCCTGGCGGCCAAGACCTGGAACTCCCTCCCCACCAGCCTCAGGACCACCCAGGGCCACTCCGCTTTCCAGAGACTCCTAAAGACTTGGCTGTTCGAGCAGCGATAACCCCCCCTTTCCCCCCTAGCGCCTTGAGACCCGCACGGGTGAGTAGCGCGCTTTATAAATGTTAATGATTTGATTTGATTTGATTTACCGCCGCGGTCTTTCGACCGCGGAACGGTAACCTGACGGCGGGACTTTGGCGGGCGGCCTCCGCCGCCCGCCAAGGTCAGAATGAGGGCCTGTGTCTGATTGTGACAATGCAAGCCTTTTACCATTGATGTGCAGGGGCTTTACCTGTTAGGCCCAGAACTAAGCAGGACGTGGACCCCTTTGGCACTTAACCCTTAGGCTAGCGACGTCTAAGAGACCAAGGGCCTGATTTATACTTTTTTTGCACCGCATTTGCGTCATTTTTGGACGCAAAAGCAGAGCAAACTTACAAAATTCAATTATATTTTGTAAGTTTGCGTCGCTGTTGCGTAAAAAAATGACGCAAACGTGGCACTAAAAAAGTATAAATCGGGCCCCACATCTTACTGAGGGAGATGGTGTGGGGTAGAAACGCAGAACTCAGTGAAACTTAAAATAGTAGTCAGTACCTCATTGCCAAGCTAGTGCTTTTACAGAAGAAGAAAACCACTTTATTTTCCACATATAACGTAATACTGTAGCAGAGGGTAATCATACAGGTCCATATTTATGGGCTTTTGTCTCAGGGCAGCACAGCAAGTCCCCTTGCCGCACTGTCCTGCGTCAAAGGGAAAGGGCAGGAATGCACCATATCTATTGCATACACCGCATTCCTGTCCTCACCCCCCTGCACTGGTGCACAATGGGCTGCCTAGCACTAGTGCAGCCACCCTTGCACCATGCTGCAAGGGTGTCTGTTTTGCATGTAGGTTTTTTTTTGTGCGGGAAGGGGCACCTCCCTGCACAAAAACAATCCTGGGATGCGCTTTTCTCTTTCTGTGTGGCGCATCTGCGGGTTTACACGTCCTTGTAAATCTGGGGATGCATCAAAGTACATGGTGGTTGCATGGGAAGACCTGCTGCAGCACCCAAGGAACGCCTCCCTGGTGCATAGTAAGGCAGCGCCGCGATTAGCACTGCCTTGCCCTACTCCATAGCTATGAGGCTATTCAAAGCCATGCAGAGTGGCTTCGTGTGGTCTCATAGATGTGATCTCAAGGTCTGCACCACCTTTGTGTCATAAGGTGATAAGACAGCAGCGGAACGGGCTCATAAATATGCTCCACAGTACGCAGTTAGCAAAGAGCAATCACCCTATGAGGGAGCTAGCCGTATTAGCTTAGGGTGTTCCCAATAGCATGGTATTATACAAAAGTACAGTCAGTACAATATAGGGCACAATGCCCTCCTCGGGGGAAATGGCGGGTATGAATTTCCTGACACCCTTTTGTGTGCCCTGCGTACACCTTTCAAAGTTAATTATGGCTAGGCTCGTGGTAGAACATGAATTGTCCCAAAGTCCATAGTACCCCCCACAATGCCACACTCTTGCATTGTACCTTCGCTTTAGCCTTTGGCGGGTGGGCTCACTTCAGCTGGCTGCTGGCTGGGGCCGCGTGACTCAGCGGTGCGCAAACCTTCACAGCCCACTAGGATAGCCTGCCCGGCCGCCTCCACTGCAGTCGCCTGTCTCCGCGTCGTGTGCACGGGTGCACGCCACTGGGTGTGACGCTGTGGTGGCACACACACAGGTGAGAGGATGGATGCACCATTCGGCTCAGGTGGTGGCTCGTGGAGCTCCTTTTGGGAATGTTCCTCAAGCACACACCGGCCACCCAAACAAAAGCAAAAGCCCACCCCAGGCCACAGAGGTGTGTTCACAAGCAGAGGTAGGGGTCACCACAGGCTACAGTTGTGGGTAAAGTACCAGCTCCCAGAGGCACTTCTGCTTCTGTTGACGAGGCTGCTGAAATCACAGGCAGTTCAGCTCCTGCTGGGGGAAACCACCAAAGCTTTTCAGTACCCTGACGTTATTTCTGAATACTTCCCAATCAAGAAAATTTGAGCATGGTATATCTTCATTAATGTGGAAGTAGTGTGTGGTTTGCTTCCTTTAGGAGTCATCCAGTAGTGTGGGAGTGGTAATTCCCTCTAAAGCCCCTCAGAATGTTCTGAGCTCTTGTCAGAGAGTCACAGGAGGGTGATCCAGGGTGTAACACCACATGTATTCCACCTCTGCCACTCTGTCTAGTGGCATGAAGGTATTAATATGCATACAGAATAATAAGAATGTGAGCAAGGGCTGGGTTTGGTGGTCTCTAGATTTCTACAGAACTAGTCTATATGTAGTCTGGATTCTAGGCACGAAGCTTAAAAAGATCTGTCCAACAGCAGGTTTCGTGTCCATTTGAGGACTGTCACCCACGTCCAATGATACCCAATGTATTTAAGCTTGTGGATACCATTCAATCATAAAATATAAGATTATCCGTGCTAGTGCTATACACGTTCACTAATCTGGCACCCGTATAACTCATCCACATTATCACACACCATCCCGATAAGTTGTTAAGTGTAGCCAGCTTCACAAATAAAAATAAGAATGAATTAGGACTGCTACCACTCTGTTGCTGGAAATGAACTACCCAGACCATTCCAGTGTTTGCTTAACTCTGCATGTTCATGTGACAACAAATGAGTCTCATGTAGGAGCAGAGTTCCCACATAAAATTCTAAGAATTAATAAAGTTATCTTTCTGGTGTTTGTGTTTATCTATCTGGTGCTCAACAACATAAAGTTAATGGATGGCCTGATTGTCTATAACAGGTATTCACTGACCAACTGTTCTCGCCTCAGGGTCAACACTTAAATTTAACATTGAATCTACATCAAAATCTAAATATCAGTCAAGGTGTTATGAAACCTCTTGTGGACTGGCCCGTCTTTCAGCATGGCAACATAGGCTTCACCTCTCTGTCCCTTACTTTGCCCTCACTGGGTGATGGCTCAATATCTCTACCTGGTCCTTATACACTTATCAACATCAAACTCTGTAATGTTAGTGTGGTTGTTACAAAATCTATTGCATAGTGGCCAGGCCTTGAATATGCCTTTTCTCCACCTATCTCCACCATGTTCCAAGCTTATAATTTAGACAAGCAAGATAGGCAATGACCATGGGACAGCTGTATTGGTTTCTTACCAAGGGAACTGAAAAAAAAACCACATGTTGAGCAAATGCTTATCTGAGATACATGTAGTTCCATCATTCGTTCGTTTAGCCAAATGGGATGAGCTGTCATGCAAGCTTCTATCTTTGCTTGCAAGACTGTGTGTCACCAGAAACAGCATGGACAACTTTACATTGGACTAGCGTGATATGGTTTTTGGTGACAAGAAGAAGCGAAATTTTTAATATGGTGTTTGGTCAAAGTTGGGATCACATGCTTCATGTTGCACGTGCTGATCTCTAACTCAACCGTTGGTCCATGGAAGGACTGTGGCTATTCAGGTGCAGATAGGGCAGCCCGCCAGATGCCAGGACTTACCCCACCCATAACCTATAACACTATGGGCGACATTATGACCCCAGCAGTCAGTGTAAATGGGGCAGTAGTACCGCCAACAGGCTGGCGGTACATACTGCCACATTATGACATTGGCGGGTTGGCTGAAGCCAGTATACCACACTGACCACCATGGCGGTAGCAGGCGCCGGGTGGAGATAACAATCTCCAATCCGGCGGCCGCTACTGTACTGCCGGCGAGATTTTAACCCTGCCTACTTCTATGGTCTTTCGTGGCGTTCATAACGCTACGAAAACCATGGCGGTAGGCCCTACCAGTGACAGATGGGAGGCCAACCCACCCCCCCTTACACTACCCAGACGCCCCCATCCCCCTTCCATCCACACTCCCCACTTCCAATTCTCCCATACACGCACACTCACTCACAAAGGCAAACAGGCATTCATATACGCACGCATCCATTCATTCATGCACGCATCCGTACACACATTCATACTGACACGCATTCACATTTCCATTCGTACACGCATTCTCACACATGCACACACACACGCAAACAACATTACACACACATTTGCATTCACGCACACACTCACACATTCATGCACACACACCCACACACACAACACCCCCCTCCCCTGTTGGAAACCCGACTTACCTGCATCCAGGGGGACTTCCGGCAGGGGACGGGGCGGGGAACTGCTCCCTCCAGCAGCGCCCGCTAGCAGAACACCACCAGGCCGCATTATGTGACATAATACGTCTGGCAGCAGTCATCGTCTCATAGAAGAAGTAAGGCAAAGCAGCGCAAGTCACTGCGTTGCCTTACTCTGCGCCGGGGGGCGTTCCATCGGTGTTGCAAGGAGTTTTCCCACGCAACACCCATGGATTTTGATGTGGCCCCAGATTTACTAAATGACGTAAACCTGGAACAGTGGCAAATATTACACCTCCCCAGGGGTGGTGTAGCCAGGAGAAATAATTTTGTTTCTCCTCGTTTTCTCCACTTTCCATGTGTGCTGCATTTTGCAGCACATTTAGGAAGAGGAAAATGCCTCTTGGTATTGTTTTGGAGCAGGAAGGTGCTCCTTCCTGCACTAAAACAATCCTGTATGCAACGCAGGTACCCTTGCACCATGGCGCAAGGATGCCTGCATTGGCGCTCAGCACCAAATTGTGTGCCGGCGTGGGGGAAAGGGCAGGAATGCACCGTATTTCAGAAATACAGTGTATTCCTGCCCTTTCATATTGACATAGGGCAACACAGCAAAAAGACTTGCGGAGCTGCCTTACGCCAATTGCCCATAAATATGGGCCTAAGATTGTCCCATCTATTTATTGCCAGGATGAGACATTGCAAATGGATTAGTGCTTTCTTACTCAAAGAGTATGAAGTGCTGTAACAATTAATTGAAAAAGCCTCAGAAACTGCTTAGTGTTGGATTAATTTTCCCTGCTAGTGCAACTTTGCGATATTTAAAATAAAAAAAGACATCCTCAGTGAATGTATTATCAGAATAAACAGAAAAACCAGAAAGAATAATGTCCACTACTTTTACTTCCTGATTTAACTGATTGATTAAATGATAATTACTATTCAGCATCATTTACCCACTGGTGTCATTATTTAGAAGAGGCTCAACGTCTACACACACACACTCACCAAATAAAGACAAGGGGTTTCTCAAACTGGCAAATATTAAAGTCTTAACACCAAGGTGAGGTGCTGTTTTTACCCCAGATGGAAGATCATATTTTTATTATGCAGACTCAAATGTTGTAGAATCTGAGGATCTTTCTAAACTTTACCAGAAGTCCAACCCTTTACATATTTGGTAAAATACCTTAAGTTAGAAATGTGGTTTCTGGTTGGCAGAGGAATGCATCCTGTGCAAGCAGGAACCACAATCCTAGTCAGGCTAAGTCACAAACATACTGTAAATTAACCTGTGCTCAGCCCCTGGTAGCTTAGCAATGAGCAGTCAGGCTTAACTTTAGAGGCAATGTGTTAATTGTTTGTGCAATACTCAAAACAGTAAAACAGTGAAAACACCACACAGAAAGATAGCACACCTAGTTAGAAAAATAGAATATAATTTAATGAACAAAACAGACCAAAATGACAAAAATCCACCAAGTAGGACCGAAGTTATGAATTTTTTAAGACTAAACTGAATTGTAGTGCTTAAAGGCATAAAGCATCATCCGGGACTATCTGGCCGCACCTGACAAGTCAAATTGCAGGCCGACCGCAATGGAGCGCTGGTCAGATACAAAGACCAGTCTTGGCCTGTTGCAAAGTACCTTGTTTGCGTCGAGTGAGATGTGAGGAGCAGAGGAGGTGATGCGTTGTTGTCGATCCTTAGAATGTAAGCAATGCGTTGGTTTCAAGCTGCGCAAAGTCAGAGATGAATTAAAAATGGAAGCAATGTGCCTTGCTGTCTGTGATGCAGTGCCCTTGATCCTTGCAGCAGTGGCAATGTGCATGTGTTGATGGAGAAGCCTTCATTCCGAGCGGCGCAACGGCGTTGATGCATGGATTCTTGCTGGATCAGCACTTTATACTCTGTTCCAGCCCAGGACTAGATTGGCACCACTGACAGGGCAAGACTCATACTTGGCAGAGTCCAGGTGCTGCAGCAGGTGACTTGGAAGTCTTTTGTGTTCCTAAGACTTCATAAAACAGTAGACCAGTCAGCTGACCCTTGGAGTCACTCTGGGTGTTGGGCTCAAGTGATGTGGGTCCGGTCCTTCTCACCCACGCAATAAGAGCAGCAGGCCTGCACAGCAAGAAAACCATTCTTCCAGAACAGCGGTTCCTCCAGAGCACCAGTCCAGCAGAGCGGCAGTCCTTGTAGCAGCACAGCAGTCCTTCCTGGCAGAGTATCCACAGGTCCAGAAGCATAATGAGTTGGTAAGGTCAGAAGTTTAGTTCTTATACCTGGTGCCTTTGAAGTGAGGGAGACTTCAAAGAAGAGCTTTGAAGTGCACAGAGGTCCTCCCTTCCTGCCCTTGCTCCGGAATCACTGCAGGGGTTCAAGCAGTCCTTTGTGTGGGAACAGGGCACAGCCTATTCAGGTGTAAGTGTGAGGCTGTGGCCAGCTCCTCCCTCCCATCCTGCCCAGGATGGCTGATCAGGATGCGGATGGCCCATCAAGTCACACTTAAGCTCCCTTTGTGTGTGGCTGTCTAGAGGGAATGCACAGAGCCCAGCTGTCACCCACCCCAGACTTGTATGGGAGACAGGCTGAAGGCACACAGGGCTAAGAGTAGGAAAATGCCAACTTTCAAAAAGTGGCATTTTCAGAATTGTAACAATAAACCCGACTTTACCATTAAAGAGGATTTATCATTACAATTCCATAGGTACTAAACATGATAGATCTACCACTTCCCAATCAGGAATTGACATATTTTTAAACGTAGTAAGGAATCCCCAATGTTATCCTATGGGAGGGGTAGGCCTTACAGTAGGGAAAACACATTTGAGAGTTTTTCACTACCAGGACATGTAAAACTTAAAAGTATATGTTGTGCCTTTTCATTAAACAGCACCCTGTCCTATGGGTTATCTAGGGTCTACCTTAGGGGTGACTTATATGTAATTAAAAAAGAGTTTAAGGCTTGGCAGGAGGTTTTAAACACCAAGTCAATATGGCAGTGTAACACTGCATTCAGGCTGCAATGGCAGATCTGTGACATGTTTTAAAGTGCTACTTAAGTGCTTGGTACTGCTGTAGGCCCACTAGTAGCATTTAATTTACTGGCCCTGGGCACATGTAGCACAATTTACTAGGGACTTATAAGTAAATTAAAGATGCCAATTAGGTATATACCAACTAAATCATGTTTTAGGAAGAGAGCAAAAGCACTTTAGCACTGGGTAGCAGTGGTAAAGTGCACAGAGTCCTAAGGCTAACAAAAATAACTTCAGCAAAATTGGAGGCAAGCAGGCAAAAAGTCTGGGGGAATACCACCTTAAGGATGTCATGTCTAACACCTTGGTAAGCGTGACTTAGCTGAAGCAGACGAAATGCAGATTCTAAAGAAAATTACTGATTTACAAAAACCTTGGAGAGGTTTTTGTGTAACGTGTCACTGATCTATGTACAAGGGGTAAAGGAGAGGGACAAGTGTTGAATTGAAGTCATGAGCCACTACTTGCTGTTAGGACTAAGAATAAATCGAACACTCTGTGACACTGTGCACAACATAAATACTAATCGGAAGCCAGGTGGTTTATTTCATCTATTACATTCTGCTATTGGCGCTTGGAAACTATACTTCATAGCTTTGATTGTCAGCCCCTCTAGCCTCAGAGAAGCAATTCATGATAATGTTTGACACTTGGTGAACTAGACAGTGTATTCCCTCGTCACATACTTAGACCACATGGTTTCTGTTATACTGTCTCCTCAGAAGCCAGAATTTACAACCCATTTTTAAAAAAAGAAGCACGTTGGAGGATATCCAGCTAATTTTTCCTACAGCATATCACTGCATCATGTGAACAAACAGAATGTGTTAATCAAGTTCTTGAACAGTTTTTATGTTACTCTATTGATTCTGTACAAACCGGTTGGATTCTGTGCTTATGCCTATTAGAATTGAACTCACTCCAGTAGACCAAGGATTGGATGTATGGGAGTGACCAACAGTTTTCAAGATGATCTTAGCGTCTACATTAATCGAGGATGTAGGTCTTTAATCTGAAAATGTTTCAGTTAGTTTACCTGACTTCAGCAGGACAGGGATGTCAGCCTTCCTCAGGTCCAATGGGAGGTTCTAATCATGGGAGGCTCGATGAACATTTCACTTAAATGTGGTGTAAGATTAGGGACAAGACAGTTGAAAAGTTCAGCGGGAAAGCCTTTGAGCCCAAGAGTCTTGGCAGAAGCATACATTTCTTTAACAACTTTATTTAAAGTTACTTCAGCCAAGAAAGGCGGTTCTTATACATACAATTCTTCATATGGAAGGGTTCCAAGATGGGACAGGAGGCCATCCTGTGTACACAAAATGTAACGTAGAGCAACCAGAAGATATTTTCTTTTTTTTTTTCTTTCCGTTTTGCTTTTAAGGAAACAGCAAAGCGTTGCCTGGTCCCCTCATGGAACCCTCTTCTATAATCACAACTTCTCCTTTGCCCCTACTTTATAGCCTGGTGTATCTGGGCTCGAACGGATCAAAAGGCCCATGTAATGGGAGCTCTCGACAATAGCACAGGATGTGGGAACCTAGGAGTTCTCGTATCCCTTCTAGGTTTGAAAGGGGGCACCACGGATTTCTAATGAACCTGAAGGAATGTCATGCGCCCCCTGCTCAAGACCATTCATTGGAGTGATGCTTCAGACCAGCAAAGGGTTGGTCACGCTGCCAAAAGCAGGATCACCAAGATTCAGCCTCATTTGTCACAATTCAGGTGTCTGGACAATCCAACAGCAGCAACGTGGCTACAGGTGTGGTGTGACTTGGCGGGGACCATATTCTTAGTACCTAGGTATCATCTGACCAAGATCATAAAACACATTTTTATTCACTGGTCTCTGTCATCCCTGGACTTGTGCCAAATGACACCGGACATGAGAGAGCAGCTTTCATGGTGGATGCCTACATCATACACCAGGAGGGGAGTCCAATAGTCATCTCGACAAACTCAGATTTCTCCTTTTAATTATGTACATGATGCCATAAAGGATGTTCCTAAATGGTTGAAAATTGAAGAAGATATTGTTTATTTATTTTCACTTCCTAGTATATTGATTATGAATGTTTCAAAGTCTTTATCATATAATCGAATTAAATCACCTATGAAAGGTTTAATAAATGTTTACTGTTTTCTCTCTTAACATATAGAAAGTCTTATTTAACTTTTCTTTTCCTTATTGAAAATTCTGGTAAATCAATATAATGCTAAAATCTGGATTTCAGGCGTATTGCAAATGTAAAAGGCTTCATAGCTAATCCTGCAGTGGAATCATTTGCACAATTGATGGGTTTCTTTCATTTAGCGGCTGAATAATTTACACACTATTCCGAAAAAAATATTATGCACACATTTAATACATCATTAATCTGCCTTCTTTACTGTTTGAGTTACGATCATTTATCTTTCTTTATCACATTTACTCTAGAGTGTACAATATATTTAAAATCTATGATATTATGGATAACTCTTTAAGTAAAATAAGTGGAACAGTAATGCTAATTTAATTTTTCTGATGGTCATTGGTGCTTTAAATGGAAACCAAATTTGGGATTTTTTTCCTGGCTTCTGTTTTGCAAACATATATATTACAAGTTAATAATGTGCAGAGGACTCACAGTAAAATTCTTGAAGCAAAATTATTAATGTCGGAAATGTTGGGAGTGAGATAATGACAATGGTGGGTGTGTTTTCATTGTTTTTCCAATGAAAAACTAATACTAATTTGCAGGTCAAAGACTGGGGTATTAGTTAAAAATTTGTGCTTGTAAAATATGATGTAACATTTACTCATCTTATTTAGGAATGTAAAAGTATAACACCACCTCTAAATACGGATGAATGTAAATTAGTTGACACATTGATGTCATTAGAAGTTAAATCTATCGCTTCTAATGGGAAATCCTTGTCAGGTCTTTTTTATCCTGCATGGTGGGGATGAGTTAGTTTCAGCAAAAAAAGGAATGAATGTAAATGCTTCTTTCCATTTTTTTAATATGTTTCTCACAGTGGGCACCATCAGATGATATTTTTAAAACACATTGAGGTTTTGTTTGTATTTGTTCCTTTTGCCCTCCCACCTACTTTTCGTCTTCTTTCTCAATCCCAAAATTTTAATGTCCAATATTTTAATTCTACATTAATACACATCTGTATTTTATTGTATATCTTGCCATTCTATTAAGTATTAATAAAGAACTTTGAACAGAAAACAGTAGGGATGTAGGAAGGAGAAGGAAAGAGAATTGCCACTAATGGGAGCAACAAGGAGCTACATCAGGCCAGAGAAAAGCTTTGCCCTTAATCTCACCTATCGTTGGACCATTAGTCCATGAACGGCCTCCTCTGGCGCGGAGGGATACAGTAAAGGCAAGGCATGGAAACTCAGAAAGTAACTAAGGCCCATTGATTGCGGCTTTCTTTTATTCCAATCACTCACACCTTCGGGGATTAGGTGCGGCTAGGGCAGTGCCAGGGATACCAATAAGTAGCTGTGGGCAGAGACACCCTAGGCAGGGCATGCCAGCAGAGACATGTGTCATGTACAAGCAGGAGATGGTGCAAGGAGGTACAAGTCACCAGCAGTGTGCAAGAAATGGGAGGAAAGGGAAAAAGCTTGCAAGAAGAGTGGCATACTAGTGAAGCTAGGGAAAGGCTACAGGAAGACTTTCAGAAGAAATTCCAGACACTTAGGCCCTCATTACGAGTGTGGCTGTCTCAAGACCGCCACACTCTTGATGGCGGTCGGACCGCCGCAGACAGGTGGTCCGACTGCCCTATTAGGACCGTGGCGGAGTGGCCACGGTCTGACTGCGGACTCCACCAGGCTGCACCGCCAGCCTACAGCCTGGCGGTCCCGGCAGTTATAATCCGCTTACCTGGGGGATTACGAGTCCCCATACCGCCAGCCTTTCCATGGTGCTTACACAGCCATGGAAAGGCTGGTGGACTGGGGGTGTTGGGGGGCCCCTGCTCTGCCCATGCACTTGGCATGGGGAGTGCAGGAGCCCCCATGTACAGCCCGTCGCACATTCCACTGCCCAAATTATGGGCAGTGGAATGCGCGACGGGTGCTGCTGTACCCGCTGCACCACCACATTGGCGGAGCCGACGTCAATGTTAAGGCCCTGTTCACTGCAAGGCCGGCGGATGGGGGCGCTGTTTTCGCCTGCTGGCCCTGCTATGAACTCTTAATGGGGCCGGCGGTATTCAGGCCGCACAGCTGCCCGCTAAACTCGTAATGAGGCCCATAGTCTGGGCAAGCAGAAAGGAATCTTCTAAGCAGTGATTATGTAGGCAGTATGATGAACCGGGGAAGGCCCAGCAGGCAACCATGTTGAGCATCAGAAAGATGCTACACCTAGTGGGAGAAAATTATGGAGCCAGGACAGACACAGTCTTAGTTGTGAGGAGATGCAGACATATGAATGGACCAGAAGAGGCCCTGCATGAAGATAGTTGTACAGTTTGTTTTGGATACAGCTAAAGCTCCCTGTAGCCACATCCAAAAACAAGCATTGGTAAAGCCAACAGGTCTCTCCAATGCGAGAGCTATTGGCTTTACCAATGTCAAAGAGTTCTAGCTATTGTAGAGTAGCACGGCAGCTGTTCAGCATGACTGAAAGTCATGGAAAACAGTGCTATGATGCAGTTAGCACTGTCTGCGTCAAGGCGCTTTTTTGACTGGCCAGAGGGGTGGGCCAAGCAACACAACAGGGTCTGACAGTGAAGCAACACAACAGGAGGGAGTCAAGCAATACAGCATGGTAGGGTGAAGGGTGATGGGGGAGAAGGTAAAAAAGCAACATGATGGTGGGGGGTGAGTCAAGAAACACAAAACGGGAGGGGGTGGAGAGTGGTTGGGATCGTAGAGCCTGTGCACCAGCCAAGCCCTGAAAATATTTGCGGTGTAAATCATGGTACACACATCAAGCAAAATATGAATTCTTAAAAATGCAATAAAGTGTCTGTCTTTACCATGTGAAACCTTTGACGTTAATACAGCACACTGTAGCACTGTACTGAGAAGTACTTATTAAAAGTGATATTTTTGTCCAACTGGTATTCTGAAATCACATACCTGAAAGTGCTTTCATATGCGATTATGAAGAAAAAAGTTCTAGTGAAATAAAATATTTGTACAAGAGCACACAGTTGGAGTGGGGAAGCCGAGGTTTTTTCCAGCTTTTCAGGTTTCACTTTGTACAAATCAGTCAGGAAATAGCTATCTGTTTGTCTTTTCTAATGTTAAGGCTTTGTTTTTACATGTAATTGGATTTTTCTGCCGTTTTTAAATACAGTGCAAACTTGACCAAAAGGCTGAGCACTTTACACGAGCACTAGACGCATTACAGAAGCTCACATGCATTGTTTATAGGCATTGGGAGATTACGTGATGTGCCCAGAATCACAGGATGTTGAGCCAGCGCTGAGGCTTTAACCTAGTTCCCCAGTTCCACACTCAAAGCACACAAAGGTGCAAGCAAATAGTCATGGTTGTAGGAAGACACTGTTCTACCACTAGAAACTGCTTCCAGATACAAACACACAACGCAAATGAGGGTGGGTGAGGAGGAGGAGTTTATGAAACAGGAAGGTTGCTGGTGGGGTGGAGAAGAAATGGATTGGGGCAGAGGGGTGGGAGGAAAAAGAAGCAACATGTGAGAAGTGGCCTGAAAACACAAGCACTCACGGAGTGCTGAAATACAGAAAAAAAGTAGCTATAAAAACAGGAGGAGCGGATGGACACAAGTACTTGGTCCATGCTCCATGGGAGGGCCAAACACAAGGAGAGGACATGACACAGGCATGCCTTCACAAACTAGAACAAAGGAATTGAGAACAACACTGAAGCAAACCAATGATAAAGCTATGGGCGGGCTTTAAGACCACAGTGTGTAAACAAAATATCTGGAAGAGACAGCGCATTTATGTCTAGCCCAGACCTAAAGAACACACAAAGGAAAACGATGTCACCATTCAGAGTGGAGACATTTAGAAATTTCAGAAACACCAGATCGGTAGCGAAAGAAAACTCTGAACAACCAATGCTATGAAAGGGCTGGGGGATTGAGTCATCTCAGTCTAATTTTAGAGCGACGTAATTATCTTTGCTTCCAGCTCACCTGCTCCTATCACTTTTGATATTAGCAGAGGGGCGTGCCAGAAGGCACAGTCTATTTGGAGTATCCCGAATCCCTGTTTAGATGTCATGGATTATTGTCTGAGATTACTAGGATTTTAGGCTTGGCCATAGCTGAGGTGCATCTGTCGCCTCTCTTCAGTGCAGTGCTTACTTTGTTAAAGAATAAGTTCTGGGGCTTAAATATTTGCTACAAAGCCAGTTCCCAGCACTATCAAAGGTGAGGTGCCGAATACTGAGGCTGCACAGTCTTGATCCCACCTCACGCCTCTTTAATCCATCACCAGACCCGCACTCATGGGGCAGCTTAGTCAGCAAACTTGAGTGGGGGGGGTGAGCTTCAGATTTCCCAACAATCATGCTGGCATATCATATTAAAATATATTATATGAGAAGCAGAGTATGAGGCGAGATTAAGAGGCTGAGGAGGGAGAGAAGAGTGCTGATTGTTAGCATATTTAAAACACAATATTTTACAAAATAAGTAATATTTTTTAAGACCTTCAGAGCAGAGACGAGAGAGAGAGTGCATGTGTGTGTGAGTTTGTCTGTCTGTGTATATGTAAAAATCCCAGGTGAAAACCAACAGATTCCTCACCATACCTGACTGAAAGCCCTTGTACCCAACTAATTACTACATAATGCATTTATTACAGGGGTGTAACTCCCCAAACCGCCCCCTCTGCTGCGCCTCTGCTGTACTGTCCATTTATCTCACTCTTGCGGGTTCCTTTTCATCCCTGCTTTCTTCCTTTGTCAATGTTTTTGCATCTTCCTGTTTTGTGTTTTTCTCTCTCTTGCTCTGACTCAAAGGGCCAGATCTACAAGAAAGTGGCGGATCAGTCCAGATGCACCGCTTTTCTTGCGCCGCCCCTACCCCATCTATCAATACGGCGCACCATGGCGCTCGTTTTCACAATAGCGTCATCATTTGTGACGCTATTGTGGCTCTTTGCTGGATTAGCGCCATAAATTATGACACAAGTGCAGCAAAGCACTAGGGAGGCCCATAGGCTACTATGGGCCTGTCACTTTAACGCCTGCCCTCGTGCATGTATTACTCAAGCACAAAGGTCAAAGTGCAGTTTATTGCCACAGGAGAGCGAATTTGACATCAAAAACATTGTTACCTGCCTCAGGTTGTGTATATTACAGTTACTTAACATTTACAAATAATTGTCCTAATGATACCAAGGCCTCTTCAGTGTGACTTTACCTTGCGGCACAGTTTTAACCCCTGCATCCAGGTTTCCATTAAATATCTTTTTATGGCACAAAAATATGAAAAAAATGCTGCGGCATAAACCATATGTGCAGATGCACAGAATGTAACCTGTTTTTTTTTACCATTGCTGAGAGAGGGGAGGGCATCATGACGGCCCCACACACAACAAGAGTAATACGTAGCATATGGCACCCTGCTTGTCTGTAGATAGACAGACAGATAGATAGATAGATAGATAGATAGATAGATAGATAGATAGATAGATAGATAAAACCATCTGTATTTATCTTCCTTTTAACTGCATTTGCCTAATTGTAAATAAAGTTGCCTTCCTTTTTAAAGAGTCACTATTAAGCTTTTTTGTGTAGAAAATAGTGTCACATGGTAGCTGGGCAAAAACCTATACATCACCCAGATTCAGCCTTGACCGTTCACCCAAGCTGACTGACCCTTTGTGGAACACTAGTGCCTTTGGCCTAGGGCACCAGTGACACTAGTGGCAAACAGGAGTACCCACCAGGGATACTGGCAGTAACCACTAGCTCCCCTTGAAGTTCTGTTTCATTGAGTAACACTACTGGGAATGAAGCACCTGAAAAGGGTTGCGTCGATGAAGCTGTGTGTTTTATTCCATGTGTGAAGTGTGATTGGAAAGAACTAATGGCTTGTATATTATCTGTATTGTTTGAAAGGTACTCCCTGTTGTCAGACACCTACACTGCGAGCATCTTCATGGAGCCCATCCACCTCTCCTCATCTGTGGCTGCCAAGAAGATCATAAATGAAGGTAAGTGTCGCTTCTCACCCTCGCGTCCCAGACAGCACGACTGTAAGGACGAATGGACAGTACAGTGCCCAGCTTCAGCAACAACCAAGAAATCCAAGGCAAATCCAGTAGGTCAGGCCTTGGCAATCTGGTGCTATGATTTAATTGTTTTAATTGTTTGTTATTGCAAGCATATAGCATAAAAAATATATGAAAGAAGACATTCAGCTGCCTAAATGTGGTCGCCATATGCTCGCAGTAAAAACAAGCATTTACAATGCAACGGGTCTCGCATTTGCTCAAGTTAGAGCTATTAGCGTTGTAAACTACTATCTGGACTTTTCTTGCCACATAAATTGAAAATTAAAAGTAAAACAGTTTCACATAAGCGAGCCGATTCACAGCGCCACAGCCGCTATGAGCATCAGCGTCAAGAGAATCACAAAAGGAAAAAGAAGTTCGCTTGCAGTCAAACTTATCGGCAAAAGTGCAATTAGCCATGTAACAGGGGTGATGGCCAAGGCGGTAACTAAACCTCCCCAAGGAGGGACATATGTAAGCCATTTACCAATGTCATCAAAGGATTTTTGAAGGATAAGCCCACGAACAAGTGGTAGCGATGGGCGTGACGTGGGTGTTTTTAAAAGCCCAGACACATATCAACACATCAGAAAAGCAGCGCTTGCATGCTGCTATGCTCGACCTAAAAATACATTTTAAAAAAATAAACACTGCCTATAATGTTAATAGAATAGTAAGTGTACTTACTCACAGACATATGTGCTTCCAAGAGATATAGAAATCCCTTTTAGCTTTAATGAATAGCATGAGAAAATTATATCATTATTGGTGCAAAGAAAAGGTGTTATTGTAAACACACAATGAAGAAGG
Source organism: Pleurodeles waltl (assembly GCF_031143425.1). Classification (NCBI taxonomy): domain Eukaryota; kingdom Metazoa; phylum Chordata; class Amphibia; order Caudata; family Salamandridae; genus Pleurodeles; species Pleurodeles waltl. Next base: position 1,500,385,054 of record NC_090447.1, read on the forward strand.
ATAAGGAATGGAAGGAAAAAAAAGCATGGAAAAGTAAGGTACTGTCCCGCCTACCCTGGCATTTGGGGTCACTATTACTTGGCTATGCTCTCGAGTAGACAAAATGTTGTCACCTAAAGGACAAAAAACCAGTGGCTGAAGTGGACTGACCTAATGCTCATGGTATCTGCTGTGGTGGGCGGAAGTGAGATGTGAATGACAGTTGTAAAGACCGGTGGATGAAGCGGGTTAACAATGGCCCCTCCGTGTATGTATATATGTTTTTATTTATTAATTTGTTATGATTACATGAAGCAGGTAAGACAAATAAGCTGTCTGTAGGCCATGCCTAAAATCCTATATATTTATAAATCCAGTGCTTAATTTGAGCTGGGGGTTTCCATTGCTCGGCACCAGCACTTAATTGTCAACACCGGCACTTATAACAGTCTGATTTAGAACATATTTCTTTTTGGCCAGTGCAAGAAGTACCTGTGCAATTGGTTTGGGAAACCTATTGTTCAAATGACAGCACTGAAGGTAACTTTACGCTTATATCATAATCTCCCTAGGGCTTAACTCGTAATAGGAGTAAATATGTGGAAACACCAATTAGAAGTCGTATATACGTCCACCTGGAACACTCTGCACATATTTAATCCTAACTCTTATTTGGTGCCTTGCTTAGTTAATACCTGAAGAAAGTCTGGGCTGTAGCATTTCACGCGCCTCTTTCAATAACACACTCTTTCTTTGCCTTTCCTCTGTCATCTTTATCGATTTCTCTTTCAGCGCCAAATAGTTAATCTATTATTTTAAAGAACAATATTTGTATGGCATTATTTAAACATTTTTCCAGAATAATTATTTTAGCTCTAAATCAGGCCATTAGGATAAGCAACATATTTGCATCGGTGATCTAATCTAACTCAGTTTGGGTTTGATTCACAACTTCTAAAGCTTTGATATAGAGACACATAGGAAATGATATGTGGTACTGGAGGGCGCGTGTCCTAAATACTTAAGCTAGTTTAAAAATAATCTAAAGGAGATCTAGCAAAATGATGCATGGTCTGTCTTTCTACTTTTTGCATATATGTTTTGGAAACCTAGACGAGGAGCAGCAAAGCGCTGTACATTTATGGGGGCACTAGGATCCCGTACAAGGTTGTATCCCTCTCGCGGAAATGTGCACATTTGAATTTTATAATAATATCTCATCTTTACAATTGCATTTCACACATATTTGCAATCTTGGGCAAAGAAAGATAGAGGGCCTGATTTTAGAGTTTGGCAGAGAGGGTACCCTGTCGCAACTGTGATGGAGTACCCTCTCCTTCCAACCCCTTGGTCCACCTGCTTGATTTACATGAGGACAGACCTTAAGTATATCAGCGATAGAGCTTACCCTGGCTCCATCACTTTCATACTCCTCTGACATCCCGTTCAGATTTACATTTAAAATCATTTGCCTGATTTAGAGGGGGCAGTGTTATATGTGTTTTTTTTGCTGTTAGGCATCTCCAGTTAAAAACAGCGGTGAGGAACAGTATAAGAAAAATTATGATCCACACACCAGAGAAGATAACTCCTTTGATGTGTGGATCATTGGTTTTTGCTTTTTTAAACAAAAAACTATGAAAAAAAGTTTTTTACTTGGTGAAAGTTTGATGGGCGGTGTCATGTTTGATAGAGCCGTCCATCAGAATTTTAACACATTGACAGGAACCGCCTTGACTGTGTTTCCTGCCAATGACTAGAGATGCCCGTAGGGCCAGGAGACATCTCTTAATGTGGAGAACAGGTACTCTGTCAGGGCAGCTGAGTATTTTAGTTGCTGTCTGGACCTGGCGGAGTAAATACCGTACTCCTCACTCTAGATCAGGTCCCTAGTGATTTGCCAAGAACACAATGATTTTCAGTTATGTGCCAGAGACTGGATTGGAACCCAGGTTCTCAGGTGCCAAAGTGGCAGCATAGCCACTAATCCACGCCTCCTCTTCCTCATCATGTTTTAATGGCTCCTCACTGATGCATGACAAGAGCAACGTCCACTGTTGAGGACAATATTCCTCTTGAAGACCATTGCCCAGATAACAAAACATAAGATCCCATAGCAGTTACATCATTGCTTGGCCAATTTACTCAGCAGCCATGTATATTACTGCTAATGTGATGCTTAGTCACCATGGCCATCACCACTGGAGGTCAGTCCTCGCCTGTGAGACAGGCTTTGAATCTAACCTGAAAAATAACACAACTTTAGCGTGTTTCAGCCACTCAGATTGATTATAAATTGGCAATGACTAGGAACTACTATTTGATCGCATTAGATATAAAGTACGGCAACAATGCTGCATTCACTGTATTAATTACCACTATATTGTTAAGATAAGCAGAGGTGGACTTAAACAATGCTGTGGTGGTGATATTTTTATAGGGTATTATTGACCTCAGTATAGTGGCACACAGTATTCGAGGAGGGCAGATTCAAAGCAATGGTGGCAAAGCCAATTAGACAGAAGTAATGATTACTGGAGCATTTTCCAGGCCATTACATTTTACATGCTCAACAGTGATGGATTCAAGGGAATATGCAAAGCAAGGCAACATATGCCACCTATAATTTAATGCATTTCAAAGAATAACTATCAACGGGTATAGTACCCAATACTAGGGGCCAAAAGCTTTGCAATGTAATCAACCTTCAAAAATGATTAGTTATGAGTGAAATTGTAAGGGTTGGTTATGTGACTGCTTTTTGCTAATGTCACTCAAGGATATCCCCTGGCTTCTTCCCATAACCATGATACCGGGGTACAGCAGCCATCAACTGATGCAAGATAAAGAACCTAGGGCCAAATGTATGAAGCAGTTTTCAAGTCGCGAATCGGCCTGTTTGCGACTTGAAAAGTGCTATTTGGGATGTACAAAGCCCAAACTGCGATTCGGTAGCAGTGTGGGTTTTGCGATTCGCTATTAGGAAGGGGCGTGACAGGGGCGTTCCTTCCTAATACCGAATCTAGATGGTATGTATGATTGTTTTGTGACTGTAAAAGCGGTCGCAAAACAATCGCAGTTAGCACCAGTTTCAAACTGGCGCTAACCCATTCACAAACGAGAAGGGGTTCACAGGGGACCGCTTCCCCTTTGTGAATGGTAGCGACAATATTTTTACAGAGCAGGCGTAGGAGGCTGGCCTGGCTTGTAGTGGGTACCAAAGATACTTACACCTTGTGCCAGGTCCAGTTATCACTTATTAGTAGAATAGAGGTGTTTCTAGCAGCTTAGGCTGATAGAAGATAGCTATGGCAAAGCAGCTTAGGCTGAACTAGGAGACATGCAAAGCTCCTACTATACCACTGGTGTCATATGCATAATATCATAAGAAAACACAATACACAGAGTTACTAAAAATAAAGGTACTTTATTTTTATGACAATATGCCACAAGTATCTCAGTGAGTACCCTCAGTAAGAAGGTAAGTAATATACACAAGTTATATGTACACAAACCAAAATCAGGTAAGTAAGAGTCAGAAAAGTAATGCAAACAGTGTAGAATTACAATAGGTTGCAATAGGCAAGCATAGGTGTAGGGGCCACACAAACCATATACTCCAAAAGTGGAATGCGAATCACGATTGGACCCCAGACCTATCGGAGCTTGTAGAGGGTCGCTGGGACTGTAAGAAAACAGTCAGGGTGTCCAAGATACCCCACCCCAAGACCCTGAAAAGTAGGAGTAAAGTGCACCTACAACCCCAAAAGAGCACAATAGTCGTGATAGGGGGATTCTGCAAGAACAACAAACACCAGCAGTGCACTGACAACGGATTTCTGGACCTGAGGACCTGCAAGGCAAGGGGACCAAGTCCAATAGTCGCGACAGTGTCCGGGGGGGCAGGAGCCCAGCAAACCCCGGATGAAGGTGCAAGGAAGCTGCCTCCAGATGGAAGAAGCTTGGAGTTCTGCAAGAAAGAAGAGGACTAGGAACTTCTCCTTTGGAAGACAGATGTCCCACGTCACAATGAAGCTTGCAGAGGTGTTCCCACGCAGAAATACAGTAAACAAGCCTTGCTAGCTGCAACCTCCTCTTTAGAAATAGCAAAATAAAGCCACATGTTAATGGTGATGAAATGAGAATGAAATGGCCCAAGGTGCACAGACACTGTGGGCCAGATTTATCAAGGTTTTGTGTCGTCCTTGTGCCACGCAAGGGGGCACAAGGGCAACACAAAACCTAAGTGAGATTTATCGTGCCACGTAAGGCCACCTTGCGTGGCGCTGCATAGCTTGATAAATCTAGAGAAACGCAAGGCAGCACAAATTGCTGCTTTCGGTTACTCTGCGGCAGGGTGGCATTCCATGGGGGCAACGTGGGTGTTCCCATGCATCCACTCATGGACTTTGGTGCATTCCCCGATTTACCATTGCTGGTAGTCCTGGGAATGTGTCAAAATGCGACGGCTCCCCAGGTGAGGTGTAACGAGGAGAAATATCTGTCGTTTATCTGCAGCACACGTAGAAAGAGGAAAAAGCCTCAGGGGATTGTTTCTGTACAGAAAGGTGTCCCTTTCTACACAAAAAACCAACACAGGCACCCTTGCAACATGACTTAGGGGCGCCTGTCATGGACGTCAATTAGGGGTCACCAGGGATCACAACTGTGACCCCTAAGCCACCCCTTTGTGACCCCTGCCACCTTGCTTGCTATGCCACCCCAGCCACCTTGCTTGCTATGCCCCCCCTGCCACCTTGCTTGCTATGCCACCCCTGGCTGTTCCTCAGCCTTGGCAAGTGCTCTGGTGGCATAAAATCCGCCACAGTTTGAGCAGCGCTTCATTGCACTGCTGTGCTGAAGCTATGTCTGCAGAGACATCATGATGGCCTGCAAGCTGGGCCTGGGTGGGGGAAAGAACTTGTCTCACTCGTTGCTATGGTGTCTCTGGGCCTGGGCTGGTCGGCGCAGTTCTTGATTTGATACATTGTATGTATCTGCTATGGGCCTGGGCCAGGAAGCTGAGCAAATGAGCATGAAGCATGCACAGCATGGCTGGGCATGATTGGACAGTGACTACACGTGCTGAAGCTAGCAGCGCATCTGTGTTAGTACAAGCGCACACCTGCTGCACACCACCCTAGCTGAGGACGTGGTGCTTGGTGTGGTATGTGTACCACCATCTTTGGGACTGCAGACTGGCTACCAGGGACATCAATCTGTTAGTGTGCCAACTATGACAACCCTGGCCAAAGGTATTGGCCAGGCCCCATGCAGCAGTAAATGACACAATAGCGCTGCACAGCCTCGGCATTGGAGTCGAGTCAGACTTGTGCCTGCCGCGTGGGTGGTCGGTGTCAAAACTCTAGAGTGACTGACTAGAATCAACGCAAGTTCGGGATCAGGCCACATGTGACTTGCTTCACTTAATTGTCACTCTCTGACGTAGTCGGACATTTGGACCTCGGGCTGGCCGCGGGGAAGGTGATGCCGTGTGAGAGTGAGACTGACTGAGTCGTCACATCGACTCGACTAGAGTCTGGACTCTCCTTATGGTTGTGGTACCAGTCTTTGTGACTCCTGTTGGCTACATGCCCTGGGCTAACCTCTAGTAGTGCAGCAGTTTTAATAGCACTGCAAAGTTCCTTGAGTATTCAGCTGTTTTTGGGCAACAATAAAAGTGTCAAGTTAACTCTGGTGATTTATTAATGTACCTGATGGAGAGAGAAGGGAGTTTTGTTTAGTGGCAGTTTTCACTTATCTAAGGAAGCGCACAGTGTTAATATGCCTGCTGCAAAGAATGTGTACCTTGCATATCAAAGAACAATATTTTCTGTGGATAGCTAAGCGGGTTACTGTGTTTGTCACAGATATTCTGTTGTTACTGTTCAGTTCATAAGTTATATTTGTGATCTAGCACAGTGACCTATGAACTGCCATTTAGGAGCTGCATGCAAGGTGCATGGTACAGGTTGGAAAGTTATGTTTTTTCCTAGTCTTTCTATCCTGATGTTGCTAAGAAAGGTTTCTTTGGGTAAAAATACATTCTTATTGTTAAAGTCAACCCTAACCACTGTGTTATGTTAACCAAAGGTTAGATGCACCACTTTCTGTGATAGCACCAAGACAAAGGTCATGCAATGTCGCTTCCTTTGATTTCATGGGGTCCAGAGGTCATTTGATGTCACACCCTGTGATGTCATCAGTTCAAATGCTTTGTTATGTCACTTGCTGTGACATCATTGGGATGGGCTAAAGGGCAGGAGATGTCACTTTCTGTGACATCATCAGGTCAAAGTTCATGTAATTTCACTTCTTGTGACATCAGTTGGGGGGTCACATAGCATGTGATGTCACTTCCGCTACCCCTGACATTTTGATAAATCAATGTCCATGATGCCTGCTTTAGCGATAGGCAGCCAAAATTGTGCCAGCACTAGAAAAGGACAGAAGTGCACCGGATAATGGTAAATATGGTGCATTCCTGCCCTCTCCCATTTAGGCACGGCTGCACAGCAAGGTGTCTTGTTGCGTTGCATTGCGAGAAAACTTGATAAATATAGGCTCAGGAATCTGAGATACAGCTCATGTTGTAAAATGCTCTAAACTCCCCAGCTCTACAAAGAGAAAAAATAGCAATGAAGAACACCTTAGGTGATAAAAAATGAAAAGGGCTTGTTTCCAAAGTTTCAAAGCGAGGCTTCTGCTAGAATTGAAATCCAACTTTACTCAAAGGGAGAACGGATCGACTACCTGCAGTTCTCTAAAGGGGATGTAAACTGTTGGAAGAGCAGAAAGATGAAAATTTGGGCCAGTGGCAGTGGGAGCCACTGAGGTTGCTTGAGACTGCTCCATGCAGTTCACCCCTCCCTATGCACAACACTTCCCTCTGGAGGCCTGCAGTTTCACCCTCATCACTACTACACAAAGGTATTGAGGGTCTTCTAGTGGAAGAACAGGCTAATGAGAAGGGACAGAAAATCTGAAATACTGCAGGGGAACCCCAGAAAATCCATGGGAACTGTTGCCAACAGAACTATCCAGAGGAGAATGTACTTTGAGTGACTCGAAGAACGATCCTGGTGCATAGACTAAAATCAACTGACTCCAAGGAAGATGTTTTGCCAGTAGAAACAGTGTAATGTGTTCTTCCTAGGAACGCTTTGTGTGACACAGCAACACCAGGGTTTGTGACGAAGGCCCTCTTATATAGTACATTTATTTCTGGTTGGTGATACGAAGTAGAACTGCCTGCCAGCCTACCAAAGCATGAAATGCCAGAAGAGCAAGGAGAGATTGTGATAGCTTCCTCCAGATGTAGGAATCATCTGGCTTGTCAGAGCACCAAGGTTCCTGAATCATGCAATGAACTAGTGTTGCCCAGTGCCCTCCACCGATTCGCCATGGCATCTGTTGTTGCGGACGAGAGACACCAATGACACTCAACTCAAACGGGGGATCCATCAATACAGGTGGGCCTATTAAGTCTGGGTTAGATTTATACTCAGGTATGTAGTCAGAAATAGAGCTCCTTCTATTTGGAGGTTGGTGACAATCAAGTGTTATGTGTATGAAGACTTATCTCTAGTAAAAAGAAATGTACAAGGATGCATGATGAAAGGCTAATCCGCAGTCAATGTGGTTGACTCAGTGATTATTTGTTGTGGGCGTGAGGGATGAGGAGGAACTCTCAACCATGAAATGAAGCAAGAAAAAAGCTGAAGTATATTGTATAGAGTATAGAAGAATATTGTAACTAGATTTGCATTAAAGGAGAAAGCATGCCAAATTGATGTCTTCTGCTTAGACAGCATATATACCAATAACAGGGCATAATGCAACCATCAAAAAAGTTAATTTGTATGATAGCAAATGGCTTTCTATTTTAGTTTGTGGTTCGCTTCTCAATGTCTCTCGACCGGAGGTGTGGAGTGGTGATTTGTATGAAGGTTGGGGCACGATGATGTTTGTTACTGACAGTGAAGGTTTATTCCAGAGCTCAAGTCGAAGGAGGTGAAGCCACTTTCTACAAACCAGGATATGCTGGAATCCGCTGAGCAGCTGATGGTGGAAGACCTGTACAACCGGATCAAGGAGAAAATTGATGATAGAAGCCTCTTCAATACTCCCTGTGTGCTGGACCTGCAGAGGGTGCTCATGCAAGAGCGCCTCGAGGCCCCAATGAATGCAGTGGATGAGGTCTGGCCCAACGTCTTCATAGCAGAAAAGTGAGTGGAGGTGTTGGGAATAGGGAAGGAGGGATGAAAAGTATGAGATCAAATTTTGGTGATATCCCATACAAAGATGGCTGCTCAGAAACTGGCATCTCTGACAACATATGCCACTGTGGCCTATTCTCAATAGAAGGCATTGCAAGAAGTGCAAATAATATCAGCTGCTCTACTGCTGAACTCATGTGTAAGCTTTCAAATACCAAGGTTTATGTCACACTTCAGATTGATTTTTACAACCTGTGTATTCATTAATTAGAGGGATTATTTGTTGATGCAACTACCTCAACTTTTATAATTGCATCTCTTCTAAAACAAGAAACATTGTTTAAGAGTTGAATTGTGTTTTCAAGTTATTTGGTATTGAAGTTCAGAAAGCATAATGGTGACAAAACTCGCAAAATCTCTCTTGTTGATATTCCTGCTCAAAGATATACCACTATTGAAGCCGGACACTGCATAGGCAACAGCAGAGGTAAACCCTGCTGCCATAGTTAAAATGCGCCCTCTGTCATTTTGCACTTAAAGTCTGTCTGGAGGCCTTAGGTTATAAAAGTTGCTAAGGAGCCCTACCTCCAGAACAGATGGAGGCAGATTGGTTCATGTTTAAATGTCTTAATTTCTAAACCAATGATTTTGAAAACAAAACAACAACAAAGGTAAATGCCTAAAACATGATTGCAGTGATTATGATTAATGGCTCAAGAATAGACTCCTGAAAACATAAAACTGAAAAAAACCTTTGATCCAATATTAATCATCATCTTAATGTTCACCTTAAGCTAAACCTAAACCTGGCTCTGAGACGGAGGGCCTGATTTAGAGTCTGGCAGGGGATTACTCCACCACAAATGTGATGGGATTCTCATCTGCCTAACTACAAGTGCCGTAGGATATGATGAACTTGTAATAAGCCAAACAGGATATCCGTCGTGTGTGTGACACAGTAATCCATCCCAGCAAACTCTAAATCAGACCATAAGTTTAAGAATTACATTACACCTACTGCTAACCCTAAGAATATTGTAAACCCTATAAGTAACCCTATCCTTGTGTCCTGATTCTAAGAGCAATGCTGACCCTAAGTCTAATGGTAATCTTCATTCGAAATTGCAGCAATTTCAGTTACCCAAGATAGTTCAGCAATCCTCGGGAGGATACCACTCCGGGCAACTATGAGTTTCCTGATGTCTATGGACCCAGAATGGGTCTGCAAACTCCGGCCCTGCTAATTCTGCAACCAGACCTTTGCTTGAAGCTGCGGGGGCTCCTGGATGCTCCTGGCTGATGGCACCCACATGCTTCTGCATATGGGGAGCAGAAAAGCGTCCCCCCCAAGCTGGCAGTAAGCTGGCTACCCCTTGAGCCACAGTCATCAGAAAAGCCCCCCTACACATTTACCACCTACACCAAGCAGGTGGTATCTGTGTTTAGATTTCTCCAAAAGGAGGAAACGTGCACAAAATTGGACTTGGTATTCCTTGCCCTTTGTGTTATTCCAATTTCTTGGGGAAACAACCTGTTCTTCCCAGAAGCCAGTGCCTGATACTCTTTGGAACGGGCACTCGTGGCCCTTTGATAGGCCCAGGAAACCCGTAAACAGGCACTGTGGGTAGTCATAGGTCCTTTGTTCATCACACTCCAAATTCCAGAAAAAATAACCCTGTAATGTAGTCAAAAATATAAAACTCACAGAAAATACTGATGCTGCTTGCATTTAATTGTTTTAAAAGCATATCACCTGTGAATGTTCCCTAAAAATCCTATGACCAACTAATCCATTCACCTATTTTGTGAAATGTCTGATCGAGGCTACCATAACATAAGTTCCTGCAGTGTACCAAGAGTACTGAGAAGGACCTTTTTATATTTGTAGGTCAAGTGTAAGCGTACGACCTCTTGTATATTTCTAAGTATACGTCTTCTGTGGGCTTCTAGCTATTAAATTTGTTAGTTTCGGTGTCATTTAAAAATCCTTGCTTGCTAGTGGCCAAACATGCCTCTTTGTCCCGCCTTCTTCTGTGTGGGAGCGGGTACCAACAACTGTATAATTACGCTTTGTCTTGTTTATCTGGTCTGTCGGGGACTTTTTTTTTTTTACTTTGTTTCCTGCTCCTGACCAGGGAAGCTTCCTTTTTCATTTGCAGAGCATTCTTCCTCTGAGCTTAGCTGTAAACAAGGCTATAAATCAGGCTGTTATCTTGGTCACATTTGGTCTTTGTGGACTTTCTGCGCCCTCTCTCAGCTGCCTGGCTCCCGCCCTTCCTTGGCTTGGATTTTCTTTACCAAGTGTGCCTGCCTGTGTGCTGAGAGCAAGGGCAGAGAGGATCTCTTGTAATTGCTTATAAACTGGGCACCCAGCTTTACCATGGCTCTGCAATCCTTAGAGACAGTGCCCACTTCTGCTTCATACTTGGATCCCACTTGCAGCTCCATCAGTGCACTGCAGTTCACACACCCCAAGCCCTGAGCCGTGCCAGTGCCAGGAACACCACACACGCTGTCTGCCAGAGCACCTCAGTTCTTGCAGTCATTACACTCTGCTGCTCCATTACTGGGACCACAGGCGCAACTCCATCAGTGCACTGCAGTTCACACACTCCAAGCCCTCAGCCATGCCAGGAACCTCACACACACTTCCTGCCAGAGCACCTCAATCTTTACAGTCAGTACACACTGCTGTCTAGGACTGGGACCGAAGGCCGAGGTCCATCAGTGCACCTCAGTTCACACACTTCAAACCCCTCAGCCGTGCCAGAATCCCACACACGATGTCTGCCAGAGCACCTAACTTCATACAGTCAGTACACTCTGCTGTTCCAGTACTGGGACCTTGGGCACAGCTACATCAGTGCACCTCAATTCACACATTCCACGGCCTCAGATGTGCCCATGCCAGAACCACACACACGCTGTCTGCTAGAGCACCTCAGTTCTTACAGTCAGTACACTCTGCTGCTCCAATATTGGGACCTCAGGTGAAGCTCCATCAGTGCACCTCAGTTCTACCCCGGCGAGGTCACTTCCTTTCCCATACTGGGACCCTGCTCACATACAGTTCCATTACAGCAACTCAGTTCTAATATTCAGTCCCACTGCCAAGCCAATACTGGACCCAAAAAATCAAAGCACCGCCCAGCCAGTGCACCTCAAGTCTAACATCCAATGCCACTGTTGATGGGAACCACCACAGCTCCACCATACTCCATCAATTCTAACATTCAGTGAACATTTCTTCTCAGTACTCAGGTTCACACACACGCACTTCAGAGCTCCTTGCTTATGTGGTTCAGAGGCAATGCCACTCCCATGCTGGGCCCACTCGCCGCTTCACCACGGCCCCCCCAGGCTAACACTAACAACACTGGCACACCAACACTAGGTTCCACACATAGCTCCTTTAATATACCCCACTTCTGACCTTGTGTGCCTACGTACAACTCTGTCAGTGCACCTCAACCCTAACCCGCAGCACCCCATTATTCCAATACCAGGAATTACATGACACTCTGTTTCTCATTCCTTACCCACTACCTTGCTGTTATTCCAGCACTGGGTGGGGACACAGCTCTGTCTATACCCCCAATCCTGATCTGAAGCACCCCAATATTTCTGTATTGAGGTTCACATACAACTCTGCTAATGCACCTCCTGCTGTTCTGCAGTGCCCCCTGCTGTTCCACACTCTGACTTCTGTTTGAGGACGTGGGTGAGCCAACTAAATCTATTCTTAGCTGCCATCTTTATTTGGGAGGGTCTGTTTTGTCTATCTCACTGCATTCTTTCCTTTACTCTGTTTACTCTCAATGTTTTCTTTCTCTCCCACTTTTCTCTTTACAGCTCTTAAATTCCACATGTTAACAGTTTCACTCTTTCTTTCAACTGTTTATTTCTACTCCTCTCCCTTTTTGTTTATTTCCCTCTTAATTTTGCTACCTCCTCTTTCAAACTTGCAAAAACGTGGTTATTTCTTTTCTTGTTTCTTTCTTCTCTTTTTTCTTCATCAGGCGTTCAATCTTTCACTATTTGTTTCTCTTCCCTTCATTCTTTCTTTGTCTTTTTTATTTGCTCTTTCCTTTGACTCGGTATGTTTCCTTTCACTTTTTTTTTTAGATCTTTCTTCCTTCTTTTCTTTGGTGTTTTTCTTATCTTTATCTGTCAATTCACTTTTTCCTGTCTGTACGTAGAAGCCACAAGTTACTTGTCGGGACCCGAAATGTCAAAGTGGTTTCCCCATTCTGTGTCTGTGGGAAATGTGTCAGTACATACATGCCCTGGTTTGTTTTTTTCTCTAATATTCATTTTTCTCTTTCTTTTCACACTTCTTTCATTATTTTTTCTTCTTTATCCTTTGTCCTCTAGCTTCCTTCCCTTTTTTCTTTTGCCTCACGTTTGCTCTATTTGTTCTTTTAGTTGTGTTTTGATTTTCTCGTTCTTTCTTTCCCTTCTTTCTTCTATTTCTTTGCGACCCCCTTCTCTTTCTTCCTTTTGTCTGTTGTATTCCTTGAGCTTCTCTTTGTCTGCCCCATCCGCTTTCTCTCCTGAGGTCTAGTTATCAATAGAGCAACAGGTGCAGTAGCATCAGGGCCCAGAGACCTATGGACCTCACTCAACTCTAATTCTGCTGTATTTCCTACTGAAATTGCAGTCAGTCATTTTCCTTTCTTACTCTAGGACCCATGACACCGTTACTACACCAGTTGTCCTCTCCATCTTTACTCCCAACTCCCTCTTTTCTTTCACCCGCCAATAGGTCCCACATGATATTTTTGTTATGGTGTTTTGAGCATTACACTCTAATGCCACAAATTTATTCCTGATAAAGGTTTATATGATGATTGTATATGTTTTAAAATAGAGGAAAAAGGTAAATGGGAGTGCTTTAGTTCAATGATGGGCCACTGGAATTATATGGTAGGAAAAGATGAAATTATGAGGCAGGGTTAACCAATTTATGTGGCAAGAAAGGTCCAGTTATGAATATACAATGCCAATAGCTGTAACTCGAGAAAATGCGAGACCTATTTCATCGCAAATGCTTGTTATTGTTTTCTTATCACACTCTGGAAATGTTTATTAAGCCTCTTGACTCCCTGGAAGATGCTCTAGCAGCCTGTTGATGCCTTAATAATATCCCCAACCATCAAAATTTGCCCTCAAGCCAGCTCACTCTTTTGACCTTTCCAAGATGGCCACCAGGCCTACGTGATGTCCTCACAGTGACTGCAAAGAAGGATGGCGTACCCTGTGGTTTTGTGTTCTTGGGAGCATGTTTTTACTTTCAAAGCAGAACAACATCTTCTGTAAATCTTGTAAGTCGAAATTGGTTTAAGCCCAACAACATCAGGCTTTGTGCTGCTAGCAAATTACATATAAATTGCCTTAACAAAACCTAATTTGTAAGAATTCACAGTGCATAGAAGTTAAGGTAGATGCACAATCCACTGTCAGAGTGTGCACTGCAGGTGCATTTCTCAGTGGTGCAATAGAACGTTAATCACAGAAGAATCATGATGGTTACGTCTTGAAAATTTCAAGTGGTAACTATTCAACGCATTAATCAATCAGTTGGTTTTTGTAGCGCGCGCTATCACCCCTAGGGGTCTCTGGGCGCTTAGGTGCCGTGCCTCCGTCGAAAAGCCAGGTCTTGAGCTTTTTCCTGGAACTCTCCGAGAGGTGGAGGGGTAGGTGGAGCTCCAGTCCTGAGAAAGTAGTGATAAATGTCAGCATCCAAGATCACCCCACCCTAAACCTTCAAATGTAGAAAATCGTCCTACAGCCCACAGCAGTTTATCAGTCCGTTCCTTCTTCTGCCGCCAGATGGCAGTAAGAGATCAGTTTTTCACCCTCTGCATGGCTCAATCACGTTAGCCCCTTGGTCGCAGTTAGCCACATACACTGTGGATAGAAAGGACAGGGGTGGCACCAGGAAGGGACCCGCCTCAATACCGACGTCACCAGGCCACGCATAGCTATAGGACTGTACACGACCACGGATGTTTGACTCAAAAACTGCGCACATGTGACACGTTTTGTTTGCTTTCTAATTTGGGACGTTGGTAAAACACTTAGCTTTTTGGTTACTTTAGAGCCCTAGGCTCTCCCCCCCTTGCAGTACGAGATAAATGTTTATTTCCTTCATGTTGTATATCGGTTCACACTGTGGGGTAACCAGGGCCGGCTTTAGGGGGGGTGCGACCGGTGCAGCTGCACTGGGCCCTGACCTGGAAGTGGTGGGGGGGCACTTACGTGGAGGGGTGCGTGGGGAAAGGGCGCTGTGTTTAGCAATAAACTACTATTTAAAAGCACCTGATGCAGGGTTCCTTGTGCCTCTAGCTTTCAGGTAGCAATTAAAACGTCAAGATAACTCTTGTGATTAATGTTCCTGCTAGAGAGAGAGATGGAGTTTTGTCTAGTGGCAGCTTTTACTCGCCATAAAGCTGCACACAGGGTTAATGTGCCTGCTGCAAAGAACAGATCTGTCTTTTATGTGGATAGCTGAGTGGATCAGTAAAGCCAGCCTTTACCAGCTCTTAAAAACAAATGTAATGTATGTGCGAGGGGGGCTATGGAGAGAAGAGGGGTACTTTTACTGGGTGGTAGTGAGGAAATCCAAGTGGGGGGGGGGGTGGTCTCAGGGGTTGGGGTTAGGGGGATGGGAGGGGTGGGGTGGGCACTAAAAGAGATTGTCTCATCGGGGTCCACCAGTGCTAAAGCCGGCCCTGGATAACACAACCCTACTCTGTCACCTGCTGTAAACGCTTGCACACTTCTTTCTGCCAGGCCCTCGTGTTCCATGCCAGTGCCATTGTCTGAACCCTTTGTCTGCTTATTTTGCCACAGGAGCGTCGCTGTCAACAAAGGGCGGCTGAAGCGGATGGGCATCTCCCACATTCTGAATTGTGGGCACGGCACAGGGGTGTTCACCTCACCCGAGTTCTACTCCGGCATGGAAATTCACTACCTGGGCATAGAGGTGGACGACTTCCCGGAATGTGATATATCGAAGCACCTGCGCAAGGGGGCCGAGTTCCTTGATGAGGCGCTCTTGACATACAGAGGTGAGAAAAGCAACTCACAGGACTTTAAGGCAAAGGTGCAGCCAGAAAATGTAAATCCCCCCCTGCCCCCACTTTGAACTAAAACTCTGATGGCAACAAGCAAGTGAGCCCAACCCTCCCTGAAAGAGCTCCCGTCTCTCTTCGAACCCAGCATCTATCCATTCATCCTTTCACCCTTCCATCCACTCTGATATGCACTATTTCACCTCTACATTCTGTCATCCATTCATTCTTTCATCAATCAATTTTTCCCCATTCTATCCATCCAGCCATCCATTCTACCACCTTTCCATCCCCTCGGCAAATTTTCAATCCATCCATCTAGTCTGCCATCCTTCCATCCATCCACTCTTCCATCCATCCATCCATTCATTCTGCTATCCATCCATCCTGCCACCCATTCCTCTATCCATTAATCTGCTCTTCCATCCATCTGTCCATTCACCTATCCATTCACTTATCCATTCACCCACTCATCCATCTACCCATCCATCCACTTTTCCATCCATCGATTCATTCTGCTATCCATCCATCCTGCCACCCGTTCTTCCATTCATTAATCAGCTCTTCCATCCATCTGCCCACTCACCTATCCATTCACTCATCCCTTCACCCACTCATTCATGTACCCATCCATCCATCCATCCATTCATTCTGCTATCCATCCATCTTGCCACCCATTCTTCCATCCATTAATCTGCTCTTCCATCCATCTGTGCATTCACCTATCCATTCACTCATCCCTTCACCCACTCATCCCTTCACCCACTCATCCATCTACCCATCCATCTACTTTTCCATCCATCCATTTATTCTGCTATCCATCCATCCGGCCACCCATTCTTCCATCCATTAATCTGCTCTTCTATTCATCTGTTCATTCACCTATCCATTCACCTATCCATTCACTCATCCCTTCACCCACTCATCCATCAACCTATCCATCCACTCTTCCATCCATCCATTCATTCATTCTGCTATCCATCCATCTTGCCACCCATTCTTCCATTAATCTGCTATTCCATCCATCTGTCCATTCACCTATCCATTCACTCATCCATCTACCCATCCATCCACTCTTCCATCCATCCATTTATTCTGCTATCCATCCATCCGGCCACCCATTCTTCCATCCATTAATCTGCTCTTCCATTCATCTGTCCATTTACCTATCCATTCACTCATCCCTTCATCCACTCATCCATCTACCCATCCATCCACTCTTCCATCCATCCATTCATTCATTCTGCTATCCATTCATCCTGCCACCCATTCTTCTATTCATTAATCTTCTCATCCATCCATCTGTCCATTCACCTATCCATTCACTCATCCATCTACTCATCCACTCATCCATCCATTCAATATTCGATCCTTCTTTCCCGGTTCTGTTTACACATGAGTTCTCCCTTGCTCCTGCTTGCTCTTCTGTTGAGCTGTATTGCTTTATAGCGGTATTTATAGGCTTGTGTCTGCCGAATTGCAGACAGAAGAGGCCAATAAAGAACCTCAACCCTGTAAAGCAGGGGGTGGGGTTACACCGCCCCTACCTTACGCTGCACCTATGTAAGACCTCTGTTGGCCATTACTGTGAAAAATAGAATGATGCGGATTTTTACGTCGCATTTTTCCTGTTTCTGGGTGCTTTAGGAACCAGTGAGGGGTCATTTTTCCTCAGGCTCAGTGCTTTCTCAGGGTTATGCGCTCACGCTGCAACAAATGTACAGATTTTAAAGTAAATCCGCCCTATTTATTGAAGACAAGGCAGCTAACATAGCTAATACCAAGTAATGGTGGCAGATGCTTGATCTGCTGTGCTGTTTCGCCGGATGGACATCTATTTTACACTTGGAAACAGTTCATCCTCTCTAGGGCTCCACTTCAGTTCGTTGATCCGGGCTCCGCAAAAACGGACTTGGCTGGTGGATACACACGACTTCCCAGTCGCCCGCTTACTGAAGCGCCCTCAGTGCTAGTACCTTACCTCAACTGGACTGATGGTAGTACTGGTGCGCATAGAGCGCTACATGTTGTTTTGGCGCCTTCACCAGCTACGGTAAATAAAGTTTGACCCCATAACTGCCTCAAACTCTGTTCACAAAACCATGAATCCGAAATACAAGTTGGATAGTGATCGCTTGTAAGGGTGTAAAATATCTAAGACACCTGTTGCAGGTAAGAAGTCAATAATACACACTCAATTCCTTTGGGGAAAACCACGCCACGTCGAGTCTGCAAAGTATCGGATCATTAGTCTGAAAACATAGGGCATAGTCATATATAAATACAGACAGGCTACATTCCCATCTTGGCAGGTTCCCCAATTAAACAAGGAATGGCTTATATTTTATGGACAATAAAAAAATAGTTGAGCCTACTCACTACGCTCTTTGGGTGCATCATGTGTGGATAGTGAGTGCAGCACTAAACCCTACGGAGAATAGTTACAAGCCCATTGCACAGGCAGCGCAATGAGTGACCTTGATGCGCTGCCCTGCGCCACAGGCAACGGGCAGAAATGCACCGTATTTACGAGATATGACGCATCCCTGTCCTTTCCCCCTGCACTGGTACACAAATTGCTGCCTAGCACCAGTGCAGGCACCCTTGTTCCTTGGTGCAATGGCGTCTGTGTGGTCAGCAGTATTGTTTTTTTTTTTCCGCAGGAAGTGGTCCCTTCCTGCACAAAAAACATCCAGAGATGCATTTTCCTCTTTCTATGTGTGCTGCAGAATGTGGCATACGTGGAAAGATTTAAAAACAAGGAGAAATAAAGATATTTCTCCTCGTTATGCCTCCCCTGGGAGGCGTACAGGTTTGACGCATTCCCAGGTTTACAGATTCTTGTAAATCTGGGAATGCTTCAAACCCCATGGGTGTTGCATGGGAACCCCCATTGCACGCTCATGGTATGCCTCCCTGACGCAGTGCAAGGCAACGCAGCAACTTGCGCTGCGTTGCTTTACACCATATCTACAAGGCCATGAAAGCCACGCAAAGTGGCTCTGCGTGGCCTTGTAGATACGGTTCTCCACTGTGCGCCGCCGGTGCATCACGAAGAGTGACGCACTAGGAATGTTAACTTTACAAACCTTGTTTGCGTGTCTTGCGAAGACTGTAATGCATGTAGCCCAGTTTTCTAGATATACCAGAGGACTTCTCTTGTTTATTGGGTTTACATTAAAAAAATTATTTTAAATATGTTTTTATTTTTTCAGCGCCACATGAACAGACCAAGACTTTGTCTCAACATTAACTATTAGGAATATCATCTGCGAGTGTCCATTCTAACACATTTAGGCGCATTCCTGACCTCTGTGCGCTGGCGCAGTATGTACTGCCTAGCCCCAACACAGGCACTCTTACACCATGGTGCAAAGGTACCTGCATTGCACGCAGGAATGTTTTTGTGCAGGAAGGGGCTCTTCTGGGTAGGCATCGAATTGTGATGTATCCCCAGGTCTACCACATGATAAATCTGTGAATGAGGCAAAATCCATAGGTGGATGCATGGGAACACCTATGGGCAGAGTAACGCAAGGCAGCGACTTTATATCTGCTACTTAACTTCAGTGACAGGGGATAGCAGGTTGCCAACTTAGAACATCCCTCTACCCCCCCAGCTATCCTACAGTAATATAACATGTATTACACAGGAAATATTGATTAGAAGTGTCCCAAAAATGTGTATTCATCAATGCTCTATTAATGTTGTAATACATATTTTTATAAGTTCCACAATTTTATTACTGTGTACCAAAATAGTTTACAGTTTTAGCACAAATTACAGCCAAATATTGGAAGTGGGTGCTGGCAATTAAATGCTAGAATTCCCTAGGAATTGGAGGTAAAGTTTATCTCTTTTTTGTGTCACTCATTTCATATGCTGGCAAGAATTGGTGCAGACAAGAGATAGGAAGGATAAATAATCTATAGCAAAACACTCACACCATGAAGCCACCAGAGGTGACCATACATATAACATTATCAAATTACATATTAAGTATAAATTTGAAAATTAAGCACAAAACATCATTGTTAATGTCCACAAAAAAATAATTGACGTGATCTTTTTTTCAAAATTAGGCAATCAGGTGTTGGAGAATAGGTATTTTCTTTTGCAATCCTTGTTTTAAGAAATGACAACACCAAATCATTTGAACACTTCAGTTTTCACTTCACTTGTACGTCACCTTAGTTCCTGCAGTCGCACTTGCATCTACATGGGTTACTTTTATAGCATTATTATTAATGTTACGCTCAATAATAAGAACATACGTAACCCTCAGTAATGTGTCTCTGTCGTTAGAACATATTTTAATGAGTTGATAACCTTGACATTCAGCGAGGAACTCATGTTATTTATTGAATCCTCCTTTAATACAAATTAGATAAATAATTACCACAAGGGAAATCTGTTTTATATGTTCGGTTTAAGACTGTCTCGTCTGTAAACATCAAGAGAAGCTCATGCTACGTGTTTCAGGCAGAGGTACAGGGAGAAAGTTGTTAACATGCTTATGAAGACGATTGTTGGAAATGGGGTCTCTAGTTGGCAGTGATTTGCACCCTGTCCAAGGAGGGACCCTCACTCTAGTCAGGGTAAGAGAGTCACACAGCTAAGATAACCCCTGCTCCGCTCCTTGTTAGCTAGGCTGATGCAGTCAGGCTTATCTCAGAGGCAATGTGTAGAGTATTTGTACACACACACACTAACACAGTGAAAACACCACAGAGACCCAGACGTGCCACCTGACACTGACATTTTGTCAGGCATCACCCCTGACCACCTGCCAATGCGCAACAGGCTAATCACTACACACCATTTAGAAAAATAGTCAATATTTATCTGAATAAAACAAGACAAAAACAGCAAAAATCATACATACACAAGCAAAGATACAGATTTTTAAAGATGAAATATCAGTAAAGCACTTAGAAACACAACAGCTCCAACTGGGGCTATCACAACGTCGTTGACGGAGTTGTTTCCAACAGTCCAACGCCACTTGTAAGGGAGTGCGGGCCGGTCATGGAGTGGCATGGACCCCCAGGTACAGTACCTTGGAAAACGGTGAGGAAGTAAAGACGTTGCACGTAGTCGGGGAGGTGAGGCATCACTGGAGCTGGTGTGGCGTCGGTTCCGTACTACTACTGGGGAGGTGAGGCATCGGTTCCTTACTGCGAGGCAGGGGAGGTGAGGCATCGGCTCCTTACAGTTGCAGGGGAGGTGATGTGGCATTGGTGGCAAGATGTTGGTTCATTACGATCCGGGAGTGGTCAATGAAGCCAGCAGGTCAAGACGTGCGGGCTCCACTTCGAAGTGTCATGATCACACCACAGGGCCACAGGTGCTACGGCGGGGTCAGAGTCTTGTGTGCCAGGCTTCAAGACATGGCACTCAGGGCTCATACTGTGGCAGGACTTCAATGGTGCTGTAGTTGCATCAGGCGTGAGGTGTCGGTCACGGTCATGGCACTCAGCAGGAACCACAGCTCCTGGTGCACGCAGTGGCACGGAGTCAGACAGGGACACCAGTTCCGAAGTTGCTCTGGAGTCGATGCACTTGATTTCTTCTTGGTTTCACAAGAACTCACTTCCAAGGGTCCAGGACTGGATCTGGCATCACTTGGTACTTTAGGGGTGACGCACATGTAGTAAAGGGAAGGTTTGTGCCTGGCAAGTGGGTGCACTTGCCAGGTCGAAATGGCAATTGAAAACACAGAGAGACACTGCAATGGCAGGCCTGAGACATGTTTGCAGGGTTACTCGTACATAATCAGTGCGGCAGGCACACTAGTAGCATTTGATTTACAGGCCATGGGCACATCTGGTGCACTATACTAGGGACTTACTAGTAAATCAAATACGCCAATCATGAAGAAACCAATCACCAATACATTTTAGACAGAGAACATGTGCACTTTAGCACTGGCTAGTAGTGGGAAAGTGCCCAGAGTCCTGAAGTCAACCAAAACAGGTCAGAAAAAATAGGAGGAGGAAGGCAAAACGTTTGTGGATAACCCTGCAAAAAGGGCCATTTCCAACAATAATGAACATAAATTCTATTTTCTTCCTTTCAAAACTGCAAGAAAGTGTTTAGGGAAACATCTTAGGAGCAGCAGTGACAAATAATGGGAAATGATTTGTTATTACAATCT
Source organism: Pleurodeles waltl (assembly GCF_031143425.1). Taxonomy (NCBI): domain Eukaryota; kingdom Metazoa; phylum Chordata; class Amphibia; order Caudata; family Salamandridae; genus Pleurodeles; species Pleurodeles waltl. The sequence continues at coordinate 1,500,406,486 of NC_090447.1, forward strand.
GAAAAAAAAGAAATGAGAACTCTTTATTGTTTTCTTTCTTTTCAATTTCAGTAGATCTACTTAGGTTATAATGAAAATCTCTTGAAGCAGGAGACACCCTTGTTGGGAATACTCAGCTATGGCTGAGTGCTCAGATGGTTACTGCAATGAGCAAATGACAAGATTGGAAAGATACTGGTACACTCCCAGCCTTCAGCCTATAAGGTCTTTTGTGTAGGTCCAGAAGCGGGCAGATCTTTGGTTTATACATGTTGTCTCTTGATGGTGTGCAGGGATGGTGAATACTATCAGACCTCTCTTTGGATGTGAAGTATTCCTACCTGTGTCTGGGTGAGCGGTCGAGTAATCGGGGGTTTTGCACTCAGATACAGAATGAAACAAAGTAATAACACTCAATATAAGTCACTGTCCAGTCAAACCTATCTCATAAAAGACATGTTGGTATTTATAATGGAAAGATGTGAAATAGCTAAAGCTAAGATATCCACAAAACCCAGAAGGTCCTAGCAACCACCGCACCCAAGATCCCACTTTATTTTAACATCTAGTAGGCACAGTACACTTACACACACCAATGGGCAGAGCACCAGGGCATGCACACAGAACACCTGCACTGCCTGGAAGAGAACTTGTATACGTGCTGAAAGTGTGCACATGGTTCTCCATGGTTTTGGTAGTAAGTGGAGAAGTTGGAGGATGTGCTGGTGTATTGTGCTTGTGGCAACAGTGCTCTCAGCGGTGGCTTTCGTCTTGTGATTAAACCACCATGTGGAATCTTTCCCATTGACTTTTCTCCATATAATCATGGCACGCAGCCGGTCTACCAAATAAATTTAGACTACTCTATTATGGATGTGTGGCAGACCACTTGTTTCTGTCATGTCTTTCCTTTTTTTAAGCTGTACACACCATCATGGAATTATGGTACATTGTGCTGAAACTCCTCTGGTTTGCTTGTCTTAATCATCAAGTTCTTCACTTAAGTATTCTTGTGCTGCAGTCCCTGCATTGCAGTTCTGAGTACATGGTGCCATAAAGCCCTCGCTATGACTTCCCTGCTAAGTTCGGCTTTGTTGCTGCGATTCTTTACGTTTGAGTCTGATGGCTAAGTCTGAAACGCAGCCCTTATTCCACCCACTCAAGTCCTGATGTCAGAAACTTCAAGCTCCTGTCCTATCCTTGTGCCTCCAAGGCTGAGTACACTATTGTGAGTAATGGCTCATCAGACTCTGCTACCACCCAAATGGTTTTTTATGCCTTTGTGGCTAAGTCTTGCTAGTGCCTTTTGGCATAAACTACTTCTAAATGGGTTATCTTTCTCTTTTGCCATTGGAACAGACAATGGGTCTTCCGGAAGGGGTCACCATTTATGAAGAAGAAAGATCTTTTGAAGTTTTAAGAGATTTTGAAGAAAATCTAGACATTGGCTGTGATCTATTGGTGATATCATCTTTTCTGTCAGTGACAAAGTGAGGCATCATATTTAAGTGTTCTTTCTCATCCATGTGGAGGTTGCTCTTGCTGGTCAAATGCAACATTTGGGAGAGTTAAGATGCCGGATCATGGTCAATTTTGTTTGTACCAGAGATATGATTCTAGCTCAATACAGATACAAAAAGCCACAAAATTGGCATTCATTGCCTATGAGTTAAAGGATTAAATGTTCCAAATAAGATATCTTCTTTGGAAAATGTGGTCCTGGACAATTGTGAGATTCAATTTCCCAAACCTTTTAGGCAGTGGGATGGGAGGTTGCACTCCTTTCTTCTTGAGCTTTGCCCCTCATGTGGGCTCACTTTGGACAGTCAGAGATTGCATGACACACCTTGACCCAGACTCCTACCCCTTGCCATCGGTCATCTTTCACACCTGCGCAGTGCACAATGTAGCTAAAGTTGAAGATGCCATAAATCATTGAGTGAGAAGTCTACGTTCAGGAAAGTCTGAAATAAGTCACATCTTTCCACCATTCCAGGGAGATGCACATGAGAGGTACATAGGTAACCACCAGCTTCAACAGCTGACACGCATACAGAAGGGTAGATGTCTTGAGAGGTATGTAAAATAAATCTACTCATCATGCGGTCCGTCATGCAATCTAATGCTTACATGATTGTGGTGCACTATTGTTTGATCCTCTAACACAACTTCGACAACCATACCCCCTTCTCTGCCTACTCCTCCCTGCTCTTTAAAGATGCTCAGGAAGAGTATAGTTGTATGTCCAGCCTTAGAAAGGAGGTAGGTATGTAGACACTGCTGGTTTCTAGGGACCTAACCATGAAAACAGCAAAGACGATAAACTTCTTCTCTATGAAGTGGCCGACCATGTTGGTGGCTTAGGAAATACATGTTTCCTGAAACGCAGGACAGTGTTGTTTACTTTCTGTTGTTTGTTTGGAAAAACCTATTTGAGCCCTCAATGGAAGAGGTGCTCCTGCAGAACACGATTGTTATGCACATGTCCAAATACATGACTTTAATTGAAGTAGTACTGACCTGAACCAAGTGGTCTTGAACGTAATCCAAGGCTTCTTAATTTTTCAAGACGAGGACCACTTTTTGCCACATGACATGAACCATGCAGCACTTCCTTGGCCTTAATGTCACAGTCCATAAGAAGACACAGCAAGGGTAAGACCAGGAACGGCACAGACTATATGAAAGGGCAAGATGTCCGATTGACTCAGGTGATCTCCCCACTCCATCACATTGGTCTATGCAACCCTGGTAGGTGAGAAGTTCTTCCTGCCACTACCATCATTAAATCCAGATCACCATTGATGCCAGGGTGCTGTTCATGATCAGGAACAGCCATGCTTTCAGTTTTCATCACCACAGATACCACAGTATCCAAAGAGCTCCTGGAAGGATTAGAAAGACTCCTCAAGAGGATTTTTATGCCCATAGACTCTCCAAGAAGATGCAGAGCTACCATCCTGATTTGTGCAGGTCCTCTCCATGCAGATGCTGAAGCTACTAATCTGGCAGCATTTCTGAGCAACCACTCTTTTTGTCTCCAGAGTGACAGGATGTTTCTTCAGTTCGTCGTAAGTGAGCAACATTACAATGGCGGCTGCTGCCCCTTGGCCTCAAAACACCCTTTTTTTTCAACATACTTTTATTGGTGTTTTAGCGATATACAACAATGGGGTGGGAACCCACGTGCATTCACAATTTCCAAATGTCACCACAGCAAGCATGCTAAAACATTTCTAAACACAACCTTTACCCTCCATAACCCACCCTTCCCTGTCACCCAGAGAGTCTATTATTAAAGCAGTCTCATCGTGGTACAGGGGTTCATCACCTTATTGCCAGCCAGTTTATACAATGGAATTTAGAAATTTGATGCACCACCTGTGGAGAAGGGCTGGGGAATAACCATGTGTTGTAATGGCCATCCCAACATCTCCAGATGAAAGGGAGGGGTGGGGGGCACCCAGAGTGGCTTGGGATCTAGGGAGGTGTGTCATTGTCCTCTACATAATGTTTCAATTCTAGAGTCAGAGCATCCTAGCTTTGTGCAATAGACTGCTTCCTCAGTCCCCGTCTCTCCTCCTCATCCAGGGCTTTGCTCCCTGCTTCGGACCAGTGCGCAACTGCTTTCCAGGCCTCTTCCGTCAAGGGACCCGCCGACTTCCAACACATCATTATACTCCATTTGGCTAGCAGTAGCAGAAGATCCATAAATCTCATTACCATCATCATCGTCCTCATAAAGCTTTATTTTGGACGCGAAAGTGACCATAAAAGCACACTTTAAAAACATCTAAAATAAACAACAAAACGTTCTCCATATGTACAAAAACATGCATAGAATTAAAAGGCACAGTTAAAAAGCATCAAACAAACTATTACATTGCATGACAAGTTGAACCATGTGAAGTGCAAAACATTTTAACAAAGATGCAATTTAGAATACAGTATAAAACTTGTAACTACTAGGCAGAAGGGTAATCTATGAATTAAAACATTAGAGAATTTCACCTGGTAATTGAACATTTGAGGAAAGAACATATACTGGCACAATTAGATGGGGAATCAAGCTCTTGCAAATACACTACGGTTAATCTTGAGGATCTAAGCCTCTGCTTCCGTAGAATCGGGATTAAAAACCTCTTAGTAAGGTCATCATACATTTTACAGAAAAGAACGAAATGCAACAAACTTTGCGGTGAAAACTCATCACAGGGGAATATCATGACTTTTGAGGGCTCAAATTGGCCAAGAAGAAAACTAAGATGTCATCTTACAGAGCCTAACCTGAACCTGGTGAGTGGTAACCTGTCCCAGGAGCCATCAATCCACTCTAGATATGGTTCTAAAATAGGGAAGTTTGAATCTCCACATACTCTTTGTTGGACATTGTTTTTAGTTCTAAATCCTCTTTAAGGGCTGTCAACATTTTCTTAAATGCAGATTTTCCCCAATTTATATCCTCTTCACAAATTGACAAGGGATTGTTGAAAAGTGCTGGCCTACCCAGCTTCATAAATTCAGCATTTATATAACCAAGCCACAGAATATTCATGCCTTTTTCACACTTAAGGCAGATCTATTTAGCGAGGCATGAGGGTTCGCCCAGATGGAGCACCACAAAGTCAAAGGGGAAAGTTTAATGATATCTGCGGCGAAATCCATCTCTAGCTCCTGATGTAAAATAAAAGTGAAGCATGAAGGAGGAACTCCCAGAAGTCACGTAAACACCCTAATTTGTTTCACCTAAAGTGAGCTTGTGTTGGATTAGCCTCGGATCCCTGCACCATAAGTAAGAGACAGAAGGCATTTCCTTTTATAAATTTCCAGGAAGTGGGAAACCGTTTTTTTCCCTGATACGCTTAGCAAGGTTAAAAATAAAACCCACCGCCCCTAGAAATGTCTGCCTCACTTTGGCTAAACAGGGGCCCCAATTTCCCCAGGCATTCATAACAACGCCCAGATATGAAAAGTCCTCTGTCTGGGCAACCGGCTGACCCTTGCAAAAAAATTCTCTGCATCTTACAAGTTCTAGGCTTACATACCATAATGAACATCTTAGCTTGATTTGTGACCAGCCCCCAGGTTCCCATAAAAGACACAACTTCTTGGAACAGCACATTAAGGAAGTTTGGGATTCGGGATAAAAGAACTGCATCATCTGCATATAGCAATACCTTTTTCCCACTAATGAGTGGAGCATCCAAAACTGTTTCAGGAAGGGCTGTGCGGAGGTCATTAATGTACAGAAGGAACAAAATAGGAGCCAAAACCCAGCCTTGCCATGCCCCCCTACCAAGCTTTAAACTCCCTGTGTGTTCACCAGATGAACTAAACTTCACAGATTCTGACAAATCATAATGAAGGGCCCTCAAAAACGGAACCACATCAGCCTCAAATCCAAGGCCTGTTAAGATCTCCCATAAATTTGACCTGGCCACACTGTCGAAGGCACAAGAGAGGTCCGAGAAGGCCAGGCAGAATCTCATTGTCACTTTGGCTTGGCGGGTCTCGAGTAAGTGTCTAAGAGGATGTCCTCCATATTGGTCAATGGTGGCCTGCCTGCGACCGCTGCTATCACAGTCTGTATAGTGTTCCAGTGTACTCGGAGAACCAGACAGCTCCACATGATGTGGCAAAAATCTGCAGGAGTGCAATGGCACCTAGCACATTCAGCGCGAGCTCCCAGGCACAGTCACCCTATATTTTGAGTTGTAAGATATGCTTTATGGGGTATCTTAGTTGAAAAAAAATTAATTGAGCTTTTCTGAAGATCTTGTGAGGGTATTCCAGTGCCCTCTGCCATTCCTTATCATTTGCAAACAAACACAAATAATGGACGGATGTTTGATTTGCTCTGCCTTCTGTCCCTCATCTGTTGTTTTTGCATTTGTTTCCCCAAGTGGGAAGGGTATGCCGGGGCGTGGGTCCTCTGCTTGCCACGCCACCAGATTCAACCTAGCCTGGCTGATGAGGAGTGATACCCTGAAACCGGTCGCAGGATGCTTGTTTCTGGTTCAGGGAGGACCTGGCCTGGCAGTTCGGGCTGGAATGTTGCCATGGAGAAAAGGGTCAAGACTGATTTGCATATCACTGGGTCCAAACTGGGGTGGCGTGGTGAGCAAATAAACTGATGGATTATACCCAGATCTGTGACTGCGGGTGAATGTTTGATTTGTTCTGCATTCCGTCCATCATCTGTTGTTTTTGCATTCCTTATCATTTAGCAAACACCCGAAATCATCTTCCCAGGATTCTCTGTGGGTCTGCAAGGGAAGATTGGTGTGTTCCCGGATGGCCCTATAGATCCAAGTGATTTGCTTTCGGCACTGCCCTATAGTGTGAATAGTTTGCAACAATGCATTAGTAAGGTGTGCATTCCAGGTTTCTCCCCAGAGTTGCTGGAGAATCCCTTGAAGTCTACCATATAGAAGAAATTAGCCAGGCAGCAAATTATGTCTTTCCATTAGGGTGGGCAAGTCTAGTAGAGTCTTCTCTGCTTATAGGTCCCATGAGATATTGAGGCCCACTGCCTCCCAATGCACCAGATCTCCGGCTGTCAAGTATCTAGAATTGCTTGGGAGGCCTCGTTGGGTTATAGCTGATGCATAAGGTCGGGCAGCGCCAGTGTACAGGGAGTCCCTCACCAAAAGTTCAAGAGCCAGGCATAGCAATATTGGCTCTGCCCCTCAGAGTCTAGAACCCGGAAACAGGAGATAACCCAGTGCGCATCCTGTATCTATGGGGCCTTGAGTCCTGTTTCCTGTCTATGAGAGTCAGCCAGCCAGGGGCAAGCCACTGTAGTTGGGCAGCTAAATAATAGGCATAGAAATCAAGGGCTCACCATCCTGCCCTGTCAGGTGGCAGCCTTAGTTTAGGCAGACTGATACTTCATGTGCCTGAAGCCCCTATTAGGGTTATCAGTAATGTATCTAATTGCCTGAAATAGCTCTTGGGCAATAGCAAGGGGAGGTTTGCAAAACAGTAAAGAAGTTGAAGTAACATGACCATCTTAGAAATGGCTATACGGACCAGGACCAAAGGGGCAGCGAGGTCCAGAACGCCACCTGGGTGCAAAAGGATCTCATAGCGCTCCCCAGGTTGCCCTGCAGTAAATCTGTGGATGCACTGTATATATTAATCCCAAGGTAACTAAAGGTAACCGGGACCCAAGGTATGGGTTGTGTTCCCAGAAGGACTGACCTCTGAGGTGCATTGCATGTGAAGGGGAATGCATGGAACTTATTATGGTTGATCTTTTGGCCTTAGATAGCAAAAAAAGCATTTAGGATCTTGGCGATCAGAGGTTTATCTGCTGTGACATTATGCACGTAGATCAACATGCCATCCACTTATAGTTGTACTGGTTGCATCAATCCGGGCGTCAGTATGCCCCAGGTGGGACTACTCAGCCTCATCTTTATCTCTAAAGGTTCAATAGCTGTAGCAAATAACAATGGGGAAAGGAGGCACCATTGCCGCATGAGTCTGCACACTCGATAGAAGTCTGAGAAATGTTTCCCCATCATAGCTGTTGCCGTTGGAGCCCCATAGAGGAGCTTAATTCAACCAATTAGGGGCGAGGGTAGATGGAATTTATTCAGAGCTTCAAAGAGATAGGGCCACAGGAGAGTATAAAATGCCTGCTCTAGACCTAAGGAGAAGCAAGCTGAGAGGGTCCACTCCGTTGGGGCTTGTTCTAAGATCTGGTAACCCCTTCTGAGGTTCAGGGAGGTATTCCAACCTGGAACAAAACCATTCTGGTCCCTGTGGAGCAGCCTGCGCAATACAGGGAGGAGTTGATTGGTCAGGACCTTGTCATCAGTATTAAGAGTTGAGATGGGATGGTAAGAGTGCTCTTCAGGGGACTGTCCTGGTTTTGAAACAGAGGTCACCACAGCTTCATTAGTCATGCTTGGGAGGGCCCCCAGCTCTAGCTGCTTTGTACAAGCGCCACAGTTTTGGAATCGACTCTGCTTCAAAGTCCCAGTAAGACTTGACAGGCAATCCATCTGATCCTGGGGTCTTGCTACTTGGGAGGTGATGAATTGCCTCCTGTTGCTCCCGATCGGAAAGGAGGGCCCACAAGCTCTTGTGTAGGTCCCCTGGGATCGCAGGGAAGTGTAGATCTGTCCAATAGGCGTCAAGTTCTGTCTGGTCAATTGGGGCATCGTCAGAATATAATGCGATATAATGGTGATAGAACGCCAAATTTATCCCAATTTGCATGTGAACCACCCTGGCTGATGGGTCTCGAATAGTGAGTATGGGGGTGCGCGATGAAGCTGGCCAGTATACATCCCATCCTGTCTCCTTTTGTGTGGGAGAGTTCTGCATAAGCATTGTGATATAGCCAACGGAGGCACTCCATCAGAGCCACATGATCCTCCTTGATTTCTTGCAGTCGCTGTGTTTTTGGCGGGTCTCAGATGGCAGCCTGTTTGGCCTTCATTAGGTAAACCATTGTAATTTTTAAGTCAGAACTAAGGGTGGACTGGGCTCCCAAAGTGGCATGAAGGAACGCCCCCTCTGACCATCCCTTTAAAAGCCTTCCACTCCGTCAATGGGGAGGACATCGTATCCTTGTTGTCCTCAAAATAATGTGTGACAGCATCCTGTATGGTGTTTCGCGTGATGGAGTCCTCCAGACACTGTGGCTGGAGCCTTCAATTGGGGATCAGTGTGGGAATTCAGCCTAATTTAACACCTACTTCAAAGGGGTTATGATCTGATAATGTCCTCCCTACATAGGCTGCTTGACAGATAGAGCGGGAGCCCAGTGTATAGTCCAATCTAACATGCAGGCCATGAGGGGGAGTAGAAAGAATAGTCTGTTACTCCTGGGCATCTGCCCCTCTAAAACTCAGCCAGGCCCCAGTCCAACCCCCAGGACTGCAGCGCCCCAGAATTACGGGCAGCCATGCATCCAGCAAGGGAGGGTAGGATGGTCTGGTGAAACATCTAGAGTCAAACTGAATTCACCACCAAGCAGCCAGGGCAAACCAGCTGAAAATCGACAGTCTCTGAGAGGCCTCTTCCGGGAGACCGACTGTTCATCATTAGGGGCATATATACTGCTCAAGATGAGTGGGACTCCGTCAAGCTCTCCCATGAGCAAAATACACCGAACTTGCGGATCAATTCAGGTACCTTCCACCAAATATGGGACAGTCTGTTTTGGCCAGATAACCACACCTCAAGCGAATAGTGAACAAGTTGTATAATAGAGTTGACCTCTCCGACTATGGTGCAATGTGTAGCCTACCTTCTCAGACAAGCGTGTTTTCTGTAAGTTCTTCCAAGAAACCGCATTGTTTCCTCAGTGCCGCCATCCCCCTAACGTTCCATGTAGTTATCAAATAGTTACTTGTATGGGCCATAGTTTATATTTATAGTGAACGAGATTGGGTCCTGGGAAGAGGGGGCTCCCCTTCATGCTCTCTCTTTGAATACAACTGCTGACAAAACGTGCCCGTAGATCAGTGGACTTTGCGGGTGGTGGTAACTCCCCTCAAACAACTGTGGGTCAGACTACAGAATGGTGCCTGATTAAAACTGAGAACTAAACTGCACAGTCAATCTAGCACTGAGGTGCAAAGACACAACTTCCTGAAGTAAGGCATTTGCTATCTTTGAGAAGTCAGGATCTTTCAGTGAGAAGAGGTAAAAACATTCTTCAGCCCTGTATGGATCAGATGAAGTACGCATTCAGGAGGAGAATGTCAAGGTATCAATCAAAAGCTAGTTTCGGTGGAGGATCATCACCCGAGCATCCCCTGAATGAGGATTGCCTTGACCTCCTCAACCAGGAGTCTCGAAGACACAGAGGGGGAGAGAGAGAAGCCGTCCTCGCCACTGCCCCAGGCTGACCAGGTTGCATTATACTAGTTCATTTGTTGGCTGCAGTGTCATTACCAGGAGGGCCCTAGCAGCGTTGCCTTACTCCAAGCCAGATAGGCCTCCCTTGACTCCTCCAAATCCAGATCTGCAATCCTGTCACGAAATGTTGCAGCCGCTGCAACCGCCGAATGTCGGCCTTCATTTATCTGTTGCTAGGAGAGGCCTCTTAGGGAGACCGCCTCTCAATCTCTGAGAGCGATGTGTGGCCAAGGCAATGCAGGTCTGGCGGATGCCCATTGGATGCCTCTCCAGGTGTGTCACCTGCAGCGTAGTGATCCAGCCAAAACCAGGCTTCATCTGGGAATCTTAATAAATGAGTCTTCTAATCCACCATAATCTTTAGCTTTGCAGGGAAGAGAACTGCATATGTGACCTCAGCTCCCTCAGGTGCTTTTTAACAGAGAGAAAGGAGGCTCTTTGATGCTGGACCGCCAACGTGAAGTCTTGAAAAATCATCTGCCTGTAGAGGGTCCCCAATGCAGGCGCTGTGGAGTATACAATCTCAGTTTCAATAGTTCAGGACCCTCCGATGATTGGTCCATGCATGGCCCCAGGTAGGGGGGCCCTAGCAGGAACCTTGTGTGCTAGCTCCACTTTGAATATCGGGGAGTGATCTTGGCAGAGCAGTTCCTCCACCTACTCCTGTCAAGGCAAGCCGCGATTCACCAGACAGGTCCAGGAGTCACTTTAGAGGGTGGAATCCTCCCCAGTGCCTGGGCCTACAGCATCCCCTCGGCACCTTATTCACTACAGGTCATGGACTGACACACTACACACACGTCCACTGGGCCCCTGCCAGCGTTTGACATGCCCCCCCAGAGCCCAGGGGCCTATCTCTTTAGGGATGGCACAAACAGCTGGCACCAGCTTCCCAGAGGTGGCCCTCCTTCATCCCCTCTGGTCTAGACCTCTCAGGCCTGTGGGTCCCACATCTCACAGCCTGCCCGTGGCCAGGTCCAAGCACTGTTTGTCTCATTTCGGCCCGACAAAACCCTCATCGAAGCCCAAGGGCCCAGTCATGCCCAGGCCAGTGGCAGACCACTCCCCTGGCTGCTGGCCCCTGGCAGGGCAGGCTACACCCCGGCTATTCCACCGCTTGTCTCAGCACCCCCAAGGGATCTGCACCTCAGTTCTCAGAGCTGGGGCAACTCACTAAAGGTCTGCACCACCCCGCAGAGATCTTCACAGGAGTAATCTGAATTGAATTCATGCGGATGATGCAGGCCAAACGGGAGCTCAGTTAAGTGTTGTATGCCATGTTGGATGACTAGCCATACCCCCCCCATCAGCCGCAAGACACCCTAAGAGAATTTGCAACTATGCATGCCCTACTAGTGATCTAGCTCACTTGTCGAATATATGTTGATACATCTTTCTGGAGAGTTGCAAGGCAAAGTCTGCACCCCATAAAGTGACTGCTTTTGATCACCCCAAATTCTTAGAATTATCTTAGATCTCAGATTCTTGATAAGCTCCCCAAACTTTTCCTGATTCCATTAAGAAGAATTGGGTTCATATGAGTTTTTCTAAATATTGGTGTGATTAAAGCCTCCCCTGCCCCAGAATAATGCAATCCATCAGAGAGTCTATGGATCTCTTTCCTGAACTTAGTGTGGTAAAGCATGACAGTGACCACAAAGAGCCTTTGTTTGTGATTGCACATTTTCACTTTGCCGTTTTTTCTGATGGTGACTTTTTACTCGGCTTTTCGCTCATGCAATAATGTACTGAGAAATCACTGTACATGCAGCATGTTTCTTGTAAGCGTTGCTACCATTCAGTCTGTACACTCCATCCAAGGCTAGGCAGACAGAACATGATGCCCTACGTATTGTGATTGTCCATGGAGACAGCTCATCATTTGCAGACATATCATCACATGGGCTCTGCACCTCTGACACAGTGCAATACGAACCGTGTTCTGCGCAACATTTGGCAGAGAAACATGTCTGCAAGGATTGCCCTGAAATGTGGTGCACTGTGGCCGAGATGTAGCCCTGCTGATTTGACCTCTAACCTGCAAGGGAAGATAGGTGCACTATACCAGACCAGCTTCCTGGATTCCCTGTACATCTTCCCCAGGTATGGGGGGTTAGGCTATCTCAATTGATCTGGCAGAGGGTACTCCCACTATGCTCTCAATAGTCTAGATAGTAACAGATAGAAGGGTACCAACATAATAACATTAACATGGTTGATTTATTCATCTTTTTCACCACTTGTATAATGCTGGTTACCATGCTTTGTCTCATTTGCCTAATAATCACAGCTTATGTATGTAGAATACAACTGTTGCAAAAAATGTTTAAAACAACATTTCTGCATCTTTCTTGTGTCTCATCTTGAGTACACAAAGTGACAATGAAAGGGTAGATGCGTTTCTATAATTTTGTTGGCAATCTGAATAGTCATGTTCAAGGTGGCAGATACCATCTGGTACCCTGGTATGTTAAGGAGTTCTGATCAGGCCCTGTAAGCTAGCTAGGAACCGTGCCAACATTTCCTGATGGTATAGGTGGACTGAGTCCCTATACATGGACGTGTATGATTCACTGGACCAGTATAACATCAGCTCAGCTCCTTGAACTTAATTTCTTTTGTTCCAGTCAATGTAACCAGGAGGTTACAGAGACTTTCAGGAGTATGAGCATCCTGCTTAAGGGTGGTTTTCCATGCAAAGGAGACATATGTTTCTGCACCAAACTAGCATCAGTTGCTGAACCACCAATCAAAGCCTACTTGAGTAGACACGTTTTTGATGTGCCCATGCTCAAACCCTGAAATGTCCTCAAGTTTCAGGTACAAGAGACTCGGCCAGGATTAAAACAGGGACTGTTGTGGATCCAATACACCATTCTGCATAAAGCTGTTTGAGTTGAAGGCAGTCTTCTCATTCTTAACTTCTTTAATTCCAGTAGTCAGGTCCAAGGTGGTGATGGTGCACACCAACAACAATAGGGCCCTTTTTAGTGTCTCAAAATAAGACAACAGTCCAGTCATTTGCCAGAAAGCTGCTGCCTGGCAGTGGCTGTTTGAGAGAGGGCCATTTCCTAGGGCGTGGTCATCCTGGTATAACTCATGCCAGATGTGCAGAATAAGAGAGCAAACAGCCTGAACAGAAGCCTCAGCTTGCTCCACAAGTCCTCATTAAAACCTCCAAGATCAGGTGACAGCCCAATATAGATGCCATTCCAAACCATCAGAACAAGAAATGCAACAGCTTTGTCTTCTGAGTAGGCAGGGTTGGTCTTGTGCTGGGATGGTTGTGAAGAGTACTGGATTGCATTCCCCGACTGCTCAATAAAGTGGTTTTAAAAGTACAGCCCCAGGTATTCAGTCATCTTGGTTATCCTACCAGGGCTTAGCACGTCTGGTTCTTGAGCTTCCTGCACTATTCTCAAACGTAGACCAGCCAACTTTCCCCAAGGACGGACCTTCTAACCACAGGAGGGAAGGATGATTGCCTTGATCCTCACGAGTGAACATTCACTCACCGGGTAAGTATGTTTGGTTTAGTATATACCTAGCCCAGACATAGCTGGGAAGCAGAGTATCCCTGTAATGAGTTTAGGGACTGACTCAGCATTGTATACATTAAAAAATGAAATAGTGATGACTGAGGGTGAAGGCATGAGGTTCCTCTGAGGTCGAGGCCACGGAGCCTGAGGGGCTAGGATCATACTTGATGTTGGATGAGCTGAGAGTTGTCATTGCTTTTGCAAGGTTTCCAATGGGCAGTCTCACCACATGAGGTGAGATAGTATTCATAACGCTGGAGAATTAACTTTAAAGGATTTGTGTCCTTGTTTTTAGGGTGAGCCTATTGTCAGCGCATGCTGTGTCTGCTGCAAGGAGTATGGTGACTTATGAGGTGCATAGAAGAGGTTGGAGGCCGCTCATTGCTTGTTATTGGTTGGCTTTCCTTATCACTCTCCTTTGCCTGCCCCAGCTTGTCCTTTTTTACATGCAAGAAGATAGTTTTAGGTCTTGGCAAAGGGTATCGCACCTCGCATCTGCCAACTCTTGAACTCTATAGACACCTTGTTGCCACTTTTCAGTAACCTGCCAGAATCAGGCCTGCAGATATACAATGGTAAACCCTACTATTCAGGCAATTGAAATTTTAGATATAGGTCCAAATGGTCTTTCTGGCCTCCAATAATCTTAACAAATGCCACCTGACTAGCTTGTGTAATCTGTTCTTTATTGTAAGAAGGCAACAGTGTGCACCCAGAATATCAACTCCATTCTATCGATGGGACGGGACTGAAGACAAAATATTGAAAAAAATATTGACAGGTAAGCCTAGATTTTCTATACATAACTCCACATATATGTACCTATGCGGTAAACATATCTTCAAGGTACTTAGATGGGGAACTAGGAATAGCATCTATAATTCCCTATATGGTCTTGCCTTTTGATATTTTGTCCCTCAATATTCTATCCTTGAAATTCTTGTACCACAATATTTCGAGAAGCAATATTCAATAGTGTAATCAGGCCAATGATCAGAAGGGATCCCCCTGCCTGCACATTAGAGAGCCTCCTGACCTTGCAGAGCTCTGGCATGGTTGTTTGAGAGTAGGATTGAACCTATGGGCTATAGGTATTTGCCTCATTTTAATTGTAACTACATCATACTAGCTGTTACGGCTCAGTAGATCTGCATCAGCTACAATGTACATTAACTGGATTGTGACTTGCATAGTTGGACCTGTGTAAGGATCATTTGTTTTGTTTTTACGTCTTTATACCAAAACAAGACATATAACAAGGGAATGAGGAGGAAAAGGAATACTTTGCTCACCAGTTGACCAAATGAATTATTACTGTTGGGTTGGTGTTGACCCATCTATGGTTTTGTCAGTTAACTTTGACTAACCCTACACAAAACTTTATTTCTTTTGTTCCAGTCAATTTACTTATGTAAATACCTTGATGCTAAAACGTCTGATGTGTGTGGGTAACTCAAACTATAATGGGACAATGGATGTAGAGCACACAACTGTACCAAACAAGGTTCGTGACTGTTTTTCTTTTTTGCTTTCAGGCAAAGTCTTAGTGAACAGTGTTATGGGGATTAGCAGATCTGCGGTGATTGTTGCTGCGTACTTGATGATCTTCCATCATATGACTATTCTGGAGGCCCTTATGACTATCCGGAAGAAGCGCGCCATTTACCCAAATGATGGCTTCTTGAAACAACTTAGAGACCTAAATGACAACCTACTGGAAGAGCGGGAAGAGTTTGAACAGGAGAGTGGAGATGATGACACGGCAAGTCAAGGCTCGGTCCTCGAAGCAAAAGCCCATTCCATAATGGTACAGGAGGAAGACTCTGGGAGCGTTATGGGAGCAAAAGCACATTCCATCACAGTGCAAGAGGAGGAAACCAATAGCGTTATGGGAAGTGTTATGAGTTCAATTGCAAAATCTAGTGTAGTGTCTAAGCAACCTACTCTTATTGATGAAGATGAAGAGGAAAAACTGTATGAAGCCTGGAGAGTAAAACAAGGCCTGCCCCCACGAGAAGTACCCAAGAAAAATAATGAAGGTAAAGAAATGGAGCTTCCAGATCAGATCAGTGAGGATGATGATGATATAGGAAAAATGATTTTTGAGTGGCAGCGTCGAAATGAAAAATACCAATCAGCCGGGTCTGAAGATGAAGATGGGGACTCCCTCATGGGAGGAAGAAGGTATTCTCCAAGTGAACTTAGTGACATAGAGAGTGTTAGTAGTTTGGACATTCAGATGTTGAAACAGCAATTGGAAGCCAGTGGTATCAACAGAATGAGTAGGCGCCGCGCTGACTCTGAGACCACAGAGGACAGTACCTGGGACATCTGGAATAAAAGGATTCAGGAAATTGAAAAAGAAGCTATAAAGCAGTCTAACGCCAAAGACTCAAGCGAAGGAGGCCCTACCCGGATTGCAAGGAAGCCACAGGATATAGATGAGGAGAGCCTTTTTTCCGAGACCAGTTCTTTGTTCAACTTCTGCAAGAAGAACAAAGACAAGCTGACAGCACTGGAAAGGTGGAAGATAAAAAGGATACAGTATGGTCTACATAAGAAAGATTCACAGTCCACTGAAAACCCAAAAGGTGAAGAAAATGCCGACCAAGGTGAGGCAAAGGAAAAGAACTTGACAGACACCAATTTGACAGCCTACCAAGCTTGGAAGATGAAGCACCAAAAGAAAGTAGGCACAGAGAACAAGGATGAGATTGTAGAGCTTGCCAGGGGTGAGGATTCAGCCTCAGCTAAGAGGAATAAGAGACGGGAAGAGGTCCTTGAACGCTCCAAGAAGACTTTGGAGGAGAGCCAGTCCATATGTGGCTGGGAAACTGAAAGTGCAATGAGTGGAAGTATCCCACTCAGTGCATTTTTGCCATCAGTGCACTCAGGAATGTGTGCTGAGGATTCAGCGTCCGTCTTGAGCATGCAAAGTAACAGATCTCGATTATCGCAATCTATGGGGGCCCCTGGTATTCCTCAAGTCCCTATAACACCCCTACCAAATATTACACCTGCGTCTGGTGATGCAATTTCCATGGCCAGCATTCAGAACTGGATAGCCAATGTGGTCAATGAGACTATCGCTCAGAAGCAGAATGAGATTTTAATGATGTCCCGTGCCCCTTCTGTGATGAGTAACGGCATCAGATCAGGTGATCATGGACGAAACCCTGATGATGATAAGATGTCTCTTCTTAGCATGCAAAGCAGCTCATCTTTTGCTGGGTCCACGTCACGCCAACGAGACATCAGAAACACCGATACCCAGTCGATGATGTCTTGCGATAGTTCATTGAGTTCCAGCATTAGGGGAAAGATTACTCAGACTAGCAAGCCCCTCTACAGCCTGTTTGTTGATGACATAGACCTGAAGGAACTGAACAAGAAAGAGAAAGAGCTAAGAACAGAGCTCAGTGGGAAAATGTCAGAGTACAAAAAAGAGAAAATTGCCACAGACAATAAACGTAGCACGTTGTTTAAAAAGAAAAAAGCCAAAGAAGATGACGATGAAAAGGAAGAAGTTGACTCATTCAATACCACAAGTGGAAATTACAGACCTCTTCACTACGAAGACACCAGCAGAGTTGAAGTAAGCTATCCTTCTGCAGGAGGCTTCTCAAAGGGTGTCCGAGAAGCCAACAGAGCTGAGACAAGCTACTCTTCTGCCGGAGGCTTCTCAAGGGATGTCCGGGACACAAGCAGATCTGAAACAAGCTTTTCTTCTGCAGGAGGCTTCACAAGGGATGTCCGAGACACATACCGAGCTGAAAAAACCTATGTTTCTGCAGGAGGATTCTCAAGGGATCTGCAGGCATCAATAGAGAGTAATGTTGAGAAGTGGCTTAGCGACCAGAAAGCTGAAAACAGGACAACACATCAAGAGTGGTCAGAGGGTGGTACCAACCAGTATGCAAGAAGGGCTGTTGCTAGAGATCCAGACTCCAATTCAATTAGTGATAGAATCTTCAGGTCTCAAACAGAACAGAGAAATGGGTCATTAACTTGTCAACAAAGTACCCGTGATAGCTATCAAGACTCAACTATATTCTCCTCAGCATCAAAAGATGAGGACAAAGACTTCAGCCGCTATGGACAATCAAAATTCAGCAAAGCCACAAGCCCAAAGAATGACAACCCAGAGCCCTTCTTCTTCAGGACGAGTCCAGAATCACACAGTCGACCCGATTCCCCAGAGTCAACATCAAGTTGCACTAGAGAACATCACTTTGAGGCATCAGAAGCTTTGCTCAATGGTGATGCATCAGAACATGAATCGAAGAGAAAATTCAACCACAGCTTTGAAAAGGATGCAGACAAAGCAAAAGAGGATAGCAGCACAGAAGAAGAAAGGACGCCATTGGGTCGATGGTCACAGTACAGAAGAAAAAACAACGAGGAAGAAGATATGGATGACGATGACATTATTGCTGCTTGGAGGAATAAGCAAGAGGACACTAAGGCAAAGCTTCAGAGACGGCGAAAGAAGGACTAACGGCGGACAGCAGCACAGACACTGGGACAAATCAAGAAAGGAAAGCATGACTTCCTGATCTAAGTGACAATATTTGTTCCATACACTTGTCCTACTGCCTTCCTAGCAGCCTCAGACATCCAGTCTGTAGTGAACTTTGTCAAAACCAGCTTCCTCTTACCTATATCTCATATCATATCTCTGACTCACTCTTGTTTTAGCCAATTGCCAACCAACCACAAATCATTCATCAATTTGATTACCAATCTAATTCTACCCCCTTGCGTGAGATGCGCTGCTAATTTCAATGCTCAAATAAATACGGATCAACTCATTTGACAATGTGTAGAAAGAATGTGCGGGGCGTGGAATGTCTCACCAGGCTTTGCCCCTGCTGCAGGCATCTATCTGGCTCTGTCTGGCTAATCCGCCTTCTCTTGTCTGGCGTCATTGCACACCAAGTCCTGGCATCGAAGACATTTCTGGTGGTTGTGTAGAATACTTTCATGGGAAGAGATTGCACAAGCTGATCTGAAGACTTTTGGCACATGCAGAGACTGCCCCTTACTTATGAACATATTTGGTACCATACCCTGTATTCGTCGCACAGCGACTATCCTTTGTGCTGTAAAATCGAATTGCAATGTGCTGTATGCTGTCCAAATCATGAGCCCAAGGGCATTATGCATTGAGGTACTGTCTGTGTTGCACCTGGCAATGGATTTATTTAATTGCTGAAAATTAGAATACATTATTTAACATTTTGTGTCACAATCATTTTCTGCTGCAGAATGGCTACTGTGATGAATGAATGGACATAATTAATTTATTCAAGTCTTACAGACGGCTAGGGTGTTGTCCTGTCACTTTAGAGCACTTCAGTATGTGGCTCAAGGAGCTGGCATGCGGTAGGTTCCGTAAATGCCTGCTGTCTGTAAGAAGTAGTAATTACTTGTAGCATACCTGAAAGAGGTTTTTTGGTGCCCTAATCCTTTGAGATGTAGGTAATTAAATGGAATTCAATAAAAGTGACAGTATAAAGTATTTGAAAGGTAAAGTTTGAGACCAGTGCACACAAGATGTTTTCTCAGTTGAGCCTTCTCCGAAGGCTGCCTCAGCCTTTTTGTTCACTCAGACTTCTGATGGCTGCCTCAGACTTTTTGGTAGGTCAGCCTTCTATGAAGGCTGCCTCAGTCTCTTGGTCTACTCTGCCTTCTTCAATGACTGCCTCAGACTTTTTGTTGGGTCAGCCTTCTTTGATGCCTGGATAGGTCTTTTTTGTCTGCAGGGCCTTCTTCGATGGTAGACTCTGTCAATATCAGCACAGCCTCTGTCTTTTTGTCCGCTTTGCCTTCTTTAATTGCAGCCTCAGTGTTTTTGTCAGATCAGTTTTCTTCCATTGTTGTCCCAGTCTTTTTGTCTACTTGGCCTTCTTCAATAGCATCTTCTGTCTTTTTTGTCCACAGAGTTTTCTTCAGTGGCTGCTTCAGTCTTTATGTCAGCTCAACCTTCATCAATGGCTGCTCAGTATTTTTGTCCACTCTGCCTTTGACAGCAGTCTCATTCTTTTTGTCTGCTCAGCCTTCTTCGATGGCTGATTCAGTCTTCCTGTCCTCTCAGCCTTCTCTGATGGCTGATTCAGTATTCCTGTCCTCTCAGCCATCTACGATGGCTACCTCAGTCTTTTTTGTCACCTCCCCGTTCATCAGTGGCTGCCTCAGTCCAGTTGTCCTCTCAGTATTCTTCAATGACTGCCTTAGTTTTAATTTTGCTGCATGTTGCATTGCCCCTGCAGTCAAATTGTAGTCAAGCTGCAGGCTTGGTTTACCCTTTCCTCTGCTACATATGGCACTTAAACATCTAGGCCGCTTTCCATACCCATTGTTAATTTTGTTGGATATTAATTGATGGCATGACTCATCCTATGGTATTCAGTATGTAATTCTATTTACTGCACGATGAGGGTACCAACATTAGATCAGCCAACTATCATTTATCAACTCAAATCACTCAATCTAATACCCCCGCCTGCATAGGCAATGCCCAGTCCATGTCACTTTTCATATAATTAACTGGCTGGCATTTTACAATGAGCAGAAATACTGAGACACCCAGTTATATGAATTGTCTCATGTGGCTTTGGCCCTGACACAGTTACCCACCTGGCGGACCTCCTGGTCAATCCATCTCCTCTTTCTATGCCTCCTCTTTTTGCACATATTGTGGGAGCATTGTTTGCAGACAGCCTGGCCTTTTACTCCTGTGAGGTTTATGAATGGTGCAGGTACAATTGAATCGGATTCTGAGTTCTAAATGGAGGTAGTGTAGAGCTTTTAGAGTGGGTTGTGTGTGCTGACAGTTTTTCAAACTCAAGATCAGCCTGGCGCTTGAATTGTGCATTTGTTACAGTCTCTCTTGGCCTTTTTAGGTAGATGTCTGTCTACAACATTGCAGAAGGTAAGTTGCTCTATTACCGGTGAATTTGTCAATGGCTGTATGTCAGAATAGCAGCGTCGAAAATATTGACCAACAAGAATATCACATATATATATATATATATATATTAGTTGAAAAAGCCAAAGGTTACAGGGACGTTATAGTTAGGAAATAGAATTTTTTTAAAACATAGAAATTCACTTAAAACACCAGTATTACAGAAACGTCATAGTTAGGCTCACATTTTAAACATACAAAACCATAGAAATTCACCTGTTATAGTTAGAGTTATCTCAAGTAGCTATAACATGTGCCATAAGGTAACTATAACTCGCGCCTCCGCCAAGCACAGTTTTTCATCAAAACGTTTTACTGCAAATATTACATTGATATTATCAATTATGTTATCAAAGATGTCATGAGTGCTGTAATTTGTGGGGTAATTAGCGGTGCATGGCGAGGGCGATAGATATAGTTACCTTCGGGCATGAGTTATAGTTACTTGAGATAACTCACGTGAGATAACTCTATGACAGGTGAATTTCTACGGTTTTGTACGTTTAAAATGTGAGCCTAACTATAATGTCCCTGTAACCTTTGGATTATTAAGTGAATTTCTATGGTTTTTTTTAATTCTATTTCCTAACTATAACGTCCCTGTAACCTTTGTTTTTTCAGTGAATTTCTATTTATTTTTTAACACAAAGTAATTTTCATTATTATACGTTAATCCACCCACCTCCGCTCACAGCTGTAGGCTTCCGAGAACTTGGTAATATTTGGCCGTGTGCAGCGGTGGTTGGCCTGCGGCCAGGCCCTGTGGCCAACCCCCTAAAACCACCCTGTTGATGACCGCAAGGCCTGGCCTACCACCAGTCCCTGCAGCCAACCCCCCTAACCACCCAACCCTGAGAGAGAGAATATGAGAGATTGAGAGAGAGAAAGCGATGTAGGCTTTGATGAGTGATATACTTAGAATGAGATATTTCTGGACAAATTGAAAAGAAAAATGTTTTTATCAGTTTAAAAGACTGAGATCACCTTCTAGTATGTAACTTAAATATTTATAGTTGAAAAGAAACTAAAGCAGGAAATGACCACAGATTCACCTAGACTACAACCCTCAATCTTTAGTGTGCATGTCTGAGACCTTAACCATTAGGTCAGAGGTGACTCCTTACTGTGCAGTGTCCAGACTTAGCTATGACGTTCAACCAAAAGATTTTGAGTGGAAAAATACCACAATGTTCCATCACTAGGAATGTTTAACAATGAAGGCACTAGAAAATAAACAGACACACTTCCAAGCGATACTAGGATTTGAACCTTCAGCCTGAGTGACAGCACAAGACCTTGACCATTCGGCCAGAAGTGACTCTGTTCTGCTCTGCATACAAACGTAACTATAATATTCTCACCAAACATCTTGCTAGTCTGACTCTTTGAAGTCATTCTGTGGAGTGACCATTGCAATAACAATCTCTCTCTCGCTTCCATCAGATCTCAGCACGAGATCGGGAGGGTTCACGGAGGTTTCGCGTCCCCATAGATACAAATTTGTTTTTTGTTTAATATTTCTAAAACCTCTGAACAGATTTACACCAAATAACAACAAGCATTTTCAATGCAACAGATCTCGCATTTGTTCGAGTTAGAGCTATTAGCGTTGTAAAGCAAAACAAAACGCAGCGCGATTGCGATATGTAAAATGCAGCGTGATCACGCTGCTTGGAAAATAAACAGATAAAGTAGTCCGGACTCCAGGCTGAAAACATCGAGCCTCGTATGTTTTTGGTACTTTACCGCTGCTGTGTAGGTGGGCTAAACACCGGAAAAGGCATGACGTATGCATGCCTTTCACAAATGAAAGCAAGTGGATTTTAAAAGGCAAGCCCACAAACCAATGTAAGTGACTGACGTAGCATCGGCGTGGTTTCAAGCCCAAAGAGAGATTACAGAAGGGACTGAGCACTTTGTGCTCGCCCTTAAAAAGGGCGCTTTTTGGATCAAGAGCTACCTTTCTGCCAAATTTGGTGTAATTCCGTCCAGTGGTTTGGGCGTTATTCCTGTTCAAAATCCCTAAGGGAATTAACATGTGAAATGCAACTTTTTTGACCCCCGACCCCTTTTTTTTGGTCCCCCGCTTGACCTGAAACTTTCCAGTCAGCAGCTGTTGTGAGCGTCAAATTTTTTGGGAAGGTTTTGTGAAGCTTCGTCAGCCAGTGCCAAAGATACAGGCAGGTAAGAAAAACACCTTTTCTTTAGAAACTAGGTCCTAACTATAACTACCTACTGGCAACTGCTAGTAGTATACATATATATATATATATATATATATATATATATATATATATATATATATATATGATGTAACTATTTTATTTAATGGTTGCCAGTGGTTTCAAAAACAGTATTTCACAGTTATGAAGTCAATACTGTTAATTATCTCCTGTATTTCACACACCATGCATTGTTACTAGCACATGCAGCTTTCCTAAACAAAGACAGAATTAAATCAAAGCCAACAAATTATTTCTGTATTTTACTTGCTACTGTTAAAATCACATAAAATATACATTCCATGGCTCACGTTTCTGAAACAAGTTTGAGACTTACTGATTCACTGAATAGAGTTCCCCCCACTGGCTAGCTGCCGACTAGGAAAAGGCTGAATTAACTTTATTTTTAGTTTCATATGAGACTGAGTGGAACATCAAAAAGAAATGTTTTGTGAAAATCTGTATCCTGTTTGAAACAAGTTGAGTACAGCATGTGCTACTTTGCATAACGCAGTTGACTTTTTCCTTCTATCTCTGCTTAGGTAAATTTAGAATTTCTGTGATTATTTACATGGCTGCTGAGATTATGCACTGTTTAAGCATAGGCTGTGTAAACGGTTAGCAAATTTCTTTCTTTTACCCGGCCCGACTAAGTGGCAGAGATTATGTACTATTTTGCCTTCAGCAGTGCAAACAGCAAAAAAACTTCACTATTCACCCAGCCGCCGGCTAAACAGCAGAGATTATGTGGTATCTACCCAAAAGCCATGCAAATAGCAAAGGCACTTTACTATTTACCTAGCAGCTGACTAGACAGCCGAGATCAAGTACTGTTTGGCAGGTGGCCATGCAAATAGCATAGAAGTTTCACAATTTACACAGCCACTGACTAGATAGCAGAGATTATCTACTTTTTGGGCTGCTGACTAGATAGCAGTGATCAAGTAATATTTGCCCAGCAACTGTGCAAACAAAAAGAGACTTCATTATTTATCTGGCTGCCGGCTAAAATAGTAGAGAACATGGAGCATATCACCAGCGACCATGCAAACAGCTAAGAAACTTCACAATTTACCCAGTTTATGACTATATACTAGGGAGCATATTGATAATCTTTTTGCGCCATTTTTGTGCCATTTTATTTGGCGCAAATTCAGTGCAAATCGGAGTTTGCGTCATTTTCTGGATGCGCCAAAACACCTTGCATCTATTTGCAACAATGATATGCAAGGTAGGCGTTCCCGTCCAAAAAATTACGCCAACTCCCTAGTGCCATATTTAACTCCTGGTGCAAAAACGACACACAACTAAGAAGCAGAGTGAAAAAATGACGTAAACCACAATTAGCGCCAAATTTTGACACCTCGGTCAGACCAGGCGTTAAAATGAGGCCCACACACCACCACTGAAGGAAAACTCACAGAAGCAACATTGGCAACACACAGGACAAGATGGAAGTGGTACTACTCCAGCTTGGGACATGTCGTAGAGGACAGCAACCACAGCAGTTCCCTCCACCACCAGCGCAGCAACCACGAGCTCCACTGCGGCACCCACACAGGCCACGCAGAAGGCAGGAGAGGATATTCCGGAACAGGACAACCCTCCCTGGCCTCAGGGAACATGACCTCATCAGGACTTACCATCTCAACTGGCAGTCCATGCCATGCCTGCTGCACCGCCGTGAGCCAGATATCTCAGCCAGGCTGCAAACACCACATAACATACCACTCTTCACAAAGCTGCTAGTTGTCCTGCACATGCTGGCATCTGACTCATTCCAGACAACGGGTGCACTGGTTGCTGGTCTTACTCGGTCTTCCTGCCGAAGGAATTAGATGCAATCATCTCCCTGACACTCCTCCACATCGGCTTCCCCAATACCCAGCAAATGCAGCAGGAAACCAAACAAGGCTTTTACCAAATTGATGGATTTCCACATGTGCTGGGTGAAATGGACTGCACCCATGTCTGACTTGTCCCACCTGCAGCAATAGAACATATATATAGGAACCGGAAACATGTATTCCATAAAGGTGCAGGCCATAGCAGATGGGCTATTTATGAACATTTTAGCCAAGTATTGTGGTAGGGACCATGATGCCTACATATTCAGCCACTGCATGATCAACAAACGCTTCCAGGAAGGCCAATATGGCAATGGCCTACTTGTGGGTAAGTCAACAAACCTAGCAATATACACACACAACCCTGTAGGACACACAAGACATACACCACACCAGAAACACATGGCTAGGGTAACACAGATGTGCAGGTAATAACACAAATGCACCATGCTGTAGTACAGCACAATCAGTGCACATCACAAACACATACACCCACGTGTACTTCACACACCCACAACTTGACAGGCACACCACGTGAAGAACAGGTGGAGATATGTTCCCTTTGCTAACAGAAGATGTCCACAAACCACTACAAGTGCCCACAGGTTGGCTACTAAATACACTTCACACACACATTACACCAAACAAAGAATAGCTCAGCAATGTTAATGGCATACATCATGGTCATGTAAAGAAAGTCACACATAGGCACAGCTGCACTTAAATCATACTGTGCAAGTCTCTGGCAGAAAATACATCAAATGCCAGACAACGGTGCCAATACCAACTACATCTCATCTACACATAGCTGTCTTACCTGTAGTGTGCACATACATCTGCCTGATGCATTGGGTCACACACATAGGAATACCAAATTACCGGCCATTACATACCATGTGACAGATTCATGGGAAATTATATAACACCTACTGTAGTACCAACTCACATGCACCACTTACTGCCCCATAACACCATCATGTCTGTATCGTAGACAATAAATGGTCCACCATGGGGCAGAGTAACTGTAAAACAGTGAAGATCATGGATGCCATAGTGGGACCCTGTAGGAGTATAGAGGACATTACTGACCTTGCATGCACTGTGCTAAGGGACACATTTGTAAAGTAGCTGTGCCCCATCCCATAGCCTGTACTGTGCATGTGTTGACAGAATAAATGCTGATCCATGTATTGAAAGCTAGGAGAAGCACAGGTAGCAATGTTGATCATCCTGAAACAATGGGATACACACCCTTATACACCTGATGGCTGACACAACCACCATCTGCCACTCAAGATCACTAAGGGCCATATGTAAGAGCCCCTAGTGCCATTGTCATGCTCTGCACCATATGTACAAGGTGGCATCAGCCCACTCTTTTGTGACTTGATGCCACCTTGTAAATAGGGCCCCTTCCCATGCAGCACTTTGCGTGGAAGGGGCACGCAATGTGGGTTGCTGTAGGTGTGCCATGGCAAGACACATAGCATGATGACACTGCCAAGACATAGGTGTTTCCTAAAACCTGAGGCAGTGCCAACATCAAACACCACCCCAGGGGTGGCATTTGCAGGTTTCAGTAAGGAAATATACTTTAATTTGTCCTCATACGAATGTGCCACTTATGCGTGCTGCATACTGCTGCACACATAGAAAGAGCATATTGCCCATGAAGATAGTTTATTTTGAGGAAGGTGTCCCTTCCTGCACAGATAAAGGCCCTCATTATGACATTGGCAGTAAATTCCGAATACCGCCGTGGTGACTGCCGCCAACATACCGCTGCGGAGGCGAACATCTGTCTGCCAGATTATGACACATACACGTAATAACGATAGAAAACTGACACAACCACAAATCTGCCAGACCCACTGAACGTGATAAACGGTCGGAACTACCACCCAAACCGTTACGCCACCAATACTACGCCCTCCAAATAATGACCCAAGAATCACCACAGCGGACATTCAACGGCAGTAAACCATTGCTGTGCACACCGCCCAGGCAGACAAGGCCACCCAAATACAAAACAAGACAACATTGGCCAGAACAAAAAACCCACACCTGACACTAATAGACAACCCCACACACCCAACAACAGCACTATAAAACACACAGCCACATCACCCACAATCCTTTGCTAACACGACAAGACAGATACACTGAGCGACGCTAACACGAAAGAGAACTGTACACACATATCACAACTACCTATTCATCCCACACCCACCACACATCCCACCACATCACACTTCACCCACTGCACAACCTACACACACCACACAACACCCATGTCACCAAAAAGGCACCCCCGTTTCACCGATGAGGAGTTGCGGGTCATGGTTAAGGAAATAGTCAGGGTAGAGCCACAGCTGTTTGGAGCACAGGTCCAGCAGATATCCATTGCCAGGAAGATGGAGCTATGGCAAAGGATTGTGGACTGGGTGAACGCCGTGGGACTACATCGACATACAAGGGACGACATAAGGAAGAGGTGGAACGACCTACTGGGGATTCCATTGCAGCAAGGCACCAGCTCGCCATCCAGAGGACTGGTGGTGGATCCTCACCTCCTCCCCCACAGCTGACAGCATGGGAGGAGCAAGTCTTGGCAATCCTGCATCCTGAGAGACTCACTGGAGTTGCCAGAACACTGGACACTGGTGAGTCAAAATCTAATACCTATCACCCCCCCCCCATACCTGCATGCCACCACCACCCCTCACCCTCACACCCATCACCACACGCTATCCCACACAGTGCACCAACACAATTAACAAACCTAAATGCCAAGCCCTGCATGCCATACATACTGCATGTACATCCCTTCCAGCCCTGCATGTACACCCACCACCAATACATGCACAGCATGGAGAACTAACATTCCCACAATCCATCACCATACAGAAACAAAGGTGGCAGGGCAACAGCAATAGTATAGGGGAAGCTAGTGATGAAGAATATGCCACAGACATGTAGCATAATACACCACTTACATCCCCACAGGTGCCCCAGCCAAATTTAGCGGCGAGGAGGTGCCACGGGTACCCAGTCCCCCAACAGAAGATGCCCCCAGTAATGACAGCAACCCTGGTGCTCTGGCCCATCAGGGACCACTGGTCAGTCGGCTACCCCAGCCCACACCCAGTCCACTACAGCGCCTACCCCCTCAGATTCCAAAACCACAGCAGCCACCCAACGTCCCCAGACCTCTGTCCCCATAACACGTCAATCAGTAGTGTGCCCACCTGTACAGGGACCCCAGTCCACACCTCACAGGCAAGACAATGAGGGTTGTGGAGTCAGTGGCAGTGGGCACACTGTGCATGGGACACAGGCACAGGGGGCCAGAGATGGTCGGAGGACAGCTGTGCGCCAGGGGGAGGACAGGCCAAAGGAATCGACTGCCCAGGAGGCACTCACTAATGTCCTGGAGGCTTACCAAGAATCCCAGGACAAGATGGGTCAGCTAATAAACATCATGCAGGACAACCAGAGGCTGCAGGAGGAACACACCAGGAGATCAAGCAAGAATTGCAGGCCCTGAACACCACCATGGTCTCCATTGCAGGAGTGCTGGGTGATATGGCCAAAATCATGAGGGACTATACAGCACACCAGCGGGCCCCTTCCACTAGCCAGTGTACTGACCAGCCCTCCACATCTGCTGCAGCTAGTGGACAGCAGGCCCTGCCACAGGACCCAAAGGCCACCAGCACCCCTTGCCCTGCAGAAGTTGAACCACCCCGCAAACGGTCCCTGCGACCCAGACAGACACCAAAGACAGTTACCAAGACCACCACCAGGAAATGAGACCCTCCTGAATGTCCCCCTTTTGTTCCACTGTGTCAGCTTGTCCACTTTAAACTGCCATTGCTCCCCTTCCTATGGCGCCTTGGATACTGGACCTGTGCCACAAACAGACTGGGCCACTACACTGGACTATTCCCAACCATCACCCCACTCTTCTGCACTTTGCATTGTATACCAATTTTGAATAAACACCCTTGGACACAACTTGAGTAACAGTGCTTTATCTAAAGGTTATGTACAATGTATAGAACTGTTATGAACTGCATGATCCTGTGTAAATGTCCAGTAATATGTTGATCCATCCTACAAATATGGCTCAGCAGTCTGTCCACATCATAGAATTACACTGTTGTGACCACAGCAACATCTGCAATAAGGGAAGGCATAGGTGGCAGTCAGGTGGGATGCAAAGGCAATGACTAGCACTATGCTACAGACACACAGCACAACACTAAAATGGAGAAATGTTTAGTTCAACAGTCTTACCTGAGTGTCATTGGAAGTAGGGCTGGATCATATGTAACCTGTTGTCCACATCCTCCTCCTCTTCCTCCTCCTCACTGTCCTCAGTGTCCACTGTTGCCGCAGCTGCATTGTCACCCTCCTCCTCCAGCAGATAGGACACATGCCGTCTAAGGGCAAAATTCTGCAACATGCAGCACACAACAACAATCCTGCAGACCTTCTCAGCGGAGTAGCATAGGGATCCACCTGTCAGATGGAGGCACCTGAACCTAGCCTTCAGGAGCCCGAAGGTCCTTTCAACAATCTCCTGGTACGCCCATGAGCATCATTGTACCTATTCCCAGCCCCTGTTCTTGGATTCCTAACAGGGGTCAGGAGCCAGGACAGGTTTGGGTAGCTGGAATCACCTGCAAGAAGTAAGGGACACACATTAGTCCTGCACAATGGCATGGGGTATGACTCCTGAAGGCATACACTGATATACATTGGGTGGGAACTCAGGATCACCTATAAGCCACACTCTGTGCCTCTGTAGTTGTGCCATCACCTGTGGGACACTGCTATTCCTCAGGACAAAGGAATCATGCACCGACCCTGGATACTTGGCAGTGACGTGGGGGATGTACTGGTCAGCAAGGCACACCATCTGGACATTGAGTGAGTGGAAACTCTTCCTATTCCTGTACACCTGTTCATTGGCACTGGGGGGACTAAGGCAATGTGGGTCCAGTCTATGGCCCCAATTACATGTGGTATATGTCCCATCGCATAGAATCCAACCTTCATAGTGGGTAAATCATCTACCTGGGGGAATGCAATGTAGCTGCACATGTGTTTGAGCATGGCAGACAAAACTCTTGCAAGCACAATGGAGAATATTAGCTGTGACATTCCTGCAGCCACGCCCACTGTCACCTGGAAATAGCCAGTTGCCAGGAAATGGAGCACTGAGAGTACCTGCACAAGAGGGGGTATTACTGTGGTGCAACAGATAGCAGGTAGCAGATCAGGCTCCAATTGTGCACACAGCTCTGTGATTGTGGCCCTGTCCAGATGATAGGTGAGTATGATGTGCCTGTCCTCCAATGTAGCCATGTCCACAAGGGGTCTGTCCACAGGTGCTTGCCTCCTCCACCTATTCCTTCACAGTGGTTGGTACCTAAGGGACCCAAAAGTAAGAAGGGAGTTACAACAGAAACCATGAACACACTACAGCAATGTACACAGTGCATGCTTGTGTGTTGGACACTGGAATTGTATAGGTGAGTACATTAAACTACAATGACACACTTTTAAATCTGCATATGTGTACAAGCATTAGAAAATGGCAACCGCCTGTGCTGTATGCAGGGACAGGTGGAAGTGACCTCACTCTTCCGGCTCACGTCATGAAGGGAGGCGGTCTGCACCGCCATGCAATTCTTCATTGGCTAACATGACCCTCTATGGAGTATGGGAACCAATGATGATCAACGCCGGCATTGACGGTGTTTACCGCCACGTACGTGACCGCCATTTTATTTCTACCACTTCACTTGATTCCTGACTTTCCACAGGACGAAATCTCCACTGCGTATGCTGCTGTGACCTGTGTCTGGAACCTGCCATGTCACGTGTGACAGGGGAAAGGGCCAGAGCCTTCACGTCAGAAGAGTTGAAGAGGCTCGTGGATGGGGTCCTACCCCTGTACGGGCAGTTGTATGGGCCTCCAGACCAACAGGTGAGTACATCATGGGTACGTTGTATGCGACATGGCTGCATGTAAATGTGTGAGTGTGCCAGCAGTGTGTCATTGGGGTGGGGGGGGCGTATGGCTGGTGACAGTGTTAATGCATGTGTATGGGTAATGTGTGTGCCTGATGAGGGTCTAATGCAGTTTGTAGGCCATATGTGTGACAGGCTGGATTGTCTGGTTCTACTGTTTGTGTTTCCTCTGCAGGTCAGTGCCCATCAGAAGGGGTTGTGGCGTGCCATCACCAAAAAAGTGCGGACCCTGGGGGTCTATAGCAAGCGGAGCACCCACTGCAGGAAACGATGGGAGGACCTGAGAGGCTGGGCATGGAAGACCCTGGAGGCCCAGCTGGGGACAGCCTCCCAACGAGGGAGGGGTGACCGTCGGAACCTGACCCCCCCTGATGGCCTGCATAGTGGCAGTGGCCAGTCCTGAGTTGGATGGGTGCTTGAGGGCATCACAGCAGCCACAAGGGGGTGAGTACAGTGTGTTTGACAACCATCTTGGTTGCCTGGCATGGGGTTTGGGTGCAGGGTACTAGTCAGTGGATGCCCCAATATGCCAGTTTGGACATTGCTGCGTGGTCCAGCTTAGGTTACTACGGTATGATGCCTGTTTTTGATAGCTAGGTAGCTGGCTTTCCATGGCAGACAGGGCTTAGTTGGTCCCGGTTGGTGTGCAGCTGGCAGTGTTTGGCTCCTACCTGCTGTGGTATTTAGCCAAAGGAATGCCAGTATGGTCCATACTGCCCATTCTCAGTCTCAGTGTGTGACCGTGATGTGTATGCCATCTGTGCTGTTGGTGCTGTAATTGACCCTGTATTCCCTTTCTTTCTCCCCCCTCTCTCGCTCCTTTTGTCATCCTGTCCATGTGTGCATTAGCATCACCTGGCGAAGGAGCTGGGGCACCGGCGAGTGAGGGAGCTGCAGCCTCTTCTCTTAGCATGCTGTCGTGTCCACCCTCCTGAGGTCTTCCACACCCTCGTCTTTGATCCTCCCAGGCCTCCATTATTTCCTTCCATAGCGGGGCTATGTGCTTAGTCCTAATCCCCCGTCCCTCCTCCCTCTGAAGTGCCTGAAACTCGGCCTGGGCCCATAACGAGACATCTGCTCTCCAGTCCTCAAATTTCAGCCCCATCTGGGACTTCCAGGTCAACTCTATCCGGTGCCTGTACAAGACCATTGCAAGATCTATAAACCTGCTACCCACTCTCTTGGATGCTGACCTTCTGTGCAATCTCAGAAGGCACAGGTGGGGGCTCATGTGTAGTCTGGTGCCGAGGGTCTCCCCCAGGACCTCCAATACTTTAATCCATCCCCCTTGACTGCTGGTGCAGTCCCAGACCATGTGATGAAAGTCCGGGTCCTTCGCCTGACATCTGGGGCAGTCCCTGGGCTCTCCCCCACATATAACTCTGAGCCTGTGTGGTTTGAGGTATGTTCTGTGGTTACATTTGTATTGTATATATTGAAACCGTGTGTTTCTAGATACTTTCTGAGAGTATGCTAACACCCTCTGCCACTCCGTATGTGTTAGTTCCCTACCCACTATCTCCTCCCATTTCGCCCTCAGGGTCTGTAAGGATTTTAGAGTAGCATCAATATAAGTCCTGTAGAGTTTGGTGACCAGATGGCTGTCCGCTCCCCCAGTCATTAGTAAGTGTAATATGGCATGGGTCTCCAGTTCCGAGTTCAATGTTGGCCACAAGCGTCGCACTGCTAGAACCAGCGTTTGATATGTCAAGAATTTGCTCGCTGGGATCCCCTCCTCTTCCGCCAGTCTCACAAAGAGTCTCAGCACCACATCCTTGAAGAGATCTCCTATCATGAGCACCCCCGCCCGGGTCCAAGCCCTGACCTTGCCCCCACTTAGAGTGTCGCCCGACGCATTCAACGGTATCCCTGTCAGTGGTACCCCGGGGGAATAGGCCACCTTCGCCACTGTCTGCCTCAGGCACCTCTTCCAGCAGAAAAGTGCTGCCACCAGCAGGACCTACCTCCCGGACTTAAGGTTTCCAGCGCCTAGCAAGTCTGCCAGTAGAGCCTCTGCCGCTATCTTACCACTGGCCACTCTCAGTCCCGTCCGATGTCCCCCCGAGACCCACCTAGCCACCCATTGAAGCTTTGAAGCTGCCATGCCTGGTAGTACAGCTCAAAATCCGGAACCGCCAGCCCCCCCCTCCAGTGCAGGTCGGCGAAGAATAGAAAGCTACGTCCATTGGCATCCCCTGTCCCATAGAAGTCCCCTAAGGAGCACATCCAGTTCCCTGAACCAGCTCCCGGGAACTGTCACTGGTAAGTTAATAAAATAATATAGGAGGCGTGGTGTAAAGAAATGGCTTCCTGTTGCAGTTACCCCCCACTTTTTGCTTGATACTGATGCTAACTTGACTGAGAAGTGTGCTGTGACCCTGCTAACCAGGCCCCAGCACCAGTGTTCTTTCACCTAAAATGTACAATTGTCTCCACAATTGGCACAACCCTGGCACCCAGGTAAGTCCCTTGTAACTGGTACCCCTGGTACCAAGGGCCCTGATGCCAGGGAAGGTCTCTAAGGGCTGCAGCATGACTTATGCCACCCTACGGACCCCTCACTCAGCACAGACACACTGCTTGCCAGCTTGTGTGTGCTGGTTGCGAGAAAATTACTAAGTCGACATGGCACTCCCCTCAGGGTGCCATGCCAACCTCACACTGCCTGTGGCATAGGTAAGTCACCCCTCTAGCAGGCCTTTCAGTCCTAAGGCAGGGTGCACTATACCACAGGTGAGGGCATATGTGCATGAGCACTATGCCCCTACAGTGTCTAAGCAAAACCTTAGACATTGTAAGTGCAGGGTAGCCATAAGAGTATATGGTCTGGGAGTCTGTCAAAAACGAACTCCACAGCTTCATATTGGCTACACTGAATACTGGGAAGTTTAGTATCAAACTTCTCAGAATAATAAACCCACACTGATGCCAGTGTTGGATTTATTAAAAAATGCACACAGAGTGCATCTTAGAGATGCCCCCTGTATTTTACCCAATTGTTCAGTGCAGGACTGACTGGTCTGTGCCAGCCTGCTGCTGAGAGACGAGTTTCTGACCTCATGCGGTGAGAGCCTTTGTGCTCTCTGAGGACAGAAACAAAGCCTGCTGTGGGTGGAGGTGCTTCACACCTCCCCCCTGCAGGAACTGTAACACCTAGCAGTGAGCCTCAAAGGCTCTGGCTTCGTGTTACAATGCCCCAGGGAACTCCAGCTAGTGGAGATGCCCGCCCCCTGGACCCAGCCCCCCCTTTTGGCGGCAAGTCCAGGAGAGATAATGAGAAAAACAAGGAGGAGTCACTGGCCAGTCAGGACAGCCCCTAAGGTGTCCTGAGCTGAGGTGACTCTGACTTTTAGAAATCCTCCATCTTGTAGAAGGAGGATTCCCCCAATAGGGATAGGAAAGTGACCCCCTCCCCTTGGGAGGAGGCACAAAGAGGGTGTACCCACCCTCAGGGCTAGTAGCCATTGGCTACTAATCCCCAGACCTAAACACGCCCTTAAATTTAGTATTTAAGGGCTTCCCTGAACCTAAGAATTTAGATTCCTGCAACTTACCGAAGAAGAAGACTAATGAGCTGAAAACCCCTGCAGAAGAAGAAAGAAGACACCAACTGCTTTGGCCCCAGTCCCACCGGCCTGTCTCCTGCCTTCTAAAGAAACCTGCTCCAGCGACGCTTACTCCAGGACCAGCGACCTCTGAATCCTCAGAGGACTGCCCTGCTTCAAGAGGAACAAGAAACTCCTGAGGACAGCGGCCCTGTTCCAAAAAGGAGCAGATTTAAAGACCCCTGCAATCCCCGCAAGAAGCGTGAGACTTGCAACACTGCACCCGGCGACCCCGACTCGACTGGTGGAGAACCAACACCTCAGGGAGGACCCTCCGGCGACTCCGAGACTGTGAGTAACCAAGGTTGTCCCCCCTGAGCCCCCACAGCGACGCCTGCAGAGGGAATCCCCAGGCTCCCCCTGACTGCGACTGTCTGACTCTAAAATCCCGACGGCTGGAAAAGACCCTGCACCCGCAGCCCCCAGCACCTGAAGGATCGGAACTTCAGTGCAGGAGTGACCCCCAGGAGGCCCTCTCCCTTGCCCAGGTGGTGGCTACCCCGAGGACCCCCCCCCCCTTGCCTGCCTGCATCGCTGAAGAGACCCCTTGGTCTCCCATTGATTTACATTGGAAACCCGACGCGTGTTTGCACACTGCACCCGGCCGCCCCAGTGCCGCTGAGGGTGTACTTTTTGTGTGAGCTTGTGTCCCCCCCGGTGCCCTACAAAACCCCCCTGGTCTGCCCTCCGAAGACGCGGGTACTTACCTGCTGGCAGACTGGAACCGGGGCACCCCCTTCTCTCCATTGAAGCCTATGCGTTTTGGGCACCACTTTGAACTCTGCACCTGACCGGCCCTGAGCTGCTGGTGTGGTAACTTTGGGGTTGCTCTGAACCCCCAACGGTGGGCTACCTTGGACCCCAATTTGAACCCCGTAGATGGTTTACTTACCTGCAAGAACTAACATTACTTTACCTCCCCCAGGAATTGTGAAAATTGCACTGTGTCCACTTTTAAAACAGCTAAATGTGTTTTATGTACAAAGTATATATGCTATTGTGATTATTCAAATTCCTACAGTACTTACCTGCAATACCTTTCAAACGAGAT
Source organism: Pleurodeles waltl (assembly GCF_031143425.1). Taxonomy (NCBI): domain Eukaryota; kingdom Metazoa; phylum Chordata; class Amphibia; order Caudata; family Salamandridae; genus Pleurodeles; species Pleurodeles waltl. The sequence goes on from NC_090447.1 coordinate 1,500,441,620, forward strand.
ATTACATGTAGAATTTGAACCTGTGGTTCTTAAAATAAACTAAGAAAATATATTTTTCTATAACAAAAACCTATTGGCCTGGAATTGTCTCTGAGTGTGTGTTCCTCATTTATTGCCTGTGTGTATGTACAACAAATGCTTAACACTACTCCTTTGATAAGCCTACTGCTCGACCACACTACCACAAAATAGAGCATTAGTATTATCTCTTTTTGCCACTATCTTACCTCTAAGGGGAACCCTTGGACTCTGTGCATACTATTCCTTACTTTGAAATAGTGCATACAGAGCCAACTTCCTACACGTGGTAACATTATCATTTTAGTCAAGGCCACCCGGGCCATCATTGGGACTCTCAGAGAGCACCAGAACTGCACAGCAGATCGTAAAGAGCGGGGGCTGCCCCCAGATTCCCATACCGCAGATCACTCATATTGTGAAAAACCTGGATGCCCAAATACTTAAAAGAGCATAGTGACCAGGGGAGATCAGCAGGGCATGCGGACGGGCATCCGGCTCCCTCAGACAGTGGAAACACGTGTGTCTTCCTCCTATTGACCCTTAGGCCCGAGGTCACACCGAAGCCCTCCATCTGCGTCAATGCCCATGGGATCCCAGACTGGCCGTCTCGCAGATATATCAACAGGTCATCTGCGTAGAGTGAGATAATATGTTCCTGCCGACCCAGCGTCACCCCCCTACCACGTCCCTCCGTTCAAAACTGCGCCGCTAAGGGCTCAATGGCGATCGCAAACAGCAAGGGTGAAAGGGGACAGCCCTGTCTCGTGCCACAACCTATGGGATAAGACCCTGACACCACTCCCCCGACTCGCACCCTAGCCACTGGTCGGTGGTACAATAACTCCACCCAGCGTATCCAGTTCTCCCACATCCTCATTCTCTTCATCACTGCTCGGAGATAGTCCCACCTCACTGAGTCAAATGCTTTTTCTAAGTCTACTGACAGGAGCATGCCCTCAGGTCTTCGCTCTGCTAGGGGCCGTTGCAGGATCGTGAACAACCGTCTGAGGTTCAGAGATGTGCTACGTGCGGGCACAAAACCATTCTGATCCTCATGTACAAGAGTGGGAATGTACTGTAACAACCTGTTGGCCAGCGCCTTGCTGAGGATCTTAAAATCGCAGTTCAGCATAGACAAGGGGCGAAAGTCAGTCACTGATCTTTCATTAGATTTTGTCTTGGGTAGCGGAACCACCAGTGCCTCCCTCAGGGTCCCCAGGAGAATACCACTCTCAAAGGCCTCCGCGTATAGGTCAACCAGTGCTGGGGACAGTATATCTATATATGTCTTATAGAACTCTATGGGTAACCCATTCGTGCCTGGAGTTTTACCCACAGCCAGCTGTGTAATGGCTGTCTTCACCTCCTCCAGAGAGATCAGCTCTCCCAGACTACCACTGTCCTCTGACCCGAGGCCAACCAAGGAAAGGGACTCCAGTTGCTCCCCCACCATTTGCGGTAATTTGTCCTCTGGGTGTCTATACAGAGTCGTATAGTAGGATTTGAAAACATCATTAATTTCAGGCGGTGAGTAATCCTGGTCCCCAGCCACCCCTCGCACACTGGTTATTCGGTTGTTCCCTCCGGCGGGTCGTACCAACCACGCAAGTAGCCTGCCCGCTCTACGCTCCTCAGCCTGCACAGACAACATATGCTTCCAATAATCATGGCATCTCTATCTATCAAGTGTCTGATGAAATGTCTCTCTGGCCTTGGGCAGACTGCGGTTGGTTTCCGGGTCCTCTCTCTGCTCAACCTCCCTATCATGCAGGTCCTTTTCTAGCTGAGTCAGTTCGCTAACTAGAGCACGTCTGACCCCTACCGACTGTCCCAGGCAATGGCCCCTAGTCACTACCTTGAGAGTCTCCCATCCCGTACTGCAGGACCCCATGGAGCCTTTATTGATCCTGATATGTTCCCTGAGGTGTGTCCGTGGCTCCTCTCTCTGTGCTGGGTCCTCCAGTGCCCGCGGCTCGAGTCTTCACATCGGTATTGGGGCCCTCATCTCTGCTCTTTGCCAGGTGACCAGTAATGGGCTATGGTCCAATATCGTACGGCCCAAATGCTCAGAAGAAACTATTTAGTGCGTAATGGAGCCCGAGCAGCACACCACCCAATCTACTCTACTGTGTAGGTGATGTAATCCCGAATCAAATGAGTAGTCTCTAGTCTGTGGGTGCTGTAATCTCCATGCATCTTCCACTCCCCAAAGCCTCATCCATTCTCTAAGGATTTCCACCATTTTGTGCGCCGCCGCTCCAGGCATGGGAGGGAAGGAACGGTTGAGCCCCAGATCCGATGTGCAATTACAATCCCCCCAATTAAGAAGCGGTCTCCAGAGCACCTAGCCTTTTGACTTGATAATGTGCGCCAAAAGGAGGTAAATATATACAGCTCAGCACCACTAGTCTGCCTTGCAGTCTACCCTCTACTATTACGTATCTACCTTCTGTGTCCAAGTCTATTGAGAGGGCTTCGAACGGAACTCCAGCCCTGATCCAAATCAGTGCCCCTCTGGCATACGCCGAGTGTGCAGTGGCAAAAAGCTGTCCCCTCCACCTACGCCTCAGTTTATCCACCTCCTGTGTGGTAAGGTGTGTTTCCTGGAGCACTGCTATGTGCACACCCATTCTCTTGAGGTAAGACAGGATTTTATGACGCTTAACCGGTGACCCATCCCCTGAATATTCCAAGTTATCAGCTTGTAGGTCATAGATATATGGTAACTAAGTCTAAAGGAATCATCACCCCCCTGTGAAGCCCGCTGGTCCCCACCACTCTGCCATGTCTCAATCTTGCCACATACCATAATACTAAAATAGCTAATCCCCTGTGCATGTAATCAAACAAGAACATCAAACCCCAACTCCCTCTTCCCAGGGCAATACCGCAACAGGCGGTCATCCAGTTTACACTCAGTGAGCCAAACAGTAACATTGAGTCATATAGAGTTCTCGCCATTTGATGGTGTTGGACGAGAATCTGAGTGGGGGCGGGGGAGACCTTCATCGCACGTAGGCCTTCAACCTAATCGCGCCCCCGGAGGACAACCCATCAGCTTACCCAGTTCACTCTCTATAGGTCATCTGCTGATCTCAGGGTCACTACTGGGCCCCCATCCGAATGGTGTGAGTCTGAGTCTGTGGAACAAGTTCGATGATCTGAGTCCCCACCATTGGTCTCGGCCACCATCTTCTCCTGTTGTAGTGATGCCACCACCTCCAGTGCTGATCGCCTAGCCTGGTTCTTCTGTGCCGGAGTTAGTCTGGGTCCTGTGCGTGACCTGTTCCGGCGTCTCCTCTCTCCCTTGCGCTTTTGGCTGCACAATGTCGTAGGTGAGGACCCAGGGTTTCCTTCCATCCTATGTGCCTCTAACCATTCCCAGGCCTCCTCTGGTGACTGAAAGAATGTGCTGTGTCCATCTTGCATTACTCTCATCCTAGCTGGGAATAGGAGCGAGTATTGGATACCAGCATCTCTCAAGGCCCTCTTCACCACCATGTAGGATGCCCTTTTGGTCTGCACCTCTATCGAAAAGTCCAGGTATAGGTTCACTGATCCGTTTTCAATCCTGAAAGGGCCTGCTTCCCTTGTGCGCTGTAACAGGATGTCCCTCTCTCTGTAGTGCAGCAATTTAGCTATAACGGTCCGCGGGGGACGACTAGGCACCGCTGGTCTCACGGGGACACGGTGGGCCCTCTCTAGAGCAAAACATGGAGTTAGCAGGTCCGGGGCCACCACCTGTCACATCCACGTTTCTTGAAATTTCACTGCGTCGTTCCCTACAGCTCCTTCCGGCAGCCCAATGATGCGCACATTATTTCCCCGGTTGTGGCCTTCAGCATCCTCGGCACGGCGTTCCAGCCTCTGGACACGGTCCGTCAGTTGCTCAAGTGTGGTCTGTATCACCTGCTGCGCTGGTGCCACTCCTGTAAGCGTTGTCTCCGCTTCTCGGACCCTGTCCGCTAGTTTCTGGTGGTCTGCATGCAGCAGGCCCAATTCCAGCGACACCTGGACAATTTCTTGCTGAAGAGTTGTTTTGGACTCCTCTATTGCCCCCAGAATCTTGTCTAGTGTCACCTGCAGCGAGTGTGGTATCGGTTCGGCCATTTCCAAAGTACTTTGGCCGCCAACGCGTTCTTTCCCTTGCAGCCTACTCTTCGTACGACTTTGGGTCGACATCCAGCCCCGAGCGGTGGGACGCTCCCTCCCCCGGGGCCAGCAACGGCCGCGGCGCTCATGTCTCCACCGTCCGCTCAGACTTCTCTGTACGAATGCGGTTCAGGGAGGTGGTGGGCACTTCCCTAGGTGTAGCTCGCTTCTAGCCTCTGACCACCTCCGGGCACCCCTTCTCCTCTTCCGCAGGGGCTCCCTGCTCTCAGGGTCACCGTGCACACCCCCAGTTATTCTGCCAGGTACGTCCCGCCATTAAAGTCAGTCGATTGCGCATCAGCTTCAGTCAGCTCGGTTTCTCGGTGAATAAGACTAGATCATTCATCCAGTTCTGCTCTCTGTTCCTCAAGTCCGTCCGCTGACGTGCTCAGTCGTGCCGCACGTGCTCTGTGCCCCACTGTCTCTGCCCTGGTACGTTCCACTCAGGGCGTCGCGCTCCCGGGTCAACCACCTTCTCCCGGTGATTCGGCCCCCTCTTTGCCTTCCAGGGGGCCCTCAGCACTCACCTGTGCCCCGGCACGCCCAACGCCCTGCCATTGAGGGGGGGGGGGGGGAAAGGGGCCCGTTCGTCTGGTCGCTTCTTAGGGCTAGGTAAGTTCCTCACCACCTGTGGCGCCGCCTCTCGTGTCCCCCCGCGGACTTCCCTTATCCTTTTCCAGGCCACCTCAGCCCCAGGTCCATCTCCAGGTGTCATTTTGCTGGAGCCGGCCAGTCCTTATCAGCAGCCACGCACCGGCCTCCCTCAGGTGCCGTTCGACCCTGTCTCAACCACCGCAGTGCGCACCACAAACCAACGGTGTTGCGCTCCTAGGCAGGCCGCCTTCTCCTCGCCGTTTGCCCCCCCTGTGTCTTTCCGGGGGGCTCTCAGCACTCACCTGTGCCCCAGCGCCTCACTGTCAGGGCGGGAAGGGCCTGTTTGGTTGTTTGCCCCTGGGGACTGGGCACGTTCTTCACTCTCTGTAGTGCCGCCTCGTTTGCCCTCTCTGGCCTTGACTTGTCTTCCTTCAGGCCACCGCAGCCTCAGACCCACCTTAGGGCCCCTCTGGAGCCAGTCGGCCCCTATTGACAACCGCGTCCCGGCCCTTCTGGAGCGCTGCTCCACTCCTTCGCAGCCTGCGCAGCCTGCGCTGCAAACCAGCCGTCACCCGCAAGTCCCGGCCAGCCGCTTGCGGCACACGCCCAGCAATCTGCCCGTGGTCCGCCTTTCGGAGTGTTAAGCAGCCACACCTGCACTCCCGGGCTTCTCCGGCGCCCCCCACAACTTCTCCACCGTCGCGGGCTCCCTCCTGAGCACTGTAATTAGCAGAGAATTAGAAGGCCTCAGCGGAGCGGCTCGTCTATATGTTCGCCATCGCTGCTGGCCAAGCCACACCCCCTGCCAATTTCCAACATGATGCCCCTGAACAGTGGAGTTCCAATGTTGTCAGGAGTCAAGTGGGGGCTTATACTTTGCCCTGTGGGTATTAGAGTCTTTGAACTAGCCTCTGGGCCTGCATGTACATATGCAGTTGTATGTATTTTGATTTTGAATTGTCATCCAACAGGATTAAAGTGGTTGGAACAGGGGTATGTGTCCTGGCCTTCTTTGCTTCTGGGTCCTATTACAATCGATTTACTCTGCAGCTGGTTCTGGGTGTGTGTATGGTGTATGCTGTGCGTGTGTGTGTCACTCTCCCCACCTTCTCTCCCTCTCTTTTGTGCTAGGTGGCTGTACTCACCGTCGTCGACTTCGGTGGCGTTGGTGCTCCAGGACAGCCATAGTGTGGTACAGCATCGGGAAGACTTGTAGTTTGAGTTCCATGGCAGCTACAGACTCCTCTGGAGGTGAGTGTCTCCTTTTATATGATGTGTTTCTGCCAGGCTTTTGCTGTCATTGCTACCGCCCGGAAATCCAGCAGTGTGCTATGTCATAATATGGTGGGCGGATCCTTGTCTTCCGCCTGCCTGTAGGTGGCTACTGCCGTGCTCAATGGTCGTACTGGGCTGGTGGTTGGTTAGAGAGCCACAGCAACACCCATTGCATTGAGACGAAGTCCCAGATTTACAGATTTGCTTACACTAGAGGCAATGCCACATTCTGCCCACACTCCAAGGGGGGAGCCTTAGCAATGCACAATAAGGATAAATACTCTTATGTATCCTCTGTTTCGGATCTTTCAATGGGTGATGCATTAGGCAGCACACACTTAAATTGTAGAAACTCTCTGTAGGTAACTTTGTTGTGTTGGAAAGTGTGCCTTCCTGCACAAAAGCAATCTCCCCCTCAACACAGCCATCTTTGCACCATGGGGCAAGGGTCTCTGGATTGACGTATGTAAGCAATATGAGCTAAGGCATAGATAACAACACATGGGTGTGCCATTTTGGATTCAATTTGGCACATCCCTGTGTTGTCATGAAGGCGGAGGACTGGGCTGCCAATTTTCCCCCAGCATGGCGCTCCGTCTTTTTCACTTCAGATATGTTCCACTTTTGTAGAATGTCATTGGCTTGCATGCAGGTCAAGGCCCAATGTGTGCCAGCATGGAACAGTGTGTAAAGGGATGGTAATGGCAAACCACATATTCATGGATGTCTACACCCAGACACATGAATGAAGATGTGATTGACCTTTGGATACAAGCTTTCTAGTTGGCAGCCCCCCTATCAAATAGTCCACTCTTTGACTCCATGAATGAGTGGTCAGCCCTTGGTGAATCACCAGGACTGTTGAGATGATGGATAACATGGCCATCTTCCCTTAGGCTCAGGGGGAGAGGAATACCAAACTTGGAGAAGGACGTGATACTCACAGTGCAGGTGACAGTCATGTTGATCAGGCTTGCATGTGTTCCTATCACCTCTAACCCCTTTTGGTCATCAATGTTTTTTCCTCCTCCCACTGACATGTACAAGATACTGGTGATGTATGGTTGGTAATAGACACAGATGATGAGGAATTTTGTCTTTTCTGGAATGTGTGTTGGAGTGTATATGTAATTAGATGTAGCAGTGTATACTAGTAATCTGTACAGACTCCACCCAATGCGGACACTGATGGTTGCTTGTCTTCATATTACAGCTGCTAACATGACAAATGAGGAGAGGCATGACTTCCACAAGAAGGCAGTACGTTACAACCATGTCCTGGAAATGGAGTCAGGATGCCGCGGCATGGCTCGCCGCTTCCGGGCAGAGAAGGCTACTGGGGAATGGCAGGCATTCCCACATGGGGCCCCCACACAGCATCCAAAGGTTCACCAACTTATAAGCTCCTCAGCAGTGCAGGGGTGCGCAGCTGGCCCCACTCCAACCACATCGGCTGCACCGGTTGCCTTACAGGCACAACTGGTCACACCACCTGCCGCCCGTTCGTCACAGTTGCTGCAGAATCTGCATAGGGACGTGTCCCTTATACTAACACGTTTGGACAAGTTGGAGGGGGAAGTAGCAGCCAATAGTAAAATCTTGAAATATATCAAGAAAAAGATTAAGAAGGCTAAACTTTGACTTTATTTGTCACTTGACTACCTACCAGTTCATTCCCCCCCCTTATGAAGTTGTCATATATTTTATTGTGGGTGTTAGAGAGTTAGGCCCTCATCATGACATTGATGGTAAATCCTGCTTACCGCCGCGGTGACGGCTGCCAACATTCCGCAGCGTAGGCGGACATCCGTTCACCAATTTATGACACACACACACCAATCTGACAGAATACTGCCACATACAGAAATCCGCTGGCCCAAAGGTCAGTGCTAAAGTGGCAGTGTGAACATCCATACCGTTACGCCAACAAAACAACACCCACCACATCATGACCCACAAATCACCACAGTGGACATTCAATGGCGGTAAACCATTGGCAGTACACACCAGCGCACTCAAAATGGATACCCAAATACTAAACTACATACCATTGGACAATATCAAAACACACAACTGACACTAATACACACACTACACCCACCCCCCCACAGCACTATAAAACACCCACCCACAACCCTTTACGAATACAAATTATTGCCACCAGACTGACACCAAGACCACTGCGACAACTAGACACACCACATACACCAATACATCCCTCATGCTCCCCACTTCACACACCCAACTACAGTACACACACACCACACAACACCCATGTTCCTACAAAGGCACCCCCGTTTCACAGTTGAGGAGTTGCGGGACATGGTGGAGGAAATAGTCAGGGTAGAGCCACAGCTGTTTGGAGCACAGGTACAGCAAATATCCATTGCAAGGAAGATGGAGCTATGGCAGAGAATCGTGGACAGGGTGAACGCCGTGGGACAGCAACCAAGAACAAGGGACGACATCAGGAAGAGGTGGAATGACCTAGGGGGGACGGTACGTTCCATGGAGCAAGGCACCAGCTCGCCATCCAGAGGACTGGCGGCGGGCCACCACCTCCTCCCCCACAGCTCAAAGCATGGGAGGAGCAAGTCTTGGCAATACTGCATCCTGAGGGACTCACTGTAGTAGCCAGAGGACTGGACACTGGTGAGTCAACATTTACTACTTATCACCCCCCCATACCTGCATGCCATCTCATCCCCTCACCCTCACTCCCATCACTCCACTCGATCCCACACATTGCACCTACACATATGACTAATCCCAATGCTATGCCCTGCATGCTATACCAATGCATGGGCAGCCCTCCCAGCCCTGTATGGACACCCATCACAAAAGCATGCACATCATGGGGGAACTAACAATCCCACAATACATCACCATACACAAACAAAGGTGGCAGAGCAACAGCAACGATAGAGGGGAAGCTAGGGATGTACAATATGTCACAGGTATGAAGCATAATACATCACTTACATCCTCACAGGTGCCCCAGCCAATGTCAGCGGAGCGGAGGTGCCACAACAAACCAGTCCCCCAACAGAAGATGCCCCCAGTGATGACAGTAACTCTGGACTCCTGCATCTGGATGAACTACTTGGCCCATGAGGGACCACTGGTCAGTCGGTCACCCCAGCCCACTCCCAGTCAACCAGAGAGCCTCCCCCATCAGTATCCAACACCAAAGCAACCACCTAGCGTCCCCACACCTCTGTCCTCAGGACACGTCAATCAGCAGTGTGCCCACCTGTACAGGGACCCCAGTCCACACCTCGCCCCCAAGACAATCAGGGACTTGGGCCCAGTGGCAGTGGGCACACCATTAAGGGGACACAGGCACAGGAAAACAGGACACTGGGAGGACCGCTGTGCGCCAGGGGGAGGACAGGCCCAGGGAACCGACTCTCCAGGAGGCACTCACCAAGATCCTGAGGGCCTACAAACAGTCCCAGGACACGATGGGCCAGATCCTCACCAACATGCAGGAGAACAAGCAACTGCAGGAGCAACACCATCAGGAGATCATGGAGGACTTGCAGGCTCTCAACACCACCATGATCTTCATAGCAGAGGTGCTGGCAGACATGGCCAACATCATGAGGAAACCTACAGCACACCAGCGGGCCCCTACCACTAGCCACTCTATTGACCAGCCCTCCACTTCTGCTGCAGCTAGTGGGTAGGAGGCCCCACCACAGGCCACCAGCACCCCTCCCCATGCAGAATGTGAACCACCCCGCAAACGTTCCCTGCGACCCAGACAGAACCCAGAGACACTTGCCAAAACCAAGACCACCGCCAGGAAATGAGACTCTCCTGATTGTCCCCTTGTGTCCCACCCTGTCACCTTGTCCACTTTGAACTGCCTTTGCTCCCCTTCCTATGGCCCCTTGGACACTGGACATGTGATACAACCAGACTAGAACAATACCCTGGACTTTCCTCTACCATCACCCTATTCCATTGCACTTTTCAGTCAATTATTTGCACTACAATAAACACCCTTGAACACAACTTGAGTGACACTGTTTTATGTGTTGAAAATGTGCATTTATGGAAACAGTCACATCTAGTGCAAATTATCTGAACACTGTGATAGCATACAAATAATGACCTGTAGCTGTCTTTAGTAAACTCATCAGGACACTGTTGTCATATCACCAACATCTGTAAAATGACAAGTCAGGGGTGACAGTAAGTTGAGATGTAAAGGAAGTGAATGCCTTCATGCTACAGCCACTCAGATAAATCAATAGTCAGAGTAATAGTCAGTTCCTCTGTCTCTCCTGTGTGTCATTGGAAGTATTGACGTATAGCTGATGTTCTGTTGTCCACATCCTCATCCTCTGCCTCCTCATCCTCATTGTCCTCAGGGTCCACTGCTGCCACAGGGTCATCCCCAGTCTCCATCTCCTGCAGAAAAGGCACATGTCGTCTGAGGGCCAGGTTGTGCAACATGCAGCATGTCACTACTATCTAGCAGGCCTTCTCGGGTGAGTAACACAGGGATCCACCTGTCAGATGGAGGCACCTGAACCTGGCCTTCAGGAGGCCCAAGGTCCTTTTGATTATTCTCCTGGTTCACGCATGTGCATCATTATAACGGTTCTCAGCCCCTGTCCTGGCATTCCTCACAGGGGTCAGGAGCCACAATAGGTTTGGGTAGCCAGAGTCACCTGCAAGTATTAAGGGACAACAATGAGCCTTACAAAATGCTATGGGGATAACACTTGAAGGCATACACGGACATACAGTGGGTGGGGACTCTGGCTCACCTATTAGCCACACCCTGTGCCTCTGTAGTTGGGCCATCACATTTTGGATGCTGCTATTCCTCAGGACGAAGGCGTCATGCACCGACCCAGGATACATGGCAGTGACATGGGAGATGTACTGGTCCACCAGGCACACCATTTGCGCATTGAGTGAGTAGAAACTCTTCTGATTCCTGAACACCTGTTCATTCTGGCGGGAGGGACAAACGTGTACCGTCAATCGCCCCAATAATATTGGGTATATGTCCCATTGCATAGAATCCCGCTTTCACAGTGTACAAATCTTCCACCTGGGGGAAAGAAATGTTGCTGCACATGTGTTTCACCAAGGCAGACAATACCCTTGCCAGCACGATTGAGAACATTGGCTGTGACATTCCTGCTGCCAAGCCCACTGTCACTTGGAAAGAACCAGTTTCCAGGAAATGGAGCACTGATAGGACCTGCACAAGAGGGGGTATCCCAGCCTGATGACGGATAGCGGATATTAGGTCAGGCTCCAGTTGGGCACACAGCTCTGTGATTGTGGCCCTGTCCAGTCTATAGGTGAGTATTATGTGCCTGTCCTCCAGTGTAGCCAAGTCCACAAGGGGTCTGTACACGGGGTTTGTCTCCTCCTTCTGTTCATCTGCAGTGGTAGGTATCTAAGGGACACAAGAGTGAGTATGCTATCACAATTTGAACAATGGAACCACCACATCAGTGTGCATACAGCATTAATGTGATGGGACAGAGGGAATGGCAATGTATGTGCAATTTTCGACAGTGACACAGTTATGGGAGATCTGAATGTAGTCCACCACCATGAAATGGCAACTGCCTGTCCTGTATCTTAGGGCAGGTGGAAGTGAGGTAACTCAGCCAACGTTGGGCGTCGTGGTGGAAGACGGTCTTGCACCACCGTGCAATTCCCCATTGGCTAATATGGGGCTCTATGGAGTACAGTGGCCAATGGGGATCAGCGGTGGCGGTGACTGTGTACACCACCGCGGACGTGACCGTCATTTTCTGTCTATAACCTCACTTGATTCCTGACTTTCCACAGGACAACACCTACACTGCATGTGCTGCTGTGACCTCTGTCTGGAAACTACCATGGCCCATGTGACCGGGAAAAGGGCACCTGCCTTCAATTTGATGGAGTTGGAGCGCTTGGTGGATTGGGTCCTGCCCTAGTATGGACAGCTGTATGGGCCCCCAGACCAACAGGTGAGTACACCATGGGCACGATGCATGTGGGAGGGTTGCATGGAGATGTGTGTGCAGGCATTGTGTCATTTGTGGTGGGGATGTCTAGTGGTAGTGTACATGGTGTGTGCCGGGTGATGTGTGTGCCAATGGATTTGGAAACGGATTTGTGGACCATATGTGTGATAGGCTGGATTGTATGTGTAATGCTGTCCTTCTGTCTGTATTATGTCTGCAGGTCAGCGGCCATCAAAAGAAGGGATTGTGGCGTGCCATTGCCAACGACGTGCGGACCCTGCGGGTCTACAGCAGGCAGAACACACACTGCAGGAAAAGGTGAGAGAACCTGAGGCGCTGAACACGGAAGACCGCGGAGGCCCAGGCTGGGGATGGCCTCCCAATGAAGGGGTGCCCGTCGGCCCACATTCCAGAGCTGGATGGGCCCCTGAGGGCATCACAGCAGCTCAAGGGGGTGAGTAGAGTGGGCATTACTACAATAGTTGGTAGGTGGCATGGGATCCGGGTGGTGTGTGTGAGTTAGTGGGTGCCCCTTAATGCCAGGACAGCCATTGCAGGGTGATCCAGCTCAAGGGTAATGGGTATCTGGCGAATGATGGTCACCTAGCTCGTTTGCATTCCATGTCTGTCAGGGCTTTGTGGGTCCCAGGAGGGATGCAGTTGGCGGTGTTTGGCCCTCATCTTGCTGTGGCATCTAGCCAATTCAATGCCAGTGCAATGCATAATGCCCAAGCCTGATCACTGTGTGTGACGGTGCTGTGTATGCCAAATGTGGTGTTGGTGCTGTAATTGACCCAGTGCTCCCTTTCTCTCCGTCCTCCCCTTTCTCCTTCTGTCATGTGTGCATTAGCATCATCTGGTGGAGGAGCAGGGGCACCGGTGACAGAGGGAGCTGCATTTCACAGGACCCATGAGGCAGAGTCCACTGTCACCGAGGGAACCAGTGGGACGGAGGGCGAGGGGATCACCACGGCAGAGTCAGGAGGTGACAACACAGTCTCTGATTGCTCCTCCGATGGAAGCTCCTTGGTGGTGGCGGACACCTCTGTGACCACCCCAGCTACAGGTACAGCCGTCATCCCATACTAGCACCGCCCTCCCAGTAGCCCCTCAATGAGTTGCCTGTGCCTGTTCACCCAGGAGGGTTGGTATCTCCTTCGCCCCAGGCACCTCAGGCCCTGCCCCAGTGACCCCTGCATCCCTGAGTGAGGAGGCTATTGACCTCCTAAGATCCGTCTCTGTAGGACAGTCAGCCATTGTGAATGCCATCCAGGGGCTGGCATCCCGGATGCAGCAACGCAATGCATTCCTGGAGGGCATCCTCAGTGGATTGGCAGCCCAACAGAGATCGATTCAGGCTCTGGCCTACTCTCTGATGGCAGCCATTGTCCCTGTTCCTACCATCCCCCCTCCAACTACCACTTCCCAGTCGCCTCAATCCCAACCCATCCCATGCACACATACAGATGAGCATGCACACAAGACATCACACAAGAGTGGCACAGCAAACACCGGCACCACACTTCAGTCCACAAGCACTCACACAAACAACTGACAGTTGCACACACAGTCACATCCACTGCCTCCACTGTCTCCTACTCCTCCTCCTCTTCTTCCTCCTCCACCTCCATCACAGTCACGTCCACACTCACACCTGCATGCACTGCTTCAATAGTCACCACCAGCATCATCACACCAAGCAGCACACACACCTCACTAGCAGACACCTTTACTGCATCCATCCACGCGTCCCCTGTGTCCTCTCCCACCCTGTCTGTCCCCCCCTTCCTAAAGGACACAAACGCAGGCACTCAGACACCTAACAGCCATCCACCACACATCAGCACACTGCCCATACACCTGCACCCAAGTCCAGCAGACGTACTCCTCCAACAACCACTCTCTCAACCTCCACTCCCATCCCTCATCACGCCCCACCATCCCTAAGAAACTTTTCCTTGCCCAACTTGACTTCTTCCCTCCACCTCTCCCCCGTCCTACCCATAAGAGCAGAGTCCCAACGACCCAGTCCAGCACCTCAGCCAAACAGTCCACAGGAACAGTGGAGGCACCTCCTAGTCGTGGAGGCAAGACAGTGAAGGATCTCACTCCACTAGCCAGGAAAGGGAAGGTTCCCACTCAACCACCAATGACAGCAGCGGGTCCCACTCAACCATCAATGACAGACGAGGTTCCCACTCAACCACCAATGACAGAGAAGGTTCCCACTCAACCACCAATTACAGTAATGTTTCCCACTCAACCACCAATGACAGTAATGGTTCCCACTCAACCACCAATGAAAGGCAAGAAGCCCTCACCTCCAGCTGGGACACAGCAGCCCTCATCTCCAGCAGAGGCTGCCCAGGAGACACCTCCCCCAGCAGAGACAATGCAGCCCTCACCTCCAGCAGAGGCTGCCCGGGAGACACCTCCCCCAGCAGAAACAATGCAGCCCTCACCTCCAGCAGAGGCTGCCCAGGAGACACCTCCCCCAGCAGAGACTCAGCAGCCCTCACCTCCAGCAGTGGCTGCCCAGGAGACACCTCCCCCAGCAGAGACAATGCGGCCCTCACCTCCAGCAGAGGCTGCCCAGGAGACACCTCCCCCAGCAGAGACAATGCAGCCCTCACCTCCAGCAGAGGGAATGTAGGCCACCCTCCAGGAGCCCCCCTCCAGAAGCAGTGGGGAAGTTCCCCACCTCAGAGACTGTGACCTTGCACTACCCAGCATTGGGAAATGGGAATGGAGCCCCCTCCAGAAGCAGTGGGCAAGTTCCCCACCTCAGATACTGTGACCTTGCACTCCCCAGCATTGGGAAATGGGCATGGAGTCCCCTCTAGAAGCAGTGGGCACGTTCCCCACCCCAGAGACTGTGACCTTGCACTCCCCAGCATTGGGAAATGGGCAAGGAGCCCCCTCCAGAAGCAAGTTCCCGACTTCAGCTGAGGTGCCCCCCACGCCCTCTTCCACCTGAGGTGCCTGTCCACTTTCGAGATGTTGCCCCTGCACAGTATTGTGCAGAGTTACTCAGGATCAAGTTGGGGCTTGGACTGTGCCCTGTGGCCATGTGAGCCTTATGTACTTTGGACTAGGCATTGGCCCTTTCTGGACAATTGCTCATGTATCTTTGTTCTGAAATTGGGTCATATGGTGGCTGTTGCCATGCAATTACAATTTCAGTACTGCCGACCTGTAGTCCTTGTATTATTATGCTGTGTGTCCTGTGCCATTGGTTTACGTCTGCAGCTGGTTGTGTGTATGGTGCGTGTTGTGCATGTGTGTGTCACTCTCCTTTTCCTACCTCCCTCCCCTGTGTGCTAGGCGGCTGTACTCACTGTCGTCATCTTCGTCGGCTATGGTGTTCCAGGTAGAGCATGGCATTGAAGAGCATCGGGAAGACTTTAAGTTCGGGTTAAATGGCGGCGTTGATCTTCTCTGTGTCTCTGTTGGTGAGTCTTTGGTCTTCTGTGATGTGTTTCCGCCAGGCTTTTGATGGTGTTGGTACCGCCCAGGAAATCATGGCGGTTTGCAGTGTCATGATATGGTGGGCGGTACCTTGTCTTCCGCCTGGCTGTTGATGGCTACAGCAGCGGTGCATGGTGTTAACGCCCTGGCGGATGGTGTCGTACATTGGCTGTCTATGGGAATTATCACCGCCATGGTCTTAATTTGGCGGTAATTACTGCTAGCCTGTTAGCGGTATTACCACCACTTTATCAGTCACAGCCATTGTCATAATGACCACCTTAGTGTTAGATTAGTGTAGGTTTATAGATTAGTTAAGATAAGTGTAGTTGGGGTGGGTTTTTTATTCTAATGTGTTTATTGGTGGGTGGTTGGGTAGGGGGGTCACGTTGGGGTCTATATATGTTTTTAAAAAATAAAACAAATCTGAAAAAATTCAAAAAATATAAAAAATACAAAAAAAACTATATTTTTTTAGGAATGGTTGGTAAAAGTGTAGTATTAGTAATTGTTGTCCTGCTTGTGTCTTGTTTCTTAAGGGGGCCTGGGGGCCAATGTTTAGAGTGTAGTGTTCAATGTGTAAGTTAAGTTTAGCATACGGTAGATAGCTTTAGTTTTGGATAAGTATAGTTAGTATAGGTTAGTTTAGTATAGGGTAGGTTTTAGTTGTTTTTAGGTTTTTTGTATTTAGAATAAATATTTTTGCATTCTCCCAGACAATTTGTGAAATTTGCTTGAGTGTCAGGGTCTTCCCATGAGTGCACATGGCAAACTGGGGGTTGGGAATCCGTCCTGCCTTCAAATCCCTCTTTTTTTTTACATGTGTGTCACCTATTGACAACGGAGCGGTCACATTGGCTGCAACATCACATCTCCTAGTCCATGCATCTGCCATGCAGCGCAGCCACCATTCATTATGTCTATGCATGGTTTCTTCAGCTGTCATTGTTCGGAGACCTGTTTGGACAATGTTGGGAATTGTGACAGATCCAACATCAGCCCCAAATGGTACCCTGTTCTGCAACGTGGACCGGTGCCCATCACTGATGAGGTTAGCTACCTCTGTACCACTCCAATGAATTATTGTGGTACTACCAGCTGGCTATATTGTCCTTTACTTGTTTTTCTGCTTGGCCTGCCGTATAATTTGACCAAAGTCTATATGTATTCATCAGTTTATGAGAAGTCTACATCATACACCATTGTCATGTTCGGATCCTTGTGTGTAGCTTTGTGCCCACACAATTCAACACTCATGTACTGAACTTCTGAAGTCATTGACATAGATTCACACAATACTATCATTTAGCTGAGTAGGTGGATCACAGAAAAGGTTGACATGGAAAATGTGTACAAGGTGTTTATTTTATGTTTAGTTACAGGTGAAAGTGTCTAAGTGAAATATCAACAATGTCCAGGTGTGAAACCCCATTTGTGAATAACAGTTTTTTGACACAATCAGAGTCCAGGGTTGAGGACATGTCATGAGACATGCTTCAGGTTAGTGTTGATTAGTGTGGAGAAACAAAAATTGCCAATTGGTAAGTGAGAGGCAATGACAGTCTATAGCAGACGGGTCAACAGTGGGTGGGTGAAGAATGCACATGTACTGCTGTGATAACACTGGCATGATCATTAGCTCAGAACTAAGAGGAACACTGCCCATGTGGCACAGACTGGTGCTACTGGGTTCTTTGCCTAGTAAGAGTGTTCCACATCTTCATCCTCCGATGTGTGTGGTGGCTCCTGTGCCATTGGTGATGGTGGAGAGTTAGAGGGGGGCACACACACTCCAGTGGTGAAAGATGTGGAGTCCAAGTTCCCGGCAGCTGCCATTTGTGGGATGACATATGGCATCACTGCAGCAAGGAGGAACTGCTGATTCTTCCGAATGGCTTCAACATCCCGGTGGTAGGCAGCCATGTCTTCCCTGAGGGAGGACACTTCATGCTGAATGGAGTCCAGCTTCTTCTCTATCATGCTGCTGCCAGTTTGGGAGGGCAGTTGTTGTGGCCTCTCCCTCATGGCTCATGGCAGCAGCTGTGTCCACCAGACACTGCTGGACTCCACGCAGCGGGGAATGTGTGCCTTGGTTGGCAGCTGTGTGTTCATTAGCTGTCACGAGGCACGTGCACATTCCCTCTAGGCTAGCTGCCACAGTCTCCATCCCCACCCACACCTGAGTGGCCATCTCCCGCTGGACTCCTACCACTGTCTTCTGGAAGCTTGTCCCTGGGTCCTCGTAGTCCTGAGCTGTGTCTGTGCTGGCAGGTAGTACATTTTGGGTGTTGGGCGGGGCATCTGGGACGGCTGCAACATTGGCTGTCCTCCTTCCAACTGGAGGTGGTGTCTGGAGGAATACCAGGACATCCTGGAGAGTCTGTTGTTTTCTGATGGTTGTCATCGGAGAACTCCAGGAGAGGCAGATCAGCAGGAGAGCCATCATCCTCTGCAATGAGATGGTGTAAAATCAATCTTTCTATGTTGTGGCAATTGACATCTCACATCATTGAATTGCTATTGGAGGCTCAGTGACAACTTACAGCCCAAACATTGTTCTTGTACATTATGTGTTCAATTTATCAGCTATTTGCCCCACCTGAGTGTCACGTAAAGAGAAGCTCATGTGGCGCAATAGGCTGCGTCATATTTACAAGGTGTGATGTATTCCCTTTTGGTGGCTTGATACAACCTTGTTTTTGTGGCCCCTTCCCATGCAGCAATGTGGATGGTAGGGCCTTGCAATGGCTGTTGCGGTGGTCAAGCCAAACCAACACACATTGCAAATTGCCTCTGTCCCAGTTTTACGTGTTTTCATACACCAGGGCGGCACCAAAACCTTACACCACCCCAGGGATGGCATTACCAAGGCACAATATTGTAGTTTACTTTGAGTGCTCCTCATATTGATGTATGTGTATGTGTGCTAAATTCCACAGCACCCATGGACCTAGCAGATTGCCATTTCATTTTCTGGTTGTGGTGGAAGGTGCTCCTCCTACATTACTATTGTCTCCCCCTCCTCAATGCAGCAAAACCTGCACTCTGGTGCAAGGGATGCGGCAGTGCAGCTAATTTACCACTGCCTCAGGGGTGAACCCAGGGATGGGCAGCATGGGTATCATTTGTTGATATGAACATCATTTTCTACCTGCAGTGCCTCATGTCACAAAATTATGGACATTGCCAGTTGACTCATTTTCAACTTTGATCGGGGCCTCTTGATAGTTTGATGGAGATTTTGCAGCTAGTTGTACTGGGGCATACATGGACTCTCATTTCATGTCGGGCAGTCTTATGAACACCAGACTGCCATTGTCAATATGACCACCACCAACAGCGCAGGTGGAAGTGGCACATGTTGACCATGGGGAATGCCCCATGGGCCAATGGCTTGGCACTGGCAAATTGCCAGCAGCATACAGACTGGCAATGCCACCTGTCTTGTGACACCAGCCCAGCATTACGACAAGCGCTACCCTCCAGGCATGTTCCCGCTTTTCCACCAGCCTTTGCATGGCGGTCTAGCCGCTATGCAAAGGTTTGTGGTAATGTGGTGTTGTGTGCCCCTGGACAGCTCATGCACCTGGCATGGGCAGTGCAGGGGACCCTTTGCGCTTTACACTGCCTGAATTGCAGTGACAATTGCAGCATGTGCTGTCACACCCAATGCACCCCAAGATTGGCACTGGCCCTATATGATCCAGGAATAATGTTGTGGTAACTGCCCTATGCCCCACAGAGCTGACATGAGGAGACAGATTTCCACCGCCATCCCAGGGTGTAACTCATACTACCAACCGCGGAGGATAAACCGCACTGGAAGTCTTGCCAACGCCAGACTTGCCCATGCGCCATCCCCCCCGTCAGTGTGATATTGTGCACCACGATGTTCACACACACCACATGGTGTATTTCTGTGATTGTTTCCCCATTCCTATGTGGCTCACAAGGCTGTGTCAGAGTTGTTGTGGGCTCTGCCTGTAAGTGTTATGCTCTACAGATTGCAATCTGTAGTGGCACAGTTCTGATCAACATCTATATGTGTGGCTCCTCACTGCACCAGGTTATTTACACAGGGTAGTGCCATATTTCCAGTGATACAGGACCACCCTGCAATTCCCCCAGCAGCTGAACAGATTAGTTCTCCCTGCCCCCAGACAGGCATTCTTGCAGCATGATGGAGAACTGGCTCCCTTATGAGGATGTGTTGTTTATGTGCACGGTGGTGTTGCCTCCTGCGCATGCATGTGTAATGTTAGCTAAGATGCCATTTTAATGTGTGCTGTAGGATACAGCACACATGTGTTTCAGCAATGGGACATGGCAGTAGCAAAGTGTTTCTGCAAGAGACACCACCATGACGTAACCCCAGGAATGGTATTGACTGACTTCCTAGTCTCTCATGTCTCAGTTGTGTGGGAAGGGAAGGTTTCACTGTGTGCAAAGGGTGTTGTGATGACACAGCCACAGGCACAGTAATTAGACATGCCTTCCCTCCAATGTGCTGCATATGTACATGTTGGTATATAGCCCTCGTGATTGACTTATCTCCATGTTGTTTATGTGTTGTGGTGCATGGCACGACCAAGGCGTGTGTACATGTATTGCTTATGTTTGCATGGTGCAAGTTGATTCATGGGCAATGTGTCCCACTGCACTCCTTTCACATGCATTGAGTGTGTCCTATGTGCCTTCCCCTTCTGGCGTTTATAAAATTGGCAGTTATTTACCCTATGCAACTTACTCTGCATTTGTGGTGGTTGTTCAAAGTCTGCACTGTCCTGTCCTTGTATTCCTGCGACCAGTTCTTCTGGGTTGACCACTGCAACCATCTCCTCCATCTCATCCAGGTCCTCCTGTGGTGCAGGACTTCCACCTCCAGTTTGCATTGCTGCCTTTCTGTTCCTGGCCATTTTCTCCTTAGTTCTTCGCTTACAATCATGCCAGCGTTTCTTGCACTCTGTGACAGTTCGCTTCACCTCTGTCACGCTGTTATATTTGTCCACTATCTGCCGCCATATTGCTTCTCTTTTGCCAAATGTATTTAGGCCCATATTTATTTCGCTGGCTGCTGGTTAAATAGCACATAATAAATACTATTTCACCCGTAAGCTGGCAAATAGGAAAAAAAGTCAATATTTACCTGGCTGCTGGCTAAAAAGCAGAAATAGTGTACTGTTTAGCTGGTGGCCATGCAAATAAAAAAGAAATGTCATTATTTACATGGTGGCTTGCTAAATAGCAGACACTATGCACTTGCCCGGTAGCCGTGCAAATTGTAGAGGAACTTCACTATTTCTCTGGCTGGTGTCTAAACAGCCTAAATTCTGTGTTATTATGCCTTATGCAGATTTCAACTGGTTCTTACCATCAAATAGCACTACAAACAGAGAGTAAATATAATTGGCATCCATCTCTCAATGAAAGTTAGTCCTTATCTATTATTGTTTCATTTGCAAAATGTGGTTGCAAATTGCACACATACTTTTTTCGAATGGAACAGTATTTTACAAACCGGTCTATGAGATTGGTTCACAAAATACTTAATCGCAGGGGGCTCCAGATAATATGGCCCTTGATGGAGCTAATTTGTGCTCCAGGCATGCTCCTACTCCTTTAATTTTACCTACAGTGGTTAATGATAACGATGATTAGAACCTTTGCAAGACAAGTCGAGGCTACATACTCTTCTCCACCTATGTACTTGCTCTTGCTGAGAAAGCCCTTGGAGTATACCATGGCCAGATGAAGGATTGCCAAAAGATATCATGTTATCAGAACACCTCTTTTTCTGCAGCAAGTCTGTGCATTCTAGAAGTAACAATTCTAGTTCAGTTCAGTTAAACAAATCAGACTAAAACATCTTTAAACAATGATTTGTAAAAACAAAGGCCAAAACTGAAAATATAGTATCCCAGTGCCATCTGATATTCAGGATGATCTTATCAAAACAGAAATAATTGCAAAGGGCCCCTTAAGAAGTCATCGGCCTACCGTAGTTGAGAGGCTTCATTACAATCTCATTGCAGAAGAAATAAAAACTATGGGCCTGATTTAGGGGGATGGAGTTAACTCTGTCCGGATTGCAGAGGGTAATACCTCTGCCAAAATGAGAGACGTATGCCACCAAATTTAAAGTCGCCAGCCCTGGTGACAACTCTTTACTTTGACAGGTAATGATGTTATGGCAGTTCTTGACTATGCAGGAAAGTTTGACAGACAATACTATCAGACGTGATAATAGCAGGCCGGCCAGAAAACCTTTCAAACATTTTTTGTTTTTCAAAAACAAACTCCCAAAGCGGAAGTGTGTTGTTGCAGCACAAAAAACGAATGCCCCCCCACGCTGAGAGGTTTCTTGTAGGGTGTCGGGTCGTACTTTTTTTTCCCTGTCCTTCACAGCCACGTTTTACCCAAATAAAGTGGATGGTGTAAAGTCCATCCTCCAATAACCCCTACACTGTCAGGCTGTCAGAGAAAGTATTCTGTTGAGGAGCCAGGGATAATAATGAATTGGTCTCCTCATCCAAGCGTGTAATGATCTTTTTGTTTCATCTGCAGCTAGAGATTTAAGATAGGTTAGGAAAATATAGCCCTTTACTTTACTATTGTTCATCGTATCTTTGTGATACTGACTAAGCTTGCATTGAACGAAGTACAGTGAATTCTCCTCCATTTCTCTCCTTGTGCTTATATTATAATTAATTGCAGTGAATGTCTTTGGAATGCAAATGAATATTCTCAGTAAATCAGAGGAGACACATAGACATAAAAGATACAGAAGAAAAGAAAATCACAGAGATATTTTATTCATTGATTTTATTACAAATATTGGAAGAAATAAGACAGAAAACATTTTGTTACCTCCATTCCTGTGACTGACAGATCATTCTTTTCGCAGTTCTACTTTTATACTATTTTCCAGACAGGGGTTTTGGATCCACTGTGGAGGTTTCAGAACTGATTTGCAGTCATTCTCATTTAAATGTCATTTTCTGACATAGCCTAAAAGTAGCAATAATGATGGCTCCAAGCACAGTGAAGCATGAGATCTCCGCACCTGACTGTCTTCAGCCTTCCAGAGCAGTGATCAGGCACATTGTCACCTTCAATAAGAGAAACCTCTTTACTCCCCCTCACTTCTAACATCTACCTGATGCTGTCACTCAGGAAGAGTTCATTAGCAGCCTTTTGCTAAGCAGGACGTCATAGAAAATCTGTGGGTAGCTTTTTCTCCATCTTCCCTCACTTAATTTCTGGGTCTCCACCTCCATCCACAGGAAAGCAGTCAATATACTTCCACTGTCTAGGGAAGCTGTGTCTACTCTCCATAACATCATGCAAAATGCATCCCATTGGTCCATTTCACCAGAGTATTAGTACTACCCACTTGCTAGATATCCACCACACATGCAAATACATAGAAATACCAACTCAAAGGTCTAGGAGTCACACAGACTAGTCAACTAGTCTTGACACTCTTTGCTCCTTTTCTGACCTTTCAAACACTTCTGCCATATATGTATCCCCCCCACCCTTCATCTAACCCTTAGAGTTTCACAGACCACTAGCATGGTGCTGAATCTATCACAGCTGGCAATCAGAACCCTCTGCAATTCACATTGCCTCTGTAGGAGCCTCACTCATTTCCTCTTCTAATTATCTGAGCCTTCTTAGGATATTGAGCTCCTCTTTGCTGATTGCTATCGCCCTTTGACCTCCTTTATTACCCATCAACCATGTTTGATAACTTCAGTCAGCTGAGTTTCACTTACTCTCTCTGCCATTCTTCACAGGCTAAAGTCCTTCTCACCCATCTACCTTTAGGATCCTCCAATAGATTTCAGTCCCCCTGCCACCAGATCCACCATTGGACCACTGTGCCAGCACTAGACAACATCTACTTTCACTCACTCGGAGTGTAACAGTCCTGGCCTTTTAGTTCTTTTGCATGCTCTGCTGTTTTTTTGCAAATATTTATCAGTTCTATAAGTGGGCTAAAATAAGTGGAGGCTTCTAGGGGTTGACAGCATAAGAAGCGTGGATAAGAACAGTTTAAGAAAGGATATCCTAATACAACTGTCATAGAATCACAGAGGCGTTGCCTGCTCTTGTTCTTCTTCCTTCTCCTCCAGGTCATTCTGTGCCTTCAAGTGTTGGTCCTCCTCCCGGTTCTGTTCCAAGTCCTCCTTTTCTGGATTGCTTTGGTCCTTCTGATCCTCATTTGGCCATAGTCCAACTAGTTCTGGTATTGGCAGCCCCTGATATTGGTTTCCTAAATCTGGAGCTCCTGGTTCCAGTCCTTCCTGACCCTCGTCTTCCTGGCCCTGCTCTTGGCCCTTCCATGTATTAGCCCTTCCAGGACCTCCTCATCCTGATACTACTGATCCTCATCCTGATCCTGCTGGTCTGCTGGGTCTTTATCCACCCAACCCTGTTGTCATGGTTCTCTTAGACTGGGCACTCCTAGTCCTTTTGGTTTGGTTCATCCTGATTCTCCTTGCCCTGGTTCCTGTCTTCGTGATCCACCTTATTAGGTGCTCTTGAGCTGGGCCTGTTTATTTTGGTCCTCGTCTGGTCCCATTGGTTCTTCTGGCTTGGATTGTCCTGGTCCCCCGATCATTGCCAGCTTGGTGCTCCTGCTCCATCTGGTACCTCAGGTACTGGTCCCTTTGGTTGTAACCCTTCTGGTCCTCCTAGCCCTGTTCCTGGACCTGCCTGCTCTGATCCTTCTAGTCCATCTAATCCTCACCAATCTGGTCCCTAGTCTTAATGGCCCTAGTCCACCTGATCCTGCTGTGACCAGCTGTCCTGGTCCTCTTCCAACTTGCCATGATACTCTTGGCTGTGATCCCGCACTAACTTGTCTACTTAGTTGTGGTCCTCCTTCTTTAACTCATCCTATTTATAGCCACTAGGTTTGGTCATCCCAATCGGAGCTCCTGTCTTCTTGGCCCTCCTTGTTCTGATCCTCCTTTTCTTCCTCATCCTGGTCCTCTTTGTTCTGATATGCTAGACTCTGATACTCCTGGGCCCCTGTGGCTCGATCTTCCTTTACTCCTTGTTTGCGGTCCTACTGGTCCTACTTGCCCTGGTCCTCTTAGCTGTTGTCCTTCTGGCTCTGGTTGCCTGGCCATCATCTTCTGATTCTTCAGATCCTGTTCTCCTAGTCTTCCTCACTCTCAGTCTGCTTTGCTTAGCACTGGTCTTCATATCCCCGGTCCTCACCGTTTGTATTCTCTTTCTGGTTTTGTGCTCACTAGACTTGATCATTTTTTTCTGGTCCTCATGAATTGTGTCTTTGTATGTCTAATCTGCTTTGTTCTAGTCCTCCTGGCCATCTTGGTCCTTCCGGGCCCCCTTCTCCTAGCTCTTCATCTTCCTTCCATATCTTATTGACCCTCGTCTCCTTGACCTTTGTGTTTCTGATCCTTCTCACTCTGCTCATTCAATTCGTGATACATCGGCTCCTGGTCCTGCGGGTCTCCTTAGTCCACCTGGCCTCTTTTCTCCTGGTCCTCTTAACCCTTGTGTCTGATCCTTCTCACTCTGCTCATCCAGTTCCAAATACAAGTGTTCCTGGTCCTGCTGGTCCCCTAGTCCTCCTGGCCTCTTGTGTCCTGGTCCTCTTAGCCCTTGTCTTCCTGGTTTGGATAATCTTGGTCCTCCTGGCTTTGTGCATTGTCCTCATGGTCCTTCTGACACTACACACAATAATCTGGGCCCTTTCGGACCTGGTTCTATTTCTGTGGGTCCTTCAGAGCCTCATCGCTTGGCTCCTGGTCCTCCTTGCTATCCAGGTCCAGTCCCCTTAGTCTTCCTGGCTCTGGCTGTTCTGGCCCTCCTGATCGTCCTGACCCTGGTCGTGCTGCTCACAGGTACTGGTCTTTCTGCCTCAAGTGGTACTTTGGGCCCTGGTCCTATGGGCATGGTCCCCCTAGCACTCCTAGGCCTGTTCCTGGTCCTCTTAGTGCTGATCCTTCTAATCTTCCTTGATCTGGTCCTGGTGTTCTTGGCTCTGGTAATGCTGGTATCCTTGGTACTGCCCCCTCATCTTTCTTGTGTATTCTGGTTCCCTGGTTCTACTGGCCATAATTGGTGTGCTTCTAATCTTTCTACTCTTCCAGGATTTGGTCTTGATCCTCCTGTTTCTTGTACTTATGCGTCTACACCAAGAGGACATAGTCCTCCTTGCACTGTTAGTCCTCAGCCTGGCCATCCTGTTCCTCATCTTCCTGGCCATTTTGTCCCTAGGCCTGTGGCCTGGACCTCTAGGGTGTAGCCATCCTGGTCCCGATGACCCTAGTCCTGATCCTCCTTTTCCTCCTTACCTTGGACCAGCCCTCAAACATCATCAAAATGAGCAGCACTCACATTAAAAAACAATATATTCTCATGAGTAAATAAAAGATTATGTAACATGCTTTAAAACCATACTCATTATTCCTTGTCGTGCACTCCTCATATTACATCACTCATGACATGTTTTATGACGTTACTGACAACACCACTGCAGCGTCTGAAATGACATAACTGATGACAAGACTGTAGGGTCACGAGTTATAGTTTCTTACAGCATGTTATAGTTCCGTGAATTTCAGTGTTTTTTAGTTTAAAACATTAAGTTATCACTCAAATTTCACCTAACTATAACATTATAACATATATATATATACATACATATATATACATATTTATATATATATATATATATATATATATATATATATATTCACTGAAAAAACAAAGGTTACAGAGACGTTATAGTTAGGTTCTGAATTTACTCGTACAAACCCATAGAGGTTCAGCAGTTATAGTTATAGTTCTTTCAAGTAACAAAAACTCGCCCCCTAAGGTAAATATAACTCAATCTTTCGCCATGCACAGTTGGCTCATCAATAATTTTATTGCAAACGTTGCAGTGAAAATATGAAAGATGGCATAGAATATGTCATCAATGATATAAAATGTGGACTAATTAGCCCTGCATTCCTTGAGTTATAATTACCTTAGGGGGCGAGTTTTTGTTACTTGAAAGCACTCTAGCTATAACTGATGAATTGCTATGGTTTTGTATGAGTAAATTCAGAACCTAACTATAACATCCATGTAACCTTTGTTTTTTCAGTGAATTTCTATGTTTTTTTTAACATATAGTAATTTTAATTGCTATACATGAATCCAACCACTGCTACGCACAGCAGTTGGGCACAGGGCCTGGCCTTAAGGCTTCCCCCGCAGTACCAGATAGCCTGTAAAGGGCATTTTCAAAAATGAAATACAAAAATAGTAATAAATAATAATAAATATGTAAGGAACACGGGAGGGGGCCTTGAGGACTCCCCTGCGGTCCTTGAAAGCCCATAAAGTGCTAACAAAAATAATAAAAAAAAGAAAACAAATAGCTAATTGTGAAGGTCACAGACCTTCACACTGAGAGTTAAGGGTTCGAGTCCTACTGGACTCATTTCCCTCTTTTTGTTTTCACTACAACTCTTTAAGGCTCATATTGAAAGATAATATTACTATTTTTAAATGACAAATACATTTTTCTTTTTTGTGTGCCCAGAAATATCTCATTCTAAGTATGTCATATATCAAAGCCTAAAAAACTCTCTATCTCTATCCCCCTCACTCTCTTTCTCTCTATCTCTTCCAATATTTCTCCCACTCACACACCCACTCAGACACTCCTGCACCCACTCACAGTCCCAGTCAGACTCTCACGCACCCACTCACAGACAGCCTCATGCACCTACCTACTCACAGACCCGCGCATACACTGATGCACCCACTAAAACACTGATAAATGCACTTTCACACCCAGACAGGCAATCTGGCAGCCACTCTCACCACCAGATACACTCTCTCACACCTACTCTAACACCCAGAGAGGCTGCGGCCAACTCCGACCGCGCATTTCCAAAGGTCAGATGCACAGCATGCGGTTGGGGGTTAGTGGGGGGCAAGGTCTGGCTGCAGGCCACGTCTTATGGGCAACCTCCCCTGTACACGGGTGAAGACCAAGCACGGTACAAGGATGGGTGCTTAAAGGGGGCTGGCTCTGTGGTCAACTGCCGCTAAGCATAGCGAAGGCCCATGCGCGGAGGTGGTTGGATTAATGTATAGTAATGAAAAATACTACACGTTAAAAAACCACTGAAATTTACTGAAAAAAACAAAGGTTAAAATGATGTTATAGTTAGTTGAAAATGTCAGTTAAAACATAGCCAGTGTCTTTTCTACCAGGCAGCCTGCACTCAACAGAAGTTAGAGGGCGTGTGACCTGTTTAACTTCAAGGCAAGCTGTTTAATCTACCAGGTGTGCAGCAAACAGGGAGTGCAGTGGCGTGCGGATTGAGAAAGTGGTCTGCTCAGCTGTGCACAGAGCCAGACCTGTTGTACCTGCTTGTATGGACTGGGTATATCGAGGAAGGGTTTGCTGAACTGCGTGTGTACATAGTTAAAAATGTACGGCACTGAACAGTTGGCAACCTAGTGGAAAGTCAGTTTGAGGAACAACTGGTGTCAGCATGTAAACACTATCCGAAGAGTGAGCAGTGAACCTGCACAGCAGTCACTTGAAGCGCTGTGCTTAAGGGCACACATTGTGTGTAACAGTTACAGTCTTCCTGTTGACTAGGTGGCTACGTTTCCCTGCCCCCTATTCTGCAAGAGAGGTCACTGGGTACCTGATCTGTTTTCAGGAAGCTTTCGGAGAGGAAGGCTAGAGCGCCGACCTGGCACGGGGCACAGCTCTTGTGCAGTGGAGAGCATGTTTGCCAATTTTTCGTACGAGGATATAGAACTGTGCGTGCACTTAAATGAAATTAAATGCACAGCGGCAATGTATTCGGGTGAGAAGTCGCCCATCGGTGTGGAGTATTTGAATATTCCAGAGAATAATTTAACTTTAGATATACTGTCATGTGCATTTTACTCAATACCATACATTGCTTGGGTACATTTTTCAATGGTGGTATACTGGATTGAAAACATGCGTTGGGTTGAACTGAGTAATGTTATGTTTATGCTGACAATGCTTGCCACTGATGAAATCGATTCTTAATGCTGTATTGAATTAAGACGTGTTACTGACGTGTTTTAAAGTTGTTGAGTTGTGGCATGTATGTTACGCATGGGAGATGCACCCTAATGCTATTTTGACATGCAATTTTGCTTACCAAATTTTACGTGTGTATATTGGGCTGACGTTTTAAAGCCATGCTTGATTTTAGAGACGTATAATTTGAGGTTGGATGCTAGAGTCACATGTGCAAGTGACATTTTAATGTTGTGATATTAGTATCTTGGCCCGTATTTGGGATTGTGTTTTTGACCATCCATCCTAAGGGGTTAAGGATGTGGGGGCAGTGTGTTAAGCCCAATGTTAAAGGGGGTACACCCAAGTGATGTGTCAATCCTTCCTGTGGGCTTAAGGATGTGGGGACAGTGTGTTAGCCCAATATTAAGGGGGGTACATCCCAGGGATATGTGTCAATCCTTCCTACAGGGTTAAGGATGTGGGGGGCAGTGTTTCAGGCCCAATGTTCAGGAGTAAGTGGTTACGTCACTGGTCCTGTTTGAGTATAGGATGATGGGAGTACATGGTCACACTCCAAAGCAGTAGAGGGTAGGTGAAACCCTGGTTCTGTATAAGTGAATGGGGATGAGGGTACATGTTTATGCCCCAATGCAGTAGAGGATAGGTGAGACCCTGGTTCTGTTTAGGCATATGGAGATGGGGGTACGTGTTTACACGCCAACGCAGTAGAGGTGGAAGAAGCTCTAGTCCTGTTGAGTGTTGAGTTGTGGAAGGCAACGGCTGGTCCTGTTTTAGTGTGTGTGATGTGGAGGGAATCAAGTAGTTAGTATTCTCTGTTGGGTGAGCAGGGAACCTTTGAGTTATTTGTATACTTGTATTGTGAATTTATGGAATGTATTGATTAATTGTGTTTCAGCATCTTACATCCCATTGGAGTATTGAAATTAAGCAGAGAGAGCTTGTTAACCTGTTCTGTTTATTTCGATGGGGTGGTACTCATAATTTTGAAGGACGGTTGGTGGGGGTGTTTTGCCTATTTCTTTTCAATGGAATAAACTATAACTCTACTATAATATGATCAAGATACATAATCCTTCAACCACTCAGGTTTACAACTGATTCTAGTGTCATTTCCTACCTTAGTAGGAACTTTAACTGTAGATTTATCTTGATGTTGTACTTGGACAATGACATTTTCTGAACTGGTTAGACTGATATATGGATCGGGATTGGCTGGACTGATAGGTGGACACCTCCATTTCACAATGCCGGACATACTCCACTTTTCACTGTTTTCTAAAACTACTACATTTCTTCTCACTTCCTTTCTGCGGAAGGGACCCATAAATGCAGATCTCCCTTTCTTCCCAAAACCGCTTTTTTTTCTATCAACACCATATCACCAACGTCCCATTTATCATCAGAAACACCATGTTTAAAATCATACCTTGATTTGTACATCTGTTGACATGCCCTTCTAAGCTCAGGTCCTTTATTCAACCTTTCTTCCCATTGTCTTGACTGAAACATCCCCTCCACCCATGCTGGGTTCATCTTGGTACAACCACCTCTACCTCTCAAGTACATAAAAGGAGAAACCATAGTGATAGTATTCAGGGTGTTATGTGCGTGTCCACCACATTTCCCTGAGAATTTCAGTTAAAGGAATTCTAATTTCAACAGCTTTCTGAACACAAACTTTACCATTCTGTTCATGCGCTCAGCAAGACTGTTGGCTTGAGGTAAATACAGGGCTGTTCTCATATGTACAATAGCTAAAGACTTCAAGAAATTCTGCATTTCCTGGGGTGCAAATTGTACACCAATATCTGTTAGCAAGTGATTGGGTATACCTTAATGAGAGAATTCTTCTTTAAGAAACTCAATCACTACTCTATTGTTCAATGTTCCCACACACTTTGTCACAACCCATTTGGATGTATAATCAACCAATAGTATCACATAATGTTCATTGGCAGGTAATAACTGAAAGTGGTCCATAAAGTCAAATCCTAACTTCTTACACGGTCTCTCAGGTACTTCAATAGGAAAGAGGGGCGTTTCGGTTACAGATTTGCTCTTGTCACTCTGTGCACACATTATACAGTCCTTTACAACTGCCTCAACTTCACGGTCTAATCCAGGCCACCAGTATATCTGCCTTAGCCTGGATTTGGTAAAATTCCTACCCATGTGACCCTTATGGGCCAAATTGATTGACTTCTCTCTTTACAGTTAGTCCTGATGAGGCTAATTTGTTCAACACTATTCTTAAGGTTTTATCATGGTCAAAAAATGTCTTCCCATGAATCAAAATGTAATCTTGGAAGAACAAAAGAGCCGGTATTTCTCCTAAAATGTTTTTCATAATATGTTGAAAACAAGCAGCTGCTGAGGCTAAACCAAACTGCATTCTTAAAAACTGGTATGCTCCTAGTGGTGTCACAAATTATGTTAGGTGCCTAGGCTCAGGATGCACTACAATCCGGTGATAAGCTGATGATAGATTAAGAACACTGAAATACTTGGACCCACGCAAAATAGATAATTCTTCTGAAATGTTGGGTAAGGGTTGGCGATCCACCCATATATGCTTCTTAAGATCTCAAAGGTCTACACACATGCAAATTTGTTTTACACCCTCCTTTGGTGTCAATACTATAGGAGTCAACCATTCTGAAGATTCAATCTCTTCTATAACTCCCAAATCCAATAACCTGCATAGTTCTTTCCTTAGGGATTCCAGCATTAATTTGGGAACCCTCCTCACTTTGTGTACACAAGGAACAGCATTGTTTTTAAGAATAATTCTGTGTTCAAAATTCCTTAAACAACCTAAAGTAACATTAAAGGCTGAGGGAAATTCTTAAAAAATATCTTGGTTGGTATTCTCATTGCTTACTACCATCACTTGACAAGGAGAATTAGGGTCTAGTCTGATGCCATTGAGACGTTGATGGCGGCACCCTAACAAATTATCCCCATGTTTAGCTACATATAACTTTCCAACAGTTTCCTTATTTTGAAATTGAATTTTCATGACTGTATCCTAACACATCAATTTTAGTTCCTCCATAACTTACTGGGTTAATATCCGGTGCTAACAAGGGATCAGTATCTTTACCAAATATTACTTCCCAATTTATGTCACCTACCATGGTGTAGGGAGACCCCGGGTCTGCTAAAACTCTGATGTATATATTGTCTAGTTTGATGGAACATTCAGGCATAGGTATTGCTCCTTCATCTATGGCTCCAACACTCTATCCAACCTGATTAATGTCAGGTTTTATACTAAATTCCGTTTTGTTCATATTATCTGATACCAAATCTACATTCAACAGTTTATCACCCTTACAGACCCGTGCATAAAGACCCTTCTTTCCACATCTCCTACAAACAGAATTTCTAGTGTAACAGTTTGGACGATTCGCTGAATGTCCCGGATTACCACAACAGTAACACTTTTATCTGATGTCCTTGTTTTCTTTATCTTTAGCAGTAGGAGATGTGTTAAGCCCAGTGTTAATGGGGGGTACACCCAAGTGATGTGTCAATCCTTCCTATGGGGTTAAGAAAGTAGGGGGCAGTGTATCAAGCCCAGTGTTAAGGGGAGTACATCCCAGTGATATGTATCAATCCTTCCTATGGGGTTAAGGATGTGGGGGAAGTGTGTTAAGCCCAATGCTAAGGGGGGGTACATCCCAGTGATATGTGTCAATCTTTCCTATGGGGTTAAGGATGTGGGGGCAGTGTGTTAAGCCCAATGTTAAGGGGGGTACATCCCAGTGAGAGGTGTCAATCCTTCCTACAGGGTTAAGGATGTAGGAGCAGTGTTTTAGGCCCAATGTTAAAGCGTAAGTGGTTGCATCCCAATGCAGTAGAGGATAGATAAAAGCCTGGTCCTGTTTGAGCATAGGGTGATGGGAATATGTGGTTGCACCCCAATGTGGTAGAGGGTAGGAGAAACCCTGGCTCTGATTAGGTGAATAGTGATGGGGTACATGTTTAAACCCCAATGTAGTGGAGGGTAGGTGAGACCCTGGTTCTGTTTAGATGTATGGTATAGGGGGTACATGGTTAACCCCCAATGCAGTAAAGGTGGAAGAAACTCTAGTTCTGTTAAGTGTTGAGTTGTGGAAGGCAACAGGCTGGTCCAGTTATAGTGTGCGTGATGTGGAGAGAACAAGTAGTTAGTGTTCTCTGTTGGGTGAGTAGCTAAGCTTTGAGTTATTTGTACACTCATATTGTGAATTTGTGAAATATATTGATTAACTGTGTTTTAGCATCATCCATCCCATTGGAGTATTGAAGTTAAGCAGAGAATGTTTGTTAGCCAGTTCTATTTATTTCGATGGGGAGGTACTCATAATTTTGAAGGACAGTTGATGGGGGTGTTTTGCCTTTTTTTGTTCTATTTAATATTTCATTGTTTTCATAAGTGGGGGATGAGTTGTGGCCTCTTGCTATCTTATGCATTCTCCCCACTAACTTAATGTTCCCTGTTGCTCAGCCAGGGAGTGAGGTCATTATATGGTTGGAATGATGACAGTGTTTGGGCTTGGATGAGTGGACAGTTGGAGTGAGACGGGCTGAGCGGCAGGATGCTGCTCCTGGTGGGGCTTTATCTGTAACCTACAACTAAGCTGATAAACCTACTCCTTTTATAACTCACGAGTAACCATTATTGATTTCAATACTTTGGCTAAAGACTGTCTACAAATTCTCAATAAAAACACATATAATCTAAGATTTATCAGCGCCATCAGTTCTAAAACCATGAGCTTTCTCAAGTGATAAACTGAGTACCACCTTATTATGTAAAGCTGCTGCTGGCAAAAGCATTTTATATGCTGTGCTGGCAGTGCCCATCCAGAAGAATTGAACTAGAGCATTCCGTTTGGCGAATGACTACATGCCAAGCAGAACTGTAGCACAGGTGAGCTACTTAGCATGGTTAAGTTTGACATGCTTGTGAGATTCCAACAGAGAGGTTATTCTTCTTGGATACTGAACAAAGCATTCAGAAGGTTGAATTGAGAGACAGAAATGATCTCATTCATCTACCTGCTACAACCAAAGACTCAAAGACCACACTGAGATGTAACAACACATATAAGACTAAATCAACTGAATTGAACAGGCTGTTGAAGAAACATTGGTACATTCTCTTATTTGATGACATTTTGGCTACGAAGTTAGATCTGAATCTGTCTTATCCAGGTGACTGGTTGACACCTGTTCGGTATAAGTCAATAAGGACGCTCAATGAAGGACCACACGCCAATTATAAATACAATTTAGCTTTACTAGAATTGCAGGTAAAATGTAGGCATTTAGCACATTAACAATAGTAGAATAAGAATAGCAATGAAAAGCATCTATTTATTTATATATATAAGTACACTACAAGGAGCATCTATGTATATATATGTATATATATATATTTATATATATATATATATATTTATATATATAAGCAAAGAGTTCACTGACAGATATAAGTTTTGATTAACTGTATACTAAAATGCATCACACTACGATATTCAGGAAGCAGAATATGAATGAGTTGAATACTTCAGATAAGCTTTGATTTACTGCACACCAAAATGCATGTTTGAATTACTGCAGCAGGCTCTCACTACGATGTTCAGGAGGCAAAATATAAACTAACTGAATATTTCAGATAAGCTTTGATTTACTGCACACCAAAATGCATGTTTCAGTTATTGTAGCAGTTCACACTAAGAGGTTTAGAAAGCAAAATATAAACGAGCTGACTACTTCAGGTTATAAACACAAAGCAAGCATAAATAATCAGTCATAATAATAGAGCAGAGAAACAAAGGCCTTTCATCCCTGTGTGGAAACTTAACTTAGTCCACATGCTGGGAAGCCCTCTACTTCCTGCTTGGACCTCTCTCCCCCTCAAGCACCACGAGCAAACAGGGATGCAGCGCTGGGCCATGGCAGCTTCCACAGTTCCATCTGCGAGCTTCCAAATCCCTCACCCACACTTCAGTGCTTAAATAACTCGAAGCTTGGATTCTATCTCATTCTGGCATTTTCTAGCTATGTTATCAGTACTTGGCTGCTCTGCCCTTCTCCAGCCTTTGTTTTCATTCCATCTTCTCCCTGTACTCTCGTTCTCAAGGTTGAGACGGATTCTTCTACACAAACAAGCTTGAAAATAATATCATGAACTTTTCCACGATGTTTGGGAGGGGGTTTCAACAGGCATTACACTCGTCTACACTGCTCAAGCTAATTAACCCTTCGCGTTACAATGTCTTCCGCATCTTTCCCTATACTGAACAGAATCCCTGGTTGACATACAGGTGTAATCTTTCCCTGAAGGTCAGATTAATGGAAACTGGGGTAAGCACCTAGGTGAGAGCAGTAACAAGCAGTAACCAACTTCTCTCTGGCTTTTTTGTCTATAACAATGGTAAGGCCTGTAAGAGAGGTTACAGTGTTAATAGTTTCAAAACTAAACAACCTTTTGCTATCAATCGATTTTTGACATTCAACTCCGACTTTATGATATATGCATTGAAATGGATACAATATGTAGGTGGCACTATACATCCTGCAAAGAAAATAATTCTAAAACATTTGTGTGCCATTGAATGCAGAAAAAAATCTCATCCCTAGCCCATCATTTGCAGAAGGAACACAATAACAATGCACATTTTTTTTTATTCTTTGTAATTGACAGATTTTGACTAAGGTCACGAGGTGGAAATAGAAAAGTAGGCCTTAGACGGCTTGAATCAAGGTATATAATAAGACTGGAGACTAAATTTCCTACAGGTCTTAACAGTGATGAGTAATTGAGTACTCCCTTGGGAAGTGAGTAGTCATAATTGCCACTGACCTTGAAGCCAGATACTCTGTCTATGGATTTTATCCTGGGGTTTTTATGTTAGATTGCAGGGTCCATGTTCCAGAGACACTTTTGAATTTCATTTCAATGGATTTGGAACCAATATTTGGTGATCATGAAATGTAATAACTGATATGTCTTATTAATTGATATTTGCATGTGATTATCTATAACAGACTCTGTT
This sequence comes from Pleurodeles waltl, assembly GCF_031143425.1. Lineage (NCBI taxonomy): Eukaryota > Metazoa > Chordata > Amphibia > Caudata > Salamandridae > Pleurodeles > Pleurodeles waltl. Next base: position 1,500,477,235 of record NC_090447.1, read on the forward strand.
GGCATAATTTAGGACAACAACGTTAGAACTAGCCCACTGGGACACTATTACCAAGCTCCAACAACATGAGCACCACTACTCTGTGTTCAACTGGGTAGAGTGTTATTTTGCAATTATGATAAAGGATGTTCTGCATATTAATTTTGTCTTGTGGTGTAAGATGTCTGAATTAACCTGTATTATGTCTAAGAAGCTGTTATTCAGACTGGATAAATGAGTACTAGACCACTTATGCATTACTGTGAAGCTTCTATGATACTTACATCTTTGTGGAGTTTAGTATGAATTTGTTTATTTATGGAATCATTTGTAACATAGCTTTGCAATACTGCGTACAACAGTGTTTACCTTACGATTTTATGATGTGAAAATGTGATTCAGCATGTTTTATGTTGGGTTTAATAGCTTGGACCAGTGATGCATGTATCTATTCAAGATTTTTCACCAAACCACTTTTTTTATGGTCCCACGGGAGTCACACGTGAACAAGGCCACACTGGATCCTGCGGTAGTACCACCGGATCACAACAAGGCTTGATTTGTTTTCATTATTGACTCTAGGGCAGGTACCACCCAGAGGAGGTAGAGGGTCAGGGTACCCCTACAGCGCCCCCTGCTATCTTATTTTTATAACATTTTCAGGACACAGTGATTGAGACCCCATGTCCTGTAATGGTGTCTGGAACATTTTCTTCCATGTTGTGTCCAGCTAATCAAATCGCTCACTCAAGCCAGGCAAGGGAAAAAAAGCGACCTCTAAAGAAAAATACTTGCAGTTACAGTTTGTGTCTCTACCTGGTGGTCTCCACCGGCTCTTAATTTGCCAATCATCATGAGGAATCTTGCTTTACTCCTTTCTGTTGCGCTTCCTTTCTGTGCATCCCCAGTACATGCATTTGGTTCAACCTCTGTCCCACCATAGCACATTCCCATCACCTGAGCCCAGGTCCCAGTACCTTTGGTGACCTCTTGCCTTCCAGTCCATGGTTGCATCTGACTAGTCAGGCAATTTTCCTCATTTGCAAAGGGGACCACAGGTTCTCACTTCAATCGTGGTTCTGGGATAGAATTCTTGTTATCGACTCTATTGGGATTACCAGGGACAGGCGCATTGGCATTGCCGACCATAGGGTGCAAAGACCTCTGGTTGGAGCTATGTTGCCTCAACTGGTTTGGTGGCCAGAGGGGCTCCGGTTCGCTTTTGGGGCAAAAGACCAGTGAGTGGCTGAGGAGTGACTGGTTGGTGCCCGGGAAAGAAGAGCACAGAAGTCTTTTGAGTTTCCACAATTGGGGCAGCCTTGGCCACTGCCATCTCCCTGCAGGTGGAGGAAGGGGTAGGGTTTCACTGTAATAATTGGCAGAGCTACAGTCATTGTTCTGGTTGGAGAAAAGTAACATTTCAGTGTTCTGCCTTTTACAACTATTTGTGATAGGATAAGGTGTCTTAGCATTCCTGTGTCATTGTCTCATTGAAAATTCTTGTGCCTGTGTGCCTCCAGTAGTGTTTGTACCCCATGTCAATGCTCCAGTGTCAGTTTCCATATCAGTATTGATGCCCCTATTATTATGTCCTTGTCCCAGTGGCAATTTGCCAGCGCCCTTTTGTCAGTGTCCACGTGTTCCTGTTGTAGGCTCTCTGCCCCTTTGTCATTGTACCTAAGTCAATGTCCCTCTGTTTCTCTTGGTGCTCCTTTGGCAGTGTGACTGTGATGGTGGCCCTTCATTGGTGTCTCTCAGTCACTGATGGTGCCCATGTATCAGTTTCCTGGTGTCTGTGTGGTCCCCCGTTAGACTTAGTGGCATATTTATGCTCCATTCGCACCAAATATGCATCATTTGTTTACGCAAATTCAGTGCAAAACGAACTCCATATTGATATTTTGACATTAGACACGTCTAACGTCAAATTTTGGGAGTTTGCACCATTTTTTAGATGTGTGAACCTATCTTGCGTCAATGAGAGGCAAGGTAGGCGTTCCCATCTAAAAAATGGTGCTATCCCCATAGCCCTATATTTATCCCCCTGTGCTAAAATGAAGCATGGGTGGGAGGAGGGGCCAAATAATGGTGCAAAGCTTACTTTGCACCATTATTTAATGCCTGGGTCAGACCAGGCATTAGGGGACCTGTGGACCCATTTCATGGTCAGACACCATCTAATGGGTCCACAAGTGCCCTCCCCAATCCCCAGGAACGCCCCCACCCCCACCAGAGGAACACCAGAGGATGGGGGATCCCATCCCAGGGTAAGTAGGGTAAGTAGAGGTAAGTATTTTTAAAACTTTTTTAAAGTCCCATTGAGGGCCCTGAAATGGGCCCCCTACGTGGCACAGGGTGCAATGGCCATGCCCAGGGGACCATTGTCCCCTGTGCTGGCCATTGGGGTGGGTGGCATGACTCCTGTCTTTTATAAGACAGGAGCCACGTGGTATGGATGGTTTTGCGTCAGGAAATGACACTAGGCTGGTTAAAGGCATTTTTTTTTGCCTCTAACCAGCCTAGTGTCATTTTTGGTACAAAACCACCTTCCCCCATACCGCCACCCCCCCCGGCTAACATAATTTTCTCAAACGCTAGCCCACCCTTTCCGCTGGCTTGCGGGATTCCATAAATTTGGCACCCGGCTGGCGCTCTGGAAGGACGCAAGCCGGCACCATACTTTTTGACGCAAAACTGCGTTTGAGCAGTTTTGCGTCAAATAGTATAAATATGGGCCTTAGTGTCCTAGATAATGTCATTGTTTGTTTATAAACTATTTAGACCCTCCTAGGTCTACTTAAAAGCACCTTAGCGATGAAGGAATCGCGAGGACAGGGGGAAAAGTGGGACAAGCGATCTGCTGAGCTAAAAATGAATTAGGGATTATGATTGTTTTAGGACGGATAACTGGAAAATAGTTGTGAAATAACCTTTTCGTTACAGAGAGAGACCAATTTAAAAAAAAGAAAGGTTGACAAGCATCACATGCATTGCACTACCACAGATATTACAGTGCCTTATGCATCATTATAATTGTCCACCACATCCCAGCAATTTTTGTAGATGACCATGCAGAAGCAGTTTAACTGATCATTTAAAAAAAAAAAAAGTAAATAAATGGTTTGAAGTTTGTTTCACAATGCAATGTAGGTCTTTAATTTTAACTTTTATGTTGCACATAGTCTGAGATGAAGGAAGTATTAACTTGATGCAAGCTTTTTTTTTTAGGCGAACTCTGGACTATTGCCAGGTCCATTAAAGGACCCAAGCGTTAATATAGGGGTGTCTGGTCTCCCACCCCTTGTCTACCATCCTGACAGCATAGCTCATTGGGGGTGTGATATATTTAACAAGGTATGGTGTTGATGGGAGTTAGGGTTGAGTGAAGATGGCAAAGGTGGGAGGCAAGGATAAGAACTTAACATAGTCTCACCCCTGCCATCACTCTTGGAAGGTGGTAATGAGATGTAAAAATGAAATTGAGTAAGTAAATGGATGAGTGTCTTTCCATTATATGTGTCATTAATATACAGTACATTATGTAATGTGTTATGGGAAGTGTGGATTTATGGGTCATGTTGGAAGCAGTCGAGTTAAGGCTTAAGGAGGGAGGAGAGATAAGAATTGGGTCTTCCCATAGCTTGTTAGGTTTTGTGATGTAGACAGTGTTACACACCTGCCAATCATAACTCCCCTGCGACTTTTGTTTTTTATCAAGGAATTTTATTGTGTTTTTTTACATATTAGTAGTTTCCAAATATGAAGACTAATAGGATGCAAGGTACATTTTAGATGTCTTAGGCTTAACTCACCTAATTATTTGTTTTGCTGAAGAAGTCTGGGGCAGTTTGCATTTATCCTACTTAGTTCTTTTGTTATCAACCAGGGACCCTGCTGTGCTCCAAAATAATGAATGGAAAGAAGGACTGGAGCATCTGACAGGTGTCTCTGTGCAAAGTTTGATACTCTGATGAGGGTGACAGTAAAACAGGCCTTAACCACCCTCCTTCTGCCTTGCTGAATGGAGGGAAGAAGAATGTTTTTACTACTCTACTTTTTCCAAAGACAGGAATGGTGCTTGTTGCCCCCCACCTTGTCCTGTGCCAAGGAGGTACATTTTTCTGCATGAACAAGGTTGGGGCGGGGTTTCAGTGCCTTGTTTGTTTTCCAGTGGCAGGATGGGTGCACTATTAACCTTACGTCCCCTTGCTACCAACCAGTGTGGGTACCCGAGCATTGCCCAAGGTTGGATTGGTGTATTTGCACCACCTCGATTGCCGATGAATTAGGTAAATTTATTTGCCCCATGCCTGGGTCAAAAGCAAGGGCCCATCGTCTTCAAGTGTATTTTTTAGATCCAGCCACCTTGCCCAGGAGTGGGATGCTCATCCACCTCAAGCCATCGGACCTCCCTCCTTGCTTCCCCTGTAAGGAGTGACCCTAGGGAGATCCCACTGGTCCTGATGAAAGGTCTAGGGGTAGGCTTGAAATATGTAGACCTCAGTTTGAAAGGCAGGTTCGTAGCATAACCCTGTCCTTTCCATGTACCCCACTTTTAATCATACCTCCACAGGAATAAGTATTAAAACATAGTTTCTCCTAGGAGGCAGGTGTATTTAATTTTTTATGACAACCCACTCCTATTCACGTGTCATCATAATCAAAGTTACAACAAGTGCTCCCACGTAGTCTGTCTGTCGTAACATGCCCCGTTGTGTTGCAGAACGGGAAGGACCCGATGATGAAGCATCCCACCAAGGGGTAACCCTGGTGGGTGAAGGTTTTCGTAGGAAACTAACTAGTTTCCTGCCCCGCCCCTTGTTTGGAGAGTTAGTTTTGCATTGAGCTGGGCCTGACTCCTGTTAGGTTTATGTATATGATCAGTACCTAGCACATGTAGGAGGCTTCAATGAAAGAGAGTAGTATATTAAGACCTCTCAGCTGCCCAAGGTATATTTTAGCAACTTTGACCACTTGCATATCCAGCAACAAGTTGGAGTCCTTGTATATGTCAAGATTGGGGCTGATTTGGCTTGGAGGGCATTACTTAGTGCCACGCAGCACCACTCCAGGCAGAGAGATCTGCAGAGGTAAGCAGGAGCTTTCATCATGTTATGGGCCATAATTACAAGCCCCTAGTGCCACCACAGCGTCACTTTTTGTGACACTCTGGTGGCGCTGTGCTCTGTACCATATTTACAAGGCAGCGTTAACCCACTGTTCATGGCTTAACGCTGCCTTGTAAATATGGGGCCCCAATACAGTTTTCTGCAGCAGAGGGGTGTGCAATGGGTGTTGCTGTGGGTGTACCCACGCAACACGCATTGATTTTTTCAAGGAAATGTAAATCTGAGGCAGCACCAAAAACTAACGCCACCAAAGGGGTGGTGTTAGCATGGTGCAACAAGGAGAAATATTTTTATTTCTTCTCGTTTTTGCTTTTTCTATGTGTGCTGCACTCTGCAGCACACATAGAAAGAGCAAAAGGTCATTAATGATTGTCTATGTGCAGGAAGGTGTCTCTTCCTGCACGTAAACAATACTAATGAAATAATAATGATTTGCTACTTCTACGTGTGCTGCATTTCCTTCAACGCAGATACCATTGCAAACAATCATTTCCTTCAATGCAGATACCCTTGCCTGTGTTGGCGCTCGGCTGCTAAATTTAGCACCAGCGCTAGGGGAAACACAGGGTTGCACAGTATTTTTGTAAATACGGCGCATCCCTGCATTTCTAATGTGACGCAGCGCGGTGCTGCCAAGTTTGGCACAGCGCTGCACCACTTTCTTGTAAATATGCCTTTAGTTTTCAAAACTTGGTGGACTTCCACCTGGGAATCACAGGTCTAGACCAAGTCTTTCAGGTTACGATGGATGCTGCTGGTGCTGGATAGAAGTACCAAAGGTAAGCTAGGTGTCACCAAAACAAAACTAACATTTCTTCTCTACCTGCTGAAGTGATTTGGCAAGGGAATGCATGTACAGATTGTATAGGAGGGCTGATAAAATACCCCCTGCGTGACTTCTGAGGCAAAGGGTGAAAGGGCTTGTTCCCTTTCTGCTAGGAAGGATTTTACCTACTTTTGAATAGTTTCAACAAAGCTGCTTTCCTTAATGGCTTGATCAAGATATCATAGTTGATGACATTGAAGGCAGCTAGTGTAGGAGGCTGGACTGGCTTGTAGTGAGGACCAAGGGGTACTTACACCTTGCACCAGGCCCAGGTATCCCTTATTAGTGTATAGGGTGTCTAGCAGCTTAGGCTGATAGAAAAGGTAGCTTAGCAGAGCAGCTTAGGCTGAACTAGGAGACGAGAGAAGCTCCTACAGTACCAATAGTGTCATATGCACAATATCATAAGAAAACACAATACACAGATATACTAAAAATAAAGGTACTTTATTTTTATGACAATATGCCAAAGTATCTCAGTGAGTACCCTCAGTATGAGGATAGCAAATATACACAAGATATATGTACACAATACCACAATATGCAGTAATAGCAATAGAAAACAGTGCAAACAATGTATAGTCACAATAGAATGCAATGGGGGCACATAGGGATAGGGGCAACACAAACCATATACTCTAGAAGTGGAATGCGAACCACGAATGGACCCCAAACCTATGTGACCTTGTAGAGGGTCGCTGGGACTGTAAAGAAAGAGTGAGGGTTAGAAAAATAGCCCACCCCAAGACCCTGAAAAGTGGGTGCAAAGTGCACCTAAGTTCCCCAAAGAGCACAGAAGTCGTGATGGGGGAATTCTGCAGGAAAGACCAACACCAGCAATGCAACAACGATGGATTTCCAGACGAGAGTACCTGTGGAACAAGGGGACCAAGTCCAAAAGTCATGATCAAGTCGGGAGTGGGCAGATGCCCAGGAAATGCCAGCTGTGGGTGCAAAGAAGCTGCCACCAGATGGTAGAAGCTGAGGATTCTGCAAGAACGACAAGGGCTAGAAACTTCCCCTTTGGAGATGGATGTCCCACGTCGTGAAGAGTCGTGCAGAAGTGTTTTCCTGCAGAAAGACCGCAAACAAGCCTTGCTAGCTGCAAAGCTTGCAGTTAGGGTTTTTGGATGCTGCTGTGGCCCAGGAGGAACCAGGATGTCGCCAATTGCGTGAGGAGACAGAGGGGGCGTCCAGCAAGACAAAGAGCCCACTCAGAAGCAAGCAGCACCTGCAGAAGTGCCGGAACAGGCACTACAAAGTGGAGTGAATCGGTGCTCACCCGAAGTTGCACAAGAGAGTCCCACGACGCCGGAGGACAACTCAGAAGGTTGTGCAATGCAGGTTAGAGTGCCGGGGACCCAGGCTTGGCTTTGCACAAAGGAAATCCTCGAAGAGTGCACAGGAGCCGGAGTAGCTGCAAAACACGCGGTTCCCAGCAATGCAGTCTAGCGTGGGGAGGCAAGGACTTACCTCCACCAAACTTGGACTGAAGAGTCACTGGACTGTGGGAGTCACTTGGGCAGAGTTGCTGAGTTCAAGGGACCTCGCTCGTCTTGCTGAGAGGAGACCCAGAGGACCAGTGATGCAGTTCTTTGGTGCCTGCGGTTGCAGGGGGAAGATTCCGTCGACCCACGGGAGATTTCTTCGGAGCTTCTAGTGCAGGGAGGAGGCAGACTACCCCCACAGCATGCACCACCAGGAAATCAGTTGAGAAGGCGGCAGGATCAGCGTTACAAGGTCGCAGTAGTCGTCTTAGCTACTTTGTTGCAGTTTTGCAGGCTTCCAGCGCGGTCAGCAGTCGATTCCTTGGCAGAAGGTGAAGAGAGAGATGCAGAGGAACTCTGATGAGCTCTTGCATTCGTTATCTAAGGAATTCCCCAAAGCAGAGACCCTAAATAGCCAGAAAAGGAGGTTTGACTACTTAGGAGAGAGGATAGGCTAGCAACACCTGAAGGAGCCTATCAGAAGGAGTCTCTGACGTCACCTGCTGGCACTGGCCACTCAGAGCAGTCCAGTGTGCCAGCAGCACCTCTGTTTCCAAGATGGCAGAGGTCTGGAGCACACTGGAGGAGCTCTGGGCTCCTCCCAGGGGAGGTGCAGGTCAGGGGAGTGGTCACTCCCCTTTCCTTTGTCAAGTTTCGCGCCAGAGCAGGGCTGAGGGATCCCTGAACCGGTGCAGACTGGCTTATGCAGAGATGGGCACCATCTGTGCCCATCAAAGCATTTCCAGAGGCTGGGGGAGGCTACTTTCTCCCCAGCCCTGACACCTTTTTCCAAAGGGAGAGGGTGTAACACCCTCTCTCTGAGGAAGTCCTTTGTTCTACCTTCCTGGGCCAAGCCTGGCTGGACCCCAGGAGGGCAGAAACCTGTCTGAGGGGTTGGCAGCAGCAGCAGCTGCAGTGAAACCCCGGGAAAGGTAGTTTGGCAGTACCCGGGTGTAAGGAAATGCCTCCTTGGCATGGTTGCCCCCTGACTTTTTGCCTTTGCTGATGCTATGTTTACAATTGAAAGTGTGCTGAGGCCTGCTAACCAGGCCCCAGCACCAGTGTTCTTTCCCTAACCTGTACTTTTGTATCCACAATTGGCAGACCCTGGCATCCAGATAAGTCCCTTGTAACTGGTACTTCTAGTTCCAAGGGCCCTGATGCCAAGGAAGGTCTCTAAGGGCTGCAGCATGTCTTATGCCACCCTGGAGACCTCTCACTCAGCACAGACACACTGCTTGCCAGCTTGTGTGTGCTAGTGAGGACAAAACGAGTAAGTCGACATGGCACTCCCCTCAGGGTGCCATGCCAGCCTCTCACTGCCTATGCAGTATAGGTAAGACACCCCTCTAGCAGGCCTTACAGCCCTAAGGCAGGGTGCACTATACCATAGGTGAGGGTACCAGTGCATGAGCATGGTACCCCTACAGTGTCTAAACAAAACCTTAGACATTGTAAGTGCAGGGTAGCCATAAGAGTATATGGTCTGGGAGTCTGTCAAACACGAACTCCACAGCACCATAATGGCTACACTGAAAACTGGGAAGTTTGGTATCAAACTTCTCAGCACAATAAATGCACACTGATGCCAGTGTACATTCTATTGCAAAATACACCCCAGAGGGCACCTTAGAGGTGCCCCCTGAAACTTAACCGACTGTCTGTGTAGGCTGACTAGTTCCAGCAGCCTGCCACACTAGAGACATGTTGCTGGCCCCATGGGGAGAGTGCCTTTGTCACTCTAAGGCCAGTAACAAAGCCTGCACTGGGTGGAGATGCTAACACCTCCCCCAGGCAGGAGCTGTAACACCTGGCGGTGAGCCTCAAAGGCTCACCCCTTTGTCACAGCCCAGCAGGGCACTCCAGCTTAGTGGAGTTGCCTGCCCCCTCCGGCCACGGCCCCCACTTTTGGCGGCAAGGCTGGAGGGAACAAAGAAAGCAACAAGGAGGAGTCACTGGCCAGTCAGGACAGCCCCTAAGGTGTCCTGAGCTGAAGTGACTCTAACTTTTAGAAATCCTCCATCTTGCAGATGGAGGATTCCCCCAATAGGGTTAGGATTGTGACCCCCTCCCCTTGGGAGGAGGCACAAAGAGGGTGTACCCACCCTCAGGGCTAGTAGCCATTGGCTACTAACCCCCCAGACCTAAACACGCCCTTAAATTTAGTATTTAAGGGCTACCCTGAACCCTAGAAAATCAGATTCCTGCAACAACAAGAAGAAGGACTGCCTAGCTGAAAACCCCTGCAGAGGAAGACCAGAAGACGACAACTGCCTTGGCTCCAGAAACTCACCGGCCTGTCTCCTGCCTTCCAAAGAACTCTGCTCCAGCGACGCCTTCCAAAGGGACCAGCGACCTCTGAATCCTCTGAGGACTGCCCTGCTTCGACGACGACAAGAAACTCCCGAGGACAGCGGACCTGCTCCAAAAAGACTGCAACTTTGTTTCAAGAAGCAGCTTTAAAGAACCCTGCAACTCCCCGCAAGAAGCGTGAGACTTGCAACACTGCACCCGGCGACCCCGACTCGGCTGGTGGAGAACCAACACCTCAGGGAGGACCCCCGGACTACTCTACGACTGTGAGTACCAAAACCTGTCCCCCCTGAGCCCCCACAGCACCGCCTGCAGAGGGAATCCCGAGGCTTCCCCTGACCGCGACTCTCTGAAACCTAAGTCCCGACGCCTGGAAAAGACCCTGCACCCGCAGCCCCCAGGACCTGAAGGACCGGACTTTCACTGGAGAAGTGACCCCCAGGAGTCCCTCTCCCTTACCCAAGTGGAGGTTTCCCCGAGGAAGCTCCCCCTTGCCTGCCTGCAGCGCTGAAAAGATCCCTTGATCTCTCATTGACTAACATTGCGAACCCGACGCTTGTTTCTACACTGCACCCGGCCGCCCCCGCGCTGCTGAGGGTGAAATTTCTGTGTGGGCTTGTGTCCCCCCCGGTGCCCTACAAAACCCCCCTGGTCTGCCCTCCGAAGACGCGGGTACTTACCTGCAAGCAGACCGGAACCGGGGCACCCCCTTCTCTCCATTATAGCCTATGTGTTTTGGGCACCACTTTGAACTCTGCACCTGACCGGCCCTGAGCTGCTGGTGTGGTAACTTTGGGGTTGCTCTGAACCCCCAACGGTGGGCTACCTTGGACCAAGAACTGAACCCTGTAAGTGTCTTACTTACCTGGTAAAACTAACCAAAACTTACCTCCCCCAGGAACTGTGAAAATTGCACTGTGTCCACTTTTAAAGTAGCTATTTGTGAATAACTTGAAAAGTATACATGCAATTGAAATGATTCAAAGTTCCTAATGTACTTACCTGCAATACCTTTCAAACAAGATATTACATGTTAAATTTGAACCTGTGGTTCTTAAAATAAACTAAGAAAAGATATTTTTCTATACAAAACCTATTGGCTGGAATTGTCTCTGAGTGTGTGTACCTCATTTATTGTCTATGTGTATGTCCAACAAATGCTTAACACTACTCCTTGGATAAGCCTACTGCTCGACCACACTACCACAAAATAGAGCATTAGTATTATCTCTTTTTACCACTATTTTACCTCTAAGGGGAACCCTTGGACTCTGTGCATGCTATTCCTTACTTTGAAATAGCACATACAGAGCCAACTTCCTACATTGGTGGATCAGCGGTGGGGTACAAGACTTTGCATTTGCTGGACTACTCAGCCAATACCTGATCACACGACAAATTCCAAAATTGTCATTAGAAATTGATTTTTGCAATTTGAAAAGTTTTCTAAATTCTTAAAAGACCTGCTAGGGCCTTGTGTTAGATCCTGTTTAGCATTTCTTTTAGAGTTTAAAAGTTTGTAAAAGTTTGAATTAGATTCTAGAACCAGTTGTAGATTCTTAAAAAGTATTCCAACTTTTAGAAGCAAAATGTCTAGCACAGATGTGACTGTGGTGGAACTCGACACCACACCTTACCTCCATCTTAAGATGAGGGAGCTAAGGTCACTCTGTAAAATAAAGAAAATAACAATGGGCCCCAAACCTACCAAAATACAGCTCCAGGAGCTTTTGGCAGAGTTTGAAAAGGCCAACCCCTCTGAGGGTGGCAACTCAGAGGAAGAGGATAGTGACTTGGAGGACAATTCCCCCCTACCAGTCCTATCTAGGGAGAACAGGGTCTCTCAAACCCTGACTCCAAAAATAATAGTCAGAGATGCTGGTTCCCTCACAGGAGAGACCAACACCTCTGAAATCACTGAGGATAACTCCAGTGAAGAGGACATCCAGTTAGCCAGGATGGCCAAAAGATTGGCTTTGGAAAGACAGATCCTAGCCATAGAGAGGGAAAGACAAGAGATGGGCCTAGGACCCATCAATGGTGGCAGCAACATAAATAGGGTCAGAGATTCTCCTGACATGTTGAAAATCCCTAAAGGGATTGTAACTAAATATGAAGATGGTGATGACATCACCAAATGGTTCACAGCTTTTGAGAGGGCTTGTGTAACCAGAAAAGTGAACAGATCTCACTGGGGTGCTCTCCTTTGGGAAATGTTCACAGGAAAGTGTAGGGATAGACTCCTCACACTCTCTGGAAAAGATGCAGAATCTTATGACCTCATGAAGGGTACCCTGATTGAGGGCTTTGGATTCTCCACTGAGGAGTATAGGATTAGATTCAGGGGGGCTCAAAAATCCTCGAGCCAGACCTGGGTTGACTTTGTAGACTACTCAGTAAAAACACTAGATGGTTGGATTCAAGGCAGTGGTGTAAGTAATTATGATGGGCTGTACAATTTATTTGTGAAAGAACACCTGTTAAGTAATTGTTTCAATGATAAACTGCATCAGCATCTGGTAGACCTAGGACCAATTTCTCCCCAAGAATTGGGAAAGAAGGCGGACCATTGGGTCAAGACAAGGGTGTCCAAAACTTCCACAGGGGGTGACCAAAAGAAAGGGGTCACAAAACCTCCCCAGGGGAAAGGTGGTGAGACAGCCAAAAATAAAAATAGTAAAGAGTCTTCTACAGGCCCCCAAAAACCTGCACAGGAGGGTGGGCCCAGAGCCTCTGCACAAAACAATCCTGGGTACAAGGGTAAAAACTTTGATCCCAAAAAGGCCTGGTGTCGAAACTGTAGTCAGTCTGGACACCAAACTGGAGACAAGGCCTGTCCCAAGAAAAGTTCCACTCCAAACTCCAATCCAGGTAACACTGGAATGGCTAGTCTCCAAGTGGGATCAACAGTGTGCCCAGAGCAAATCAGGGTCCACACTGAAGCTACTCTAGTCTCTGAGGGTGGGGTGGATTTAGCCACACTAGCTGCCTGGCCCCCTAACATGCAAAAATACAGGCAGCAGCTCTTTATTAATGGGACAAGTGTAGAGGGCCTGAGGGATACAGGTGCCAGTGTCACCATGGTGACAGAGAAACTGGTTTCCCCTGGCCAATACCTGACTGGAAAAACTTATACAGTCACCAATGCTGACAATCAAACTAAAGCACATCCCATGGCAATGGTAACTTTAGAATGGGGAGGGGTCAATGGCCTGAAACAGGTGGTGGTCTCCTCAAACATCCCAGTAGACTGCCTGCTTGGAAATGACCTGGAGTCCTCAGCATGGGCTGAGGTAGAACTAAAAACCCATGCAGCTATGCTGGGTATCCCTGAACTGGTGTGTGTAAAAACAAGAGCACAATGCAAGGCACAGGGTGAAAAAGTAGAGCTGGAGTCTGGAAAAATGGCCCAGCCTACCAAGAGAAAAGGAAAGTCAGTTGGGAAACCAACTGCAACACAGTCAGAAAAAGAGAACCTCTCTTCTCAGGAAGAAGTTCTGCCCTCTGAGGGAACTGAGCCTTTGGAGCTTGAACCTTATCAGGTTGAGCTCTTGGGCCCAGGGGGACCCTCAAGGGAGGAGCTGTGTAAGGGACAAGAAACCTGTCCCTCTCTTGAAGGCCTTAGGCAGCAAGCTGCTGAAGAGTCCAAGGGCAAGAAAATTGGAACACATAGGGTCTATTGGGAAGATGGACTCCTGTACACTGAGGCCAGAGACCCCAAACCTGGTGCCACTAGGAGAGTGGTAGTGCCTCAGTCGTTCAGAGAGTTTATTCTGACCTTAGCCCATGATATTCCCCTTGCTGGGCATTTGGGACAAACCAAGACGTGGGAGAGGTTAGTCAACCACTTCTACTGGCCCAATATGTCCCAGAAGGTTAAGGAGTTTTGCCTCTCCTGCCCCACCTGTCAATCCAGTGGTAAGACAGGTGGGCACCCAAAGGCCCCCCTCATTCCACTTCCAGTGGTGGGGGTCCCCTTTGAAAGAGTGGGTGTGGACATAGTTGGTCCACTGGAACCTCCCACAGCCTCAGGAAATATGTACATCCTAGTAGTAGTGGATCATGCTACTAGGTATCCTGAAGCTATTCCCCTTAGGTCGACTACTGCCCCTGCAGTAGCCAAGGCCCTCATTGGTATCTTTACCAGAGTGGGTTTCCCTAAGGAGGTGGTGTCTGACAGAGGTACCAACTTCATGTCAGCATACCTAAAACACATGTGGAATGAGTGTGGAGTGACTTACAAATTCACTACACCATACCATCCACAAACTAATGGCTTGGTTGAGAGATTCAACAAGACATTAAAAGGCATGATCATGGGGCTCCCAGAAAAACTCAAAAGGAGATGGGATGTCCTCTTGCCATGTCTGCTTTTTGCTTACAGAGAGGTGCCACAGAAGGGAGTAGGATTCTCACCCTTTGAACTTCTGTTTGGCCACCCTGTAAGGGGACCACTTGCTCTTGTTAAAGAAGGCTGGGAGAGACCTCTTCATGAGCCTAAACAAGACATAGTGGACTATGTACTTGGCCTTCGCTCTAGAATGGCAGAGTACATGGAAAAGGGAACCAAAAACCTTGAGGCCAGCCAACAGCTCCAGAAGTTTTGGTATGACCAAAAGGCTGCACTGGTTGAGTTCCAACCAGGGCAGAAAGTCTGGGTTTTGGAGCCTGTGGCTCCCAGGGCACTCCAGGACAAATGGAGTGGCCCTTACCCAGTGCTAGAAAGGAAGAGTCAGGTCACCTACCTGGTGGACCTGGGCACAAGCAGGAGCCCCAAGAGGGTGATCCATGTGAACCGCCTGAAACTCTTCCATGACAGGGCTGATGTGAATCTGTTGATGGTAACAGATGAGGATCAGGAGGCAGAGAGTGAACCTCTCCCTGATCTTCTGTCATCAGACCCAAAAGATGGCTCAGTAGATGGAGTGATCTACTCAGACACCCTCTCTGGCCAACAGCAAGCTGATTGTAGGAGAGTCCTACAACAGTTTCCTGAACTCTTCTCCTTAACCCCTGGTCAGACACACCTGTGTACCCATGATGTGGACACAGGAGACAGCATGCCTGTCAAAAACAAAATCTTTAGACAGTCTGACCATGTTAAGGAAAGCATCAAGGTGGAAGTCCACAAGATGCTGGAATTGGGAGTAATTGAGCGCTCTGACAGCCCCTGGGCTAGCCCAGTGGTCTTAGTCCCCAAACCTCACACCAAAGATGGAAAGAAAGAGATGAGGTTTTGTGTGGACTACAGAGGGCTCAATTCTGTCACCAAGACAGATGCTCATCCAATTCCTAGAGCGGATGAGCTCATAGATAAATTAGGTGCTGCCAAATTCCTAAGTACCTTTGACTTGACAGCAGGGTACTGGCAAATAAAAATGGCACCTGGAGCAAAAGAGAAAACAGCATTCTCCACACCTGATGTGCATTATCAGTTTACTGTTATGCCCTTTGGTTTAAAGAATGCCCCTGCCACCTTCCAAAGGTTGGTGAATCAAGTCCTTGCTGGCTTGGAGTCCTTTAGCACAGCTTATCTTGATGATATTGCTGTCTTTAGCTCCACCTGGCAGGATCACCTGGTCCACCTGAAGAAGGTTTTGAAGGCTCTGCAATCTGCAGGCCTCTCTATCAAGGCATCCAAATGCCAGATAGGGCAGGGAACTGTGGTTTACTTGGGCCACCTGGTAGGTGGAGGCCAAGTTCAGCCACTCCAACCCAAGATCCAGACTATTCTGGACTGGGTAGCTCCAAAAACCCAGACTCAAGTCAGGGCATTCCTTGGCTTGACTGGGTATTACAGGAGGTTTGTGAAGGGATATGGATCCATTGTGACAGCCCTCACTGAACTCACCTCCAAGAAAATGCCCAAGAAAGTGAACTGGACTGTAGAATGCCAACAGGCCTTTGACACCCTGAAACAAGCAATGTGCTCAGCACCAGTTCTAAAAGCTCCAGATTATTCTAAGCAGTTCATTGTGCAGACAGATGCCTCTGAACATGGGATAGGGGCAGTTTTGTCCCAAACAAATGATGATGGCCTTGACCAGCCTGTTGCTTTCATTAGCAGGAGGTTACTCCCCAGGGAGCAGCGTTGGAGTGCCATTGAGAGGGAGGCCTTTGCTGTGGTTTGGTCCCTGAAGAAGCTGAGACCATACCTCTTTGGGACTCACTTCCTAGTTCAAACTGACCACAGACCTCTCAAATGGCTGATGCAAATGAAAGGTGAAAATCCTAAACTGTTGAGGTGGTCCATCTCCCTACAGGGAATGGACTTTATAGTGGAACACAGACCTGGGACTGCCCATGCCAATGCAGATGGCCTTTCCAGGTTCTTCCACTTAGAAAATGAAGACTCTCTTGGGAAAGGTTAGTCTCATCCTCTTTCGTTTGGGGGGGGGTTGTGTAAGGAAATGCCTCCTTGGCATGGTTGCCCCCTGACTTTTTGCCTTTGCTGATGCTATGTTTACAATTGAAAGTGTGCTGAGGCCTGCTAACCAGGCCCCAGCACCAGTGTTCTTTCCCTAACCTGTACTTTTGTATCCACAATTGGCAGACCCTGGCATCCAGATAAGTCCCTTGTAACTGGTACTTCTAGTACCAAGGGCCCTGATGCCAAGGAAGGTCTCTAAGGGCTGCAGCATGTCTTATGCCACCCTGGAGACCTCTCACTCAGCACAGACACACTGCTTGCCAGCTTGTGTGTGCTAGTGAGGACAAAACGAGTAAGTCGACATGGCACTCCCCTCAGGGTGCCATGCCAGCCTCTCACTGCCTATGCAGTATAGGTAAGACACCCCTCTAGCAGGCCTTACAGCCCTAAGGCAGGGTGCACTATACCATAGGTGAGGGTACCAGTGCA
The DNA here is from genome assembly GCF_031143425.1 of Pleurodeles waltl. NCBI lineage: Eukaryota > Metazoa > Chordata > Amphibia > Caudata > Salamandridae > Pleurodeles > Pleurodeles waltl. The sequence continues at coordinate 1,500,493,828 of NC_090447.1, forward strand.
TGAGCATGGTACCCCTACAGTGTCTAAACAAAACCTTAGACATTGTAAGTGCAGGGTAGCCATAAGAGTATATGGTCTGGGAGTCTGTCAAACACGAACTCCACAGCACCATAATGGCTACACTGAAAACTGGGAAGTTTGGTATCAAACTTCTCAGCACAATAAATGCACACTGATGCCAGTGTACATTCTATTGCAAAATACACCCCAGAGGGCACCTTAGAGGTGCCCCCTGAAACTTAACCGACTGTCTGTGTAGGCTGACTAGTTCCAGCAGCCTGCCACACTAGAGACATGTTGCTGGCCCCATGGGGAGAGTGCCTTTGTCACTCTAAGGCCAGTAACAAAGCCTGCACTGGGTGGAGATGCTAACACCTCCCCCAGGCAGGAGCTGTAACACCTGGCGGTGAGCCTCAAAGGCTCACCCCTTTGTCACAGCCCAGCAGGGCACTCCAGCTTAGTGGAGTTGCCTGCCCCCTCCGGCCACGGCCCCCACTTTTGGCGGCAAGGCTGGAGGGAACAAAGAAAGCAACAAGGAGGAGTCACTGGCCAGTCAGGACAGCCCCTAAGGTGTCCTGAGCTGAAGTGACTCTAACTTTTAGAAATCCTCCATCTTGCAGATGGAGGATTCCCCCAATAGGGTTAGGATTGTGACCCCCTCCCCTTGGGAGGAGGCACAAAGAGGGTGTACCCACCCTCAGGGCTAGTAGCCATTGGCTACTAACCCCCCAGACCTAAACACGCCCTTAAATTTAGTATTTAAGGGCTACCCTGAACCCTAGAAAATCAGATTCCTGCAACAACAAGAAGAAGGACTGCCTAGCTGAAAACCCCTGCAGAGGAAGACCAGAAGACGACAACTGCCTTGGCTCCAGAAACTCACCGGCCTGTCTCCTGCCTTCCAAAGAACTCTGCTCCAGCGACGCCTTCCAAAGGGACCAGCGACCTCTGAATCCTCTGAGGACTGCCCTGCTTCGACGACGACAAGAAACTCCCGAGGACAGCGGACCTGCTCCAAAAAGACTGCAACTTTGTTTCAAGAAGCAGCTTTAAAGAACCCTGCAACTCCCCGCAAGAAGCGTGAGACTTGCAACACTGCACCCGGCGACCCCGACTCGGCTGGTGGAGAACCAACACCTCAGGGAGGACCCCCGGACTACTCTACGACTGTGAGTACCAAAACCTGTCCCCCCTGAGCCCCCACAGCACCGCCTGCAGAGGGAATCCCGAGGCTTCCCCTGACCGCGACTCTCTGAAACCTAAGTCCCGACGCCTGGAAAAGACCCTGCACCCGCAGCCCCCAGGACCTGAAGGACCGGACTTTCACTGGAGAAGTGACCCCCAGGAGTCCCTCTCCCTTACCCAAGTGGAGGTTTCCCCGAGGAAGCTCCCCCTTGCCTGCCTGCAGCGCTGAAAAGATCCCTTGATCTCTCATTGACTAACATTGCGAACCCGACGCTTGTTTCTACACTGCACCCGGCCGCCCCCGCGCTGCTGAGGGTGAAATTTCTGTGTGGGCTTGTGTCCCCCCCGGTGCCCTACAAAACCCCCCTGGTCTGCCCTCCGAAGACGCGGGTACTTACCTGCAAGCAGACCGGAACCGGGGCACCCCCTTCTCTCCATTATAGCCTATGTGTTTTGGGCACCACTTTGAACTCTGCACCTGACCGGCCCTGAGCTGCTGGTGTGGTAACTTTGGGGTTGCTCTGAACCCCCAACGGTGGGCTACCTTGGACCAAGAACTGAACCCTGTAAGTGTCTTACTTACCTGGTAAAACTAACCAAAACTTACCTCCCCCAGGAACTGTGAAAATTGCACTGTGTCCACTTTTAAAGTAGCTATTTGTGAATAACTTGAAAAGTATACATGCAATTGAAATGATTCAAAGTTCCTAATGTACTTACCTGCAATACCTTTCAAACAAGATATTACATGTTAAATTTGAACCTGTGGTTCTTAAAATAAACTAAGAAAAGATATTTTTCTATACAAAACCTATTGGCTGGAATTGTCTCTGAGTGTGTGTACCTCATTTATTGTCTATGTGTATGTCCAACAAATGCTTAACACTACTCCTTGGATAAGCCTACTGCTCGACCACACTACCACAAAATAGAGCATTAGTATTATCTCTTTTTACCACTATTTTACCTCTAAGGGGAACCCTTGGACTCTGTGCATGCTATTCCTTACTTTGAAATAGCACATACAGAGCCAACTTCCTACATTGGTGGATCAGCGGTGGGGTACAAGACTTTGCATTTGCTGGACTACTCAGCCAATACCTGATCACACGACAAATTCCAAAATTGTCATTAGAAATTGATTTTTGCAATTTGAAAAGTTTTCTAAATTCTTAAAAGACCTGCTAGGGCCTTGTGTTAGATCCTGTTTAGCATTTCTTTTAGAGTTTAAAAGTTTGTAAAAGTTTGAATTAGATTCTAGAACCAGTTGTAGATTCTTAAAAAGTATTCCAACTTTTAGAAGCAAAATGTCTAGCACAGATGTGACTGTGGTGGAACTCGACACCACACCTTACCTCCATCTTAAGATGAGGGAGCTAAGGTCACTCTGTAAAATAAAGAAAATAACAATGGGCCCCAAACCTACCAAAATACAGCTCCAGGAGCTTTTGGCAGAGTTTGAAAAGGCCAACCCCTCTGAGGGTGGCAACTCAGAGGAAGAGGATAGTGACTTGGAGGACAATTCCCCCCTACCAGTCCTATCTAGGGAGAACAGGGTCTCTCAAACCCTGACTCCAAAAATAATAGTCAGAGATGCTGGTTCCCTCACAGGAGAGACCAACACCTCTGAAATCACTGAGGATAACTCCAGTGAAGAGGACATCCAGTTAGCCAGGATGGCCAAAAGATTGGCTTTGGAAAGACAGATCCTAGCCATAGAGAGGGAAAGACAAGAGATGGGCCTAGGACCCATCAATGGTGGCAGCAACATAAATAGGGTCAGAGATTCTCCTGACATGTTGAAAATCCCTAAAGGGATTGTAACTAAATATGAAGATGGTGATGACATCACCAAATGGTTCACAGCTTTTGAGAGGGCTTGTGTAACCAGAAAAGTGAACAGATCTCACTGGGGTGCTCTCCTTTGGGAAATGTTCACAGGAAAGTGTAGGGATAGACTCCTCACACTCTCTGGAAAAGATGCTGAATCTTATGACCTCATGAAGGGTACCCTGATTGAGGGCTTTGGATTCTCCACTGAGGAGTATAGGATTAGATTCAGGGGGGCTCAAAAATCCTCGAGCCAGACCTGGGTTGACTTTGTAGACTACTCAGTAAAAACACTAGATGGTTGGATTCAAGGCAGTGGTGTAAGTAATTATGATGGGCTGTACAATTTATTTGTGAAAGAACACCTGTTAAGTAATTGTTTCAATGATAAACTGCATCAGCATCTGGTAGACCTAGGACCAATTTCTCCCCAAGAATTGGGAAAGAAGGCGGACCATTGGGTCAAGACAAGGGTGTCCAAAACTTCCACAGGGGGTGACCAAAAGAAAGGGGTCACAAAACCTCCCCAGGGGAAAGGTGGTGAGACAGCCAAAAATAAAAATAGTAAAGAGTCTTCTACAGGCCCCCAAAAACCTGCACAGGAGGGTGGGCCCAGAGCCTCTGCACAAAACAATCCTGGGTACAAGGGTAAAAACTTTGATCCCAAAAAGGCCTGGTGTCGAAACTGTAGTCAGTCTGGACACCAAACTGGAGACAAGGCCTGTCCCAAGAAAAGTTCCACTCCAAACTCCAATCCAGGTAACACTGGAATGGCTAGTCTCCAAGTGGGATCAACAGTGTGCCCAGAGCAAATCAGGGTCCACACTGAAGCTACTCTAGTCTCTGAGGGTGGGGTGGATTTAGCCACACTAGCTGCCTGGCCCCCTAACATGCAAAAATACAGGCAGCAGCTCTTTATTAATGGGACAAGTGTAGAGGGCCTGAGGGATACAGGTGCCAGTGTCACCATGGTGACAGAGAAACTGGTTTCCCCTGGCCAATACCTGACTGGAAAAACTTATACAGTCACCAATGCTGACAATCAAACTAAAGCACATCCCATGGCAATGGTAACTTTAGAATGGGGAGGGGTCAATGGCCTGAAACAGGTGGTGGTCTCCTCAAACATCCCAGTAGACTGCCTGCTTGGAAATGACCTGGAGTCCTCAGCATGGGCTGAGGTAGAACTAAAAACCCATGCAGCTATGCTGGGTATCCCTGAACTGGTGTGTGTAAAAACAAGAGCACAATGCAAGGCACAGGGTGAAAAAGTAGAGCTGGAGTCTGGAAAAATGGCCCAGCCTACCAAGAGAAAAGGAAAGTCAGTTGGGAAACCAACTGCAACACAGTCAGAAAAAGAGAACCTCTCTTCTCAGGAAGAAGTTCTGCCCTCTGAGGGAACTGAGCCTTTGGAGCTTGAACCTTATCAGGTTGAGCTCTTGGGCCCAGGGGGACCCTCAAGGGAGGAGCTGTGTAAGGGACAAGAAACCTGTCCCTCTCTTGAAGGCCTTAGGCAGCAAGCTGCTGAAGAGTCCAAGGGCAAGAAAATTGGAACACATAGGGTCTATTGGGAAGATGGACTCCTGTACACTGAGGCCAGAGACCCCAAACCTGGTGCCACTAGGAGAGTGGTAGTGCCTCAGTCGTTCAGAGAGTTTATTCTGACCTTAGCCCATGATATTCCCCTTGCTGGGCATTTGGGACAAACCAAGACGTGGGAGAGGTTAGTCAACCACTTCTACTGGCCCAATATGTCCCAGAAGGTTAAGGAGTTTTGCCTCTCCTGCCCCACCTGTCAATCCAGTGGTAAGACAGGTGGGCACCCAAAGGCCCCCCTCATTCCACTTCCAGTGGTGGGGGTCCCCTTTGAAAGAGTGGGTGTGGACATAGTTGGTCCACTGGAACCTCCCACAGCCTCAGGAAATATGTACATCCTAGTAGTAGTGGATCATGCTACTAGGTATCCTGAAGCTATTCCCCTTAGGTCGACTACTGCCCCTGCAGTAGCCAAGGCCCTCATTGGTATCTTTACCAGAGTGGGTTTCCCTAAGGAGGTGGTGTCTGACAGAGGTACCAACTTCATGTCAGCATACCTAAAACACATGTGGAATGAGTGTGGAGTGACTTACAAATTCACTACACCATACCATCCACAAACTAATGGCTTGGTTGAGAGATTCAACAAGACATTAAAAGGCATGATCATGGGGCTCCCAGAAAAACTCAAAAGGAGATGGGATGTCCTCTTGCCATGTCTGCTTTTTGCTTACAGAGAGGTGCCACAGAAGGGAGTAGGATTCTCACCCTTTGAACTTCTGTTTGGCCACCCTGTAAGGGGACCACTTGCTCTTGTTAAAGAAGGCTGGGAGAGACCTCTTCATGAGCCTAAACAAGACATAGTGGACTATGTACTTGGCCTTCGCTCTAGAATGGCAGAGTACATGGAAAAGGGAACCAAAAACCTTGAGGCCAGCCAACAGCTCCAGAAGTTTTGGTATGACCAAAAGGCTGCACTGGTTGAGTTCCAACCAGGGCAGAAAGTCTGGGTTTTGGAGCCTGTGGCTCCCAGGGCACTCCAGGACAAATGGAGTGGCCCTTACCCAGTGCTAGAAAGGAAGAGTCAGGTCACCTACCTGGTGGACCTGGGCACAAGCAGGAGCCCCAAGAGGGTGATCCATGTGAACCGCCTGAAACTCTTCCATGACAGGGCTGATGTGAATCTGTTGATGGTAACAGATGAGGATCAGGAGGCAGAGAGTGAACCTCTCCCTGATCTTCTGTCATCAGACCCAAAAGATGGCTCAGTAGATGGAGTGATCTACTCAGACACCCTCTCTGGCCAACAGCAAGCTGATTGTAGGAGAGTCCTACAACAGTTTCCTGAACTCTTCTCCTTAACCCCTGGTCAGACACACCTGTGTACCCATGATGTGGACACAGGAGACAGCATGCCTGTCAAAAACAAAATCTTTAGACAGTCTGACCATGTTAAGGAAAGCATCAAGGTGGAAGTCCACAAGATGCTGGAATTGGGAGTAATTGAGCGCTCTGACAGCCCCTGGGCTAGCCCAGTGGTCTTAGTCCCCAAACCTCACACCAAAGATGGAAAGAAAGAGATGAGGTTTTGTGTGGACTACAGAGGGCTCAATTCTGTCACCAAGACAGATGCTCATCCAATTCCTAGAGCGGATGAGCTCATAGATAAATTAGGTGCTGCCAAATTCCTAAGTACCTTTGACTTGACAGCAGGGTACTGGCAAATAAAAATGGCACCTGGAGCAAAAGAGAAAACAGCATTCTCCACACCTGATGTGCATTATCAGTTTACTGTTATGCCCTTTGGTTTAAAGAATGCCCCTGCCACCTTCCAAAGGTTGGTGAATCAAGCCCTTGCTGGCTTGGAGTCCTTTAGCACAGCTTATCTTGATGATATTGCTGTCTTTAGCTCCACCTGGCAGGATCACCTGGTCCACCTGAAGAAGGTTTTGAAGGCTCTGCAATCTGCAGGCCTCTCTATCAAGGCATCCAAATGCCAGATAGGGCAGGGAACTGTGGTTTACTTGGGCCACCTGGTAGGTGGAGGCCAAGTTCAGCCACTCCAACCCAAGATCCAGACTATTCTGGACTGGGTAGCTCCAAAAACCCAGACTCAAGTCAGGGCATTCCTTGGCTTGACTGGGTATTACAGGAGGTTTGTGAAGGGATATGGATCCATTGTGACAGCCCTCACTGAACTCACCTCCAAGAAAATGCCCAAGAAAGTGAACTGGACTGTAGAATGCCAACAGGCCTTTGACACCCTGAAACAAGCAATGTGCTCAGCACCAGTTCTAAAAGCTCCAGATTATTCTAAGCAGTTCATTGTGCAGACAGATGCCTCTGAACATGGGATAGGGGCAGTTTTGTCCCAAACAAATGATGATGGCCTTGACCAGCCTGTTGCTTTCATTAGCAGGAGGTTACTCCCCAGGGAGCAGCGTTGGAGTGCCATTGAGAGGGAGGCCTTTGCTGTGGTTTGGTCCCTGAAGAAGCTGAGACCATACCTCTTTGGGACTCACTTCCTAGTTCAAACTGACCACAGACCTCTCAAATGGCTGATGCAAATGAAAGGTGAAAATCCTAAACTGTTGAGGTGGTCCATCTCCCTACAGGGAATGGACTTTATAGTGGAACACAGACCTGGGACTGCCCATGCCAATGCAGATGGCCTTTCCAGGTTCTTCCACTTAGAAAATGAAGACTCTCTTGGGAAAGGTTAGTCTCATCCTCTTTCGTTTGGGGGGGGGTTGTGTAAGGAAATGCCTCCTTGGCATGGTTGCCCCCTGACTTTTTGCCTTTGCTGATGCTATGTTTACAATTGAAAGTGTGCTGAGGCCTGCTAACCAGGCCCCAGCACCAGTGTTCTTTCCCTAACCTGTACTTTTGTATCCACAATTGGCAGACCCTGGCATCCAGATAAGTCCCTTGTAACTGGTACTTCTAGTACCAAGGGCCCTGATGCCAAGGAAGGTCTCTAAGGGCTGCAGCATGTCTTATGCCACCCTGGAGACCTCTCACTCAGCACAGACACACTGCTTGCCAGCTTGTGTGTGCTAGTGAGGACAAAACGAGTAAGTCGACATGGCACTCCCCTCAGGGTGCCATGCCAGCCTCTCACTGCCTATGCAGTATAGGTAAGACACCCCTCTAGCAGGCCTTACAGCCCTAAGGCAGGGTGCACTATACCATAGGTGAGGGTACCAGTGCATGAGCATGGTACCCCTACAGTGTCTAAACAAAACCTTAGACATTGTAAGTGCAGGGTAGCCATAAGAGTATATGGTCTGGGAGTCTGTCAAACACGAACTCCACAGCACCATAATGGCTACACTGAAAACTGGGAAGTTTGGTATCAAACTTCTCAGCACAATAAATGCACACTGATGCCAGTGTACATTCTATTGCAAAATACACCCCAGAGGGCACCTTAGAGGTGCCCCCTGAAACTTAACCGACTGTCTGTGTAGGCTGACTAGTTCCAGCAGCCTGCCACACTAGAGACATGTTGCTGGCCCCATGGGGAGAGTGCCTTTGTCACTCTAAGGCCAGTAACAAAGCCTGCACTGGGTGGAGATGCTAACACCTCCCCCAGGCAGGAGCTGTAACACCTGGCGGTGAGCCTCAAAGGCTCACCCCTTTGTCACAGCCCAGCAGGGCACTCCAGCTTAGTGGAGTTGCCTGCCCCCTCCGGCCACGGCCCCCACTTTTGGCGGCAAGGCTGGAGGGAACAAAGAAAGCAACAAGGAGGAGTCACTGGCCAGTCAGGACAGCCCCTAAGGTGTCCTGAGCTGAAGTGACTCTAACTTTTAGAAATCCTCCATCTTGCAGATGGAGGATTCCCCCAATAGGGTTAGGATTGTGACCCCCTCCCCTTGGGAGGAGGCACAAAGAGGGTGTACCCACCCTCAGGGCTAGTAGCCATTGGCTACTAACCCCCCAGACCTAAACACGCCCTTAAATTTAGTATTTAAGGGCTACCCTGAACCCTAGAAAATCAGATTCCTGCAACAACAAGAAGAAGGACTGCCTAGCTGAAAACCCCTGCAGAGGAAGACCAGAAGACGACAACTGCCTTGGCTCCAGAAACTCACCGGCCTGTCTCCTGCCTTCCAAAGAACTCTGCTCCAGCGACGCCTTCCAAAGGGACCAGCGACCTCTGAATCCTCTGAGGACTGCCCTGCTTCGACGACGACAAGAAACTCCCGAGGACAGCGGACCTGCTCCAAAAAGACTGCAACTTTGTTTCAAGAAGCAGCTTTAAAGAACCCTGCAACTCCCCGCAAGAAGCGTGAGACTTGCAACACTGCACCCGGCGACCCCGACTCGGCTGGTGGAGAACCAACACCTCAGGGAGGACCCCCGGACTACTCTACGACTGTGAGTACCAAAACCTGTCCCCCCTGAGCCCCCACAGCACCGCCTGCAGAGGGAATCCCGAGGCTTCCCCTGACCGCGACTCTCTGAAACCTAAGTCCCGACGCCTGGAAAAGACCCTGCACCCGCAGCCCCCAGGACCTGAAGGACCGGACTTTCACTGGAGAAGTGACCCCCAGGAGTCCCTCTCCCTTACCCAAGTGGAGGTTTCCCCGAGGAAGCTCCCCCTTGCCTGCCTGCAGCGCTGAAAAGATCCCTTGATCTCTCATTGACTAACATTGCGAACCCGACGCTTGTTTCTACACTGCACCCGGCCGCCCCCGCGCTGCTGAGGGTGAAATTTCTGTGTGGGCTTGTGTCCCCCCCGGTGCCCTACAAAACCCCCCTGGTCTGCCCTCCGAAGACGCGGGTACTTACCTGCAAGCAGACCGGAACCGGGGCACCCCCTTCTCTCCATTATAGCCTATGCGTTTTGGGCACCACTTTGAACTCTGCACCTGACCGGCCCTGAGCTGCTGGTGTGGTAACTTTGGGGTTGCTCTGAACCCCCAACGGTGGGCTACCTTGGACCAAGAACTGAACCCTGTAAGTGTCTTACTTACCTGGTAAAACTAACCAAAACTTACCTCCCCCAGGAACTGTGAAAATTGCACTGTGTCCACTTTTAAAGTAGCTATTTGTGAATAACTTGAAAAGTATACATGCAATTGAAATGATTCAAAGTTCCTAATGTACTTACCTGCAATACCTTTCAAACAAGATATTACATGTTAAATTTGAACCTGTGGTTCTTAAAATAAACTAAGAAAAGATATTTTTCTATACAAAACCTATTGGCTGGAATTGTCTCTGAGTGTGTGTACCTCATTTATTGTCTATGTGTATGTCCAACAAATGCTTAACACTACTCCTTGGATAAGCCTACTGCTCGACCACACTACCACAAAATAGAGCATTAGTATTATCTCTTTTTACCACTATTTTACCTCTAAGGGGAACCCTTGGACTCTGTGCATGCTATTCCTTACTTTGAAATAGCACATACAGAGCCAACTTCCTACACCGGGTCTGAGCTAGAGACTCAGGGGATCATGGAATTGTCTCCCCAATGCCAGAATGGCATTGGGGTGACAATTCCATGATCCTAGACATGTTACATGGCCATGTTCGGAGTTACCATTGTGACGCTATACATATGTCGTGACATATGTATAGTGCACGCGTGTAATGGTGTCCCCGCACTCACAAAGTCCTGGGAATTTGCCCTGAACAATGTGGGAGCACCTTGGCTAGTGCCAGGGTGCCCACACACTAAGTAACTTAGCACCCAACCTTTACCAGGTAAAGGTTAGACATATAGGTGACTTATAAGTTACTTAAGTGCAGTGGTAAATGGCTGTGAAATAACGTGGATGTTATTTCACTCAGGCTGCACTGGCAGGCCTGTGTAAGAATTGTCAGATCTCCCTATGGGTGGCATAAGAAATGCTGCAGCCCATAGGGATCTCCTGGAACCCCAATACCCTGGGTACCTCAGTACCATATACTAGGGAATTATAAGGGTGTTCCAGTATGCCAATGTGAATTGGTGAAATTGGTCACTAGCCTGTTAGTGACAATTTAGAAAGCAGAGAGAGCATAACCACTGAGGTTCTGGTTAGCAGAGCCTCAGTGAGACAGTTAGTCATCACACAGGGAACACATACAGGGCACACTTATGAGCACTGGGGCCCTGGCTGGCAGGGTCCCAGTGACACATACAACTAAAACAACATATATACAGTGAAATATGGGGGTAACATGCCAGGCAAGATGGTACTTTCCTACAGCTAGGAGATCTAGAAGAACCAGAGCCTCACCACAGCTATGGACTAGTTTCGAAAGGTCATCCAGGACTGATACCACCACTAACCAGGTGCTGGGGACTGGGCGAAGCCTTACATGGAAAGGGGTGAGAAGCTTGTTCCCTTGTGTGAAAAGTTGGAGCTTGCTAAATTCAAGATTCCCCAGGACCTTTCCCAAGTAGGGCAGTAAGGAAATAGGGCAGAAGTGGCCATGTGCCGAATAAACACCAAAGAAGAGAGTACAGGGGAAGTTTGGGGGTGGGGACTCAAAATGAATTAGCTTGTGGTCAATAAAAATTATAGTTTTAATCCAATGTGGCTACAATTACTTTCAAAGCACAAGTCGCTGCGTTACCTTACACTGCGTGAGGGAGGCTTCCCACACAACACCCAAGGGTTTTGAAACATTCCCAGATTTACAAACATCTGTAGCCCTGGGAAAGCGTTGTAGGAAAGTACCCTCTTTTTGCCATGGTCACCCCCACGTTTTCCCTGCTATCAGTGTGCTTAGACTTTCACTGGGGTCCTGTTAGCCAAGACCCCAGTGATTGTTCTCTCCCTCTCTAAATTTGGTTGCTTAGGACCTTTGTGCACTCCACAATTGGCAGACTGGTGTCCCCTTATAGTAAATGATACTTAGGTACTCAAGACATTGGGACACCAGGGGGTCCCCAGGGGTTACAGCATGTACTATGCCACCCATGGCCACTGCTGGCCATGGCTACTTCTGACCACTGGAACCGCATCTGGACTCCTCAGGACCCAACAAGTCTGCAACTCCTGCAACAGCTTTGCTTTGCAACTTTGTTTCTAGAGCTCCTTCCAGCAACTGCAGCAATTCCCCGGCTGTGCATCCTCTGAGGTCAGCGAGACTTCAGCCTGCACCAAGAAGCAAGAAGGAATCTCCCTTGGAGTGAAGGAGTCACTCCCCTGCATCTGCAGGCACCAACTGCAACTACGTCTGGCTGCGTGGATCTGCACTTCTCCGGAGCTGGTGGTGGTCTGGAGTGGTCCCCTTGGTCCTCTCTGCCCGCTGTCCGACTTGGGAGATGGTAAGGCCTTGCCTGTCTTTGCAGGACAGTACCCCTGGGCACTGCGACTCTTGCAGCTACCAAGGCTTGTTTGCTACTGCTGCAAGGGATCTTCAGGGTCCAAGTTGCCCCAGCACTTCATCCTGCCAAGCACAGTCTCCTCTTTGCTGCTCCAGTCACGTGGGACTCCTCTTAAGGCATGCTGTTTGGGCCTCACTGTGACTAACTGTGCCTGCTGCCAGTGGGTTACCTGTGGGGCTGCAACTGCTTCTGCTGACTCCCCAGACTGCTGAGGGTCAGCCAGGACTCCCATCCAAGGATCAAGTCCCCCTGGACCTTGCTCGTCCTCTTCAGCCTTGCAACTCCTCCTGTGCTTCTTCTTGTCTTTGCCAAGGCTTGTTGGTGGTTCTCCTAACCACCTGCAACCTGACAGCCAATGTGGGACACCATCTTCATCGCTCCAGGAACTACTCTTCAGTTCCTGCGCTGCACGGCTGGACTTCTTCTTCCCCATCGACCTGGTTCTGCATCCACAGAAGGGTGGGTAGGGGCTCATGCCACAACCGGACACTCCAAATCAAACTGGACTCTGTCCCCTTTTCTTGCAGGTACTCTTCTGACAGAACCCACCTTTGGTTCCAGCCTGGTCCGGGTCTTGCACAATCCCTTTTCTAATTCCTCCTGTTAGTCCTTGGTACTTACCTCTGCTCTCCTGGTCGCTGGGGTTCACTCAGGGTCTCACTTCTTGAGGTCCCTAGTTCTTCCTGCTTCCCTCTAACTACTCCACACCCTTGGGTGAGGGACTTCTCTCCACATTCCACTTTCTTAGTATATGGTTTGGCCCTCCCCTAGGGCCCTCACTATTTTCTATCATTACTGCCAATGCTTATTGTTTCCATGCTAATTGCTCCAGTTGTGGGGGCTGCCTGTAAGTATTCTAGAGTTGTTACTATAATAAAGTACCTTTATTTTTGTAACACTATGTGGTTCTTTCATGTGTTATAAGTTGCTGTGTGACTCTAGTGCTACTGCATAAGCTTTGCATGTCTCCTAGATAGGTCTTGGCTGCTCGTCCACAGCTATCTCTAGAGAGCCTGGCTTCTAGACACTTCACTCATAGGGGTTGCTTGGATCTGGTATAAGGTGCCAACACCATAGGTGTCCACAACACACCAGATCAGCTTCCTACAAGCGTCAAAACTGTACACCTCCCAGGGCGTTGTTTCATATTACTATGTGCGATGCAGCACACATAGGGGCTTATTTACAAGCGCCTTGCGCCAGCAGTATCTCACTTTTTTTGATGCACTGACCGCGCAGTTCCATATCTACAAGACAACGCAAAGCCACTTTGCGTGGCCTTCCGTGGCCTTGTAGATATGGTGTAAGGCAACGCAGCGTAAAACTCTGCACTGCCTTACTCTATGTCAGAGAGGCATTCCATGGGCGTTGCAGTGGGTTTTTTCACCCAACATCCATGCATTTTGAGGCATTCACAAATTTACAAGAATCTGTAGATCTTGAAATGCATCAAAAGCCTACGTCGCCCCAGGGGAGGCGTAGCAAGGAGAAATATCTTTATTTCTCCTCAAAACAGGAAAAATACTAAATTGATTCCCTTGCAGCGTGGTGCAATGGTGCCTGCCTTGGCACATAGCAGCCAATTGTGCACCAGCGCAGTGGAAGAGGACAGGAATGTGCAATATCTCATAGATACTGCGCGTTCTGCCCTTTTCTTTTAACACAGGGCAGCGCTGCAAGAACCCGTGCCGTGCTGCCCTGCACTAAAATATTGTAAATGAGGCCGATAGAAAGAGGAAAATGCCTCTCTGGATTGTTTTTGTGCAGGAAGGTGTCCCTTTCTGCACATAAACAATGCTGCTGACAACGCAGACACCCTTGCACCATAGTGCAAAGGTGTTTGTGTTGGCGCTAGGCAACAATTTGTGCGCAAGGAGAAAGGACAGAAATGCACTCCATCTTGTAAATACGGTACATTTCCGCCTTTTCTCTGTGGTGTGGGGCTTATAAGTATACCCCTGAATCTTTACACCCTTCCTAAGGAGAGCCTCTCAGATCTTTTGATAAGATCAATTAGCATGCATCTAATTTTAGATGAAGGGCCCTTTTCATCCAAAATTAAAAACTAAATTGTGCTCTGTAATGAGAAAACAGTTCCAACCTTTTCCAGCCTTATAGTCATTTCCCTGCTCTTTCAAATGCCACTGTCTAATTTCACCTTTAGGAATCTGCACTTTGTCCTTTCTCTGCACAGCCTCAAATATGACTTCAAGCCACGCCTAACACATGAAACAGGACTTGACATTACTTCCTTTTCGTCACAAAATTATGGGCCGAATTTAAGAAAAGTGGGATTGCATCCAATAAATCTGCCCCTGTATTTTCAGAGGCTGTTGTACTTTCACTCTCTTACCCTGCTTACTCTTTTCACGTAATCCATACCACAGAGTCTCACTTTCACCACCAGATGGCAGTGTACCCCACACTTTACTTCGAGTAACTCTCCACGACTATTCGGCACCAGACTACTTAAACTTATGTCTTCCTGTCTTTGAAGGTGAGGACATGTCAGCGAGCGAAGACAGCAACTCAGAGAGCTTACTTACTTCACTGGCATATTTCAGAATCCCATTGTCTTTCCTGCCTCCAAGATGGTACCGTTCATCAGGATGCCTGCATCAGCATCACCACTGGACTCAGCAGGGAAACTCTTCCCTATAGACATCCTCAAATGATTTAATCTAGGTTAATGCAGCCTATTGACCTGCATCGAAATTCCCTCTGTTTCACCCACTAACTTGCAAACACTAAGGACCAGGTGGGTAATTGCCTTGAAAGAATGCCTGTTATATTTTATAGCCTTTTCTCTTTCTAACCCCAACCAAGCTGATTCCGTGTTTCACGATTTACAGCAGACGTGTTTAGTTCTCCCACAAACTTACCTCTTTCTACCAGGTACAGGTCACAGCGTTTCCAGGTGGTGTGCTCCCACGGATTGAATTCAGGCTCTTCTCATCAAAACACGTCTCTACCCAGTACTAAGATTTCGTATTGGGGTTATGTCACTTGTGTGGCGCAGCCCCAACGCGAAATCCATTTTGGCATTTACTAAGCCAGGCAAAGTCTATTTGTGTGGCGATGCGTGGTTTAGTAAATACAAAGTAATGCACTCCCTTGCATTGCTATGCACGGCGTAGGCGTTACATGGGTGGAACGTCGGTGTTCCCATGCATCCACCCACGTATTTTGAACAAACCTGGATTTACAAAGGCTTGGAAGCCTTACTTTGCGGCAAAATGGTGCCCCTACCTGACAGAGTCCTAACGAGGGGAAATATCTTATTTTCTCCTTGTTATTTGCTCTTTCCACACGTGCTGCATTCTGCAGCGCACACAGACAGAGGACTATCCCTTCCTGCCCCAAACCAATCCTGCCCATAACGTAGGTACCTTTGCACCATGGTCCAAGGATGCCTGTGTTGGTGTAAGGCAATACCAGCGCTTGACGAAACCAGCATATTTCTGTTCTCTCTCTTTCAACCAGTGCAGTGCCTTGCTGCATTACGTTGTGTGAAACAAGAGCGCCCGCCCCATATATCAAGAGGAGGGGAGGGGCGAGGGGGCACCCCCCCCAATTCTTTTTAAACACACCTACTGTTCTCGCAGCCGCCGTCCCCTGCTACCTCGTTTGTCGCTCCTTTCCTGTTCCAGTGTCCCAGCATTCACTGGGACACTAGAACAGGCTCCCCTGTGCTGCTTCCATGCTAAACCTGGCATGAAAGCAGCATCAGTATTGGCGTGAGTGGCTCGGAATGCCGCTCAGACACAACCCTGGAGCCTGTGCAGTTTCTCCAGGCCAGTTGTATACACAGTCGGGCTGGTGAAACTAAAGTGTTCTTGTGTGCTTGACCGGCCTAACACGGGCGGCCAAACAAACATGCACACTCAGTGCACTCCATTCTGAGGCCCCACTCCCACCTCCCGTGGCCCCGCGCCACCCCTCTCTTCATATGCTGCTGGCTGAGCCAGCAGGAGAAAAAGAAAACAATATTGAAGTATTGTTAAATTTTTCTGCTGCTGGTTTTTATCCAGTGAGGCGACGCTCCTCTGCCATTGTGGAGGAGCCACCCCAGGTGGGAAAGAAAAGTAAATCTGGCCCTACGTTTCTTCACATGCATATTCCTGTCCATATTTATCACTTTTTCATGCAGCACAATGCATCAAGACACCTTGCTGCGCTGCATGAAAGGAAGAAGACAGGAATACGCCAGATCTACCACGATATGGCACATCCCTATTTTCTCCTTGCACTGCTGCACTATTGGCTGCCTAGTGCCACTGCAGGCACCGTTGCAGGTGCAAGGGCGTCTGCATTGCAGGCAGGATTGTTTTTTGTTTCCTCTTTCTTTCCCTTCCCAGGCACACCGCTCACCTGGGGAGGTGTAGCATTTTGACACATTCTTAGGTCTACAACTCATGGTAAATCTGTGAATGCACCAAAATCCAAGCGCGGCTTTGTGAATCTCATTATAGGCTTTGCGTCGCACTGCGTCCCCTTGCGTAGTGCATGGGTGTAGAAAACCTTTCATAAATCTGGCCCTCTGTCTTTACACCCAGGCGAGCATACTGACGTCTTGACAGTGTGGTTGCAGGGCATTAACCTATCGGCTGTGCGTGATTCTACTCTGCCCCGTCAGCAGCTATAATGTTATCTGCAGTTTTACATGTACCCTTTGCACATGAGCAATTTTGTAAAATTTTGGGTATAACACCTTTAAACTCAATACTCATACTATTACATTCCTTTATGACACATCTATGACGTGAATATGAGGTCATTTTTAATGGCTCCCCCACGTTCAACATGAATTCTTTCTATCTCCCTCACAGCTCCTCTCTTCCGCGATCATAAAAGAGAATATTATAATCGGTGGAAGAAACAATTCAAGTTAACACAACTATGAATGCGGAGGAAGAAGCAGAAATAGGCTGAAGTGATGAAAAAGGACCAGTGAAATCAAACAGCAAAAAAAAACAAGACAACCTGCTTGTGACAAAAAGTTTTTAAAAATCTTGGGTTTGAGTTAGTGGACTCAAAGCCAGGAAAATTAATCACAAATTTACGAAGCCTAAATCAAGTTATTGAAGTCAGCACAAGTGAGGAGGGGGCTCACAGTTGTGAGTAAAGGAAGGTGGGAGAAACGCATTGCTCCACAGCCCCTCAGGAGGGCTGGGAAGGGTTAATTATTTTAGGTCGAGCATAGCAGGGCGCAAGCGCAGCTTTTCCGACGTGTTGGTATGTATCTGGGCTTTTAACAACGCCCACCTCACGCCCATCACTACCACTCGTTCGTGGGCTTGCCCTTCAAAAATCCTTTGATGGCATTGGTAAATGGTTTACGTTTGTCCCTCCTTTGGGAGGTTTTGTTTCCGCCTTGGCCATCGTCCAGGTTACATAGATAATTGGACTTTTACCAATAAGTTTGACTGCAAGGGAACTTCTTTTTCCTTTTGTGTGTCTCTTCACGCTGATGCTCATGGAGGCCTTTGCACTGTGAATAGACTCACGTATGTGAAACTGTTTTACTTTTAATTTACAATTTATGTGGCAAAAAAAGTTTACAACTCTAATAGTTCTAACTCGAGCAAATGCAGGACCCGTTGCATTGCAAATGCTTGTTACATCTTGCCACTGCTGGCCCCCTGGCCCCCACAGGACAGAGGGACATGTAGGATGAATGTCTTATTTGGGACAATTTCTCCAGGTCTGTATGGAAAGCTAGGTTGCCCACATATACATCATGTTTTGTTCTTTTTCACGCACTGTTATCAAACATTGGAGGGGTCGGACAGTGAGTGTTCACCACGAGTAAGCCTAGATAGCCCATGCACTTTTTAAACATTTTCTGCACTTTGCGTCATATGCATTTTTACTGTAGATCACAAGCAATTGTAACTATATGGATATCTATCTCCAAAACGGCAGCACAGAAAATTCACCAAACCAATAAAATACACTGAATAATGGAATGTCCACTATGCCATTAAAGATGATGTTTTTTTTGTTGTAAAGTTTCATTCAATGGTTTCAGAGTTATGTGCACAGTTCCCTATGGTAAAATCCACATTATTTGAAAAAGTGACTTGTTTTGGGACTAACCTTGTAACTTTTGATTCAATTGAGCATTGATTCCCCCAGGTTTGGCACAATCTGCTCAAAATAAGGAAGGGCAAAAAATGCAAGAATCAGATATCCTAAGAAGTGAGGTGTCAACTATAAATACAGGTGTGTGATCTCACCCTTGGTATAAAAAATGTACTTTGACACCTATTATCAATTACATCCACGTTTCAAAATATATCGGAATAAGTTTCATTTCAAATATTTAAACTTGTCTGATTGATATTAATATGGAATGGTAGCTCTCTGAAGAGTGAATGGTGTGTCAAACATATCACAGGATCTGTAACTACGGAACTCCTGACAGCTGGCACAAGTCCGCACTTCTGCAGGGGTTCTGTGGCAGCGCCAGGCTCGACAGCTAGGGCAGCTTTTTCATGGCCTGGGTTTTGTAACGAACCCCCTAAAGAGGCCCTGGGATTACTGTGCGGCTGGAAAGCGTCCATGTTTAATCAGGCGAGCAGGAACCTGTCTGGTGGGCAGAGGAGCTCTGCTTCGAAACTATGCGAGATAACAATCGTGTCCGCCATTTTGGAGTGTGCAGAGAAGATGAAGCTGAACATTCAGAGCTTTTGTGTGACTTCTGTAGAAACATTTCCAACAATGGGTGGAGGGAGGTGAGGATTAACTGGGAGGGTGGGAGGGAGCTGTCATGAAGCCAAAAACTTTCCATTTGACTACATCTGAAACCAACTGAATCTTTGTGCCTGGGAAAGTCCCCGCGAGGCAGCTACCGCGTGGTCTTGTCAATAAGAGTTTGTGTTAATTCAACTGTGTAGTGACAGAAGGGATCCCCGGCTCAGAAGCTAAAATCACAGACGAGGAGCTCCCAAGCTAAGCAGCACCTGAGGCAGGGGACACAGGTGCTCCTGGAGAGCAGGCCGCATTGTGGCACAGGCAGGTGGAGGCCAGGCGAAGGGCGGCCATGCTGGGCCTTCACAAATGATTAGGCGGCAAACAATCTTTCAGGAGAATGAACCGCCTCCACCACCCGCATGTGATGGTTAATATGTCAAAGGAAAGATTAGAAGTTGGCAAGCGGTGATCCCTGCTTACTCATGCTTGGCAGCTGGCACCAGGGATCTTTGTATGAAGGAAGGGAAAGTCATGCGTAGAGTGGGCCGTCCATCTGGACCAGTCTGTAGAGCGGAGAGCAGCAGGCTGTGTGCGGCCAAGAAACTGGGCCTCTGCCAAGGACATGGTGGCATGAAGCAATGCCAGAATGTTCTCAATGTGTTTCTAAAGCAGTGTTTAACACTAACATTTTGTGTTTCTATCCCACTGTTGAGCCATTCCTACAGCCACTGTCCACTCCACCCCGTTTGCAATCATAAAGCGCTTTGAGGGGATCTGTGTGTGGAACAAGAGGAAAGACAGAATGAAAGAAAACAAAATGAAAGGGAAAATAACCAAAAACACAGAATGCTCCTTCAAATAATGTGCATTTTAATCGATAGCAAATGCAATTAAATTATCAGTTTCACAGAGGACCCCAGCAGGGGCACAGCTTCGCTGCTTCCATTAAGTGAAGTAAGGCTGCAACGTTAGGAGGCCACAATTAGGGAGAGCCACATTTCAAGAAAAGGCCTTAAAAATACATGTTTATTAGGGGATGGTAGCACTCCACGACAAAATGCTATTTTGCCTGAAGTGCTGAAAATCATTATAATGTCAGGTGGAAGTTTATTTCAAGTTATGGTTACGTTACGCAAAGTACCTACGACTGTTTTCTTCAAATTAAATATAGGGACACATAGAAACGCTGCACTTCAGGCACCTTGGTTTCTACATGGTCTAGCAGCAGAGAACAGTTCTTTCAAGAACATCATGGTTTCACCATATAATGCCCATAGAGAAGCCAGCAAGGGCACAGGAGCCCTAGAGTCAGCTGTAACCTCATTGGGGTCTGGGTTATAGTAAGAGCTGCCTAGTTGTAATTGAAACCGACAGATCAAAGTTTGCCACAAGTCTGCATATGAAGGGTAAAAGCAATCAATAATTGCTCTAGGATGGCAGGAGCCACCATAATCAAATCTTTTGTCATGTGCTTTTCATTTTTCCTGTTGGTGCTCCACGTTTTATGCATTTATGCATTCATTTCTACATTCATTATAAATACACATTTTTGTTTTCTATTTACAACTATAGCATGTATTACTTAGATAGTACATCAAATTGTACACATATTACATAAGGTGGCTTGATGTAGTTATATTTTAAGTGTAAGTAATTGTACAGCAGAATTCACATGCAGATTGGTGCATTTTACTGCACAAATCCTGGGGTCTGACTCTTTCCAAGATAATGTGTAAAGTGCAGCGCTCCCCCCCACCGCGAGCAGCAGCCGCTGCAATCCTTAATAAACTGTGCTTATTATCGTTTCGCTGTTAAACCGTCAGTGCCATGGGGGATAACGGAGATGAGTGCACTGTGCACTTCCCTCAGTGCGCATGTGTGTTTGGCCGGCCATCTTGGGCTGACCAAACACACATGCGTGCTGTGCTCTCTCTAACCGTGCACTGTGTTGCCGGGCAGGAGAGAGCAGGCAGAGGCTCCCAATCTGCGTGGAGCACCCTGGCTGGATGCTCCGGCCAATCCTAACGCTGCTTTCATGCAGCATTAGGACTGTGACTACCTGCAGTGACCAGGAAAGAGGAGCAGCGCAGGGCGCAGAGGCGGAGCGGGTACATTTTTATTTTTATTTTTTGTAAAATTCGATGTTTTTGTTCCTATCTCCAGACCCCCCCAACGCCTGCCGCGGGTCACCCCACCAGTTTACTGCGCAGCGAGCCACGCTGGTAAAGTGTATTTAAAGTGAAAATTAAAAGGACATCTTTGGGTTTCCAGGGAGAAAGAGGCTAACATGCAGGCATCCTAGCTCCGGCAGCCATCGCCATGGACGTGTAGCTTGAGTCTTCGCTGCTTTCTCAGAGTCTGAAATGGCAAACACGGTCACAAAACGACTTCGCCTCTGAAACAGCGCACAGTAGCAGGCAACAGTTGAAAAACCACTTGTCATGTATGCATGCCAGGCCATCTGAAAAACTCACTTTTCATGCTGAATAGGTGTGGCTCACCTAAGGCCTAGGATGGGAAGGGTTCCATCATAGATTGATTATATCGAAAAGTATCAATTATGTTGCCACTTTATTACAATCTTTTGATTCATGCCATATTATAATGTCTGTTCTGTTCATGCTCGTTACAATGCTTATTTGTAATATCTGTCCGAGGTTAAGGCATTCGTTTTCTTTACAACCTTTTCAAATATACAGTGTAGAGATGTTTATACCTAATATGTATGCGAATTGCAAATGGAATTGTTTTTATAGAAAATAGCACTACAGATCCCATAGTGCGTTATTATGGGCATAAGTGGGAAAATATAATTAGTAGACATAGAAAATGCACTCACTAACCATGAGCAAGACAGAATGCGTTGGTGGTGGTGAAGGCGATGAATTAATACTGAAATAAATTTGTATGGACACTTTCCTGAGTGCAGCGTATCAATAATTTTTGTGGAGAAAAAATGAATAAATATATATCAGCAGCACCTACCCAGGATCTCCATGATCGCTTAAAAAAATTAAATTGTATTAATAAAGTGCACATAAATAAAGATGCAAAATATAAAATTGAAAATGTTAAGACATTCTGTAAATGTGAAGGAATTTAAAATTGGAGCCTCAAAATTAAGACAGTATCCTCAAATTGATTCATGGAGCAGTGCAAGTATATCAAACAGAATACAGTATGGATGATGAGTGGCTTCAATGAATTTAGAAAAGCTCCAGCCTTTCCATTAAATTTAAAATTTAGATTTTAAAAACATTTGTTTGCATATTAGATAAAGTATTTTATCATTTGTGTACTTGTTTGATTAATGCTTGTTTCTCTACTTTTGCGCATTGTTTTGTGGTATCAATCATTGAAAACTCTTAGACCATTGTCTTCGGCTTCCAATAATGATTCATGATGATGGGGGTCCCCAGCTTCCAGTAATAATTAACTGGGGGTCCATAGAAGTCACATGGTTAAGAACCACTGTTCTAGACTTTACAACATCCTCACAGGTACCAACAAAACCAATACCGTACCCGGAGAAGCCATTTATTCATCTATTTGTGATTGACAAGCTAATAGTTTTGACTATTGGTGCTTCTCCAGCTCTTGTGTCACACACAGACACAGAAAATTATGCACACATACATCCATGTGCACACAAACAAAGACATGCATACATAACCCCTACCATGTGTATTTGTGAATGGGCACGTTCACCCCTTGAGATATCTTGCTGCTGAATAACTGATGTTCATTGTTACCCACTTCAATGGAATTGATTGTATTGACCTCAGAAGGATGAAATTCTGACTAGACCCCCCCACACACACACACACTTACCAGTTGAGAAGAAATAAACCACCATCATTGAACTATAGGAAATTTTACTTTGCCTTAAAATTTACATTTAGTCCGACTTTTTGTGGGACAAAACAACCATATTTTGAGTTTTCTAATACTGTGGCATTCCCAGTACATCATTACATAAAGGGCTGAGCCTCCTTGGGTTAGGAATTGCCTTGTTCTTGTCTGAACTGTTCAGTCCAGCAAAATCAGCTCTGAGAGGCTTCTGGCTTTGAGCCCAGGTTGCCCAACATAACCAACCTGCTTGACGCACCGATTCAAAGAAAGCTCCAGAAAGATCACAGAAAAGGGCCATATATACGGCAAAGTCGTGCAGCGCAGCAAGTCGGCTTCCTACGCTGCACTGCGTCACTGCGAAAGGGCACGAATGTGCCATATTTAAGGCGTACAGCACATTCCTGTCCTTTCCCCTTGCGCTGGTGCACAATAAGCTGCCTAGCGCCAACGCAGGCACTCTTGCACCGTGCTGCAAGAGTTCCTGTGGTGCATGCAGGATTGTTTTTGTGCAGGAAGGTGCCCTTCCTGCCCGAAAACAATCATTAGAAGCATAATCCTCTATCTATGTGTGGTGCACAATGCAGCACATATTGAAAGACGAAGTAACAAGAAGAAATAAACATATTTCTCTTTAAGCCTCTCCTGGGGAGGCGTATCTTTTTGGCGCATTCTCAGGTTTAACAGGTTTGGTAAATCTGGGAATGCGGCAAAGACCGTGGGAGTTCCGTGGGAACTTGCGCTGCGTTGCCTTACTCCAGATTTTTGAAGCCATTCAAAGCCATGCAAAGTGGCTTTGCGTGGCTTCAGAAATCTGACGTAGAGGTTTGTGTCACACATGTACCACATTGCATGGTGCAAGCATGACGCAAAGCTCTCATAACTATGCCCCTAAATGTCAGTGGGCTAAACCATCTCATATGTGACTTTCTTGCATTGTGGTTTGGGCTATGGAAGGATCCTGTACATTTTCTCACGTTAAAGCCCTCTTTACCAGTGGCTCTTAAAGGGTGTTATCGCATTTGATAACATCCAACTCTGCAGAGTCGCAATTTATCTGGTGCAATAAATATCACCTGATTACAAGTTTTTGGGGAATAGCATGCAGGTTTTGGTGCTTAGTGCACCAAAATCGGCATGTACGGACTAATACCGGCCATTTATTCCCCTATAAATGTCAGCAGGTTTGAGCTGTCGGAATTTATCAGGGGAAAACTACGGGAGTATGATAATTACCACACAACTCGTAATTCCGATCACTGTGCAGATCGGAATTGAATGCCAAACTTGCAATGAGGACCTAGGTCTGCAGCTTACCCATAGTTGTAGTAATGGTGCTAGACTCCATCTCAAATATAACCTTCTGCTTTGGTACCCAGGATTGATTTTTGCTTCAGATATTTGTATACTCGATGGCTGACACTGCACGCTCTGTATTCTGTAGCAAGTCCTCGATAAAGGTAGTTTAACATTTTTTCCCAACATTTTCTTAGTTTTCACATTGATTATTATTAAATGATTTTGCACCATGGATTCCGATGAAGTTTTTTTTTTACCTCGCCTGAACATTTGATTATGTGTGCCTTCATTTTTGCAATATTTTTCTTAATTAGCTTTTATCTTTTAATTAAACTTGGTACGGGCTTTACTTGGTACGGGCTTTTACATTCACCATTTCGTATTTTTTTAACCATTTAATTGTTTGGTCAGTTTGTTACACACAACACATCAAGTGTATTTTTTGAGGGTTGTCTTGCTGTCCAGGCCAAGCTACCGAAGGTGAGACAAGATTTCTCTTAATGAGACGCATTTGCCTTCACCAATGTCTCCTGCAGCATGCCACTGGTATTCCCAACAGCAGCCTCTTTAGTTGATCTGCTCATTCATGGGGTGCATTGAAATCATGAATAGAGAATGCCTTGGAATTCTTTATATACTGTATAAACCTGCAATAGGCAAAC
This sequence comes from Pleurodeles waltl, assembly GCF_031143425.1. Lineage (NCBI taxonomy): Eukaryota > Metazoa > Chordata > Amphibia > Caudata > Salamandridae > Pleurodeles > Pleurodeles waltl. Next base: position 1,500,518,218 of record NC_090447.1, read on the forward strand.
CGTGAGTTTACTAGAAGGGAAAAGTGTAGAGACATCTCCCATAACCAACAGAATCTATTCAGCCGGTCAAAAATAATTTAATTCTGTTAAAAACCATTAAAGCCTATTAACAATTATAGATAAAGATAAAATAATATACCAGCAGTTAAAATGGGGCAGCAAAGAAGTACGCCTAATCCTGAAAGGAGCCACCTAAAAGTCAAAATTCACATTAGCAAAACAAAAAACACAATATTAGTCAGAAGACGCTGCTTCCTTTACATAAACTAATCATAGTTTGTTTTCTCCAGATAACCCAAACCACGAGAGAGCAACAAAAAGATCACACATCCACTTTTATTATAATTTGATATATTGGATATGTCACCTACTGCCAGTCTTATCCTAAACACTATTTTAATGAATCTTGAGACTGAGTGGATAATTAATGGACCAGTCTGCAAGAGTAGAGACAAAATGGAAGACCTACACCATTGGTGGCCCATTGGATGCAAAACGTGAACTATATATTTCCTCCCAGAGGATTGATAGAAGTGAGGAAAATGAAAAAAATGCATGAGCGTCAGTGCTGGGAAAGAGGTTCCCCCATCCCGCCCAGCAGGAAGGAGAGCTGCCACGAGCCCAAGCCAAGTCTAAAACTTGTCGAAAGGTTTCTCTCCCGGGCATCACTTCTCCAGTCCAGGTACCACTTGAGACTCAACCCAGACTTGAGTGGTAGGAATGCCCTTTCTGACAGCTTTGTTAATTCAATATTTTTCTGGTTAGATTGTAGAAAACAAAATGGATAATACTCTCCTTTTGAACAAAGGTGAAGGATTGTCAGGATGATTAAAGGATTCCCCATAATCAATTACCATAAAGGAGTGATTTATGTATCTGAGACACAGTATATCCAATAGGGAATCCAAAGCTAAAATAACACCCCCTCCCCCACCGGATGTCTCAGGCTAAGGCGGCATTCTTTTTAGACCACACTGAGATCCATAATGAAAGTGGGAAACTTTTAACTTTAACTTCTAGATAATTAAACCCACCTTCTATTGGACAGAAAAAAGTTGAGCTTGATTGGGGTAAATTTGAAATTTTCTTAACCAACCTCTTTTCTTTGTTTTGTAAGGAGCTCGCCCAAAACCAGTACCTTTGAGAGTATTTGCAATACCTTTCGCCGTATAGATTTTGGTAATAGGTGGGATATGCATACCCTCTTGTGATCTGGCAAAGCTCAATATCCCTGTGTTAGCTTTAGCAAGGAGGCTTTTTTATGCGAGAGAAATTGCCCCTAGTTTCACGTATTATTGAATGGGACTACCAAGTAGGAGAAGAAGCTCCCTCTGCATCAGGGTACCCTTGATCCTAGCTTTGATTTGGAGATGCTAACCTTCAAGCTCAGCTCATCCATAAAGGAAACATTTGCTGATACTACACAGTAACCCTGTATGTGTTCGGAAGACCAATACCATGTTGTCAGCATAAGGCAAAAGGACGCAACTTTCTGATGCAAAGGTAGGAGGAACAGAAAGTATCCCCACCAGATTTTTCCAGCCCATTAATGTAAATGGACAACAGAAACAGAGCCATGGTGTAGTCCTGCCCTGCTAGCCCCGAAGGACTAAAAAGGCCTTCGTGTCATTACGTGCCACGGAATGCAAGTTAAAATCCAATCTCTGCAGGAATTAAATGAGTCCAATCCCAACCCCAATTTTTGACATTAATGTCCAGAACTTTGACCTGTTGACCTGATTAAAGCCTGTCAACAGGTACATAAAATCCAAATAAAAGCTTCTCTTTTTATTTGTACATATTTGGCTATGAGTAGATACATATTAAGGTATTGTTCCCTGGTTTTGCCAAGCCCAGGCCAAACTGCAGCTTAGAGTGTACACCTGTCATATCTGACCATTCTTGCAGTCTATCAAGCAGAACCTGAGCTAAGATATTTACTGATGACTCACAATGGTAAATAGGGCAATAACAGGTTTGGTTGATCACGCTTTGTAAAGGTATACATAATTATAGTCAAAGCCCAAGAATCAGGTAATGCGTCAGATCGGCACACAGCACTTTTGACACTGTCCACCAAACAAGCCCATAAGTGTATAATATACTTTTAAAGATCTACGGCTGCACCATCTGAGCTGGGACTTTTATTAAATGGACCGGCTTTCAAAGCTTTCTGGATCACCATTATATATACAATAACTTCTGATTGAGTTGAACCGAGGTACCGACTGTGCATCACTTGAGGAATAAATGGCCTGAGTCTGTGGATGGAACACCTTGATTCGGATATCCCTTGTGAGCAGATAAATGAGTATTGTGCGCCACGGTCCCTATCTTGTCATTTCCCAGCAACCAGTTTCCAGAATGGTCTCCAGGCTCTCGCTTTGCATGCTTCAGCCATATCCTCCTATAATTTCCCGCACAGGAGTTTTACAGCAGAGTCAGTTAGCTTCTAGTAGGCTATTCTATTACTGGGGATAAATGCAGGATATCTGTGGGTAACCTTGATGGAAGACCAAAAGGCTTTTCTGGCTTTCCTACATTGTGCATTAAACCACATAATTGCTTGCATTTGATTGCCTTCAGCTCCTGCATATCACTGGTTAGCAATACTTTTATTGAAAGCTTAGAACTCATTGATAAGCTCTCTGGGCCTCATTACAACTTTGGCAGTCCTAAAGAAGGACCACCAAAGCCGTGGGAGGAGAACGCCACTCGGAATGCACACTGTCTGCAGAGCTGACAGCGCATATTCCGAGGGTGCTGGCAAGAAGGCCCCTGCACTACCTGTGCCATGGGCAGCGCAGGGGCCCCCATGTGGCCTCCACCACTGGCTTTCTGCCAGCCCTTTCATGGCGGGGTCCCTGCCATGAAAAGTGGACTCGTGATCAGCACGGCAGTGCTGAACTCAGTACTGCTGTGGCTGAGCACGACTCTGACCACTGCCCCCCATCTCGATCCATGATCCTGGCGGTGGCAGCCGTCCCCTGGCGGTCGATCCCCAGGGTCGTAATCTGGCGACCGGGCTGCCAAGAGTGCAGTGGTCCGACCACCACAGTGAGTTTGGCGGTCCTAGGACCGTTAAACTCTTAATGGGGCCCTCTGTCTGGTAAATCAGTATCCAGACAGCTCACACTCACACTAACATCGGACTCAAAAATGAGGCTAGTGTGCCTTTCAGGGTACACTAACCTTAAACAACGACAATCTCTGGTAGACGTAAAATGGTGTGGACGACACAACTTGGCGGGACCCCTAATAAGCTTCAGTGGGAGACTTAAGGCCAGATGCACAAAGATAATTCTTGTAAAACATGGTAGCAATTTGCAACCCTTATTTGTACAACTATTATCTAATTTTGAGAATGGTATAGGTGCTACTAGGTTGGTTGGCAATGTTTAGAATAAGATGAATATTCATTAGGCAGGTCGCAAATTGCAACTCATTTCGAGTGGCTACACTCACATGCATGGTTACCTGCAAGGATCAGCAAACCACCATCCCTATGACTGCTTTTGTAATATTATGTTTTTTGAAGCAGCCTGATTTCTTAATGGAAACAGGACTGCTTTTAAAAACAAAACAAAAAAAGTTCCTAAAGATTTGGGAAGAGTTGACATTGGTCCCTTGACCACCACCTACTCCCCTTGAAACTTGTGGACCTATTCACAGAGAGGAAGGGGCCAATGGGGACACCTTAGATTTGGCAAATAAGTTACAACTCCGACTTTGAAGTTGGTAACTTTTCAATGATTAGTGACTGGAATTCTAGTCACAAATCATTGCTACATCTGGTATAAAATTGCAGTTTGTAAGGGATGCCAACAGCAAGATCCGTCCAAATTTCCACTCAGTATCCAGTCGCAAATCCATTTGAGGAGGTCCTAAGATGGGCAGGTGAAAAGATGGCAGAGTAAATAGAAAGGATGGATGGATGGGTGGCCAAAAGGATCAATTGATGGATGAAAGGTTTTATTGATGGATGTGTAAGTCAAAGGATGGATGTATGGGTGGATATATGGATGCATGCATAGATGATGGATGTGTGAATGGATGGATGAAATGGTAAATGATTGACTGATGGATGAAAGAATGAATTACAGAATATGAAGGTGAAATGGTGGATATGAATGAGTGGGTGAAAGAGTGAATGGATAGGTGCTTGTATGGAAGAGAGAAGGGAGCTCTTCTAGGGAGGGAGGGATCACATGCTATGCTTAGTTAATGCCATCAGAGTTTTAGTTGAAAATGGGAGTGTTTTAATTTTCTGGCTACTCCCTTGATCAATTGTACTGGATGCTGCATTTCCCGTAAAAGTAGGAAACAGCAATGAAACTATTAAAACCAAACGTACCAAGAGTTAGAAAATCAGGGCATCCATTTTAGAAATAGCTTGGATAATTCTGTTGCTTCTGTGCACACTAAGAGGCATATTTACTAAACTTTCATGCAAGATTACTGTGTTGCATTGCATGAAAGGGGGGCAGCAGATATATTCCATATTTACAGCACTCTGTGGTGTCCAGTGCCAACGCAGACCCCTTTGCACCATGGTTCAAGGGTGTCTATGTTACAGGCATGAATGTTTTTGTGCAGGAAGGGGTAATACCCTGTACAAAAAACTTTAGAAGCAATTTCCAGAATGGAATGGAAGTAATGATAAGAAATAAATATATTTCTCCTTGTCACCCCTCTTTCAGGAAGGTGCAGCATGTCAGCATAATCCCAGATTTACTCACCTTGGTAAATCTTGGATTCTGTCAAAATCCATGGGTGGATGCATGGGAATGCCAATGAGCCAACCATGGAACGGCTCCTTGATGCAAAGTAATGCGAGGCAGCGCTATGCAAAACACGCAGACACGTAGAGTGGCTTTGCATAGGTTAGTAAATGCCAAAAAAAGGTTTTGCGTTAGGATTGTGCCCTAACAGAGAGATCATCCCGATTAAAAAATTTAGCAAATCTTGGCCTAACCTTGTTCTTAAGGACTTCACATTTCTTTTTAAAACAGCCATCTTTTACGAATATCCATTTGAAAAAACGGTAGTGCCGATGTGTTGCTGTTTTTTAGTAAAAAATAAAGTCAATGACCTGAAAATGTTAGCGTTTTGGAAATGTCATATTTCACAGTGTGTGTTTTTTTCTACGCTTTAGCCCTTTGAAGATGAATTTCTGGCATTTTTTAAAATGTTTACAGAGCCATTTCTGGAAAGGCATTTGTAATTGAATCCATCGTTAACAATAATGGCGGGTTACAGCAGAGTCTTTGGGCCACTTTGAACACCTGTGATCTGTCTGCAGCCCTCCGGCCTCAGAGGTGGGGGCGGGGGATGGGGTGTCTCTCCCGCGCCATTCACCAGGTAGGTTGCTATGGTGATGCAACCAATAGGAGCGATCCTTTTCAGGCCCTGTTTCAGTAGGAGCCAGCAGGCATCTGACCCTCTGCGGAGTTCGGGCACCCTAAAGACTGGGTCTAGTGTTGATCATGGCTTGATGTCTGTTGAACTGCTGTATCTGGAAATGAACCACTCCCCTGGTAAATCTTAGACAGGGTCACTGGATTTGTGCGATTTTGAGGTCGCTGCATTTTTAAGCAAAATTATGAATTTGCTGTGTTTGCCACACAACCCATCCTCCCTTGCATAATCTGCAGATATTGACAAAAAAAAAGTACCCGGCTTAAACGGATCAAGAGTTAGTATTAATGCAGCAACATGTGTTGCCCCCCAGTGGACGGATTTTAGCAAAGCTTGACTGGTCTCCTTTCTGCTTTTTATTGATGTAACTACAGTTAAAGGAATACTAAGGACGTGAAACCTTTGCCTAGACAGTGTTAACCTGTGCAAAAACGAGGAAATAATGCTGTCACAAAATGTGTCCCATTACACTGCATAATTTGGCTTTTCTTGCCGCATAATTTAGTCAACACTGCCTCATAATTTAGTTCTCCTCTGCCTCATATTCTAGTGTCCCTGGCTTTAGGTTAATGCTACATACCCAGGGTCAGCAGAAGTTCATACAGCATCACTTTCATCCATTTGTCACACCAATAGCAATCCTCTTGAAATGTGAGTGGCCAACAATATCTTTATCAGAATCTGCCAGTAATTCCATGGCTACTCTCCACTGCAAACAGAATATAAAGGGATTTGATTTTAAGCAATGTGATCCCTGTCAGGTCTAAATGATTATTTCTGCATTGTAGTCCAGCACAGAAAGATTTATTGAGATTAGTCCATGAAATCTGATTATAATTTATAATGCAACCACAGTTCCTTAACATCCTTAAATTGCATTTTAACCAAGGGGATGGACTTCCGGAAAGTTGAAGAGCCGGTATTGACTCTGGGCAATAGGGGAGCAAAGAGCAGAATTTATCATAAAGTAAGGCCTTAGACATGTCTTCTGTGGTCAGCCTCAAACCAAACTGAGACACACACGTTCTAAACATCTTTCAATCAAAGCACTCTGGTTTGTTTCTCCGCCCACGCCCCATCTGGAAAACTGATCCAGTTTATGTAACCCTGAACTGAACAACATTTCCTCTCCCATAACTCCAGCCCCATTCTGGTATGTTGATATATACAGGAAAGCATCCAGCCCTCCTTATAAAAGTCACTTTTAATGCACACAGAACAGTCATTCATTAGTGCCGACAATCACATGGCAATGGGCAACTTGTGCACATACAGATTTTGGATTAAAAAAGGCTCATTTCTGAGACAAGGGGCCTCTTGTGCGAAATTTCCATTCACAAAAGGTTGTTCCAAATTGCATACGGACTATTTCCGAATAGAAAATAATTTTGCAAACTAAACCATTTATCAATAGGTGAGTTCACAAAATTCTGAATCGAAGTGGGCCACAATCCAACCTACCTTATGATATTCATAAGGTAGCTTGCAGATTGTAACTCACTACTGCCATCACAGGGAGGGTGACCTACTGGTGTCAGCATACCACCATGTCTGAGATCACTTTCCAATAAGGTAAACTTTTTTTGTTTTGTTTTTAATTTATCCCATGCCCCTCAAAGTAAGGAGGGCTGCATTTAAAAAGAAAAGGTTTATTTCAATTTCTTTGAGAGTTGTCAGTCGTCCCATGGACCACTGCCTACTCGCAAACAAACTTTTTACGTTCAAAAAGGCAAAGAAGTCCAAAAGGGAACCATTCTCTTTTCCAACTGTGGTACCACCCAATTCTGGGAGTACGTACCCTAACAAATTGCTATATAGAAGGGACTTGTAAACACCCCCTTCCAAACAGCGATTCATTATCATCCACCATTTGTAAACTCTGTTTCTCGCCTAAGATTTGCATGATTAGATCATTAGCCCTTCTTGCTGGATGTGAACTTCTATGTATGCTCCTCAATCCATCCTGGTACATCAAAAGGTACACACTGGAGGGTCAGGGGATGCAGGAGAAATCTTCTTCTAGCTTTGAAGCTTCTCAGTCATAGCACAACTGCCAGGGTTAGATGCATTAGAAAGGGGGAATCAACCATCACATTTCCCATCAAGGTTGAAGTTCGATAAGGCAGCCCACATTGTGTAATTTATACATCAAGGATGTGGGCAACTTCCTCCTGAAACTGAACTTAGATGTTCCAACCATGAGAGGAGAAGAAATTCCTTTACTCTTGCTAGGAGATGGTACCGTTCTTTTAATATGAACAGAATCAGCAATTAATCGTCTTTTGAGTGGCTTCGAAAATTATTGCAACTTTAAACAACTCACCATCAATGCCTCCAAAACTAGGATTATGACCACGAATCCGAGAAATAATTAGAGGAAAGTCTTTGAAATTGACTTAATACCATTGGCTGAGGTAACTACTTTTGACTACCAGGAATCAATTTTTATCACAAAATGTCATTATCGAAGTAAATATAAAAAAATGTCAGTATCATGGCACAAAATGCGAATTGCTGTTTTACGCTGCAAGTAGGAACATTGGAGCTCCTTCATTAAAGTCAGTCTTTGAAATGCACAGGGTACCGATGGTCCGTCCTGCACTTTAAGGGGCGAACTATGGGGGTTTCATAAAGCCACAGTTCTCCAAAAGATTAAAAATTGCTTTTAAACTCACTATTACATCTTGAGGATGGCATTGAAACTCGAACTGGGCCTCCGTAACATTGATTCAATCATAGATCTAAAAACTGATCCTTTTTGGGAACGGCTTGGGAAAACATGGCAAAGACCCTTCACCTAAAATCAGCCCTGGACATCTCCAGAGAAGGTCGTAAGGGAGTTCAAATGTTACAACATTTAGGGGCATATTTAAGAGCTCCTAGCGCCATTCTAACGCCACATTAGCATCATTTTTTTACGCTAATGTGGCATTAGAAGGCCAAAAACGCCATGCCATATTTACAAAGTGGTACAATGCTTGCATTGCGCCACATTGTAACCCTTTGTGCCACATTATGCCTGCGCCAGGCATAATGTATGCAAAGGAGGCGTTCCCCTGTTAAGGGGGCCAAACAAATGGTGCAAAGAAATCTAAGAGATTTCTTTGCGTCATTTTTTTCGGCACTTTTAACGCTGCTCGGAGGCTTCCGTTTGTTACAATGGGCCTATGGCTGCTTTGCAGGATTAGCGTCCAAATTTTTGATGCTAATTCTGCAAAGCGCCGGACTACTGTCAAAAATTCTGACGCTAGTCCCCTAACTACTGCCATATTTTAAATACGGAGCACGCATGGTGGCGTTAGGAAGGCCTCTAAGGGATGCAAGAAAGACACGCTGCACTGTGTACAACACCACTTTTCTTAAATATGCCCCTCAGAGCTCAGTCTGAAAACCATAGGCTGTACAGAGTTTTGGACAACCCTTAGTTTAATAGCTAGTTCAAGTATTAAATCTTTTAAGGATAACTATTGGAAAATGAACTGGGTTTATTCAAACATTAGAAGGTAGGTAGTTTGATATCTCTCTTCCTGGACTTAAATGTCCCCATGATGTTTAGTCCTCATCTAAACCTAACACAACCAGCAGCCGGGAGAAGAGTCTATGGGCCAGATGTATCAAAAGTTTTTGCATTCGCAAACGGTTCGAATCGCAAAAATCGTCCGTTTGCGAGTGCAAAAACGTGGTCTGCGATGCTTGAAAGGCATTCGCAGACCAAAAATAAGAAATCGCAAAAATTGCGATTTTTTGCGTTGTGACCTGGTTTTGCGAGTCACATTTTGCGATTCGGTATTTCCAGTACGAAATTGCAAGGCACAAAATGCGATTCGCAAAATCCAAGTCGCAAATAGATGCATCAAAAAAATCGCAAATTGCGATTTTTCGCAGAATGGCATTTTGCACATGCAAAATACCACTAAGTGAAACCAGGTGGTAACCAGGTGCAACCTATATAAAGAGGCCCAGAATGCCTCAGACTCTTTTCCACAATGGCTGCACTCTACGTCATGGCGAGGAGGATGAGGATCTTGGCAGGCCTGAGGAGAGGGAGGAGGACACATTTTCAGAGTGCGCATTACACTTTTTGACCCGACAGAGGAGGAAGTATATGAGAGGTATAGGTTGAACTCAGCCATGATACTTGATCTGATAGCTGAGCTACAACCCATACTGCAGCGCAGAACACTAAGGACTCACAGCATACCCACCCATGTGCAGGTATTATGCTCCCTACACCTACTCGCCTCAGGGAGCTATCAAGGGGTCATAGCAGCAGCTGGAGGGGTTTCACAGAGTACCCTCTCCAGATTTTTCAATGCATTTATCAACGCCATGCTAAGCAAACTCCAACAGTACATCAGATTCCCCCACACCCCACAGGAAATACAGCAGACAAAAATAGAGTTTTACCAGATAGCCCAGTTCCCCCACGTCCTAGGTGCCATAGATGGCACACATGTGGCAATCTGTCCACCATCAGCCACAGAGTATGTGTACCGAAACCGTAAATACCACCATTCCATGAATAATCAGGTGATATGCAATGCCTCCTATATCATTACTGATCTCTTGGCCAGGTACCCAGGGAGCACACATGATTCGTACATCTTTCGCCACAGTGGCATTCACACAAGACTGCTAGCTGGGGAGTTTGGTGAAGGATATCTACTAGGTATTTTCCCTCTGTACACTGGTGCATTTATGCAGTAGTGACGTCTGATGGCTCACTTACTCATTGTACCCTCTGTTCCTTCCAGGAGACAGTGCCTACGCAGTGCGCACCTACATGATGACGCCCTACCTCAATCCCACAACACCAGCAGAACGGAGATACAATGCAGCACACAGGGCAACCCGCAACGTGGTGGAGCGCACCTTTGGACTGCTGAAGAGTCGCTTCCGTTGCCTCCACAAAAGTGGAGGGGCACTACAGTACATTCCAGAGACCACATGTAGAATAGTGGCTACTTGTGCAATCTTGCACAATATAGCTACAACCAGGGGCATACCTATAGAAATCAGTGACACTGAATCAGATGAGGATGACGATCCCATACCACCTCTACAGCCAGCAGACAGGACCAATGCAGCAGAGGGAAGGCAAAGGCGTGCCGACATCACACACAACCATTTCAGACGTGAGTATGAATGGCACAAATCCACTGACAACTGTACCTGTAGTGATATAAATTTATTACCTTACGTCAGGTAATGTATGATTGAGAAATAAATGAAACAGGTGATGTCACAAACGCAAATAAACTAATGAACAGAGTCATGCACTATTTCCTCATAGTGGCAACAGCAGTCTAATGGCGGCAAGAGTCACTTTCTTCTCCCACGCACACCACTCGGGTGCCCAGTTAAGTCACTGGCACCTCTATTGTCACCTTCAGTGGCAGTGCTGTGCCTGGCACTGCGCCGTCTGGTGTCTGCTGCCAGTACGGCAACACTACTGAGGCTTGAACTGTCCTCAGTGTCCCCCAAGGCTACCTCACTTGGAGTGGCAGATCTTTGTCCCATTATGTGTTCTATCACATTTGTGATTTGAACTAGTCCCTGGACAACGTCCCTGCTGCTATGTGCAGCCTCCACTTGCGCCGCCACTTCGCGACGGGCAGTTAATGCAGTGGAATTAGCCATCCTGTTGGAGGACCTGCAGTAGCTGCCAAACATTGCCCGGAATCTGTGCTCTTGTCTGCGCCGGCTAACCCTCTCATGGACAGCACTTGTAAGGTCCCTGGCGTCCTCTGAAGCCTGCACCTGTCCCTCACGCAGCTGTAAAATATTGCCATTGAGTGCGTCCAGTTGGCGATGCAGGCCCATCATGTTGCGGTTGTGTACTCGCAGGTTTCTGTCTAAACTGAGGATCCGCTTATTTTGCAGACGCTGCTGCTGCAACATAGCAGCTTCAAGGCCCCCGAATAAGGACGGACCCTCATCTGCCTCATGATGTTGTGCCCGGGACTCTGTCGCAATCCTGCATGGTGCTGTTGTTGGCTGACCCCTGCCCTCCAGACTCTGGCGGCGCCTGTCTGGTGCTGACGGTGTGCTTGGCCCTTCCAAGCGCTCATCAGGGTCGCTGCTGAACTCTGCCAGTGGCAGTGCCCTGGGCCTGCGTCGGACAGTGGACATGTGGAGGGACCCACTGGTGTTTGTATCCGAGGGCTGATGGGTGTCCGTCTCTCCAACACATGTACTTGGTGTGGCTGCTGGGCCTGGCCCACCTGCAACAACAATATGCAGCATGTCAGTTCTGTATGTTACATTATCTGTCAGAAAATTGCAATAAAGGTACAGGTACTGCTCTACACGGTGTTGTGTGTGTTGTGTTACCTTGGGTGTCACTATACTTCATTACATTGTTATGCTACTGTCTGTACTAGTTTGTGGACTGACACTCCCATAATGCATTGTTGTGCTGCTTCTAAGATGTGGACTGGACTACTTCACACACTGCTTCACATTACATGCTAATTCCTAAGGGCTTTTGTGCATACACATATAGGGTTCCTAAACATCATTGCACTTACCTTGGCTGGTACTCGGTGTGCCAGAGGTGTCGATGTCTGTGACCCCAGTCACAGCTTCAGGGAGGAGTGTAGATTCCACCAGGTCCTCCAATGGTGTTGATGGTGCTTCTGTTGATGGTCCGCCACCTGTACCCCTGGCCTCCGCAAGTCTCCTTGCCACCCTCTCCTTTGCACGGGAGCGCAGGTCGTACCACCTTTTTTTTATTTCTTCGATGGAGCGCTGTGCCACTCCAATGGCGCAGATTTTGGATTGTATGTCCAGCCATAATCTCCTCTTTTCACTCTCAGGCACCTGGAGTGAGCTTTTTCCGAACAGGCGGTCATGGCTCCTCACCACCTCCTCAGTCAGGACCTCAAGCTCCTGTTCACTGAATTTAAGCTTGCGCTTCCTTTCAGCCTTCTCCTGTCCTTGGCCTGGGGTCTCCATCCTGGCTCAGGTGTGCTGGCTCCTTCTGAGTGCTGCTCTGTGTGGCTGGGCTGCTCTCTCTCAGGATGCTGGTTTGGGTGTGGCACCTGAAACTGCCTGGGATGACTCATTTCCTGCTGGTGATGTCATCAGGTTCCTCCAGGTGTGCAATCTCGAACTTTCTCGCATTTTGCGATTTTTTACCGAATCGCAAAAAAAAATCGCAATTTGCGAGAATGCAAATTGCGATTCGGTAAATGGGCCTCGCAAACCACAAATAGCGATTTTTAAGAATTCGCTAATTCCGAATCGCAATTTTGTTACATGGCCAATTGCGACTCGGAAATAGCGATTTCTTAAATATCGCTATTTGCGATTCGCAAGCTCATGTTTTCATACATATAGCCCATAGTTTTGATCAGAGTGGGCAATTTAGTGGGTCTATGTTATGATCAGAGTGGGCAATTTAGTGGTTTTAGGGTACAATAAAAATGGAGTAGTAGTAAGGTCCATAATGATGTATGTTCACGCAACTTCGGCAGTCAAGAAACTTTGGAACATTTTATGTTACTTTGTACTAAAACGCTGTCCATGTTTTTTAACCTACAATATAAGACAATGCAACAAAATCATAATTTTATGTCCCCAGGCGGACCTACCATGTATGTTTTTTGACTGTGTACTATAATATTTTGCTGCAGCACTATGACTTAGGAATATTCACCTTTGTACATTTTCTGTTTCTGCCCTACAACATGCATGATCAGTCCATGATTCTGACATTGCCCCAGTGGAGTGATGACCAAATATTCTCAAAATGTAATGCACTAATATATGGTCAGTTTCTTTTTGGCAGTTGGTGTATAGAAAGGAAATGCACCGCAAACTACCAATTTCATTTTCATTTGGTCTCTTCTAAACAAAATATTTGTATGTACATTTAATCATTTGAGTGCTTTCATAGCTGCTCATTTTAATTGTAAAGCTTTTTTAAATTGAGTCAATTATTTATTAAAAAAAGCTAAAGGAGATGGCCGCATTCAATAAGAAAAGTATATTTCTTTTTTTTTATTTGAGAGTTGGCAGTGGTTTTCAAGGACCATTGAATAATCCACAACAATCTATTTTTTTTTTTTTTTAATTCAGATTGGAAAGGTGTTACCACCCCAGCTCGGGAGTTGATAACTTTTCAATGTTTTGCAACCAGATTTTGATTGGAAACATTGATACATACAATAACAAAGCGCATACTAGAAGGGCTGCCTAAGCACGCCTCTTCCAATTAGCAAATCGTTATCCCTTTCTTAACCTATTTTGCAATTTGGTAACCTGTCACCAAATCGAACAAATTGGTTTAGTACAGTGGTTCCCAAACTGTGGTCCGGGGACCCCTGGGAGTCCACAATGCCTCCTCAGGGGGTCCACAACTGCTTAGAAAATTAAATATTAAATATTAACAGGTTAGGTCCCCAGCTTTTAGTAACGACCCAGTGGGGCGGAGGTCCCCGGATACCAATAATGATTCAGAGGGGTCCCCAGGTTCAAGTAATGATAAAGTGGGGGTCCACAGAAGTCAAACCGTTGGGAACCACTGGTTTGGTACGTTAAAAGCCATTTTGTGGTTGCACACCTTGTAATTTTGTGAATTGCAGGCTTTGAAACAACAAAATTGCTCAGTACATCAGGGCCTAGGAGCCTTATTCAAAGTTCGGGAGATGAAGGACATTTGGCAAAAAAGCGGCAGATTTCCCGTCTGCCCTACATAGTGTGCACAAAGGCTCTGAACACTCTACAAAGGGAGACAGAACACCTGCTGGTTCTTGTGGGATGTCAGATTCTGCATAACTGCTTAATCCATCCAGGGTACTCTTTGTTATGCGGCACAGCACTGGAAGCGTTCCACATTCTAGCAAACTACGAGGCAGATCACAGAGGTGAAAAAAGACCCCTTTGTTCAATCACAGAGATGGAAAAAAACTTTTTTCAACTTTTTTTTAAATTTGTGGCCCAAAAACCAGAAGGCCATAACCTACCCCCCCCCCCCCCACCCCCCCAATATGCTGCTGTTCGTAAATCTCACAATTTAAGGAAGTGAGAAGTGTAAGACACCATGTCAATTTCTTCATTTATGGGCTGCTTTTGTTCACAGACCGTCGACACAGGAGCCAGGGGGAGAGGGGAAGAGATCACAAAAGCACCTTAGTTAACAAAGCACTGACAGTGGCCCCTCTGCTTTTTGCAACATCTCGTGGCTCACAAGGGATGTCGCTAGGTGGGCTGTCCTCCAAGTCATTCATCAAGTGATTGTAAAAACCAAGAACTTTAGCAAATGTTACATAAACACAAATACAGAAATAAAAATGCCCTCATAAAGAATCACCAGCATTACACCCAAATAAAAGGCTCACTAAATAAAAAATACAAACATTTAACTGCCTTTGATTGTCACCATACATTATGGAGCAGCTGTAGATCGATACATTATGAAGTAGTTGTGGCTCGATACATTGTGGAGCAGTTGTAGATCGATAAATTATGGAGCAGTTGTAGATCGATACGTATTGGATCGATACATTATGGGACAGTTGTAGAGCTGTACAATATGGAGCGGTTGTAGATTGATACATTGTGTAGTAGTTGTGGATTGATACATTATGGAGCAGTTGTAGATCGATACATTATGGGGCAGTTGTAGATCAGTACATTATGGAGCAGTTGTAGATTGATACATTGTGGAGTAGTTGTGGATTGATACATTATGGAGCAGTTGTAGATCGATACATTATGAGGCAGTTGTGTTCGACACATTATCGAACATTTGTAGATCAATGCATTATGGAGCAGCTATACATCGATACATTATGGAGCAATTGTAGATTGATGCATTGTGGAGCAGTTGTAGATCAATACATTATGAAGCAGTTGTAGATCGACATTTTTTGGAGCAGTTGTATGGAAACTAAGTGTAAAATGTGTATGTTCCACCACCAGACCTTCAATGCCTTCTTTATAAAGGGCAGGAATCACTCCAGGTGACCCCTGGATGTTAAAAGCCATGTCCAGCAGCATGCATGTTTAGGATGGGGAGGAACCCCACAGGTATTGCAACTTTGCTGGATCTGATTCTAAAGTAACTCAAGACCTACAAAACATTTAACTTGGTCATCCGTGAACTCCTCTAGTGTTGGAAACTTATCCTTTCAGAGCAGTTCCCCACCTTCTGGATATTTAATTAGATTGATACCCTTTCTTCTATGTAATAAAAAACACCAGCTATATCAGTACACTGGGGTTGTGGGGAGTAAGATGCAGCTGGCCCAACCCCCTGGCATACCAGGTCTCTTACCTAGGACTCCTCTAGCTATTCGGGGGTTTCAAGGTTTGCCAAGAAGTGGTTCACCCCATCAGCACCAGTGATCTAAGTCACCCCAAAACCCTAGGAACCAGCCACCATAGACTAACTCATGAACAGAAAAACTGCAGAGGACAAAGCTAGAAAATACCCACGCTCCCCCTAAACGCTTGAGAGGATACCTCTACTCAACACTGGGCCTGCTGTCAGAAACATACTACACACCCATTTATTGATAGTCAACAGTTCATCCCTCGTCCTAAAAGAGACTTGGTTCAATGATACCTCAATGTTGGACACTGTCAAAATCCAGTCCCACAAATCAAAATATTCTAAAAACAAGTTGAAGAAAAAGGCAGAAGCGGGACTACTATATACCATAATTCAATGTATGGCAAGGTTACTCAAGTTCTTGTGCTCAAATATTTCGAATAGCGGTTAACTCATTCAGTCACCAGACTTTCCGTGTGCTCTGTTTGCCCATCAGCCCCTATAAAGTGCCACATGATGTTTCCCAATGGGAAGTTATTTTTTAACTGGTTCAACAAATCCGTCTGAAAGTGATTCATCCACTTGGGCGACTTGAATATCTGAGCAAAAGCCACTAACGCACTCTAGTCCTTCTGTTTTCTCTTTTTTGAGAACTTTGATCAGTGCCCTCCCATCCCTTCTTCTGGTTTGACCACATTACCCTTCTGTTTCTTCATCAAAAAGGTATTAAACACAAAACACAATTCTGGAATGCAGCTTCACCATCCAGCAACAATTCAAAACAATCCACCCCCATCAAACTAAGTTCTTCCAACTTCTGGACAGAAAACACCAGCTATTGCAGACCCGGCAGAAATATCTGCCCACCTTGAAAGGAAAGATACTGGTTCCTTTGTCTAGATGGCCCTCCCCCTCTCTTGAAATCAACCAAAAAATAATATCTTAAAATGTGGTCATCTGAAATAAAGCTCCGTAAGCCGTAAAAACCTAACCTACCACTCTTGTCCCTATCATCTCCAGACTCATAAATGCTTCACTGTCCACCAACAAGATCTACCAAAAACTGGAGTGTGCAATTGTCACACCACTGTCAAAATACACAAGTGTCGATCCTGAAACCTGCCTGTCAACACACATGACACAGCGGTACTCTCCCTTTAGGTCTATTGCCTAAGAATATTTGTGAAATACAGGAGTCTCAGGGACCCCTTACCACTTTATGCAGGGAGGGTCCAGCATTTTGCGTTATGCCAGTGACGCATTTCAGACATACTCTGCATGACCATAGTCCTGGAAAAGGTGGACTCCACATACATTATCCTACACCTGGAATGTAACATGCATGCACTATTAGGAGGGGCAGTCAGCAACAGTGTTTCGACAAAATACAGAGGAAAACTATTTGTGTAGACAAAATATTGTGACAAGAATATCAAGGACAAAATTATCCTGAAGGTAAGTTTCCATCGAAACACGTTTTACTATACTTAACTCCACATATACTTACCTTGACGATATATTGATCTTCAAAGGATGTTGATGTGGAGTTGAAGATAATAAATCTATACTTACCTATTTGCACTTACCTTTTCTATATGTCGGTCCTCAATATTTTTGACACAATATTCCGTCCACACAATATTTTTGCAATCAATATTCCATCAGACATCCTCAGAATCATTAGAAGAACTCTACTGACGTGGTTTACACCCTTGTTGTCTTACCATATGAAGCATGGCCATCTGCATTCATCCTATTCAGATCCATCACCTGAGATGTTAGACATGGAAAGGTCCAGTCACTAATCCTTTTCTGTACCTTCATGGTCCTTCTGGCCTGCAGGACCCTTATCATCATCGTGAGTGACAACCAGATTTTCTGATTGAAAGAGTGTCTAAGGAAAGACTTCTGTTGGGAACTTTTCTGAGACAATTTCCACATTGGATGCATTTTAACCAGCTTTGCTTTAAGGAGCAGATCACAGAGGTCTTGTTCATTGGCTCTGTGGTACAACATCCCTCCCATGCATGTGTTCAACTTCTTTGGGTCCATCACCAATGCCAGACCAAAAAGTACACTCCTTGATAAAAAGTTAATTTAATTTACAGTGACCGAAAATGCTTCTATAATTTTTGTCTGATGTGGGATGGCATCTCCCTCCTGAAGGTCCCTCACAAAACTACTATGTTCACAGTGGTCCTCGCATAGGTGTAAATCCGCCTGTTGCAACAGCATTACACTAGTCTTTTGCAAGCTCACAAAGCCAATGGAGAACTGTAAATCGTTTTCAGGGGGTGGACATGCCTGAACAAGATTGGTCAAGTTTCCGAAGAGAGGTTGTATTACATTTCCAAAGCTGACTGGTTGGCCACTGAGGCAACCCCATTCCATCAGTGACATATTGGGGGAACTATGTCACCCCCTGCCTGACTCTTGGGATATGAGTTACCCAGAATAAATAAAAAAAAGATGCTGTAGGAAACGACTCCTTCGTATTATCACATGCTGCCCCCAAAGCTTTTGGACTGGTGCTGCTAGTTTTTTGACTCTATAGTGCTCTGAGCCCTGCTGTCCAGGTCCCAGTGCATGTGCTCTGACCCTCAAAGAATGTGTATGATTGGCTAATACCTGATTGGTTCATTTAACTTACTTAAAGGTCCCTTGTATATGGTATAAGAGGCAGCCAGGGCTAGTAAGTTAAGTGTCACAAGTGGATTACAGCACTTAATTGGGCCACCACTACAGGTGAAAACATGACTCTAGGCCTGCCTCTGCAGCCTAGGTGGGCAGCTTCAAACCTGTCAACTCGATATGGCAAAATAAACCCTTTTGCCTGATCAAAACCATCCTTTTTAAAAACATTCCTAGGCAATACCAGTGTAGCCCACCAGGCAGGGTGCTTAAAATTAGAAAAAAGACAAGTTGTTTTGTATTTAACATGCCCTGACGGTGAAAACACAAAGGCCCGTATTTATACTTTTTTTGCGCCGCATTTGCGTCGTTTTTTGACGCAAAAACGGCGCAAACTTGCAAAATGCCATTGTATTTTGTAGGTTTGCGCCGTTTTGCGTCAAAAAGCGGCGCAAATGCGGCGCTAAAAAAAGTATAAATACGGGCCAAAATTGCCATTTTCACTGTAGGAAGGCTGGTGGTCCCATTGGCTAACATGGAATTCCATTAGCTACTGCTATAGGCGCTAACTTCCATTTGGGACCACCAAAGCTATTAATCCAAGGTATCAAACTAATAAATACACTCTGAATCATTGCTGATTTCAGGTAACATTTGAAAGAAAGCTGCCTTTAGGTAGTCACCGCTTTTGTTGGCCAAACCATTGGTAGCCTTTCCTGTTTATCTGCAGCATTTGTCACCTGAGACAACATGCTACGCCCTGCAAGGAAATGTGAAGCACTCACAGGAACAGGGAGCAAAGAGAACTGCTGATGGGAGGAGGCGTTGCCTCCCCCAGGAGGATGAAAACTGGCCATTGGCCAAAGATGACCCAGCTTCAAAGATGTTGCCACCTCAATAAAGCAAATGGCATTGTTACTTTCCTCTGCCACTCCTTTATGTAGGCAGACAGACTGGCATCCCCTCTACCGGGGGAAAACTTGTTTCAGAACCGTTTTCCAGGAGGAGTGGCTCATTAGGCTGGGTACAGCCCAGGGTGATGCCCGGGACTCCTCAAAGAGGAGGAAGGCTTGTGCCATCTTGATCTAGGGTAAATAATAGTATCCTGGGATTGTTTGAGGGCCAAATTCCCATGATGTCACACAAAGTGTGTAAAGTAGCCTTGTGGGAACTATTGCTCATTTGGTTAGCAAGACCTCCCCCTCCGCAGAGAAGATGCATAAAAGTGGCACCCCAAATCCTCAGTCCTCAGATCACCACAGAACTGGCAAGAAGACAGAAGGACTTCCCTGCTTCTCCCTGGACCCAGCAAAGAGAGACTGCACCAAGGTTGGGCTGTACCTGCTGGACTCAAGGGACTGATAAAGAGGGTTGAGACCACTTGTGGGAAAAGAAGCCACTTGCGCCAGGACAGATAGGACTCAAAGGGCTATGTGGCTAGCCCTTTCTTCAGCACCTGGGACACCAAGGCTGAAGGAAGCCTGCAATTGTGAGAGCCCAACTGCCCAGATGCCTTGCCTGCCACTGAACGTCAAAGTGCCTGCTGGGAGTCTGAGTCCTGACCTGCCGGAGGTATCCCCAAGTCTGTGGGATCCATGTCCATCGCTAAAGCAGGCCCTGGTCTTCCTGCATGAAAGAGACACTCACCTGTGGACAACCACCGTAACTAAAGACCAGCTAACCAGTGGCAACTGGACCTGCACTGAACTCCCCTGATGCAATGTTGGCGTTGGGTCCTGAAGCTTGAGATGGTCCCTGAAGTTCATGGACCCTATGAAAATTCACAGCATCTCTTTAGCATCCCTTCAGAATCTCCAGGATGTCAACATCCTTCATCCCAAACATCAGGACCACTTCTATTCCGGACTGATTTAAGAAGGTAAAAGACACTGAGGATCCTAGGACTGCTGACTACAACAGCGGTCTTAGGTCCCCCTGGACCTGAGTGGTCCCTGTGACTGGCTTCAGCCCACTGCGGCTAGTCCAAGAAGCCTGTAACACGTGTTTTAACCCATTGTCTACTAAACACTTGCAGCTATTTATTACATACACGATCTTAAAGTTAAAATATTATATTTACCTTTGAAATCATAACTCCAGTTCCCCTCAACAAATGTTTGCCATTTTGATGTCTAAATTAAGATAAAAGTACATTTTATTTTTATAAATTGGTGTCTGGCTGTTATTATGTTGCGTTGCCTACTTATTAACAGTTTTGGTACTCCTCAGTGCTTTGCACATGTTCCTTTGAATAGGCCTGACTGATCTGTGCCACAGTACCAAGGACTGAGCTAAGAGTTTTCGTGAAAGAATCTAACTGGACCTGATAAAGGTTGTGACAGTATTACATGGTGAAGTCTCACAGCCACATAACATACTAATCCACTTTCCTACAGAGGCCATTTCCCAGAGTGAAAGAAAGAAAAATAAAATATAAGTTATTAACCTTCGTTTGTGCTAGGTATGAAAAACTGAACTACCAAAATAAAAAATACTTATGTTAGAGATTTGTTGGGCAATCTTCTGAGAAACTGAACAATTTATAACCACGTCATACCAAAATTGCTTTTAATAATGTCTGTCAGTGATCCAATTTAAATTCTTCCACCATGTGTACTATGATCCAAAAACTTTTTGTATATGAGCCGGAAAAAAGATAACATTTGCCCAAAATGATTTGCAGAGTGCGCAGGGTTTTTTCACATGGCATGGAGATGTCCCCTTATTGTTGCATACTGGACCACTATACACCTGGTGGGATAGTTGACTCTACACTTGGCATACAAATTTTGGTATTGTACAGACAGATATCAACTTAGTGCATGTTCACCACTTAGTGGCCACTGACCTACTGGAGGTGAAATGCAATATTGCTTGACATTGGATTGCGCCAGGCCCTTCAACAATTGAAGAATGGACATGGGGGATTGACATACATGCAGCAGCTGAAAATCAGTGTACACAGCTAGTGGATGCCCATGAAAATACCATGACCCAGATTTACAAAAAAGTGTGGCGGCGCTGCGACAAAATTTGCAGAGCCGCACCACTTTTGAACGCAGGGATGCGTCATATTTACAAAAATACAGTGGAGTCCTGTGTTTCCCCCTGCGCGGGCATTAAATTTAACTGCCAGCGCCAATGAGGCATTCTTACACCATAGTGCAAGAGTGTCTGCGTTGAGGGGTGTGATTGTTTATCAGCATGAAGTAGTTCCTTCCTGCACACAAACAATCTACAACAGCGATTTTGCACTTCTATGTGTGCTGCAGGATGCAGCACACATAGAAGTACCAAATCGTCATTAGTGGATGATTGTTTATGTGCAGGAAGGGACACCTTCCCGCACATAAAAACAATAATTCATGGCCTTTTGTTCTTTCCATGTGTGCTGCAGAATGCAGCACACATAGAAAAAGCAAAAAAGAGGAGGAATAAAAGTATTCCTCTTCATTGCACCATGCTAACGCCAACCCAGGGGTATTTGGCGCTGCCACAGAATTACGATTTCTCAGAAATCTGGAGCAGCGTCAAAAGCAATGGTGTTGCATTGGAATGCCCACAGCAACATCCATTGCACGTCCCTCTGCTGCAGAAATCGGTGTTGAGCGGACAATATGTACAAGAAGGCGTTAAGCCACAAAAGTGGCTTAACGCCTCCTTGTAAATATGGTGCAGTGAATAGCGCCACCGGAGCGTCACTAAAAGGTGCTAGCGCCTTGTAAATCTGGCCCCATAAGATCTACATGGCGGAACTACTCTGACTAAATGTACTTCTCTTGGTTGAGTGCCGGTCTAGTTTGCAAAACTACATATATGAACTGGTGTTTTGTTTGAACGGTGTGAGGAAGCCATACAATGTTCACAATAGTGTTATAAAAGTAAATAAAAATAATTAAAAAAAACTAATAATGTCTGTCAGATCACAACTAAATGCTCATAAAAAACTATGTTCCACTCATATGTCGATTTACTTATGAAAAACTCATTCGATTCAATACCTTCTACCCAATTGGGCTTCAGTCACAGCAGCAGATGACATCACTCGCACTGACTCCATCTTATTTGATGCCAGAAGACCATCTGCACAGGTGTCCTGAGACCGCGTGGTGGTGACCTATCATACAATGTAGGCATTCCCACAGACTCAATATCTGCTAAAAGTTTTAAAATATATATTTATGGACTCTTGTCCCCTGCACCTCCCCTAAAGAGAAAAATAAAAGTAAAACGGACTTTCAAGCTTGTCGTCAAATGTCAGTGTGTGTTCAAGAGCCATGCTGTCTTCTGAAATGGCCATCCTGCCAAAGCAGATGCATTATTGTGTTTTTCCATAAAAGCAGTTTGTTCAGGACTGATAACAACGGCCTCTGGCTGGTTTCCTTAGGGCAGGAAGGAAGTCCCCTCTGTTGATTGTGCAGGCATTACCTGAACTAATGAGCGATTGCAGGCACGGTAAAGCACCAGCGTGACTCTGATATTACTTTACACACCAACAGCAGAGGTTTTTAACCACTCAGGGGTGGCCCCTCCGCCATGACAAGGAGTGTCGCCCCACTGACGAAAAGCAGAAAAATAAAGGGATAATAAAAGTATTTTATTATCTCTTTATTTTTACGCCTCCGTGGGGGGGGGGGGACTAGCCTCCTCCACGTCAAGTGGAGGTGGAGTGGTATATGCACTTCTAAGTGTGCAGATCAGTTTGGCCGGCCGTCTGAGGCCGGCCAAACTGACATGCGCATTTAGAAACTCTCCTCCTGGCTGTATTTTACAGCCGGGTGGAAACCAAGCCCTATACCTCACTCTCCCCCTGAGTGGCATGTCTGCCCACTCAGGCCAACCACGTCACTTCTTTCATGCTGTGTAACAGCATGAAAGAAGCATCGTGATTGGTTGGGGAGAGAAGACAAGGTGGCTGGAGCAGAGCGGCGCATCACGGAGGGGCAGGTAAATTTTTTTCAATTTAACTGCCCCCACCCCTTCCTGGTAGCAGCCGTGACTACACCCAGCCCCACAGTCAAATCATCCACACCCCACATACATGCAACTCCCTCCACCCCAAATCTCCCCTAAGGTCACCCCCACCAACCACACAAAAAAAGAACTGGGGGGACTAACCAAGTGAGGCAGTATGCAAGTGACATCATAGCGGATGATGTCACAATGCTTGAAATTGAATGTGGCATCACAGGAAGTGAATCACAGGAAGTGGCATCACAACCCATGATCTCACAGTAAGTAACATCACAAGAAGTGACATCAGATCTTAAGAACTCACACATATGTTTACGAGGTCTATCATGGGTACATTTAAGTAAATTATGAGGTTTAACAAATGAGATTTTGCGTTGGGGTTGTGCCAAAAAAGTGACACAACCCCAATGCAAAATCTGGGCCTCAAGGTATAATTTTTTTTTTTTTAAACACTGCCACAAAGAAATTGGTAACAAGGAAAAATATGACAGTAAATCTATTCTGCTCAATTGTTTGCAAACTTTGCATTTTAAAATATTTTATAGGGTGGAGGCACCTGCTGCAGAGATCTTTAGGAAATTCAGGAAATATAAGGGAATAATAATAATGGCAAGATCACTCAGAAGGGTAACGCGTTTACTGGAGAGGTGTGTGTTTTGTGTAGTCCCAATTTTGAATCAAAATCACAGAGTGTTAATGTGTCACCATCTAAGCACATCATGTAACATGCAGATTACAATTTGTTTTCATTTTATGTAGATAGATAAGTAGATTATTTATTTTAATGCAGAGATTTGTTTGTTACCTGCATGAGCTATGAAGGAAATGTAACCCCTACCCTTGTAACCCTCCCTTTCTTAAGTAACACATCCTGTGCATTGATAGACACACCTATATTATTTAATGTCAAAGTATAATGTGTACATGTGATGTGATGCACTCTGACACCCTGCATTGGGGTGAGTAGCAGAATAACACAGAAAAGCGGTATTTAAATTGTTATTTGTGTAAACACTGGGACAGACCAACACATCTGACATTCTTACAACATATCTCATATATACAGGGACTGAGAAAGTCAAAATCATGCCTCTCTTAAGTACTTGTAAAGTAAGTACTTTGTTTCCCCTCCATTTCATTTGCATCTAGGTGTGAGGCACCAGATCGCTCCCAGTCTGGATACTAGAACAAAAGGAGGCCTGATGGCCCCTTAAATGCGGCCTTTGTTTTGGGCCCAGCTGGAATTTAAAGTGAACAAAAGCAGACAGCGTGACGGCTGCTGCTGAATGTATCCCAGGGTCTGGAACTTACACCGGGACAGTTCAGCATTTTTCAGTGGGGCCCAATTTATTAGCAGGTTGGACGGCATCCACCTTGTGAAAATAGTGAGTGAACACGCTCTACCCACATGTATCCGCGACTTATGCCCAACAATCCACAGTAATGAAATCACACATGTTAACTGAAGACGGGGTGCCAGTGATAGGCCATGCAGCCCAGGGTCACAGGTATTGCAGACGAGCAACAGACCCTGGACACTTCTTAGAGTGAAATTATTTGCAGGGCACGTGCACTGAGGCTGAAAGATGTGATTCCCTTGACACTGATGTACATCTCATCAGGAAGTCCCTCCTCAGATCCCTCACTCCTGCTACTCAAGGGTAACCCCCTGGGTGATGGACTCCAGCTCATAGTCCCTCTTGTTGTGTCTGTGTTTCCACATTTATCAATTTCCCTGCACCCCTCGCCTTTACACCGTCCTTTGGAGCCACTTTTATTGCTTTGTATCTAGCTTTGAGCTGTGCAAATCACCCCGCACACATGCATGGTCAACCATGTTCACCACTCCCACTCAAGTAGCCTTGCAAGCACGCGTGAATACAGGTGTGTACTACTATAGTGGTGGAGCAATCCATGCCACCTCAGTTCACATCACTGATATGCTGCATATGTCCGCATAAATAGACGGAGGCTTGCATCGAGAAGAGGACATCATCTACTGCCCGAGGTACCTAATGTTACCATCCCAATGCCTGTGCTCTGAGGGCAGGGTGTGGGTTTCTAGAGTGGCCTAAGAGGGAAGCACTGGATGTGGTAGGGTGTGAGCTGGTAGAATGGGAAACATTGGATATCGTGAATGACAGGGCCGGCCATGTTAGCTTAGTGATGTCTGCATCATGCTGTCTCACACTAGTCTTTCAAGATACAAGTTGGCATGGGGAGTACACACACCAATTTATTTTCACGGGTCTGTTGCATTCATTCACTTTATCAAATTATTTGAAGTAGAAAACACATGTAAATGCATGAAACAATTTACATATATGTAGAACCATAACATCTTGTTTTTCTATCATTGGTTCAATGTTTAATCCTTTCATATTAACATCCAATTGTTCTTCCTAAAAAATTGAAAGTAACTTTTATATTGTTTGCTCAATATTCCAAATGGATTGTCCTTCCAGGGTATCACGGACTTTCACAGGGTACAAGCAACACGGGTTTCACTGTAATTATACCGCTTCTTCAGGGCTGTGAGATTAACAGTTAAAAAACATAATGTGCATTGCATTACCTACACCGTTTCAAAACCACAGTTTCTTTACTGCTATTAGCTCACTCAATGCATATTTACAGTTAAATCACAAATTCTATCCAGCATAGTTGTATTTACTTCTATTTATTTACTCACTACATATCCACAGTTGTAAGATCCACCTTGTCATTAATAATCATACATCATTCCACAATTTAAAAAGCTTCTTGACCAAGCCATTGTTACCAATATTCAACTCACCAATCTAACAATTCAAATCCCTGTATGGCACTTTCAGTGTGGAAAATGTCACATATATAGTTTTCACAAATGGGAGCATTTTTTTTTCACAGTTAAATAAAATAAAAAAAATTAAAGTATGATCAAGCACCCTGGGAACATCAACAATACAACTTTTTTGTAAGATCCATCTCTATTTATGTATTTTTTACTTTGTTTTTTCAGAACCAGAAGTAGATTTGTTTTAACTTTTAAACATAAAATGTGATGTAAGTGAATCTGGAAAAACATTTTTCACAAAGAGAGAATACGACTCATTACGACCCCGGCAGTCTTAAGACCGCCAGGGCTGTGGTGGCGGTCAGACCGCCACCAGTGTGGCGGTCCGGCAGCCCCATTACGACTGTAGCGGTTGCGCCACAGTCGGACCGCCAGCACTGCCAGTTATCCTCCACTGGAGGGGCTGGTGGTCCTAATCCACCAGGGCAGCGCTGCCCTGGGGATTACGAGTCCTTTCTTTGCTGGTGATTACATGGCCGTAGCTCTGCCATGTAAAGGCTGGCAGAGACGGTGTATAGGGTGCCCCGGGGGGGCCTGAATTGCCCATGCCCTTGGCATGCACCCTACACACTACAGTATTGCCGCCGGCTCTATTGTGAGCCAGCGTCAACGTTGTAGGCCGTTTACCACAGGGCTGGTGGGCAGAAACTCTGTTTCCACCCACTGACCCAGCGGGAAACTCTTAATGGGGCCCGTGGGATGGGGGCTGCACTGGCAGTAACCTGACCGCGGGAGTTTGGCGGAGGCCTTTTCCATCCGCCAAACTCATACTTACCCCGATAGTGTTTGCTTACCTGTAATATACAATTCTCTTCTCTCCTGTCACGCTATAGAGTATTTCTGCTGTGCTGCTCAAAATCACTTCTCATAGGTGCGAGTCCAACCTTGGTTGCTGTGAACTTTCTTTAATCATCTGCCTAGACAGAACACTCAGGGGGTCATTCCAACCCTGGCGGTCATCGACCGCCAGGGTGGATGACCACAGAAGCACCGCCAACAGGCTGGCGGTGCTTCACAGCCGCGGTTGCCCAGCCGGGTCCGGCGGTTTCCCGCCGGATTTCCCCCGGCTGGGAGAAACCTCCATGGCGGCGCTGCAAGCAGCGCCGCCATGTGGATTCCGACCCCCTTCCCGCCAGCCTGTTTCTGGCGGTTTTTACCGCCAG
Organism: Pleurodeles waltl; assembly: GCF_031143425.1. Lineage (NCBI taxonomy): Eukaryota > Metazoa > Chordata > Amphibia > Caudata > Salamandridae > Pleurodeles > Pleurodeles waltl. The sequence continues at coordinate 1,500,545,519 of NC_090447.1, forward strand.
GAACAGGATGGCGGGAACGGGTGTCGTGGGGCCCCTGGGGGCCCCTGCACTGCCCATGCCACTGGCATGGGCAGTGCAGGGGCCCCCTAACAGGGCCCCAGCATGATTTTCACTGTCTGCATAGCAGACAGTGAAAATCGCGACGGGTGCAACTGCATCCGTAGCACCCCTGCAACACCGCCGGCTCCATTCGGAGCCGGCTTCTGTGTTGCAGGGCCTTTCCCGCTGGGCCGGCGGGCGCTCCCTTGGCTGGCGCCCGCCGGCCCAGCGGGAAAGTCTGAATGGCCCCCGCAGTCTTCTAACCGCAGAGCGGTCATTTGATGGTGTAAGTTTGGCGGGCGGCAACCGCCGCCCGCCAAACTTGGAATGACCCCCTCAAAGTTCTAAAATGAATAGAACCAATCTACTATCTATCTTTAACTACCAAAGCCAAAATAGATTTATATATTGAAAAAAAGGCTCTATCTATCCTTCCTTATCTCATAATCCATTATTAGAGACATACTCAGTTTGATGCAAGAAAAAAGAAATTCCAATTTAAGATTCACAATCCATCTCCAAGACATCTGATCAATGTGTACAGTTCTTCACATCTGAACAAAGCACTAGCTCTAAACCACAATTCGCTGAGGATTTTAAAATCTTCCCATACATCAACTCAAAGTACCCAAGTATGTTGTGTGGTACTGAGTGACAGCCATCTAAAATGTAATCAATCACATGCTGCAGCCTCTATTTCCCAATTGATCCTCTTTGTTAAATACATTGGACCTAGAGGAAAAAACAAATTCATTCTCCAACGGCACCTTCCCAATTCTGATGTTTCCAACCCATATTTTTATTACCTATATATCGACAATAAAATCAAACGAATCCTACCATTTCTAACTAAAATCTATACCATCAATCAAATGTAAATATCAACACCTTAGAGCTCATCTATACGTTAATCACATAACAATCAAATTTTTGCTTTCCAACTCAAAAGGACATAGAAGCATTCACTCAAGTTATACGAAAGGATCCTTAAATTCCCATTCATTCTCATTTCCAACATTAGTACTAGTCCCATCTCATGCAAACACACTAGTCTTTTCATTGTTTGCTGATGTGGTAAGGGAGGGTGTTCATGCTTTATTGTATAACTGATGCCATTACTCGTCTCTTCTGCGGTAATGCCCGGAAATGAAGCCATAGTACCTCCGTGTGACTTCTAGAGGCCTTTAACCAAGCAGGTGAGCCTGGAGGCGCTACAGAACTCGCTGCGGACAATGCAAGCGGTCACTCATTGGAGGAACCAAAGGAAGACCTAAAAAGTAAAGGACTGAGATCCTCTCTCCCCCATGACTAAACACAAAAGAAGGAGCAGGGTAGCATAAAACCCAGGGACCAAGAAAAATACTCAGACCCACACGGTAGAGACAAATAAACATAAACCTAAGTAAGCACAAAGCGGCCTTTGGATTGTTGGAGCTCTGTTTGTGTCTCAGCACTCTAAAAGAGCAAAATGTGGTTTCCTTTCTTTGCGTTAGCTGTAGCTAACTATAAAAGTAGAATCCGGTGTCATTTTATAACATGTTCTGCGCTCTCAAAAGGGCAAAACCACCCAGAATAACATCTGTCTCAAAGCTTCTCATGGGCAGTATTGTATTTTTGTGTATTAGCATGTTGGGATAAACCTATTTTGTGCATCCTCCACCGTTGAGTAGATGCCAATCCCTGATTAAAGGCGCTTACGGCATTCATCCGCGATAAAGGTGGAACAGACCCTCTCGATAAGAGAGGATGGGTTTAATATAGTTGTGCTATGGCTATCACCTGCCTTTGACGTGTTACATGTCCTTCATGATTATCACCACACAGAGAAGAAGTTATTTTTTGTAGAGCTTATTCAGGTCACCCATGCCCTCCCTGGGACTGGATCCACACTCTCCACTATGCTTTCTGGAGATGGATCCTCCCTCCCCTCGCAGTCTTCTCACATGAATTATTACCTGAGGATTTGTCAGTAGACATGGGCCTGACGAAGGCAACAAGGTCTATATGTTGTGTTGTTTGAGCGGATACAAGGAAGCAAGCGGGTAAACCTGAAAATCCATTGTTTGCAGAATATAAAATATTTCTATTTCTCGTAAAAAGAAAACCTACTACGCACTCTGCCCTGTGTGATGTCACATCGGCTAAGGCATTGCTCTGTTGCCACCCATACATATCAAGCTAAATCTTTTTACACCATGGAAAACCATAACACAGGAACTGCCATGATGACATAATTCATATTACATTACCCTCAAAACTGCACGCAGGCAGAGTAGGAGATCATGGAAACAGGCATTGGCAAAGCCAATAGGTCTCGCCTTGTGAGTGATATTGGCTTTGCCCATGTCTTTTAGCCATGTTGTACAGCAGTGTGGCTGCTGTTCAGCATGGCTAAAGGTTTGTGGCATGGTGTAGGGTAGAGTGGTGTAGAGAAGAGTTAGAAGAGGAGAGTGGCACAGAGTGGAATGACAGAGTGGCGTGGAGTAGCATAGAGTATTTTAGATTGGAGTGGCAGAGTACAGTGGCATAGAGTACAGTGGAGTGGCGTAGGGTTGAGTGGCATAGGGTAGAGTGGTGTAGAGTGGAGTGGAGTGGTAGCAAGACAGACAGCCACCCTCAAAGCGCTGCTGACAGGTAGAGTAGGAGGTCATGGAAACAAGCATTGGCAAAGCCAACAAGCCTTTCCTATGAGAGAGCTATTGACTTTGCAGATGTCTTTTAGCCATGTAGTACAGCAGTGTGGTTGCTGTTGAGCATGCCTAAACATTTGTGGTGTGAAATAGGGTAGATTGGTGTCACAGAGAGTGACGAAAAGGAAGGTGAAATAGAGTGGCAAAGAGTGGAGTGAAGTGGAGTGGCAAAGTGTGTCATGGAGTGACATAGAGAAGAATGTCAGAGTATGCTGGAGTAGAATACAGTAGTGTGGAGTGGCATAGGGTAGAGTGGTGTAGGGTAGAATGGAAAGAGTACAGTAGAGTGGACTGGCATACAGTAAAGTGACATATAGTGAAGTTGCTAGAGTGCCATAGACTAAAGTGGTATAGAGTGGCATAAAGTAAAATGGCATAGAGTAGAGAGGCATATAGTGGAGTGGCATAGAGTAGAGTGGTGTAGAATACAGTGCATAGAGTGAAGTAGAGTGGCGTAGAGAAGAGTGGAATAGAGGAGGGTGGAGTGGAATAGAGTGGCACCAGACTAGAGTACCATAGAGTGGCATGGAGAGGAGCAGTTTATAGTACAGTGGAGTGGCATAGAGTAGAGTGCCATAGAATAGAGTGCTGCAGAGTAGAGTGACATAAAGTGCTGTAGAGTGCCAATGTGTGGATTGCCATGTCATTGAGTGGGATAAAGTAGAGTGGCATACAGAGGAGTGGCATAAAATAGACTGGCGTTGAATGGAGTGGTGTGTAGTGGAGTGGCATAGAATGGTATTATGTAGAGTGGAGTGACCTAGAGTGCCGTAGAGTGGCTTTGTGTAGAGTTAAGTGCCATATTGTGGTGTAAAGTGTCAGAGTGACCTTGATTGGAGTGGCATGAAGTGGTGTAGACTGAAGTTGAGTGGCGAGACATGGCATAGAGTACAATGGAGTAAAATAGAGTAAAGTAGATTGGCATAGAGTGGAGGGGTGTAGACTGGTCTAGAGTAGGGTGGCATAGATTGGAGTGTTGTGGAGTGGAGTTATAATGGTGCAGAGTAGGAGGGGGTTGAGTACAGTGTATAGAGTAGAATGGCATAGTGTAGAGTGGTGCCAAGTAGAGTGGCGTAGAGTGTGATAGAGTAGAGAGACCTAGAGTGGGATAGAGTGGAATGGTGTGGAGAGGTGTACAGTGATGTAGAGTAGAGTGGCATAAAGTGGGATGGAGTGGTATAGAGAGCTGTGTAGTAAAGTGGAGTAGAGTAGCACAGAGTAAAGTGGCATAGAGTGGCATGGAGTGGCACAGAGCAGACAGGCATGGAATGGCGTACAGTAGAGTGGAGTGGCATAGAGTGGAGTGGCGTGTCATAAAGAAGAGTAGTGTAGAGTGGAGTGGAGTGGTGTACAGTGGAGTAGAGAGGAATGGAGTGGTGTAGAGTAAAGTGGTGTAGAGTAGAGTGGCATAGAGTGGTGAAGTGTTGAGTGGCGTAGAGAACAGTGACTTGGCATAGAGTAGAGTGGCGTAAAGTGGAGTGATGTAGAGTAATGTAGAGTGGCAATGTGTGCAGTAGTGTAGAGTAGAGTGCCATAAAATGGAGCAGCGTAGAGTGAAGTGGCATAGAGTGGAGTAGCATAGAGTAGAGTAAAGTGCAGTGGTGTAATGCATGCCCCCGCAGCCCCACCCCCAGTACCAGTGGGCGAGGGCGAGCTCTAAAGGGCCCCCTCACCACAGCATCTGGCCTGACTGAGTCCGGAGGGTGGGGGCCCTCCATGTCGTTTGCAGGGAAGCCCTTTCCAAGTTTGTTACGGCGCTGGGGAAGTGGCATGAAGTAGAGTGGAGCGGCAAGGAGTGGCATAGAGTGAAGTAGCTCAAGGAAGAGTAGGGTAGAGTAATACAGCTGTGGGTGTAAGTAACTGAAGCATTGATATAAACAGAAGATAGGGTGAAAACAACATAAATAAGAAGTCATATGCCTGTGTTAAAAGTAGAAAAGCACATTGCACGTCCAGGAATAATATCAAAACATTTCTAAAAAAAAATATTGTGTTACAAAAAGACAAGGAAGAACAGTTGGTCCATGCTCCAAAGTGGAACACACAAAAGAAAGGAAGGGACACATACCGGAGCTAAGCAATCAAAAGATTGTAAATAAAAGTGACAACGAAAACAACTTATGGTATGCTATGAGCAGGTTGTAAGCCTACTGAATAGCAAACAATACGTTATGACAGATTATATAGACTTAGTGGTTTTGTTTTGGGATGCAACGTTAGATATGATTGGTGTTAGTGAATGGGTACTTATTTTTGGAGACTATGCAATGTTCGCCGGGTTATTGAGACCTTATTGGGTCATTTCCGTAGGAACTATTCCCCAACACGAGGGATGGATGAACTGCTAAAGGATGGGGCATTATGGACTAGTGTAGGTGTTAAGGGGTAAATTTATTTTACTTTTCATTTCTCTTGTTCGACCCCCATCTTTAATTGAAGTTGAATATAATTTTGAGTTATTTTCACTGATATTCTCATTATATTTGGCAGTGGTATCAAGCAATTTGGAGATTTAGTAAAGAGGAACTGGGAGCTTTTTGATTCTAATACATATCAAGATTTTTATCAAACAGGTAACTCTCATTGGATCTAAGGGTGTCACCCACGACCTAAAGCTAACACACAGAGGTTTCCAAAACAAAGTCAGTTCCGCATGTATGTGCATGAACTAACCTTATTGCATTGGACTCTTGTATATGACACTTTATGCATATCACTTTTATTAAAGAGTTTCACATGTATTAGTCTATATCTTCCTGTCCTAGCACATGGTTGTCTATATTTAACAAATGCTGACTATGTATGACGACATATTATGGGTATGTGAACACGTATAGCATGTTTGCATGAATATTCAGGTATATTAGAGTGTTACATGGATCATATTGGTTTCTGCCTGTATTACACTGGGGACTGATTTGGCATGTGGTAATGACATAAGTATGTAAGGTTGGCATTACATTGCTATGTATATATATAATTTACAGCCCTTATGAAGTCAATGGGTTACATCCCAATAGACGAAACGTGTTGGCTGTAGTTTGAGCTGAAGAAGACGGCTATGTGAATGTGAACTGAAACACGAAGATCATATCACAGTGTTGAATACTACAAGACGTGTGCTTTAATTTGTACTTTTGTTTCAACGATCATTTATTGTAAGTACTTTTAGAACAAAAAGGGCTATTGTATCATTTTTAAGGCATCACGTCTTTGTGTGCCTACATAATGACGGGGACACTATTTTTTATTAGGCGATCAAATTTGGATTGGCAAAAAAAAGAAAAAAGTGCAGAAGTATCATGGGCAGAGGTTGAAGCAACATGGAGGGCACAGGTGGGAGAAGCAACACAGAGGGCACACGGGTCGCAAACAGACAAGGTGGAGCAACGTGGAGCTGGGAAGGTGTAGAAGCACATTGGTGAGAACGCAGCGGGAGGAGAGAGCACACAAGGGCAAGCACATCACAGAGGAGGTGGGGAAAAGCACACTGGTGAGAGAGAGCAGCATGAAAAGGGAAAGACATGTACATTAAGAAGACAGCTGGAAAAAATATTCACTCTCATGCAGTGCTTAAAGAAAAAGAAAAATGTTGCGCCCAAAAAGATAGCAGTGAAAGGACACATAATGCATCGATGCTCAGTGGACAGGACAACAGAAGAAGAGGACGCTAACAAATTACAAGCAAGCAAATGAAAGTGAAAATTAAGCCAACCAATGGAAAGCAGTGGGCAGACTCTAAGCCCACTGTAAGCTGACAATACGTCTCACAACAGGCAGTGCTGTCTAGTAGAAGGCGCGTAAAGAGGGGAGAGGCACAAGAAGGTGCAATAGGACATAACATCACCAGGCTGCCTTCTGGTGCACCAAGGAGGAGCAGCGGGGGGCGGGAAGGAAAAGACATGGGGCCTGATTCTAACTTTGGAGGACGGTGTTAAACCGTCCCAAAAGTGGCGGATATACCACCTACCGTATTACGAGTCCATTATATCCTATGGAACTCGTAATACGGTAGGTGGTATATCCGCCACTTTTGGGACGGTTTAACACCGTCCTCCAAAGTTAGAATCAGGCCCATGGTGTCTGAAGATGGAGAAAGCTGTTAGGTCAATGTTCCAAAGATGGGACCAGAGACCACATGATTAGATATTGTAATACACCATTCCAATTAGTAGTCAGCAGCTGCAAGTTGGTAACCCACCATATCTTCTAGATAGAAAAAGCAACCACAAGATGGTAATGCACTATTCCATATGGTATCCACAGCAGCCACGGGCTCGTAATCCACTTTTTAACGTGGTAACCAAGTAGTTCCCCTCACAATGCCAAACCTGCAGTAAGAAGAACTTCTGAAGTCAGCTTGTAAAATGGACAGGTTTACTGAATGCGGCGTGGCTGCCATGTATGAAAGCGTAAAAAATAAAAGAGGGACTCGACAAAGGCCTTGTTTTGATCCACTTGACAAAATAATAATGCTCGACACAGCAGTGTCCTCCAATCTTGGTAGAGAGGGTCTATTCAGGAGGGATACAGCTGGGTGATGAGTAGGAGGCAGGAAAGCGACGGGCGCTTAAAAGAAGAAAGGCTGAAGGCCAGGGCCTAGATGAGGATGACTAAGGTGGGTTAAGGACCAGGGTGTCTTCACCTCCTACAATACAAGCAAGCGCTAAGTGGGTGCTCGCCACTGCTCGAGGCGTTACTCGACTGGGCAGCTATTATCAGCTCTTGATCACCGGTATCACACCACACATGCATTCACAAATTCAGAAGATGCTGTTAAATTTACTCACTGCACTCCTGTTTATAACTGGAGTTATTGTAAAATAATAGGAAAACAATTGTTCATGTTCTTAACTGAATTTTCTCTGAATATTTATTGCTCGGTGATGTCTGTACGATACAAACGGAAACGTGAGCAGCGACAGAACACTTAAAGATCTACTGAAATCATTATTTTCAAGAATCCTTTCCTTGTAACATTTATTTGCAATTTTATTGTGTTCAGTTCTTCTTAAAATGATATGCACTGCTGATAGAAACTGCAGAGCAGTGGTCTTCAAGGTTTTTAATTTTGCACCCCCCCCCCACAGTTTAAAAATAAAAATCATTGCCCCCCCCCCTCGGAATTTTTCACCACTATTGTATAAAGATGGCAATTTTTAAATATGTCTAGACATTGAAAGATTGCAGTTAAGTACTGTTGCCTTTTTAAAAATACAATAACATGCTTCTGCTTAAAACAAAGCACTGTTATCTGTATAACGCTTCTTTTGGCCAGAGCCTGGCACCCCCCTCCCCCCGGGATCACTTGAGGCCCCTCAGTTTGAAGACCCCCTATTGTAGAGTATACTTTCAACCATGGTATAAACAATGCACCACACCACAAAGTATTTGTGAAATGAGAAACTTGCAGCAGTATTGGGGTGAACGCATGCATGTTTGGGTGCGGGAAGTAAATAATGAATTAAAAGCAAATGTGAGGGCTGCGGAAAACAGAGGCACCGGAGTCCAGGGCTGGCAACAAGACGCACAGAGGTGAGGATGGAAAAGAGGGCTGGTTGGGAAGACGGTGATATTCAGGGATATGTAAGCAGAAGGGGAAGAAAGCGAGAAGACAGTTGGGGGAAAATGACCGGGCCCAGCAGGACAACGCGATGACCAGGGAAACTGAAGTGAGCAGAGACCAAGCACCATGCCACACCGAGGCATGAGGCAGGAAAAGATGGATGGGCAGAGAGAAAGCAATTTGATCAGGAAGAAAGGCAGTCACAGGCCCAGACGAGAAAGAAGATGGAGGGGTGCATAAGAGGCTGAGCACAAAACAGAAGGGGGCGAGGACGAAGAGAGAGCAACACGAAACCAAGGAGGGGAGGGAAAGAGAAGCACAAAAAGGGGCACAGCTGGAAAATGCATGCACTCTTGTGGAGTGTTTACTCAAAAAGAAAAAAGTAGCTCCCAAAAACGTAACAGTGGAAGGACACACATAATGCATTCATGCCCCAGGGAGGGACAAACATAAGAAGAGGATGGAAGTTTACAGCAGTTGACCAATGAGCAGCAAGCAAATCAGAGTGACAATGAAATCAATTAATGGTAAGTTTTGGGTGGGCTGTAAGCCCACTGTAAGTTAACACTATGGGCCTGATTCTAACTTTGGAGGACGGTGTTAAACCGTCCCAAAAGTGGCGGATATACCACCTACCGTATTACGAGTTCCATAGGATATAATGGACTCGTAATACGGTAGGTGGTATATCCGCCACTTTTGGGACGGTTTAACACCGTCCTCCAAAGTTAGAATCAGGCCCTATGTCTTGAAGAGACAGAGCATGGGCTATCTAAGCAAGACCTAAAAAGGATACAAAATGTAAAGAATAAGTTTTGGCAAAGTAAAATATTGCCCCACCAGCCATTGCACCAAAGTGCATTTCTATTTAGGCCAAGGCCCACACATGAGCAGGAAAATGTCATCACTTTCACTGCAAGAGAGCCAATGGCTGATGTGGGCTGACCCATTGCTCTGTGTTCTTTAGTGTCATTGGAAGAAGCACTATGTGAATGACAGCTGAATACTTCAATAGATGACGAGGGATGACCTAAATCCTGTCTACGTACGTATAAATGCATGTGTTTTTACTTACAATTGTGTGTGATCACGTAAGGCTTGTGAGACAGAGGCGAGACTTAAAAGGCTAGCAATGGATTTGCACTGATTTTTGAACCAGAGAAAAGGTAGCCATAATATAAGGGATTTCTCAGGGCAACAAAGCCAACAAATAGTTACGCTGTAGATACATTTGCTGTTCATTTTCTTTGGACTACAAATTCCTCACCCAGTGATGGTGAGAAACCAATGGCCAACACAGCAGAGCACAACCTTTAAGGGGATGTAATCAGTTCATAGTCCAACGAAGAACAACTGACATGGCGTCAATTCATCCACAGCTGTGTTCAGTGCCCCAAACTCAACCCAGAAGCCACTGAGATAAAGCCAGTCGTTTACATCTGCTACGTTCTGCAGGTCAGTAGGCACAAATCCAAACCTCAGCAAATCCATCTCACATTCTTCATCCAACTTAAGTCAGTGAATTAAGTACTATTAAGTTCATAGCTGCCAAGTTTCCCAGGTCCATGTGTGATGCGCTGTTTCTGTCCAGGTTTTTACCTCTGAATTCTGGGGCTTGTAGTCCTGTTTTATAATACTCAAACTCAAAACTACAAATCGCAGAATTCAAAGAAAAAACCTGGATTGGAGCAGCACATCATGCATGGATCTGGGAAACTTGGCAGGGCTGTAAGTTTGGCACTGGTATACTGCTTATGAACAGCTACAGCACTTAGAAACCATAAAACAGGCCCAGATGTACTAAAACATCATGCAGCACAGCAAGTAAAGCGCTCTGCTGTGTGAACAGGAGAGAGCAGAACAGTGCCGTATCTACTGAGAGACGGCGCTGGTCTGCACTCTCCCTGCACTGGTGCACTTTTAGCTGCCATGCGCCAACGCAGACCCCCCTGCGCTATGGTGCAAGGATGACTGCATTGTGGTAAGCATAGCTTTTGTACAGGAAAGGGTCCCATCCAGTATAAAAACTATGCTTTAAGGAGTGTTGTAGAGATGTTTTAATTTCTCCTTGCTACGCCTACCACGAGGAGGAACAGGATTTTGGAGCGGATCCCCGTCTACCATTCTTTGTAGACATCTATGGGTGGATGCAAGGGAATGCCTATGTACCACCCACGAAACGCCCCCTTGACTCAAAGTAGTGCAAGGCATTGCGCACCTTTGTGTTACTTTTGGTTACAGTTCAACACAAGCTGTAATTTCATTGGTTGTAAATCCCACCAGTACACTTTGCATCGGGTTAACATTGAAAAATCATGCAACCCGGACACAAAGCGTTCGTAACTCTGGGCGGTGGCATACAGCGATGTGTCCTAATACAAAATGATAAATACTTGATGCCTCTCGCAGCACTTTGCACATCTAGGGCGAAAACGCAGAACAAGGATTAACAAACAACTTTTGATGTTTTCATAACTTGGATAATGTAAGATTTTTGCAGGTGGTGAGCAGGAAAGAAGCAATTATTAGAAGAACGTCCATTACCTTAGGTGACAAATTTAACATCAGTGAGTAAGGGAAGAAATTGACTAGTGGAGACAAGGAGGAAGCGGAAGGGACGGAGAAAAAGAGTAGTGGTGGGGCCGGGAAGGTCATTGGAGTGGGGATAAATGAATTTATGGGTTTCAGATTAAGGGGGGCATACATGGAAAGTAGGGTGCTTTACTTCTGAGCGTTCTGGCAGAGGCTGGGGATGTTGTAAAGGTAACAAGGGGTTCTCTGATTGTAGGCCTTTCACTAGCGCTGGCAGGGCATGGTGATAGGAAGTAAGAAGTACTCTTCGTGACCTTGGTTGGGACCAGAGAATGACAGGCCTTCACTGGAGTCAAATATGTAATATTGCATTGACATTTAAATAGCACTGATGTGGTACCTAAGCGCGTTGTACCATGCGGGAGTACTTGGCTGGAAGGATGTTAAATTGCAGTATGGCTTGGTTGGAGATGTTTAGTGCCTCTGTCATTGACTAGAGTGGATCAACTATTCTGACTGAGAGTGCATCACGTAGCTTGTAACAGGAGGGAAAATAACCAAGGTATTGCTTTATGGCTGAAAGGGATGAGTTATGAGCAGGGAAATTGGATCTATGCAATTGTGCGGCCACGGAGATTTTTGCATATTTATAAATTTGACGCATTTGACACAGAATCCATTATCTGCCGGATAATCTGCAGATTTCACCCCAAAAATGGTTTCTCACTCAAATGGATCATAAGTTACTAAAAACAAGCAATTAGTGTTGCTGCACAATGTAAGGCCCTTTGCAAACGTTGACTGGTCGCCTTTCTGTTACTCATTGCTATAATTTGGTGTCAAACCCGTAGTAATGAGGTGCAACCAATGCTCAGGCACTGTAAACAAGTTTAACAAGCATTTGCAATGCAACGGGTCTCGCATTTGCTCATGTTAAAGCTATTACCGTTGTAAACGCCTAACCGGACTTTTCTTGCCACATAAATTGAAAATGAAAAGTAATACAGTTTCACATAAGCGAGCCGCTTAAAAGCGCCACAGCCGCCATGAGCGTGAAGGAGACACACAAAGGGAGTTTGCTTGCAGTCAAACTATCAAAAAGTGCAATTAGCCATGTAACAGGGTGGATGTCCAAGGCTAACCAAACCGCCCAAGGAAGGACAAACTTAAAGCATTTAACAATGATAACAAAGAATTTTCGAAGAACAAGCCCAGGAGCGAGCGACAGTGATGGGCTTGGCTAAAAGCCCATATAGATAACAACACATCAGAAAAGCAGCGCGCAAACCTAAAAATGACAAAATAATGACGTCATGCTATTACAAAATATGCTGCATTACGCTGCATAAATTGCCTTTGCTTGACGCATAATTTGCTCAATCCTACCGCATATTTATAGTTATGAGGATGCCCCAAGTGGGAGATGTTTTGGAGTTGCTCTTGATGCGTGGCGCTATACCGCACGCTGGTGTGGGTGTCACTGTGGCGCCATAGCTGCGAGAGGTAGAGTCAAGGAAGCCAGAGACTGCTGCACATGTGGGCGGGCCTGCTCTTGTTCACGTGCCAGGGGTCACTGTACACTTCTTAAGTAGGTTTCAGCAGGTTACGACCAAGAAAACAGCAATGGACCAGATAGCAAGCAGCCAGGGAAATACAGGTTTTGTTTTGTTTGGCAAACTTTTATTAGATGTTATCCCGAACATTGCAAAGACAAACTATAAGAAGGAATGAAAAATAGTTTAAAAGGATCCGCACAATAAAGGGCAGAATTAACAAACTCTCCTGAGACACCAAGGATTCGCAACATTTGACAAGGTTACAACAGCTGTGGGAGTAATACACTTTTATTTTATAACGCTACAAACCACCAGGAAGCTGCAAGCACTCACATGCAGGTTGAGCTAGAATTCGGACGCACTCAGGCCAGGTGCTGTGCTCAGGGGCGCTCCGTTGCTCGCCCTCCCCCCTTACCCGCACTGCCGGGGCCTTTGTTACGCCACTGAGGTAAAACACATGCAGGATTCAGACATTCTTTGCATCGAGCGCACAGAAACTCATCCTCCCCACCCCTTTTTCGAGCTCTTCTCGTCCGAATTCTCCTGCAGACCCCTCCCTCCCTCTTGAACTTTCCAGTCGTGCCTTCAAAAGGCCCTCCGCGGGTCCACCGGCGGCAGAGGCCCTTTGAAGCCGGCCGGGCTCTGCCGGTCAGCTCGGCCTTTGTTCCATCCTCTGCCCGGCGGCTCGGCCTGGGTCTGATGACGGCGGGGCAGAAAAGAAGAAAGACGAAAATTAACATTTCTTTCGAGCCAGGCAGTAACTGATATGTTAAAAAAAGTTTTTTTTATTTAACTGGAATATGCAGGAGTTCTGAGTCTATTCGACAAGGCGGCTTTCATGAGCGCGGACTTCACAGGTTCCCATGCCGGGATCAGGAGGCTTGAGGATGGGCAGAGATGTTCCCTTGTCAGTTAAAAGTGAATAATATTTCTAATGGACACGTCCCTCTGGCTCGTTTTTTTCCAGGTCGAGCCTACTCGGCAGCGTATGTGTTGTGAGACCTATTGTAGCTTACCAAGAGCATAGTGGCTTGGAGCCCCCCAGTTGCTTGCCATTGGTTGGCTAACCTTGTCACTCTCATTCGTTTGCACCTTATTTGTGTCCCAGCTTGTCAGTCTTGTGTTTGTGGGTCATAGAACATTGGCTCTTTACAATGTCTTTGATTGGCTGTCATCGCTGCTTCCACTTCTTGCTTTCCACTTTTTTTCTTTTATGTAAGGCACCCCATGGGAGTGAATGGGTTTTCAAGCCAGCTCCCCCCTGTTTATCTCTCTCCCAGCACTCTGTGTTGCTTTCAGTTACCCGACTGCCAGGGCAGTGGCATAACAAAACTTGAGGAGGCCCCTGCAATGTACCTGGAGGGGCCCCTAACCCCCTGAACCCAGGCAGGGGCCTGCCACCTCTGCACAGTGTACTGTGCTGAGGGGGGGCCCCCGGAGCTTGGTCCCCCGCACCCAGGGGCTGCAGGGGCCTTTGTTACACCACTGTGCCAGGGGTGTAGCTTGTTCAGTAAAATTTGGGGGGGAGGCTTAGCTTCCATTTCACAGAAATAATGCTATCATATAATGTTAAAGTACATTATGGGACAAACTGTGCACATGAGACGAGCCTAATGGGTAGGGGAAAGGGAGAGGAATGCAAATTGTTAGGGATACTAAGTGATAGAAAACATAATATTTTGTAAAATAACCAATGTTTTTGAAGACTTTGAAAGCAGTGAGAAGATAGATTGGGTGTGCATGTAAGTAAATGTCCCTGGTGGAATCCGACAGACTCCTCACCATGCTGAACTGAAAGTACTTGTACCAACTATTTACCAGAAAATACATGTATGTAAACAAACCCTTGAAGCGACACCGCTGCCGGCTGCTTCTCCCTACCATGCACCCTCTTGCACTCAACAGTGCGCTTCCCCTCATTGCTTCTACTCATTTGCACCCTCTGTGTTGCTTTTGCATTACCTTCAGCCCTCCGCTTTTGTTGTTTTCGCATCCCCTCCTGTGTTGCTTCGGCATTCCACGTTCCCCTGGGTGGCTTCGCTATTCCCACCACCGTGCCCTGTGTTGTCTCGGCTCCCCCTTCCTGCCCTCTTTAAAAAACATGATTTTGCACTTTTTATTTTTGATTTAGTTACTGATCCCACTTAAACTGGTAAATTGGTAACTAAAACAAAAAAAGCACTAGTGTCATATTGTAGGCACGCGCGTGTGGTGCACGTGCCTTGAAAGTGACATGAGCGGCAGAAGCAAAGGCTTTTGGCCAAGCCGCACAGCATCCTAGGTGCTCTTCAGCGTGGCTAAAATTCATTGGCAAAGCCAAAAAGTCACCAGGGCGAGAACTATTAGGTTTGTCAATGCTCGTTGTTATAAAATGGCTTGTGTGTGTACTGGATCAAGAAATCTCTGCTTAGCCACTAGTGACTGCCAATACAGCTGTGGAGTCACTTCCGGGCATATTTATGAGCCCCATGAGCTGCTGAAGCATCACTTTTTTTTACTCTTCGGTGGCGCATACTACGTAATCTTATCTATGAGGGCACACAAAGCCACTGTGCATGACTGTCCATGGCTCATAGATATGGAGTAAGACAAAGCAGTGCAAGTCGCTGCGTTGCCTTACTCTGCTGCAGGGAGGCGTTCCATGGGCGCTGCAGTGGATTTTCACATGCAACTCCCATAGATATTGACGCTGCCCAACATTTACAAAATCACATTAACCTGGGGAAGCAGCAAAACCTTAAGCCTTCTGAGGTGAGGCTTTACGAGGAGAAATTATTTTATTTCTCCTTGTTGCATTCTGCAGCACACATGGAAAGAGGAAAACACCTCTCAGGATTGTCTTTCTGCAGGAAGGTCCCCCTTCCTGCACAAAAACAATCCTGCATGCAACGGAGGCACCCTTGCACGATTCTACAAGAGTGTCTGCGTTGGCACTAAGCTGCCGAAATGGCACCAGCAAAGGGGGAAAGGACAGGATAGCACTGTATTGCATAAACACAGTGCATTCCTGCCCTTTCACTTTGGCGTAGAGCAATACAGCAAGGTGACTTGCTGCGCTCCCCTACAGTAAAACCTCGTAAATGAGGGCTCTCGTCCCCCATGGCAAAGGTAGAGAACAATGCCAGGAGTGAAGTCCTCACAGTCATTTGAATACACACAGTGCCCCTACGTGCAAGTGTTACCTTTTTTTTCCATCATATGCACCACTGTCAAACGTTTGCCTTTTTCTAAGCATTATGTTTATGGCATTACACTCAAGGAGTCAATGTGGCCCACTCATTATGCCGAGGCCTGTGTACATTGTCAGTCTGTCTCCAAAGAAAACCCAGCTTGGGGCCAACTCTTTTATTATGCTCATTTGCAGGACAAGGAGGTCATTCTTGTTAACATTGGGACAGATGGTGGGCCAACTCCCCTGTGCTATACTTTGTCAAACTGAAGTGGGTGATCTTGAAAAAGAAGAGGTCTTTTAAAAAAAAAGAATCAGGTTTGCTCCAGTCATCCATGCATTGTGTCGCATCCCTCACCCTTAGGGCCTGATTCAAGAAACATGGCGCTTTTCTTGCACCCTTGAGTGCCCCCCTAATGCCACCATGTGTGCGCCGTATCTAAGATACAGCACACCATAGCGGTAGTTAGGGTACTAGCGTCAATATTTTTGACGCTAGTTGAGAGCTTTGCAGGATTAGCATCAAAACTTTTGACGCTAATCCTGCAAACCCCATTGAGGCCAATTGTAAATAACAGTGTCCTCTAAGCAGGCGTTAAAAGTGCCAAAAAAATGACGCAAAGAAATCTCTTAGATTTCTTCGCACAATTTTTTTACCCCGAAGGGGGACCGCCCCCTTTGAATACATTTTGCCTGATGCAGGCATAATGCAGCACAAAGGGTTCCAAAGTGGCACAATGCATCCATTGCGCCACTTTATAAATTTGGCGCAGAAATTTTGGCCTTGTTAGGCCACATTAGTGTAAAAAAATAATGCTAATGTGGTGCAAGGAGGTGCTAGGGGCTCTTAAATCTGCCCCTTAGTGTCCACATAGTCTTTCTACCCCCTGGTGTGGGCAGATCAGGAGGTTGTACACAATCTACCTCTATATGGGTGTGGGGGCAAAAAGCCCACTAAGCCTCACGGAATGGTCCATTTAAAAAAACAAGCATTTGCAATGACATAGGTGTCGCATTTGTGAGAGTTAGAGATATTTAGTATTGTACATGACGATGTCCTTTACCTATGTGTTTTGTTTGGATTGTAATGAATGTATGCCAGGTGCCACAACAACCCTCCCAGGCCTGTCGCTGCAGGAGAGAGGACACAACAAGGCCACCACCTTGGGAGTGCTTTTGCCTCATTCCTACAGACTGGCTGGGATATTATACACAGGAGCCCAGAGGGTGATGGGGAAGTGCTCTGCGCCTTTGACAGCAACTGTGGGGGGGTATTCGAGGTGGGGCCTCTTCAAACAGGAAGCAGTGCTATTCGAGCGCTGTTTTAAACAGCCCTTCTGGAAGTGGCATCTGCAAGGTTGCAGTAGCTTTGAGGGGACTGTCAAAGCCATGACAACAGTGAATTCTGAGTGGAAGAAGTGATTGAGTTTGCTCCACTTTTGTGCCCTATGATACGCTGCTCCTCTCACTGTGGCACATTCAGGTTAGCTTCTTTGCACTGCAGGGTTATGGAAACGGCTGCCACTACTATCTGAACTCTATTTGAAAAGGCCCAATTTACATTCAAAGGCTAGATGTTTTTTGCTATCAAGCTTGAGGCTGTGAAGCGCTTGGGTCTCCAGTCACGACTCCTTTCCACCACTTTGAAAACAACACCTTTCACCATCTTCTTGCCTAGAACTAACCTATGTGCTTGGTTGGTGATGCTCCAGAGGTTATCAAGAGCACGTGCTATCGCCGATTGTTAAGCTCTACTAAAGTCAGTTGGTTAATGCACCCACTGCAGAGGTCTTGACAAAATGAGAATGTCATAGATTACAGTTCTGACAGCCTTTTCATCTCTTCATCTCTGCAAGGTCAATGCAAATGAATAATAGCAATTTTGTTAAGAATGGCACCTGCTTTGCTGTGCTAAGAAATGGCAGAACCTGTATTACGAAGTGCTATATATATATATAAAAAAAAAAAGATTTATTACCAGACTGCCCCAACATGCACCAGACAAAGAACCCCAGGGGAGAGGATGTGGCATAAGGGCCAAAGCTGCTGACTTTGGAGCTGGGAAACATGGTTTGAGTCTTGGCATTGGCTCAACATCCTGTGATTCGGGGCAAATCACGTATCTCCCTTTTGCTACCAAAAATGAACAAGTTCTTGTGTAATGTAACCAGTGCTCATGTAAAGTGTTGTAATACCTTTGTATCAAGTTCACACTAACTAAACTCTATTTGAAGAGACCCAGTTTACATCCAAAGGCTAGATGTTTTTTTCGATCAAGCTTGAGACTGTGAATTGCTTGGGTCTGGAGTCACGGCTCCTTTTCCACCATTTTGGAGACAACGACTTTGGCCATCTTCTTACCTAGAACTAGCCTATGTGCTTGGTTGGTGACCCTCCAGAGGTTATCAGGAGCACGTGTTATCGCCTAGTGTTAAGCTCTACTCAAGTCAGTTGGTTAATGCACCCACTGCAGAGGTCTTGACATAACGAGAATGTCACTGATTACAATCTTGACATAGATTTTTTACCTCTTCATCTCTGCAAGGTCGATGCAAATAAAATATAGCAATTTTGTTAAGAATTGCATCTGCTTTGAAGTGCTATGAAATTGCAGAACCTTTATTACTAAGTGCTATATAAAAAAAATGAGTTATCAGACTGCTCCAACACACACCAGACAAAGAACCCCAGGGGAGAGAATGTGGATGTGGTGTAAGGGCCAGAGCTGCTGACCTTGGAGCTGGGGAACACGGTTCAAGTCTCGGTGCTGGCTCAACCTTTGTATCAAGTTTGTGCTATATAAAACTGCAAAAAATAAAATAAAGCGCTCCATCACCTTTGTGTCAAGTTCATGCTACATAAAACTGCCCAAAAAATAAAATTAAATATAGCACTCCAATACCTTTTTGTCGAGTTTGCGCTACATAAAACTGCAAAAAAAAAAAATTTAAAACATTAGAGACATCGCAAAGAAACAGCAACATGCCCAAAAACAAGGAAGAGAAAGAAACAACATACAGCCACGCAGGGCCAAGCGGCGCGGCAAAAGAGAAAAATAGTGCACCACACTAAGTTACGTGGCTGATAGTGCAAAAACCCATGTAACAGGGTCAGTCTCCAAGGCGGTAACAATCCAGCTTCAAGGCGGGAGAAACGTAAAGCATTTACCAACTACATCAAGGGATTTTTGAAAGGTAGTCCCAGGAACCAATGAAAGTGATAGGAGTGAGATGGGTGTGGTTAAAGCCCACAGAACAAATTACAACATGTCGAGAAGAGCAGCGCTTGCGTGCTGCTATGCTCGACCTAAAATACCAATAGGGTGGGTACCGGACCATCCTGACATTGAGCTGCATCTCCCACCCCTCGTGCACATATTTTCTGTCCCCCTGGTGGGGCAGATTTGAAGGTTCACCCCAATCTAATTTCAGGGGGGGGAGGGGGAGGGAGGAGTAACATACTGGACACCATGGACATATTTTTATTTTAAAAAAATGAGGTTGGGGCCGGCTCGTCCTGGCACCAGGCCACACACCCACCCCTTAAAACAATAACAGACTTTCTACTACTCCCTAACCCTTGGGGTGCAGGTTGAGGGATTTAGCCTCACTATGTTCTTCTGAGGTGGGGGAAGAAAACACAATAGATACAAGGGAAACATTTTTATATATATGATAAAAGAATGGGGTGGGGGCTGGCCTGTCCTGGCTTTGGGAAACAATTCCACCTCTAAAGCCGCAACATTTTTTCAGCCCCCCCCCCTCAGAGGTGGGCAGATTGGGGGAGTTACCCACATACCCCCAATCTGCCTTTTGAGGGACAGAAAATACACTAGACATGAGAGTTAGTGATACAGCAAGTGCTCTGGGACCGCAATGTGTTCTGTGCCTGCTTCTGGTGCCCACAGGGCAGGGTTGGACTGGGACAGAAAATAGACCCTGGCACCAAGATAGAAGTAGCTCCTGTTAGTGAATCAGGTATCTCAAAATGTGGCCCTCATTTGCAAACCTGGTTATTTTCGAACTTCAAAAGACACGTTGTACATGTGTTTTACAAGGTATGGGAGACTGTATGCATTTCTGTCTGCTACAAGCAATGCTTTTGTTAATATCAAGGAAATCAACAGGAGACAGGTCCACAAACAGCCCAAAAAATAGCCTGTGCACTGACCTGTTAGACCACCACTTTGAGAACTCCCCGATTGCCCTATGGGCTCGTCTCACCCTGCCCCAGGGCACTGAATTTATGCCTGCATCTTCTTAAAGGCATAGGAGCAGATGCAAAGCACACAGGAGGTGCACTGACTGTGTAGCACATAGAAGTGCCACACAGTCGGTGCATCCCACAAGGGTGCCTCTAAGGAGGGGTGCATGGGGATTCCAGAGTCCCCAATGCATGCATACTCTTCTTCAAAGAGAGACCGATCCACCTCCAATGAAAGATGGAGTCTCAGTTCTAACTCATGGCTTTATCTTTCACAAATGAGCTCTCCTCAGCGCAGTCCTGAACTGTCAGAAGTCATGTCTGTGCTAAGCACCACATTGTTTTTGTAAATGGGTGCACTGTCGTACTCTGCGCTTGGAGCATCTCTTAAAAATAAACCGGAGGGTCAAGATGGAGGTTGCACTCTATGAGTGTTCCGGACCCCTCCTCCATCCACTCCCATCTGCATGCCACCAAGATGCTTTTCTTTCATTAAAAAGTTACGGTAGTGCCCCGTGAACTGGCCTGCACTTCGCTTGCCAGTGAAGAGATGCCTGAGACTCCCTCAGCCGCTGTGGACCACTGTTCTTGTCCTCCCCCATGGCGGCCTCCATGTGACCAGCACTGCAGGGCCTCATACGCACGGCCTGAACGCTCCCTACCTTAAAAGGCCGGGGCAGCCACTAAATTGCTCCAGCTATCTCCTGCATGCGGAACTGACTACTGGCCTTGAGGACTCATTTAGGCCTCTGCTCTGGGCCCACCCTTGCAGCGGAGCGGGCCCTCCCAGCTTACCCGATTAGGTGGAGGGTGCGGTGGGCCTTGGAGGGGAAGGGGCAACTTCCTCCAAGTCTGGATGCTTCTGCCAGCCTGTTTCCTACCCGGCCCCGCGGCCCGCAGTCGCCTGCTCCTGGATCTGTGTGCCTGGGAAGTGAAGGAAACTCACACTAGTGCCCATCAAGACCCTCGAGACAAAGCCCAGCCCAGGAACATTTCAGCCTGCAGCGGGGGATTCGATTAGACTCATGGTTTTGGTGCCTGGGGGCTCCATGCAGGGAACACCACTCCATAGTGTCTAGTTCCCTCCTTGGCTTGCCCCACCCCCAGACTCCCTGTTCAGCCAACTAACAATAAAGAAACTCTGTAGCTGGGGGTCCAGTTGATCCTGGGGCCTACAAGTATGCTATTCGCACCCAGATCGACTATAATGGGGTGCCTACCTCATCACACTGGCACTGGGTCGACATGCCTGGGGTCCTCACGTGACCTACATGTACACAACTCTGAGGCTTCACATCACTTTGAGGACTGTACATCCATTACTGGGGCACCTGTGATACCCACCCACCCACCTACCAGCCTATTGGGCATTGTGTCTACAATTTGCCCACAGATGTCAAGGGCCTACACCCTTCTCTACTGTCCATTCTGCTGAGGGTGTGGTGCTGGAGGCCCAGCCAAGAGGCCAGGAAGGAGAGCCCTGAGGGACTGCAAAAGGACCTCCCCTCCTGCCCGGCGACACACCTGCCTGAGCTCTCTTGCACACCCATCCAGAAGAAAGCGCCAGCATGAATCTCACTTTGAAGAGTCAATCCCTGCCTTTGTCACTGTGGCCACTGTTTCTGGTGCTATAGGCGCCGTGGGTGCCAGGGTCCCCGGATCTGCGTTCAATGGCCTCTACCTACTCTCCACAGACTTGCTGCGCTCACCTACGGATGACACAATATCTGCTGGGACACCCTCCTTATGGCCCGGATGCTCGTGCTGCTGCACTCCTGCGGCAGGCGCCCTGACCCTCCACAGAGCTTTGGTAGGATGCCCTATCTTGCTATGCCATGGGCAAAGACAAAACTACCCCACCAATGGCCTCCCAGACCAGTGTGGAGTAATATACTACAGGCCCTGGACAGGTCGGGAGTGCAGGAGTGGACAAGCAATCAACAGCAGACAGTGACTTGACAGTCCAAGCCATCCACACCTCCCAGGCATCTGAAGAAACCAAGATCGCGGAGGTGTGAGAAGACAGGGCTCTGTTGCACCAGGACATACAGAATGTCATACACAGGATCACCGAGGGCGAGTCTCACTTGTCTACGGTGAAAGACAATGCCACCACCCTGAAATCTCAGGTCTCCCTCCTCCGCTCCATACCACAGAACTCCACCACTGAGCAGAAGATGCCAAACCGCTATAGGAATAATACCTTGTGCTTTGTAGGGAAGTTACCGAAGCACCACATGCTGCGGAGTTCCCCGAAACCTGGTTTAAATCATGGATGCCCTCTGACCTATTGTCTCCTTGGTTCGCAATTGAGCGCATAGATACCCGACACTTAAGCCTCTCCACAAGGGTGCCACACAGGCCTATTATTACCCGCATCCTTAACTTTAAAGACAAAAACGTCATTCTAAGAAAGGCTCGCTCATGTCCAGACTTTAGATGCAGCAATGCCAAGGTACTCATCTTTCCAGATTACACCAGGGAGATACAACTCCAGTAACAGTCATAAACAGTGGTAAAACAGAAGCTACAAGCGCTTAACCTTCCCTATTGTCTTCTCTTCCCAGCCAAACTTACGGTGCTTTACGACAATAAAACACATTTTTTTATACTCCTCAGGCAGCCTGGACATGGCTCACCAAGGAGAGGCCACTCAACCGGCCATGGGGCTCCTCCCGCAGCACACTGGACCCATTGAGAAAGCGATGAGGGACTCCACTCCAAAACCAAAAAGACCCATCCTATGGCAAGGTGCCCGACTTCCCTTCTCCACCTCCCGACAAGCCAGACCCACCGGTGGCTGTTTTATGTTCCTCCATACCCACCAACGAGTCAAAATGGCTGCCAAGATGCAGCTCCCACCCCATCTGCTGCACAAGTGGGTGACACAGACCTATTGCAGAGCCCTATGACATGACTCTCTATACTCCCTGCTAGTGGTGGATGGGAGGTCTTGTCCTGAACCACCTGTAGCTCAATTAATTTCCTGATGACTGTATTTGATCCTCCATTTTTGAGGGGTCCACCACTCCGTTCCTGATATCAAGTTGTGCTGTGTTTTTTTTTCTAATTTGTGGGCAACAGATGCTTCTGGGGTGGTAGTATGGGATGGGAGGGACACTGGGGGGATTGTGAATGCGTACTGTTTTTTCTTTCAGATTGAGAGGTTCTGTTTGTTTAGTCTTATGTTTACATTTCATTTTGCACTCAAACACATTCTGGCTGTAACTGTTTCACTGAACCCCTGGCCCAATGACCCTACTTGCCTACGCTGGCCAACCACCGGGATCCCCCTCCCTACAAAGTTGAGGACTTCCCATTCCCATGGACTGCCCGCAATGAATTTCTGCAGACACAGGTACCCTGAGTGTGCTGTCTTGGAATGTTAACGGGCTTCTGGACTGCGTAAAGTGCACCTCAGTCCTGACATATGCTTGTTGCTTCCTCCCCGATTCCCTGCTACTTCAAGAGACCCACCTGATGGGGAATTACTGCTTATTCATGGCACGCCATGAATGCGACAGGGTCCATCACTCCGGTTTTGCTTAAGGGTTCTAAGGGGTGGTAATCCTACTGCTCCGTTCCATCCCCATGACTGTTACTCAGGGGACGTGTGACCCCTGGGGCCGTTTTCTTGCTCTCACTGAAACAATGGAGGGACATACTTTGCACCTCGTGTGTGTCTACACCCGCCTATAGCATTGGCCATCCTCCTGTGTGGCCTCTCGAGGGTACTGTCAGCCCTCCTCGAGGGGCTGACACTGATTGAGGTGATTTTAATGTGGTACCAGCCCCTGACGTGGATGGCACTTGCATACCTTCTGTTTCATGCACGACCGGTGCTCGACACCTTTCAAACTGGACCTCCGCTTTAGGCCTTTGCAATGTTTATCAGATATGGAATCCTCCCTGCTGTCAATACACTCACACCTCTGCAGCACACCCCACCCATTCCCGCATAGACTTTCTGTTCATGCCTGCCCCTGATTGTTGCTAAGTGTCCCAGATCCTTCCACGCAGGATATCCAATCCCTCTTCTCTTCTCCTCAACCTTGGCTCCCCCTCTGGGGACTTACGGCCTTTAATGGCACCTCAACAGCTGGTATCTTCTAGGTGATTCCTACACAAAGGCATTGGGGATGGAACTCAGGGCCTACTTCCAAACTAATGAGGGTACAGTCCGCTCAGCTGGTACCTTATGGGCCGCCAGCAATGCTACAATTAGGGGATATGCCAAGTGTCAAGTTAGGAAATTGGAACGAGATCTGTCCAAACAAATTGCTTCTGACCCTCAAGGAGAGACACCCCGTCAGCTGAGTGTCAACACCTGGGTAGTGCGCGCTCTATTGGCAACTAGAATGCAAAAACCCAGCACTCTCAAAACAACGTAATTTATGCATTGTGCTGATATGTTGTTGTTTAACCTTTTGCATTGCATAGTTCAATCCTGAAGACTTATTTTTAATGTGCTTACAAATTCTGTTCATTTGCAATGTATTGCTGCAGGCTTTCAGAGTGTGTTAGGGTGTGGTCCCTTTCCAGGGCCTTCTAGAGACTTTCCCTGCAACATGCCTGGGTGTGGTTGTGGGCTGGGCCAAGACTCTATAAAAAGGAGACGGCCCAGCTCCAAGTGCTCACTATTCAGAGTTCCTGGTGCAGAGCAGCAGCTACTTCCTGAGCTCCTGTCCCGGTGGCCTATTTGATCTTCCAGACATCTGACTTTCATTCTTCATTTGGAGGTCCTTGTTCTGGGCGGTAAGACGGTGGTTGGGCTGGCCTCCCGACACCGTTATCGAGAACTCTCATGTTCTTGGGCCTAATTCTTTTATGATTTGACAGAGTACTTTGCACGTGTGAAATATGCGCTTGAGTGTTTGTGACATTTGCAGGGTGACTTGCGAATCACCAAGACGCGCGATTAGTTTTATGATAATTTAATCTTGTTATTCATTGCACGCTACCATTTCTTTACATTTGCTTGGTGGCTTAAGAATTGGCAAGACGCGTGATTCGTTTTATGGTATTTTAACTTTGTTGTTCGTTGCGCGCTACCATTTCTTGACATTTACATG
This sequence comes from Pleurodeles waltl, assembly GCF_031143425.1. Classification (NCBI taxonomy): domain Eukaryota; kingdom Metazoa; phylum Chordata; class Amphibia; order Caudata; family Salamandridae; genus Pleurodeles; species Pleurodeles waltl. The sequence continues at coordinate 1,500,570,346 of NC_090447.1, forward strand.
GTGGCTTAAGAATCGGCAAAAGACGCGCGATTCGTTTCATTGTACTTTGATCTTGTTATTCATTGTGAGCTATTTTTTCTTGGCATTTACATCGTGGTTCACGAATCGGCAAGACGCGCAATTCGTTTAATGATGATTTGACTTTGATATTCATTGCGTACTACCTTTTCTTGGCATTTTACCTGGTGACACTCGAATCGGCAAGATGCACGATTCTCTCCTCGAGTTTAATTCATGTTGTTTATTGTATGCCACTATTCTAAGATATTTATCATGTAATATTCGAGTTGACAAGTTATGTGATTTATTTTCCTGAATCCATATTGTGTTATTCATGGTGCACAATCCTTTTATGGTGTTTACTATATATATATATATCTATATATATATATATATATGTATATATATATAAAAATCTACAATATGTGCAATTTGTGTTGAAACATTTTAAGAGTACACAGAAGATCAGAGTTTCTAGATGCAATATTGTATGGTCCTAGTATGGATTCTCAAAAAAGGATTTATATGACTGGTTTAAAATTTAGCCAGAATGTTTTTCTGATTCTCATGTAAAGGAAAGTACTTGAATAAGAAAGTTTTCATTTAATCCATCTTGATTCCCTTACAGGTATCTGGCCATCTTGAAACTTAGTCATTTTAAACTTAATTCTTAGATTGTTCATGTTTTCAGAACTACTATGCTTAGAATCATAGTCTAGTATTGATTTCAGGAGATATAATTTTCATATTGTGTGTTCCAACCTTTTTCTTACTACAGGTCTCCTTCCCAGCTGTTTCCCTTCCTAATCCCCTCTTCCCCTCTTGAACTCTCTTAGCCTCTGTGATTTATCTATCAGAGTCTTGGAGCTGTTCAGTGGTGGATGTGTTGGGAACGTGCACAGACCCCGAGGATCTGGTGATTCTGACAGAATAGTGAGCCCACAAATTATTATCCTCCTGGTTTGTGTATGTTCTCAGCATGGCCACGCTGGACAAGTTAGTTAAGGCTATCACCCAGCTCCAGGCAGAGGTGGTATCATCCAAAGAATTGACAACTAGCTTAGATGAGAGAGTGAGTCAGTTGCAAGATAAGGTAGAGAAGAAGGAACAAAGTCCCACAGGTGTGTCCTGGCCAGGTACTTCTTCTCAGGCTTCTGTAAGTAATCCGACAAACATTTCCCTAAATGTTCCTTCCGCAATTACTTTAGCACCGCCAGAATGTTTCTCAGGTGACCCTTTGAAAGCGCAATCTTTCCTGGTTCAAGTGGGACTACACTTCACCTGCAGACCACATACTTTTCCCGATGCCCAGTCCAAAGTAGCTTTCTTGTTATCATATTTGGCTGGGGATGCAGCTACTTTGGCAATTCCTCTTGTGCGTAAAAATAGTCCCTTGTTGTACAACTGGAGAAATTTTGTTCATGAGTTTGAGAGAGTTTTTGATCGTAGAACTGTAACACAGTCAGCAGATCGCGAATTATTAGATTTACGCCAAGGGAATCAAGACCTAGTGTCGTATTTAGCCAACTTTAACCGGCTGGTTGCCGAGACATCCTGGCCTGAAGAAAAACAAGCGGTCTTGTTTTACAAGGGACTCAAAGAGGAACTAAAAGATATCTTAGCGCAAATTGACCCACAACCTACAGACTGTCAAGAATTAATAAACCTTGTCTTGAGGCTTGATCATCGTTTATCAGAACGTAAAGGGACGCGCAACAAGATCAAAAAATATTCATGGCATGTTCATGATAACAGAGACTCAAGAACTCCGAAAGAGAGAACGCCGGAACCGATGGAATTTGGAACCATCAGAAGACCTTTGACCAAAGATGAAAAGGACATACGCAGAAAAAATGGACAATGTCTTTATTGTGGGCAGAAGGGTCATTTTGCCAAAGATTGTCCAATCAAACCAAAGAACAAGCAAGGTCCAGTTCAGAACGTCGCAGCCAATTCACCAGTCGAGTTTGGAAAACTAAAACACCCGAGATGCAGAGAAGGGTTGCTCTTGGGTGTCACCGTGGACCCTTCACAATCTAGATATCTTAAACTGGAAATAAGAATTCAGGTCAAGAAAAAGATCTATTTCAAAAAAGCTCTAGTCGATTCTGGGGCTACTGAGAACTTTGTTGATGTCCAGTTGGTTCGTGCATGGGAAATCCCATGTATTGAAAAGAAGACCCCAGAAATCATCCAGGCAGTCGATGGAAAACTCTTGACTGGAGGTCCAGTAACTCTTCAGACTATCCCCTTGTCGATGATTTGTGAAGATAAGAATCAAAGAAAGAAACATAAAGAGAAAATCATTCTTGACGTGATCCATGCTCCCCAATATGGGATTATCCTCGGCTTGCCATGGTTAACTCATCACAATCCAGAGATCAATTGGGCAGAACAAAAAATCGTGTTCTCATCTGCGCTATGTAACGAATAATGTCTCCAAAAGATTCAAGTACCAAAAGTTTGTAACTCTTACATAGCTACTGCTGCGGAGAATGAAATTCAGCTGCCCAAACAGTATTCATCTTACAAAGATGTATATGATGAGAAAGGAGCAGAGACTCTACCTCCTCATAGATCTTATGACTGTCAAATTGATCTAGCCCCAGGTGCAAAACTTCCCAACTGTCGTGTATATGCCCTGTCAGAACATGAAAATCAACATTTACGAAAATACCTAGATAAATTTTTGGAGAATGGCTTCATTCGCCCCTTTAAGTCTCCTGCAGCTTCGCCTTTGTTTTTTGTTCCAAAAGCTAATGGATTGCATCGATAGCAGCGGTTTGAACAAAGTCACCATCAAGAATAAATATCCTTTACCCCTAATTCCGGTATTATTGGAACAAGTAAAGAGAGCAAAAATCTACACAAATCTTGACCTTCGAGGTGCTTATCATTTGGTCAGAATGAGAGAGGGTGACGAATGGAAAACAGCGTTCAAGACAAGATATGGCCTTTTTGAATACACCGTCATGCCTTTTGGTCTGTGTAATGCTCCAGCAGCATTTAAATTTTTCTTGAATGACGTTCTTAGAGAGTACCTCTATATATTTGCCATAGTCTACATCAATGACATTTTGATCTACTCTGACAATGAAAACGAACATGTCCAACATGTCAAGAAAATTCTTGCAGCCCTTCGAAAGCACCATTTATATTGCAAACTAACCAAGTGTGAGTTTCATGTTACCACAGTTGAGTTTTTAGGGGTTATTCTTACCCCTCAAGGTATGGTGATGGCAGAAAAGAAAGTAAAAGCCATATCTTATTGGCCCACCCCAAAGACTGTTGGTGATGTACAATGTTTCCTGGGGTTTGCAAATTTTTACCGGAGATTCATAAATAATTTCTCCCAGACAGTGGCTCCAATCACTAAGCTACTAAGAAAGAAAGAAAAGTTTGTATGGTCCCCAGAAGCTGGTCAAGCCTTCTCGACTTTGAAGAAAGCTTTCTCCACTGCCCCAGTCTTGACTCATCCTGATGCGAATCGACCTTTCATAGTGGAAGCTGATGCTTCAGATGTAGCAATAGTACGAAATAAAGACACTGGTCAACTTCATCCTGTAGCTTATATGTCTCGGAAGTTGAACGAAGCTGAACAGAACTATGTCATTGCTGAAAAAGAGCTTCTAGCGATTCGTCACGCCTTTAAAGAATGGAGACATCATTTGTTGGGTGCCAAATACACTGTCACAGTCACAGTATATACTGCTCATCGTAATCTTCAATTCATGAGTTCCGGCAGACTTTTGACCCCTCTGCAATTACGCTGGATGCTGTTTTTTGCTGAATTTGATTTTGTAGCAACCTTCCGGCCTGGTAAAGATAATCGCAAAGCTGAAGCCTTGTCCCATCAAGAGTCTACCATGTTGCCTGCATTTCAAGCCTCTAGAGCTATCATTGCTCCTGACAAGGTTCTATGTATCATAAAAAACTGAAGATTTCTTTGAAGAAATTCGCAACTCTTTCACTGTTGAAAAATGGCAAACATGGGCCCAAGCAGATCCCAAAAGGTCAATCAAGCAAGGACTACCCTTTCATGATGCTCGTTTGTTCGTACCCACTACCAAACTTCGCAAGATAGTGTTTCATTGGTTGCATGTTATACCGACGGCAGGTCACCCAGGTACTCCTAAAACTCTTGAACTGATCCAACGCTATTTTTGGTGGCCTACCTTAACAAAGATGTAAAAGCAATGGTAAACAACTGCGAAGTTTGTGCTCGCATTAAAACAAGTCATTCAAAACCAAAAGGGTTGTTACATCCACTTCCAACCCCAAGTCGTCCATGGGAGCACATTTCTTTAGACTTTATTACCGGTCTGCCAGGGGGTCAACAGCATTCAGTAATTCTGGTGATAGTAGATAGTCTCACGAAATATGGACATTTCATTGCCTGTAAAAAATTGCCCACTTCTAGTGAACTGGCAACTATTTTACTGAACAGAGTGGTTCGTTATCATGGACTGCCAAAAGTTATCCTCTCCGATCGGGGGTCGCAATTTGCCTCCAATTCTGGAAGACATGGTGTAAAACACTCCAAGTGACATCTATGCTATCTACTAGTCACCATCCTCAAACAGATGGTCAAACGGAGAGACTAAGGGGGTCATTCTGACCTTGGCGGTCTTTTCGCAAGACCGCCGAGTTACCGCCGCGGTGAAGACCGCCGACCACGGCGGTATGCCGCTGTGCGCATTCTGACCGCTGGGAGCGTTCCGCCGGAAAACCGCCAGCAGCCACACTGGCGGTCGGCGGGAAAGTGGAGACTGGTCAACCTCCACCGCCACGCCAGCAGAACACCGCCCACAGAATTACGACCCACATTTCTGTGTGGCGGTCTTCTGTTGGCGGTCTTCTGTTGGCGGTCACCTCCCCATGGCTCCTGTCACCTCCCGGAGGACCAACGCACAAGGTAAGTTGATCGTCCGTGAGGGGAGGGGGTGGGGGGGTGTTGTGTGATGTGTGCGTGCATGGGGGTGTGCGTGTGAGTGTGTAGAGGGGGTGTGTGAGTGCGTGCATGCGGGCGGGGAGTGCTGCTGTGCCTATGGGCAATGTGTGTAGTTCGGCGGGTGCGCATGTCGGCATGTATGTGTGTGGGTATGTGTCCCCGTTGTGTATGTGTGTGTGTAGGGGGTGTGTATATGTGCATGTTGGGGGTGTGTGCATGTCGGGGTGCGTGTATGTGCATGTCGGGGTGGGGGTGGGGAGGGGGTTCGTACCACCTCTGGGGGGTGGCAGGGGGGTGGAGGGTGTGGGGGGAGGACTCGGGGGGGCAGTGGGGGGTGGGGGAGACCCCTATCAGTGCCAGGGAAGGAATTCCCTGGCACCGATAGTGCCTACCGCCATGGTTCGCATGGCGGTTCCCGAACGCCAGAAACCGCGGCGGTAAGCAGGGTCATGATACCGTTGGCGGTCTTGGGTCGACCGCCGGACTGGAGTGCGCAGACTCCAGCCCGTCGGTCATGACCGCCGTGGCTGTCGGAGTGGGGAAGTGGCGGTCGGTCGTGGCGGTGACCGCCGCGGTCAGAATGCCATTTTTAATACCGCCGGTCTGTTCGCGGTCCGACCGCCGCCTCTCCGCCGACCGCCAAGGTCAGAATGAGGGCCTAAATCAGACTTTGAAACAATACCTACGGGCCTATGCTGAAAAGGCACTTCATTTTTGGACATCTATGCTCTGGTTAGCTGAGTTAGCTTACAATAATTCATTCCACACTTCTATTGGCGTTACACCCTTTTTTGGTTTATTTGGCTATCATCCTGACACCCTGCCCATCACAATTCCTCAAGAAAGTTCTCTTACTCCAGCTGTGTCAGAAACCATTCAGCATTTGCATCAAACCCAGAAACTGATTCAACAGCATTTAGAAAAAGCCAAACAAAAATACAAAAGGCATTATGACAAGAAACATTGTGAGGGACCGCAATATCAACCAGGTGACAAAGTGTGGCTTTCCACAAAAAATATAGACTTCAAGAAGAAGCACATTTTTAATCCCAAATTTATAGGTCCTTACACAGTCTTTCAGCAAATCAATCCGGTAACCTATAAACTACAATTGCCCAGATCCTTACGGATTCATCCAGTGTTCCACACTTCCCTATTGAAAAGGGGAGTCCAAAAGGTCCAACCTTGTCCAGCTCCTGTTCTAGTACAAGGAGAAGAAGAATATGAAGTTAAGAAAGTGAGGGATTCTAAAGTACGAGGGCGTAATCTATGGTAGTTAATCTCATGGAGAGGTTATGGTCCTGAAAGTAACTCATGGGTTTCCGCATCTGATGTTCATGCTCCAGTACTTGTGAGATGCTTTCGTCGTCTTAATCCAGGCAAACCAGACCCTAGAGCGCGTCTGGGAGAGGGGAGTACTGTCAACACCTGGGCAGTACGCGCTCTATTGGCAACTAGAATACAAAAACCCAGCACTCTCAAAACAACGTAATTTATGCATTGTGCTGATATGTTGTTGTTTAACCTTTTGCATTGCAGAGTTCAATCCTGAAGACTTCTTTTTAATGTGCTTACAAATGCTGTTCATTTGCAATGTATTGCTGCAGGCTTTCAGAGTGTGTTAGGGTGTGGTTCCTTTCCAGGGCCTTCTAGAGACTTTCCCTGCAACATGCCTGGGTGTGGTTGTGGGCTGGGCCAAGACTCTATAAAAAGGAGACAGCCCAGCTCCCAAGTGCTCACTATTCAGAGGTCCCGGTGCAGAGCAGCAGCTACTTCCTGAGCTCCTGTCCCGGTGGCCTATTTGATCTTCCAGACATCTGACTTTCATTCCTCATTTGGAGATCCTTGTTCTGGGCGGTAAGACGGTGGTTGGGCTGGCCTCCCAATGCCGTTATCGAGAACTCTCATGTTCATGGGCCTAGTTCTTTTATGATTTGACAGAGTACTTTGCGTGTGTGAAATATGCACTTGAGTGTTTGTGACATTTGCAGGGTGAATTGCGAATCGGCAAGACGCGCGATTCGTTTCATGATAATTTAATCTTGTTATTCATTGCACGCTACCATTTCTTGACATTTGCATGGTGGCTTAAGAATCGCAAGACGCGCGATTCGTTTCATGATAATTTAATCTTGTTGTTCATTGCACGCTACCATTTCTTGTCATTTACATGGTGGCTTAAGAATCGGCAAAAGACGCGCGATTCGTTTCATTGTACTTTGATCTTGTTATTCATTGTGAGCTGTTATTTCTTGGCATTTGCATCGTGGTTTACGAATCGGCAAGACGCGCGATTCGTTTATTGATGATGTGACTTTGATATTCATTGCGTACTACCATTTCTTGGCATTTTACATGGTGACACTCGAATCGGCAAGCCGCACGATTCTCTCTTCGAGTTTAATTCATGTTGCTTATTGTATGCCACTATTCTAAGATATTTATCATGTAATATTCGAGTTGACAAGTTATGTGATTTATTTTCCTGAATCCATATTGTGTTATTCATGGTGCACAATCCTTTTATGGTGTTTACTATATATATATATATATATATATATATATATACATATATATACATATATATATATATATATATATATATATATATGATGCAATATTGTATGGTCCTAGTATGCATTCTCAAAAAAGGATTTATATGACTGGTTTAAAATTTTGCCAGAATGTTTTTCTGATTCTCATGTAAAGGAAAGTACTTGAATAAGAAAGTTTTCATTTAATCCATCTTGATTCCCTTACAGGTATCCGGCCATCTTGAAACTTAGTCATTTTAAACTTAATTCTTAGATTGTTCATGTTTTCAGAATGACTATGCTTAGAATCATAGTCTAGTATTGATTTCAGGAGATATAATTTTCATATTGTGTGTTCTAACCTTTTTCTTACTACAGGTCTCCTTCCCAGCTGTTTCCCTTCCTAATCCCCTCTTCCCCTCTTGAACTCTCTTAGCCTCTGTGATTTATCTATCAGAGTCTTGGAGCTGTTCAGTGGTGGACGTGTTGGGAACATGCGCAGACCCCGAGGATCTGGTGACTCTGACACTGAGCCTGGTACGAGAGGAGATTTGTCTCCAGTCGCTTGAAGCTGCGAAGCAAGTATGGCACGTACCCATGGTTAGAGTGTATGGCTGGGGGCCAAGAATGGCAAGCTATTATATTGGCTTGCCTCTGCGATATGGCAGAAGCATTCGCCAACTATTACAGGCGTTTATACACACTGACCCCCAAGTGGGGAAAGGAGCCCGATCCACACTTCTTACACAAAGTACCTCTCCCTCTGCTGTCCCGTTCAGATGTAGAGCTGCTGGACCAGCCGCCTTTGGCTGAAGAGGTGAGTATAGTGCTCTCAACTGTGGCCTCCGGAACACCACCCCCGGCCTTGAAGGGTTTCCTATTGAATATTACACTGAGTTTCGGGAAATCCTAACACCCCAGCTCTTGGCGCTCTACAATGAGGTGTCAAAAAATGGGACCTTTGCGCCGAATTAGACACTGCCACCATTGTGGTACTTCCAAAGACATAGCCCCCTTCGACTTCCTGTTCTGACTACCGCCCGCTCCCCCACATTAATGGGAAAGTTAAAATATTTGCCACAATTCTGGCCACCTGCCTCAAATGGGTCCTCATAACGCTTGTACACCCCAACCAGTGCAGTCTTATGTTGGCTAGAAGAACGCGCCATTGTCTTTAGTGCCTTCATGTTGTTCTGGCCCACCGCCACTTGCTCTCGATTAGCCTTACTCTTTCGAGAAGGCATTTGATACAGTGGACTGGACAGATCTGGAACGAGTGTTGCAGAGAGTGGGCTTCAGAGATAGCTTCTGTGGATTCGTCCACGCATGGTACTCCAACCCTAGAGCAAGGATTCAGATTAATGCCATGCTTGTCACGGCTTTTCAAATCAAATGGGAAATGCAGCAGGGTTACGCCCTGTCCCCTCTCCTATTTGCAATGGTGACTGAGCTGCTGGCCCGCCTTCTCCGATGATCCTCCTGGGACTAGGTAACCTGGTAAACTAACATCCCATTGTGCCGCCTTTGTTTCAGATACCTAGGAATATGGGTAACGCTCCACCCCAAACTCACTTGGTACCTGAATCTTGGGCCCATAACAAGGAAAACTAAATAAGGCCTTGGTAGGTGGCAATTCCTTCCGTTGAACGTGATGGGTAGGACATCCCTTTATAACATGACGGTGTTGCTGAGGTTCCTTTAAATTTTTCAGAACCTCTCAATCCCTTTGCCTCGATGATGGTTCAGAGGTGGACAGAATAGAGTCCTTGTTCCTTTGGCATAAGTCTAGACCTCAGCTACTGCCATTGCACCCCATACGACAAAGACCGGGGGATGACCAACGTTTACCTTTATTATCTAGCTTCTCAGGTACTGGTGATTAACGACAGGCTCGGGGGGTGGTCTGACCCCGCCGATCAGCTGGAATTGACAACCCTGGGGTTCCCACGACTAATGGCAATGCTTTGCAGCTCCCTGGTCCATGTCATTATTCCTGTGGTGACAAGTGTTTTTTATTACTTAGAGGGCCAGACTCTGACATGCCAGATGGGACAGCAAAATTACACTTCACTCAAACATGTACCGTGCCATAAAGGGGTTTGAAGTGTCAGCGCTGGAAGCGTTTAGGAAGTAGGACCTTATTGGCATTACGCAAACTGGTGATGTGTGGTCTGGGACACACATGCACTCCTTTCAAGAGCTACAAGACACCTATGCCCTCAACCGCACACAATTCCATGAATACCTACAGCTACATCAGGCTCTATATCCCCACCTGACTCTAGACACCTCTCCCCCAAATTCAGTCCCTTGGAGGCCAAGCTTCTCATGGGGGCCCTGGGCAGGGGAGATCTATCAGACCCTCATCATTAACGCCCAGGATACCTTGGATCATCTTAGGTCCCAGTGGGAGGGCCCCCATGAGGATGACGACTGGTGAGACGCAGTGATGGCACCTCATGTTATGCCGATTTCATCTAGGCTGTGTCTGATTCAGACCTACTGTCTGTACTGTGACTACCTGACTCCTATCAAATTGCATTGAGACGGCCTCCTCCCCACCCCTGCCTGCCCCCGCTGTTTGGGTGCTCCTGCCAACTTCTACCGTATGATATGGTCATGCCTAAAATACTGGTTCGATGTGGTGAGAGGACTAATGGATATGCTGGGACGGGAGGTGCAACTTTCGGCCTTAATGCTGCTTGGTGTTCTGGAGGATTCCGGGGGTTCGAGAGCTGACCATGCAATGCTGAGAAAGGCTACAATGATAGCGAAACCTGATATTGCAGTCCCCTGAAGGGCTCCTACTCCACCTACACTCTCACAGTGGTGACAGGGGTGGACTAGTGTGCTCAGCAGGAGAGGATGCTCAGCAAAGCATGCACGCATATAGGGGACGCGGTTTGGCCAGATGGAATAGCCTTACATACAACTGTAATGTTCGCTATTGTCTTCTTTGTTGGCCATTGGTCCTTTGGTGCGTTGTACATTTATCTCATGCTTTCTCTGAAATGTACCATCATGTGTCATTTGAGTGCTTTATTAACATGCAAAAACTCAATAAAGTTGTTTAGCCAAAAACAAAATGCACCACAGCACAAACAGGGACACTGCATCCAATGTGTAATTTGGGCCCTGAATTTATTATTCTTTTTTTTTTTAAATAAAGGCAGGGGGGTCTTAGTCCTGGCGTTGGACCATACTCCCACCCTTAAAAAGCACAAAGACTTTAAGCCCCTTTTGGGGAGCAGATTGGGCATGTACTCTGATTCTGCCCTCCCGTGGGGCATACAGTTTACAGTTTTATTTAAGAAGAAATGGGGCGGGGGCTGACTCACCCTGGCATCAGGCCACTCTGTCCACCTCCAAAGCTCCAACAGTCTTGCATGGGGTGGACAGATTTGGGGATTTACTAGCAATCTACCCTCCAGGGGGAGAGGAGAAAGAGCACTAGACATGAAGTACTGTATTATAGAAAGTGTACCATGTTTGCAATGGGTGTTTGCGCCCCTGGCACACTTTGCCTTTGCTCTGCTGCCATATTACAGACGTGGATACAAAGGCAAAAATAAAAACAGTTGGAAGGTGCATTAACTGTGTTGCACGTAAATACAGTGCATCGCCTTGCAGCAGGGGTAGGAGGTTACAGGAAACACCCCCCTTCTTCAAAGAGAGGCCAGTCCACATCAAGTGAAAGAGCCACGGTTTCAACTCATGACCCTATCGTTCACTAGTAATTTCTCCACAATGCAGGCGCAACCTGTCTATGTTCATGCCTGTGCTGAGGACAGCTTTTTTGTATTGCAGTGCACTGTCCCTTTCTGTGCGAGGCGCACCTACTCAAGGGTGCACCACCACACAAGACAGTGAGTCTGATGTGTAATTCGGACCCAGATATTTTCTTAAATGGGCAGAGGCTGATCCATTCTGGTATGGGGCCAAACTCCCCAAGCCTGGACCCCAAACAGTCTTTAGGATCCTCCGGGGGCTTGGTGTGCAAATATAGCAGCCATCCCAATTTCATTTGAGAAGAAATTAAGATTAGTGTAGGCGCAGTTTTGGGGAACGGGCCAGTAGATAGGGGCTTATCCCACCATTCTGCTTCCCATGGGTGGTTGAATAAATATATTATTCTAAGAGGTAAGAGCCAATGCTAGGACAGGTCTATGCCCCACACCATTCCCTTTTTAGACACCAATCCCTAGAGGGCTTTTTTATTCTGTGGTGCAGGAAGTTAGGAGGTAAATCCACCAACCTTCCCATAGAGGGCATAACGATTGCCTAGCGCCCGGGGCTAATTTCTGAAATCCACTGCTGGTAGGAGGCAAGCCCAGCAACCTATTCTGATTCACCCTTTTTCCCCTGATGGTCTGAACCCATGCCCATGCCCCGGGATTGAAAGAAAGGGGTAATTGCCCCAATGTGCCCACCCAGGAGGGACTGAAGGTCCAACAGATCACCAACAAAAAGAAGTGAAAAAAGGTACATAGTAGGTCACTGGGCCATTTTGGCATCATGCCCCAACCGTGGGCAGCAGAAAGTATTTCTGCCCCCAAGGAATTGCGGAATTTCAATGAAAGTTTGATGTTTGCAGGGTATTCTGGGTGAATAAATGTGGAGGGATCCTCATAAGGCACACCACACGGCACTCTTCTTGGTGTCTAGTTTTGAGAAATGTCTGGGATTGGTAGGTTTCCTGAATTTCATACGATATTGAACCGAAATACTGCAGCTACCCACATCGCCAGAAAGAGAAATTCAAAGGGAAAATCTTAATGTTTCCCCATTACGTTTGGGGTCCCTACCTGTTGCAGGTGATAGGACCAACCACAAAAATGGGGTATTGTGTCTTTGAACACTATGGTGCGGATTTAATATTTGGCTAACAGATTCTACCCCATCTGTGTGATGGAGTAAATTACTCCGTCACCCACACAGAGTACCCGCCTGCCAAATTTAGAAATGTCCATCACTCTAACGGACATTTCTACCATTGACAGGAACCACCGTCCTGGTGCCCGTGAAGGGGAGAAGTAAAAAACAATGTTGTGTGATATGGTGAATGAAGGAATCATTGAACCTGCTGAAAACTCTGAATGGGTTTCTACTTTAGTGAATACAGAAAAATCTGATGGAGGCTTGAGATTTTGTGTTGATCTGCATAATGTCAATTGAAATATTCCAAAATATTAACAAATTGGTATTGCTACTCAAGGGTAGAATGTATTTCACAAAGATTCAAAGAAATGTAAGCCTTTATAGCTATGGAGGGCTTCTTTCAGTTCAAAAGGATGCCGTTTGGGCTGCCATGAGCTGCAAGTGTTTTTCAGAGAATGATGGCTGATGTGTTTAAAGATATGAGTAATGTAATGTTTTTTCAAGACGACATTTTGATGGTTGGGGACACCATAGAAAGTCACAATATCATACTTAAACACATGCTAGATAGGCTTGCTGAAGCAGGTTTAACTCTCAGGAAAGAAAAATGCAAATTCTTAGTAGAGGACGTTGAATATCTGAGATACACACTCTCTAAGGAGGGTGTGAAACAAAAAAAAAAGACTTGTTGGAGGCCATTAAGGAAGCACCTGTTCCACATAATAAAGATCAGCGCAGGTCCTTTTTGGGAATGCTACTCAAAATTTATAAAAACTTTGGTGATAAAACTGAAGCCTTGAGAAAACTCTTGAGGAAAGGGGGTAACTTTGTGTGGGAGAATTGTCAACGACTTGCTCTTCTTAACATAAAAGATGAAATGTGTACACGTGAAATGTTAGTGCTATTCAATATGGGTCTCAAAACAATTCTCACAGTAGATTCCAGTGCTATAGGAATTGATGCTGTATTATTTCAGAGGCATAGCAGTGAGAGGACAATAGCTTTTGCATCAAGGTCACTCACCCTCTGTGAAATTTTTTTGTCTGTGATTGAAAGGGAGGCTATAGCTGCAGCATGGGAGATGGAATATCATTAAATGTATATTTGGGGAATTCAAGTAACCCTCCGCATATACCATAAGCCTTTGGTGAAAGTGCTGTTGCCAGATGATGAGGGGAAGGGGTCTGCAGGGTTGGCACGATTGACTTCTCGTCTTCAGGAATATCATTATTCTATTGAATACATTGAAAAATGACGTAATACTCAAGCTGATTACTTGTTGCATTTGCTGTTGAATTGGCAGGATGTGGACAAGGGTAATGTGGAGAAGCGGGAGAAGACAGGTACAGTGGTAAGTGTGGGAGATGTGTTAGAATGCACGCAGGGTGCAGTGTCAAAAGAAGAGTGGTGCCAAGCAATGCTGGATGATTTTATTTTGAAGGAAGTTGTTGAGCTGTTTAAGAAGGGAAGCAGGAGAGAGAGTTTGGCGAGTGTACTAGTGCGGCAATAAATGACAAATTTTGATGAATTGTCAGTTGTGGAAAAGGATGTAATAATGAGAGAGGAAAAATGTGTTCCATCAGCGGAGCTTCGCAGGAAATTGTTTAATTTGGCAAAACTTTGACTTAAAAAAGGGTGCAATAGAATTTCTGGTGGCCAGTGATGGATGGTAATGTGGAAGCTTGAGTGGAATGATGTACTGATTGTAAAAAGGGTGAGAAAAGGTCGAAAAGTGATAGTCAAGCATGTGATGGAGTCATAAAGGATTCTGGGATGGTGTGGTCTAGTATGTGCTTGGATTTTTATAGGACCTTTTGGAAGTTTCTGTGGAGAACTTAAACTTGCACTCATAGCACTTGATGTACATTCCAAGAGGTTAGTGGTAAAATTGTTGAGGGAAATTAACCAAAAGATCTACTATAGAAGTCCTGGAAGACATTTTAGGTAAAAAGGTTACCCTTGTAGCTTGATTACTGACAACTGCCTCCAATTGGTTTCAGAGGAAGTGAGGATTGTTTTTGGAAAGGTATGGCATCAGACATTCTCACCCCAGTCTGCACAACCCACAAGCCAGTGGCATTGTGGAGAGAGTTGATCACTTGGAGAAGGGGGCTATTCAAGTGACCGTGGCCAACAGAAGAGACGTCAAATTAGCAGTTATGGATTTGGTGTGGGCCTGACACACAACTAAGAATGGAGTAACTAGAAATGTTCTTTTTGAGTTTGCGAGGCAGAAAAGTTAGCACTAAGATATAACCTGTATGGATGAAAACTTTGATAAGCATTGAGAGTAATGATATTTTGTCTCAAGTAAGTGGATTAGGAAATATTTGTATGGGTAATTATGTGAAGGTGAGATCTGGTCATGCGGAAGGTGGTTTGAAAAAGTTACAAGGTCCATTCAAAGTCAAAGAGGTGTATTAACATTCTGTGGTATTGGAAAATGGAGAGCAATGGAATTGGAGAAGGGTGGCGCAGTTTTAGTGTCGCAAGTCAAGTGGATGTGGACGAGGAGAATGGCTGTAGTGGTTTCATGATGATGAGGGATAGTGAGGAGTTAAGAAGGTGTGATAGAGAAGCTACCAGGAAGGATGGATACAGAAATTATATGGGCACTGGTGATAATGGAGGAAGTTGTGAAGAAACCGAGCCTGCAAGACGGGAACCAAGAGGAACACAGATTTCGTAAAGCACCTGAATATTTAAGAGATTTATTTTGTTAAGTAATTTTTCTTGCTTTGAGGTAGGTTCTTGTATTCTACTTTGTGTTTGTGAATTTGTAAGGGGAGAAGATTTGTTATATCCTGAACTGGAATGGTATTGGTCTTAGCTCAGGAATGTTGTATATGTGCTATGGAACATGCTATGTTGTTAAATTATATTTTTTTTCTCTACACTACAAGTCCCCTCCATCACTTCAGAACAACAGACGGAACTAGATAACCCCATAACCCCATCTGAAATACAGGAGGCAATACGTGCTCTAGCCATGGGTAAATCACTGGGACTGGATGTCTTGCCCTTTGAACTTTATAAGGCATATGCTGTGCAGCTGGCCCCCCACCTCCAAAAAATGTATGAACCTGCCCTGTCATCCTCCAAGCTCCCAGACTCCCTTCGTGAGGCCCCGCTCATCTCCCTCCCCAAACCGGACAGGCCGTATAGAGCTCTAGCATTATTGAACACAGATTAGAAGATACTGGCCACAATACTCACAGATCGCCTGGCACCCCTGGTTCACCCGGATCAACACAGGGTTGCCCTGCACACAACACTTCCCTTACTCTACCATGCTTCTTTCGGCTCCTTGCATAAGCCCCGGGCAACTGGCCCAGCACTGGATGCATGGTGCTTGATCTTGAGAAAGCCTTTTATTCATTGGAATGGGCCTTTCTGTTTGCAGTACTGCCACGTTAGGATACAGGGGCCAGGTTGGAGCGCCTGTTATTTACGCTGTCGATGGCTAGGGTTAAGACAGGCAATCTTATATTGGAGCCATTTCAAATATGCAGGCACCAGGCTTTCCCCTTTCCTTTTTTCTTTAGGCCTCGAGCCCTTGGCACTTGCGAGGCGAGCACAAGCTGGTGAACAGGGCATACCCATGGGTGACAGAGTTCATACCCAAGGATGGCCTGCGTCTTTATATCAGGGACGTCCATTCCATTCCCCCAATGGAAGCGCTCACACGCAACCAATACGCCTGCCTTCCTGGTCTGAGGGCCAACTGGGTGAACTCCTGTCTCTTCCTCTTCAACCCCACACTGCCGGACCCGAACTTTACTATTAATTATATTTCACCTGGCATCCCGTGGTCTTCCGATATCTTGTTATTACGATATGCCACTTGGATTCAGACCTACACAATGGAAATCTCCCCAGAGCGGTTGCATCACTGAAATCACAGATGGCCTTCTGGAATACACTTTCACTATCCGTTGCTGGATGTGTTTTCCTCTTAAAAATGGTGGTGCTCCCCCATCTACTCTATTATTTTTCCAATTCACCATTGTATAGTCGAACTCCTTTTTTCCAAACATTTGAGAAGTTGATGAGCGGGTTTATCTAGAGCAAAACCCATTGCAGGATAGCATTGTCAAAACTATATCTGCCTTCTGATCAGAGGATTGGCTGTGCCAAATTATGAACAATACTAACCTTGCGTCCCAACTCCAATGGGTGGGGAGTTGGTTAGCAGGTTTGAAACTTACAAACACCACACACTTGCATCTGCCTCGAGTTAGACCACCGTCTTTCACCTATTTCATCCACGCTGTAATTCACCACTACCATACCCTGAGCTCCAACTCGTGGCCTACCGGTGCTTCTGTTGCTGCCTATTTCTCACTTGATCCATCACACCATATGCCCCAACAATGGCGCTGCTAGGAACGCTCAGAGGGCGCGTTGTAACCACCATGATGGAGTTGGCCACCTGGCATGACGAAGGGCTCTGTACACTGGGCGACCTGTACTGTGATGGTGTCCTTGTTCCCTATGAGACATTAATGAATGATTCAAGCTTGCCCTCTGGGCACTTCCTTCTGTACAACTCTTTGGTGGGGACACTGGGGCATAAATGGGGGAACATGTCAAATGAACCCAAAATGCATCTTACCATGCAATACCGTCATGTGCTAAGCATGGGTTGCCACCTCACGCATTAGCTCTCTGACTCGTTAGACCTCTATACAGCGACATCACTCACACCACTTCGCCTACATTGGGAGACAGATCTATCATGTCCCTGAACAGACAACGAATGGGCTGAGCTATTAGCAGGTCCAACACATGTTCTTCGAAATGCTTGGTTTCTACTTATACAATACTATATCCTATATAGAGCATATTTGACCCGAGCTCAAATTAATCAGTATTTCAACAGAACAGATGCAGCTTGCCCTCGTTGTCATCAAATTAATGCCAACTTCCTTCACATGTTACGGGCCTGTCCGTCTTTAAAACGTTATTGGCATGGGGTCACGCAGTATTTATCCACATGCAAAGGGAGACCTGCCTTACAGACCTGGGAAACCTGCCTAATGGGTCTTTATACCAGGGACAAAAAATATAGAGCTCCACACGTTTCTTAGACTGGGGCTCCTGGTGGCCAAACGCCTTATCACCCGCCAGTGGAAGTCCCCTGAGCCTCAGACAGTAGAGGCTTCGTCCCATTCCATCTCTAAATGGATTTAGGCTGACAGCATGGGACCACACAGGGAAGATAATTTGGGACTCCATAAATACCCCATCTCTGCCCATTGGGACACTATCCTGGTTGATCTCCACACCGCCATGCAACACAGTGATACCATGCACAGCAACACCACTGTCACATGTATATTTGCATACGTTAAGCACTAATGTATGTTATAATGAAAAACTCAATAAACACATTAAACAAAAAATGGACTGTGTTATGTTGTCTTCGTGCAGGAGTTCCACATACGTCAGTTGGTTGGATGACTGGTGAGGGAGGACTGCACAAAGGCCCTTTTCTCCCGAATAAAGTTTATCTTTCATCTACATGATCTTGGAATGATTATTCACCTACAAGAGTAACCTCCTCTACTAGGCTGGGTCCCATGCAGTCCTTGGACAGCTTCCCTCAGATTGCAACAGACTGGCGACGAGGTGCTGGAAGGCTCTGCGTGGCAGAGCAGTGATGCTCTGGAGAAGCTATAAAGATATTCTTTAGAGTGGAGGAAATTGGCTGCTCTGAGATAGAGAAATGTCTCACGGCCAGGTGGGTGTTGCTTGGGGCCTTCCACCGTCATATCCACCAGCAAAGGGCATCAGTGTTGCTGGGAAGCAGGAGCTCAGGAGGGTGGCAAAAGGACTGAGAGTGTCGCGCCGCGGCCGCAAGCACGGGCCGCGGCGGCGCGGCACTCGCTAAACACCGCGGCCCGCAGGCAAGCCGCGGGGGAAGCCGCTGCTTGCAGGCAGGCCGCGGGGGAAGCCGCGACTCGGGTCAGGGGTCGCGGCACTCGCCGCGCTCCCTTCTTTTGTTTATCACCTCAAGGGCAGACGCGGCAGGGGAAGAAACTCCGAGTCGGGTCTCGAACCTGCCGCGTATATCGCATTTAGTGCGCTTAACATTCTAGGTGCATTTACATAATGTAGAAACCCTCTTGTCCCTTACTTACCAGTCACAAAGGCAAAAGCCGATTGCATACACGATTCTTTTTATGCATGCTTCCTCCTTTCCCAGCATGCTATTCACATCCTCTCTTCCCTGCATGCATTGCTTTCCTTTTCTAGGCACATGTTCCCTATCATTAAACATGACTTTTTCCCCAATCCAAGATGGTGGTGTTTCTACTTCCTGTTTTTCACTTCCTGTCTATGGGTATATAAGGGGACTTTAGCTTCTTTCTCATTGCGTTGCAACACTCCTTTGGTGGTAGTCACGCTCCGGCTGGTTTCCTCTTGTGGAGCCAGTTATTTTTGACCTGTCTTTCGTCTCCAGTATTCCTGTACTCTCGGATCTTCAGTTCTAACGTCCTTGTGTCCTCCTTCTGTTTCAGGGAGTTCCTGTTGGAGGTTTTTTACCCTTTTGGGGTTTTTCCTCTGGGACTCCTTCTGGAGGGCACAGACTGTAGTGGCTTGCTATTGTCAAACAGCACCGTGGCTACCGGAAAGGGTCGCCCCTACCTCGGCCAGAGCAGAACCTGCCGGAACCGGGGTCGTTCCCCAACTCTCATCAACTTTGACGGTAAGCGCAGTGTAGACCGTGACAGATTGCAACGCCCAAAAACCCGGTTGCAGTCCGGAACCATGGATAATCCAGTGGTGAATACAGAACCCACCAGCCAGACCCTGCTCATGACTATACAACAACAGGCTCAAGAACTCCAACAGCTACGTACTGAAAACACTGTCTATCGACAAGCCTTTGCATCCAGGACCACTGATGTTCCCTCGGTATCTGCCACTACACCTCGTTTCTCCGGGGATCCTAACAAATTGAGAGAATTCCTGGATGCCTTGACGGTTTATTTCGCTTTTCGCCCCTCACAATTTGTGCAAGACAAGACCAAGGTGGGGTATTTGATTAGCGCCCTATCTGGGACAGCCTTGGCGTGGGCCACTCCTTTAGTGACAAGAAATTACCCCTGCCTGTCTAATTATTCCAACTTTGTCACTACCTTTAAACAGATGTTTGAGCGCCCTGGACTCGAGTCTTCAGCAGAAGAAGCTCTCTGCAATATCCAACAAGGAAATCAAGATGTATTACAATACATCACCCGTTTCAGACAATTGGCAGCAGAAACGTCCTGGGTGGAACGTACCTTGGTGACTCTGTTCCGCAGGGGTCTCAGAGAGGACATTAAGGATGAACTGGTGCACTCTGCTAGAATAGAGAACCTTAAAGGGTTGATGGATCAGACCCTGACGATAGAATATCGGTTGAATGAGCGAAGAATGGAGAAAAAGAAGAGTCGTTTGCCATCACACTCAGTGACGTCTCGCACCTTCCCTCATCGTACCGAAGAAGTCCGTCCTGAACCTAAGGGTGCTACCGAGGAACAGCCGATGCAAATCAATACGGCTCGAGGACCTTTATCAGCTAGTGAACGAGAACACAGACGAAGGAAGGGACTTTGTCTGTATTGTGGTGCAGCTGGTCACCTAATTTGCACCTGCCCCGTTCGTCCAGCCAAGCCTTTGGGAAACGCCAACTCCTGTCCTCAGTGAGAAGGGTGAGGACGGGATATCGTGAAATACCTTCCATTTGTTCTTCCAGGGAGGAAGGGACTGCTCTTTTCCTTTTACCAGTTATCCTTCACTTAACTGATGGCCGGGAAGAAAGAACTCTGGCCTTATTGGACTGCGGAGCCAGTGGTATCTACTTAGATGAAGCATGGGCGAAAGAACAACAGATAGCACAAATACCTAAGGAAGTACCAGAACAAGTCCACACGGTGGATGGATCACTCTTGGCCTCAGGACCCGTACAGTATACCACCCCTACTTTCTGTCTCCAATTTGGGAAACACCAAGAAAATCTTTTGTTTGACTTAATTTCATCACCACATCACGTCATGATCCTGGGAATCCCATGGCTCACACGGCACAACCCTTAAATCAACTGGGAAACAAGAACTATTTCTTTATCCTCTCACTTCTGTCAACACCACTGCTACCTAGCAGGTGATTATTGGTCCCCAAAAGGTCTTTTAGCAGCACCCCCTAAGGTGGGATGTTCTATTAACGTCCTACAGGGAGTACCCAGTCATTATCAAGAATATGCCGATGTATTCCAGAAGCCAGAAAAACCTGAACTGCCACCCCATAGAGAATACGATTGCACCATTCCTTTAGAACCAGATACAATGGTTCCTTTTGGGCGAATGTACTCTCTAACAGAACCTGAGAAGCAGATTCTTAAGGAATACCTTGATGAGAACATACAGAGCAGATTGATTGCTCCCTCCTCTTCACCTGCAGGGGCTCCTCTCTTCTTTGTGCCTAAGAAGACGAAAGATTTGCGTCCCTGTATTGATTTAAGAGGATTAAACAAGATCACTATTAAGGATCGGTACCCGTTACCCCTTATTAAGGACATCCTGGAAGCGGTCAGAGGGGCAAAGAGATTCACCAAGCTGGATCTCAGAGGAGCATACCATCTGTTAAGGATCAAAGAAGGGGATGAGTGGAAGACCGCCTTTAGAACACCTTTCGGTCACTAAGAATATCGAGTAATGCCATTCGGACTCACCAATGCCCCTTCCATTTTTCAAAGATTCATGGACTCTATTTTTTCCGATCTTCTAAAACAAACAGTGGTTGTTTATCTCGACGACATTTTAATATTTTCTGTCCACCCAGAGCAACACTCTAAACATGTTCTCCAAGTTCTAGAGAGACTCAGACAACACCATTAATTTTGCAAACCCGAGAAGTGCGAGTTTGATCAGACAGAGGTAAAAAACTTGGGATATTGCATTAACCAAACTGGGGTCGCCATGGATTCAGACAAGGTGCAAGCTATATTGGATTGGCCATCTCCCTCTTCCATCAAAGAGACTCAGTGTTTTTTGGGATTAGCCAATTTCTATCGACAATTTATAGCAGACTTTGCCCAGAGAGCCAGTTACATTACTCAAACCCTTAGAAAAGACCATCTAAAGAAGGGCTTTTGTTGGACACAAGACGCAGAGTTAGCCTTTCAAGACTTAAAGAAAGCCTTTATTCAAGCTCCTATTCTACGACACCCAGACACCAGCAAACAATGTATTGTTGTCGCAGACGCCTCAGAAAGAGCCATTGGGGCTGCCTTACTGCAAAAACAAGACAATGATGATTTAGATCACCCTGTATTCTACCTGTCACACATTTTATCCGATTCAGAGCTGAATTATTCTGTGCTAGAACGTGAATTACTCGCCTTGAAGAGCGTGTGCACAGAATGGAGACACTTTCTGATGGGCTCAAAAGAACCCTTTGAAGCCCGGACAGACCACAGAAATCTACAATGCTCGAGAAACTTTCAGTGTCAGAATAGCCGGCAGGCTCGATGGGCTTTCTTTTTCAGCCAATATGACTTTTATATCACATACATCCCTGGTTCTCAGAACATCCTGGCTGATGCCTTGTCTCGACGTTATCCTGAGTGTAGTGATTCTCCTGTACAGAACCTATTTGACAATAACAAGATCATTGGTTTAGTACAGACTTTTTTTAGACCAAGTCAAGTCCGAATATTCCCGTCTAGAAGATACAGAGCTGAATAAGTTGCGTCCGCAACTTCATATAGATCAAGGGTATTATTACCATGATAAGGCCCTGTTCCTACCCACTAAGCTAGTACAGACTGAAGCCTTACGTATGTGCCATGATTCCCCCATCGCAGGTCATCGAGGAATGAAAGCTACCCAAGAACTTCTGCTTCGCTCCTTCTGGTGGCCAACTCTCAAGACAGATACTGAAGATTATGTATCATCCTGTCCTATATGTGCTCAAGCCAAGACACCCCGTACTAAACCAGTAGGATTACTTCGCCCATTACCAGTTCCCCCAGGTCCATGGCACACTATCTCCACGGATTTCATGTGCTCTTTACCCTCTTCAGTGGGAAATCAAGTAATTATGGTAACCGTGGACTCCTTCACTAAAATGGCTCATTTCACGGCCTTAAGAAGGTTACCAACGGCAAAGGAATTAAGTCAAATCTTTACACAAGAAGTCTTTTGACATCATGGATTACCTCAGGTCATTATATCGGATAGGGGTCCTCAATATATCTCCCGATTCTGGAAACAATTCTGTAAGACCTTGGGAATCGAAGTGGCCTTATCATCAGGGTTCCATCCTCAAATTAACGGACAGACGGAACGACTAAATCAAGGCCTCGAACAATATTTACGTAGCTTCTGCAATGCTACGCAGAGTAATTGGTCTACCTATTTACCACTTGCAGAATTCTCCTACAACAACTCAATACACAGTGCCTCGAAAGTCTCCCCTTTCTATGGCTCTTACGGTTTCCATCCTAAGGCCTTCCCAACTCCCCTGAAAGATACTTCCAATCTTCCTGCCATCTCCTCCTATGTTCGACAGCTACGGGGTGTCCAACGTGTTATCCATTCCAACCTTGTGGCCATTAAGTCACGCATGAAAAAGATGGTTGATAAGAGATGTTGTGAGGCTCCTCACTATCAGGTCCATGATAAAGTTTGGCTTTCCTCTAGATTTCTACCTCTCCGACTTACTCAGAACAAATTTAAACCCCGTTATTATGGTCCATTCCTGATTCTCAAAAAGATTAACCCAGTGTCTGTGCGTCTTCGCCTGCCCCAGACTTGGAAGATACACCGTGTGTTCCATGTCTCTCAACTCAAACCTTACCTTCCTGATCTTTTTCACAGACAATTCTCCTGTCCTCCCCCTCTGTTGATTGATAATGTGCCAGAGTACGAGGTCCAGGAAATCTGTGACTCTCGGTTTTTCCATGGACGCCTCCAATATCTTATTCATTGGAAGGGCTATCCTATGAGTGACTGTTCCTGGGAAGATGCCCATTCGGTTCATGCTCCTCTTTTGGTCCGTCGCTTTTCCCGGCTCTTCCCTCACAAACCTGGGGCCTTGGGGAGGGGACCTACTGTCGCATCACGGCCGCAAGCATGGGCTGCGGCGGCGCAGCACTTGCTAAACACCGCAGCCAAGCCGCGGGGGAAGCCGCGGCTTGCAGGCGGGCCGCGGGGGAAGCCGCGACTCGGGTCAGGGGTCGCAGCACTCGCCGCGCTCCCTTCTTTTGTTTATCACCTCAAGGGCAGACGCGGCAGGGGAAGAGACTCCGAGTCAGGTCTCGAACCTGCCGCGTATAGCGCATTTAGTGCGCTTAACATTCTAGGTGCATTTACATAATGTAGAAACCCTCTTGTCCCTTACTTACCGGTCACAAAGGCAAAAGTCGATTGCATACACATGATTTCTTTTTATGCATGCTTCCTCCTGTCCCAGCATGCTGTTCACATCCTCTCTTCCCTGCATGCATTGCTATCCTTTTCTAGGCACATGTTCCCTATCATTAAACATGACTTTTTCCCCAATCCAAGATGGTGGTATTTCTACTTCCTGTTTTTCACTTCCTGTCTATGGGTATATAAGGGGACTTTAGCTTCTTTCTCATTGCGTTTGAACACTCCTTTGGTGGTAGTCACGCTTCGGCTGGTTTCCTCTTGTGGAGCCAGTTACCTGTCTTTCGTCTCCAGTATTCCTGTACTCTCGGATCTTCAGTTCTAACGTCCTTGTGTCCTCCTTCTGTTTCAGGGAGTTCCTGTTGGTTTTTACCCTTTTGGGGTTTTTCCTCTGGGACTCCTTCTGGAGGGCACGGACTGTAGTGGCTTACTATTGTCAAACAGCACCATGGCTACCGGAAGGGGTCGCCCCTACCTCGGCCAGAGCAGAACCTGCCGGAACCGGGGTTGTTCCCCAACTCTCATCAACTTCGACGGTAAGCCCAGTGTAGACCGTGACAGAGAGACTTGCAGTCACTTACTAGATTTAGACACTGTGCAAGAAGTGTTCCAGGTGTGCCCCAGAGAAGCCTCAAAGAGAAGTGGCTGCTGGGGGGAGCAGAGGGCAGATGTTGGCTGGACATTTTATTGTGCAGTTAAAGCAGTTGATGGGCCTGAGCATGAATACTGAGAAGGATAAAGACTAAGGGCCAGATTTACAAGGGCCTAGCGCCTCCTTGCGTCACATTAGCGGCATTTTTTTTACGCTAATGTGGCCCAATGAGGCAAAAATCATTGTGCCGCATTTACTAAGTGACACAATGCATGTATTGCATCACTTTGCAAACCCTTACACCAATTATGCCTGTGTCAGGCATATGTATGCAAGGGGGGCGTTCTGACGTTAGGTGGCCCGCACAAATGGTGAAATCAAATCTAGAAGATTTCATTGCGCCATTTTTGCCGTACTTTTTAACGCCTGCTCAAAGCAGCCGTTAAAAGGATGCACCCATTATAATCATTCGGCTTCCTTGCAGTTTGCTCCACTAGCGTCAACAATTTTTATGCTAGTGGAACTAAGCGATTGTCCTAACGTGTGCCATGGTGCGCCGTATTGTTAATACGACGCCACCATGGTGTCGTTAGGTGGCGGTAACGGCAAACAAGGAAAGTGGTGCATCGGGACTGATGCACCACTTTCTAGTAAATCTGGCCCTCACTGAGAGGAGCCGGTAAGGGTTGAGCAGTTTGTGGGCACTGCAGTTCCTTAAGGAGAGGCAGGATCCACTGCAGGGAGGTGCTGAATGTGACAAAAATTTGCTGTGGTGCATTTTGGTGCTCAAACTAGTGACATCTGGCCAGAATGAGTGAAAGGCACTGTGGTCACTAGAGAAAAGAGACAGGATTTTCTACCTGTCTGCCAGTCATCAGTGATGGCGAGTGCAGGTTTATTTTCTTTATCTTCCAAACTGGGGCACATTTGTGAGTTTGACCAGTGATTACTGAAGAACAGACCTTCCAAAAGGTAGGACCCTGTGCAGCGCAAGTAGTAATAATTTGTATGGGGGGGGGAAGGGCAGGAGTGGTCAATTTCAAGGTTCCTGGTGTGTGTCATGACCCACCAGGTCTGCGCGGGCTTGTGTTAGTGTAATGGCTCTTGGCAGCGCTGACACAGAAGGTCCCCTAACAGTGCTTAATTTGTAAATATAAACGTGCCCGTGCCCAAAGCCCTCCTCTTAAACACGCAGCTGCTGCAGTTAAATGTACGATCACAGAATACTGAGGCAGCGGAATCCTTAAAACATCTCAGGCCTCTTCAATCCATGTAAAGCCACTCCGTGCCCCTTCAGCTCACTCTTGCAGCTTTCTGCTTTCTATCTTTCCCATATGTGTCTTTTCCTCGCAGCAAATGCTTGAGGCAGAAGAATAAGCGCCGGCCCTCACTAATAAGTACCGGTGCTCAGCACCGGAAACAACAAGCACAAATTAAGCCCTGCTTCAAAAGCACAGGGCAGATTGTGGTCTGTCTTCCTTGCTGCACAGCATCAGTGCAGGGACAGTGCTGCAGGCTGTCAATCAGTTATGTAGCTTACCCTTAAACAGACAAGGATTTCACCAGTAATCAGTTTATCGTGCAGGCATTTATTGTGTGTTGTCCAATCAGTTATTAATCAGCTTGAACGCCAATTACTTTCCGAACGAAATGAAATATAAAGGCACCCTGAAGAAAGGTCTTAGCTAGAAATGCCTGGGCCATCAGAAAATGCGCTTGTTACTGCATCTGTCCACATTATCTGAGGAACAAGGGCTAGATTTATGAAAAGTGGCTCTGCACCAGCTTCAGTGCCACTTTCCCTGCGCCCCTTAGCACCCCCCTAATGTCACCATGTGTGCGCCGTATTTAATATATATATATGTATATGTGTATATGTGTATATATATATATATATATATATATATATATATATATACAGTCCGGCGCTTTGCAGGACTAGCGTAAAAAATTACACTAATCTAGCAAAGCACCCAGAGGCCCATTGAACACAATGGGAGCCTCTTTTTAACGCCTGCACTCAGCATGCGTTAAAAAATGCCAATATAAATGGTGCAATCTCATAGAATCCTTTGCACCATTTTTACGGCCCCCATAGCGCTGAAACGCCCCCCCTTGCATACATTATACCTGGCTGAGGCATAATGTGGTGTAGGGGGTTACAAAGTGGCGCAAAGCAAGCATTGCGCCACTTTGTAAATATGGCGCTGCATTTTTCCCTTCCAGCGCGACATTAGCGTAAAACAAATGACGCTGTTGTGTTGGAATGGCGCTCAGCCACCATAAATCTGGGCCAAAGTATCATAAGGTAGTCTAAGCACAGCTCTGTTGTCCCTGTCACAGATGGAGGAGGCCACTCGACATAAACACATGAAATCAGGAGACAGATTTGTACGTCTTATTGCAGCTTTAACAGAAAATCCTCCAGTGACCCTCTGTAAAATGGAAAAACATATCCAATTTAGAAAGTTGCTCTGTGTGCTTACTCCGTGTATAATTCTGGATAGTTGAATGCTTCAACAGCGCCATAGTGCCACGAAGTGGACACAAGCACTCTAAGAATGCATCGTAATATTCTCTGGAGTTGATATTCCATCTTCAGCTACTGTGGTTGCCATATGCTGGTCATGAGATCAAATTTAACTTGAGGTTCACAAGCTTTCCTTGCAAGTTATTCTCAAAGGGCCCTGAATTTCTGTAGCCGATTTGCCAGCTGAAGCTCGGGTTCCTTTTGATAACCTGTATCGACCAAGGACATCCTCTAGAAACACCTCCTCTGCAGGAAAACGCTGGGAGTGGGGTGCTCCGAAAAACGGTGAAATAAGTTGAAATCGACCTGAGAGTGGGGAACACAGACTAAACTAAGCAACACTTCTCAGCTAACCCCAGCAAGGCGGATTTTTAAAAGCACAACAGAATTAAACAAAACTCCAGCTCACAGCAGAAAAACACACTAACATTACATCAGAGCATACATTAGAAGCTGCGAGTTTTGAGACTCGACAGACTAGAAACAAAACAAAAATAAACTATGAAGAAGTTTAGTCTTTCAAATCATTAGACGCCCCTTTTAACAATAATAGAACAGGTAGCCGAGGTCATTGAGGAAAAAAACAGTGTAAAATGGCTTAAAGGCAAAATGTGAAGGCTAATGGCAGCTGCTTTCACTCCAGCAGGTTTATTTCCCTAAACCACCTTTCACTGTTCAGGAGAACATCAATAGCCAAATACCAGAGAGCCTTGGAATTTAGGGTATGATTTATGAAATGTTAGTATACAAAATATAATTATATGTAAGTTTGCCCCGCTTTTGCGTCAAAAAATGGCACAAAGGCAGCACTATATTTTGTACGTTTGCGCCGCTTTTGCGTCAAAAAATGACGCAAAGGTGGCCCTAACTTTTCATAAATCAGGCCATTAGCTTGTTCTGAGATCGCAGTATGGGCTTGGCAGCAGTATGGATTTATGGTGGTGAAGAGTGAAACAAGCCTTTAAGCATTTTAAACACCTTCAGCCCTCAAACCTGAATGCTCTCGGGCAAGCTTGTTTTTGAGGAGAGGTTGCCAGAACAACCCGCCATGATGCAGTAACAGTCCACTTTCACTCTTAGAAACCAGCTGCTCCGCCAACCACATGCAGACTGTGTTCTGCCTCATACTGGACCCTGCACAGTGCACCGCTGCCGCTGGGCTTCGTTTGTGTTGGGTAACACACACACACATCCACATATACACAAACACATCTGTGTGTGTGTATATATATTTAAATGTGTGTGTGCGCACATGTGTGTGTGTGTGTGTGTGTGTGTCTATATATATATATATATATATATATATATATATATATATATATATATATATACACCTATAACTCGTGCCCCCACCATGCAGTTTTCTCCTCAATATCTTTACTGTAAATATTACATCAATATTATCAATGATGTTATCAAAGATGTTATGAGTGTTGTAATATATGGGGTAATTAGCAGCGCGTGGTGAGGGCAGGGTAATTAGCAGTGCATGGCGAGGGCACAAGTTATAGTTACCTTAGGGTACAAATTTCTATAGTTTTGTGCGAGTAAATTCAGAACCTAACTATAACGTCCCTGTAAACTTAGTTTTTTTTTGTGAATTTCTATTTGTTTTATAACTTAAGTAATCTTAGTTACTTTATGTTATTCCAACTTCCCTGGAGCTGCATACAAATGTTTTTTAGGGGAGCTGTGTGGGTCCCCTGGGGACCACCACCTCCCCGGGGCTACATTTAAGAAATATATGGGGGACTGCCCGGACCCTCCCCCCCCCCGGGCCCTGGGGACCACCACCTCTCTGTGGCAACAAATTAAAAATAGGGGGAGTCATGCAGAAACTCAGGCCCTTCGGACCATGTACCTACCCAGTGTTCTTTGATGGGGACCAAAGGGGGAGCCTCAAGGCCCCTGCAGTCCCAGCTAGCCCCCGCCTGCTGCGGTAGCTGGCATTGCTGTGGACAGGGAAAGAGATTAAATCTCCTCCTTCAGCAAGCAGGAGCATTTTTACAGTGAAATGTGAGCTGTCACAGCTCCCGCCAAGTAAAAGCAAGAAGCTATCTCCCCGAGGTGCCCACCCTCAGAGGTAGCAGGAGCCAGTCCTGGGTGGTGGTCCCCAAGGCCATATATGGCTCCAGGAGGGGGACTGTGTGGCCCTCTTCCTTTGTTCTATATGGGCCGTCCCTAGGGAGTTAGTGATCCCTATGGCTGTATATGGCTATGGAGGATGGACGCATGACTCCCATCCTTGTTTTTAAAAATGTCATTGGTCCTGGGAAGGTGGTGGTCCCCAGGGCCCAGAGGGGATCCACGCTGTATTATATCAAATTTGGCAGAAACCTAGCTCTTGGTCCAGAAAGCGTGCTTTTTGTGATTTGGTGTAAATCAGTTTAGTAGTTCTAGAGATATTAAAGGAAAAACAAATATAGATATCTAGATAGAGATATCTAGGGATGTGGAGCCTCTGCAAATCCAACAGTCCCCATGCTGATATCTGATTGGTTGCCAACACTTCAACCAGGAAGAGGAAAAAAAGAGAAAAAGGGGCCAGGGTAGGGATACCCTGAGCAACTAGCCTTGGTGGAGGGTCCCCCAGGGTCCCTGCCAGGGCTAAAAAAGCATTTTGTTTGTAAATATCTTGTAAAAATATGCAGATGGATCCGCAGATTTTTCTTTTAAAGAAAGCGTGGTCTCCCACGCTCTTTTTTTATTTTGCCCCAGGGGTAGGCCAGGACACGGGGCATTGTAGGCTGATAAATGGAGGTGGTGCACGGGGCCTCCCCTCCTAGGGCTTATAGTAGTCCCAGGGACTACCACCTCCTCGGGGCTAAGATGCACAAATATGTTGCAGGTCGCACCCCAGGGACCACACCTCCCCAGGGCAAGATACATTTATAACAGTAGGTGGGGTCCTGCGGACCCCCACAGGGACCGCTACCTCCCCAGGGCCAAGTCTGTATGATATGCAGGGGGCCCTCGCTCCCTAAGGACCACCACCTTCCCAGGGCAAAATGCTATTAAAATAGTAGTGGGGGTTCTGCGGACCACCCTTGGCCCCACGGACCACCACCTCCCCAGGGTTTAAATGAAATTAAAGTAAGCGGTCCGCCATGGACCCCCCAGCCCTGGTGACTGTGCCTTCCCAGAGGCTAAGTTATTCTTAAATAGGGAGGGACCGTGCACCCCTGTTGCCCTGGGGCCCCACCATCTCCCCAGGGCAAAACGCAACTGAAATAGTGGGTTGTTCTGCGGACCCCAGGGACTGCCACCTCCCTGGGCTTAACCCCTTCGCTGCCAGGCCTTTTCCCCCTCCTGTGCCAGGCCTTTTTTTGCCTATTTGAGGCAGTTCGCGCTTAGGCCCTCATAACTTTTTGTCCACATAAGCTAACCAAGCCAAATTTGCGTCCTTTTTTTCCAACATCCTAGGGATTCTAAAGGTACCCAGACTTTGTGGGTTCCCCTGAAGGAGGCCAAGAAATTGGCCAAAATACAGTGAAAATTTCGTTTTTTTAAAAAAAATTGGAAAAAGGGGCTGCAGAAGAAGGCTTGTGGTTTTTCCCCTGAAAATGGCATCAACAAAGGGTTTGCGGTGCTAAACTCAGCAGCTTCCCAGCTTTCAGGAACAGGCAGACTTGAATCAGAAAATCCAATTTTTCAACACAATTTTGGCATTTTACTGGGGCATACCCCATTTGTGCAATTTTTTGTGCTTTCACCCTCCTTCCAGTCAGTGACAGGAATGGTCATGAAACCAATGCTGGATCCCAGAAACCTAAACATTTCTGAAAAGTAGACAAAATTCTGAATGCAGCAAGGGGTCATTTGTGTAGATCCTACAAGGGTTTCCTACAGAAAATAACAGCTGAAAAAGAAAAATATTGAAATTGAGGTGAAAAAAACATCAATTTTTCTCTACTTTTTACTCTGTAACTTTTCCCTGCAATGTCAGATTATCGAAAGCAATATACCGTTACGTCTGCTGGACTCCTCTGGTTGCGGGGATATATAGGGTTTGTAGGTTCATCAAGAACCCGAGGAACCCAGAGCCAATAAATGAACTGCACCCTGCAGTGCGTTTTCATTCTATACCGGGTATACAGTAATTCATTTGCTGAAATATAAGGAGTAAAAAATAGCTATCAAGAAAACCTTTGCATTTCCAAAAAGGGCACAAGATAAGGTGTTGAGGAGCAGTGGTTATTTGCACATCTCTGAATTCCGGGGTGACCATAGTAGCACGTGAATTACATGGAATTTCTCAAATAGATGTCTTTTTTACACACACCCCTATATTTGGAAGGAATAAATGTAGAGAAAGACAAGGGGCAATAACACTTGTTTTGCTTTTCTATGTTCCCCCAAGTCTCCCGATAAAAATGATACCTCACTTGTGTGGGTAGGCCTAGCGCCCGCGACAGGATATGCCCCAAAACACAACGTGGACACATCACAGAAAACAGAGCTGTTTTTAGCAAAGTGACTACCTGTAGATTTTGGCCTCTAGCTCAGCCGCCACCTAGGGAAACCTACCAAACCTGTGCATTTCTGAAAACTAGAGACCTAGGGGAATCCAAGGAGGGGTGACTTGTGTGGCTCGGGCCAGGTTCTGTTACCCAGAATCCTTTGCAAACCTCAAAATTTGGCTAAAAAAACACATGTTCCTCACATTTCTGTGGCAGAAAGTTCTGGAATCTGAGAGGAGCGACAAATTTCCTTCCACCCAGCATTCCCCCACGTCTCCCGATAAAAATTATACCTCACTTGTGTGGGTAGGCCTAGCGCCCGCAACAGGATATGCCCCAAAACACAACGTGGACACATCACAGAAAACAGAGCTGTTTTTAGCAAAGTGACTACCTGTAGATTTTGGCCTCTAGCTCAGCCGCCACCTAGGGAAACCTACCAAACCTGTGCATTTCTGAAAACTAGAGACCTAGGGGAATCCAAGGAGGGGTGACTTGTGGGGCTCGGACCAGGTTCGGTTACCCAGAATCCTTTGCAAACCTCAAAATTTGGCTAAAAAAACACATGTTCCTCACATTTCTGTGGCAGAAAGTTCTGGAATCTGAGAGGAGCCACAAATTTCCTTCCACCTAGCGTTCCCCCACGTCTCCCGATAAAAATGATACCTCACTTGTGTGGGTAGGCCTAGCGCCCGCGACAGGATATGCCCCAAAACACAACGTGGACATATCACAGAAAACAGAGCTGTTTTTAGCAAAGTGACTACCTGTAGATTTTGGCCTCTAGCTCAGCCGCCACCTAGGGAAACCTACCAAACCTGTGCATTTCTGAAAACTAGAGACCTAGGGGGATCCAAGGAGGGGTGACTTGCGGGGCTCGGACCAGGTTCTGTTACCCAGAATCCTTTGCAAACCTCAAAATTTGGCTAAAAAAACACATGTTCCTCACATTTCTGTGGCAGAAAGTTCTGGAATCTGAGAGGAGCCACAAATTTCCTTCCACCCAGCGTTCCCCCACGTCTCCCGATAAAAATGATACCTCACTTGTGTGGGTAGGCCTAGCGCCCGCGACAGGATATGCCCCAAAACACAACGTGGACATATCACAGAAAACAGAGCTGTTTTTAGCAAAGTGACTACCTGTAGATTTTGGCCTCTAGCTCAGCCGCCACCTAGGGAAACCTACCAAACCTATGCATTTCTGAAAACTAGAGACCTAGGGGAATCCAAGGAGGGGTGACTTGTGTGGCTCGGACCAGGTTCTGTTACCCAGAATCCTTTGCAAACCTCAAAATTTGGCTAAAAAAACACATGTTCCTCACATTTCTGTGGCAGAAAGTTCTGGAATCTGAGAGGAGCCACAAATTTCCTTCCACCCAGCGTTCCCCCACGTCTCCCGATAAAAATGATACCTCACTTGTGTGGGTAGGCCTAGCGCCCGCGACAGGATATGCCCCAAAACACAACGTGGACATATCACAGAAAACAGAGCTGTTTTTAGCAAAGTGACTACCTGTAGATTTTGGCCTCTAGCTTAGCCGCCACCTAGGGAAACCTACCAAACCTGTGCATTTCTGAAAACTAGAGACCTAGGGGGATCCAAGGAGGGGTGACTTGCGGGGCTCGGACCAGGTTCTGTTACCCAGAATCCTTTGCAAACCTCAAAATTTGGCTAAAAAAACACATGTTCCTCACATTTCTGTGGCAGAAAGTTCTGGAATCTGAGAGGAGCCACAAATTTCCTTCCACCCAGCGTTCCCCCACGTCTCCCGATAAAAATGATACCTCACTTGTGTGGGTAGGCCTAGCGCCCGCGACAGGATATGCCCCAAAACACAACGTGGACATATCACAGAAAACAGAGCTGTTTTTAGCAAAGTGACTACCTGTAGATTTTGGCCTCTAGCTCAGCCGCCACCTAGGGAAACCTACCAAACCTATGCATTTCTGAAAACTAGAGACCTAGGGGAATCCAAG
Organism: Pleurodeles waltl; assembly: GCF_031143425.1. NCBI lineage: Eukaryota > Metazoa > Chordata > Amphibia > Caudata > Salamandridae > Pleurodeles > Pleurodeles waltl. The sequence goes on from NC_090447.1 coordinate 1,500,603,688, forward strand.
GAGGGGTGACTTGTGTGGCTCGGACCAGGTTCTGTTACCCAGAATCCTTTGCAAACCTCAAAATTTGGCTAAAAAAACACATGTTCCTCACATTTCTGTGGCAGAAAGTTCTGGAATCTGAGAGGAGCCACAAATTTCCTTCCACCCAGCGTTCCCCCACGTCTCCCGATAAAAATGATACCTCACTTGTGTGGGTAGGCCTAGCGCCCGCGACAGGATATGCCCCAAAACACAACGTGGACATATCACAGAAAACAGAGCTGTTTTTAGCAAAGTGACTACCTGTAGATTTTGGCCTCTAGCTCAGCCGCCACCTAGGGAAACCTACCAAACCTATGCATTTCTGAAAACTAGAGACCTAGGGGAATCCAAGGAGGGGTGACTTGTGTGGCTCGGACCAGGTTCTGTTACCCAGAATCCTTTGCAAACCTCAAAATTTGGCTAAAAAAACACATGTTCCTCACATTTCTGTGGCAGAAAGTTCTGGAATCTGAGAGGAGCCATAAATTGCCTTCCACCCAGCGTTCCCCCACGTCTCCCGATAAAAATGATACCTCACTTGTGTGGGTAGGCCTAGCGCCCGCGACAGGATATGCCCCAAAACACAACATGGACACATCACAGAAAACAGAGCTGTTTTTAGCAAAGTGACTACCTGTAGATTTTGGCCTCTAGCTCAGCCGCCACCTAGGGAAACCTACCAAACCTGTGCATTTCTGAAAACTAGAGACCTAGGGGAATCCAAGGAGGGGTGAGTTGTGTGGCTCGGACCAGGTTCTGTTACCCAGAATCCTTTGCAAACCTCAAAATTTGGCTAAAAAAACACATGTTCCTCACATTTCTGTGGCAGAAAGTTCTGGAATCTGAGAGGAGCCATAAATTTCCTTCCACCCAGCGTTCCCCCACGTCTCCCGATAAAAATGATACCTCACTTGTGTGGGTAGGCCTAGCGCCTGCGACAGGATATGCCCCAAAACACAACGTGGACACATCACAGAAAACAGAGCTGTTTTTAGCAAAGTGACTACCTGTAGATTTTGGCCTCTAGCTCAGCCGCCACCTAGGGAAACCTACCAAACCTGTGCATTTCTGAAAACTAGAGACCTAGGGGAATCCAAGGAGGGGTGACTTGTGTGGCTCGGACCAGGTTCTGTTACCCAGAATCCTTTGCAAACCTCAAAATTTGGCTAAAAAAACACATGTTCCTCACATTTCTGTGGCAGAAAGTTCTGGAATCTGAGAGGAGCCACAAATTTCCTTCCACCCAGCGTTCCCCCACGTCTCCCGATAAAAATGATACCTCACTTGTGTGGATAGGCCTAGCGCCCGCGACAGGATATGCCCCAAAACACAACGTGGACATATCACAGAAAACAGAGCTGTTTTTAGCAAAGTGACTACCTGTAGATTTTGGCCTCTAGCTCAGCCGCCACCTAGGGAAACCTACCAAACCTGTGCATTTCTGAAAACTAGAGACCTAGGGGAATCCAAGGAGGGGTGACTTGTGTGGCTCGGACCAGGTTCTGTTACCCAGAATCCTTTGCAAACCTCAAAATTTGGCTAAAAAAACACATGTTCCTCACATTTCTGTGGCAGAAAGTTCTGGAATCTGAGAGGAGCCACAAATTTCCTTCCACCCTGCGTTCCCCCAGGTCTCCCGATAAAAATGATACCTCACTTGTGTGGGTAGGCCTAGCGCCCGCGACAGGATATGCCCCAAAACACAACGTGGACATATCACAGAAAACAGAGCTGTTTTTAGCAAAGTGACTACCTGTAGATTTTGGCCTCTAGCTCAGCCGCCACCTAGGGAAACCTACCAAACCTATGCATTTCTGAAAACTAGAGACCTAGGGGAATCCAAGGAGGGGTGACTTGTGTGGCTCGGACCAGGTTCTGTTACCCAGAATCCTTTGCAAACCTCAAAATTTGGCTAAAAAAACACATGTTCCTCACATTTCTGTGGCAGAAAGTTCTGGAATCTGAGAGGAGCCACAAATTTCCTTCCACCCAGCGTTCCCCCACGTCTCCCGATAAAAATGATACCTCACTTGTGTGGGTAGGCCTAGCGCCCGCGACAGGATATGCCCCAAAACACAACGTGGACATATCACAGAAAACAGAGCTGTTTTTAGCAAAGTGACTACCTGTAGATTTTGGCCTCTAGCTCAGCCGCCACCTAGGGAAACCTACCAAACCTATGCATTTCTGAAAACTAGAGACCTAGGGGAATCCAAGGAGGGGTGACTTGTGTGGCTCGGACCAGGTTCTGTTACCCAGAATCCTTTGCAAACCTCAAAATTTGGCTAAAAAAACACATGTTCCTCACATTTCTGTGGCAGAAAGTTCTGGAATCTGAGAGGAGCCACAAATTTCCTTCCACCTAGCGTTCCCCCACGTCTCCCGATAAAAATGATACCTCACTTGTGTGGGTAGGCCTAGCGCCCGCGACAGGATATGCCCCAAAACACAACGTGGACATATCACAGAAAACAGAGCTGTTTTTAGCAAAGTGACTACCTGTAGATTTTGGCCTCTAGCTCAGCCGCCACCTAGGGAAACCTACCAAACCTGTGCATTTCTGAAAACTAGAGACCTAGGGGGATCCAAGGAGGGGTGACTTGCGGGGCTCGGACCAGGTTCTGTTACCCAGAATCCTTTGCAAACCTCAAAATTTGGCTAAAAAAACACATGTTCCTCACATTTCTGTGGCAGAAAGTTCTGGAATCTGAGAGGAGCCACAAATTTCCTTCCACCCAGCGTTCCCCCACGTCTCCCGATAAAAATGATACCTCACTTGTGTGGGTAGGCCTAGCGCCCGCGACAGGATATGCCCCAAAACACAACGTGGACATATCACAGAAAACAGAGCTGTTTTTAGCAAAGTGACTACCTGTAGATTTTGGCCTCTAGCTCAGCCGCCACCTAGGGAAACCTACCAAACCTATGCATTTCTGAAAACTAGAGACCTAGGGGAATCCAAGGAGGGGTGACTTGTGTGGCTCGGACCAGGTTCTGTTACCCAGAATCCTTTGCAAACCTCAAAATTTGGCTAAAAAAACACATGTTCCTCACATTTCTGTGGCAGAAAGTTCTGGAATCTGAGAGGAGCCACAAATTTCCTTCCACCCAGCGTTCCCCCACGTCTCCCGATAAAAATGATACCTCACTTGTGTGGGTAGGCCTAGCGCCCGCGACAGGATATGCCCCAAAACACAACGTGGACATATCACAGAAAACAGAGCTGTTTTTAGCAAAGTGACTACCTGTAGATTTTGGCCTCTAGCTCAGCCGCCACCTAGGGAAACCTACCAAACCTATGCATTTCTGAAAACTAGAGACCTAGGGGAATCCAAGGAGGGGTGACTTGTGTGGCTCGGACCAGGTTCTGTTACCCAGAATCCTTTGCAAACCTCAAAATTTGGCTAAAAAAACACATGTTCCTCACATTTCTGTGGCAGAAAGTTCTGGAATCTGAGAGGAGCCATAAATTGCCTTCCACCCAGCGTTCCCCCACGTCTCCCGATAAAAATGATACCTCACTTGTGTGGGTAGGCCTAGCGCCCGCGACAGGATATGCCCCAAAACACAACATGGACACATCACAGAAAACAGAGCTGTTTTTAGCAAAGTGACTACCTGTAGATTTTGGCCTCTAGCTCAGCCGCCACCTAGGGAAACCTACCAAACCTGTGCATTTCTGAAAACTAGAGACCTAGGGGAATCCAAGGAGGGGTGAGTTGTGTGGCTCGGACCAGGTTCTGTTACCCAGAATCCTTTGCAAACCTCAAAATTTGGCTAAAAAAACACATGTTCCTCACATTTCTGTGGCAGAAAGTTCTGGAATCTGAGAGGAGCCATAAATTTCCTTCCACCCAGCGTTCCCCCACGTCTCCCGATAAAAATGATACCTCACTTGTGTGGGTAGGCCTAGCGCCCGCGACAGGATATGCCCCAAAACACAACGTGGACACATCACAGAAAACAGAGCTGTTTTTAGCAAAGTGACTACCTGTAGATTTTGGCCTCTAGCTCAGCCGCCACCTAGGGAAACCTACCAAACCTGTGCATTTCTGAAAACTAGAGACCTAGGGGAATCCAAGGAGGGGTGACTTGTGTGGCTCGGACCAGGTTCTGTTACCCAGAATCCTTTGCAAACCTCAAAATTTGGCTAAAAAAACACATGTTCCTCACATTTCTGTGGCAGAAAGTTCTGGAATCTGAGAGGAGCCACAAATTTCCTTCCACCCAGCGTTCCCCCACGTCTCCCGATAAAAATGATACCTCACTTGTGTGGGTAGGCCTAGCGCCCGCGACAGGATATGCCCCAAAACACAACGTGGACACATCACAGAAAACAGAGCTGTTTTTAGCAAAGTGACTACCTGTAGATTTTGGCCTCTAGCTCAGCCGCCACCTAGGGAAACCTACCAAACCTGTGCATTTCTGAAAACTAGAGACCTAGGGGAATCCAAGGAGGGGTGACTTGTGTGGCTCGGACCAGGTTCTGTTACCCAGAATCCTTTGCAAACCTCAAAATTTGGCTAAAAAAACACATGTTCCTCACATTTCTGTGGCAGAAAGTTCTGGAATCTGAGAGGAGCCACAAATTTCCTTCCACCCAGCGTTCCCCCACGTCTCCCGATAAAAATGATACCTCACTTGTGTGGATAGGCCTAGCGCCCGCGACAGGATATGCCCCAAAACACAACGTGGACATATCACAGAAAACAGAGCTGTTTTTAGCAAAGTGACTACCTGTAGATTTTGGCCTCTAGCTTAGCCGCCACCTAGGGAAACCTACCAAACCTGTGCATTTCTGAAAACTAGAGACCTAGGGGAATCCAAGGAGGGGTGACTTGTGTGGCTCGGACCAGGTTCTGTTACCCAGAATCCTTTGCAAACCTCAAAATTTGGCTAAAAAAACACATGTTCCTCACATTTCTGTGGCAGAAAGTTCTGGAATCTGAGAGGAGCCACAAATTTCCTTCCACCCTGCGTTCCCCCAGGTCTCCCGATAAAAATGATACCTCACTTGTGTGGGTAGGCCTAGCGCCCGCGACAGGATATGCCCCAAAACACAACGTGGACATATCACAGAAAACAGAGCTGTTTTTAGCAAAGTGACTACCTGTAGATTTTGGCCTCTAGCTCAGCCGCCACCTAGGGAAACCTACCAAACCTGTGCATTTCTGAAAACTAGAGACCTAGGGGAATCCAAGGAGGGGTGACTTGTGTGGCTCGGACCAGGTTCTGTTACCCAGAATCCTTTGCAAACCTCAAAATTTGGCTAAAAAAACACATGTTCCTCACATTTCTGTGGCAGAAAGTTCTGGAATCTGAGAGGAGCCACAAATTTCCTTCCACCCAGCGTTCCCCCAGGTCTCCCGATAAAAATGATACCTCACTTGTGTGGGTAGGCCTAGCGCCCGCGACAGGATATGCCCCAAAACACAACGTGGACATATCACAGAAAACAGAGCTGTTTTTAGCAAAGTGACTACCTGTAGATTTTGGCCTCTAGCTCAGCCGCCACCTAGGGAAACCTACCAAACCTGTGCATTTCTGAAAACTAGAGACCTAGGGGAATCCAAGGAGGGGTGACTTGTGTGGCTCGGACCAGGTTCTGTTACCCAGAATCCTTTGCAAACCTCAAAATTTGGCTAAAAAAACACATGTTCCTCACATTTCTGTGGCAGAAAGTTCTGGAATCTGAGAGGAGCCACAAATTTCCTTCCACCCAGCGTTCCCCCACGTCTCCCGATAAAAATGATACCTCACTTGCGTGGGTAGGCCTAGCGGCCGCGACAGGAAACGCCCCAAAGCGCAACGTGGACACAACCAAAATTTTGGAAGAAAACAGTGCCTACCTGTGGATTTTGGCCTGTAGCTCAGCGGGCACCTAGGGAAACCTACCAAACCTGTGCATTTCTGAAAACTAGAGACCTAGGGGAATCCAAGGAGGGGTGACTTGCGGGGCTCGGACCAGGTTCTGTTACCCAGAATCCTTTGCAAACCTCAAAATTTGGCCAAAAAAACACTTTTTCCTCTCATTTCTGTGGCAGAAAGTTCTGGAATCTGAGAGGAGCCACAAATTTCCTTCCACCCAGCATTCCCCCAAGTCTCCCGATAAAAATGATTCCTCACATGTGTGGGTGGGCCAGGTGCCTGCAACAGAATAAGGCACAAAACCTGAAGAGATAGAAGGGATAGGTATTTTTGCAATATATCATTTTGATGTGTGCACATACGTCCGTGATGTGCCAAACACTAAAATAGTGAAAAGAAACACTTAGGTTATGTGAAGAAGACCCCTCACCCACCAACCAAGTTGGTGGCATGCTTCATCATCGGGGTCCCACCCGAGGCACCTAGCGTGTCACAGGTGTGCTGCGACGCCTGATTACAGCAGAGCAGGTTTTGTCATTTTTTACAACACATACTGGTTGGATTTGGCACGAGGGTGAGTGATGGTTCAGTGGATCAAATTTTATTAACAAGAGATTTCACAAAAATGAAATGCACTGCTAATAACTGAAAGGCAAAAAAGTGAACCAATGACTCACAGCTCGTGAGCTGTAAAGCCGCGACAAGGCACCAACCGCTTTACAGTCCATTCACACACCTTTCATACATGACACGCACAAGACCATTCACACCGCCAGCCACGGGCCCAGCACATTACAACACTCACATCGACAGACCGCGCCACTCAAGGGCCCATCACTTACATACGCCACATGCCTGATACAAGAATCACACCAGCTTATGGGAGTGTGGACTGCCGTTTGGCTGACACCGCCAGCCAAGCGCCACCCCACGCACACCGCCAGCCAAGCACCACCCCACGCACACCGCCAGCCAAGCGCCACCCCACGCACACTGCCAGCCAAGCGCCACCCCACGCACACCGCCAGCCAAGCGCCACCCCACGCACACCGCCAGCCAAGCGCCACCCCACGCACACCGCCAGCCAAGCGCCACCCCACGCACACCGCAATCACTTTTTTTTATTTATAAACAACAAATAAACTACTAATTATAAAATAGGCACAAAACTACAAACACAAAACCTCAAACTAAATACACGACAGATGCCAACCGTGAAACATATGAAAATATAAAACAGACAGCTTACGCTCACGGTATTTCCCAAAAGTTTTTCCTTGTGTGGTAACTTCTAAAACAGCTGGGCACACACAGCCCAGGCTTTGAAGGGCATTCGGGGCAGTACATCCGGCTCTCCCTCCGGATTGATCTCCGGGCACATACTCTACATTTCTTTGTGGGCATGTCTTTTTTGGGAGTGGGAGGAATGTGATCTGGAAAGTGCCGATCTTTCAATCTAGCCACATCCTCCACCACTTCTACTCTAGGAACTCTTGCCGGTTCCACCACAATAAGGCTTTCTATCACCGACTCCTGAAATTTAACAAAAGTCATCCTTGACTCAGGTGAACAATCCTTGTATACAATAAAGGCATTAAAAGTTGCCAAATGAAATAAATGTAGGGCCAACTTTTTATACCACACATACGACTTACGAAGAGCAGTGTAAGGTTCCAACCTCTGATCTACTCTATCAACACCACCCATGTGCCTATTGTAGTCCAAAATGCACGCAGGTTTGCGCACTTCCGCAACCTGACCCCAAACAGCCACAGGGGAAGTACTCTCATCATGGATGGTCGATAGCATGTACACATCCCTCCTGTCTGAAAATTTCATAGCTAACAGCTCATTATTCCGCAAGGCACTGCACTGTCCCCTCTCAAGTTTTTTACAGACAAGCTCCCTTGGATAGCCTTTGCGGTTAGAACGAATTGTGCCACAAGCAACAGTGTCCACCCTAAACAACTCCTTGAACAACTGCACTCCAGTGTAGAAATTATCTACGTACAAATGGTGACCTTTGTTAAACAGCCGTCTAGCAAGTTCCCACACAATTTTTTCGCTAACTCCAAAAGTGGCCGGACAACCAGGAGGGTCAATACTGGAATCCCTACCAGTGTAGACCCGGAAATTATAAACATATCCTGTACTGCTTTCTGACAGCAGATACAATTTAATCCCATTCCGTGCCCTCTTACTAGGGATGTACTGCTTAAAAACTAAACGCCCCTTGAAAAGGACCAAAGACTCGTCCACACTTATCTCTTTGCCTGGAACATAGACCTCTGAAAACCGATCCACAAAATGATCAAGGACAGGCCTAATCTTAAAAAGGCGGTCACAATCAGGGTGATCTCGTGGCAAGGCTAAAGCATTGTCTACAAAATTCAGCATACGAAGAAGAAGCAAATACCGATTACGTGTCATAGTTGCAGGAAATATAGCAGTTGCCATCAAGGGACTAGTAGACCAATAAGAAGCCAGTGACGGCTTCCTGATCAACCCCATCAAAAAAGACAAACCTAAAAACCTTTTCATCTCTTCCAGATATGTGGGAACCCAATGAGTAGCTCTAGACTGAGGCTTAAGTCTGGCAGCGTTGTCCCGCAAAAATTGCTCTGCATACACATTTGTCTGCTCCACAATCTCTTCCAAAAATACATCGTCCATAAACAAGTGAAAGAAATGGACAGGCAGAAAGTTTTCCGTATTAACTCTACACCCTGGGAGACTAGTAAATGCAGGTAACTGTGGCTGCTCCATGTTTGGGGCAATCCAGGTGTCAGGTCTTCTAATGGGAAACCCTTCAGCCCCAGGCTGCTGCACTCTTGGCACATCGATGTCCTCCTCTAACTCAGGCCCTTCATCTGCACTGAGAGTAGCTTCCTCATCAGAAGAATACTCTTGGACAGAAAACTCACTTCCAGAATCTCCTGCTTCCTCCTCTGCCTCAGATGCAGAGTCAGTGTCGTAATCATGGTCTGAAGACGACTCAAAGAGCATGCGAACAACCTGCTGAGCGGTCACTTTGCGGCTAGCCATGATCCTAACAACAAATGGATTGCCAACAACAACTAGCACTAAAATAAGTAATAAACAAAGTGTAGCTTTATCACAAAGAGTTATGTACTACAAAAAACTATACCACTCAGTTGCCTGAAATAGCTACTCACCAAGCAACTACTCTGCACAGACACAGCAATCACCAATGATATCCCACTAAAAAGAAAAAAGAAAAAAGCAAATTAGACATATGACAACACAAACATCACTTGTGCTCAAATCTAAGGACAATGTCAAACACACAATACTGCATTTAGTACACCACCTACAAACATGTCATTCATGCATGTCAACAATACTCCTTTGGAGTAAATTGCTTTCACTTACCTAAAACATGCAGCTATGCAAACCACTGGACAACTACTGCCAAAACCGCTAAGATCCACAGCAAAGGAAGCAAAAGCGTTGAACTAGAAGAAAAAGAAGAAATAAATTGTTATAATCACAAATACAAATACTTTGCCTGTTGACAAACACCCCACCACCAAGAACTTAGAAGTTGTCCCTGGTACCTAAGTGGATCCTGCCCCCCCTCGGGGGTAGATGGGCGTAAAAAAATTAGCCGAAATGGGCAACACCTCTGTGCCCCCTTTTAGGGGGCAACCCTTCCCAAAGGGGGCACCCCCAGCACAAAACAAAAAAATCCCTGCCGTATTGGTGGTTTCTGCCCTCCTTGGGGGCAGATGGGCCTACAAAATTACACACACACCACACAATCCCTGGCGCCTAGTGTGCTTCCACCCCCCCGGGGCCAGATCGTCCAAAAAATGACTGGTCTGCCATCGGGGGGCCGAAACAGAAAAAAAAAACTCCCCAGGGGAGAGACCCTTGCCCAAGGGGTTGCCCTCAAAATAAACAACAAAAACAAAATCCCTGGTGTCTAGTGGATTTTGACCCCCCGCCCCCCCCCCGGCGGCAGATCAGCCCAAAAATTGGCAATCTGCCCCCGGGGGGGAGGGGGGGGGGCAAATACAAAAAAAATTGTCCCCCAGTGGGACGCCCCATGCCCAAAGGGTCGCCCCCCAAAAAAAACTTTACAATAAAAATAAATCCCTGGTGTCTAGTGGTTTTCAACCCCCCTCGGGGGCAGATCTGCCAAAAAATCAGCGGATCTGCCCCCCGGGGGGGGGGGGGCTAAATACAAATAAAAATTCCCCGGGGGGGCCACCCTGGCCCAAGGGGTCGCCCCCAAAATATAAAATCCCTGGTGTCTAGTGGTTTTCGCCCCCCCCGGGGGCAGATCCGCCGAAAATTCGGCAGATCTGCCCCAGGGGGGGGGCGAAATACAAAAAAAAATTGCCCCCGAGGTGGGGCGACCCTTGCCCAAGGGGGTCGTCCCCAAAATAAACATAAAATACTATATCCCTGGTGTCTAGTGGTTTTCGCCCCCCCCTGGGGGCAGATCCGCCGAAAAATCGGCAGATCTGCCCCCAGGGGGGGGCGAAATACAATAAAAAAATGCCCCCGGGGGAGGGCGACCCTTGCCCAAGGGGTCGCCCCCAAAATAATAAATAAAATACATTTTCCCTGGTGTCTAGTGGTTTTCGCCCCCCCCTGGGGGCAGATCCGCCGAAAAATCGGCAGATCTGCCCCCGGGGGGGGCGAAATACTAAAAATAATTGCCCCCGGGGGGGGGCGACCCTTGCCCAAGGGGTCGCCCCCAAAATATTGACAAAAATAAATCCCTGGTGGCTAGTGGAGATTCCTGCTCCACGATCGCGGGCTCTGCCCGCGATCGTGGAGCAGGAATCTAATGAAAACAGGCACCGGGGGAAAGGAAAAACCCTTTCCTTTCCCCCCGTGTCTGTTTCCACCACCCCTGACCCCCAAAAACGAAGAGGACTCACCTTCCGTGTCCTCCTCGATAGACGCGCTGGAAGCAAATGGCTTCCAGCGCGCCCGGCAACACTAGATGACGTCAGCGCGCTGTGTGCGCGCTGACGTCATCAGATTGCCGTGGGGGGGGGGGCAGGGGTGGAAGGGGAAGGTCTTCCCTTCCATCCCCGCCTGGGGGGGGGGGGGGCACGGGGGGCGCGCTAGCGCGCCCCCAAGTTCCCCTGTGCCTAGGACGAGATGATCTCGTCCAAGGCACAGGGGAACTGTAGCCTTGGACGAGATCATCTCGTCCAAGGCACAGAAGAGGTTAAATGAAACCGAAGCAGGGAGTCAGCGGTGGAACCTTTCAGCAGTAGGTCCAGCCTGTCCTGTAGATGCTCTGGAACGTCTCTGAGCTGGGTCAAGCCTGTCCTGGAGAAACCATGGAACATTTCTGCAGGAGGTCCTGCCTGTCCTGGAGATGCTGTGGGACGTCTTTGTAGTGGGTCCAACCTGTCCTGAAGACGCTATGGAACGTCTCTGCAGGGAGGTCAGCCTGCCCTGAAGATACTGTGGAACGTCTCTGCAGTGGGCTGCAGGCTTTTCCTCTCCTCTATGGGTTTGGCATGTTGATGGATAAAGAACGTACACAGGATAGATGACAAGGTGTGTTCATAACTGCAAAATAGTCCATTAAGTTATGGTCACAGCGGTTATTCTGTGTGGAACAGCCAACTTTGATTTGCTAATAACTTGGGCACCATTTGACAAACGGCCCAAACCTTCCCAAGAATGTGAATTTTATTTCCATTTCATCGTTTTATTTTAACATTTTCAACAGAACAGAATCACAACCCATCCTGAATTGAGTTATAAATGCAAGTCTCTCAACTTTAGCAGTCTAAACAGTTTGAGGCAGAGGCCATTATTATTTCCATAACATCAACCTCAGTATGCCCGATACATTTAGACATAGAACAGCATATAATAGGATAATGTCAATGGTTGCCTAATCAGCTGTGGTTTCAGACTCTCCTCAGCATGTTGCAGAGATAGGTTCCCTGGAAGTCCCATATATCTCCAGGTCTGGATTTAATATGTATCAATTCCCAAAATGCATCTAGTTGTTCTCGGCAATATATGAAGATCCCCACCCTTTGCTTAAGGAGCAGTAAATCCAAGGCTGCACAAGGACATAAAAGTAGGCATTCAGCAAGTGCAATAAACACAATTAGTTGTTTCTTTTCTGGATCCAAAGTAAGTATGTTAAACTTTTGCAAGGATAGGTACTGTTTAATTTCATAAAGATCCACAATGGGCAGTGACTGCCCATTTTCTTCAGAGTGAAGTGATGGGAGTAGTATCCCATTTACATAGGCAGGAGAGGCTCATAAAATGAGGAGCTGCTCTACCTCCAGCAGACATTCTCAGAATATCAACTGCAGCAAAGACAGCTTGAATGGAGGTGTCTCAAGAACTTACAAAGCATATCAGTCCTGTGGAACTAACACCATAGGTGGTAATCAGCTTCCAATAAGGATAGACAAGAGCGGGTCTTCTGAGAAGGTGGCAAGGAGGAAATCAATCAATCAATCAGGGGATTTGTAAAGCGCACTACTCACCTGTGAGGGTCTCAAGGCGCTGAGGGGGGGGGGTTTGAACGGGGAGAAGGTTATGAAGTGCTGCTACTGCTCAAACAGCCAGGTCTTGAGAAGTTTCCTGAAGGTAAGGCGGTCTTTGGTCCAGCACAGGTGGGTTAGAAGAGTGTTCAAAGTTTTGGCAGCAAGGTGTGAGAATGATCTACCGCCGGTTGTAGTTCTGCGGACGCGTGGGACAGTTGCGAGGTCGGCGGAGTGGGGATGCCTGGTTGGGGTGTAGAAGGAGAGTCGTCTGGTGAAGTATTCTGGTCCGGTGTTGTGCAGGGCTTTGTGAGCGTGGGTGAGGAGTTTGAAGGTGATTCTCTTGGTGACTGGGAGCCAGTGCAGGTTTTTCAGGGGGTCTGTGATGTGGCAGTGGCAGGGGAAGTCCAAGATGAGGCATGCGGAGGCGTTCTGGATGCATTGCAGCCTCTTCTGGAGTTTGGCCATGGTTCCTGCGTAGAGGACATTGCCGTAGTCCAGGTTGCTACTTACGAGGGCTTGGGTGCCTGTTCTGGTTTCGGTGGGTATCCATTTGTAGATCTTTCAGAGCACGCGGAGGATGTTCAAGCAGGAGGAGGCAATGGCGTTGACTTGCTGGGTCAATGGATAGTGAGGGGTCCAGGATAAATCCTAGGTTGCATGCATGGTCGGTGGGAGTCGGAGCGGTTCTGACAGTGGCAGGCCACCAGGAGTCATCCCATTTGGAGGGGGAGGAGCCGAAGATGAGGACTTCTGTCTTGTCGGAATTGAGTTTGAGGCAGCTGCTCTTCATCCATTCCGCGATGGCCTTCATTCCTTCGTGGAGGTAGGTCTTGGCAGAGTCCTTGGTGAGGGAGAGGATCAGCTGGGTGTCATCAGCGTATGAGATGATGTTGAGGTTGTGGGATCGGGCGATGTTAGCGTGCCGGCCATGTAGACGTTGAAGAGGGTCAGGCTGAGGGACGAACCTTGGGGTACGCCGCAGATGATTTCAGTGGCCTCCGAGCGGAATGGGGGGAGGCAGACTCTCTGGGTTCTGCCGGTGAGAAAGGAGGTGACCCAGTCCAGGGCTCTGTTGCGGATTCCAGCACTGCTGAGGCGTGAGGGTAGAGTGTGGTGGCAGACGGTATCAAACGCGGACGAGAGGTCCAGGAGGATGAGGACTGCGGTTTTGACGCTGTCCAGTATGGTTCTGAGGTAGTCGGTGGCGGCGATGAGGGCTGTTTCGGTGCTGTGGTTGCTGCAGAATCCAGATTGGGAAGGGTCCAGGGCGCGGTTCTGCTCTAGAAAGTGGGTTAGTTGTCTGTGGTCGGCCTTCTCAATGACATTTGCCAGCAAAGGGAGCAGGGAGATAGGCCAGAAGTTCTTGAGATCCTTTGGGTCCGCCTTGAGTTTTTTGAGGAGGGCGTTGATCTGGGCGTGTTTCCAGCTCTCCGGGAAGGTGGCAGACTCGAAGGAGCTGTTGATGATCTTCTGTAGTTGGGGTGCAATGAAGGAGCTTGCTTTGTTGAGGATGTGGTGTTGGTGAGGGCAGGGGTCAGATGGAGAGCCAGAGTGGGTGGTGTGCATGATTTCGATGGGGTCGTTGACTGGGGTCCAAGAGAACAGGAGGTTGATCGGAGGTGATTCTGTGGTGTTGGTGGTTGCCTGGAGGGTGGTGGGGTCTGGGTACTGAAGCAGTCGTGGATGTCTGCAATCTTGCGGTGGAAGTAGGAGGCTAGGGAGTCGCAGAGGTCTTGGGATGGCGGGATATCGTTAGCTTTGGAGCTGGGGTTGGAGAGTTCCTTCACGACGTTGAAGAACTCCTTGTGGCTGTGTGCACTGTTGTTGATTCAGTCTTTGAAGGCAGTTCTTTTGGCGGCTCAGATGAGTTGGTGGTGTCTGCGGATGGCGTTCTTGACGGCTGTGTGGTTGTCAGTCTGATCTTGGTACCACTTTCTTTAGAGACTTCCGCAGCTTTGCTTAGATTTGTGGAGGTCGGCGGTAAACCAGAAGGCCTTTCTGTCGGTGCGTCTATTGGAGGGATTCTTGACTGGGGTGAGAGTATTGGCACAGGCAGTGACCCATTGCCTGAAGTTGCGGGCAGCTGCATCAGTGTCGGTGGTGTTGATAGGTGGGTTCTGGGAGAGGGTCGCAATAAGTTGGTCTTCAGTGACCTTGTTCCAACTGCGGTGGGGGATCCGTTGTGGGTGATGGTGTGTTGTGGGTTCCTTGAAGGAGAGGTGGATGCAGCGGTGGTCTTTCCAATGGAGTTCAGTGGTGTGACTGAAAGACGTGATTGCTGGTGGAGAGGTTAGGGTCGAGTGTGTGTCCTGCGGAGTGGGTTGGTGTTGTGACGAGCTGTTTGAGGCAGAGGTTGGAGAGGTTGTCGAGTAGGGTGTCGGTGTTGTTGTAGATGTTCTCGAGGTGGAAGTTTAAGTCTCCGAGGATTATGTAGTCAGTGGATGCGAGAGCACACGTGCTGATGATGTCGGTAATGGAGTCGCTGAACTTCTGTCGTGGGCCGGGGTGCCTGTAGATGAGGGTCCCTTGGAGGGTGGTGTTTGGGTCAATGTGGATTTGGAAGTGCAGGAGTTCGAGGGTGCTGATGGTGTCTTTGGTGTTGGTCGTGATCCTGCGGGTGTTCTTGTGGATGATGGCAATGCCTCCTCCTGGTTTGTTGGAGCGGTCCATGCGGGTGATCTTGTAGCTGTCCGGGATGGCTATAGCGATGTCAGGCGCTGAGGAGGGGTTTATCCAGGTCTCGGTCAGGAAGGTGACGTCTGGGGAGGCTGAGTCGAGTAGATTCCATAGCTCTACTGTGTGCATGTGGATGGAGCGGGTGTTGAGGAGGATACATCTGAGATGGTTGTGTCCTGCCTTGGTGGGTGAGTGGTTGGTGTGGAGGCTGGTGAAGGTGCAGTTCCGGCAGGAAAAGGGTCCGCGGGTGGTCTTCGGGGAGGCTTGAAGGCAGGCAGGATAGCGCCCAGTGTTGAGGGCGCGGAAGGTGGTGTCGTCGTAGTGAAGACATTCGTGGTGGGAGGACGGGAGCCAGGGGTTCTGGCACTGGCCGTGGTTCAAGCGCAGACGAGCTTGCCTTTGGCACACTCGCTGTGCGTGTCCGCTGCGCGGCTGCCATGAAGTAGAGAGGTGGGGGGAGGAGAGGACAGCTAGGAGGTGGGAGGGGGACGAAAAAGAGCTGAAAAAGGGGGCGGGCCATGGGGCAGCAGCGGCAGGAGGGAGAGAGGGGAAGAGCAAAGAGAGAGAGAGAGAGAGAGAGGAGTGGGAGAGAAACAGGGAAAAGGAGCACTAAGGGACAGTAGTGGAGCAGAGAGCAAAGCAGAGAAAAGGAGGAGAGGCAGAAGGCAGCCTAGCAGGAAAGCAGAGCTCTCCCACTAGACATCAGGGATGAGGCACAGGCAGAAGCCTGCGAGTGGAGGAGGGCCTCAAACTCCTGACAGGCCCCAGGAGTTCAGAGGAGCCAGGGAAAGGGCTCTACTCAGAGGGTGGAGCCACAGGAGGCAGAGCAATGCACTGACTAGGTCAATGAAGCACTGAGCAAGTCATTGGGATTAATTTGGCTTCTTTTCAAACCTTGGCGACGGGCTTACTCTTCCCCTGAAGAGAATCCCCCCTGGACGCAGGAGGCAATATCAAATCAGAGAAGGCGACTGCCAAACACTGGTATCAAAATAAGTCATTGGCTTTTAAACAATGAAATGGATGGCATGAGAACAGCAACCAGGCCCTTACCACTTGGACAGCACTCCATGATTTGAGCATGAAGTGCTGAACTTGTAGTGCCAGAGGACCTCTTTAGCGAAGGATTATATAGCTTCCTCCTATCAAATGAAAGGTCAATTACTTTCTTGTTGACCTCTTGACTTAAGGTCCGAAAATCTTTCCCTGACCGAGCATGCACGGACTGCTGGTCATGATCCAAGTTGCATCATCAATAGGCTGTGAACAGAGTTGAGGTTGAAGAAGACAGCGCAAGATTTAGGGAGAAGTTAAAGGACATGTACAGATAAGTTATAGGGGGAATAATAAAGGAGGTAAGGGAGCAATCTCTTAGGAATGGTCTACAAGAATGTGGTACTGACTGAAAAGATGGGTCTTCAGCTCCTTCATGATTTCACTTGGAAAGGACTCACTGTTCTTTGTGCATAGAAGGCTTGCAGCCTGTAGCAGACAGAGCTCTTTCACAGTGGGGGAGAATCTGTCAAACATCTTATTTTTCTTGATAAACCAATATTGCAGTCTTGATATGGGGGAGGATCTTCAAGGAGGTGAGGTCAATATCTGCGATGCTGGACATTACTTTTAAAGAGCTGTGACAAGATCAGTTCCTGGGGACTGTTTTGAAGTCTGATTCAGGAAGAAAGACCTTCACTTTTTGGACTGAGGAGAATTAGTGCCAGGTGATTTGTGTCTTTTTGCAATGTACGCGATTAAACTGAGATTTACATCAATGTGTACCCCCAGGGACTTGCTACAGTCAGTGAGAAGTGAGATGGAGTCTTTGAGGTTTACTTTCAGGCCCTATAATTTTATCTTTTTTTGGGCAGCTGCTGGCGAGGAGTACAAACTCATGTTCATATAGTTTTGCTTCAAGATCCCTATGACATCCAGGACCAGATTGTAGTGACACAATCCTTCAGTCGGGTGGCGTAAAAAAGATCTATCGGAAGAGCTGGATATCATCTGCATACTGAGTAATTTGCAGGTTAACAGCATAGATGCATAAGATGAGAAATTCTTGTGCACAATCTTGAATTGATCATATCATGTAGCATTAGAATGAGAACAAGACAAATTGTTTAAGAACACTGACATGGAGAGTGTTAAGCATTTGTTGGTTGACTGCTTCAAAACCTGCACAGATGTTTAGCAAGATCAGGGAAAGTTCTGTAGACCTGCAGTGCATTCTGTATCAGTGGAATGGTAGTTATCTCTGTGCTACATGACATCTGATGCCAGAGTGGTAGTGTCAGGCTGTGCTCCCAATCCTTGCAAGTGTTACCTAGCAACCACAAAACTGGGAATGTGGTCTGAAAGTTGATCTCCAAGCCAGACCACCAGAGATCAGTTACAACTGCGACTGGCTTTCAAGGAGAGTATTCACTGACTGGGAATGGGGAGTATTACTTAGCACTCACAGTTGGCCCATTGTTGTAGGCATCCATATCTTAAATGGTAGATGACTTAAGGACATACAAGACAGGACCTGGTTTCCACTAGCCATTGGGGAACTGGGTTTTAAGACTGTGGTCATGTTTATAAACCTTGGGGTACAGACCAGTGGTTCCACAAGAAGGGTGATCTAAGATGAACAGAATCAAAATAGTTGTCCTTTTGTAGTTGCAAATAGCCTTGTATCGACTTGAGCTGGTCACTAGCAGCTGATGAGAGACTTTTGTGGGTCACAGGCAGATTCAGCTTCTAAAGTTGAGCTTCAAGCACATCCAAACATCTGGGTATTGAGCTTGCTTGTAGAGACAGGTCATCCCTCTCTATCTCCAGGGAGACGGAAACTCATGGCTGTCCAACTGCTCAGGCTTGAGCTCAGCTCGGAGGACGGGTCGAGAAGGCAATACAGAGTATCATGTTCAGTTGTCTCCAAAATATTGTTGGGCTGACTCATACACACTGACTGACTGTTAGAGGCTACTAATATAAACTTAACGTTACGTTGCCAGTAGCAGCCAAGAGTATTACTTTGTTGGAGTTTGTTGCAAGTATTTGATTTTTATCACTCTCAACTTTCACTACTTCGGAGCACCTTACCGATTCCTATTTATTGAAGTATAAAATGACTTCATTAATGCATGTACCTGTTGTGGATTTTGAGTTATTTCATAATTAAATTTTGTAGGAAGGATTTTTTGTAAACCTTCCATAATTGATCTATGTATATGAACTACAATGTCAGAACTACTGTTGTTTTGATTTACTACCCAGGTTCTGTGGAATACAGGGTACACAACCCGTTATTTACACTTACCTTTATACCTCAGCAAAACATTGTGTGTGTTCTCACAGTTCTGTATGACCTCCATATAACCTGCAATATGGAAGGGAAAGCCACCCTGGTCCATTTAGATGCAACAGCAGCTTTTGACAGAGTCCCTCACTACATGCCCTTGTTTTTATTTGAGCTACGGATGAAGGACTGTGAATTGGCCTGGTTTGCATGTTTTACCAGGGAAGGCCGTCTCACAGCCTTCCTTTATCTCCTGCTACAAAGACCATACAAGGTGATTACTTTAGACGTCCTCATTCAGACTCACTCTTCAATCTGTAGATCACCCCTGCTTGTCTCTTATTTGCTGTTCTGATTTTACACTCTACTCTCAGGTTCAAAGCACCCACCTATTCATCAGGCTGGATACCACTACCTCTACTCTTATCTCCCAAGTTCTACCTAATGGCCTGATTTAAAGTTTGGCGGAGGGGGAATCATAATACGGCAGACAGGATATCTGTCATGTTTGGGAAGGAGTAACCCATCCAAACAACTAAATCAGGCCCATAGTCTTTTGTAGCTGGGTCTCTGGCTGTAGGCTGTGATCTTGGACAGCACATGTATGTGCCCAAGGTAGCTGATCAAATCAGTGGATTGTATGCGCTGAATGACTGTTAAGTTAGTGGATTATATTGCATGTGGGAGTCTGAGGTCTCTTCTACAGTGGAGGGTAATACTTTGCCAGGGCCTGCCCCCTATTTGTTCACCCTGAGATGTGGCTTCGAAACAAAACAGACAGGTTGGAGCGCTTTTCTACTATTTGTGCTTGTGTTGTGGGTTTCTCCCAGTGGAGAACGCCATCGTCGCTATCTGCTGCTTGTCATCACCTGGACACAAAGACTGTGTCTGCGCTGTAAGAAATATACACAAAGAAAATGCCTCAAACTGGCTCCAGAACAGGCCATTTGGAATACACAAACCATGTCTGAATGAAAAGTATACAAAAGGACTGACAGCAAGCTCCAGAGGTGAGGAGACCTCATCTGAGAACGTTTGCAACTATCTACTGGAAGAAACTGTGTTGGCAAAGAGTCTGCCTAGCCTTCTGATAGAGTGGTAGTGGAGGTATTTCTGCAAGCGCAGTCTACCCAGAAGAAGAAACCCAGGTGCCTGGAGGAGCTGCCCAGAATAGCAAAGAGACCCAATGGAGAAATTCACAATTCGCACCAAGAATGTAGTGGCTGCTTACATGAACTAAGTAGAAATCATACCCCGCGCTGTACAGGGCTGATCCCCGTAGGCAGGCAACCCCTGCATTTTAGATAATTTTTCAATTTAGAACTGCAGATAAAACACACTTGTTTTGCCTTGGCCAAGAGCAAGAAGTTAGGATGTTTAGTAGTATATGAAAGCGGTGTTTACATCGGTGACACCTGATTTGTTTTTATTTGTAATTGCTTCCCGTTGAAGTTTAATTTCTCTGAAATAAGCGTCAGTGCCAGAATGGATCTTGACCTGTTTAGAACAAGCCACAGTTTTGTGCAAAATGTCTACCAAACTGTAGTACTTTCTACTAGCTAATTAGGAGTGCTACCTCATTGGGTAAAATGTGTAGCACATTCTACACTACAGCTGTGTAAAGAATCCTGAGGTAATGTCTCTCATGACCTTATGTGTCTCTATTTTTGGCTTGTGATTGTTAATCGAGCGTGTTCATACTGATAACATGAATCCTCATGTGGAAAAAAGAAACGACTACAAAGAGTTCAATCGCCAACTAACAAGGGTACTTATGGCTAATGTGATTGTTTCTCGAGAGTCTTCATACAGAAATCTGCAGTAACATGAATCCTCATGTAGAGAAGACAAGGAGACGACAGAGTTGAATCTCCAGTAACCAAGGGGGACCACGCACTTGTCAATGCCTGCGTAGTCCCTGCTGGCTCCCTGCCTCCAGCGTGAGCCGGCATTGCTCCTGCAAAAATGCTGCTCCCTGAATGCGGGCGCAATCCTTTCATTTGTTTTCCTGCTCCCACCCACAGGAAGCAGAGTTAATATCTGTTCTTGCTTGGCAGGAGCTGTCAACTGCTTTCCTTGAGTGGGCACCTCGGGAGATAGGGAGGTGGTGGTCCACAAGGCCATCAATGGCTCCAGGAGGGGTGTTGGGGGGATGCACCCCCCCTCCTTAGTTTTGATTTGGGCCAGCCCAGGGAAGGTGGTGGTCCTCAGGGCAGAAAACAGCATGGGGGTGGATGGGTAAATATGGCTCAGGAGAGGGGGGCTATATGGACGGTCCCTGGGGCAATATAACCAGGAGGGGGTTCTGTGCAGCTGCCCCCCTATTAGCAGGTGAAGCCTTGGAGAGGTGGTGGTCCCCAGAGCATAAATTGGCATGAAAGTGGGGGGCACATGAGCCTCCTCCACCATTTAAATATGCCCACGGGACATGGCTCCCTCGGGAGCTCAAAGAAAAACAAGCAGGGGAAACCACACTTTATAAAAAATTTAAAAAAACAATGTTTTCAGAGATTTGCGGATCCTCCACTAATTTTGCCTTCAAAATTTGTTTAAAAAAATAAATACATTTTTTTTTTTTCAAAAAGGTTCTTAGCCTGGGGAAAACTTACATATCCACTCACTCTCCCATACAGTAAATGACTCAACCACTTACTCACCAATAGACCCACTCATAAATCCGTACAACCACTCATACTCACTGGACGAGGTGTGTGACATGGTTACCCCACTTTTTGCCTGCTATCATTGTGCTTAGACTGTTTACTCTGGGATCCTGCTAACCAGGACCCCAGTGATTGTGTTCGTGCTTATAAGTCCCTACTATATGGTACTGAGGTCCCTCATGGACTGCAGCACGTGTTGTGCCACCCATGGGAGCCCATGCAAAATGTATCTGCAGGCCTGCAATTGCAGCCTGTGTGAAAAGGTGCACGCCCCCCCCCCCCCCCCCCCCCCCCCCCAACCCCCCCACCACCCCCACCTCCCCCCCCACAGGTCACTGCAAGTCTCCCCTATCGTAGGTCCTCCTAGCCAAGAGGGAAAGGTGCAGGTCCCTGTGTGTGAGGGCCCCCTGCATGCGCAGAGGTGCACCTACGAACTCCAGCTCCATTGCACTGGACTTCGAAAGTGCAGGGAAGTCATTTTACCAGTGTACTGCACACAGGGCACTATTGTGTCCAGCTACATGTTAGTAACTCCGAACATGGGCACGTTGCCAGTATTGGCTGCATGATTCAATGCAGTCTGGGGGCTCTTTAGAGGAGTTCCCCCCTCGCCCCCCCCGGTATTGATCCTACAAGTCTTCTAGGGTAATCCAGGAAGCCTGCGCTGCCGACAACCCTCAGACAGGTTTCTGCCTGGCAATTCCCCACATTAGACGTGAAAGAATCCACCAGAACTCCTCTACATCATTTACTTCTACTTCTGGCTACTGGACCTGCAACTGGACTCTTCAGGAACCAACAAAACTGCACTCCTGAGGCAAACTCGCCTTGTAACATTGTTTCTCTGGCTCCTTCCAGCAACTGCAACATTTCCCCAGCTGTGCATCCTCTGGGGTTGGCGAGACTTCAGCCTGCACCAAAAAGCAAGAAAGAATCTCCCTTGGAGTGAAGGAGTCACTCCCCTGCATCTGCAGGCACCTAGTGCAACAATGTCCAGCTGCATGAATCTGCTCTCCTCTGGAACCATATGGATCCTGCATCACAGGTGGTGGTCTGGAGTGATCCTCTTGGTCCTCTGCCAGCTATCAAAGTTAGGAGATGGTGTGGCCTCTCCTTGCAGGACAGTACCCCTGTACATCGTGACTCTTGCAGCTACCAAGGCTTGTTCTCTCCTGCTCCAAGGAATCTTCAGGCTCCACGTAGCCCCGGGCTTCAAGCACTTCACCCTGCCAAGCTCAGTCTCCTCTCTGCTGCTCTAGCAACATGGGACTCCTTTCTAGGTGTGCTGATTGGGCCTCACTGCGACTTACTGTACCTGTTGCCAGTGGGTTGCCTGTGGAGGCTGCGACTGCTTCTGTTGGCTCTTCTGAATGTTGAATGTCAAGGGTCGAGTCCCCTGGACCTTGCTGGTCCTCTTCAGCCTTGCAAATCTTCTATTGCTTCTTCTTGCATTTGCCAAGGCTTAATGGTGATTCTCCTAAACCACTGATCATCTGCAACCCAAAGACCGATGTGGGACACCATCTGCACCACCCCAAGGACTCCTCTTCAGCTCCTGGGATCCACAGCCAGTCATCATCTTCTCCCATTGACCTGGATCTTCATCCACAGAAGGGTGGTCAGTAGCTCCTGCCACCACTGGACACACCATCATGGACTCAACTCTATCCACTTCTTTTACAGGTCCTCTCTGTTAGAAATGGGGTTTTTGGTTGCCAGTCAGGTTACCCCCTGTCCAAGCAAAAGCCCTCACTCTAGTCAGGGTAAGTCACACACAATCCAAGATTATCCTGTGCCCACCCTCTGGTAGCTTGGCACGAGCAGTCAGGCTTAACTTAGAAGGCCATGTGTAAAGTATTTGTGCAATAAATCATACAATACCACCATATAGCACCACAAAAATACACCACACAGTGTTTAGAAAAATATATAATATTTATCAGGATCATTGTAGGTCAAAAAGAATAAAGTTGCAATGTGAAATTGTAGAGATATCACTGAAAAGTGATATAAAGTGTCTTAAGTCTTTAAAATATGGACAAAGTCTCTTTCAAGCACAAGTACCTGGTTTGGAGTGGAAAAATCTCCTCAGAGGGCCACAAAAGAAGAGGTGCGTGGAAAAAGGGTGTGTGCGTCGATTTCTCCCCAGCACACACGGACTTGCGTCGTTATTTTCCACGCAGGGAAGTCGGGCGTCGTTTTCCGGCGCGCGGACAGTCTCTTTCTGTGGATCGCGGGGATTACCAGATGTCCCGGGTCTGTGCGTGGATTTTCCTGCTTGTTTTCCGGCTGCGCGTCGGTCTGCGGGGCTGCGCGTTGAAATTACGATCTCACGGCAGGTGTCGCGTCGATTTCTCCTCTAGAGTTCGGGCGACGTTGTCCTTGCGAAGCCGTGCGTCGGATTTCCGGTCGTCCCGAGAGCGTTGCGTCGATCAGCATCTGTGTGCGGCGTTTTTCTCGCCGCGGCACAAGCTGTGCGTCGAAATTTTCGGCGCACGGAGCGTCCAAGTGAAAAAGAGAAGTCTTTTTGGTCCTGAGACTTCAGGGAACAGGAGGCAAGCTCTATCCAAGCCCTTGGAGAGCACTTTCACAGCCAGACAAGAGTTCAGCAAGGCAGCAGTCCTTTGTAGAAAGCAGACAGGTGAGTCCTTTGAGCAGCCAGGCAGTTCTCTTGGCAGGATGTAGTTTCTGGTTCAGGTTTCTTCTCCAGCAAGTGTCTGATGAGGTAGGGCAGAGGCCCTGTTTTATACCCAAATGTGCCTTTGAACTGGGGGAGACTTCAAAGAGTGGCTAAGAAGTGCACCAGGTCCCCTTTCAGTTCAATCCTGTCTGCCAGGGTCCCAGTAGGGGGTGTGGCAGTCCTTCGTGTGAGAGCAGGCCCTCCACCCTCCCAGCCCAGGAAGACCCATTCAAAATGCAGATGTATGCAAGTGAGGCTGAGTACCCTGTGTTTGGGGTGTGTCTGAGTGAATGCACAAGGCGCTGTCAACCAAGCCCAGCCAGACGTGGATTGTAAGGCACAGAAGGATTTAAGTGCAAAGAAATGCTCACTTTCTAAAAGTAGCATTTCTAGAATAGTAATATTAAATCCGACTTCACCAGTCAGCAGGATTTTGTATTACCATTCTGGCCATACTAAATATGACCTTCCTGCTCCTTTCAGATCAGCAGCTGCCACTTCAACAGTGTATGAGGGCAGCCCCAATGTTAGCCTATGAAGGGAGCAGGCCTCACAGTAGTGTAAAAACGAATTGAGGAGTTTTACACTGCCAGGACATATAACTACACAGGTACATGTCCTGCCCTTTACCTACACAGCACCCTGCTCTAGGGGTTACCTAGGGCACACATTAAGGGTGACATATGTAGAAAAAGGGGAGTTCTAGGCTTGGCAAGTACTTTTAAATGCCAAGTCGAGGTGGCTGTGAAACTGCACACACAGGCCTTGCAATGGCAGGCCTGAGACAAGGAAAAGGGGCTACTTTAGTGGGTGGCACAACCAGTGCTGCTGGCCCACTAGTAGCATTTAATTTACCAGCCCTATGCACATAAAGTGCACCTTACTAGGGACTTATAAGTAAATTAATAGTCCAATCAGGTATGATTCACGGTTACCATGTTTTAAGGGAGAGAGCATATGCACTTTAGCACTGGTTAGCAGTGGTAAAGTGCGCAGAGTCTAAAAACCAGTAAAACCAGTGTCCACAAAGTGGAGGGAGGCAGGCAAAAAGTTAGGGGTGACTACCCTAAGGCTGTCAGGTCTAACACTCTCCTTCTGGAATCCACCTTTGGTTTCTTCTAGTCTGGTCCTGTTCTTGCACAATCCTTTTTCTAAGACCTCTTGTTAGTCCTTGGGAAGACCAGGTACTTACCTTTGCTCTCCTCTGCGCCACTTAGGTACTCACCTCTTGAAGACCCTAGTTCTTCCAGCTACCCTCCAACAACTCCCTATGCTTCGGTGGGGGGCTTTACTTTGCATTCCACTATTCTAGTATATGGTTTGGTCCTCCCCTAGGGTCCTATTTTTCACTAATTTGTGTTGTTTCTTGTGCCAATTCCTAATTATTCATATATATATATACATACATATATACACACATATGTACATACATATATATATGTACACATATATATATATATATATATATATATATATATAATCTATAGTGTGTACTAGCCTCCAGTTGAGGGACTACCTATAAGTAATCTAGTGTTGCGTTACTATAATAAAGTACCTTTATTTTTGTGACAGTGTGGTTCTTTCATGTGTGATAAGTTGCTGTGTGACAATTGTGGTATTGCATAAGCTTTCCATGTCTCCTAGACAAGTCTTGGCTGCTCGTCCACAGCTACCTCTAGAGAGCCCTGGCTTCTTAGACATTGCGTACATTCACTAATATGGTTTGCTTGGACTTGGTATAAGGTGCCAACACCATAGGTGTCCACCACACACCAGGCCAGCTTCCTACATTGGTGGTGCATCGGTGGGATAAGACAATTGCCTTACCCTTTTTGTCACTGGTAACGTTCCACAGGAAAGCCCACTACTAGTCTTTAGGACACACTGCACTTAGTGATTAGGACTAGTCTCATAGTTTGGGTAAATTGGGAGTCTGGCATAGCCCTTTCTCCAAACTCCTAGGGTGTCTAGTTACTTAGAGCAGGTAGGTGCACCCACACTACTCTAGGTAGAATGTCTTCAGTGGAAAACACAACTCAGGTCCCAGACTCTCAATACAAGAGCTGCACCTTTCAGGAGTTGAGGAAGATGTGTCCTTCCAGGAAGCTGAAGACAGGGAGAAATCCCAACAATAATCTACTTCTGGGATTACTACTCCAAGCTGACCAGGAAAACAGGCATCCAGGAGGAGGAAGTAGAGACTGGCCCTCAAATCTTAGACAGGGCAGATTCAGGCTACACTGAGGGTCAGAAAGAAACTGGGGAACATCACAGCCTGGTTAAGAGCACTGCAGGTAGTGAAAAGGGGAGGTGACTCAAGCAGGCCCACTTTTACTCCTAGAGGATTGGTATAGAGAGTCTCCAGGAGG
The DNA here is from genome assembly GCF_031143425.1 of Pleurodeles waltl. Classification (NCBI taxonomy): domain Eukaryota; kingdom Metazoa; phylum Chordata; class Amphibia; order Caudata; family Salamandridae; genus Pleurodeles; species Pleurodeles waltl. The sequence continues at coordinate 1,500,629,751 of NC_090447.1, forward strand.
AGTGATAGGTCCACCTCATCTGCCAACACCCATGTCTTGTCAGTGTCTGATGGGGCCCACCACTCTAATTCGGGGGAGTGGGGGGTGTGGAGGGGGGGGAATAGGTCGTAGGTAGGGAATTCCATAGCATGAAGTTAGTCCAAGCCAAAATGAGACTGCAGCAGCAGCAGTTAGCCCTAGAAGGGGGAAGAGATTTGGGGGCTAGCCCCCCCACGGTGGCAGCAACAATAATTTTAGGGACACCAGGGTTAGGGAGGACTCCTATGACTCTAGGAACCTGATTAAGATAGTCCCACTTTTCAAAGTGGGAGATGACATCCACAAGTGGTTCAATGCCTTGGAGAGGGCCTGTAAAGTACAAAGGGTCACTCAAAGACAGTATGCGGCAATCTTGTGCTTCTCCTTCTCTGACAAAGGCAGGGACAAACTCCTCACTGTCAGAGAGCAACATGCAGATGATTACCAGGCACTAAAGAACGCACTTTTTGATGGGTTCAGGCTAACCACAGAGCAATACAGGATCAGGCTCGGGGAGACTAAAAAGGAGTCCTTCCAGGATTAGGTAGATTTCGTGGACAGCTCTGTTAAGGCTCTGGAAGGCTGGATGCATGGAAGCAAAGTAAGTGATTATCAGGGCTTGTACAAACTAATTTTAAGAGAGCACATTCTTAACAATTGCATTTCTGATCAGATGCATCAGTACCTGATAGACTCAGATGTGACCTCTCCCCAAGAACTGGGAAAGAAGGCAGACAAATGGGTCTGCACCAGGGTGGGTAGGAAAGCTCCCACAGGGGGTGACCACAAGAAGGAAGATTCTGTTAAGAATCAAGTCAAGAGTGGGGACAAACCTAAAAAGAAAGTCTTCATCAGGCCCACAAAACTCTTCTGAGTGTGGATGTAAGTCCTCTTCCTCCACTCACAAGAAACCTTGGAGCTACATATGTAGACAAAACAGCCATAGGACAGGTGACTGCACCTGTCCTAAAAATACCACCACCTCTACCCCATGTGCCCCAGCAGTAGCAACAACAGTGGTAGCAGTCAGTCCAAAAGTGAAGCTGGGCTCACCTTGGGGACTCTAGTGGGCTCTGGGTTTGTCAGGGAGACCACTGCAGCAGTGAGGGTCTCTGAGGGTGGCACTGACCCCGCTACCCTAGCTGCTTGTCCCCTTAATATGGATAAGTATAGACAGCATCCCATGATTAATAGTGTTGAGACTGAGGCCTACAGGGACACAGGTGCCAGTGTTACAATGGTGACTGAAAAACCGTTGTCACCTGAAACACCACCTAATTTGTCACACATACTAAGTGACTGTGGCTCACAAGAACACTCAGTGCCACCCCATGGCAGTGTTGACTTTCACTGAGGGGGAGAGGGTGTTACTAGCCTGAACAAAGTTGTAGTGTCCTCCGATCTACCTGTGGACTGGTTGCTAGAGAATAACTTGGAGACTTCAGCTTGGGCTGAAGTGGAGTTGGAGGCCCATGCAGTAATGCTGGGCATATCTTTGCCCTGACCAGAGCACAGCCTAAGAGACAAATGGCACAAGGAGCACTGGAGCCTGGAACAATGGCCCAAGAGTCTCCTAAAAAGAAAGGCAGGCAGGGTAAAAGGTTGCCCGTTCAAACTTCCTGTAAGGATTTCACCATGAGGGAGAGGAATCTACTCCTTGGGTGGAACCTACACCAGAGAACCTTAAAGCGGACACAGCTGAGCTCTTAGGTGCAGGGGGGCCAACAGGGAGGAATTCAGTTTAGAACAGCACGTCTGTCCTACTCTGGAAAGTTTCAGGTAGCATTGGACCCCATAGGGTCTACTGTGACAACAGCCTCCTCTATTCAGAAGCAAGGGACCCTAAACCTGTTGCCACCATGAGATTGGTCATCCCGCTGAAATGTAGGGAGTTTAGTTTAACTTTGGCCCAAGACATTCCCCTTGCAGGCCGTTTGGGGCAAAGCAAAACTTGAGACAGACGTGTCCCTCACTTCCACTGGCCCCACATGTCTGAAGACACCAAGGAGTTTTGTTGCTCCTCTGTGACCTGTCAAGCCAGTGGCATGACAGGTGGCACTCTGAAGGCAACCTTAATCACACTACCAGTGGTTGGGGTACCCTTTGAGAGGATTGGGGTGGATATTGTTGCCCCCTGGACCATCCAACAGCCTCTGGGAACAAGTTTATACTGGTGGTGGTGGACCATGCCACAAGGTACCCAGAAGCCATCCCTCTTAGGACCTGTAATGGCGAAAGCCCTCTTTGGAATCTTCTCCAGGGTGGGTTTTCCTAAAGAGGTGGTATCAGACAGAGGTGCAAACTTCATGTCGGCATACCTTAAAGCCATGTGGAAGCAGTGTTGTGTCACTTACGAACTCACCACTTCTTAACATCCACAAATGGGTTAGCTGAGAGATTTAACAAAACCCTCAACAGCATGATCTTGGGGGTCTCAGAGAAACTCAGGAGGTGGGATGTCCTTTTGCAGTGCCTTCTCTTTGCCTACAGGGAGGTTCCTCAAAAGGGAGTGAGCTTTTGTTTGGACACCCCGATAGGGGTCCACTTGACCTTGTAAAAGAAGGCTGGGGCAACCTCTCAAGCCTCCCAAACAGGACATTGTGGATTATGTATTGGGCCTAAGACCTAGAATGGCTGAATACATGAAGAGGGCATCTAAGAATCTTCAGGCCAGCCAAGAACTGCAGAAGCAGTGGCATGACCGAAAGGCTGTACTGACTGTTTACCAGCCAGGACAGAAGGTGTGGGTCCTGGAGCCTGTGGCTCCCAGGGCACGCCAAGGTAAATGGAGTGGTCCCTACACTATTGTGGAGAGAAAAGCTGAGGTTACTCACTTGCTTTACCTGGGCACTCCCAGAAGCCCCAACAGGGTGCTTCATGTGAACCACCCAAAACCTTATTATGACAGGGCTGACATGACCACTCATGGCCACTAACGAAGGTCAGGAAGAAGAGAGTGACCCTCTCCCTGACCTTTCCTCCCACAATATAGTGGATGGTTCAGTAGAGGGAGTGGTTCCTGCTAAAGCCTAATTGACTAGCAAAAGGATGATTGCAAATATCTTCTGGGTCAGTTCTCTGAACTACTCTCTGTAACCCCTGGTCAAACCACATGGTGCGAACACACCATTGTCACAGGTGCACCCCACCCCACTCCACTCCACTCCACTCCACTCCAGCCTAACGCACTCCATACGAATCCAACCCACCCTACTCCAATCCAACCCATCCCACTCCAACCCAAATCCATTCCACCCCACCCAAATTCATTCACCCCACTCCAATCCAATCCACTGCAACCCAATCCACCCACTCCAATACAAATTAATCCACCCCACTCTAGTCCAATCCACGCTAATCTACCCCACGCTAACCTAACACATGCCAAACTAACTTAAGACAACCCACTTCAGTCCAATCCACTCTAATCCAAAAAGTCCACCCCAGTCCAATCCACCCCACTCAAATCCAATCTACCCCAATTCTATCCACCCCACCCCACCCCACCCCAATCCATCTCATATTTAAAGGCATTTTTTCTTTTTTTAATGCTTGGGCTTCAGTGACTCACAAGAAAACGGCTTGCGACCCCCATTTTGGAAAACACTGGATTTGACAATTTTCAAACCCAATACTCCTTCCAATGGGGGCAGTACTTGTCCACTACAAGAATTGTCTCCACTTCTTATGACTGGTTTAAGTGCAATTAGTTATTGCCATTCTACTGGCACTGAGTTTAGGACTGACACTATCCAAATGTAGTTACCCCAGAAGGGGGAAGATATTAACTCTATCGTCACACCCCTGACCTTTGTCTTTGCTGTGCCTCTTCACTATGCCACTGGAACAACAGGTTCCCCTACTTTTAGCTAACCATTGCTCAGTTTTGTTTCTGGCTGTTTATTTGCAGCCATCTCAATTCCTGCAAGAGGCTGATGCTCTTGATCCACCAATGCTGTGTTTCACCGCATGTGTGTACCAGCAGCAGTACTGCCCAAGCTTCAATGGACACCTTTAACTGGAGCAGTCACTTTTGATACCAGTGACCATCATATTGGTGATTCGATTCTATAGCATCAGGATTTGAGATAACCAGAATATAGGAGATTTTGGTGCTTTAACAATAAAAAGGCTTTTGTCACATCTTCTCACCTAAACTATGGTCAATGGTTATAGCCAGACCTCTCCAAATATATTCTTAATACTCATCAGAGTATTCAAAATAATGTTATTACCCTGGTGTTTATTAAAGCTGCACCACCTGTCAGTTGCTTATCACCAACTTTTAATGCATCCATCACTAAGTAATCATGTGTGCCCTAACATTCCTAGGAATAGTTTTGTAGGCTACATTCCGTTTTGGTCTCACCCTTCATCCACTTTAGGCCACTCACACTAATTTTTGATGCTTCTATATCAGGCCCAGAACTATGCATTTTACTTCACACCTCACACCAAATCACTCACCTTTCCACAAACAACTAAAACCCTGGACGTTAGCAACTTTTATATGGGGCAACAATTCCTCTGCTGTCCTCTTGACAGTGCTCCAGGGCACCCAACAGCTTGCAGTATACTTTATAAGCAGTACATTATTCTAACTTAAGACAGCCCTATTATAGTAAACCTGAAATAGTCAATCAAAAAAGTAGCACTATATAATTTGGGATGCAAACGAAGATTGAATAGGTCCCCTCAAGTCAACATATTCAGTACTAAACAAAAACACCTTAGGTCTTGCATCATGATCTATTAATCCTCTAACTAATTTCACGATAGGGTTTCAAGCAAACACACCCCAATGTTCATGGTGATCTGGGGAAATTGTTAGGACAATGAATGCATCAAGTAGATTTTTTAGTCATCCCGGCATGTTTGAAACACAAATAAGGGTAGATGTCAACATCAGGGCAGTGCGTGCTCTACGGGCGACTGGAATGCAAAAACCCAGCACTTATGAGATAACGTAATTCATGCATTATGTTGATATGCTGTTTAACCTTTTGCATTGCAGGAGTTTAATCCCGAAGACTTATATTCAAGGTGCTTGTAAATACTGTTCATTTGCAATGTATTGCTGCAGGTTTTCAGAGTGTGGTCTCTTTCCAGGGCTTTCTAGAAGCTTTCTCTGCAGCATGACTGGGTGTGGTTTGTGGGCTAGGGCAGACTCTATATAAGGGAGCCAGCCCAGCGCCACGTGCTCACTATTCAGAGGTCCCGGTGCAGAGCAGAAGCAGTTTCTTGAGCTCCTGTTCCGGAGGCCTACCTTGACCTTCCACGCCTTTGCCCTTCAATGTATTGGTGATCCTTGATCAGGGCGGTAAGACGGAGGTTGGGCTGGGCCCCCGATCCCGTTTTCAAAGGCATTCGAGTTTTTGGGCCTAGTTTTCATGTTGGAAGATTTTTCCTTGTGCATGTGAATGTGCTCGTGGTTTCTGGCATTTACATGTGGATATTCGAATCGGCAAGACGCGTGATTCATTCTTGCATTTGACTTTTGAGATTCGGGTTGGCAACAGTGTGCGCGACCATTTCTAGACATTTGCATATTGACATTCTAATTGGCAAGACGCGCAATTCATTCCTTGCATTTAACTCTTGATACTCATTGTGGGCTACCATTTCTTGGCATTTACATGGTGGCATTCGAATCGGCAAGACGCGCAATTCATTCCTTGCATTTAAACTTTGATAATCATTGTGCGCAACCATTTCCTGGCATTTGCATGGTGGTATTCGAACCGGCAAGACGCACAATTCATTCCCGCATTTAAATCCTGATGTTTCAGATCGCTTGCAGAGTGCGCGATCATTTCATGACATTTGCATATACTTGCTGAAATCGGCAGTGTGCGCGATTCATTTCCCTCATTTAAATCTAGGTGTTCAGATCTCTTACAGTATGCGCGATCATTTCATGGCAATTAAAAAACTTTTGATGTGTAGTGTTTCCTGAAGTGCACACAACTATCCAGGGCTTTTGAATTTTCTGCAAAGGTGTTAAAATTCAAGATGTTACATTATATGTGTATAGTAAGCCCTTAGTACAATTCCTATTGTTTTCCAGGAAATGTTCAGATTACTTTTTGCCCTCATGTAAAAAGACCATGTTTTTTCTGAAAACATAATTCTAGAAGGTTCTTATATTCCTAGACAATATGTAACATTTCATGAAAAGTTTCATATGAGAAGTTGTATTAATCATTCTTGATTCCTTCCTAGGTACACAGACGTCTTGTGGCCTAGTTATTAGTCCTTTCTTAAGTTATCCATGGTTACATTATGACAATACTTAGAATCATAGTCTAATGAAAATCAATGTGATATAATCTTGATATTGTGTGGTTTAACCTTTTGGTTCCTACAGGTCTCCTTCCCAGCTGTTCCCATCCTAATTCCCTTTTCCCCCCACTTGGACTCTCTCAGGCTTTGTGATTTTATCTATCAGTCTTGGAGCTGTCTAGTGGAGGACATGTTGGAAACGTGCCCAGACCCAGAGGATCTGGTCTTCCTGACCGAATAGTGAGCCCACAAATGATTTATCCTCCTGGTTTGCGTGTGTTCTCAGCATGGCCACATTGGACGAGCTAGTCAAGGTTATCACGCAGCTCCAAGCAGAGGTAGTGTCATCAAAGGATATAGCAGACAGCCTAGCTGAGAGTGAGTCAGTTGCAGGAAAGGGTAGAGAAGAAGGAACAAAATCTCGTAGGTGTGTCCTGGCCTGGTCCTTCTTCTCAAGCTTTTGGAGGTAATCCTCCTACGAACATTTCCCTCAATGTTCCTTCGGCCATTCCCCTAGCTCCTCCAGAACGTTTCTCAGGCGATCCCTTGAAAGCGCAATCTTTCCTGGTTCAAGTGGAATTACATGTTACCTGCCGATCACACACTTTCCCTGATGCCCAATCCAGGGTGGCTTTCTTGTTATCATACCTGACTGGGGACGCAGTTACCTGGGCAATTCCTCTTGTGCGTAAATACAGTCCCCTGCATCACAATTGGAGAAATGTTGTTTGTGTGTTTGAACGAGTATTTGATCATAGAACTGTGACATTGTCGGCAGATCATGAACTATTAGACTTGTGAAAAGTTAACCAGGATCTAGTGTCCTACTCCGCTAACTTTAATCGGCTGGTAGCCGAGACATCCTGGCCTGAAGAAAAGCAAGCGGCCTTGTTCTACAAAGGACTCAAGGATGAGTTGAAAGACATCCTTGCTCAAATAGACCCGCAGCCTACAGACTGTCAAGGTCTAATAAACCTCGTTTTGTGACTGGATCATCGTTTAGCAGAACGAAGGGGAACACGCAAAAAGACTGAGAAATATTCCTGGCGTATTCACGATAATAGAGAATCAAGAACCCAGAAAGAAAGAACTCCAGAACCTATGGAAATCGGAACAATCAGGAGGCCTTTGACCAAAGACAAAAAGGACCTACATAGAAAGAATGGACAATGTCTTTATTACGGGCGCAAGGGTAATTTTGCCAAAGAGTGTCCAATCAAACCAAAGAGCAAACGAGGTCCTGTCCAGAAACTTGCAACCAATGCACAAGTCAAGCCGGAAAACTAAAATCACCCAAGATGTAAAGAAGGGTTGCTCTTGGGTGTCACCGTGGACCCTTCACAGTCTAAACATCTCAAGCGGGACATAAAAGTTCACGGAAAGAAAAATAACTATTTCAAGAAGGCCCTTGCAGATTCTGGGGCTACCGGGAACTTTGTCGATGCCTAATTAGTTCGCGCATGGGGGATCCCATGTATTGAGAAGAAGACTCCAGAAATAATACAAGCAGTAGATAGAAAACTCTTGACTGGAGGCCCAGTAACTTTTCAGACTGTCCCCTTTTCGTTGATCTGTGAGGGGGAGAACCAAAGAGCCAAACATAAAGAGAAACTCATCCTTGACGTGATCCATGCTCCTCAGTATGGTATTATCCTTGGCTTACCCTGGTTAACTCATCACCATCCTGAGATTAATTGGGCAGAATGGAAAGTCGTGTTCTCTTCAGCCCTATGTAAAAAAAAAAAAAATGCTTTCAGACGTCTCAAGTAACCAAAGATTGCAACTCTTACATAGCCACTGCAGCGGAGAAAGAAGTAAAGTTGCCCAGACAATATTCATCCTATGAAGATGTATTAAATGAAAAAGAAGCAGAAACCTTGCCTCCTCATATGCCTTATGACTGTCAAATTGATCTAATACCAGGTGCGATACTCCCCAGCTGTCGTGTATACGCCTTGTCAGAACATGAAAATCAACATTTATGTAAGTATCTAGATCAGTTCTTAGAGAATAGTTTTATCCGCCCTTCCAAGTCTCCTGCAGCCTCTCCTTTGTTTTTTGTCCCTAAGGCGAATAGGGACCCTCGAACCTGTATTGACTATAGGGGTTTGAACAAAGTCACAATCAAGAATAAATACCCCTTGCCCCGGATTCCTGTCTTGCTGGAACAAGTAAAAAAAAGCTAAAATCTACACTAAGCTCGATCTACGAGGTGCTTACCAATTAGTCAGAATGAGAGAGGTCGACGAATGGAAAACTGCGTTCAAGACAAGATATGGTCTCTTTGAATACACAGTCATGCCTTTTGGCCTGTGCAATGCTCCAGCAGCATTTACATTTTTCCTGAGTAACGTTCTTAGAGAGTATCTCGACATATTTGCAATAGTCTATAAAGATGACATTTTGATCTACTCTGACAATACAACAGAACATGTGCAACATGTCAAGAAAATTCTCGCAGCCCTTCGAAAGCACCATTTATATTGCAAACTAACCAAGTGTGAGTTTCATGTTACCACAGTTGAGTTTTTAGGGGTTATCCTTACCCCTCAAGGTATGGTCATGGCAGAAAAGAAAGTACAAGCTGTATACGATTGGCCCACTCCAAAGACTGTTCGAGATGTACAATGTTTCCTGGGGTTTGCAAACTTTTATCGCAGGTTTATAAACCATTTCTCTCAAACAGTGGCCCCAATCACTAAGTTATTGAGAAAGAAAGAAAAATGTGTATGGTCTCCAGAAGCTGATCAAGCCTTTTCAACTTTGAAAGAAGCTTATTCCACTGCCCCAGTCTTGACTAACCCGGATGGGATTCGTCCATTCATAGTGGAAGCCGATGTCTCAGATATGGCAATTGGTGCAGTCTTGTCACAACGACGCAAAGACACGGTCCAACTTCATCCTGTAGCTTACATGTCTCGAAAGCTGAACAAAGCCGAACAGAAATATGTCATTGCTGAAAAAGAGCTTCTGGCGATCCGTGACGCCTTTAAAGAATGGAGACATCATTTGTTGGGTGCCAAGTACACTGTCACAATATATACTGATCATCGCAATCTCCAGTTCATGCATTCAGCCAGACTTTTGACTTCTCTGCAATTACGCTGGATGTTGTTTTTTGCCGAATTTGATTTTGATATTGTGGTAACTTTCTGTCCTGGTAAAGACAATCGCAAAGCAGACGCCTTGTCCCGCCAAGAGTCTACCACGTTGCCTACAGTCCAACCTTCCAGAGCTATGATTGCTCCAGACAAAGTCCTATGCATCATAAAAACCGAAGATTTATTTGAAGACATCCGTAATTCCTTCACCATTGAGAAATGGCAGACATGGGCTCACGCAGATCCCAAAAGATCAATCAAGCAAGGACTACCTTTCCATGATGCTCGTCTGTTCGTGCCCACTACCAAGCTTCGCAAGTTAGTATTTCATCACGTCAAAACAATGGTAAATACCTGCGAAGTCTGTGCTCGCATCAAGACAAGTCATTCAAAACCGAAAGTGTTGTTGCATCCGCTCCCAACTCCATGTCGACCTTGGGAACACATCTCTTTAGACTTCATTACAGGACTACCAGTGGTTCAACAACATTCAGTAATCCTTATGGTAGTAGATAGTCTCACGAAATATGGACATTTCATTGCCTGTAAGAAATTGCCCACCTCCAGTGAACTGGCAACCATCTTACTGAATAGAGTGGTCCGTTATGACGGGCTGCTGAAAATGATTCTCTCCGATCGAGGGTCGCAATTTGCCTCCAATTACTGGAAAACATGGTGCAAAACACTTCAAGTCACATCCACACTATCTACTAGCCAACAGCCTCAAACAGATGGTCAAACTGAGAGACTAAATCAGACATTGAAGCAACACCTGCGTGCTTATACTGAGAAAGCACTTCATTCTTGGACATCAATGCTCTGGTTAGCTGAGTTAGCCTACAATATCTCATTTCACACCTCCACTGGTGTTACACCCTTTTTTGGCTTGTTTGGCTATCATCCTGACACCTTGCCCATCACGATCCCTCAAGAAAGTTCTCTTACACCAGCTGTGTCAGAAACCATTCAACACCTTCACCAAACCCAGAAACTGATTCAGCACCATTCAGAAAAAGCCAAACAAAAATACAAAAAGCATTACGACAAGAAACATTGTGAAGGACCTCAGTATCAACCAGGTGATAAAGTGTGGCTTTCTACAAGACATAGACTTCAAAGAAAAAGCACATGTTTAATCCCAAGTTCATAGGTCCCTACACTGTCCTTCAGCAAATCAATCCTGTGACTTACAAACTGCAGTTACCAAGGTCATTACGTATTCATCCAGTGTTCCACACTTCCCTCCTGAAAAGGGCAGTCCAGAAGGTCCGTCCTCATCCAGCTCCAGTTCTAGTACAGGGGGAAGTGGAATACGATGTCAAGAAGGTTTTGGATTCCAAACTTAGAGGGCGTAACCTATGGTGGAAAGGTTATGGCCCTGAAAGTAACTCATGTGTTTCCGCATCCGATATTCATGCTACTTGTGAGGCGTTTTCATCAGCTCAATCCAGGCAAGTCAGGCCCTAGAGCGTGTCTAGGAGAGGGGAGTACCGTCAACATCAGGGCAGTGTGCGCTCTACGGGCGACTGGAATGCAAAAACCCAGCACTTATGAGATAATGTAATTCATGGATTATGTTGATATGATGTTGTTTAACCTTTTGCATTGCAGAGTTTAATCCCGAAGACTTATATTCAAGGTGCTTGTAAATACTGTTCATTTACAATGCATTGCTGCAGGCTTTCAGAGTGTGTTAGGGTGTGGTCCCTTTCTAGGGCCTTCTAGAAGCTTTCTCTGCAGCATGACTGGGTGTGGTTTGTGGGCTGGGCCAGACTCTATATAAGAGAGCCAGCCCAGCTCCACGTGCTCACTTTTCAGAGGTCCCGGTGCAGAGCAGCAGCAATTTCCTGAGCTCCTGTTCCGGAGGCCTACCTTGACCTTCCAGGCCTTTGCCCTTCATTGTATTGGGGATCCTTGAGCAGGGTAGTAAGACGGAGGTCGGGCTGGGCCCCCGATCCTGTTTTCGAAGGCATTTGAGTTTTTGGGCCTAGTTTTCATGTTGAAAGATTTTTCCTTGTGCGTGTGAATGTGCTCATGGTTTATGGCTTTTACATGTTGATATTCGAATCAGGCAAGACACGTGATTCATTCCATGCATTTAACTCTTGATACTCCTTGTGCGCTACCATTTCCTGGCATTTGCATGGTGGTATTTGAATCAGCAAGACGCGCAATTCATTCCAGCATTTAAATCCCAATGTTTCAGATCGCTTGCAGAGTGCTCGATTTCATGGCATTTGCATATACTTGTTGGAATCGGCAGTGTACGCAATTCATTTCCCGCATTTAAATCTAGGTGTTCAGATCGCTTACAGTGTGTGCGATCATTTCATGGCAATTAAAAAACTTTTGATGTGTAGTGTTTCCTGAAGTGCACACAACTATCCAGGACTTTTGAATTTTCTGCAAAGGTGTTAAAATTCAAGATGTTACATTATACGTGCATATTAAGTCCTTAGTACAATTCCTATTGTTTTCCAGGAAATGTTCAGATTACTTTTGGCCTCATGTAAAAAGACCATGTTTGTTCTGAAAACATAATTCTAGAAGGTTCTTATATTCCTAGACAATATGTAACATTTCATGAAAAGTTTCATATGAGAAGTTGTATTAATCATTCCTGATTCCTTCCCAGGTACCCAGACGTCTTTTGGCCTAGTTATGAGTCCTTTCTTAAGTTATCCATGGTTACATTATGACAATGCTTAGAATCATAGTCTAATGAAAATCAATGTGATATAATCTTGATATTGTGTGGTTTAACCTTTTGGTTCCTACAGGTCTCCTTCCCAACTGTTCCCATCCTAATCCCCTTTTCCCCCGCTTGGACTCTCTCAGGCTTTGTAATTTTATCTATCAGTCTTGGAGCTGTCTAGTGGTGGACATGTTGGTAACGTGTGCAGACCCCGAGGATCTGGTCTCCCTGACAGTAGATGAGATTCTCCATTTTCTAGAAACTATGGAGAAAACCAACCCATATTTCTGCTTTTTAGAATGTCCTCGTGTCCTGCTGATTCTTTTATTAACAATTTACTGGGATGATCATGTAATCATGTATAATACCTTGCACTGTAGGTACTTAAAGGTAGTTTAAAGGTCCCTCTCCATTCATGTGTGGAAGCTGCTGGTTACAAACACTAGGATAAATACAGAGGTCAGGAGGTAGAAGACAAAGTGAGGGAATCCAGTGTTGCATCATTTCAACATTGTTCATATGCACAAGGTCAATACATCATTTCAACATTGTTCATATGCACAAGGTCAATGGATACTCATGGTATATAGCTCAGGAGCTGACCATATAAAGTAATCTATCAAGACTTTTTTTTAAAATAAAAATAAAAACTAGCCTAATAAAATTTTGAATTCTAGAATGCAAAAAAAAAAACAACAAATCCACTTCAAGCAGGAAATTCATATTTTTTTAATTCTTGGGTATTCAAAATGTATTGTACATTAATAATATTTACAATAATAAAGGGTGCTTCAGATACTGTAGATAATTATTATAGAAGACTTATTTCAAAGTGGCACGGCACAACCTTCTTGTATGAAAAAATGATTTCCATAATCAATGGTCAAGAATCTTATGTGGAATTAAGGTTCTTTAAACATCAACAATGACCTTCATCTAGAAAAGAAAAGGGGGAAAAATGTTAGAAGCCAAACATGGATATCACACATTAAGACAGTTACATAAATAATGAAGGTGGAATCAAAGGAAAACCTCACATCAACAACTGTCTTACTAGATGAACATTACTGTTACTGTCACTATGGCCATCCCAATGCTACTTTACAGCAACATTTAATAAACATTTGATGGGTTATTTGGAAATACCATGCCCCAAGGCCACACTGAACTGAATTCTCTGTATCAATAACAAGGATAGATTAACCTTTCATTTAGTTTAAGATGCAAGTCCAGGGTTTGATGCTCTGTGTGCATGGCCTAATTGAGGGGACAACGTGAAAGAGTGTGTCTACATGAAGACTACTCTTCTAAAGTGCTTCTGCAATATCAGCTGAAGGTATTTCTGAGACAATATGCTGGCAACAATTACATTTTTTCCAGCTTCTGAAAGGCACATAAATAGTTGTACAAGGGTGGGGGGTTTGGAGTAAGTGATGTGGGAGGGGGCTAAGAGAATCAAGAAGGAAAGAAATGCAGCACAAACATTTTAGTATATCTGTGGAAGTTTTGAATATATTTCATGAATAGCCGCTTAGATGTCTAAATCCATGAAAGATGTCGACTCTCTGATGCCCTCATTCAGAAGTCAAAATATTTCAGAGAATACTTCCTTTAGCACCAGAGCTTCAAGAAAAGAAGAATCCTTGGGGTGATGAGCCAAAATATCTGGAGCAATAAGTAATGAATTAGCAATTGAATGTTGCATAGAACAATTCCCTCAACATACATTTCCTCTTAACTTGGAATACACATATGCCTGGCAGCGAAGGTTTGGAGTCAGATAAGTTACTTCAAAACCTCATGGCCCTGAAACCAATCCATTAGGTAGAAAAAAAGAAAAAAAAATTGTTGACCGATCTGTACGATGCACAAAATAATTTGTGCACATAGATTTTAAGTACTATGGGGAGATGGTGTCCTCATACTGGTTAAAAATGTGAAGGGTGGAAGAGGAAAGAGTCTCCTGCTTGATTCTGTTTGGGCCTGGAAAAGACTAGTTTTTTACTTTTAGATCAAATTATTTACCATCATATGCCATCTTTCCATCCCCCACAAACACTCCAACCTGAGAAACACCAACTTTAAGTACAGTGTACATCTCACAATGATTAACACCTGCCACAATTTATCACACTGCAGAAACCATCATTGTACACCAGCTAAACACAATAATTGCCCCTGCATCTTCACACATTTTAGAATTTTTTGTCCACCAAGGCTTCTCTTTAAGACACAATGGACAGCTCATACAAGATCATAAAACTATTCAGTCATCCTCAAGTTCTATGACCTTGCACTGAACTTACATACTTCATCCCTCAATGAAGCTTCCCATGTGTTTATTGCAGTTCAAAGATGGACATTTTCAATCTACTTTACAGAGTACTTGAACACAGCAAAAATGTAAAAGCAAGATAGTCACCCTGTTCACTAACTAGTCCAACAGCAGCTCTCACTCGGGCATTTCCTTCCCTTTAGAAACCACCACCGAGACCATGAAGGAAGCTCTTTGTTATCGTCATTAATATGAACCTAAAAAAAAACCTAATAAAGTACATCCCTCGGCCAAACCAAGCCAAAGACAACACTTTTAATCTAGACTCCACTTCAATGCAATCCTTCAAATAGCCACACTCTATTTGTACCGAATCAGTGAGACTACTCCATCACAATCCTCATCCATCACATAACCATTCACCAAAGTAAAGGGAAATTAAAACTCCAAACAGTACTCTTTTACATTGATTTGCCACAGAGTACCTCAAACAATACAAAACTCGGGCAAAGAGACAACTTAATACCTGATGTCACTGTCCTGATTCATTGATCTTCAACTTGAAAGTCAGCATGGTTACCCACAGCCCCTAAGTCTATTCACCATAAAAGTCCTCAGAGTCCGGAGAAAACCAAGAAATCACTGCCATCAGATCTCACAAAAATGCAATTTCTTCTATTCTTATGCAGAAACTTAATGGTATTCAAAAGTCACTCATATGACCAGTTTAAAGACATAATTTACATAAAAAGTGAAAATACACCAAGCAAGTTACCAGTACAATGTCCATCCCACTACACAATATTTAAAAATGGATCACCTCCACAATGCTTATTGAAACAAACCTTGCTGAACTAAAAACCACGAAATACGAACAAAACATCCACCCACCCAATTGGAAATCCATCTCCAAAAAACATGCAGACTCCACCTTATCAGAGTTAAATCTCCCAAGCAAGGCATTTTCCCCAGCACAACTGCAAAAGAAAAAATGATATCAAGAGTCTCCTAGAAGAATAGAAGTTCAATAGAAAACCAGATTACATTCTCGTGGACAACAAATGTATTGTCAGACTACAGCAACTCCTACTTTCTGGTCCCTGCTTCACTTCTCAGGTGTCTGACCCAGCTGATCCTCCAGCTCTGGTCAAACCTACACTGGCTCTCATCTTCTCTCTCCAATCAACATTCATTCATCTAGTGGGATGACACCCAACAGTGGCCACCAATACCCTGCCTCAGAGAAGGGAGATACATTTGAATTGTAGACTGTTAAATAGGGATTTCATCCAGATGTACGGCTCTATAGATATTAGCAATTTCTTTTTCTAATTACTGTTTTGGCAATGTTATGGGGGGGGGATTGAGAAGTTTCGGCTTTGACAGCCAGTGAAGACAAACTGGAAAACTTCGACTACAGTTGAGGGAAAAACAATTTGATTGGTGAGAGTCTGCATTGGCTTCTACTGCTTTTTGCAGTGTTGTAGCTGATTACATGCCAAGCATGGCGCTTCGAAGTATGGATGGCACACAAGCATTCTAAGTGGAAGGTGTGACGTTTCACTATGGATCATGATGAAGAGAACCAGGTATTTTTCCTAGACCACTGACCAGAGAGCATGAGAGGATCAAACACAATTAAGCAGACTACTGAACAGTCCTAGGAGCAAAGTAGGGTTGTTACAGATGGACTGGAAATGTTCTTGTAAGTTAGCTTGGTTAGCTAAAAGCAACTGTCCCCACCCTCCCACTCCCCATGCACTCCCCTCCACCTCTCACAAGCTCCTTTCCGGCCCCCTTTTACTCTAGTTCTCTGCAGGCCCTCTCCATCGCACACTCCTAATTTCCACCCTCCTTCCTTCCGCTCTCATGAGCTCCTCTCCCTCCAGCTTCGCTCCCTCCCTCACTCACTCCTGTTCCTCTCTCCTGTGCTCCCCTTCCTCTCTGCCTGCTGCACTTCCTCCCCATCCCTCCTGCGCTCCCCCTTCCCCCCTCACTTCTGCACTCCCACTCCCTTTTTCCTTTCTGTGCTCTCTCCCCCTCTGGCACTCTCTTTCTTCGCGTTTTCTTTCTCGCTCCCTCCCTCTCGGTCCACCATGTTCACCTTCTCCCTTTCTGTCTGCAACATGAACCAAGTCTCTTGAACACTGATCGCCTGATTACATGTGCAGTAATTACTTTAAAACTGGGTG
This sequence comes from Pleurodeles waltl, assembly GCF_031143425.1. Lineage (NCBI taxonomy): Eukaryota > Metazoa > Chordata > Amphibia > Caudata > Salamandridae > Pleurodeles > Pleurodeles waltl. Next base: position 1,500,646,314 of record NC_090447.1, read on the forward strand.
CGTTTGGACCAAATTTCAAATCTGTTACCTCTTAACTGTGTTCAGCCCCTTTTTTTGCTTGCATAATTTCCTACAATCAAAGTTGCATTTACGAGTTGCACATGGGAAATGGAGCATAAATGGGAATACTGTAAGGTATACCCAACCACTGACAGCATTCCTACACTTTATTCAGATTTCTAGTAAACTACCCTGGAATCTGGTGCAAAACAAATGCTAACTTGTACTAATAGCATTTCAACAGATGTTTTTTGCAACCAATTTAACTTTAAAATCGTAATGGGGCTGTAAGTGTAATTTCCTGCAAGTTGTTTGTACTATAAGCCTTGCATTCTTCAGTGAACACTGAAACATGCATGAACTACTCAACACCTCACCTCTCACCCTACTGAGGGTAGGAACGCTGACATAATTGCATAACAATAGATAAGGCATGTCTATGTGGCCAAATGTATTTGCCAAGTCTTACAACTAAATGACTATGAAATATAACCTTCTTTAGTTCAATTCACTACATGAAATAATTTGGCATACTTACAATTTCTGGACACTCTTCTGGAGAATTTAAGCTTGGTTCAGTGCATGCTAAGTCCTGCAGATGAAGACTGCTTAGGTTTACATAAGAGGGCATCCTGAACGACTCAACGCAGTGCTGGTGATGATTGCTCTTCTCATGCTCCTCTATCCGTTGGTAAACATGTTTCCAGCTTCTCATCCCAGTGAGAAATGGACCACTTTCTCGATTTGTACTAAATGCCAAGCAAAATGAGCAGAAAAGGGCTTCGTGGACGAAAGAATAACTCAACCAGTCTCGTCGGCTCCCATCTTTTCTCCAAAATGCTAACTGTTCATTAAATGGCAAGTTTTCAGAAGGTTGAACTGGATGATGCCGAAAGAATTGTGAGAGTTGATCCAAACTTGGACGTTCAAATAAAGTTTCAAGCTTAGGCGGATCACCCACATCTGGACTATCTTCCGGATCCTATGTTAGAGACAAAAGGAAATAACAAGTACTCAAGCAAATTGACAACACAAACACACACAATATGGTGATCTCATCACAGATTATGAGGCCTTTTACTATGGAATCAAAGTTATTGGGACCTAATATTTTTAGCCCTTATTTCTTAGGATACCTAGACCAAATATATATTTTTTGATAAACATTTTTATTGAGTTTATATAGCAACAACATAAAGCCCAACAGGTCGTAGAGGAGCCGCATAAACCAAGCTTCGTGTCAGACAATTGCACACAACATAGCGAAATCTCTTGGTTGAAGTGCACTTAAGGAACCAACACAGCACGTTTGACAAATGTACATTACCCCATATTGGTACTGTCCCCTCCCCAGGTCCCCATCCATTTCCCCCACACCTTATCATGGTTATGGGGGCAGCCCCTCGCTTCATGCACACCAGTCCACTCCCCTGCGCCGCCTTCCTACCGCTGGAGCGATTTCTGACTTCCAGCCTGCAGCAATGTCCCTCTTGGCCATCAAGCAGGCCGTTCCGATGAATGCCCGGTCTGCTCTGTTTGAACCCACTCCATCAAGGAACCCCAAGAGGATGCGTACTGGGGCAACATCCAGCTCCTCCTGCAAAACCCTAGCAATCTCAGCCGTCACTGCCCGCCAATAGGACACAATATGTGGACAGGTCCACACCATATGAAAGAAGTCTGGGCCTGCGCAGCGCGGACAGTCAGCCTGAGGCCCATTCTATGGAGTCTCGCAGGAGAGAGATAGGCCGCCTGGAGATAATAAGTTTGCACGGCCCGGAGTCGAGAAGTCATGGTTAATGTCTGTGGGGCCATCAGAGCGTCTCTCCAGTCGTCGTCGTCATCCACTGGACCCACCCAGCGCTCCCATCGCTCACAGAGAGCATCTAAGGGCCGTGTTGTCAATGTACGGTATATGCGCAACACTCCCCCTTTGCCCAAGTGACCCATCAGCGTCCTGGCCTCCACAGGGCTAAACTCAGGGAGGACTGTCCCGGCCTGAACGTGTACATGCAGTGCGTGGTGAAGTTGTAGATATTTGTGGAATTGGGAGGGGGCAAGGGAGAACTGCTGCTGGAGCACTCAGAATGACCGCATATGAGTATCTGCCCAGACATCTCCAAGCTGTGATATGCCAATAAGATCCCATTTATGGAACCCCTCGAGTGCTGAGACATCCTTAAGCCACGCTCCTTGCCACAGCGGGGTCAGCAGCGTGAGACGACGATGCCACACCGTCTCCATCTGTGCCGCCCTCCACCCCATCAACACCACCCTCGTCACCTCCGGGAGTTTACGTCGCAATGGGTCACCATATAGCAGCCCCATCAAACTAGGAAAGCCGAGCGTCAACAGTTCCAGCCGATAGGCCGGATCTGACCAGCCACCTCCCAACCAGTCATTATTCACCAATAGCTGCATCGCAAGGTAATAATGATAGAGGTCAGACATCCCCAGTCCACCCACGTACACGTCTCCCTGGCAAAAGCAAAACGCCAAGCAGGAGCGGGAATTGCACCACAGGAACTGTTGTGCTACAGTCTCCGTTTCTTTGAACCATTTCCTGGGGATAGGGTAGGGGTAGTTCTGGAGCAGGTAGAGGTATCGGGGAGCACCATCATTTTGTAAAGCGCTATCCGGCCCAAGACATTGAGAGGCAGAGACTGCCATCTCTGGAGGTCCTCCTTGACCCTCCGTGTCAAGGGTTCAACATTGAGGGACCAGGCCAGTTCAGGGAACAGTGCAATCTGCACGCCCAGGTAGCGGAAGCGGTTACGTCGAATCGGAATGGTACTCTGCCAGTCGTAGCAGTCCCAGGCCGGGTAGAGTGGGATCAGGAGTGATATACTGGGGTTAAGCATCAGGCCGGAAGTCTCTGCGAACAGCTCCAGAAGGCACAGCACTCTAGGACCGCTACTAGCTGGGCTTGCTAGGAACAAAAGCACGTCGTCCGCATACAGGGCGATACGGTCCTCTTCTCCGGTAGGCCATGACCAGCCCTCAACCAAGGGGTCCTCCCTGATAAGCTTTGCCAACAGCTCCATCGCCAAGGCGAACAGGAGCAGGGATAGGGGACATCCCTGGTGCGTGCCCCGATGAATAAGGAACCGGACGGACTCCACCCCGTTCATTTGCACCCAGGCCGTTGGATTGGAGTGCAGGAATCTTACTAGTGCTCTAAATCGTGGCCCGAGCCTGACTTTTAACAGCACCCGCTGAAGGTAGGTCCAGTCCACTCTATCAAAGGCCTTCTCGAAGTCCAGGAGAAGCGCCAGCAGATAGGTTAGCAGGTTCCGGTTGGCCAGGGCCACATGTAGTCGCCTGACACAGTGTCTGATGCTCCTGGTCGGCAGGAAGCGTCATTGATCCGGGTGGATCAATGAGGGCAACACCTTTTTCAGCCTAGTAGCGAGGATGATACAGTATTTTCAGTTCGGTATTAAGCAGCGAGATAGGGTGGTAAGCCCCACAGCTCTGCAAGGGGGGGGCGGGGGGGGGGCTGGTCTTCAGGATCACCACTATGGTGGCCAGATCCAAAAAGGGGGGGAGGGGGCTGGCAGACACCACTTTCTTTCGGCCTCTTTGAACATGGTAAGCAGGTGGGGGCGAAGGATATCACAAAACTTTTGGTAGAGCTCTGCTGGGAAACCGTGGGGCCCGGCGTCTTCCCGGCAGCCAGCCTCGAAATGGCTTCTTCGACTAGACCAAATATATTTATGAGAACTATGCTGCCAATATATTGTCAAAAACAAAATTAGAGGTATCACAATACAAATAATTTGGTCATTTATCAGTGGAAACAATTATTAGCTGTACCAATTGGCACAAGGATGTAGGAGTGAATAATAGTGATATTCAAAGATAGCAGAAGTAGGAGCTCTACTCTGACGTCTTGGAAAGGCAGTAAATTGATGCAGTTCCATAAACTCCTGTAAAGAATAAACATCAAAATATTCAACCGAGTGCATTACTTCATGCTACATGGAAACTTCAGTTAATGCATACAAGAACATTTATAAAAGCAAGTAGTTAAAAGTGATATGTTGCCTACAGAGCATTCAGAATGTAATCCAAATTTGGCCTGTCTGGATACCATGTCCGCATTAAATGTGATGCTAGATAAACAGAGCAAAAACAGAACAGAATTAGAACAATCGCCCATGGAGTAATAATGGAGTACTTCGGATCAAACTCCTCCCAATGAGGATTCATAGTGACCAATGCACGCAGGATCTTTTTGGAACAGTGCCACACCAAACAGTGTGGCACTGTACCAGAGATAGATTAATTCTCATTATAAAAACAGCCAATGGTTAATCCTCATTATAAAAACAGCCAAACGCTTCGCTGAATCTATGCAAGTGAAGATACAAGTCACTGAGATTCACTTCAAAACTATAATAACGTCTTACAAGAAAAAAACTAGACGAGCTAAACAGAGAGATGACTGAATACAAGGACTACCTAAAAGTCAAAAATTCTAAAATTTCAAAACAATCTAAAGATTCTCATACACAAACATAAAGACATACCCCTAATCTGCTCCAGACTACACTAGCACTGAAAGACAAAATGACACCAGACACTAACTCTTCTGATGGGAGATCTTCAGACAAAGATCTGGACCAGCAAAAATGACAATAGAGGAAAAGAGCAGGGAAGGAACAGAAATAGACCATGGTTGCAAAACTGGCAAGGTTTTAACCCCTATTTATACCCCAAAATGTCTACCCTCCAGCACAACTCCATAATCTTTTTTGGGTGGGGGAATAGATTCCATCAAGGCCCCCCACCACAATTCCCCCAAAGCCAGAAGTTCCCTTTTTTTAATGGAGTTTTTTTTGTGGGGGTGGGGGGGGGGGGGGGGGGGGGGGGTTTCGGGTAGGAGGAGGAGTGAAGAGGGGAATAATAAAAAAATAAATTAAAAAAAAGAGACAACCAGGTACACTGGAAGAGCCGGGCACTAGGGGTACACACCAGGAGTATCCACAATGACACTGACAGAAACGCAAAAGGGAGTGCTTAATAAAGGACTTGAGTTTGTATCTACAGGCCACCTGGTCAAGTTTTGCTTTCATTGCAAGCTAGCGGAGTTTTTTTTAAACACTGTGTAGAATAATGGGCACATGTCCGTTTGTCCAGCCAACATAATTTTTAGTTTGGATTCATTAATTTACCTTTGGAGATGTAACTAAACATATATAACAAAATAATTTAAAAAACGACAAATCAGAAACAAAAAGGGATTCATGACAACAAGCCAATGACAAACATCTCACTTGGCATCATCATGCAGAAAAGCCATTTGTTTGTGGGAAATATGAATGGCAATGGCTAACAGTATTCAGGATGACTTTCAGGTCACTGTTTAAGTGTTCAGTCAAAGCACTCCATTCAGAAATTTATATTTTAAACATCATTAATCAAAATGAGGATAAACAGCAGTCTACATATTTAAATATCATCTTTCACCACCCTTTTTCCACTCTATGGTGAACCTGGAGTGTAACATTTTAGCTTTTTGTAAAAAGACATTACATTAAGAGCTCATGAGTGGGAGGTGTAAGATATCTGGAGAACATGAAGATACAAGTTTAGCCAACAGTGTAGACAGAATCCTGCTGCACTTTGTGCCCAAACCATCACTTATAGCGGATCAGGGAGACTGGAAGGTTAAATCAAATATGCAGAATTAGTACTATGCAACTGAACTTGCTTCAGCAGTTTCTAAAGGCCAGCGGCATACTGACATGGGGAATATGTCTGTGTCTAACCAAACTTCAAATTTAAAAAGCTGCATCATCGGCCTCTACTGAAACAAAGTCAGCGAGCAGACGGGAACCAAAAAGAGGCCTTGGGCCAATTAAGAACCAACAAAGTCAGGGAATCCATTTGTCTGGAGCATCCAGTCACTAAAGCGAAGTGCTCTCTAAATACATAAGGTTATACTTTATAACCTAAGAGGGATACAATTTGCTAAAGTTTAAAAAAACATGACTGGAAGTATGTAATTTCTGGTTACTGTGTGTGTGGGAAGATTGTAGCACTGGGGCAAGCATGGGAATGGTGTCAGAGACAGAACTACGATCCAAAACATTTCTACTAAAGCTGGAAAATGCTTCAGTAAGAGGCTGGCAGGATACATAGCTGGGGGTGGATACATATCCATTCTTATTCCAAATAGTGAGGATAAGGAACGTGAACTCATGATCTTCTTATGCATTTGCTTACCAGCCTAGAACTATTTTTAACAAGGTGTGCACTATATGTCACAGTACTGGGAAGAGTCCCGCTCTCTACAGAAAACTAAAGTGGAGGATTTCTTAGAGTATTTCATATGCATATCGAAACAAGAATTTTAACTTTGCAGGAAACTTCTTAATCAATACACGAGAGGCTGCAAATAATTCAAAACCTTAACTTACTGAGTTAAAATAGTGCAGGCCCAGCTGGAGCATGCATTTAATCATACTTCTTCTGATCTAATTTTGAGAAGGGGTTATTGGAGTAGAATTTTAATTAACTATTTGCTAATAGTTCATTCATAAGCATATTCAACAGTAGTTTTAGGAATCCATCTAATATTCAAATAATTATCTCATTAGGATTTTTTCCAGAAACAACATTATAAAGTAAATGTTACTTTTTTCAATGTGTACCTACTTGTACGTGTGTTATCATTTACAATGCAAAGGAAGGTTATATAATCTCAATGTGTTTAACAAACTGACTATGCTGGGAAGTTGGGCATATATATTTTGTATAGATATAGCTCCTAATATTTAATATTAGACCTTGAAGGCCCTAAATTGCCTTAGCCTAAGAAAAACTTGGTAGTGGGACCCGACTGCTCTTGTTATTTCTAAATGTTATATCAAAGCAGAGGTTTGAAGAGAGGCACTGCAGACTGGATTTCTTTCAACTTACTATTACTAAATTATTTCTGTATTTCCTCTAGAGCTAGCAATATCCTATGCAGTGCTTTCAGCTTGGTAGATGCTGAGCTAATCAGCAGAAATGGTTACAATCTGGTTCTTGTGGAGTTTGCTGAACTCTGTGGGGCCCTTGCCATTGTCATTTGACTAACAAGGGTTCTTTTAGGATTTTTCAACTGATCCATCATCCCATTACATCTTTCGGCCTCATGCTTTAATGTACTTTGTTTTGCCATGACATATTTTGCTGTGAATTGAGTAAGGAATGGATTGGAGTTTTATGAACTTCTGGTTTAAAATAAAACTAGTTTGAATGAATGACTAGGTCTTTCTCAGCTTTTTCCATTTACAACGTGCGGAGAATTCATATACTGTATCTCTCTACATATTTAATTTATTAGTACATAATAATTATATATGCACGTTTGAGACCAAAAGTTAATAATTTTAATGCAGACATGACAATCATAATACTCTATGCCTGACAGAGTATAAATGTCTTCATATAGTAGAATATAGTTTTCTCAATAATAAGCTCTATGGCAGTATGAGAGGTCTGGAAGCCAAAGTCAAACAGATGAACAGGCCACCCCACGACTTGAGTCAACAGTAAGTTTCAGGACGATTCAGTATTTTCTAGGTGGATAAGGACATGGGTTACTTTTGCTTTGAGTGTTTACATTTGTTGAAGCGACTGCCATTGATTCACTATTTAAATAAAGGTACCTTCCCCCCCCCCCAACAGAGTAAACTTTAGAAATTCAGAACCAAAAAACCTTTCAAACATCGCCTAAAGACAATACTATCTATAATCATTTAATGTATTTTAAAATTATAATCAAGATTTGACATTAGTCACTTTTACTTAACCTGGAATAATCTTATGTATCTGAATAGGATTTCAATATTTTCTGTAACATTACTACTTTAACGCAAAGTTCAAATAGTTTAGAACATGCCAAATACTCTGGATTAAGTCAATGTAGATGCAAAAGGACTACGTTGCATGTGCTGCATCTCAAAGTTTACAACTGGCACATCAACAATCATGAGTTTGCGGCCTAAACTGCTGTAAGAGGTTAGGTTCTAGAATGGTCACCAGCACCAGAAGGAAATCTAGTATAGAATTAAAACTTGTTATATGATAGGACAATACATTTTCCTATTCTCAAATCTGCCTCCGACCTGAACAGTTTGACACAAGTCATTAACGAAGCTTACATTTGTGCAATAATTTTGAGAAGAAACTTAAGGAGTTTGTCTTATTCTCTCCCCCACCATTTCAGCAATTAATATCAATCAGGAGATTATTAAACATCATATTATGTAGTCTTACATACTTAAATTATACAAATCTATCCATCAAGCATCAAATAGCTAAGGTGGAAGAGGAGCGAACACACAAACATAAAATATATGTGGGGAAGAAGATGGTTTCTCCTTGGGATACATTTTCGCAGTGCAGAAACATATACACCCAAAAATTATTCAGATGAAATGTTTAAATGAAATCATGCATTTTTTTTCTCCGTAGTTTGACATATACACGTAGCACACCACTGAATGTGGAAAGCATTATGCACGCAAGTACTGCTGGGAAGCACTTCAAAACGTTGTTAAATCCAAGAACATAAGAAATGTACTGAAAACATAGGTATAAGTCTACTTGCATCAGTTCCAAATGTTCCTAATGAACTGGGTCCAACGTCTATTAAAAAGGTAAAGGTGTCAAGGTGTTAATTCTTCAATTATATGGTCTGGTCATTGTGTGAAAAGAAACACGGGGACAGTACATTTTGAATGTTACCATTAACACTCCCCATTAATGTGTCTTTTTTTTTTATATAAATAGATATAAGGTATATTTAGTTAGTGAAGCAAACCAGCCCAGGTTTGAACTTACTCAGTTAAGTTGCTAATTGGGATAACTCCATACTTACAATTTGTGGAGAATCTTCTGGCTCAGTTTTGATTGCTTCAGTGCACATTAAGCTGTGCTGAGGAAAGAGAGGATTGCTTATGTCGACAACAGAGAACACCTTCTTCTGAAACTCGGTGCAGCGAAGGTGATGTTTGCTTTTCTCATGTTCCTCTATTCGCTGGTGAACATGTTTCCATCTTTTCATCCCATAGACAAATGGGCACTTTCTTCCAGTTTTGCTAAACACCAAACAAACTGAACAAAACATAGCTTTTTGGACTTGAGAATAACTTAACCAGCTGCGCCTACTCCCATCTTTTCTCCAAAAGGTTAATCTTCCGTTAAAAGGCAGGTCCGTGGAAGGCTGAATTGGATGACGCTGAAAAAACTGGCAGAGTTGATCAGCTCTTGGACGCTCAAAAAACTTTTCAAGGGTCTTTGGATCATCCATTACTTGGCTACCTTCCAGATCCTGTGTTAGGGACATAGGGAGCAGAAAAGAACGAGTATTGCAACAGGCAAATTGTAAGGCACATATAAATCCAATGTGATCACATCAATGAGGTCACGGTGATGCCCTGTATGTATATAATAGGAGGAGGGGTTTTGAGGACTTATCAATAAACACATTTTTAGTTGCCTGGGTTTACATCACTGCTTACATCTTTAGGTCATTGGGGATTGTGTGTTAAGGAAGATTCAAATGATGCTGTTCTATGTGAGAGTGAGGTCTATTTATGTGTCAATATCTAGCTATAACATTTTAACACATACATGTTTGAACATACAATTTTTTAAAACATTTCTTGAGTTTTTTTTATCCATATACGTTCCTCAAACAAGAATGCAAGATATATTACATATAACTAACATCACTGTTCATGACCTCCTTCCAGTCCAGACAATATACCTTCATATTGTAGACTTAGCCAGTAGTGGTTTTCCCTGACCATTGGGTATTATGTGCGTTTCAACTAATGATTAGTAAAAGCAAGTACTATGTGTATTCCTTCTGCTATCCACAGATTTTCCAATGAGAGGCCCACTAGGTGTTTTCCCCTCCTATTTCTAATTCCCTAATGTGCTAACCCTTCTAGTCTCCCCATCTCCTTCTGCTGTGTGGATGTTGATGAGTTATCTCCCTCTTCATTCTATCCTCTAGACGCAGTGAGCAGTACTGCCCATGTTTCCAAATCCTCCAGTACATTGTTTTTTCTAGACACCCTAATGTGAAACTTTTAAGCAACTCCCCATTCCATTATCTTCTGTATCCAAAGTGTAGTTGCCAGGGCTCTTGTCCCAGTTTTGCTATCAACAGTGCTAAGAGACAAGTTTAGAGTGCATCTTTTCTGGTTGCAACTTTTTGAGTATGCCCAATAGATAATGATGCAGAATATGCTTTAGGTGAAGCTTTGTCACTCCCTGGAGGTAAAGCACCACTTCCAGCAAAGACAACTACTCTGTAAGACAATTACAAGACAGCTGTAGGAAGTCCGCATCTTCCCACTGAGAAAGTGTAATTTCTATGTTTCATGCAGTTCTTATTTATTCTGTGCTAGCCAAGTTTTACTTATTCCTGTTCACTAGTTGATCTGTCTACATGTTGTTGCTTATCTGTTCACATACCGCTAACCTCCAATTGTTCCCTACACTCAGGGACAGCTGAATAGTGTTATTCTTTCCTACCTTGTAATAGTTCAACGTTAAAGGCTTGGTCTTCTGTAGGAGAGGACAGCTGAGGTCTGCAGAAAAATTCTGCTGAGTTGGGGGATTATACCCTGGAAAGTCTCTGGCTAGGCTTTTCTAATCTATGTTTGAATCTAATGAGGGAAAGACGAGATGTCTAGGATTAAGAAGTTCAAAACGCGTCGGGTAAATCGGTCAGGAACATGTATAGCCACATTCTTTCAAAGGAGTTTCCACCCACTGGGATATTTATGTTTCGAGACTCATCTGTTCCAATTACAACCAATTGCGTCTTGAACATACATATACTGTATGCATGTTTCATTCAGTAGAGTTGCTATCTGAAGTGTACCCGGGTCACTACTGAGCTGTATCTAAATAAACAAGATTTTTTACAACCTCTGCATTCTGCCCTTTTTGTGAGCAGTGACATTATTTATGGTCTATCACCGTCAACATTGCTGGCAGGACGCAGTGAAACCAGGAGGTACCCTGCTGAGCTTAATGGGGGCAAGGTAAACACAATGGTCACAGTTAAAATGTATTACTTTAAATCTAGTGGTGACAGACATCCCCTTGACTAGCACGCATGTTGTACCCCAATCTGAGTTGGTGAGTTCCCCTTCAAGGTCAGTGCTCCAGGTGGCTCCAGCCATCAAATCCCTTCTAGGCCTGATAGCTGTGAGGGGCCCATACAGTAGGGATTTTACGTGTCTACCTTTTCCTATATTGAGCATTGTCTGCAGCATTTCCTTTGGGATGGTGCCATATATCCTTGGCTGTATTAGCAGATGTTTTATATAGTAGATAATGTTGGTCTCCCACCGAGAACATTTCCACGGCCTCTTGAAAGGATATAAAGTGTTCTGTGGGATACAGGTGGCCCAAAAGTCTGCATCCCCTCACCTGCCACTGTATGATGGGCATGCTATGTGTGATATCACAGAATGGCTTCAAGAACCATAACTCCAGATCTCGGAAGAAGGGGGCCATCACATGACCCTTACAACCATGTGTTCCCACACATGGCCGGTGTGTCACACCAAGTAGGAGTATTCACCCCCCAACACAACTTTGGTACCCTGCATTAGAAGCACCATCAATGGGGTGTCTGGACATGTTCCTTTGAGTGGCCACTTTTCCAAGTGGTTTGTACCAGTGGACCACTTTGCCGCGTGGTGTAGGTGCGCAGCACAATTATCTAATTCTATGCCTGGAAGTCTCAGTCTCCTACCCTCCTGGTACAGTTTTAAAGTATCCAGTATCCAGCAGTTAAGGAAAGGAAGGGTCTGTGGTCTTAATCTTAACTATTCTACTAAATGGAACACAAAGTGCATTAAACTATTCAATTTGATCCTTATCCATCACTGAACTGTTCCCCCCATTTCATACACATTTTAACCTTCACCCCTTTAGCTACTAAAGAAGGGCAACTCCAGGACCCTTCATTCCCAACCTAAGGTCATAGTCACGAAGTAAGATTAGCATCTGTAGACCAATATTTAGATCCCATCAATATCCCATGGTAAATGTACTGGGGGATAATTTGGCAGTTTGATTGTTTTAATTTAAACCACAGTTTACTTCCATTGCCAGCATGTTCCATGTCCGCCACACATGACTGAACCTGGCAGGTGCTGAATTCCAACTAACTGAGGCAAAACAGGCTTAGTGTTAACCTGTTCTGTGCCTTGGACGAGATGATCTCGTCCAAGGCTACAGTTCCCCTGTGCCTTGGACGAGATCATCTCGTCCATGGCACAGGGGAACTTGGGGGCGCGCTAGCGCGCCCCCCGTGCACCCCCCTTCCCCCCCCAGGCGGGGATGGAAGGGGAAGACCTTCCCCTTCCACCCCCGCCCCCCCCCCACGGCAATCCGATGACGTCAGCGCGCGCTCAGCGCGCTGACGTCATCGAGTGTTGCCGGCGCGCTGGAAGCCATTTGCTTCCAGCGCGTCTTCGGAGCAGGAGCTCTAAGGTGAGTCCTCTCCGTTTTTGGGGGGCGGGGGGTTTGAGAAAACAGACATGGGGGGAAAGGAAAGGGTTTTTCCTTTCCCCCTGTGTCTGTTTTCTCAAGATTCCTGCTCCACGATCGCGGGCAGGGCCCGCGATCGTGGAGCAGGAATCTCCACTAGCCACCAGGGATTTTCTGTTTGACTAAATTTGGGGGCGACCCCTTGGGCAAGGGTCGCCCCCCCCGGGGGCAATTTTTATTTGGATTTCGCCCCCCCCCTGGGGGCAGATCGGCCGTTTTTTCGGCGGATCTGCTCCCAGGGGGGGGGGCGAAAACCACTAGACACCAGGGATGTATTGTTTTATGTTTGTTTTTGGGGGCGACCCCTTGGGCAAGGGTCGCCCCCCCCCGGGGGCAATTTTTATTTGTATTTCGCCCCCCCCTGGGGGCAGATCGGCCGTTTTTTCGGCGGATCTGCCCCCAGGGGGGGGCGAAAACCACTAGACACCAGGGATATCGTTTTTTGTGTGTGTTTTTGGGGGCGACCCCTTGGGCAAGGGTCGCCCCCCCCCCGGGGGCAATTTTTATTTGTATTTCGCCCCCCCCTGGGGGCAGATTCGCCGATTTTTCGGCGGGTCTGCCCCCAGGGGGGGGCGAAAACCACTAGACACCAGGGATATATTTTTTTATGTTTGTTTTTGGGGGCGACCCCTTGGGCAAGGGTCGCCCCCCCCCCGGGGCAATTTTTATTTGTATTTCGCCCCCCCCTGGGGGCAGATCGGCCGTTTTTTCGGCGGATCTGCCCCCAGGGGGGGGCGAAAACCACTAGACACCAGGGATATCGTTTTTTGTGTGTGTTTTTGGGGGCGACCCCTTGGGGAAGGGTCGCCCCCTGAAAGGGGGCACAGAGGTGTTGCCCATTTCTGCCCCCCTTGGGGTCCGATTGGCCAATTCTTTTACGCCCATCTACCCCGAGGGGGGCAGGATCCACTTAGGTACCAGGGACAACTTCTAAGTTCTTGGTGGTGGGGTGTTTGTCAACTGGCAAAGTATTTGTATTTGTGATTATAACAATTTATTTCTTCTTTTTCTTCTAGTTCAACGCTTTTGCTTCCTTTGCTGTGGATCTTTGAGGTTTTGGCAGTAGTTGTCCAGTGGTTTGCATAGTTGCATGTTTTAGGTAAGTGAACGCAATTTACTCCAAAGGAGTATTGTTGACATGTTTGTAGGTGGTGTACTAAATGCAGTATTGTGTGTTTGACATTGTCCTTAGATTTGAGCACAGTGGTGTTTGTGTTGTCATATGTCTAAATTGCTTTTTTCTTTTTTCTTTTTAGTGGGATATCATTGGTGATTGCAGAGTAGTTGCTTGGTGAGTAGCTATTTCAGGCAACTGTGTGGTATAGTTTTTTGTAGTACATAACTCTTTGTGATAAAGCTACACTTTGTTCATTACTTATTTTAGTGCTAGTTGTTGTTGGCAATCCATTTGTTGTTAGGATCATGGCTAGCCGCAAAGTGACCGCTCAGCAGGTTGTTCGCATGCTCTTTGAGTCGTCTTCAGACCATGATTACGACACTGACTCTGCATCTGAGGCAGAGGAGGAAGCAGGAGATTCTGGAAGTGAGTTTTCTGTCCAAGAGCATTCTTCTGATGAGGAAGCTACTCTCAGTGCAGATGAAGGGCCTGTGTTAGAGGAGGACATTGATGTGCCAAGAGTGCAGCAGCCTGGGGCTGCAGGGTTTCCCATTGGAAGACCTGACACCTGGATTGCCCCAAACATGGAGCAGCCACAGTTACCTGCATTTACTGGTCTCCCAGGGTGTAGAGTTAATACGGAAAACTTTCTGCCTGTCCAATTCTTTCACTTGTTTATGGACGATGTATTTTTGGAAGAGATTGTGGAGCAGACAAATGTGTATGCAGAGCAATATTTGCGGGACAACGCTGCCAGACTTAAGCCTCAGTCTAGAGCTACTCATTGGGTTCCCACATATCTGGAAGAGATGAAAAGGTTTTTAGGTTTGACTTTTTTGATGGGGTTGATCAGGAAGCCGTCACTGGCTTCTTATTGGTCTACTAGTCCCTTGATGGCAACTGCTATATTTCCTGCAACTATGACACGTAATCGGTATTTGCTTCTTCTTCGTATGCTGCATTTTGTAGACAATGCTTTAGCCTTGCCACGAGATCACCCTGATTGTGACCGCCTTTTTAAGATTAGGCCTGTCCTTGATCATTTTGTGGATCGGTTTTCAGAGGTCTATGTTCCAGGCAAAGAGATAAGTGTGGACGAGTCTTTGGTCCTTTTCAAGGGGCGTTTAGTTTTTAAGCAGTACATCCCTAGTAAGAGGGCACGGTATGGGATTAAATTGTATCTGCTGTCAGAAAGCAGTACAGGATATGTTTATAATTTCCGGGTCTACACTGGTAGGGATTCCAGTATTGACCCTCCTGGTTGTCCGGCCACTTTTGGAGTTAGCGGAAAAATTGTGTGGGAACTTGCTAGACGGCTGTTTAACAAAGGTCACCATTTGTACGTAGATAATTTCTACACTGGAGTGCAGTTGTTCAAGGAGTTGTTTAGGGTGGACACTGTTGCTTGTGGCACAATCCGTTCTAACCGCAAAGGCTATCCAAGGGAGCTTGTCTGTAAAAAACTTGAGAGGGGACAGTGCAGTGCCTTGCGGAATAATGAGCTGTTAGCTATGAAATTTTCAGACAGGAGGGATGTGTACATGCTATCGACCATCCACGATGAGAGTACTTCCCCTGTGGCTGTTTGGGGTCAGGTTGCGGAAGTGCGCAAACCTGCGTGCATTTTGGACTACAATAGGCACATGGGTGGTGTTGATAGAGTAGATCAGAGGTTGGAACCTTACACTGCTCTTCGTAAGTCGTATGTGTGGTATAAAAAGTTGGCCCTACATTTATTTCATTTGGCAACTTTTAATGCCTTTATTGTATACAAGGATTGTTCACCTGAGTCAAGGATGACTTTTGTTAAATTTCAGGAGTCGGTGATAGAAAGCCTTATTGTGGTGGAACCGGCAAGAGTTCCTAGAGTAGAAGTGGTGGAGGATGTGGCTAGATTGAAAGATCGGCACTTTCCAGATCACATTCCTCCCACTCCCAAAAAAGACATGCCCACAAAGAAATGTAGAGTATGTGCCCGGAGATCAATCCGGAGGGAGAGCCGGATGTACTGCCCCGAATGCCCTTCAAAGCCTGGGCTGTGTGTGCCCAGCTGTTTTAGAAGTTACCACACAAGGAAAAACTTTTGGGAAATACCGTGAGCGTAAGCTGTCTGTTTTATATTTTCATATGTTTCACGGTTGGCATCTGTCGTGTATTTAGTTTGAGGTTTTGTGTTTGTAGTTTAGTGCCTATTTTATAATTAGTAGTTTATTTGTTGTTTATAAATTAAAAAAAGTGATTGCGGTGTGCGTGGGGTGGCGCTTGGCTGGCGGTGTGCGTGGGGTGGCGCTTGGCTGGCGGTGTGCGTGGGGTGGCGCTTGGCTGGCGGTGCCAGCCAAACGGCAGTCCACACTCCCATCAGCTGGTGTGATTCTTGTATCAGGCATGTGGGCGTATGTAAGTGATGGGCCCTTGAGTGGCGCGGTCTGTCGATGTGAGTGTTGTAATGTGCTGGGCCCGTGGCTGGCGGTGTGAATGGTCTTGTGCGTGTCATGTATGAAAGGTGTGTGAATGGACTGTAAAGCGGTTGGTGCCTTGTCGCGGCTTTACAGCTCACGAGCTGTGAGTCATTGGTTCACTTTTTTGCCTTTCAGTTATTAGCAGTGCATTTCATTTTTGTGAAATCTCTTGTTAATAAAATTTGATCCACTGAACCATCACTCACCCTCGTGCCAAATCCAACCAGTATGTGTTGTAAAAAATGACAAAACCTGCTCCGCTGTAATCAGGCGTCGCAGCACACCTGTGACACGCTAGGTGCCTCGGGTGGGACCCCGATGATGAAGCATGCCACCAACTTGGTTGGTGGGTGAGGGGTCTTCTTCACATAACCTAAGTGTGTTTCTTTTCACTATTTTAGTGTTTGGCACATCACGGACGTATGTGCACACATCAAAATGATATATTGCAAAAATACCTCTCCCTTCTATCTCTTCAGGTTTTGGGCCTTATTCTGTTGCAGGCACCTGGCCCACCCACACAAGTGAGGTATCATTTTTATCGGGAGACTTGGGGGAATGGTGGGTGGAAGGAAATTTGTGGCTCCTCTCAGATTCCAGAACTTTCTGCCACAGAAATGAGAGGAAAAAGTGTTTTTTTGGCCAAATTTTGAGGTTTGCAAAGGATTCTGGGTAACAAAACCTGGTCCGAGCCCCGCAAGTCACCCCTCCTTGGATTCCCCTAGGTCTCTAGTTTTCAGAAATGCACAGGTTTGGTAGGTTTCCCTAGGTGCCGGCTGAGCTACAGGCCAAAATCCACAGGTAGGCACTGTTTTCTTCAAAAATTTTGGTTGTGTCCACGTTGCGCTTTGGGGCGTTTCCTGTCGCGGGCGCTAGGCCTACCCACGCAAGTGAGGTATCATTTTTATCGGGAGACGTGGGGGAACGCTGGGTGGAAGGAAATTTGTGGCTCCTCTCAGATTCCAGAACTTTCTGCCACAGAAATGTGAGGAACATGTGTTTTTTTAGCCAATTTTTGAGGTTTGCAAAGGATTCTGGGTAACAGAACCAGGTCCGAGCCCCGCCAGTCACCCCTCCTTGGATTCCCCTAGGTCTCTAGTTTTCAGAAATGTACAGGTTTGGTAGGTTTCCCTAGGTGGCGGCTGAGCTAGAGGCCAAAATCTACAGGTAGTCACTTTGCTAAAAACAGCTCTGTTTTCTGTGATATGTCCACGTTGTGTTTTGGGGCATATCCTGTCGCGGGCGCTAGGCCTACCCACGCAAGTGAGGTATCATTTTTATCGGGAGACGTGGGGGAACGCTGGGTGGAAGGAAATTTGTGGCTCCTCTCAGATTCCAGAACTTTCTGCCACAGAAATGTGAGGAACATGTGTTTTTTTAGCCAATTTTTTAGGTTTGCAAAGGATTCTGGGTAACAGAACCAGGTCCGAGCCCCGCCAGTCACCCCTCCTTGGATTCCCCTAGGTCTCTAGTTTTCAGAAATGTACAGGTTTGGTAGGTTTCCCTAGGTGGCGGCTGAGCTAGAGGCCAAAATCTACAGGTAGTCACTTTGCTAAAAACAGCTCTGTTTTCTGTGATATGTCCACGTTGTGTTTTGGGGCATATCTTGTCGCGGGCGCTAGGCCTACCCACGCAAGTGAGGTATCATTTTTATCGGGAGACGTGGGGGAACGCTGGGTGGAAGGAAATTTGTGGCTCCTCTCAGATTCCAGAACTTTCTGCAACAGAAATGTGAGGAACATGTGTTTTTTTAGCCAATTTTTTAGGTTTGCAAAGGATTCTGGGTAACAGAACCAGGTCCGAGCCCCGCCAGTCACCCCACCTTGGATTCCCCATGGTCTCTAGTTTTCAGAAATGTACAGGTTTGGTAGGTTTCCCTAGGTGGCGGCTGAGCTAGAGGCCAAAATCTACAGGTAGTCACTTTGCTAAAAACAGCTCTGTTTTCTGTGATATGTCCACGTTGTGTTTTGGGGCATATCTTGTTGCGGGCGCTAGGCCTACCCACGCAAGTGAGGTATCATTTTTATCGGGAGACGTGGGGGAACGCTGGGTGGAAGGAAATTTGTGGCTCCTCTCAGATTCCAGAACTTTCTGCAACAGAAATGTGAGGAACATGTGTTTTTTTAGCCAATTTTTTAGGTTTGCAAAGGATTCTGGGTAACAGAACCAGGTCCGAGCCCCGCCAGTCACCCCACCTTGGATTCCCCATGGTCTCTAGTTTTCAGAAATGTACAGGTTTGGTAGGTTTCCCTAGGTGGCGGCTGAGCTAGAGGCCAAAATCTACAGGTAGTCACTTTGCTAAAAACAGCTCTGTTTTCTGTGATATGTCCACGTTGTGTTTTGGGGCATATCCTGTCGCGGGCGCTAGGCCTACCCACGCAAGTGAGGTATCATTTTTATCGGGAGACGTGGGGGAACGCTGGGTGGAAGGAAATTTGTGGCTCCTCTCAGATTCCAGAACTTTCTGCCACAGAAATGTGAGGAACATGTGTTTTTTTAGCCAATTTTTGAGGTTTGCAAAGGATTCTGGGTAACAGAACCAGGTCCGAGCCCCGCCAGTCACCCCTCCTTGGATTCCCCTAGGTCTCTAGTTTTCAGAAATGTACAGGTTTGGTAGGTTTCCCTAGGTGGCGGCTGAGCTAGAGGCCAAAATCTACAGGTAGTCACTTTGCTAAAAACAGCTCTGTTTTCTGTGATATGTCCACGTTGTGTTTTGGGGCATATCTTGTCGCGGGCGCTAGGCCTACCCACGCAAGTGAGGTATCATTTTTATCGGGAGACGTGGGGGAACGCTGGGTGGAAGGAAATTTGTGGCTCCTCTCAGATTCCAGAACTTTCTGCAACAGAAATGTGAGGAACATGTGTTTTTTTAGCCAATTTTTTAGGTTTGCAAAGGATTCTGGGTAACAGAACCAGGTCCGAGCCCCGCCAGTCACCCCACCTTGGATTCCCCATGGTCTCTAGTTTTCAGAAATGTACAGGTTTGGTAGGTTTCCCTAGGTGGCGGCTGAGCTAGAGGCCAAAATCTACAGGTAGTCACTTTGCTAAAAACAGCTCTGTTTTCTGTGATATGTCCACGTTGTGTTTTGGGGCATATCCTGTCGCGGGCGCTAGGCCTACCCATGCAAGTGAGGTATCATTTTTATCGGGAGACGTGGGGGAACGCTGGGTGGAAGGAAATTTGTGGCTCCTCTCAGATTCCAGAACTTTCTGCCACAGAAATGTGAGGAACATGTGTTTTTTTAGCCAATTTTTGAGGTTTGCAAAGGATTCTGGGTAACAGAACCAGGTCCGAGCCCCGCCAGTCACCCCTCCTTGGATTCCCCTAGGTCTCTAGTTTTCAGAAATGTACAGGTTTGGTAGGTTTCCCTAGGTGGCGGCTGAGCTAGAGGCCAAAATCTACAGGTAGTCACTTTGCTAAAAACAGCTCTGTTTTCTGTGATATGTCCACGTTGTGTTTTGGGGCATATCCTGTCGCGGGCGCTAGGCCTACCCACGCAAGTGAGGTATCATTTTTATCGGGAGACGTGGGGGAACGCTGGGTGGAAGGAAATTTGTGGCTCCTCTCAGATTCCAGAACTTTCTGCCACAGAAATGTGAGGAACATGTGTTTTTTTAGCCAATTTTTTAGGTTTGCAAAGGATTCTGGGTAACAGAACCAGGTCCGAGCCCCGCCAGTCACCCCTCCTTGGATTCCCCTAGGTCTCTAGTTTTCAGAAATGTACAGGTTTGGTAGGTTTCCCTAGGTGGCGGCTGAGCTAGAGGCCAAAATCTACAGGTAGTCACTTTGCTAAAAACAGCTCTGTTTTCTGTGATATGTCCACGTTGTGTTTTGGGGCATATCTTGTCGCGGGCGCTAGGCCTACCCACGCAAGTGAGGTATCATTTTTATCGGGAGACGTGGGGGAACGCTGGGTGGAAGGAAATTTGTGGCTCCTCTCAGATTCCAGAACTTTCTGCAACAGAAATGTGAGGAACATGTGTTTTTTTAGCCAATTTTTTAGGTTTGCAAAGGATTCTGGGTAACAGAACCAGGTCCGAGCCCCGCCAGTCACCCCACCTTGGATTCCCCTAGGTCTCTAGTTTTCAGAAATGTACAGGTTTGGTAGGTTTCCCTAGGTGGCGGCTGAGCTAGAGGCCAAAATCTACAGGTAGTCACTTTGCTAAAAACAGCTCTGTTTTCTGTGATATGTCCACGTTGTGTTTTGGGGCATATCCTGTCGCGGGCGCTAGGCCTACCCACGCAAGTGAGGTATCATTTTTATCGGGAGACGTGGGGGAACGCTGGGTGGAAGGAAATTTGTGGCTCCTCTCAGATTCCAGAACTTTCTGCCACAGAAATGTGAGGAACATGTGTTTTTTTAGCCAATTTTTTAGGTTTGCAAAGGATTCTGGGTAACAGAACCAGGTCCGAGCCCCGCCAGTCACCCCTCCTTGGATTCCCCTAGGTCTCTAGTTTTCAGAAATGTACAGGTTTGGTAGGTTTCCCTAGGTGGCGGCTGAGCTAGAGGCCAAAATCTACAGGTAGTCACTTTGCTAAAAACAGCTCTGTTTTCTGTGATATGTCCACGTTGTGTTTTGGGGCATATCCTGTCGCGGGCGCTAGGCCTACCCACACAAGTGAGGTATCGTTTTTATCGGGAGACGTGGGGGAACGCTGGGTGGAAGGAAATTTGTGGCTCCTCTCAGATTCCAGAACTTTCTGCCACAGAAATGTGTGGAACATGTGTTTTTTTAGCTAAATTTTGAGGTTTGCAAAGGATTCTGGGTAACAGAACCTGGTCCGAGCTACACAAGTCACCCCTCCTTGGATTCCCCTAGGTCTCTAGTTTTCAGAAATGCACAGGTTTGGTAGGTTTCCCTAGGTGGCGGCTGAGCTAGAGGCCAAAATCTACAGGTAGTCACTTTGCTAAAAACAGCTCTGTTTTCTGTGATGTGTCCACGTTGTGTTTTGGGGCATATCCTGTCGCGGGCGCTAGGCCTACCCACACAAGTGAGGTACCATTTTTATCGGGAGACTTGGGGGAACATAGATTAGCAAAACAAGTACTATTGCCCCTTGTCTTTCTCTACATTTTTTCCTTCCAAATATAGGAGTGTGTGTAAAAAAGACATCTATTTGAGAAATTCCCTGTAATTCACGTGCTACTATGGTCACCCCGGAATTCAGAGATGTGCAAATAACCACTGCTCCTCAACACCTTATCTTGTGCCCTTTTTGGAAATGCAAAGGTTTTCTTGATAGCAATTTTTTACTCCTTATATTTCAGCAAATGAATTGCTGTATACCCGGTATAGAATGAAAACGCACTGCAGGGTGCAGCTCATTTATTGGCTCTGGGTTCCTCGGGTTCTTGATGAACCTACAAACCCTATATATCCCCGCAACCAGAGGAGTCCAGCAGACGTAACGGTATATTGCTTTCGATAATCTGACATTGCAGGGAAAAGTTACAGAGTAAAACGTAGAGAAAAATTTATGTTTTTTTCACCTCAATTTCAATATTTTTCTTTTTCAGCTGTTATTTTCTGTAGGAAACCCTTGTAGGATCTACACAAATGACCCCTTGCTGAATTCAGAATTTTGTCTACTTTTCAGAAATGTTTAGGTTTCTGGGATCCAGCATTGGTTTCATGACCATTCCTGTCACTGACTGGAAGGAGGCTGAAAGCACAAAAAATTGCACAAATGGGGTATGCCCCAGTAAAATGCCACAATTGTGTTGAAAAATTGGGTTTTCTGATTCAAGTCTGCCTGTTCCTGAAAGCTGGGAAGCTGCTGAGTTTAGCACCACAAACCCTTTGTTGATGCCATTTTCAGGGGAAAAACCACAAGCCTCCTTCTGCAGCCACTTTTTCCAATTTTTTTGAAAAAAACGAAAATTTCACTGTATTTTGGCCAATTTCTTGGCCTCCTTCAGGGGAACCCACAAAGTCTGGGTACCTTTAGAATCCCTAGGATGTTGGAAAAAAAGGACGCAAATTTGGCTTGGTTAGCTTATGTGGACAAAAAGTTATGAGGGCCTAAGCGCGAACTGCCCCGAATAGGCAAAAAAAGGCCTGGCACAGGAGGGGGAAAAGGCCTGGCAGCGAAGGGGTTAAACACGTCTATTTCACATTGGGAAAATAAACATTTTTGCCAACCCACCAGGAGCTAGAGACCAACATGGTTATCAACCCCATCTACATCAAATTTAGATATCTTAGATGTCTGAAAACCGCAGTCAAATAGGGAATTTGACTATTTTGCTTCTGCAAATTGTCATGCGATGCACTACACAACATTTCAAAAATAATGTTATTAGTACATTTTGATTTTTTTTGTTTTAACTGCAAAGATTTTTTTGGTTAAGAATCAGCAGGACTCCTGTTATTACCTTATCAGCTTTTAAAAGACTGAAACTTGAGCAGCAAGAAAACCATGCAACACAAAGGTGATATTAAGGAATAAGAGTGCAGAGTACATGTTCAGTCCCTATGCCTCTTTGTTACTCAAATACAAGTGCTGAGCTTACTCTTGTAATTCATTTATTCTGGATCATATTTTTTCAGCAAATGCATTGCTATACTATACTTAGTTATTTTTTCATAAGCAAATTGTATTATTTTTCGAACATACACACAACTACAACCACAGCTGGTAGCCATCTTGACCAACTTGACCCATAACCAGTACTCAGAACTCGCCTCAATCATCTCCCCAGTCCAATCCATAGCAGTCTTGCCATTTGCCTCACATCTTCCCTTCTGAAGGCAGCCGCAAGCTGCATCGATAGGTCTTTCTTGTTGGGCACACCAATCCATCATAGATACGGCCAGTTCCCGGGAGGGTGGGAGAGGTGGAGGGGTATCACTTTAGTCTGCATCATCCAGCCCTCCCATTTAAGCTTTAATTTAAAAAAGTGATTGGGGGCAATAATAACCAAGGATTAATAAACCTGTGAAATGGTGCCCTTGCCGACATCCACAGTCAGCAAATGGCCTCAAGGGGGCTAAAGTCAAGAACAGCAGTGTCAGGAGGAATGTTCACGGCTAGAGAAGAGAATATCTCAACTGTAAATATTTGTGGAACCGAGTGAGGGAGAGCTGGAACCACTCCTGGATCTCTGGAAGGGCCAATATGTGGCTACCTGACCATATGTCACCCAGATGAGCGATTCCTATCTTGTTCCACTGTGATAATCACTCCAATGCTGTGTAGCCACTGGAGCTCACAGAGGGGTGTCATTCTAGTCAGCGTCTGATCCCAGCACATAAGGTGCAGCGCTGTCCGCCAGGCTGAAAACACTGCCTTCGTGATATCCAGGAGAGGTCAGGGGGATCAGGGCTCCATAAGGAACAGGCAAAATCTTATCTGGACCCAGGATAATCAATTTAGCCCAATATGTCAGGTCATCCCAGCCCCTGCTGAGCCAGTAATTAATGACCACTACCTGTGAGGCCAAGTAGTAACAGTGGACATTGGCCATTCCTAGACATCCATCATAAGATGACAGTCTGTCAGCTGGTGCATTTCTTGGGCACATGCCTTCTCAAAGGAAAGTATGGATAACAGAATTGAGGTTGTGGATCCATTTTCTAGGGATTAGGAGTGGGAAGTTCTGAAAAACAGAGGAACACAGGCAACACTATAATTTTAAAGAGGGCCACCCGCCCATCACGTGAAGCGGGAGGCACATCCATTTCTGCAGGTTCGGTTTCATGTTTCCGAGGAAAGGGAGGAAAAGTTAATGTCCACCTCAAGTATAGGAGCGTAGAAACATTGATCCCTAGGTAAGGGAAGGAGAGGTGGCATGTAGGAATAGGAGCCCTCCAGGAGCAAGTAGTCATGTCGAATTTGACAGGAACCAACATGAACTTCACCCTGTTGATGCAAAGCCCCGAGGCCTCCTTGTAAAGATCAAGTATTTCCAAGCACCTCAGACTGTGGATTAGCTAGTAAGAGTGGTAGATCATCCTTTTACAGGGCTATTCGAGCATCGCAGTGTACAATGCATGCAAGGGGAGAGAGAACAGCCCTGCCTGGTGCCTCGGCAGATTGGGAAGAGACTCCCAATTTTTTGGACCGGAGGTGATGGATAGGAGATTAATGAGCCTACGAAAACATGGACCTAGTTTGGCTCTCTCACGCACTGCTCTCATGAAGGATAAGCCAACTGAGTCAAAAGCTTTCTTCGAGTCAATCAGGAGTAGAGTCGACAGGTGTCACAGCCAAAGTATCTGCGAGAGAGCATCCTTTACTCTTCAGGTAGAATGGGGAGTGCTTCAGGCCAGCATGAAATGCACTGGTCAGGATATATAAAGTATGGCAGGGTTTGTCGTAATCGGTTGGCTATCACCCTGGCATGTATCTTAATATCTGTGTTGATAAGGGAGATCAGCTTATAATCAGCACAATTCTTCTAAGGCTGTCCCGATTTAGGCATTACCACAATCATGGCCATGTCAAAGTCAGGGGAGAGGCACCTGCCTCCACTGCTGCTGTGTGCATGGCCAAAAAGGTGAGGAATCAAAAGGTCTCGAAACCACCTGTAATATTCAATTGGAGGCCGTAAGCGCCTGGTGTTTTACCCAGGGCCATGTCTGATAGTGACTCCACAATCTCCTCAACTGTGATTACTTGGTTCAGTTCTCAGGCTAAGGGGTGGGGGAAATTGAGGGCAAAGGAATGTCGTCAACAGTGGGTGTGCTGGCTCCCAGGGAGGCTGGGGGTCTGTAGCTGTAGAGGGTCATGTAATAATCTGCAGGCACCTGCACAATTTCAGAAGGAAGGGCTCGGGGAGGTCCCCCAGTGTCCACGACCCACAGTATTACTCTGGAAGTGGTCTCTCTGGTGGCAAGCCAGTAGAGAAGCTACCCCAAAATTATCAATATGCTAGCAGGCCGACCAAGTCAATGACCTCCTGCACTGGTGGGCCTCGTTCAGTGAAATCTGGTGCACAGAAGTCTTGGCAGAAGCAGGCACTATTCAAAGTCAGGGGAGCAGTTCGACCGGGATCCGAGTTCAAAGGAAAGAAATTGGGTCTCCAGACCCGTAATTTGAGTAACCTTATGCCTCTCTTGGCCACCGATAAACCCTTCAGTTTAGCGACTGATAATAGGTTTTACTGCCCCACCTCCCCTCCCAAATGGGGTGCAGGCTGACTGGACGGTACCTTAATTTTCTTCAACGTAGATCTGTATTCCGCACCTCACATGGGTCGAGTTATCCCGATCTGTTGTGCACCATGAGTTAGAATGCCACATAGGACAGTATCCTGGTTCCGATGACCCCAGGTCACCATGCACCCCATCACAGCCGTGATGTAGTGCATGGTCTGAAAAGCCCTATGGTAGGATCACAGCTTTGGTTAAATGAAGAACATCTGTGACCGGCAAACAGAGAATGCCAATACGGGACCCATTGTTATGAGCTACTGATGTGTGGCTATAAGCACGGTCCTGTGGATGCCACATCCTCCATGCATTGCAAAGCCCTAAAGAGTCTGTCCAGGCAGCGAGGGCTGGGGAGCAAGAGCGATGCCCCAGCCTGGGTGGACTCACTGATTCCCTATCTGGGTCAGAGACCGCATTAAAGTCACCTCCCACCACTGTGATGACTTGTGGGAATGTCAGTAAAAGAGAGGCCAGTGCATCTAGTGTTGGGGAGAAGCGCAGATGCAGGACATACACTGACAGGAAGTTATAGGGCCTACCTTACAGTAGGCCCTCAACCCCTCCCGTACCTCCCTTGAGATCGATGTGCACTTTGGTCATCGCAAGCGGAAAACCTTTGAGTAATATGATTGCCACACCTCAGAAACCCCAGGAGAACCCAGAGTGATAAACTCTTGTCATATCCCTGGCAGCAGAGGAAGGGACAGCGTTCCCCCAAGCAAACAGATTTCCCGGAGCATGAAGGCAGCAGGACAAAATATTTTGGCAAAGTGGTGGAAAGCAGACTATTTGATGCGGTTCAGCCGACCATTCACATTCCAGGATACAATCTCAAGTGGTGCCATAAAACCCCCAGGTCAATACCGCAAGGCTAGGACCTGTGGCAAGTCTCAGCATGAATGATACTGGCACACAGCAGGTAATGCGGGAGTCGATGGACTGGGAACCACAAGTGTAATCATGATAAGCATGGCAATTGTACGGCATATATGAACAAAGAACAACGCATATACCTTCCCATCAGCCCCAACTTCCCCCCACCCTATACTTGTACCCCTGAAGCATCTATGACCCTAAGATAAAACATGAAGAAAACAAAACAAGGCTGAATAGCACCGAACTTATGACTTCCTCACAAGCACGATACTAAGTAAGCTAACGTTCCTATGATAAAGTTGCATGGGGATCCCTCCCTAGGAGAGTGTT
The DNA here is from genome assembly GCF_031143425.1 of Pleurodeles waltl. Taxonomy (NCBI): domain Eukaryota; kingdom Metazoa; phylum Chordata; class Amphibia; order Caudata; family Salamandridae; genus Pleurodeles; species Pleurodeles waltl. The sequence continues at coordinate 1,500,672,828 of NC_090447.1, forward strand.
GGTGATCTTCAGACTGCCCGGCAATCCGGGTTAGCAGGGCAGCGCATCAAGCCCCCAGCCAGGGCATCAAACAGCTCAGTCATGCATGTTGGTGAGGCTCCATTATCACAAAATGAGTTCTGAGCCCTTAAAAGTTCAAATCGAAGTCAGTGTCCAATTTTAGAAAGTCGTGAAGTTTCAAGTAGTTTTATTTCTGATCCGCCACACAGTTCACACAGCGTTGATGTGTTCCGTTGAACAGCCAACACATGTTTAGTTGTATGGCGAATAGGCCCCAGGCTGAAATATAACACTACAAAAAAGTATTTCTAGAGGAAAGCCATAAAGGCGTAAAACGGTCCCACTATCAAATACATGTCTAACCTCGGACCCATCCCAAGTCAGTAGAGTACACACTGCCACGGGGTCGGGCACCAGACATATGAGGTTTGCTAGGCCTTCTCCTCAGACTTAGGGGAGGTTGAAGGGATCTCCTGGTCATTCTCGCTACAACATCGTCTCCCTCTCCATTTTGGCCACGGGCTATCATTTGAGTGGCCCTCTCCCAAGCCTGGTTCAAAAATAAATAAATACATAAATAAAATTAAATTTAAAAAAAGTAAATTGTGGAATTGAAGCCCACTTTCAGCTTTGTGGGGAAGAAGAATACAGAGGTGATCTGGAGGGTGTGGAGTTTATGCTTTACTTCATTGAAAGAGTGCCTGCGTTGCTGGACTGCTTGTGTATAGTCCGGAAATACTATGATACGCGAGTTCCGATAGCGAAGGTCTTGCCGATGTCTGGCCTCACAAACAATGGCGTCCCAGTCACAATAGTTAAGGGCCTTGGCGATCATTAGATGTGCCAGTTCCTCATGGGGTGGGGCCAGGTGGGGGTGTTGTGTGAGGCTCTAATGGGCTCTCTCCAACAGGAACCAGGGTGACAGACCTCCCTCTGAAAATCAAGAGCACACAACTAGTCCTCCAGAAAATGCTGTGCATCCGGACTCTCTACACCCTCAGGAATCCCCAAAAACCAAATAATTCCTGTATGCATGATTTTCTGCATCCTCAGCCCTGCTCTCCAGCATGTCCTTTGCACAGAGGAGTTTGGAGACCAGAGTTTTAAGAGTGGCCACATCAACTTTCATGGACAAGACACGGCATTCAGTCTCAGTGACATACTGGGCCACAGAACCTAGCGCAGCAGCAAGACACCCACTTTAACCTATCCCACTTTGGTTTACAGTGATTCCCGCACTTCTTGAATGGCCTGGAGGTTGGCAGTGAGGTCTGGGTCCCATTTTGCCACCGGGGGAGCGATGCCTGGCCCTTGGCCACTAGAAGTCAGAGTGGTAAATTGGTTTATCTTTGTTTGGGCCTGTGTAGATGGAGCAGGTCTGTGTTTGCCCATACTGGCCAAGGGGGGTACCGGTGTCTGGTCTCACCAAGTACCTCAGAATGCCACAGACCGCTTGCCTAGGTGCAGCACGAACAGCTGTAGGCTCACTGGTTGGTGGTAAGGCCCAGGGATAAACTAGGTTCAGGCCGCTTCAGGTGGATCCAGCATGCAGACACCATTGGCCTGGCCCGGGAAGGAAGCAATGGTGACCCTGGGGCGTTCTCAAACCAGGGCTAATGGTGTGTGGCCTGCAGACTACCCGCTATCCCGTACACGTTTGGACCCCACACACATCCAGGTACCCCTCCTCCACTGCAGGTACTTACTTACTATATCGGCGGCTGTCATAGCTCTTGGCAACCTCAAAGGCTTGACGTGGCCGCATACAGCAAAACAAAGAGCCTTCATTCTCCAGTTTAGTTGCTCAAGATTTCATGAGGACTATTTCAAGCTTCTTGGTGTTCTACTCCAGAACTCAAGGATTCTCTGACATCAGAGAAGTGAAGACGCAAAGGTTTATCTTAAGATTTCCTAAAACAATAATGCTCACATCTTGTCCAAACTTTGCAAATTTGGATGACTTTACGTTATTTGAACTCAATCCTTTAAAAGGGGAGTTTCTTCATAGCCCGTCTTTATACTCAAAGTTATGAGTTCAATCCTAAATTAGTTCTATGACTATTTAGTAATGTGAACCTGTTGTCACTGACAAACAAAATCTTTATGTTTCAACCTTGATAAAAGACTCAATCTTCAAACAGAATTTACTACAACAGTTAGCAGTGTGTGCTTTCAATGAAGACTTATTTGGTGATCCACCAGTTTATCCCAGATCAAGATCTCATGGCACTTGTTCCATCTCATGTGGTCAAGAATATACTATGGTAACTTCTCCTAGTGCACCTAGCCCCTTGAAAGCAGCATTACATGCAACAGCATGCTTTGTCAAGAAGTCAAACAAAAAAATATATATATATCAAAAAGGTGTGACCATACTACACCACTTATTAACATTTCCCTTGGAAGCCCAAACCCTGTACAAGGTAGCACACATTATCATTAACATTTACACACCATCATGCTAGGGGATCTTACCTTTGAAGATGAAATCATCAGATTAACTCCGATTTGTACACAGAACAGCTTTAAACAAGTACTTTTCTGGCTGTGTGACGACAGTCTGGAATTCTCTCCACTCAAACCTTTGCACTATCACCTCACTATCAACCTTTAAGAAGGAACTGAAACTACTTCTCTTCCAAAGGTACCACTTGCCTGCCACCAGCTAAATTCATTTCTCAGCCTCAATCATTACTACCCTGCTTCGTTTTATTTTCCCAATATTGCTTACCGAGTTTCAACTTCAAGCTACTATCTTCCCCTAAATTCTTCTCTGCTGACACTACATCTGAAATTATTTATCTCACTTGGGCTCCCTTCCAAATTTTCATTTAACTTATGCCTTAAGTGTTTTCTGTTATTTCTTTCCCGTCTGCTGTTTAACTGATTGCATTGTAATGCTGCTTTTGTTACGATTGTGTTCCCCTATTCATTTCCTAACTTTTGTCCTTTCCCTTGTTGACCACTCTAATGCCTTTGTGCCACATTGGTCATATGAAACTACATACGTAAAATAAATCAGCATGAACTGTACCAGTTACTCCCACTTTTGTAATCAGCTGGCTGCTTATTTTTCTAGAATAGAAAAGTTCTGATAAAATATCAAAACTCAAGACACCCGTACTGAATGGTTCTGTTTAAGCATCCATATTTCAATCTTCTGCAGCGTCTTCAAGCTCTGACGTTTCAAAAATAAGCCTTCGATCAAAAGTAACTTTGAGGCTAGGTCTGTGATGATACCCCTTTTTCAGGGTGAAAGCTGGTTTCTAACAAAAAATAAAAATAAACTCATTTTACAATAACATTATCTTTCATCCACATATCTCTTTTTGCGTAAATATCAACAATCTCCAAACTCCTTTCCATGTAGGTCCTCAGAACTACCCTTCTTGACAGACTCACTGTCCTTGTGTGACACCTTGGCCTTGCCGTTGAAACCAGCACCAGAGACGTACAAATAAGCTTTGCTACCCGGCAGGCTCTCCTCACCTGCTTTACAATGTTTTTGTTCCTTCAGATGGTTGATTGCACAATTGATGAGGTTTTCATATTATCAAAAGCAAGAAGTTAGGCAGAAAGATAAACTTGTTGCCCCCTCAGCTATGTTTTATTTGTTTTATTATTATTATTTTATTTTTAAATCAGGTGGTCTCTCTCTGATCAGATATGTCAGTCAAGACATTCACCTTATTATTTTGCATCTTTTTGACTGCCTTTAACATTAATCCTAACAGACTTAAAATAGTCTTTCAAACTTGAAAATTGAGACCAATGTATTATTGTACATGGAAGAGGTATCACAAAACAGATATCAAGGAAGGCGTAGAACATGGGTATTCAAAAACATTTTCCCAAGGGCCGAAACGTTTGGTCAGCAGTATTACTGAGGCCCGCACTGATGTGAGCAGGTGGGTGGTAGGGTGGACGAATGTGGGCGTAGTAAAAGCGAAGCATGTACATCTAGTGGCTGAATTTAATTGCACAATGCGGAACCAGAAAACCTGGAATTACACCAGGCTTTCGTGCTCGAGCAATCTGTGTGATCGTATGGAAGTGTTCTATTTGATTTTCCCTCAGTTATCGCATATAATAGGACCTCAAAATACATGACTTCAGAATGTGTGCTGTACAAAACCTTCTACTGTGTTTAATTAAATAATCTAGACCTTCATGTATAATAGGTACCCCGGCCACCAAAAAGGTGCAACTAACAACTGATCTGCCTTTTACTTCACTATTGGCATTATTGTTAGGTTTGGGAGGGAAGCATGAATGTTTCTAAATTAAAGTCTGAAAACTATCATAAAAAAACACTTTTCAATGCACTTTCCCTATGGTGAAACACTTCTGCATGGAATATACATTTTGAATGGACTGTTTGCTGCAAGATACATTTATAAATAGTGGTGTTCCACTCCACTTCTTTAACTGCAATTAACCTTTAACTAAATGCTTGTTCGTTTATTTAACATATTTTATACGTTAATGCCGAGTTGAGTAAGCGGCAGCCAAACGCCACTGTTGACCAACGTGCCACATGTAAAGGTAAGGAGGGCCGCATGCAGTCCTCGGTCCGTACTTTGAGTATCACTGGCAGAGAGTATATACACCATACAGTAGTTTCTCTCAGCGAACAATCTTTATTACTATGAATACAACTACGGTGGACCATCTATCTCAATGGCAGGGTGAATATAGAGCCCAAATCAATATCAGAAAATCGATGAACAAGATAATATTTTAACAAATCTGAGGGAAACAAAAAGGGTAAAGCAGCAAATAAATTTGAAAAAAAACCACCTACTGGAATACAAAAGATAATAGCCAGGAAAAAACACTTAGGGGGTGATTCTAACCCTGGCACGCGGCGGAGGCCGCCCGCCAGAGTTCCCCCCTCCAGAATACCGCACCGCGGTCAGAAGACCGCTGCGGTTATTCTGGGTTTCCCACTGGGCTGGCGGGCGACCGCCAAAAGGCCACCCGCCAGCCCAGTGGGAAACACCCTTCCCACGAGGAAGCCGGCTCTGAATGGAGCCGGCGGAGTGGGAAGGTGCAACGGGTGCAGTTGCACCCGTCGCGAATTTCAGTGTCTGCAAAGCAGACACTGAAATTCAGGGTGGGGCCCTCTTATGGGGGCCCCTGCAGTGCCCATGCCATTGGCATGGGCACTGCAGGGGCCCCCAGGGGCCCCACGACACCCCATACCGCCATCCTGTTCCTGGCGGGCGAACCGCCAGGAACAGGATGGCGGTATGGGGTGTCTGAATCCCCATGGCGGCGCAGCAAGCTGCGCCGCCATGGAGGATTCATGTGGGCAGCGGAAAACCGGCGAGAGACCGCCGGTTTTCCTCTTCTGACCGCGGCCAAACCGCTGCGGTCAGAATGCCCTGCGGGGCACCGCCAGCCTATTGGCGGTGCTCCCGCCGACCCTGGCCCCGGCGGTCCTTGACCGCCGGGGTCAGAATGACCCCCTTAGTCACATAATAAAATAAATACGCACCAAAAACAATACATTTGATCATCAAAACGATGACAGTGTGGAAACAGTGGAAACATTAAGAAAGACTTGAAACCAATAAAAGATTTTCAAAAGCTAACAAGAAAAATAATACTATGCAAAATAATACTGTTTTAAAGACATACTGATTTGTTTTTGATTTAATAAGACTGCAGCTACACCACAGGATTATCAGAGATGTATAACGAAAATAGCAAGGAACCAAGTAGCACAACTATGTAAGCTCATCATCAGCATGTATTCTTTTAGACACACTGCACTGCTCACACAGTTATAGTTCCACCGTCGTGCGAGTTTAATCTTTTGAGTGATCAAGAATGAGGTCCAGCAGTTTGAGTTAAACCACAATAGCACAAACAACTTGACCACAGAACCATTCTGTGAAAAAGGACTGTCTGACAATAAGGCTAGATTTGCATCCATATCTATAAGTTGTACATATGATTAATGCGAAAGCTTTACTTTTAGGTTGTGTGCTCCAAAGAAATGCATTGAAATATGAGCAAAGATGCCACTACTGACAATGGTTCCAGTTTAAAAACGTGTACACGCCTGTGCGCTTTGACAATTTGAGGATACTTGTTGTTCTCAGAGTGATTGCTCCCTGATTATAAACAAGTAAATGCTCAAGACTGAAAGAAATTTTGGTGATTGCCTGCTTTAAAAATAAAATATGTAGAAAAGGTTTTGAGATTTGGCAAAAACTAAACTACTGCGCAAATCTAATTACTATTTCTCTGAGGCATCATTTAGTAAAACGTATTGGATGTATGCCAATACTTAAAATTTAGATTTGTGAAAAATCACAGTAAAACTACTACAGTCAACATGAATACACATTAGTGGCGCAATTATTAAAGACAGTTACAAAAACGCAGCCACAGATATACATCCTTGCATTAGTGCAGATTTATGACTCAGCAATGCACAAGGGTTTACAGAAGTAAACTTGGAATCCGTTCTCCTACTAAACTATTGTGAATTCCATTTGTGCAAGAGTAAGTTTACCTGCACATTTTTGCCTGTGTCAAAATCTGACTGCAAATTCAATTACCCATAAACCCTATTTTCCTACCCTGGGGAATGTTTTGCTCCCGTCATTGCCATGAGTACATATCCAACCTTTTCCAAAGTGGGAAGAGATTGGTGAGGAGTTGGTTGGTACATTCAGACATGAATGTGCCCAGCATCAAGGCATTCAAAGCCCTAAACCACTGCTTCCTACGTGCGCCCAGCCCTTGTATGATGATTTACAGAAAGGTGTCAGTATCAGAGCGCTGCTAAAATGCAAACTCTGATTTAATGTGAGCTCTGGCATAATCAAACATACTGTTATCTGGAAAACGTTTGGCAGCCAAAGGGGCATATTTCTTTTTAGTTTACAGGACAAGTAGATTTCTTAAGTATCCGGATCCTTGAACAAGTACTTTATAAAAGTTCCGCACCCAGTAAAAGAAGTGAGTAGATTTTTTTAATCTTTTGTTTGGTCTGAGGTAGTGAGCAATTGTTTGATGCCGGTGCAAATGAATTAAAGGAATTCTGCAGACTCCCAACCAGGGAGAGAGGAGACTCTTGTTGTTCCTATCACAAGTCAAGTTGTGGCATCAGATCAGCGGCGAAAACAGCACTACTACAAAACAGGGAGTGAAGTTAAATGAACAAACAATATTTATTCATAGCTGCAGCAAGCTCCACCCGGTGAGCCAGGTTAGCAACTGCCAGTAAGCCAAACCTGCCCAATCCTTATAGGCAACTCGGAAAGGAATAACAAATATCTAGATCAGCCTAGCAGGAGTCCAAGCTGGGGATAACTGCCAGCACAGACAGACAGACTGATGTCTATGGTTGCTGTGCCATATCATCCAGTCGATATACAATGGACAAACCTTCACGTTATTTGTGTACTGTGGAAACTGACAATATAGGTTAAAGGGTTTTTCAGGAATAGCAAAATTGTACTATTAGGGACTATTAGATATTGATAGTAAGGGTGCTATGTGCTACAGTATAGCCACCAACGTTGCAACGGTTTTCTACTAAAGAAAACACATTCGATGATGGCTGCCCATCAGATCATGTGTTGTGACACGTCAACCATTTTTAAGTCACGCACGTAACATGGCAGATAGCACTGTTAGACTGGTACATTAGAAGAAAAAAAAGTTAAACCCAGGATTTCTGGGCACCAGAAATAGAGGTGTCCATTAGTACTTTGTAGCTGACAGGCCACTGAACAAAACATAACTGTGGAGAGGGTGAAGAGAGCAAGGAAACTCACAATGTATGCAAAATAGGAACTCCATTAACTCAGCACTATAAACGTAAAACTCGTCCAATAAGAATACCGCAAGACCAAAATGCTGCTGTCGGGAAGAAACAGAATAGGAAGGATAGCCATTAAATCAAAAGCAAACACCTGAGAAAGAGAACAAACCCATCCAATAAGTAACAAGAGCTGAACCAAAGCCTACTCTATGTATAAGTTTTGGTTTGAAACAATAGGTCTTGCAAATAAAAGCAGATAATGCTCTCTGTAAAAAAGATCTAAAATTTAATTTGAGAAGAACCAAACTCCTTTTTTTAAGTAGCATTCAAATCCTGCCCAGTTTAGACCAACATTAATGGCTCGGCGTCCTACGATGTGAACCACTTGCCAACCTACATCAATCCTTGTTGAAAGACAAGGGTGGGGAGCAAATTGTCTGTAAATCATTTCCAGTTTTAAACCAGTGCTACAGCGCCAACATGGTTTAAATTTACCACTTACCACACCTTGTCTAAACAAACTGTTGGGGGCACGTGGTGAATGCGGTAGAGCGGTTCAGTACAAGGAGGCAGAAGAGACTTACATTTCTGTTGCAATCACTTTTACGAGCAAACCCAGACTGAAGGCCTAAAAGTATGAATTTTGAGAAGCTATATAGGTATTAAGTAGGCGTTTTAATGGAATGAAACTCATCCATTATTGAAGGCACGAAATGCTAGGAATGTAGTGCTGAATGGGAGACTGGAGGGAAAAAGAATACTGAATTGAACACAGGTGTGGATTCAGGGAATGGTAGTGTTCATAAAGGAGACTTGTGATGTTATTTGAATGGGGTCAGATGGTTTGGTATGCATCTATTTTTATTTTATTTATGTTTTTATATGTTTCCAAAGAACAACATGCATTGCTGCATTCTGCAATATACTAATTACTGGGGACACAAGAAGTACTGCATCCAACCAACATGCACAATCCCAAATAAGCGCTAGGTAGAGGACATAAAGCCAGCCAAAATTATGAATCAGACAACATCAGGCGGGTCGGGCACATCATGAGGCAATAAGTATGAATGAAGAGGGGCCCAAATGTCCTTGGGTCTGGACGTAGGGGGCAGAGGTGAGGCATAGAGTTCACTTGTGGTATCACAATAAATACGGTCACGTAGCCAGTTATTAGTTTCAGGTCTCCTGCTGATATCCCACAGCATGGCAACACTTCCTTTAGCTAATAAAGGCGCCATGCTGCAAACAGTCTGTGTTGCAGGGCAAGAAGCTTGATATACCCTAGAAGTGCCAAGAGAGGGTCAGAGTCTACGGCAAGCTCTAAAATGTAAGAAAGAAGTGTCAATATATCTTGCCCAGGACCATGTATAACTGTACAGTTCCAAGTTAGATGAGCAAAATCGGCATAATCAGCTGCACATTTAGGGAATTTGTGGGAGTGTTACGCGTCTAATTTGGAAAGGGCCAGGGGAGTGGTATACACTTGGTGCAAAAACTTATAGCGCAAGAATTTGTGTTGACTATTTATTAAAGCCAGTTTCGTTTACAGGCAGCAGAACTTCTACCCTTTGTCAGAGATGGGGGAGGTCAAATCCTGCCCCAAGACGCTTGCGATGCAGTATGGCACGACCGCCACAGCTCAAGGCTGGTGTGAAAAGACAAGAGACAAGCCTAGTGCTTTCCACTATCGAAATAATCATAGTATGGAAGGGTGAGGGGAGGGGGATTGGTTGGTGTTGAATGTGGGCACTGCCTCCCGTAGCGTACTGCGTAGTCTGAAACTGACAAAGTGTTCCATAATGGAGGCTGTCTCATCCACCTCGAAGATGGAGCCGAGGTCTAGTTTACATTGGTGAAGAGATCACCCACTGTACGGATCTGGTGTGTGGAGAGTGTGTGTTGCACTAATGTCTTTTCTGTCACTGGAAGCAATTGCTTGTCATTAAGAGGGATATCTGGCAAATAGAGGACGTTAAAACCCCAAGTATCTTTAAAGTTTAGACCATGGCAAGCATGTTGTGGAGAGGGTGTGACTATCTTGGGGTACTCAGGGTAATCCCTTCGAGAGGAGAGATGACAAGGGAAAGTGAGCCGCTTGGCGTGTTGCTGGTTTTAGGTATGGGAATCTGGCGTCCGAGTGCTACCAGTAGTAGGAAAAGTGACCCTGTGCCACCAAATAGTAGGGGTGGGGCCTGGTACCCCAAAGCCGCCGTTGGAATAGGGGAGGGTCACTCTTTGCCCATTTAATTCTGGGGCCCCGGCTGGCCTATATTAAGCGTGTTAAGAGAGTACGCTGTGTAGAGAAAAAGGAGATGTTCAGCAGAACTGAGAAAACTGGGAAGCACCACCATTCTAATAATAGCAATGCACCTCGCAATGGATAGTGGGAGCCGGATTCCACCTATCCTTTTGGGATGAGAGAGTGTCAGTAGCAGGCCTGTAGCTGTGACTGATCACTTCATCCTTTTGTCGGGGAAGAAGATGCCTTGATACTTATAGAGTCATCGCATCATTTTAAAGGGTATTTGACGGGCCATAGAACAGTAGCCTCTGTGAGGGGAAATAATTTGGATTTATGACAATTTATCCAAAGGCTGGATAGGGGGAACCGAAACGGATAATTTCACAGATGACTGGGGAGAGGTGTGTGGCGGGATCTCTAACAAATTAGCAGTATATGGTCAGCGTAAGTAGTAGCCAGGATGGGGCCCTTCTGAAAGTGCAATCCTCTGTGTAGATGGTGCTCCTGAAGTATCGAATGAGTGGTTCACTAGCGATAATGAAAAGAAGATGTGAAAGGGGGCACACCTATGCAGGGTGCCCCAGAATATGGGAAAGGCATCAGTGAGATGCCCATTGACTTGCAGGTGGGCTACTGGGTTGCCGCAGAGAAGCAAGATCAGGTCGTGGAAGCCCCAGGGGATACTCAGCTTATCGAGTGTGGCTCGCAGGAACAGCCATTTCTGCATCGAGAAGGGCAACAGCCACAGGGAGGGTTGGGTTAATTTGATTCATTATTGCAAATATTGTACGCAGACTAATGGTGGTGGAGAGGTGTGACACAAAACCAGTCCCACACCAGTATTCACTGGCACCATGCGGTGCCATGTCCCGCTTCCAAGCCCGCCCGCAGCCCAGGTCAGGCCGCAGTGGCACTCAGTTGTTGCATGACCCGGGTAGGGTCTCCCCAGGGATCGGGCTGCAGTGTTAAGGATGGTTGGGGGGGGTTGGTTGGTGGGAATGGGGGACGACGACAAAGATCCCATTTGCCGCTCCCACCACCGCCATCCCCCATGCCTCAGCTGGTGGTGGATGTAAGGTACGGAAGGCAGCGTGTTTGAGAGCAAGTCCTTCTCGGAGCTTCAATGCCGTGCGGCCATCTTTTGGTCGCCGGCTTGACCACGACTCTTCATATGTATCTATGGTTTGATTTCAGCCCAAACTGCTACAGCTCGTAGCTTAGACGTAAATATCTACACCTGTAATGCCATAGTGTGAGTTTCTTTGGAGTAAAGATTCGTAGTCAGTGAATATTTCTTGTAAATCCCCTTTTAACCTTTGGCTGACATTGGAGAAGGAAAACACAAACTGATTTATGATAAAAACACCAACACAATTCTGTATCTGTTATTTTCTACAACCAATCTAAAGGCATATATATATATATGCCTAGTATGGCATCTTTGAAGAAGAGTACATTTATAAAGTAGTACAACTAGATGAAAGCCTAAGCCAAACTAAAGACATGCTGAAATTAAAACAAATTCCTTAAATTCACCACAGTTATAACTGAATTACTAATCATACTTACGTTCAGTGGGGTCTCTTTTGGGGCAATCATGTTCAACTCACCAGAAGGTACTATGCGCTGATTAAAGGAGACACTGTTTATGTTGACATGAGAGAAGGCCATCACATACGACTGTGTGCAGCGATGATGATGTTTGCTCTTCTCATGTTCTTCTATTCGCTGGTAAACATGTTTCCAGTTTTTCATACCAATGAGGAATGGGCCACTGTCTCCACTTCTGCTAAACGCCAAACAAACTGAGCAAAAAAGGGCTTTTTGGATTTTAGAATAAGTCAACCAGTGTCTTCTACCCTCATCTTTTCTCCAAAACGCCAATCTTCCATCAAATGGCAAGTTTTGAGTTGGCTGGATTGGATGATTTTGGAAAAACTGAGCGAGTTGATGAGATTTTGGACGTTCAAAGTAAGTGTCAACCTTTGGTAGATCGTTTTTCAGACTGTTGTCCACATCCAAGCACCTCGAGTCCGAAATGCCAAATTTCTTCAGTAAAACTGCAGATACAGCGGCCGATTCCACTGCCTGAACAATTACCTGCCGTTCAGTCAATTCGTCTAGGTCTACTTTCTGTAAGACATCAGGTAAGGTGGTAGAGTCAGTCTTTTCTGTTGTTTCTGTAACTTCACTCGCATTCATAGATCCCTGGGATTGACAGATATCAATGTGCGAACGGGACCTTTTCGCTAGCAATGTAGTAAACATCTCCAATATTTTTCTGTTTTCTTTTGCATTCTCTTCAGTTAGCTTTCTCTTCTTGTCAAACAAGTTTTCAGCAGCTCCTTTCTGTTTCTTTTGATCCATGAAGTTGCCTACAAAAAGGAAAGTACTATTAAATGGTGTTCTTGCTTATACAGTGTCATTCACCATCAATAAAAACAAGTTCTGGCAAAAAAATAACGCTTATGAATGATGACCATCACAGGGATGGTGGCCTGCTAGGGTCAGCAGACCACCATGTCCGTGACTCCTTGCAAATAAAGTATTTTGTTTTGTTTAAATGCAGCTTGTTTTCCTTGAAGGAAAACAGTCTGCGTTTAAAAAAAAAAATGACAGGCTATTGCAAGAGCTATTGGCTTTGCCAACGTGTTTCAGCCGTGTTGTACAACAGTGTGGCTGCTGTTCAGCCAGGCTAAAAGTTTGCAGCGTAGAGGAGAGTGGCAATATAATGGTGTGGAGTAGAGTACAGTGGAGCGGAGTGACGTAAAGTGGAGTGTTGCACAGTGGTATAGAGCGGAGGGCTTGGAGTGGAGGGGTATGGAGTTGAGTGGTCAAAGGTGGCATAGCATGGGAGTGGAGTAAAGTGTCGCAGAGTGGACGGTCGGAGTGTGGCACAGAATGGCGTGGAATAAAGTGTTGTAGAGTGCTGTCTTGCAGAATGGAGGGATACAGAGTGGAACAGAGGGAAATGTCGTAGAGTGTGGTAGCACAGAGTGAAGGAAAGTGTCAGAGTGGAGTAGAGTGGAGAGCCTTAGAATGGAGTGTAGTAAAGTGAAGTAAAGTGTCACAGAGTGGCGTGGCAAAGAGAGGAGTAACGTGGCATAGGATGCTGTACAGTGGAGTGTCTTGAAGTAGACGGTCGTAGAGTGGAGTAACCTTTCCCAGAGGGTTATACACTTTCATAGTGGAGTGGCCCAGTGTGGAGTAAAGTGGAGTGGTACAGAGTGGTGTAGTGACATGGAGTAGAGTGTCAGAATGGAGTGTTGTGGACTGTTGTAGAATAGAGTAAGGTAGGGTAATATAGTGAAGTGGCATAGAGTGGAGTGCCGTGTTTTGGTGTGGCGTAAAGTGAAGTGAAGTGACATACAGTGGAGTGAAGTGGCTGGAGTGGCACATAGTGGAGTAGTGTTGAAGAGCGGGTTGGCACAGAGTAGGTTGGCACAGCTTGGGGTGTCAAGGGGTGGAGTACAGTGTCACAGTGTGAAGTGGAGTGTTATTGAGCGGAATAGAGTGCCTGAGTGTAGTTGGGTAGAGTGCTGTATGCATGGTGTGATAGCTCATTGACATTACAGATAACATTTTCCATTGAAATTACCATTACAGTTCTACACACATACAGTTTTACTAATAAAACAATACAGCGCACAAACGATATTGTGTGGAAATGGAATCACCAAGTTTACTGATTTGTTTTGAACGTATTGAAATATTCGTTTCCAGCACAACTCAGAATGACAAAAAAGTGCTTCATTTGTGCTTTCCCAATTCTGAAATATTTGCACAGTTAATTTACATTTTAATTTTGTTGTGTGCTAGAAATAAATACCACCCTACAGCCTTTCTTCTCACATGGTTACTCAGGAGGATTGTCACGTAAATACTCTTACACTGAAGCCAGAGAAACAAAAGTTAACACCAACCTCTTTTAGAAGACAGTCTAACGTTTGACATCTGTCTTAAAATGCACAGCAAATGTGACAAGATAAGCACAAATGTAAAGGCCTGTTTACAGAAAGTGAGCACTGGAGGACGCTTTCACAGAACAATAAAGGGAGCCATGGTAAGCAGGCTATGTTCTATGGTATGGACTAATTCAAGCTAGACAGCCTAAAATAGATAAAGACAGCAAATACAAAGCAAGCCAATGTGACTTACAAGCCAATGGTAAGCTATGGGCGGAATGCAATTCCATGGATGCTCTCTCGATGTCCCCAAGATGTCTTTAGCAAACCAGACAGCTGCGCTTTTGGTAGGGTAGACTTCGCCCTAAAAACAAAAACGCTCACCTTTCATTTTTTAAGAATAGGTGGTGGTCTGTTATTTAACATTCTGAAAGGGTAAAGGGGTCCCTTGGGGACTTCCCTCCCATTTTTTAATGCCTTACCACTTCCTTTCAGTGGTCAGTAAATAAATCATTCACTGCTGTGCAAACATAATTCGGTTGCAATAAATTAATACATAATGCTGTCAATTGCCGTTTGGAAGAGATGACCTAAACATGCCTATTCCAAATACTGATTCAGTATGTAGTTGTTAACTCAAATTGTGATTCGGTAATGTTACTGAATCCCATTTTGGCATTCATACATATCAAAAGGCCTTTTTACTGTTGCAAACGACCTGATTCTGCAAATTGGCTCCTTTGCGACCTCAAAAAGGGTTTGTACATTTGGCCACAAGTGTTTACAGGGCAAAAGCATGACTTTCAAACGAACAAATCACTTTCAATGGCATATAACCTTGGGTACCCTATTCCTGATGATCCAGTCTGCGAGGGTCTTCCAAAAAAGTAGAGGGGGGTGGGTTTTTCTTTTCATCTGGTCTCATTCAGCTTTACTAGGCAGTACAACATTCCTTCCTTTCCCAACGACATGACATTCAGCATGGAGATGTCCCCAAAAATAACTAGCTTGAAAGTAATGTGGACCACGTCATTACTTAATTCACACGGAAGTACAACTTCAAGGAATAATATTTTTGTAGCCACCCTTTCAAGCGGTGTTTAATCAATCAACTGCCAGGAAGCATTGCGGGCTTTAGTCTTATCTTCCACAACGTCTATCTTCCAGCCACTGTTATTGCCCTCCGAGCTTGACTGTATGTTGGCAAAAATGTAATAAATGTGCAATTCCTAATCGTGCATACTGTAATTAATTTCAAAAAGTCTGACTTACTAAAATGACTTGAAAACTGAAACCCGACATTATAAATCTGTTGTACAGATGGTGAATTCCGGACCAAAAAGACTCGCCATTCAGTCTCCCTTAGTTTAATATGTTACGTGGGGTTCTTAAGGCAGCCTATGTCACTTGCTATGGAAACAGGCTGTTTTGATCAGACACTGAAAAGAAAAATTGATTTTTATTTTTTTTAGTTGATGATATCTGTTGACTAAAACTGAAGGTATAGAAATATTCGACTACATAATCAACCACGAGCTGTTAAGAGGGAATACTTTGGAGCAGGGGTAACCTCAGAAATATACATCAGTTTTAATGGTAAGTTAGACCTTCTTGTAGCACTCAAAAAAGCAGAACACTAAACGTCATAAAATGAGGAATGGCAACCCGGTGATAAAATATGCAAGTTGAAACAATACAAAAACTCATAGGCTGTTTGTTTTGTAAAGAAATTTCATTATAAAAATTAAATGAATATTGGCACACTCAGATCAACAGATATCGTAAGCGGGGTAGTGACATCTCTGGCAATATAACTGGATAAGAACTGTGAATCTACATAGTTGATCTACATCTTCAACAAAAAACAGATACATTTACTAATGCGTTGGGCATGGGCTCTTTCTAGTACGCGCGTGTTTAAAAAAAAAAAAATGTATAACAGCTGTATAACTTGCCGTATACATATATGTAAGCCTGTGAAGGCCAGAGATTTGCTTGATCCATAACATCCGCAAACATACACATCCCTTGCACAATCAGGAATAATTTCATTCACATACCACTCACTAGCACACACCCTCCACCTACAGCATAAACAATCAAACTCATACTCATTGAAGCAGTCTGTACTCACCAGCTCTGCTGACATCATCACAGAGATGTGGTTCACAAGCATGTCCGCACATATACTAGACATCATTATCCCTGAAGGATATAACGCATGCAAGGCAATATGGTTTACCTGTATCCTCATCAGTCAGCACCATCCCAAAGTATTGCAATGACCAGATACCTCTGGACTAGAAGGCCCACTTTGTCATCATCTTCTCCATCCACCACACTGCTGCAAGAATATCAACCAAAGAGAGAAAAGTCCCATCCAGGGTCTTCAAAGACCTCCTTATGAATGCTCGCCAAGAAGACCTTAAAAATATGTTGCAACCCTTTTAGGCAACATGTGTTAACACAATCCTTGAAGTCTACAACTCAATGAAACCTCACTGTCCTGCTTTCTTACAAGATTAAAAAAATATTTTTTTTTCCCAAACTGCCTCTCACTTTAAAATTCCTTGCTTTACTGCAAGTGAATGTGGAAATGCAATTCCTCGATTCTACGCCTCAGTTTCTTACTTAACAGTTTCTAAATGTTGTTGTGACAAGCTCAATCCAGGCACTGTCTTTAGCTAAAAATAGGTTTTGATTATGAGTGAGCCAGTCTCTGAGAAAACCGTTGTTTATGTATGGGTCAAAATTCTAAGCTGTGAGGTGTTTACAAAAATTACTGCGTAAAATGAAGAGGTGACCTTTTGTGAAACTTCAGTAGGTCACACCTGCTTGAATTTAACAAGAATTGAGTGCATGGCATTTATTGTACATGTAGAGGTTCCTGCTCTAAACAGCAAAATCCACATGATATCCCCAGAACGCTTAGACTAAAAGCAATGATTCAAATCCTATACATTCATAACCCCCAGGAGTCCGATTGTATTAGCTATTATAAACAGCACCTACCTCTCAGGACAGGGGTCTCTAGTTCTGTTCAATGGAAACCGCCCCTAGCTACTGATATTGTTAGCTTTGACTACATCAAACAAGAGTAAAATAGTGGTCAACATATGTACGATTAGCAGCAGTGACCACCACAGTGCAGGGTTGCCAGCAGGATACAAAAAAAGGCTTTGTAAATTTGAGATGCCTCTGGCACAAAGGTAATAGTACTAATAATTAGTCTCCAACGTTGTGTATACATCAGTCAAATATTACATTTAAATGTGTTTTGGAAATTATGAGTTTTTAAAAAACACGCATTTTCATCTCGAAAACGTATTTTTCTATTTTGATTTACATAAATATTAATTTAATCAAACAAAAGCTTCTCATTTAATAGGCTGGGCTGCATACAGGGGAGCTACTGACAGGTAGCCGGAAACCTACAAGTATGCCACAAGTTACTGCTTACAGAAGGCACTGGTAATCAGGGCCACAGTCTCAGACTCGCCTAACTTCCCAGTCCTGCTTTTCCAATATACACGCCCCCCTTACTCAGACCACAAATTAGTCCATTCTTCGCCACAGCTCAGTGTCATTTCAACAATTGCACGGCTCTCTCGCCTGATGCACTTTTCGATGGCTTGGCTGCTTTACCCAACCATGGTGCCTATATCTTTCGCGGGCCCCTCAACTTTCCCAGGACCCCCTTATTATTTGTAGGCCACCTCCGCCCTTTCAGTCCAAGCTGCCACTGCCCAGGAAATCCCCAGCCGCCAGCCTCTCTGCCAACGCGAGAACGGTGGAAAGTAATTCACTACCTTCTGCCGAACCCAAGGCCGGGGTCCGCGGATAACGAAGACCATAGGGTACCCGGTCGGCCGGGGCCAGACTTGTATCACCACGCTCAGCTTTTCCGCCTCCTGAGGTCCAGCCGGGGCCTCGCGGCAACCCTCAGCCAATCGGAAGTCAGGCCTGGTGGCACCCGCGGACCACTCGTGGAAGGGGGCGGGGCAACGACCTTACGCATGCGCCAGCCCCCGGGCGACGTGCTGGTCACGTGACGCGGCGCCGTCACTACGTCGTTTCCTGTGATGGGGACTATTCGCTAGTGCGGCGGCGGCGGCAGGTAATCATTACCGCGCTTTACATATTCATATTCATACCGCGCGCCGCGCAATTTAGCATAATGTATTAGTACTCGGGATTATTATAATCACGGCCGGGCGGCGGGGCCCGGGCAGGGCCTGAGCGGCGCAGGGCGGGGGGGTCGGAGCGGCGCCCGGGGGGGTAGCGGGTGCATTATCTGCCGAGTCCACAAGAGAGCCAAGGGAGGGGGCAGAAGGAGGGGGGGCGCGGCTGCATATTCATAGCAGAGGCCGCAGAGGGGGGAGCCTGGCCCGGGGAGAGAGCGAGAGGGAGGGAGCCCGTGAAGGGAGCTGGGGAGGGTGCCCGACCTCGGGTGGAGCGAGAGAAGGGATCTGCGGGTGGAAGGCGTCCCGGTCACGGAGGGGCGCTGCCCGGCCGGGGAGGGAGGGGACATATGCAGTGGAGAGGGAGGGAGTGCATTGGGGTAGGGTGCCCGGTGAGGGAGGGAGGGAGCTGCGGGGTGGGTCGGATGCGCTAGGCGCTGGCTTGCACCGGAGCGGCTGCTCCCGAAGGTGGGGGCCTGTCGCGGGGCCCATCCATCAGCCGCAGCCAGCGAGGGTCAGCGATCCGCTTGCCCTGCTTTGTTCTGATAATGACTGTCTCTGGGCAGGGCTCTGGGCTGGTCATCAGCTCCCTCTTCGCCCCCACATTGGCCAGACCTGCGGCCGGTCTGTGTCAGGGGCGGATTGTTGTGCAAACCCTGGAGGGGGCGTAGTCCTGCAATACCCAGTCTAGCTCCCAGAGTTTGTTTACGTTTGGCTCCACGCCGTTGTGCCATTTAACATTCACCTTATATACAGCAGGCGTCACGCTAGAGGGCAGCTTAAGGCCTGCTCCACGTGAAGACCTATTTATGTTTATATCTCATTGGCAAAACAGCACGAGTAGGTGGCGTGAGCAGTGAATAATGCATATTCCAGCTCATTAAGCCCAGAAGTTTGTGCGTAATGCACTTGTATATTCAGTTAACCCATGTGTATGAAACCGTTTCAGACATCCTCCTTTAAATATCGCTTTCCTGACGCGGTGTGTACAAATACAAATAACCTATTTATGCAGGTTCTGCCAGATTGTCACAAACTTTATATTAAGGCATTGTCTGAGTCGTTCACCTATTAGCACAGTTAACAAGCAGTGACTCGGTTTTCACTAATATTTTTATGTGACATGAGTTCTGCGGCCATGTCTGCTGTAGACAGATCACTGCTTTGTGTTGAGTGGCGAGGGTGATTGCACGTCAGACTGGTATAAGGACATTTGTAGTCCTTTTAGTGTAGCTTTTCCTTTCTGTTGGAATTTTCTTTGCGTTAGGTTCTGACAGTACATATACAGTATCTGAAAGTACATATACAGTATCTGAAAAGTCAGAATATTCAATTCCACATTTGTATCAATAACAAAATGTAATTATGAGAGTGCACTTGGTTTTGAATGTGAAGCCCCAGAAAATGAACAAATAACTTCATAATGAGAAAATGATAGCTGGGCAGCTTTGAAACTGGATTTCCTTTTAGTGGGCGAATAAGTGGTCTTTTCGGTGTCCAGCCTTTGATTTGGTTAACTTCTCGTCGCATACTCAAATTTTTAAGTTTTGTCCAAAAAGGCCCTCCCTCCAGCTTGAGTGATTATAGAAGAATCTTGTTTTCTTCGTTATTCCTCAATATGTCTTTGCTTCACCTTCTTTATTGTCGATTTTGTGTTTGTTAGTGTGGAATGGTAATATTTCCTCTTTTTTGGGTGGCCGTTAATTTCTGAGTTGGTTATGCATTAAGGTCTATATGTTCTGAGCTTTTTTTATGCAGCAGTTAGTGGAATAGCTGGCCTTCCTATTAACAGCGGACCACTTAATAAGGACACTCAAAGCGTATATTTTTCTGTATTGATGATAATATGCTATACTGCACATTTTTCCCTTGTTGACTTTCTGTGGATTGATTGTTGCTCGAGCATGAGTTACTTAAATACGAACTACTCCGTAAAGTGGGCCAGCCGTGCTAAGAATGGTGATACCCCACCTTTTTTTTAAAGGTACTTTTGTGAATAAATTGTCATTCAAATTGTGTAGCACCAAACTATTAGTAATGTCTTGCATATACGAGCAACTACACGACTATATATGCTCCCCAGGTTTCGCCAAAATATCTAACATTTCTTCATTGGTGAGTTTGTGGTCTGTATCCTATCAGTTGTAGTCTGTAGCCTTTGCTGTTGGTGCTAGCTTTGAAAAGTACCCTGTCCCACCCTTGAAGAATGCAGTCCTAGAAGTGCAGTAGCATATTTTATAGCGCCTCATCCACTGATGAGGCCGTTTTCTGGGGGGTTGTGTACAAAGTCGCTGCCATTTGTGAGGCTCAAAGGAGTATTGCGGTGGACTTGCTGTTGTGCTTAAGCATCTATGGAAGCATAGATGTAAGTGAAAGGGTTACGTTTCTGTATAGTTAAGATTATTTGGTAATTTATTAGGAATTTGTACCGATTCTTGTGTTAGATGAGAAGAGTCTGAGTTTGTGGTTTAGTCTGCGCAAGAAGTAAAAGATGCACGAGTTGCTCCAACAATTAAGAGGTCCACCTAGTAGTGTCAGAGGGGCACCCTCTTGGAATGGTGCAGCTTCCTAACTTGAATAAGAGTAAATGAGTTACCTTCTCTTTAACAGAAATGGCTTAGCCTTTGCCTCCTTGCATATGCTACATAATTGGCTATTATGTTTTGATCTACAGAGACTATAACCCAAACCTCGTATGTGTTTAATTTGTTTAACGCAGGAAACAGAAACGCTCGTGAATGTCTTACATGAAGGAACACACAAACATTTCACCTGTGATAGGGAGTGCAAGTTGTGTACAGTTATAGAAATGAGAAATTGCGTGCCTTTTGTGTTGTTAATTACATTTTTAGCAGGTTTCTCCTGTGTAATCGAGAATAAAGTTTCAAAAGGCTTTTGATTTTCCTCTAACAACCATTTAAAAGCGCTCTTAATGTTAGTTGAAGAACTGCTCATGAAACATTCCTGATTAATTGAATTTTGGTGTGCTTGAGAAAAGCTTTTCCTTTTGTAATAGGACTCCCACACATTGTGTCAACGTTTTTTTTATTTTTACTGAGGGGAGTTAGAAAATGAAATAGGAAAGCTAGTTTAAATCGGGTAAATCATTGCTTTGTTGTTAACTGTGGTCGTGGTGAATAATACTTGTCTATATTGGTTATCCGAGACTGTATGTTCTGTGCAGGTGCTCCTTTTCCAAATTTTCCATTCTTGTCCTCACTGTATTCAGTGGCTAGTTCAAATCTGTATGTTTCATTAAAGCCCGCTGTTTTATCCACAGCTGAAAATTCCTCATGATTAGTTAGTTTGTTTCAAAATTTCCATATGGACTGGATTGCAAGTCTATAAATAACACAGCACATTTTGTAACATACATATATATTTACATCTACTTTTCACAGTTGGTAGTAAAATAGATGTTTCTGAAAATGTATTTTCTTGCTCTTGTCCCTTTCTGTACAATTGACACGAACACTTAACACCTGTATTCCAGCTTTTCTGGTAAGTTGCTTTTAAACCGGTTTCCCCCCTCCATACATGGGAGATTGATAAAATCAGAAAAAACAAGTTCTGAATAAGCGTCATTTGAATCGCTAGGAGCCACAATGTGTACAACTTCAGAACTCTCCAAATTGTTAAATAGTGTTAAAATAATTTTTATATTTATACGAAATAAACATTTTATTAACAAAAAACACAGGCCTGGTGCTTTACATTTTTTTAACACTTATTGTGTTACATCCATTAATTACACAGTCATGCTTTTGTAATGTCCTTTCTGTGCCTCATGTATGTTCTGTTTTTATTTTAATATCAATATGTATTTAAATTGGGATATGTTGAGTAGTTACTCCATTACATAGGTACAGGTTGTATTTGCTCACTGATTTGTCCGTAGTTGTTATCCTGCTGACGACAACCTAACTTGAAAGGAAAAAGTTTCAAAATAACGGTCTTGTTTGAAGTTACTTTCATTATACCCGCACAGAAAGGTGCAATTTTAGTTTAATCCAAATAGTTTGTGTTGGACAACCAGGCACGTTTAAAATTACTGTGCTTCTGTGTGGCTCTTGGAGGATGGTTTCAAGTCCTAATACTATCCTTGTTAATATGACCATGAATCCTTTCTGTTCTTATTCAAGTAAGGGTTTAAGTGTAATAAAAAAAAAATAAGCTATTGCAGTGCCTATGTCTCGGTTAGGTACACACCTCCCGGGTGCGGTTGGTTGGTGGAGATGCACACATGTGACAGTTGATGTGTTCGAATTACCTTCACATTCATACCTACTTCACAAATTTTGCTTAATTCTGTGCCCAGCTAGGTTGAAGTATTTGGAATTTTCTGTTGCTAGTAGGAAACTAATTTACAATTAGTTCAAATTTGTGTAAAGTGTAATCTATATTAAGGAACGCTACTCTTTCCATCTTCTCACTAATCTCTTGTTACGTTTTATAATATTCCTTGAGTAGAGTGTTGAAATAGCTGTCGGTCAATGAGCTGATAATTCTGGTGAGTTTCTTGTCCGCTGTGACGTTGAAGGATTTTGTTTTCTACTTGTGTTGCATGACATAAGTTAACAGTTGAAAGACAGAATTTTAAACCACCATTTAATCTACTTGAGAGCCAGATCTTTTCAGGAAGAGGCAGTAATCTTCAAAAGAACTAATGCTTCTACATATTGTTCGCAATGCGGTCATCATATAGAAATATGTTTTGTAACCTTGCTGGCATATGCCACTTCCTTTGGCCTGCTAATATAATGTTTTGCTAGAAATGTGAGTGTGATAATAAAGATTTGATTTTTTCAAATGGCGACTTGACATGGGCAGCTTGGCACCCATGACTATGTAGCTCAAATACCATCTTTTTAGTACAGTTGTAGCGGACTTAAGCATGGGAGATTTTTCAAAACGTTGAATGCTATTTATAGATTATTAATGAGTAGTGGAAGTATAAACAAAAACATTCTACACCTTTCCTTGCACAATTAAATGCGTTTATGTGTAATATTAGGAGGCATTTGTTTGGTACAGCATTTGTTTTTAATTTACTATTTGGGGCTATTTCTGTCAATAGTTACACAAGTAGGTGTTAAGTTGGTTTGTTGTGACTAGTTTATGTAAGACTTTGCTAGTTTAAACATTTGCTTCATTTGTTTATGAATTTGGCATCACCAAATTGGAGTAGTACACATTTTGAAACTTCAAAAGCTTTGGATGTTTAAGCATACTCTTTAAAGCTATTGGTATTTTTATTTTTGCTGAAGGGGTTGGGCTGTTGATGCATTTGTATACTTGGGAATCAAAAATTTAAAAATGATTAAGACCAGAATTTATTTATTGGACTCAGCTTCCCATAAAGCTACATTTGTGCCAAGTCGTTTATAGGATGAGGTCAATTCCATTTCGTGGCCTCTTTTTTTAAAAATGTTTAGAAAATATAAGTACTGTGACATGTCACAGATCTATAAGGAGGTGGTTCTTTCCTGTCCTCCGGAATAAAAAAACAAAAATGTTTAAACCACAAACTATCGCCAGGGCCACTGGAATTATGCTGCACGGAGTGTCCTATCATTCAGCAGGGTTTAATAAATTATGCAGCAAGAAAAGGCAAATTATGCGGAAATTTGTGACAGTATTACTTCATTTTTTTAAACGTGTTAATGTCTGGGCATCAGTTGTACCTCATCAATACCAGTTTAACACCGAAATATAGCAATAAGCTACAAAAAGGTTACCAGTCAACCTTTTCAAAGGGCCTTGTACTGCGCAGCAACACGCTGCTTTTTTGCTAACTTTTGAACCATTTGACCTAGAAATTGCTTTTTGTTAACATATGTAAAAAAATGAGGCAGATTATGTGGCAAATGCAGCAAATCTACTATTGTGCGAAAATTGCCGCGGCAGCACAATTGCATAAATCCAGTGGCCTTGACTGTGACCAATAGTTAACATGCAACTAAACTGATACTGCCAAACGAGGCTCAAGTCAACTGAATAGATGAATTTCCAGTACCTTTCCTAAACTGATAAAATAGTGTACTGCAATTTGAGTTAAGCAGGAAGAGCATTTCAAAGAGAAGGTGTGAGGACTGAAAATGAAGCCCCCTGCTGGATCTCAGAAACTAATGTGGGGCAACTAGGAAAGAGAAGGTCTTGGATCACGGTGGGGGTGCTTTGTGGAAGAGAAATTCAAGAATGCCTTCACGAAGGAAGATGCAGTGTGGTAAAACAAACGCCTTGGGGCAGAACCATCTGCCTTAAATTGAATCAGTTTAGAGACGGGCAGCAAATGCAACTTTTGCTGTGCCTCCAAAAATCTGTCGGATTTCCTAATATTGTAAATAAGCTGCAGAGCTCTGACAGTACCAGCTGGAGGGCAAGAATAGAGGACGCAGGGCATGCCAATATAGCATACATTTGCCAGTAGCATAACAAAACTTAGAGGACCCCCTGCTACGTACCGGTGGAGGCCCTCTTTCCCCCTGGACTTAGACACGGGCCTGACGCCCGTGCACAGTGTACTGTGCTGAGAGCCCCTCCCGAGCCGCGGGGGGACCTTTGTTATGCCACTGGCATTAGCATACTCTAACCTGAAGATGGATACGGCATTGACTACAGCAGTTTTAAGATGTTTCAGAATAAGACACGACTTTCTTCATTTGAAAATCGCAACGGAGACGGTCATGTTTATTTGATTGGATAGAATATGGTTCTAATCAATCCAAAAGCCAAGGTCTTTGACTTGATACTCACGGGTTGGAGCATCCCCTTTAGTTGATGTCCAGACAGTGGGTATTTAAGAGGAATCGTGCCGTATTCTAGTTTTAGGGACGTTAGGTCTCAAAGTTGTTTTTCAAAGCAGAACTGGTGACAAATATCGTGGGAACATCTTGAATTTCATTGGTGGATTTATCAGGCCATAAAATAAGTTGGGTGTCTTCTGTATGGGATGTCACCCAAATACCTAAACCTTACCATATTAGCAAAGGGATTTAAAATACATTTTTCAAATTAATGAAAGTGAAGAGACGTGTGAAACTCCACATTCAGTAGAGAATGGCTCTAAACGGAAAGGAGAAAGATAGGGGTTGACTCCTGCCATAGAGAAATGAAGCAAAACGTTGTTAAGAAGTACTATTGTGTATCCCACCTCTTCAATGCGCTTGCCCTGAATGACATGTTGAGTATAATGAGGGACAGGGAGAGGCGTAGCTTTAGGGCGGGTGTTGCACTCCCTCTAGTAAATGTATTTTTCTGGTCCATAGTTGGATACAGGTGCTTTCAGTTGGGTATGGTGATGTGACGGATTTTGCCTGTACATATACGGACACAAATGTACACATACGGTCTCCCGCTTAGTTTTGAAAGTCTGCAACAATGTCAGTTATTTTACAAAATATTGAGTTTTCTTTCACTTAGTGCCCCTAGCAATCCACACTGCTCTCCTTTGCACTGTATTTTAACATTATATGAGCCTGATTGTAGATGCCCCCTGGCGCAGAGGCCCCGTGTGCCGGGAAGGCCGTGCAGAGGGGCCTGGTCTCAGGGTCTCCCGGTACCGAGGCCCACCAGGGTCTGCCTCCATACCCCGAGCCCCCTCGGCGCCCAGGGCCTCCCCTCCGCCCCGGCTGCTCGTCAGCGCCCTCGGAGCGGAGGGTCCCGCGGGCACCCCCGGGCCCCAGCGCGCCGTCTCGTGTCGGGACAGCTCCACGGAGGCCTCCCCGGGCCCTGGCCTCGGAGCCCCGCGGGCTCGGCTCTCATTAGAATAATGGCCGCGCGGGGAGGTTTCCAGCATTGAAATGGCGCCGCCCGCCCTCCGCTCATGTTTACTAATTCGGGATCTCATCGCAGCCACTCAGCGCCGCGGAGCTGCCGTCTGAGGCGGCGTGTTTATGTCCGCGGCCTCCCATGTGCTGCGGCCGGGGAGGGAGCAGCCCCTCGGGGTACTGGGGCTTCAGTCCGCGGTCACCGGCTGAGCTTCACCTCCTCCCGCCGCAGGGAGACGGACGGACTCTCAGCCCGCAGCGGTGTACCGAGTCCGTCCCTGCGCCTCCAAGCAGCGCCGGCGTGAAGCCTGTGCCATCGTCTCCGAGGACGGGCCGATATTTCCTTCATTCGGGATTGTGCCGGAATACACTTTATTATAATCAGTGGAAGACGTTAACCTTCAGTTAATGGCGCTCAAGTTATTTTCTTACGACTGTCTCGATTTGAAGTCACAATGTCCATATATTAAAGAAAATAGGATCACTGCTCTCTTGTAAGAACGTATAACAAGTGAACAGCGGCCTCCCAGCAGGGCTGGTGTGTGCTAAAGTGGAATGATTGTGTGTATATATTCAGTGTATATATAATAAGTGTATATGTGGAGAGTGTGTGTATATATTAAATATTGACGGTGGTAGGAATTTCCAGTGAGAACGATTCTTCTGGTTAGAGTCTTTGCTCAAATTCTTTGTAGAATGAACACGTTATTTTGGAAACCATCACTGGGCATTTTGTCCAGTAAAACTGTGACCATTTTTTGTTGTACCAGAGAGCCTAACTTTGTATGTTTTTAGGCACTGGGCTGACTTTCGAAATTCAACATGGGTTAAGTGCTTGAATTCACGTCGGCCACGGGCACTTGTTCAGGGCCGCATTCCCGTTTTGTAAACCTCAGTTTGGTGCCCTAAGACGGACAGGTATGCCCAGACGTGGGTCCAGTGCACACTGCCACTGGAACCAAGCTTTATCTGGCCGATGAGCCCTAATAAGGGTGAAACCGATCCTGGATGCTAGTGTTCAAGGAGGACCTGGCAATGCGGGCTGGACTTTTCCCATTGGAGCAGGGGGCAAGACTGATTTGCATATGTCTGGGTCCTATTTGAGATTGTATGGTATGCAAAATAATGATTTTGTTCCAACCTTGACCATTGGCTAGCCTGCCAAATCCACCATTTGATACAGAGTATGTGAAATAGAGCTGCAAGGGACAGCTGTACACAGGGAAGATTAAACGTAGCTTAGTGAACAAGACCTATTCCTTCCAGTCAGTGTCTGGTCATTCTTCTACTTTGGAATATCTCAGGATGGGTGAGTGCTAGTTACTCAACTAAAAGGAGAAGATTTACCGCGAAGTACAGCACAACAGGCATGCAATATAATAATTTGTTGTTTGATATGGCTCTCTGTAGGTAAAAAAATGCTGATATTTTTTGCTTTTTGCTCCCAAGCCTATGCTGTCTCCCCGTGCCAAACCTTAGGACTCTGGACACTTCCCTGTTGTCTGGCAGCAGGGAAGCCAGTCACCGTCCTACCAAAGATAAGGTGGTGGGGGAAGGACATGGCTGTAGTGCCGCCCCCGGCTGGCCCCATGTGATAGGTGTGCTAGATACCTGGGGGAGGTTGCTGCCCTGGTTACCTAGCCAAATTCTGGTGCATGTGCCGCCCCTGTTGGGAACCCCGTTGGCCCCGTCTGAGGCCTGATTGAGTAGGCCTGTGGGTGCCTGCGCTCAGGATAGGAATCCTGAAAGGGGGGTGGGGGGCATACCGAACAGGAGCTGGCTGCTTCCAAAGGCAGGAAGCAGGTTCACTGATACATGGCTATGGGCCATGAGCACCGGTCCCCTGTGTGGTGCAGTAGCCCAGAAGGTGCCTAACCGCAGGTGGGCACCACACGACTCAAGAGCCTAGGGGCTTGGAGCACTTTCCTCCTGCCAATGTAGGGTGATAGAGCCCTCGCCATCCCTACGAGTTAAAAACAGGCACTGTCACCCGTGTGCAGTTTGAGTCGCTGTGCTGGGCCAGGTATGGATGGAGGTTGACCTCTCCAACCTGGATGTCCATATCTGCGATCGAGTGGGGAGGTTCATATGGGGATGCGCACACGGCTGAAGTGACAACAGTGCACGTATTTAGATAATAGGAACACAGCATGAGGGCTCAGGCTGATCGAGGCGCACGAGCACCATGGTGATGGCTGTTATCGAAGTGTCCCCTACCTAGGGCTCAAGTGCCTGGGAAGTGCTGAACACCCACTCGTGTTTACACTGCCAGAGAGAGCTGCTCTACCCTTACAGTGTTATGAGACACCAATCTTATTAAGTCCAGTTACAATAAGGGGAGCAGCCTCGTACTGTTTGGTATCATTGGATTCAGGGTAACAAACCCGAGCCATTGTTAATTGTAGCTTTGTCACCCCTGGCAGGGAAATGCCACTTCTGGGAAGTGGTCATTTCTAGGCATTGGAACTGGTACTGGTGCCCTGTAAGTAAGGCTTCATTCCAGAGGTCCTAGGGGAAGGGCACATCTGCTCATTCCTCAAATGACCGCTATAAAACGTGGGGCATCCAGAATGACAGATCCCTGCCTTTTAGGGCCTGGTGAGATAGATTGGAGGGGGAGAGGTTGTGACACTTGGCCTCCTGGAGCC
The DNA here is from genome assembly GCF_031143425.1 of Pleurodeles waltl. Classification (NCBI taxonomy): domain Eukaryota; kingdom Metazoa; phylum Chordata; class Amphibia; order Caudata; family Salamandridae; genus Pleurodeles; species Pleurodeles waltl. Next base: position 1,500,701,359 of record NC_090447.1, read on the forward strand.
AAAGCCTGGCACCCATAAAGATACAGATCTGCATTTCAGGACCCTAGGGCAGACATGGAAGAAATTTAGGGGAGACATCTGTGGTTCAAACGAAAACCCTTCGAACCACCGCCCACTTCAAAGGCTTTACTTAGTATAAGTAGGGGTACTCAGTCTGCAACTTAGAGTACCACCAACGGATACGTGGGACCGGTGTGGCTGAACTACGTCGGCACACTGTCAGAGGAATCTGGGTGCCCAGGAGGATAACTGTCCAAGGAAGGGGATCCGCGCACCCTTACTGATTAGAGACTGGCCTGAGGCTGATTGCCTGCTGCTGTGTTGTATCCTGAAGTGGCATTTCGAGGTCAGGTTGGCTGCTCCCTGTTCTCTGCGGAGGTCTCAAGGACATCAAAGACCTCCTGAAAGGGACCAACATCATGGTTGGTACATCTGGAGATCAGTGCCCTCTGTTTGTGCTCACATCTTGCCAGGCTCCACCTAGCAGGAGCGGTGTGCATGTGGACCAGGAGCTAAGTTTGGAGACCGGGCGCATCAGGTGCAGGGTAGCAATGTACTGCATGTGCTACTGGTGTGTGGCCCACTGCACCATGAGACGGCTTGCGAAGTGAACAGATCACAGTTGCGGGACCCTGCTGGAGGATCGTTGAGGTTGAGTGGGAGCATTTCTCTTGTGTGACCCTTGGTTGCATGCTCATGTGGATGTGTGGATACAACCCAAGGAGTGCTTTACGTGCCCTAGTATTTCGCAGCAGAACTTGTCTAGTGTGTTCATCCGGCGAGTCCAGTACTGCTAAGGTGGGCAGAGTACCTCAACCCAGATGGGTATGTAAACCTAGTCCCTAGTGGAACCGGAAGGTCTGGTGAGGTTCAAGTCATCACGCACCAGACTAGTGCCTCCTGTTGAGGGGCGTACAATGCTTGAAGTTGGTTGAAGAAACCTGGTTCTGTCCAGGAACACCCAGTCATCAGGGACACTGCAGTGAGCACTTTCTACGTGGGACTGAACCTGTCTTGGGCCACTGAAAGTTCACGGGCACTAGAAAGGGTGTTTCCAATCCAGAGACATGGACCTGGTAACTTGTGTGCAACCTGAAGTGTCTAGGGTGGGTCGAGTCAACTCACTCCGGCTGCGCCTCTCGATTCAGGAGGTGCTGAATGTGGTTACTATTTGGTAACAATGGATTGTCTGGCGGGGCTGGGCGCTTTCGAGTCTAAGGGTTGGCCCTGGTGACCATACCCCTGTGTTTTGCAGACCTCTGAGTGAACCTATTTGGAGCTTGAAGGTCTCCTCCTTAATTCTTCACTGGCTGTCTTTCCGGTCCCCTACCTTAAACCCGACACCTGAGGAGTTGTGACTTAGACGTGAGACGCTGGGTGTGATGGCAGAAAGTTACTATAATCTGTGGGGCAAGGGTAACTGGAGGCTGGTTGGAGGGCGGGTTGGGACCAAGAGGGTGTACAAGCGTATGGGTATACACTTGGCAGTTGTCCGGGCACTGCATTAAGGTGCTGAAAGCGAGTGCGTACAAGAGTGTGTGCGTGCATACTAGCAACAACTAATACCCGTGCCTAGGTGCGGGGTAGATGTGAGGAAATGAGTATGAATGAGAACGAGTGAGTGCTGGGGCAGCACTGTGGTGTTGCTGGGTACTTCGGGCTCTTCCAGGGGGGTTCATAAGTTTGCTATCACATTTTACTAGCACAGCTGAGGCTGTGGGTCTAAGTGGGATTGTGGCTTACTGTGATATACATTGCCTGACTGGTCTGTGCCAAGCTACCCAATGGTAAGTGCAGGTTATCTAGCAGGTGTACTTGACCACCCCAGACAGGAGTGGCACGTTCCACCTGGCTGAGCTTACGCTTTAGCCAATCGGACCGAGACGCCTCCAACATTAGTATATCAATAAAGGCGTGGTTTACCAGCTTCTGTTACTGGCCTGGCCATGATGAGCCCTAAACAATAGCAGGGGACTGGTGAGGTCCAGAACAGAATAAACAACAACTTTAGCAAAAGTTGAGCAGTTTTATTATTTGTTTGGTGTTGCCCCTTCACAGTGTTGTTAAAAGTAATATCAGTAGTTCTTGATGATTTAAAGTGTCCTTACTTTCTGAAAACGCAGGTTGAAAGTAGAGTAATTATGACAGGGACAGATCAGCTTTCGGAGGACGAAATGCATGCAGTGGGGGGAAATTGGAGCAGAGGGCAAGTTCCAAAGACTTATTCGGTTGGTGGGAAAGACTTCTTTAAAGAGGATTGTTTTTAAATGTTTTTGGAAGGTGTAAGATTATGTTGATTCATAAGATAAGTGTAAAGGGGATTTTAGAGCTTAGCTCCTATGACTGTGAAAGAATCCATATGGATATTCAGGGCTTTGAGTTTCCTCCTTCTTTGCTCACTTCATTGGAGTTTAGGTTTACGAAAAACTAGAGCCTAGCTAGGCTTTTGGGTGATTCAATATATATGCAGACTGTTGAGCTCAACTTTTGTGCTGATACTGCTTAGATGTTGTCTGGCTTGTTCTGTGAATTCCCAGGGAATCTTGAATAATTATTTGGTGTGGTTGAAACTCACAGTGAACCTGACACTGAATCATTGTTTTTTATTTTCTAGATTCCTTGGGGTATTTTCATTTGAGAGTTACACAATGCTGTATCAGACGTCTGAGTTTTTGTCCCTCTTTTTAATTTTCTGCCAAACCTTTTCATTTCTACCTGCTCTGGGTTGAACCACTTGAATGAGATGTGAGCTACGGTACACCTATAGGGAGATTAGAGGGAGAAAACAAGGTGTGGGATAAAAGCAGGGTGCCAGCTAGTCTGAATGTGAAAAGTCGTGACAACGGGCACTCTTGCCACGCAAGGACTGACTGTAGAGGATTTTCTAAACTGTTATCTTTATTGTTTGTGTCCCAGAAGTAGTGTGATGTATATTACAGATTCATATGCCCTTTCCCTTGGTCTGTTAGAGAAATACAGGAGATAAGGTATACCCAGAACTTATGAAAGTAAAATTTATGGGAAGTAGCAACAAGCTTGCAAGTAGGAAGCGCATAATTTGGCACAACACTACGTTTCGCTTGGCCCCTGGCTGGGAAGAGGGATGGGAGCTTCTACTTCAGGTTGTGTCCAGCCAATTGAAAGATCAAAGGAGACAGAAGCTAGTACAAACCACAAAAAGAATCAAACTGGAACTCTGAAAGAAGGGGAAACAACAAGGAATGGACTGAAGCAAATGGAGAAGGACCTGATAGGCGGTGCAAAAAGCGACGAAGTCCAGACCAGGGGCAACACACACTTTTCCATGAGCCATCTGGAAATAGTCGTGCAATCTTATGCTGTTGCCACAGTTATTGAGCTGAAACCCCAGCCGACCTGTGACCCCTGTCTTGGAATGAGACCGCTCATATTACTGCAGACATACTCCTCCTGGCCATATTGTAGTCAAACAGGTGCCTGCGAACATAGTCTGCTTATCTGCCAGCTGACCTCCGCAACCACCATATTGACCCTGGATACCATAGATGCCGGGTGACCGTGTTCAACTCCCCAAACTGCATTCCTTATCGCTTCTGCATAATGACATTATTCGATCTGAAGTTGCTGCCGAACCTGGATGGTGCCTCCATAGTCGGCCCTGCATTCACATTAAAAAAAAAAAAAAAAGGCAAGTTGATCAATGCTTTTGCTGTATGGAAAGGAATGAACGGGCACATTTTTCCTTAATATTACAATGCAGTAGGGTTGATGGTGATGAAGGATTCAACATGCATGAAGGAACCATTTAGAACAAGCCTTCTCCCATAGAAGGCAAACGTCCGCTTTAAAGGGAAGTAGTTCGAGCTGTGTAGTGGAAAGAAGAAAAATACAGCATCTCGATCTTGCATGTCTGACTTTGCTGTACATGTTTAAAGTTAATATATTCACCTCAATGTAGAGGCATGTGGGTGACATAAACCTAATAAACTACATACCGCGTAATTTCTGGATGAATAGCCAGTGGAAGTTCCTGAGGTCAGAGATGATGTGGGTCCTTTTGGGAAGTGGGAGGATGAGTCCAGCAGCTGAGTTTTGAATCTCTGGAGTCTCTTCAGGTTTCCTGCATAGAGCATATTGCTGTAGTCCAGCCGGCTGGTGACTAGGGCTTGAGTATTGTTTTTCCTGGTACTGATGGGAAGCCACCTGAAGATCTTTTGGGGCATGTGAAGCAGGTGGAGGAGATGGTGTTGATCTGGCAATCTCTTGGTGAGTCTGCTGTCCAGGGTGATGTCATGGTTGTGGGTGTGGTCTGTCAGTGCAGGTGTGGGTCAGAGGGCCACCAGATGTTGTTTCACAGGGAGGTGTTTTTCCTACAAATCAGTACTTCTGCCTTGGTGAGCTTCAGGCAGTTGGTCTTCATCCTGTCGGTGATACTCTTCATGCAGTTGTGGAAGTTGGTCCTAGTGATGAAAGGTTCTTCTGAGAGCGAGAAGATGAGCTGAATGTCGCCTGCATAGGATATAATGTTGAGGCCACGGATTCTGAAGATGTTGGCCAGGGCGTCATCTAAGTGTTGAACAGAGTAGGGCTGAGGGATGAACCTTGAAAGATGGTGCTCTTGGGTTCCGAAGTGAAGGGTGGTAGGTAGATTCTCTGGATTCGTCCCGTGAGGAAGGATGCGATTCACTTGAGAGGGTCTCCCTGGATCCAGATGTGGTTGAGTCTCTTGATGAGTTTGTGGTGGGATACAAAGTTGAATGCTGCTGAGAGGTTGATGAGGACCAGGGCCGATGTAACCCTCCCTCCCGCGGTCATGTAGGGTATGGATGTTGTCGGTGGCACTGATCCGGGCAGTCTCTTGCTGCGGTTGGTGCGGAAACCAGATTCGGATGTGTCCAGTAGGTTTTTCCCATCCAGCTGTTCGGAGAGTTGGTGGTTGATGGCCTTCTCAAGGACCTTTGCGGGGATGTTGAGCTGGGAGATCACAGAAACGTTCTGTAAATAGGGTATGTTTATAGTTGGCTGTTGTGGCAACTAGACATCACCAGGGTGGATGATTGAAGAAGATGTAGGCAGTAAATGGGAGGCTATTTGCTTTAAATGGGATGGTAACTGATGTGCATGGGTATTCAAAGGAGGGTGGTTACTGTGTGAGTTGCGATTGTCTTGCTCAGCAGGATGCCTTCTCCCCATCCGATCTTTATAGGGAGCTGCATGTGTGACTGAGTATTGGAGATGGTCTGGGTTCTAGCGATTGTATTGATATGTAGACAAGGGTTATGAAAGTCCAGGTGGTATGTGATTGTTTTTTGTTGCAAGTGGAGCGGGTACTCCGTTGACAGAATGGGACTGAGAAGTTGTGCAAGCTGTTGTGAAGACCTCCTTAGTTTGTTTCCTGCTCAGTGTGAGGAGTGGGGTAGATGAGGTGACTTATGATTGGTCTGTGGAGACAGGGCGTTGTGATGAAATGTGGTTGGGTGTATGTTATGTTGTTCAGCAATATTCGGTATTGGGCATCATGGTTGGTCCAATAGGTATACAGTTTTAGCAAGTGCAGTTCAAGGTATTGCTGGATTTAATGTCAGTTGAGCTCTAGGGAAAACTGCAATACCTAATGCTGCTTAAAACAATATGTTGAGCATAAAAGTACAAAAAATCAAAGTAATGATTGTCAGGAAACAAACTGCATTGGGGGGCACATGGTTCTTGAATAATGTAAAATTGGAGGTAGATTGTCAATATGTATATACCCAATTCTAATGTTTACCTCTAATTTACCCAGGCAGCCTCGTGAGGAAAACATGTTAAATTACCCACTTCTAAGGATTTTTTTAGTCTTCAGCTTTATTCGTTAAGGTTTATATTGCTAACACTCTTCTATATGAGGTTAAATGTTAGGAGTAGTGTACTTGAGGATGTTTTGAAAAAACTGAGGGTGGATAAAGGACACCTTACACCTCTGTGTGCTACACTGTCTAGTGGGGGACCACTTCTACAACTGGGGATTGTAGATCTCAATTGTAGGCCAACATCATTCAGACTCGGGGGACTGATTATGACCTTGGTGGATGGGATACTCCGTCACAAATGTTATGGATATCCCACCCGCCGTTTTACAATTTCCAATGGACATAATGGAACTTGTAATACAGCAGCCAGGGTATCCGTCAGGTTTGTGAAGAAGTATTCCAGGGTCGTAATCAGGCCTTTAATCTCTGCTTTTGAGGATATGAGTGGGTACTATTGGACACTTGATTTGTATCACGCTTGAACAGGCAGTTTTACATGCGTATTCCCTAAATGGCTTATTACATAATGATTTTGGGGGCCTTGGTTAATAAAAAAAAAAAAATCCGCTACAAGAATAATAAAAATAAAAAAATCATATTGAGGCTATACTTACAAGTTAATTAATCATTAGAGTTTTGGTTGTGTTTACGCCCACTATGATCAAATTAAGATTGTCCACCTGTATACCACTCTATTATAAAGGATATGATGCAGTTTACCTGCATGCTGCTATGGATTTGGAAGTTTCCCAAATGTTAAGATTGGGTGGTAACCGGTTACAGACTATAGTTTGTCTTGACTAACCTACGGAAAAAATGATCCATAGCATATGATATCCTCAATCTGTACCTAACACACATTTCATCTTTTATTTATCAGCCGTCCATGATAAATAAGGTGTTGAGCCACTTAACAATTTTCTACCTCAGATAAAATCTCTGAAGCTTTGTCACTGTTAGATCTTTTTAGAATTATAATTTGATGTTTTTTTTCTACTAATGGTTTTCTGAATATGGTTTTTATGTGCACTGAATATTTAGAAAGTATTCTGTGGAAACTATATCTGAATTTAAGGTTGACTTTGCAGCTTTCACTGGACATGCAGTTTGACAGCTCTTGACACAAACGTAACTTTATTTTTGTTATTACTGTATTTACATTTAGTAACTTAAGTACTCTCTCAAGGATTTTGCAGTTCCTTGCACTTTTTCGATAGGGAACAAACGGGCAGTCATTGGGGCTTGTGACTCGCCGTTTTCGTGAGTTATATAAAGATCTTTAAATAAAGGGCAAAACAAACACACGAGAGGTCTGGTGGTGTTAAAGAACAGTATAATGATTGTAAGAAACACTTGATTTGAACCGTGGGCTACCTGTCTAGTTGTAGCCCATCAAGAGCTTGGTGTAATGGGCCAGTTGACTGGAGACCAGTCGTCCAGAAGGAGATGTGCCCATTTTGAGAGAAAGAGGCGTGGAGTAACGGTTGCGCATATAACTAACTTTACTCTCCTATAATATGACTCTAAAAAGCATCGCCAAGGTGCACCTATAACATTTACTAAGAATACTGCCCAGCAGGCTTTCCGGTATTTACAGAAGTAACTTCAATGAAACATCTTGTCTCTAAATACAACACCGAATAGAAAACGCATCTCAGGTTAGTTGCAGTAGGAGATGGCTTCAAAAAAGCACCAAATCATGTAGCGTCTTGAATTCTAATCCAAACAGCTATGTACACTTGGTGTTGCTGTAGGAAAAGCCGTGCCTTAAGCATGCTTTGCAGGGGTGTGGTCTGGTTCCTAAACTCACAAGTAGCACACACCATTTCATGTGATGTACTGAGCTGAAGAGCTGCCCATAGACCTTGGCTGATGCCATTAGAGAAATCTCCCTCAACGATAGCCGAGCACATAGGTGCTGCCATGAGGTACAGAGTTAGGCTAAGGCATGCCACGTGGAGGCAGTGTCAAAAATAAACAAAGACACCGCACCCTAGGATGTGCCCTTTGAATGGGGGGAGGAGGCCCGTTTTCCTGTTGGTACAGAACCCTGCATGAAAATAATCTCCGTCGAGTGACTAGAAAAAGAACTGATACAGAGTGCTTCCCTCCATGTAATCTAGATGACTAACATAAGGTCCGCTGGGAATATCCAGTACCGTGGGACCAAATTACGCTTCAGTGTTCACAACTATTCTGAAAAAGGCACATTATGTGGTTTATTGTGCAGCCAAAGGCAAGTTTTATAGCACATTCTGTGGCCTTACTGTGTTGGTTCTTAGACTTTTAAACGGTGGTATCAAATGGGTCCCGATGCTATTAAAATACATAGGCTTTATGAGGAAGAAACGTAAATATTCGGTGATTCTCCGACAACTGATGATGTAATCTGGTGATTTTGCTTGGCATCGAAGAACAGGAATGCCATTTTATCAACGCTGACCTTTCTAACTCTTAAAGTGAAATAGTTTGTGTACAACACACACAGCAGCCAGCCATTCTATATGTACTCACGTGCTGACTGCCCCTTTTTATTTTGCCTTATGTAGTTCTGTTTCTAAACGTGTCTTCATTTGTAGGTTTACTGTCTGTTCACACTGTACGACCACTTGGAGCACCTTTTAAAAAAAAAAAAAAAAAAACAAGAAACAAGCTGAGCTGGTAAATGTGACTCTGGTAACCTGCGTGTGGCCCATTGAAGTAACCTCTACTTTGAGAACAGTGCGGCACATAACATGCATTTGCATGAGCCCGGAAGTAAAGATTTTCATGATGAAGAAGGAATCACTGTTAGCAATCTTTTTAAGTTGTTTAAATATGTTAGGGTTGTAATTCCCGGAGCAGATGATCTAGGCCTTCCCTGGTTTGCGGGTATTAACACCATCTGAATGCTTGTCTCTAACATACTAGCTAAACTCGGCTAAATGTCTTTGTTTATTTTAGGTTTGTTTATTAAAACCAGAGGCTTTTTTAATGCAAATTAAGTAGGATGTAGTAGTTTGTGGGGCAAGAGGTGTAGTTACATGATTGCAAAGAAAACAGCAGAATTAAATAATGTTTTAAGTAATCCCTTAAGCACAGTACACTATTCACAGGCGGCAGGCATCTGACTGGGTCCATATGGGAGGGGGCACCTCAAGGTACTTTGCAGGGGTCCCCACTCAAGTTTTGTTACCCCACTTCACGATTCTTCCTTCATATCCTCTCATCGCTCATTTCCCGTGCTCCTACAATGTTACTTCTCACCGCTCCCCTCCTGCTTTTTTGGTACTGTTTGATACCAGCACACCACAGGTTGTTAGTGTCACTTTTAACAATGATTTAAAACAAGCATTTGCAATGCACTAGTTCTCACATTTTATTGAGTTAGAGCTATTGGCATTGTAAGTTCATAGCTGGACTTTTCTTGCCACATAAATTGTTCAACCCTGCCTCATAATTGCGTCTTTTCCTGCCCTATAATTCCAGAGGCCCAGCATTTAACTAAAGCACTTCCATGTACCTGCTCCTTCTATCTTAAAACATATACAATTATCATGTAAACCTTTATCAGAAATAAACTTTTGGCATTTAGGTGTAATGCTCAATACACCATAATTAAAATATAATTTGGGGCGGATTGGAGGGTGAAAGGAAAGAGGGAGTCGGGAGTAAAGATGGAGCCGACAAGTGGTGTAGTAAATGTTATGGGCCCTGGAGTAAGAAAGGAAATGGTTTACTGGAATTTCAGTAGGAAAACAGAGCAGTAGTTAGAGTTGAGTGAGGTCTGTAGGTCTCTGGGCCCCTGTGCCACTGCACCTGTTGCTCCATTGATAACTAGGTCTCAGGATAGAAAGGGGATGGGACAGAAAAAGATTAGCAAAAGGAATACAACAGACATGAAGAAAAAGAAGGGGTCGTGAAGAAATTAAAGAAGGGAAAGAAAAAATGAGAAAATGAAAACACACCTAAGAAAAGAAATAGAGCAAATGTGTGAGACAAAAGGGAAAAAGCTAGAGAGTGAAAGATACAAAGGAAAAAATAATGAAAAGTGTGAAAAGAAAGAGAAAAATGAACATTAGAGGAAAAAAAGAGAGATAGTGAGAGAAACAGGCAGGGAAAGAACCAGGGCATGTATGTACTGACACATTTCCCACAGGCAGAGAATAGGAAAACCACTGTGACCCTTTAGGTCCCAGTCAAGTAACTTGTGGCTTCCACATACAGACGGAAAAAAGAGATATATAGTAAATCATGAATTGACAGATAAAGATAAGAAAAACAGCAGAGGAAGGAAGAAAAATCTTAAAAGAATGAATGCCTGATGGAAAAAAGAGGAACGAAACAAAAAAAATAACCACGTTTTGTGAGTTTTATAGAGGGAGGAAGAGGGAAATAAAAAAAGGGGTGGGGAGAGGAGTAGAAATACTTCACAGAGCGAAACAGTTAATTTGTGGATATTAAGAGCTGGAAAGAGAAAAGTGGGGGAGAAAGAAAACCTTGAGAGTAAACAGAGTAAAGGAAAGAACGGAGTGAATGAAGATGGCAGCTAAGAATAGATTTAATTACCTCCCCCACGTCCTCAAACAGAAGTCAGTGTGTGGAACAGCAGGGGGCACTGCAGAACAGCAGGAGGTGCATTAGCAGAATTGTATGTGAACACCAATATAGCAATATTGGGGCGCTTCAGATCAGGATTGGGGGTATGGACAGAGCTGTGTCCCAACCCAGTGCTGGAATATCAGAAAGGCAGCGGCTGAGGAATGAGAAACGGAGCACTGCGTAATACCTGGTATTGGAATAATGGTGTGCTGCAGGTTGGGGTTGAGGTGCACTGATACAGTTTGTATGTGTGCTGCAGTACTGGAATAGTACTGGGCACACAAGGTTAGAACTGAGGTATGTTAATGGAGCTATGTATGACACCTAGTATTGGCGTGCCAGTGTTACTTCGTGTTAACATCGAGGTGCCCTGGTGAAGCTGCGAGTGGGGCCCAGCATGGGAGTGGCTTTGCCTCTGAACCACAGAAGCGAGAGACGTCTGTGTGAGCTTCAGTCGTGAGAAAAAACGTGCATTGAATGTTAGAATTGATTGATTTTGTGGAGCAGTGGTGGTTCACATCAACAGTGGCGTTGGACGTTACTTGAGGTGCACTGGCTGAGCTGTATTTTGCTCTTTTGGATCCAGTATTGGCTTGGCAGTGGGTTTTAATACTAGAATTGAGCTGCCGCAACTGAACTGTATGTGAACAGGGTCCCAGTATAGGAAAAGAAGTGACATCGACGTGGTAAACCTGAGGTGTACTGATGAAGCTGCAGCTGAGGTCCCAGTACTGGAACAGTAGAGTGTACTGACTGCAAGAACTGAAGTGTCGTGGCAGACAGCATCTGTGGGGTTCCCTGCACTGGCACAGCTGAGGGCTTGGAGTGTGTGAACTGAGGTTCACTGATGGAGCTGCAAGTTGGATCCCAGTATGGAGCAGAAGTGGGCACTGTCTCTAAGGATTGCCGGGCCCTGGTATAGCTGGGTACCTAGGCTATAAGCCATTGCAAGCCATCCTCTGCCCTGGGTCCCCTAGGCTGGCACACTTGTTAAAGAAAATCCAAGCCAAGGAAGGGTAAAAGCCAGGCAGCTGAGAGAGGGTGCAGAGAGCACACAAAGACCAAATGTGACCAAGATAACAGCCTGATTTACAGCCTTGTTTACAGCCAAGCTCAGAGCAAGAATGCTCTGCAAATTAAGAGGGAAGCTTCCCTGGACAGGAGCACAAAACAAAGTAAACAAGCATTGTCAATGCAACGGGTCTCGCGTTTGTTCGAGTTAGAGCTATTAGCGTTGTAAAGCTATGTAAAATGCAGCACAAATAAAATAAATAGATAATGTAGTCCGGACTCCAGGCCGAAAACATCGAGCCTCGTATGTTTTTGTTACTTTACCGGTGCTGTGTAGGTGGGCTAAACACCGGAAAAGGCATGACGTATGCATGCATGCCTTTCACAAATGAAAGCAAGCGGATTTTAAAACACAAGTCCACGAACCAGCGCAAGTGACTCACGTGGCATGGGTGTGGTTTGAAGCCCAAAGAGAGATTACAGAATGGACGGAGCACTTTGTGCTCGCCCATAAAAAAGTAGTCCCCTACAGACCACATAAACAGGACAAAGTGTAATTATGTTTGTAAATAAAGTGCTTTTTTAGTAAATCATTCATGATTTAGAGGATACCTTCCACATGATTAAAATGTTTTCTAAAAAAAAAATTTGCTTTTTAAATCGGTTTATGTTTGCCTGATTATTATGCTGTTGCAACAGGGTTGGACTGGAACATAAAGCCCGGGCACAAAAAGAAAGAAGCCCCTGATAATGAACCACATCTCTAAAAAGTGACTCACATTTGCAGATCAGGCCAGTTTCGAACTTGTAAAGAGCAGCTGTATTGAGTATTCTACAACGTATGGGAGACTGCGTGACTTCGTGTTTGTTTTTTGGGCAATGTTTGTGGTAATATTAGGGACATCAACAGTAAGACCCGGCCCATCTGGTCATAAACAGGCCCACAAACTGCTGAACACCGCCCATTCTTCTCTGGTGTAAGTCGTCCTGGCTTTATTTGCAGAATGTGCAGCATTGTTTCTGACTTATTGCTCCAACGATCGAGCCTTCTGTTTTGATTGCCTGTAAATCCTCATTTGATCCCACTGAATGCATGGGCAAGTATCTTGTTAGATGGAATAGTGAAGAAGTAGACAATAGTGAAAACCTTTTTTTTCCTTCCATGAGGGAGTTTTGCTGTAATATGAATTTTAAGTTATTTCAGTGTTAGAGAGCTAAATTTGGTAGTCCTGTACAATTGCATCTTTAAGGATGCCCTACTTTTGTCTAGTAGTCCTCCGTAGTGAAAATGTTCGCTCTCATTTGTGTTTAAAAAAAAAAAAAAAAAAAAAAGTTCTCATTTCATATATAATTCGGTGTACTTAAGAGAGTGCTTGAAATGGGTCAGTAGCTATTATTTTATCCACCGCATCGTTTCACATGCTGTCCATATCAAATTTGCATTCTTTATGCAACACCTTGAAGTGTATAACATGGAGCAGAACATTTTAATTGGGCTTGAAGCTGCCTGTTCAGAAAGTGAATGGAAAGAGGCTAATCCGTTTGAATAGATCTGCTGGGGCGGGGGTGGGGGGGTGGGATCACAGTGACGTGATGGGCTCTGTGGTCCTGTGCTGTTACTTCACCTGTCTGGAAATACATGCTAAAGTAGCAGCGGGGACAATTCTTCAGCGCATGCCTGGGTGTGAAGAAGGGAGCGGTGGGGGGTCTGAAATGGGGGGAGCACTCAGAAATTTCCCAAGGGGGGATTGCCTTATAGTCCGCCAGTTTGAATATATAAGGACCCGTTTGTTATCGATACAAGTAAGCTTTTGGTGGATTTATAAATCAGTCGTGTTTTAAATGACACTTGTATATTGAAATGTGTATATGCCCACCGTGTGTTTTCTTTCTGCTATAGGGAATATTTGAGGAGCGAATAATTCTGTGTTGCTTAGGATCTCCCATCGCCCCATAGTGAGTTATTCAGCGGTTATGTCTTGGATTTAGCCTTGCACAGCCGCCCACTGTTCTGTGTCTTGTACTGGATGCCATTGCAGGGCCCCGTATCATGCAACGTGACTGCTTTGCAGACATGAGAGCTACTCACAAATGCCTGGATTGTTTCAGTGTTATTCAGGAGGTAAAAGTGAAGGCATATTAGTATGAACTCGGATTTCTTTAGCAAACCTGTTGCTATTATACAAAGCCAATTTGGTTATTCACTTGCTCTACTGCCCATTCTGGTGCTTGGTTCGTACTTTATAAAGCTTCAGAGAGGAATGAAATCAGGGTTACCAGCTCAGTTCTGGTGGGAATGTAGAGTCTTTGTAACCGAAGAAAGTACAGTGAGCCTTGTGGCTCATTGAGGCTGTGCAGAGGTGTGTAGGCATTCTCAATCTGGGTTGGACAGTTTGGGATTGTCTGCGATGAGGCTGCTCACACTTGATTTGTTGGACAACCCCACTCTTCCCTGAGTGGATTTCTGTAGTTTTTAGTTATCTCCTGCCAGACAGCTTTTAGCTGTGTCTTTGTGAATTGCCTCTTCTATACCATACCAAAAACTTGGAGTGGGCTTAAAGGCCTCCCATTGTTTACATTGGTTCTCTTTATTCTTCTCACTTGTTTGCTTCTTATTCAATGGAATGCCTTCCTCTTCTTGTGTTCGTTTCTCTCCGGAAGCAGAGCATTTTCACCATCGTTTTAATTAGACCTCTTGTGTTACTGACATTTTTCACATTTAAGAAACGACTTGTTTTCTTCATGCAGTCCATGAGAATGCACGTTTTCTAGCTCTCCCCTTGTGGACTACCTTCTACCAGCACCGTCCCCCTCACTCTTTGTTGATCTGTCATGGACCCACCTCTTCCATTGGTTTCTACATCCCCCCAAGGCTTTCTTTTTTTCTTTACTATTATTAACTTGCATATTTTTTGGCACCAGGGACCCAGTCTCCATTGCCTCCATTGCTCCCTCACTCCCTTTTGCTCCCCTCCCCCACCAGCTCCCCTCCTGCTAGTCGCCCCCTCCCCAACACACACTCGTCTGTTTGTTCCCACTACCTGCTACTTCATTGCTCCTCGCTGTCTTTTGAGAATTTTTCTTATTTTGAGAGGGCCGTTGGCGGCCCTTTCCTGCTAGGTCACTCCACAGTGCAAAAACAGCTTTACTGCTAAAATATATATATATTTTTTAAATTGACCAATCCAAATAGTGTCCTCATTTTGGTATCAGTAAATAAACCTGTGGCGTCTGCGTCATTTCCTAGGTGCATGGTGAAGCATGTGTATGCATACTTCATCGCTTATGCTTGCACCTGCAACATCACACCTTCTTTTTTGTCAATGCTAACCATCATTGACAAAGTGAGGCCTATTGACTTTGCCAGTGCTTGTTGAATCCTGTTGATGAGCCAGTTGGCTGTTGATCAGGTAGCCTTAGATTATTGAACTTAAACAAAAACTGCTGTTTTTTTTTTTTCCTTTGAAGCTTTTCTAGAGATTTGTAGTTTTCTCAATTGAAGGTATGTTGTTAAAGGTAAATCTTTCTTTTAATTTGAATGTTAAAGGTAAAAATGAAGAGGTAATGTCTGGGACTGATAAGAAGCTGTTTAGTTTTTGAGCTAGTTAGACTTAACACATTATTTTCTCCACAGACCCTACCCTTAGATGTGATGCTGATTTGGCATGTACTGCTGACATAATTGTCAAAAAAGTAAGCAATAGCACGGTGTCCTCAATAGTGATTTGAAATACTCCGGTTTGTTTGCACTTTTGAGTAAGAGCACTCAGATGTTTATCTAGTAAATGCAACTGCATGAATTATAAAGATGGATGTGCTTGAAAAGGTTATAGGGAAAAGTTTGTCAGTCTGTTTAAAAGTAAGTACTCTTTTGTGCATTTTGTATTGTCGAAAATTCTTTAAAACATGTTGGTAGAATGCCAACACTGTTTTCTCCTATAGTGCTTTATCAAGGCTGTTTAAGGGGAGCAGAAAATGTAAAAAAATAAATAATTGCAAGATTTCCAATTATTCTAGGTGCTTGCATGCGTTTTTTCTTGCGGTAATATGAATTCTTTCAGTGTTGGTGACATCACGCACCTTTATAATCTGAAGCCTGTAAGGCAGCACATCTGTCTGGTTGCCAAAGACTTTTTTGAAGACGAATTGATAGCAGTTTTATAGAGGTTCGCCCTTCCACTTGCTCTCCTGTGCACTATTTATTTGTAAAACATTTGACGTGATGCATTTCCTATACTTCTATGTGTAGATTTCATTCTTACCGTTAAGTTTCATAATTTGAAAAAACGTAAACTACGCTCTTCTTAAGCATTCCAAGAGAGTGCACGTGTGTTTGCCATTCAGTGTGTCTGTCTGCTTCTCTCAGAATGTGTGTTTCAGAACATGAGAATTTCATTTAACACAACTTTGTCCTTCGAGCCTGTCTTAGGGATGCTATCACTCCTATGCAGCTTCGCCCTCGAGCCGCCCTTCCAGGCGCACTTTACTCCTAGTTGCGCTCTTGTTCGTTCGCTGCTCCCCCCCCCCCATCCATGTTTCTGTGTTTCTTTCTCCACCTGTGTCCTCCATGTTACTTCCCCTCACAGGCACTCTATGCAGCTTTGCCCTTCGATGCGCTCTCCCAGTGTGCTCTCACTCCCAGATGCGTGCTCATTTGTTCGTTTCTACCCCATCCATATTGCTGTGTTGCTTTCCTCACCCATGCCCTCCGTGTTGCTTCCCCTCACATACACCCTTGTTGCTTCCGCTCACATATGCCCTCCTGTTGTTTCCCCACCCTCCTGTTGTTTCCCCACCCTCCTGTTGTTTCCCCACCCTCCTTGATTCCGCCCTCCGTATTGCTTCTACACTCATGGTTTTACGCCCCCCATATCGGCGTTCTTTCTCTAATCTGTTCATGTTACCTTTTTTCACTGAACTAACTCTGATTTGTAAACAAGAAGAAAAAGAAACGCCTGCCTCATTTGGTAGGCGCATGTGTGCTCTGTGCGCACTCCTGCAAAATGACACAGCCTGCTGCGTAGGCTTTTTTCCTCCTGTTTATTAGCCAGACTGCACAGAATCATTGATGCAGTGCGACGTGGCTAAAAGCATTGGCAAAGCCAGTAGGTTCCAAAAGCAAGACCTATTGGCTTTGGCAGTGCTTGATGTTGATAGTTTGTACGCATGTATCTGCAATCTCACAACTTGATAAATGGTGGCATCCCTCTTAATGGTGAGTTTGATGGCACGTTGTGACTGTGGACGATCTCTTCTGTGATAGTAATTTAAGGACAACCTTGCCTTTCATGTATTTCTTCTTTCTGGGAATTTAAAAGGCGCAGAAGAAATAATTACAGTAATGGTATAGTAAACAGAAGAATTCTTTAGGATTGGTGATAAACTGCAACAAATATTTGTATGCAAGATTGTTTGAGAAGTCATTTTGACATCTTTGTCTAATAGGCTTTTGTAATAAAGAAACAACCACGAAGCATACATGTGTAGTTGAATGGACATACTTTATGGGCCCTGAGGAAACCCTCAAAAACCCTAGGTGTACTCCAGTGTCATTAACAGTTTTGCTTCACCTTCCACCGCATTCAGCATGGAGCATCAGGGGAAGCCCTCTTAAGACATTTGCCCCCTTACTGAGTGACGGTGTTTTGCCTGATCACATGTGCACATCTGCCTGCATTCACTGACAGGGCTGGTGGTTGAGTCCTTTCGTTTTTTATTTTCATATAGCCATTTTCCTTTCAATTGCTTCTTTCTCCGTATATTTATTTATGTTGTTGCCTCCTTCGTCCCTCTCTGCTGCTGGGTGCACCTTTACCAGCAGCCTTCTGTAGTTCCTAACAGGCTGCTTATTTCACATTCTTGGTGCCTGGCAGCCCCATCAAAATTCAGCAGCGCTTTAGGCCTAGTGTCCACCACCGCCACCTACATTGTGCGTGCAGCACTATTGTGTAGCGCCTTGCTGCTTCAGTGTGTTCTGCAGCATTAAACAAGTGCCGAGGTGGGGTCCATCAAGGGGGGCTGCTGGTGCGGATCGGCCTTTTTCCATCATTGTAGAAAGTCTGCTTCATAAATCATTGTTTATAGGAGGTTTGTCCTATAATTTTCTCAATGAGTCATCATTGAGGCACACGGTCTACTCGTGGCACTACATTGCAGTGCTAGGGGATATATCATGCAACATGTCACTCATCTGCACGACTAGACTGCTAACCGGGGGACATAATGGCACTGGAGCGAGCCGGTCGCCTGAGGTGCCCTTCGATGCTCCGCTACACTATTCCCCCTTTAGCTGGTAGTGTCTTTTACAGTCCTGTTGTAGTAACCATGTTTGAGTACTTGTGCGTTCAGTGCCCATGGTGCCCATAATTGGCGGCAACATTTGTATCTTCCACTGAACGTTTGGAATGAAAAACAAATGAAAAGTAAAAACAGTTATGAAATGTCCAGTGTTATCAGTGACTCTAACTAAAGACCATGGCAAGACTCGAGGGTGGCAGCTTAGGAATGACACAGGACAATATTTTGAATTTAAAGGTTAATGGACGCATTGACAACACTTAGGTTTAAGTGTCCAGAAACAGTAAATTAAATATAACGTCCTCAAACTTCTCTTACGTGCTTAACCTAGTGAACGTGTGCATATAAATGGTGAGTGACTTCATATATGATCAAAAAAGTGTAAAGGATACAGTATTGTGTTGATGTTGAGTGCTACTGTTATCATTCGGTAAGCAGACTCCAACTTCAAGGTGCAAAGTCCCCTCCTCCTAGTGACCTTTAGAGATCAAGGGTCTGAATAATGCTTTTTGAATGGGCGAAACTCATGGCGCTGAAACATGTTGACATTCACTTGGTGTTAACAAAGTCCCTTGTTTTAAGTTAACATAGTGTGACCCCCAATAAAGTAACCCCTGGCCCTACGATGAGGTAATTGTAATTCACTGTTTTTGATCCTGGTGCTTCCGTTACTGTCAAGACTAGAGACAATGTGCTCAGTACCCCAGATCGCCTTACCAGGTGTCCTTTTTATTTTTCATAAGTCGTCTCATCACTTAATACCCCAGAAATAAGAATGAAATATCTGTTGTCTCATCATTTAATACCTTGCACAAAAGAACTTCCTTAGTGTTAAGGTGAACTCACCCTTGATATATTAAATAATACACTGGTGAGGAGCGAATTGATGAAGCATGCCACCCTCCCACCCTAGGCTACGATAGAGTGCAGCGTCCTTTAATTTTTTTTTTTTAAAACACACACACACAACTACATTTTGTCATATCCACTTAATACTGGATTCCTGCCACTTTTTAGTCACATGGGATCCACCCCTGTTCCCCATAGTAATACTTGTTTTGGAGTTGTTTCTTCTGGTGACATTCTAGAAAGAGTACATTGAAGGGGTGCCGAGCTACCCTTGGCTTTTTGTGCAGTCAGTCAAAGCTAGCGACTGCGGGGAAGAGGTCAGAAAGCACGTCCAGTCTGTCATTCTCCATATCGGACAGTCGTAGATGTGTCTTCCTTTTGGACCTGTTCCAGGTGCAGGAAGAGCAATTCCTCTATCAATAAGCCTTTGACTGAGATCAAGAAACGCAAAGCGGCCCTGGGAACATTCGTGCAGCGTTGCAACCTTCGAAGACACCCAGAGAACCCAAAGAAAATATTCAGAATTGGCCATGTTACATATGCTGGTGATTGAAAACCCTTTTGTTAAACCCATTCTTATAACTGCTCCTGTCTAAGAATTCCCTTCCCCTTGATATCCTTTCCACAATTTTTGAAACCTAACGTAACGACTACCGAAGGTTGGAAAAATGTATGTTAAACTCAAGAAAATAGAACTACCAATTAAAACAAACATTGATCAGCGTTGTTGTTGCAAAACAGTGCAGTTCAGCATTAAAAAGCGCAAAATTGCCTACCCCATGTTGAACTGTCTGAGAGGAAAAAGAAGTCATGGAACGTTGTAGAGTAACATGGAATTCCTCCCAAATGTCACACACGTTGACTACAGTCTAATCGGACTCAAAATAGGCTTGGAGGTTCTCTCTTGTTGGTTTTATATTGAACCTTCAATACATTGTTTCAGTAAAGCTTTTCATTTGTACTATTCTTTTCTAAAACTGTTTCTTGGCTCGTCTGCCTGTTTTTTAGTACATTCAACTAACCCGTTGTGTTTACTCCCCGAGTCTGAGCTAATTTCTACATCTGCGTCTCCAAAGCCTTTGTGTATTTATTTACCTTTGAGAATCATTCTCGAGCCTGCCCAGGAAGTGCTTAGCTTGGCATTTGAATAGTTACTATTACACTTGTTAAAGCCATTGAACCTCCCTCCCTCCACTTCTTTGAATCAATGCGGGTTGCTGACTGCAGATTTGTCATCATTCTTTTGTAGTGGAACATGGGTCAAAGCTGAATGTACATCCAGCAGTGGTCCTGCACCATCTCTCACTTGGTTTTGGTGGTTATCGGAATGTCCCATAATTTGATCTCTTATCTTTAGTTTGTGTAGTGGTTCTATGGCCATTCCACAACAAACTACATTCTCCCCTCCAACCTCCTCTAAGTTGCACGGATGTAAGAGGCAGCGTCGGCTGTATCTTTCCAAGATGACCGTCCCCTGCTGCTGCGCATCCAAAGGAGAAGGCTCCTCGCGGGGTATGTGAGAAACCCCGGGGCTCGGTCTTGATGGAGGTGATCATGTTGTCCTTCTGAAACCCGCCCGGGCATCTTTGGGTTAACTGATATGTAAAGCCTCCTTTTCTTCAGTTCAACACACCATCTTCCGGTGGGCTCCCAGAAGCAGATCTACAGCTTTACGTCTGGACGTCCATAAGGGAGGACTCCCCTGTGGCTATAATTTTACTGTTGTTGAAAGGTACTTGGGCTAGTTGTGCCAGTGTAGTGCCAGGGTGATGGCTCTCGGGGGGAAGTGCCTGCCACTGTCACCTACAGGTGTGAGAGGTGTGCAGGTGACATGACCGAATCCTGTCAAGTCCACTTGGCATGGCATCTTTCGGAGTTCAGTAAACGGAGTACCATTACATTGGGGAATCGTAATACATGTTACTAACAACACTTAAAAATAAGTACAAATGATCAGCAGCATCCCGTGTTGTATAATGATTGCCTCGACCGCTCATACTGCTTTAAGTACTGTTCGCTGCTGTTGCTTCCTCAGTTCTGATGTGCAGTGATAGATCAGTTACCTGTGCATCCCGTGCCTTCACTGGGGGTGCGTCCGGCCTGGATGCTTGGAGGCCTGACCCTGCATGTCGTGTCCATGCAGGCGAGAGCTGGGCCTGCAGGGGTGGCTGAAGGGTGGCTCAGCTCTGCCGGGACAGGGCCTTTGTTTACAAGCAGCCGGGTTCTTGGGCCAGCTTTGTGTGCAGTCTCACATGGCGTGCACAGACTCGCTTGGGCTTGCTCTGTGCCAGGTTCCTGCTCGTTGAGTTTGAACAAGAAGCTGCCTTTAAAGTGCCTCGTATCTTGTTTCAAAAAAATTCAAAACGGCGCACTTGGCGCCGCTTCAATCCTCAACTTTTTCACTGCTTGTTAAAGGACCGTTCTGCGCCTTTGCGAGAGGCACAAAGGGATTCATGTTGTTTGCGTGTTTTCAGTTGTAATTTAGGAGACCATTCATCGCTATGTGTTTTTTTTCCTGCACTTTAGAAAGCTAAAGTGTGACCTCGTCGGCCACTCATTGCCATCAGCTGCCGCTGAGGAGGTTGTGCACGACTGACACCGTTTTCGAGTATTTGTAATCCTGCCCCTCAAAGGAGGGGACGTTGGCCTCAGTGCAAGCTTTGTGTCTCTTGGTAATGAGAAGTCTTTGTTTAGGGACACGCTGAGTCTCGGGCTTGAAGCTCTGTTAAGAAATTCGCCTTTTTCTGTCTGTGTGAAGCCCCTCCCGAGCATGTGCTGTTCCATGCTTTTGTTCCAGACCGATCAGCTCACGGAGGTTTCCCATGGCGGGCGAGAGGGGGGCCAGCTGTGCCTACCTGGAAACCCCCTGCTCAGTCTTAGGTCTCAGATATGATACTGCCCTGCAAGCACTCGCTCTGCAGACAGGTGTGTGAAGCACCTTTTCACAAAGTTTCCCTCAGTAATGAGATATTTCTCTAACTGGTTAGTTATTGGTGGGAAATTCACAGCAGTCTTTGACTGTTTAACAGAGTTGGCTCCTAAGAACTTCTCTAACTTGAAATACCAGCTAATGACCATATTATGGCATCTTTTGAATGTTTAAACGAACAAGTGATAGCTGTGTGAACATGTTTTGATGAATGAGATTCCGTTCCTAGTTTTCACTGAAGGATGACTGATAGCCTCCTGACATCTTCAGGGCATGTGCTTCCAGGGCCTACTTGAGAACTTTGCACCGGGATCTGACCCTCCACCAAATATTGGAGGGACAGGTAAGGAGAAGTAGATCTCAAGTTGCATCTGAAGTCGGTCTGATAGGAAGGGCATCTCTCCAGGCCCTCTGAAAACACGCTCCTTCCCCACACAATGCCTGTCCATAGCACAGATATGTTAGGATGACCGCCAGTACTAATGAATGTTTCCCTCTCTCGGGCTAATGTTAGATTGGTTAATGTATTTCTAAAAACGTGCACAACTCATTAGGAGAGAAATTTGAATATTGATAGATTTATTCTGGTCTATAATAAACGCTGTATTGTAAGTCTTGTCTGCAAACTGCTTCATGTATCTATTGTCGAAACACATCTTTTGAACTGAATCAATACAGTAAGTTGTGGATCATCCCATGCTTATCATTGATTGTCTTTCTTGTCAATCTTAAGTGCTTTTTTCTTATTTAGTGGCTTTCCTTCTCCTTGTTTTGTTCCATCTATAGAGCGTAGTTTCTTTACCATCCTTTTAATATCTGAAAAGTATTCAGCCATCCTGGATCTACGTTAGACGACTCAGATGTAGTCTTTTAGGCCTCTGAGATGTGCATTATAGTCCTGTGTCAGTGGTTGTAGTCCAGAACAGGTTTTGAAAAATCATTAAAATGTTACTAGATCTGAAGGTCGAGTAACTTGAATAATCTATTTGACCTACTGCAAGGTACTTGACCCGTAAACTGGTCTCAGATTGTATGATCCTAGGCGAATAGTTTAGAGTCGCCTTTTTCTTCATTCTCACATATGATTGCACCTTCAAATCCGTGAGCTTACATTTCTGCGGTACACAAAAAAAAAATCTCTTTGGTTAAGTAGACTAAAGTTTGCTGCATGTATCACAAGAATCTAGCCCACCTATATGGGACACATGACCCATGACTTGCTTTTACCATCAGGGCGGGCGTGTTTCTCAGTTTGTTCAAACACCCACTTAAAAATATATATATATTACTAAATCTTGATGAGGTAGCATATTGTCATCTACACACATTACATTTCCAAGAAATGTCCAAAACTCTTTCCACTAACTTGTAGCTTCACTGATAAAGCTATATAGTGTATAAACAATCTGTGAAAATTGGGCTTCAGAAAATATATCCTTTGCACATCAACACATAAAGTATTCTGATTTGTTTTCATCCTATTAAAATATTTTTTTTCATCACACAAATTAAAACAGTGGCGTTTCACATCTACTGATATGTATTTTGAAATGTTTGTACAGTTGCCTTAGTCATTTAAATGTTGTGTGTTAGGAAAAATCCGACACCCTGTAGCCTTTTTTCTCACAACAGCAGGTCAGACAGTTCACCTAACAAAATCCTGGAACTCTACAGTCAGAAGTAAAATGAATTGTAAGACAAACTGACTTTTGACCTCTGTGAGCACAGAGCATATGTGACATAGAGAACAAGATTTAAAGGCATTTTTTTTTACTGCCCCTCCACTTTGACTGAGCAGAACAGCTGTTCTTTGTCAACTCGCCAGAAGGGGTGCTTAAGTCCTGAAAATAGCTCTGCTCGTTCAAATATGACTCGCCATAGTGAGTGGTTGAGTAGATTTTTCGAGTTCTGCAGGGGTCTCAACCTTTTTCTGTCGTAAGAGCTACTTATAATCAGTGGAAATCCTCCCAAGATACTAGTGTCATTAAAGTAATCACATAAAAAGATTGTATTAGTGGCCACCCTCTGCATGATCACGTCCGTGCATCAGACATGGTTGCCAGCAGTAATGTGATAAATCTTAGTCAATGTGGAATGCCTCCACATAGGCAATACATAGCAGCCATGTCTGCAATATCCTTATCTCCATGTTAATTAAATTAGCTTGATTTCAGTCACTCAAATATCCGTTTTCAATATATCTTTGGAAATGTATCAGTTTCCTCTAAACATTATTTAAGAATTCTGAAAAAACACACATTTTCATTTCAAATACATGTTTTAGTTTTGTTAAACATATTTAATTTTACCAAGCAAAAGATTTTAATTTAGTTTACTGGGCTGCACATAGGAGAGCTACTTCCATGGAAGCTGAAGAGCTGCCAGTAGCTCACAAGCTACTCGTTGGAGAAGTCTAATGTCAAATTACTCTCTCCATGCTCCGTGCCAACATTTGGTTCTGTGTTTTAGTCTGTTTTTTATTTAAAAAATCTGCTCATCCTACACCAAAAGCGCACCACTATATGAGTACACCTGAAAATGAAATTCATGATGATTATTACAGATTTCAGCCAGCTGCTGCGCTGTAGATGGAAAGAAGAGGGCTGTCGGACAGCTGGTGTTTCACTGTTAACCAGAATAGTTTGGCCTCGGTTCTTACTGCGCATATTACTGACATTGTCAGAGGATTTTTGTATTCCTCCTGTGCATTTCTGCATAGCTCACATGCTCTGAGATTGTGCAGCTCGTAATTCACGATGGCTTCTGAATAGTTGTTGGTTGGTGGGCACTGCTGACTGCTCTCACTTGTCTACTGCAGGTCTCCTCGGTGTTTGCTTTCCTGTGTAGTTGTAATCCGCCGTGGCTCTTTCTGTGAACATCAGTGGGCGTCTTTATTTGTTATCCTTTTAACTTTGGGGCGAGCAGACCTGCCAGCTCTGTTAGCACTCTGTGGATACCACTGAGATCCTTCCAGGCACACAAGGGGCAGCCTGTGGCGCTGTGCACAAACTATTAGACACAAACCCCGAATGTGGTTTGCTAAAGTTTTCGTCCCGTGTAGTTTGCACAAAGCCCGTGTTTGTTTGTTTTGTGTGCACGGGTGTTTTGCTCCAGCAGCTGCCAGTGATATTTTAGGCATCCCGTCTGTAGGCACAACTTTTTCAGCCGCAGTTCGCCTAACCTCAGAGTGTAACCAAACAGCCTGTGTGTGGTCGTTTTGTGCAGTGCTGCCCAGGGACCACTGTGGAGCCACAGGAGGGGAGGAACCAGGATATGACGGGACCCTGTGCCTTTCAGGATTTTATTTTGCTCCTGATGCCCGAAGAATTACTTTGCTGAGAAAAGGGAATACATAGGTTGTAAAGTGTGTGTATGCGCTCGCATGCGTCTATTTCCAACAGAATAATGGGAAAGCAGCGCACGAGGGAGGGATCTATACTGAGCAGGAAACCATGTGCACCGAGGAGTGTGGCGACGTCCTCTTGCTGGGCGCATGGTTGGTTGCTCGTGTGCTGAGCTCCCCATCGCGAGGCAGCAGTGTCTGAGCTCTCCTCTGGACGCCGCTCCGGGATAACGTCGCGGAGCTTCGGCCATTGAGTCCGTCTGATAGTCACGAACATCCAGACTTCGCTCTTCCCAAACTGCGAGTGAGGGGTGCCACAGCCAGCAGGCAGAGCCGCTTGGCGTCACTCCCAGGGTGTGGAGGACACAGAGCTTAGTGTCACACCCACCAGAAACTGGGCGTGTCTTAGAACCACATGCAGAGTTGTCTTGCTTCCCTGCACACAGTTCATGCTACACCATGGGTACTCACAAACTTTTTCTCGGGGGCCAAAATTGCAGTATGGTTTGCAGCCGAGGGCCGCACTGAAGTGACAGCGGGGGGCGGGGCTTAGAGGGGGCGGGTCTTAGAGGGGGAACAACCACCCCACCCCCTTTTTCAAAACAATGCCCCTACCCCAGTAACACACACAGCGCGCACACATACAGCGCCATCTGCTCTCACCCCTACCCCAGTAATACACAGCGCGCACACATACAGCGCCATCTGCTCTCACCCCTACCCCAGTAACACACACAGCGCGCGCACACACAGCGCCATCTGCTCTCACCCCTACCCCAGTAACACACACAGCGCCATCTGCTCTCACCCCTACCCCAGTAACACACACTGCGCCATCTGCACACAGCGCCATCTGCTCCCACCCCTACCCCAGTAACACACACAGCGCCATCTGCTCTCACCCCTACCCCAGTAACACACACACTGCGCCATCTGCACACAGCGCCATCTGCTCCCACCCCTACCCCAGTAACACACACAGCGCCATCTGCTCTCACCCCTACCCCAGTAACACACACTGCGCCATCTGCACACAGCGCCATCTGCTCCCACCCCTACCCCAGTAACACACACAGCGCCATCTGCTCTCACCCCTACCCCAGTAACACACACACTGCGCCATCTGCACACAGCGCCATCTGCTCCCACCCCTACCCCAGTAACACACACAGCGCCATCTGCTCTCACCCCTACCCCAGTAACACACACACCGCCATCTGCTCTCACCCCTACCCCAGTAACACACACTGCACCATCTGCACACAGCGCCATCTGCTCCCACCCCTACCCCAGTAACACACACAGCGCCATCTGCTCTCACCCCTACCCCAGTAACACACACAGCGCCATCTGCTCTCACCCCTACCCCAGTAACACACACAGCGCCATCTGCTCTCACCCCTACCCCAGTAACACACACTGCGCCATCTGCACACAGCGCCATCTGCTCTCACCCCTACCCCAGTAACACACAGCGCCATCTGCTCTCACCCCTACCCCAGTAACACACACAGCGCGCACACACACAGCGCTATCTGCTCTCACCCCTACCCCAGTAACACACGCACACACACAGCGCAATCTGCTCTCATGCCTACCCCAGTAACACACACTACATTAAAAACAAATAAATAAATAACCAAAGAGCCTTACCTGACTCAAAGCACTGTAAAGATGCCACAAATGTGGAACAGCAGGCAGGCAGGCGGGCAGCAGACGTGGAGCCGGTGACAGGAAGCAGACGACCAAAGCCCCATAAAAGTTAGCTGCAAGCGCTGACTTTTATGGGGCTTTGGCTTCCAGGATCGTCAGGGCAACGCCATAAACAATGGCCGCCGTATGTAAACATAGAGGAGGGCCGCGGGAGCATGCTCTCGCGGCCCTCTTCTATGTTTACATACTGCGGCCATTATGATGTGGCGTTTGGTGTGCGTCTCGCGGGCCGCCAAGCTAGGTCCGTGGGGCCGCTGGCGGCCCGCGGGCCGTACTTTGAGTACCGTTGTGCTACACTTTCACACGCATGACATGATTAACATGTGCCATGCAAGCAGCACACTAATGCGAGTCTGACCTCAGCCGGACTGCAGTGGCACTCCGTTCTGTATGTGTGGAGGCTGTTTGTGCAGCGAGAACCTTGGTGCACCAGAGCACTGTAAAAGGTCATCGTGCATGATGACCATGAAGGCGCAGTTATGGTGTTCTGGGACGCAGTGTGTAGGAGTTTGCTGGATGATGAAGTCAGAGACAGATGTGCAGTTTTATGGTTTTCACTGTGCTGCTAACTTTGTACATCTCTGCAGGTTCCCTTTATGGTGTTGAGATTGTGTGTGTAGTTGTGGCCCTGAGCTGGTATGGCTGGAGAGAGAGAGAGGTGGGGAGATTGTTTTTTGATGGGCATTTTTATAATTATCCTATATCTTTATCTCTTTGTGAGGTGAATCAGTCAGATTGTATAGATATTTGGGACCTGCAGAGGTGGGTTATATTAAAGTCCTTCGAATTGTTCAGCAATGTGTGACATCTCTTCAGTTATTCCATGTCTGTTCTTCTGTTGAAGGTTTTTTTTTTTTTTTTTTTTTTTTTTGGCTGTACAGTTCTGGTGTTGGACAACCCTCATAGCAGATGTCTTATATGAATTTAAGCTGTACAAGTTATCATTTGTTGCTGATCCCTGTGTATTATGGTTTCAGTAGTACTGCAGGCCATAACTTTCATATATGCAAGAACATAAGCACCATAGGTCAGTCCTTCTTAGCTTACCTGCCTATCCAGGGAGTTTGCTGGTTGAGTTGTTTGCAGTTTGTGGGTTGTAAACTGAGGTTTGCGCTTGAGGGTGTGACTTTTTTCTCGACTCTATTGCCAGGACGTGGTGGTTTCTATAAAATAGCCATGTTTCAACTGTCTTCGGAAGCGCACACGCTCCTGGGTGCTTCGCGTGTTGGGTGGTAGTGAGTTCCAGAGGTTGGCAGCTTGTACTGAGAAGGCCGTGCCTCCTCCGGTTCCGTTATGGTACGCTGGAATAAATGGTGCACGCCTGGAGCGCACTGTTCCGTTTGGTTTTTACTGCTTGAATGTAACTTGTAGGTATAAGCCTTTCCTGGGTGGCTCTTAGAAGTGGATTGTTTCTTCATCCAGAAACCAGGACCTTAAGGGTCCTGTCCTCACTCCTTTCTCTTCACAACATGCCAAGCTGCAGCAATAGAAACACGTCAAGAGCACAGTTCTGGTAATTATTTCCAACCTTGGAATACGCGCTGCACATGCAGATCACTCTATTCCATCCACGCACACCCATAGTACGTCGTACATGCTCTTTGGGGGTTTGCCCAGAGTAAAGTGCTATATAAATGCACCTTTTTTTTTTTTTTTTTTTAAAGTTTATTAGGTTTTCTTAATTATTTCAGCGATAAGAGTATAAGGATACGTTGATTTCATGAAATGAGGGTAGATGAAAGCGGTTTGTGAGCACAAAAGGCAGACCCTGGGGGCGCAGGCCTGCCACTTGCGGTGCGTTGAGCGGCCTGTTGAAGCACCCCGATTCAACAGATGAAACAAGATGCTCAGAGGATGCAAAGTGTTTATCTTTTAGGATTTTGCAGAACCTTTGATTGTGCTCGCACAGTAGCCGACAACTGAAATGCGACCAAATGAGGCAGGAGGTCCCGTGAAACCAGTTGTGGGGAGAGGTGGTCGCCAGAGGGGCCTGGAGTCCAGCGTGGTGCTGGCCAGTGTGCGGCGCGCCGCTCTCTGCCCCGGACCTCACGGCACTGCCCCCGGGACGCACGGCTGTCATGGAGGCGCCCAGGCCTCGCCGAAAATTGCCGTGAAATTAAATCGCTGTTAGTTTAAATGTTTCCTTTGTGCCGGGCCCAGTGTGCGGATGCCTCTCTGCCCACAGCGACAGAGGAAGAAAAACTGGATTTTTCCTTTTCTTTCAGAGCCGCCCGTTTGAAGCCTTTCTTCGCTTTCCCTGCCTTTGTGTCGCCTTCCCTCCCCCTCCTCTTCTCTCCGCCTGTCAAGTTCAAGAGCAACTCAGATGCCTTGAATTAAGTAGAGCACAAAGGGGGCGAAAGGTGACTCTTTCACCGAACAAAGCCCCATCCATTAGGGAGCCCTGTCCCATTCTGCCCCGGACTACTCCCGGCATGCGTCCTCGTGTTGCCTACATGCCCGCTGCATATGGTAAATACAGTGCGCCCTCATTACCCTGCCCTCTCCCCGAATGAAAGCCCCTGCCTCTGGTGTCGGCAGCCACTCTGCAGGAGGATGCCTGGACGAGCACTGGTCATGACTGCAGGGCGATTACTGTACCCACGGGCAGGAGAGCTCAGCATTCATTGTATCCTGAGTATACTGCTCGTTTTTTATCAGTTTATGAAAACAGACAATCCTACAACACCAATAATGTATTTCCCTCTTAAAAGTCATACACATCTTTTAATCCAGAACAAAATCCCTTAGTGTGTGTTTGTAACTTTTTGGTTGAAACGACTCCATAATGTTTTTTACTTTTTGGCACCTATTTATTAAGAATCTAATTTCCTATGTAAGGGATACAGAAGATATTTTGAGAAGCCTGCCAAATACTCCGTGACAAAATCAGAATCGCCCAATTACAATTTATTTAGTGGTGCTCTCTGCATCCACAAGGCCAGGAACTGCTTTAAAAGCATGCAAAGGTTTCCCAAAAACAAACAACATTGGCTAATTGGAACCTACGGGAATGCTGTTAGAGATGAGCGACATCTGTATTTACCATATGTAGTGGACGTTCGGAGTACAGTGTTTTTCTGTTTGACTGACAATGTGTCCTGTGTTTAAAAAGAGGATACTTTGACGCAGGGTTAATGAGAAAATTGGATCATGTGAAATACTTGTTACTTATAACCGCCTTTTGGTGAGTCCATGGTGTCTGAAGAAGTAATGTGTAATTTTATGATCATGCCCACCTAACAGAAGGGTGTTTATGCAGTCTGGAATGCCCACCTGACCAAAGAGTTGTCATTCAGCGTGGCATGCCAAATTAACGGAAGGGTGCTCCTCCAGCCTGGCATGCCCACCTATTAGGTGCTCATCCAGCCTGGCATGCCCACCTATGAGGTGCTCATCCAGCCTGGCATGCCCACCAAACGTAAGGGTGCTTATCCAGCCTGGAATGTTCACCTAACCGAAGGGTGCTCATTTCGCCCGGAATGCCCCCCCTCTAATGGAAGGGTGCTCATCCAGCCTGGCATGCCCTCCGAACAGAAGGGTGCTCATCCAGCTTGGCATGCCACCCTAACCGAAGGGTGCTCATCCAGCCTGGCGTGCCCCCCCCCAACGGAAGGGTGCTCATCCAGCCTGCATGCCCACCTAACCGAAGGGTTCTCATCCAGCCTGCATACCCATCTAACCAAAGGGTGCTCATGCAGTCTGGCATGTCACCTGCACCCGATATCATCCTCGGCCAATGGGCGAGCATCATCAACTGCACCTTAGGCTCGTTGAGCATCTTCCTTTCAATGTACAGTCTTTACAGCTTGTCCGTGATTGGAAGTAGTGACTAGGCTATTTATTCCACACAATGTTACAAAGGCACTGTCTCGCGTAAATATCTAGTAATTGTAACAGATTACTTCCGGAGCAGCATCTCGACCGGGGCTGGGAGGCATTATATTTGTAAGCTGTGGCAGGGGATCTTGGGCTACAGATGAGTTCAGATGTGTTGTGAAAACTGATACTTTTTTTGAATATTTAGAAGGCAAATAAAGTATGTGTTATACTTGTCCGTGAGTGAGCGATTACTTTCTTGTCCAAGTGCGCTCTCTAGTGTAAAATGATTGATGTGCAGTGTTTTTGTGCATTTAGTTAGTGTTGGGAAAAACGTTCTGCTAAGACACAAAATTTACGAAATCCACCCAAGATTGAATTTTATATGCAAAACGGATTTTCCTTCTGTTGGACGACATCTTAATCATCCGTTTTGTCTATTAAATCTTTATCGACTTGTTGGGGTTGGCTTGGAGCATCAGGTTGTACATTAACACTAAATCAAATTGCAGTTTACCACTTTGCTGTACTGTTAAAGCCCTCCTCACTCGTGTTAACTGAAACCAATCCAGTGTTTTTTTTTGTTTTTTTTCTCTCTTTAGGACCTGGTTCCACATGCGTAAAAAGAATATTGCGGTATAACCAGCACAAGACTGCTCCAAGTAGGTATGTGATATCTGATACATGCCTGAATGTAGTCTCTGTTACTGTTTTCTTATTATGAGAAATGAAGGCTGGCATGTGTAAATGTAGGGGTTTGAATGCCATTCAGTTCGTTCAGAGCTGAGCAATTGTTCAGAGTGAAATACATTGTGGAGTTAGAAACCCTATATCGGTGGGTAATTTCTAACCATCGTCTCAGCCTTTCCTACTTACTAGGTTGATAAAATGAGTACAATTGAGCTGTCAATTTAGAGGAATACACAGAGGCGAGGCAATAAGGGGAAATCTTATTGTTTTGAACTACAGTAGGCGATCCCCTTAGGCCCACCCTGGATCTATTTCTTCAAGTGCTTATCCCACCCACATGCATTCTCATGCAAGAAAGGTGGCAGAGCGTGTCACAGTTGATGTCCGGCAGCCATCCTGGAAGATCACCCTTAACTAATGATGGCTTGTAGGTGATGTTCACTAACACCGTGTAAGGTAAACATCTGACTGGCAGGGAAGGCCCCCACTATCCCAAAAAGCTTACAAAACTAACTGTTGGGGACAAAGGAGTTTGGGGCATGAGGTAGAGTAGGGAAGAAGTGTTTTTATTTCTTCAGTGTGTGTTTCCTTTTTAGGTTCCACTTCGTGCTATACATATGGTCACTTGTATTAACATAGTTGGTTCTTCCGTTCACAACAGGAAAAAAAACGTAATAACTGTAGTTATCTTATTTTTTCATAATCACTGCCGCTTTTTCCGCATAGTTCTTAGCTTTTGTTATGTAGACATTTATCTATTCTGAAACAGCCTTCTTATTTCACCTTTCTTATAGCCATGAAGTTGGAAAATCCACAAATTCGTAGCTGGTGCCTGAAACAGAGTGCGCATTGGAATTGTTGATGGCAGTGTAGCCCTCATGTCTCCTTGCACCTTCCTTCACCCAAACTATATCTATCGTTGCATTAGAAACTACATGCGTTTTTTCATTGAATGGCTGAGTCAGTGTCAGAAGATGTTTATTTAATTTTTTGGAAATTATTGGGTGCTTTTGCCAAAGTACTGTGCAGTACGATAGACATGCACTTAATTGATTTGTGTTGTTGGAAAGTGACTTTTGGTGAAGGCAGTGGGTCTGTCGGTCATCGTACAGCACGTTGACCGGCTTTGGTTTATCTTTGCCCCACCTCCAGGTGTATTATTCCCCCACCCTACAAGCCAACCTTCGCCCAGGTATGAGAACCTGCTTCTGTTATTCCTCCTAAGCCTTGGTTTACACAGACGTGTGTTGCTGGAAAGTGACTTCTCTTGGAGGCGAAGGCAGTGAGTATGCCTGTCATCGTGCAGCCTGATGTCAGCTCTGGCAGGCTGACTGTGCCTAGCCTACTAGTGTAACGTCTTGCCCTTTCCAACCTGAAGGTTTACGCAGTGATGCAGTCTATCAGCGTATGAAGTGTGCAAAGCAAGGTGCAGTGAAGCAGGATTGATGCTAGACTGGTGATAAACTTTAACCCTTATTTGTGGAAAGATGTTGCAGTCAGGTAACCTGAGGCGGAGTGGGCCAGGAGTCTGGCTGACAAGTGTAAAAAGAAAGAGAAGGCACCCAAGCTACAGAACGTTCCTAAGGCTTTGGATAGAAGGGAGTCTGTCCCATCGGCAAGTCTAAGCCTGCCAGCCAATGGTGTGTTGTATAACTTTGTTGAGAAAAACTATCGTTTGGCCAAAAAGTGCTCAGCCAAATTATGTTTTGGAGATATTACTTCAAACACATACTAGGGGCTGGTGTTTCTAATGGATGGTAAAACTGTAGCTTAGCCCACTTCAAAGTTATGCCCTCCTAAATACAGACGTTGAAACATTTGTCCAGGAGTTTGAGATGATGGTGTGGAGGACAGGGGAGGAGCAGTATTGCATTACTCTGGAAAGCAACTCTTGTGTGACCCTACCCTGCCTTTAGAGGAATACAAGACGGGCAGGAGGAAATTTATGTTAAAATGCAATTGCAGCGGTGCATTAGCTACAGATGTAGTACACTGCTCATTGTCCTCCTTTTTAGGTTTCGCCTGCATATGCGCTTGTGCTCTGCTTGCAAAATCTATTGTGAATAAAAAAAAAAAAAACTTAAAAGGGGCTTAGAACCAGCCTCTTACCTGAACTTACCATTGGCTTTGTCCAAAGTCACTCTGAATTACTTGCTTCTGATTGGCCAGCACATCATCGGCGTGTAGTCCTGCTTCACTCCCTGTTGTCTTCTTTGCCATTCATGCCGTCGAGTTGTCTCTGGACCAAGTACTCCTTCCGGTCACTTACCATTGGCCAATGGCCAGTGTCCTTTCTCTGGCTGCAACACTGAAGGTACTTATTTTTTCCTTTCTGCATGCTGTCCTCTTTCTTCGCCGTCTTCCTTTCTTTGACATCTTTTTTTTCCAATGCTCTGCTGTCCTTGTTTTTCCTATGCGTGACCGTGTTGCGCTGTTTTGGTGCCCAATCTTGTGTGACTGGACGTAGCTCGGAGATTCCTGGAGTCCCTGCAGACATGGTGGACTGCGGCAGCAGGTTTGTTTACCTCAGGGGAGCCTTCTTCCTTCATCTGAACCCCTCCCCGAAAGCCCGGCCAGCGTATCCAACAATCCCTGCCCAAAGGTCCTTCACTTTTCCTAGGCTTTGAGATGCCTAAGGCTCCGCCCCTGCCTTTTTTAGAGAAGCTTCCAGCCTTGAGATGTCCCTAAAGCAAGCATTTGCCTGCATCCTTTCCTTCTACTTGTTCTCGCTCGTTCTAGCTTCCCTCCCCTCCAGATCACAGGTCAGCAATTTAGGCCCTGGGTACTTATTTTTTATTGTATTTATTTTTTTCCTAAGCAAGCGCCTAGTTGTGATTGCAGAGCGCTATGTGGAAGATGCTCGACTGCTTAGCCCCATTTTGGGGGCTGCTGTGCGGTGCTTCTCTGGGGGTATTCCTCTCGCAAAGTATGTTGCCTGCCAGGGCTCGGTTATTGTTGGTGTGCTGCAGTGTTTGGGTGGCTGTGCCTTTTAACCTG
This sequence comes from Pleurodeles waltl, assembly GCF_031143425.1. Classification (NCBI taxonomy): domain Eukaryota; kingdom Metazoa; phylum Chordata; class Amphibia; order Caudata; family Salamandridae; genus Pleurodeles; species Pleurodeles waltl. The sequence continues at coordinate 1,500,735,353 of NC_090447.1, forward strand.
TTGTAGAGATTCCACTGCACAACTCGTGGCTGTTGCACACTTGCATAGTAAGTAGGCACCTGACGCCTTTGCGTTCGACCACTTGGGTGCTTATCATGCATACACTCGGTCAATTTGTGTGTTTGATGAGTAGCTACAAATAGCTAACCCCCCTTTTATTTCCGTGCTAATGGTCGTGGGTGCCCGCGTTTTGTCACCTGCTTCATTGTGGTAGATATACGGATTTGTAATTGTAACAAAGTAGCTTACGTGTACAAATATGGCTGGGGTGTTAGCTGCCAAGACCAAGAACAAGCCAGTTGTGTGTCCTGGAATGACTCAAGAGGGAAGGAGGCGGGGTCCTGCTGTGTCACCACTGCTGCCTTTAGCTGCACATTAAGAGTGGGCAACCTTTCCCCACCTCCCCATAAATGACGGGGGCTCAGTTTTATAATTATTTTTTGTAATATGCATTGGATCGTTTTGTGCACTTACATGAGGGGCAGCAATTTACTGAGGCAGTCTGCTGTGAAGTTACTGCCAATTCCGCTTTTAATCAGTCTGCTCCATGCGAGGGCATAGGAGTGCTCCAGTAGGAGGCCCCAGTTGTGGAAGTCCTCTGACCCTGGACTCTTGGAAAGCTATTGTGTCCGTCCTATATATCTGGTTGAATGTATAAAAGGTGTTACTTGGCGTCAGAACAACTTGGTGTGAGCCCAGCCACACCCAAGCTAGCTGTTTTGCGGGATGTGGGAGATTCCTCCAGACAAGTCCCAGGTAGATCAACACCCGCCTTTCCCCTTAAGTGTGATGTGAGGTTGACAACACTTCCAGTTCAGCAGTAATGATTAGCCGTCTCTACCAACGTCTACCCCATGCCAGTTTACACATTTGGACTTCCTACATCGACTTCTTTTGTAAGTGCTCACATTGGAGCTGTGTGTAGTTGGGTCATTTTAGGTATTTTTGCATGCTTGCTTCATGTTTCCTGGAGCCAGGTATGTAGAGAACTGATGAGAGAGGAGAGTGTACTGCGGCCCTTGACTCAAGAGGCTTTGAGGACAGTTGGAGAATGACCTTGTTTGCCTTGAGCGTATTGATGAGGGTGGGGCTTTCTCGTTACATCAGTATCAGTTGTCTTTCCCTTTGGGAGCCTCACCGGCATCTTTGATATCCTTGGATTTCATCAGGGGATTCTTCTGCCGACAGTGAGAGAGAGTGACATGATTGGTGGGAGATCCCTACCATGATTTACCTGTACCAGGGGCACCAGGGCAGGTGGGCACATCCAGTGCTCCCCTATGCTAATAACGGTGGTAGGTGCTGTGATGCCACTCCTGGGCTTAGTAGGGTTCAGAGTATACATACACCGGGCTGTGCCTGCACACAGTTTCTCTCTCTCACTCTACTGGCTGTTTGGCATATCAATCTCCACACATCCTCCGTCCTCCCACCAGAGGAAGGATTCGTAGCTTACTAATTGGTATTAACTTTGATATGATACAAGTAGTCTTGTTAGAGAGTTAAACGTTTAGTTTGAGAGTTTTGTTTCATCATTAACAATCAACTTCTGGCATTCTATCCCTTCAGTGTTGCTATGAGCAGACCCCCTTCCCTCACATATTGAGGGGCATGCTCTGGACATATTATGTTCAGACTCTCACCTGGCTTTGTCTTCATTTTCTGTCGATAGAAGAGCGTTCTCTTATTTCTTTTGTGTCCCTGCTTCAGAGAGCTTAGAAGGCCTGTATTCGTCGGACTCTCCTGGCAGGGTCCTACAACATGAAAACAGTTTCAGCTGAGGCCGAGTCCTACAAATGCCTTATAAGCCATGTGATAATATCCTTCTGTTTAAAGCTTGGCTGGATAATTATTACATCCAGCTTAATTCGGCGTTGCTGTGTTAGTTGCAAGAGTTCATAAACGTCTAGTTTATCTCTCAAATGGTAGATCAGGGAAACAATTAATCTACAACGCAGGCTGGGAGTTACGGAAATCCTCGTGTTGTATGACTATGAGCCAGCTATCAAAACAGCATTGCAGATAAATCAAATTATAGCTGCAAAAGTAGCGTGCAACAAGGCAAGGCGCTTTTTTTTTTTTTTTTTTAAGTCCCTGATCCTTACGCCCTTTGATACGGCGCTGGCCGCCTTCTCTTCCATCAGCGAACTGCAAGACTCTCCATAGTTGGGTTGCATGGGGCTTGAATGTACAAAGCAACCTTCTTGTTGATCATTTTGAAAACAAAATTCGTGATTTCACTGCTTGTATGCTGCCTTGTTCTTCCTATATATCTCGTTACTTAATGATGTTAGTAGTCAACTAGTGCAATTTTTTTTGTCATCTGATGATAACTGTTCGCATCTTGTAAGAGAGTAAACCTTGTGGATCCCCCAAGAACTATTTTCTAGCATGTTCTTTAAAGAAACCGTTGCTACTAGAATTTTCCCCTCCAAAGGCTATTCCCAACTCTTGATTAGCTTCTGGAATGGTTCCCTTGAGTTTCAAATCTGCCTTTGACTCCTATGCAAAAGAAACCTTCTCTCGATCTAGACAGCCTGACTAATTAAAATCTTATCTCGCAGCTGCCTTATTTGGCTTTTTCCCGGAGAGAGCTGTTTTCCATCAGACATCTGCTTCTGTCGAAGCCAACAGCTTACTGCAGATTCTTCAAGTAGGATTCTTCCCTAGTGACAATACTGAGTTAGAAGTTACAGCATTCGAAGAGTTGTGCATATCTGCAGATGCAAATCCTAATACCGCCTTGACTCTTTTAGAATTGTCTTCGACCTTTGATACCGGAAACCATCTGAACTTATTAGATTGTTTAAAAGATCTAGGTATCAAAGGTTGTACAGTTTCTTGTCTGAAAGGAATTTCTCTTAATCCCGTATATTATCAGGTGCCCCTCAGGTTTCAATACTCTTTTATTATCTAATTTATACGTTTCCTCTGCCCAATCAACCTATTTATACAGGCACACAACACTGAGATTGTTCTAAAGATATTTAACAGCTGAACAGTTCTGCTGCTCAGTGTTGTTTCTCCCTTTTACATGTTGAAGAATGGTTCCTCTACCATCTTTTAAGGTTGAACAGCACTAGGACTGAAATGCTTTGCTTTTCTAAACCCTCTTCCTTTTGCTGTCTTTCATTCTGACCCACAACACAAGGTCGTGAACAGACTGTGGTTTTCAGTTGAATAATTTAGGAGTGCAATCTGAATAACTAAGTTGCTTCTTCGGTAACTTAGTGCTTTTTCAGTTGAGATCCTTTACGAAAAGCGTATGTTTGTTTTCCTTTCCCCAAAATGCAATCATCCAGAATGCCTTCACTTGAGCTTTTTTTTTTTTTTTTTTTAAATTACTTTAATTCTGTTCATCTCAACCTGGTTACCTTATACTTTGTCCGTAGACTCCAGTTGGTTCGGAACTATACTGCGAGAATATTTTTGGGACTAAGAGCCTAGAATATATTTTGTCCACTTTATCCTCCCTCCATTGGCTTTCGATTAAAAGGGCATTTTTTTTTCATCTACGTGCTTGACACACAAAGCTCTGTATACCCCAATCCTATCTCTCTTCGATCATGTACCTTTAAAATATACTAATCATTAGTCTTTGCCAGTCCCCCATATTTAGCACTCCTCACTTAGATGTCGAGCTTCTTTGATTGCTGCAGTGGTAAAGTGGAAATCTCTGGCCATCTACTCAAGGACAAAAATGATTCTTCTCAAATTCAGAAGGTGATTGTTCTGTAACATTAATTAGGTTCACATATTGTTTGATGTTTGCTGTCAGCATTAGGATCAGGATACCCCTTGGAGGGGCTCTGAAGTACCATAAAGATAAACTCAAAATGCAAGCCAGAGCTATTGGCTTTGCTATTCTGGCTTAACGTGCTATTCATAGTCAAGAAACCTATTCAGGGTTTATTAGAGATCACTGTTTGCTCCTCTAAAGAACAAATTAAGCAAACAGTGGAGAGTGGTAGAAATGTATAAATATATAAACGTAAAAGTTATAGGATAGGCAAGCAAAAGTGTTATGGAATCTCAAAAGGAGAATAACACTAAAAATGGTACTTGATGGGCATACAGGATAATTAAGCATGCCAATATAAGACTCATTAAGAAACATAACACCCAAATTACTAATACTGCGCAAGCCAAACCTCCTTCTCCAGTCTTTGGCAATATCTCGCTTGGCTAGCACAGTACTGATTCCCCCACCAAAATTTTATTTCGAGCTGTATTTGACACCCCATCTATGAGTCCCAATAATGCCACCACGAGAGAAAGGTCTACCGGCTTCCCAGTCACTCTGTATAGTGTGGCAAAAATTAACCACCAGTATTAGGAAGTCGGGGACATCTCGTACCAGATGATATAAGAGCTCTTGGTTTCGGGCAGCACCAGCATGTCTGTGTTGCCAGTGTTCCTGTGTGCCAGAGCCTCAGTGGTGTTATATCAGTTGCGTGTAGGAAGCTAAGGTGAATAAATCTGAGCCTCGATATCATCTACAGTGCCCGGGGTGACATGCAGGCATCCCTCCAGTCAGAGTAATCTAGGAGGACCAGCCATCCCTCCCAGTGGAAGCCTGGTGGTGTGAACAGATCGGGAGAGTTGAGTATGAGAATGTATAGATCTTACGGATGCCCCTCTGTTCAGTGGTGCCTATTAGAATTTGAGCTTCAAGGGAGTTGTATTCAGGGACAGCCTCAAGTCAATCTCAGAAAAATTAGGATCGATTGCAGGCAAGTCGTGTCATCCTTGCAGGCATTGAAATGTTCTAAAGTGGGATCCCTGCCATGCATCTTCCACTGTGAAGATGCTCATTCTATCCCAATCCCTAAAACCATATCAAGAGGATGCTTGTTAATGCCTTTGCCCTGTCCATAGCAGGGTCTCGAGTTATCCTCCTATCCCTGCCCGTCCACTTCAGCACAGTGTGTCATGTCCGGAGGGTCACCGGAGTGGGTTTCAGGAAGGATTGTGTTCCCATGTAGCATAACTCTAATATTGGCTAGATCCAGGATGGCTACATCCAGCCGAAACACCGGATCTCCCCATCCGCAGTTCAGCCAGCCGTTAACCGCCAGATGTTTGTGGGCCCGGTAATATAGGTGTGCGCCCGCCAGTTCTGTCTTAGAGTAAAGTACATTTTACTAAGCTACTTTTCTGCCCAATTTAGCAAACCTCAGCTTTAACAATTTAAATAGGTTATTAAAAGTGAGTTTGCAATATTTTGCTAGCCCTTTCCTAACCAGAGTTGGAAAATAAAGGTTTTAATCTCCCACCGCCGGCCAGACCTACAGAGTGAAATGGCTTTCGGCTTTGATTTTACTACAAGGGCACAGTAACCCCAATACATAGTGTGCCTTATTTTTATATATTAGAACTCTGCCATGTTGGGCATACAAGCCACACTTTAAAGGTGCCATATGAATACATAAAAAGATTTTTCTACATGGCAAGCAGTTTTCTCCAGCCATTTGTCCCTGCAGTGCATTTAAACTGCAGCATAGCCAGAGAACAGTGATGCTCGTGGTAGAAATATGTTTTTGTCACATATGCGTGTGGTGTAACTATAAACTGCAGCTCACATGACATTGAACTTTCCATGCCATAGGTGCAATATGGGCACCATTTTACTATGGAGTTCTTGGGAAGCTAAACAGCCCAAATATGGAGTTACAATGTACAGCAACCATTTTGGGGGGAAACCAGCACTTTACTATTGTTTAGCAGTGGCAAAGCCTATAGCCAGCAAAAATAGGGTCCTGAAAAAGGTGAAAACCTGGGCTGACCATGCCAAGAAAGGCAAATTTGCTACAATGGTAATGTGCAATCTCCGAATTAAAGCTATATATGATGTACTTTTGGAAACTGATATAAACATGTAAATGCTTTACGAATAGTAAGGTGCCTAAAAAAAGTTATTCCTAAAGTAAATACATAAAATATTACATTGAACAGAATACAAAAAGAGCAAAAAAATTTTTTAGGGGAAGTTGCATATAGAAAATAAAAATGCTGTAAAACAAAATTCATGAAAGAACCCTAGTTGGATGATCAGCATTAGTATCTTGGAGGACTGAACTGAAGATGGGTAGGGACAACTTAAAGCAGTGTTGGTTCCTCCTTTGGAATATAGTTTCTTCAGCACTACATTTGATTAAACTCCTGACAAATGGGGCACGGCTGGCCTAGATTATGGAGGAAAGGTGCCTTCGGCCTGTGCATTTCATGCAGACTTCTGCTTGGAGCCCATAAGAGATTTGAAGCAAATGGTGTAAGTAGTAGACCTTTAGGCTATGTCTCCCTGAATGGTGCAAAACATTATAAAGTGTATCCTGCACTCTAACTTTGTTGGTGATACTTATGGGCGAAAGGGTTTTCTATTTGGTTTCAACTTCACGATCCTTATCAGGGGTGTGAAATTTATTAAAATATCTACTTGTCCAGGGGACAGGTTGCTTCTCAAATCTACTTGTCCTGTAAAAAGATCTACTTGTCCCTTTGGTGCCATGTAGTGTGGCGACAAATTATGGCAGCAATTAATAGCCTCTCTGATTATGCCAGGGCTACTACCATAGTAGGGCTTGAATACTTGGAGTTTCAATCCCTACTGTAGCAATTTCCTTATTTTGCCACCTTTCTGCAGATCTGCATACTGGGGCTGGAGAAAGCAGTAAGCAATAGTTCCAGGGCTGGAAAGCCTTTGAGTCTGCAAACCTACTAACCTGCATGTTTAAAAGATTTTTACCAGCTTCTCTCTAATATTTTCCCATAATAAGAAAGGTTGGACATTTACTCCTGACAATGGCAGAATTAGAACTTCTTCCAGGGTTGGGAAGAAAGTGGCTGGAGGGAAAATGAACTTGCAAATGCTCAATAGATTTTCACATGAGCAAATCTACACATCGTATTTACCCACGCTAAAATACAGTTCACAAATATTTTATAGGGGTACGACATATACCATGGGTGCACTTTTGTGACTTTCTTTAAGAATTTGGGGCCACAAGTAGGTAGGTTCAGATTTGTGACCTGCAAATTGCGAGTCGCAAATACGAATGTAGGATGGTGTCCTTGACACCATCTGTGATTCGCAAGGGCTTCGCAAATGCCCACATCATGAATAATCATGAGGTGGGTCGCAATTTGCGACCCCCTCACGAATGGTGGCCTGCTGGAGACAGCAGACCACCATGTCTGTGACTGCTTTTCAATAAAGCAGTTTTTTTTGTAATGCAGCCCGTTTTCCTTAAAGGAAAACGAGATGCATAACAAAAACGAAAAATGAAACGTTTTTGTTTCATTCCATTGCTTGCTCTGAAAAAATGTTTACAGTGACATTCACAATGGGAAAGGGGTCCCATGGGGATCCCTTCCCTTTTGCGAAAGTGTTAGCACCCATTTGAAATGGGTGCAAACTGCGATTGGTTTGCGCCCGCGTTCGCGGTCACAAAACAATCCTACATTGCACTGCGAGTTGCAATTAGGAAGGGAACACCCCTTACTAATTGCGAGTCGCAAACCCGTTTTGTGATTCGGTAACCAGGTTACTGAATCGCAAAACTGGGTTTGTGCATCGCAATGTGCTTTGTGCACGTCCCAAACAGCGAAAGTCGCTGTTTGCGACATGCAAAAAGCTACCTACATGTGGGTCTTGGTCCCTAATTAGGTCTGGTGTTAACAAAGACATTTTGTTTTTATTAAACTTCTATTTCTCTCTCTTTCGGCTGGCTTTACTGTGAGTGATCGCATTCTGCTCTTCCACAAGGAGCATATTGCCACACAAAGTAGTTTTGTTCAGTGTCAGGAACTACAGTGGCAATCAGTGACGTAACGAAACTGGAGGGTGCCCCTTTGCAAAGAACATGGAGGAGCCCCTATCCAGACTCACTCAGGGCAGGTGCTGTGCTGACGGGGCCCCCTGGAGGGCGGCTGCGGGGCCTTTGTTATGCCGCTGGTGGCAACGTGTGCTTTAAGAGTTCAAAAACTTTTTGGGGGGGTTTTGCCAATGTTTGTTACAATGTTGAGGGCCTGGTAGCTCCCACAATAATAAAGTGTTACAAAAGCCATGTCAAAACAAGACACGCATTGATGAAACTAAAAGACTTATAAAAATATGTCAGATCAGTTGGCTTTGTCAGTGTTTGTTTATTTTCATGCTTCCCATAATCGTGTTGAAAATGGTTACACTGATTTTCCAATAGAAATATTTTTGGGAAATACTAGCATGCATCAACACATTTTACTAAATGACACTTCATTTGCATATAATCAGAGAGCATTCTGGGAGCATTATACTTAGCCTCTTAGCCTAAACTTTTCAAACGTGTGTACACGTTTTTTTTTTTTTGTATTGGAACCAACGTCAGTAGTGAAGTGTGACCTTAAAACATTTATGTTCGATGGCATATGTTGCTGCAGATACACATGTTTGGCACAGTCCGCTGCCTGGTGTTGGGCTCGGAGTATTACAAGTTGTTTTTCTTCGAAGAAGTCTTTTTTGGTGACGGTACCGAAGGACTCCTCCCTCTTCGGCTCCATTGCGCATGGGCGTCGACTCCATCTTAGATTGTTTTTTTCCGCTGTCGGGTTCGGACGTATTCCTTTTCGCTCCGTGTTTCGGTTCGGAAAGTTAGTCAGAATCTCGGAAGAAAGCGTCGGTATTGTTCCGTTCGGTATCGGGATAGTTAGGTACATCGACACCGATCATCGGAAGACTTTGGGGTAGCTTCGATTCCCCCATCGGGGCCTGGTCGGCCCGACCGCGTGCGACATCGAAGCCGATGGAACGGACCCCGTTCCGTTTCTGCCCAAAATGTCACAGTAAGTATCCTTATACAGATCAGCACTTGGTCTGTAACTTGTGCTTGTCCCCCGAGCACAAGGAGGATACCTGTGAGGCCTGTCGAGCCTTCCGGTCCAGAAAAACACTCCGGGACCGAAGAGCCAGGCGTCTACAAATGGCGTCCACGCCGACAAAACAACGTTTCGACGACGAAGAGGAAACATTCTCGGTTCCGGACTCAGAATCCGGAGACTCCGACGTCGAACAACAGCAACAAACTGTGAGTAAGACGTCGAAAAGTAAAACCATCGACAAAACGAAAGCCCAGGGGACGCCACTGCCAACAGGCCATGGCTCGACCCATAAAACAGGCGACCCGTCGAAGGCGCCGAAAAAGGGCACGCCCATAGCGAAGACACCCGACTCCGGTCGAGGGACCGCCATGGAGCAACCTCGGAGCCGAGAAAGCGGCTCCGAGAGACAAAAACAAGATACCGGCACCGAAAAACATCGGCACCGAGAATCCATGCCGAAAGGAACAAAAATTCTGTCGGTGCCGAAACCGAAAAAAGATTCTCTCTCGGCGCCGAAAAATACCACACCTTCATCCTACTCAGAGGAACAAGGAATAAGTGGCCAGATGCACAGATTTGGACTAGAGCTCCAAAGTGTAGAATCAGACTACACACAAAAGAGACTGTACATCCAGCAAGACACAGGGAAGATATCAACCCTTCCCCCAATAATGAGGAAAAGAAGGATCAGTCTCCTCAAGGATGACGCACAACCACAAGCCAAAGTGGTTAAAAAAGTCACGCCTCAGCCCTCTCCACTACAACAGGCATCGCCGGCACAAACACTGCCACAAATGCACTCACCAGCGCAAACTACCATAAGTCAAGATAATCAGGATCAAGACGCTTGGGACCTATACGACACCCCAGTGCCGGACAATGATCCAGATTCATACCCCACAAAGCCGTCACCGCCAGAGGACAGTACCTCATACTCACAACTGGTGGCTAGGGCTGCAGAATTCCACAATGTCCAACTGCATTCCGATCCTATAGAGGATGATTTTTTATTTAACACCCTCTCGGCTACACATAGCCAATATCAATGTCTCCCAATGCTACCGGGGATGTTACGGCACGCAAAACAAATTTTTGAAGAGCCCGTAAAATCAAGAGCCATCACCCCAAGGGTGGATAAAAAATACAAACCACCACCCACAGATCCAGTGTTTATTACTTCGCAGTTACCACCTGACTCCGTAGTAGTAGGGGCAGCTTGCAAAAGAGCAAATTCCCATACATCTGGCGACGCCCCACCTCCGGACAAAGAAAGCAGAAAATTTGATGCGGCAGGAAAAAGAGTAGCATCACAGGCAGCCAACCAGTGGCGCATTGCAAATTCTCAAGCGCTGCTGGCCAGATATGACCGCGCTCACTGGGATGAGATGCAACTTCTCGTAGACCATCTTCCCCAAGAATACCAAAAAAGGGCGCAGCAAATAGTTGAAGAGGGACAAACGATCTCAAACAATCAAATCCGCTCTTCACTGGACGCAGCCGATACTGCAGCGAGAACAGTCAACACTGCTGTCACCATAAGGAGACACGCTTGGCTCCGCACTTCAGGCTTCAAACCTGAAATCCAGCAGGCTGTCCTTAATATGCCCTTCAACGAAAAACAACTTTTTGGCCCTGAAGTGGACACAGCCATTGAAAAACTTAAAAAGGACACAGACACGGCCAAGGCCATGGGCGCACTCTACTCCCCGCAGAGCAGAGGCTCTTTTAGAAAAACTCCATTTAGAGGGGGGTTTCGTGGCCAACCCACAGACACCACCAGCCAACAAACAAGAACCACACCATATCAGGGTTCCTTCCAAAGGGGAGGTTTCAGGGGATATAGAGGGGGTCAATTCCCAAGGAGTAGGGGAAGATTCCAGACTCCAAAAACACCTCCACCTAAACAGTGACTTTCAAGTCACGCAACCCCTTCACTCAACACCAGTGGGGGGAAGACTAAGCCAATTCTACCAATCTTGGCAACAGATTACAACAGACAATTGGGTATTAGCAATAATCCAACATGGCTATTGCATAGAATTCCACAAATTCCCACCAAACATCCCTCCCAAAACACGCAAAATGTCACCACAACATTTAGAACTTTTAGGACTAGAAGTTCAAGCACTACTGCAAAAGGATGCAATAGAGTTAGTACCAGTACAACAAAAAAACACAGGAGTTTACTCCCTGTACTTTCTAATTCCAAAAAAAGACAAAACATTAAGACCAATATTAGATCTCAGGACACTAAATACCTACATCATATCGGACCATTTTCACATGGTCACACTACAAGACATCATTCCACTGCTCAAACAGCAAGATTACATGACCACATTAGACCTAAAGGATTCGTACTTTCATATACCAATACACCCTTCTCACAGAAAGTACCTACGGTTCGTATTCAAAGGAATACATTACCAATTCAAAGTGTTGCCATTCGGAATAACAACTGCACCAAGAGTGTTCACAAAATGTCTAGCAGTAGTAGCAGCACACATCAGGAGACAACAGATACATGTGTTCCCTTACCTAGACGATTGGCTAATCAAGACCAACACAGTAAAAAAATGCGCAAACAACACCACATGTGTCATACAAACCCTTCACAAACTGGGGTTTTCCATCAACTATACAAAATCACACCTAGAACCGTGTCAGACACAACAATATCTAGGAGCAACCATCAACACATCAAAAGGAATTGCCACTCCAAGTCCACAAAGAGTGCAGGCATTCCACAAGGTAATAAGTGCTATGTTTCCAAACCAAAAGATACAAGCAAAATTTGTGCTAAAACTTATAGGCATGATGTCATCATGCATAGCCATTGTCCCAAACGCAAGACTACACATGCGACCCTTACAACAGTGTCTAGCATCACAATGGTCACAGGCACAGGGTCAACTTCAAGATCTGGTGTTGGTAGACCGCCAAACATACCTCTCGCTTCTATGGTGGAACAGCAAAAATTTAAACAAAGGGCGGACATTTCAGGACCCAGTGCCTCAATACGTTATAACAACAGATGCTTCCATGACAGGGTGGGGAGCACACCTCAATCACCACAGCATTCAAGGACAATGGGATATACACCAAACAAAATTTCATATCAATTACCTAGAACTGTTAGCAGTATTTCTAGCGTTAAAAGCCTTCCAACCCATAATAACACACAAATACATTCTTGTCAAAACAGACAACATGACAACAATGTATTATTTAAACAAACAAGGAGGAACACACTCAACACAATTGTGCCTCCTAACACAAAAAATTTGGCAGTGGGCGATTCACAACAACATTCGCCTAATAGCACAATTTATTCCAGGAATACAAAACCAACTAGCAGACAACCTTTCGCGAGACCACCAACAAGTCCACGAATGGGAAATTCACCCCCAAGTTCTGAACAAGTACTTTCAAATTTGGGGAACACCCCAGATAGATTTGTTCGCAACAAAAGAAAACTCAAAATGCCAAAACTTCGCATCCAGGTACCCACACCGCGAATCACAAGGCAATGCTCTATGGATGAGTTGGTCAGGGATATTTGCATACGCTTTTCCCCCTCTCCCTCTCCTTCCATATCTAGTAAACAAGTTGAGTCAAAACCAACTCAAACTCATACTGATAGCACCCACATGGGCAAGACAACCTTGGTATACAACTCTACTAGACCTTTCACTAGTACCGCATGTCAAACTACCCAACAGACCAGATCTGTTAACACAACACAAACAACAGATCAGGCATCCAAACCCAGCATCATTGAATCTGGCAATTTGGCTCCTGAAATCCTAGAATTCGGACACTTAGACCTCACACAAGAATGCATGGAGGTCATAAAACAAGCTAGAAAATCTTCCACTAGACACTGCTATGCATCTAAGTGGAAAAGATTTGTTTACTACTGCCATGCCAATCAAATACAACCATTACATGCCTCTACGAAAGACCTAGTAGGATACTTACTACATTTGCAAAAAGCAAATCTCGCTTTTTCATCTATAAAAATACACCTCGCAGCAATATCTGCTTACCTACAAACTACTCATTCATCGTCTCTATTTAGAATACCAGTTATTAAAGCATTCATGGAAGGGCTAAAAAGAATTATACCACCAAGAACACCACCAGTTCCTTCATGGAATCTTAACATCGTCTTAACAAGACTCATGGGTCCACCTTTCGAACCTATGCATTCCTGTGAAATGCAATATCTAACCTGGAAAGTCGCATTTCTCATTGCAATCACATCCCTCAGAAGAGTAAGTGAAATACAGGCATTTACCATACAAGAACCATTTATTCAAATACACAACAATAAAATAGTTCTAAGAACAAATCCAAAATTTCTGCCAAAAGTAATCTCACCATTCCATTTAAATCAAACAGTAGAATTGCCAGTGTTCTTCCCACAACCAAATTCCGTGGCTGAAAGGGCACTACATACATTAGACATCAAAAGAGCACTAATGTACTACATTGACAGAACAAAGCTAATCAGGAAAACAAAACAACTGTTCATAGCTTTTCAAAAACCACACATAGGAAATCCAATCTCTAAACAAGGCATTGCTAGATGGATAGTCAGATGTATTCAAACATGCTATCTTAAAGCCAAAAGAGAATTGCCTATTACACCAAAGGCACACTCAACCAGAAAGAAAGGTGCTACAATGGCCTTTCTAGGAAACATTCCTATGAGCGAAATATGTAAGGCTGCAACCTGGTCTACGCCTCATACGTTTACTAAACACTACTGTGTAGACGTACTAAATGCACAACAAGCTACAGTGGGCCAAGCTGTACTAAGAACATTATTCCAAACTACTTCAACTCCTACAGGCTAAACCACCGCTTTTAGGGGAGGTAACTGCTTTATAGTCTATGCCAAACATGTGTATCTGCAGCAACATATGCCATCGAACTGAAAATGTCACTTACCCAGTGTACATCTGTTCGTGGCATTAGTCGCTGCAGATTCACATGTACCCTCCCACCTCCCCGGGAAGCCTGTAGCCGTTTAGAAGTAGATCATAAATCTTAAACATCTGTACATTTGTAAATAATTATTATAAACTCTTAACGTACATACATATTCACTCTATTGCATGGGCACTATTTATAGCAAACAACTCCATCCTCACCCTCTGCGGGGAAAACAATCTAAGATGGAGTCGACGCCCATGCGCAATGGAGCCGAAGAGGGAGGAGTCCTTCGGTCCCGTGACCAAAAAAGACTTCTTCGAAGAAAAACAACTTGTAATACTCCGAGCCCAACACCAGGCAGCGGACTGTGCCAAACATGTGAATCTGCAGCGACTAATGCCACGAACAGATGTACACTGGGTAAGTGACATTTTCATTACAGCACGCACCCTAATAATGAAGGCTTTCAAATAATGAACCATAAATACAAGTTCGAACAGCATTATCTTTAAGAAACACATTACCTCAACTGCAGAGAGTTCAACTCTCTGTAAACAGGCAGCCAAAGGGTTTGTGCTGCAGGGGGTTGGGCCTACTTGTCCCAAGGACAAAGTAAACATAAAAACTTGTTGCCCTTGACCCCAAACAAGATGTCCTGGGCGTCGGGCGATAGGAATTCCACATCCCTGCTTATTCCACACTGAAAGCTACTCTGTTTAGTTTTCTTCATATAGTTTGTATTGCATTTTTACATAGCCTACAATGCCATCTTATTTCCATGCTTCCCACATACATTGTATGAGTGATTGGCAGATGATTTCCCCAACCTTTCCCCCAACTACTTCTGTTTTTGTTTTTATACATGAAAATCATATACACAAAATTGTGTAATCAAGTCTTTGCTTTGGACATCTCAGATAAAAGCTCATCTCGCCCTTGAACGTTCTCATTTTGACAAGTAACTGATTTCCCTCCTCCTAATAGTTCTGGGACATGCCATAGAGCTTTGGAAAAATTTGGACCAGCACTCTGCCTTGTCTAAAAGTATATCTACAAATTGTGGTTTGAAACAGGGATGGGTGTATGTGTTCCTGTTGTAGGAATGTCTCAACAATGTTGCTTGTCTTCAAGAGGCTACAGGCCACTATTTCATGTCCCACAGCTATGTCGTTATCAGCAATAGATCTAAAGTTTTCTTTTTACATCAGTGGGTAATAATCCCCTCCGCCCCAATTGATGGCAAAAATAAGCCTGCAAAGCATAAAAACAATGTTTACATTTTTTCTGCCTTGGGGTTCAGAAGCAAGGTCTCTCAGCTCTGTCAATGATGCTATAGCTCCATGTAGTCCCCAGATGGATGGAAAATACCCATTCTAGATTTCTGCCCTTAGTTCCATTGTAAAGGGTTATTTTTGATTAACATCTGATCAGCATTGGACATGTGTATTGAAGGTTTAACAATGTTTATTACCCACCATACAAAGCCTTTTGCAGGTTTTTGTTCATACAAAATGATCCACCATTGGGGCATGTTCTGCTTTCGTACACTCCCCATAGCTCATCGTACAACCTAGCTCTTGACCATAAAGCATCATAGTTATTCATCCTTCCGCAGATAAAATCAGTCAAGTCTCCATCTTTATGAAACAGTGCGCTTCATCCAGTTGAATTAACATTGTGTCTTACGTTGGATTCTAGCACAGCAGCATATGTTTATTCATTCGCTCACTGCGCATAAGAAGGTATTTTTCTTTAGTATCACAGTCGGGGGACCTGTACTTAAGTGCAAATCTTTATTTCACACAGTGTGATCTCTTCTTTCTTTTTCCTCTCCTTGCAACTCGGATGACGGAATCTAATATAATACCATCTCTTTTGGCTGTTTATTAATTTTTAAGGTGACTGCAGGTTAGAGAATCAAGGTAGTCATTTTGTTATATTTTAAATCTGTAGGGGCTGGTTTTGTTTTCTTAAACATCCCTGTCCTGAGGATGGTCTCATGGACGAAGATGCTTCGACTAACTACCCATCTTTCTGCAAAAAACTGTGAAATTTAGATTTTCTGTTAATAACATACAATCTGTAAACCTCAGAAAGTGGGCAGCGTGTACATCGACATATGTTAGAAAATATCACACACAAAGTTGGACATTGCTCATCTACTCGAAACCTTCTGTTCAACCACTAACATTTACATGCTTATTTGTGTTACACCCTGGATACACACAGATGGATTTTTATGTTGAATATAACTGACTAAAATAATATTACCTGCAGTCTTGGTCCATTCTTTCTTTGATGAATGATTGGTTAATTTACTTTCGAAACAATTCTGATGCGAGTAAACTGCATCACCAAGAATCTGCAATTCAGCAAAACTTTAAGCAAAATAAATCCCTTGTGGGGACCCTTACCTGTTTGTTTTACATACTCAAGCCGACAAGGTTTAATTGGGTTGCCCTCTGTGTATATTCATGCCATAGTTCAGGTGTCCCCTTAAGGACCTAGGGCACTCCAGCAATCAAGAAATTGTCAAAGCTACATAGGAGGCCCAAGGAGATCAGGGGTCAGAAGTCTAGGAGTGAATGGCTATTGAACCACAGAGGAAGAGACACAGAAAAAAGCATAAAGAGATGTAGAGGGCATGAAAAATACACACCCACAAGACTGCAGTGTGGCTGAGCCAAACGTTTTGTACTGAAAGACCCTGACGCTATCCTTGACGCCGAAGTCCAAGGCAGATTAAGTAAAACGAAGAATTAAGGAACCTCGTTTGAATACAACAGACACCGCTGAGGGCAGACTTTCCCATGCTGATTCAACTCCCAATGTGGATCTGTGCCTGTGGAAGGAAAAAAGAAAAGTAGAAAAAGGACTTGTTTGCTTCATAAAGGAGGATGGATCCGATGTGGAAGAGAAGGTGCTTGATGCTGAAAGACATACATGCTGACAAAAAAGATTGTCATTGCTGCAGAAAAAGAAAATCTTGGATGAATCCCTCAAGGATGTTCGAGCCCAGAATAGCAAGTTGGGGAAACAGTTGTGCCAGAGGGTCAGACAGAGCTAGAGGCTCCTCCTGACAAAAGAGCCAGAAGAAGAGGAGGAAAAGGTTTATGAAGAAGATGGACAATATAAACACTCCATATCAGAGACACTACACAAACTGGGCACATGGCAGGAGTTGGGCATGGACCAGAGGAGATTTTAGACTAGTGTGCATGTTAGCGTTCACCACCGGATGGCTTATCACTCTTTTGCTGTCAACAAGGCAGCTAAAATTTATGGGGTAAGGCGAGAAGAGGAGGAGACAGAAACGTTCTTCCAATTCGAGAGGCTACTAAATGCACGAAAGGAGTCCCAGTTTTTGCCCATGTTGCCCAGCATAGTAGAACAGGGCAAAGAGGCATTAGAGAAACCTGTTATCCTAGGCTGGAGAAGAAGTATAAACCCTCAAAACAGGACCTTCTATACCTAAGAAACAATGCACCAGCTGATTCAATTATCATATCAATGTCTAGGAAAATTAGAGATTAACAGGAGATCAGAAGGCGGCCTAGGGGGAGGACTGCAGTGAAAGGTGGAGTCCGCAGTGGGCACACAAAGGTGTCATGCGGGATGCAGGCCAGTTGCACAGGAGGTGGCTCTGTGCATTTGAAAGGCAGGCAACCGAGGGAGTTAACATCTCTGCTACTTGATAGCCTATTTTTCACCCTCACTTTACTGGCTCAGTAGCAGCTCAGATCCAGTAAAGAGAGGGTCAACGCCACATTATTTATTTTTTTTTACACGTTTTGTGGACACTTCTGTAAAAATCCTGCGATTTTTTTTTTTTTTACAAAAGTGCAGATTTCTCATTTTTTTTTTTTTTTTTTTGCGCAAATCGTGATATCCGGGAGGGTCTGCCTAGAAGAGTCCTTATAGCAAAGGAAAAAACAAGACAGCCAAAGTGATGGAACCTATTCAATTAAAGGGACATTTTTAAGGCATGTCAGGAGACCTATGGGCAGGGGATGTTCCTGACCTTACCACCAGAAACATAAGCTCCACAACTCACCACAGTCCAGTGAGCGACCCCCTCATGGCCACACCAGAGACAACTAAGACCTTTCAGTTAAGGGCACAGGGTGAAAGCCAGACCCCCAGGGAGTCGACACCTGTCACAGGGTGATCATGGAGAGAGAGAGAGAGACTGTCTACAACAAACAGCAGTAGGCAAAGTGAGCGGGTTTCGCGACAGACAAAGATCACCTCTGACAAGTGGGTCTTAAATGTAAAACAGCAGGACATTGTAAAGATCTGCAAGACATGCTCCACACCTAAAAACCAAAGAACGGTATGTACAAGGGAAAGGAATTCAAACTCCTACAACAGGAGGTAGAACTGTTTCAGAAACAAGCCATAGAAGACGCTCCAGGAAGAGAATGCTGGAAGAGTGTACTCTGAACTGCCTAGTCCCAAAACAGGACTTGACACTGAGGCCCACCATTGATTTCACATTCCTGAACAGGCTCATCAAAACGCACAAAATCAACATAAATGTTGCAATACAATACAGGATAACTACACTGCATGCAGTTATCCCAGTGTTGAAAGAAGGAGACTGCATAGTAACAATAGACCTCAAGGATGCCTGCTCTTACATATCTAAGTGAACATCAAGCACAAAAAAATACGTCCAGTTGGTGGTAAAAAAAATTAATATTTTCAGTCCCCTTTTGAATGAAGTCAGCAATGAGGCCCTTCAAAAAATACTTTGTAGTGGTGGCAGCTCACTCAAAAAGGCAGGTAATACATGTGCACCTCCACCTAAACATCTAGAGCTCAATGGGAAAATGTAAAGATAATGCACAGATAGTAAAAGAAATTGGGAAAATCAACCTCACTTGCAGAGAAAAAGTATTTCTGGTGGCAACCCTGAACTCAAATGGAAAAGGGGCGGGGCTTCCTCATGCAAAGGGGAGTCTTGGCACTAACAGCAAGCTTGTCTGTACCAGAAGGGACAGTCTTTTACTGTGAGAACTGTGATGAAACTGTTGGGGATGATGGCATTATATTTCCCACAAAGTGCTTTGCCAGACTCCACATGAGACTAATCAAAAAACGGCTGCAAAACCTATGATCACACACTGCAGGGGACTCAAGGTTCTTGTGAATGTCACGACCTGGTTACAAAGGAAGATGCAGTGTTTGATTGTACGGAATGTCACAGCTGATGCTCCCCACACCACACGGCTGAGGTACACACATAGTGGAAACTAACCATCAGAGGACATTAGAATTCTCAGAAGGCTGTCAAAAACATAAATATGTTGGACCTCTAAACTGTTTATGACCCTAATGATGAGAAATGGAGAGGAGGGCAAAATCCTATGTCCTATCCAATCTAGCACACAAGATATAAGAAGATGGTTTATACAAATGGAGATACCATTAACAGCCACACACCTGCCAGGTGTACAAAACCTCAAAAAAGACAAGCTAAGCAGACAGGGGATCTCAAGCAAGAGACAGTGCAAAAACATTTTCAACAGTTCAGTACGCAAAACGTGCAAATGCAAAATGGCAAAACTTTGCGTCTAGATATCCACATCACCTAGGACATGGCCTGGCCATAGATTAGTCAAGGGTTTTTTCCAAGATAATTTCCACCAATACCTCTAGTGATACGTTTAAACTGACATTCTGCACTGATGGGCCAGACAAACGTAGTTCTGAGATCTAGTGGAGGGAAGAGTGATAAAACAATCAGTCTCTCATGACTTGCTAATGATTCACATTAGGCAAATATGTCACCCAGAACCACACAACCTATGCTTAGCAATGTGGCTCTTGAGGACTTAGTTTGGTCAAATGGACACACTTCAAAGATGCATGGAGGTTCTAAGAAAGGCTAGAAGCCCGACAACACGAACATGCTACACAGCCAAATAGAATACTGAACACTTTCTGGTGCAGTAAGCTTCACACTTCACCTGACAAGTGATGCCACCAAAATTTGGTACCTAATTTACCTCTTAGATCAGAAGCTTTTGTCCACGTCTGTCATGGCATATACTGCAGCCATAGTGGCTTACACCAGAGACACCACAAGGAACAGCTGCCTTACCACAAAAGTCACCACAAATTTATTGGAATGGTTAAAAAAATTGCACCATGAAGGTTGGCACCAACACCAGCGTGGAGCCTTAAATTGGTTTTGACACAGCTAATGAAGCCACCCTTTTGAGCCTGTACAGAAAGCTGGACTAGATTGATTTAAAAATGTAATTCCTGGTTGCAGTCACATGACTGCCCAGAGACCCATGAATTACAGGCACTCACAGTACAAGAACACACAAGGACAGGGTGGTTGTGAGTATGAGTCAGAATTTCTTAACTAATGCGATATCCCAGCTGTCAACAACACACTCAAAAGGAGCACTACCCTGAGTGAACACACTGGGCATCAGCAAAGGAGTGGTGTATTGTTTACAAGAAATAAAGCAGTGTAGAAAAGTAAAGCAATCCTTTCTCTTATTTGCACCTGCACACACAGGGTTGCCAGTTACAAAAGGGACCATCATAAGGTGGATGGTGCACACCACCCACACTAGCAAGGATACCTCTAAAAGAAAGACCAAGAGCACACTTTACAGTGAAAAAGGGGGCTACCTTTACTGTTCATAACCAACTCATCCCTAAATGACGTGTGTGTGTGTGTAGATATTTAAGTTAAGAGGTGCTCAGGAGGGACACGATCTAAAGGAACCTGTTCGCAAACACTTTAGTTCAACTCAGCCTTCCAAGTGGAGGAAATTCTTAAATCCAGAAAATATTAACGCTGCAAAACGAAATGGTTACTTACATGTAGAAGTGGTTTTGCGGCTTGAAGATTTTTCTTGGTTCACATCCTCCTGCCTCCTCTAGAATAGATGGGAGTTCTAGGCATGATAGACATACATAATTGTAGTTTACATAGGTCTAGAATCTCACAGGCCACCAAGAAGAGAATAGAATCAAGATGTCGACCATGCACTCTAGTTTTGGGGTCATGTGTGTGACTTCATACGGGGAAGGACATGCCGATCTACTGATTGACGTCAAAAGAGAGAGGGGAGGGCTTGCTGAACTCAAACATTAGATGGTGGACTGATGCAGTGTTCAAATCCAGAAGAGTCTTCAAAACGACTGTTACAGATAAGTAACAATTTTGTTTAACGGAATAGGGACAAATGCAGTCCATGGTCATTGTATTTTTTTTTTTATCATTTCAAGATTTAGGGCCCCACTATGAGTTTGGCGGACAGAAAACATCGGCTACCAAAGTCCCGACAGGGTGGCTGCTGCTTCCGCGGCAACCACCCCGCCAGAGCTGTTATGGGTTTCCTGCTAGGTCAGCGGGCAGAAACCTAAGTTTCCGCCCTCTGGCCTAGCGGGAACCAGGCTACAGCATGGTCGTATTGAGCCGACGGCAATGCTTGTCGCTTGCAGGGTGCACTAGCTGGATTGTTACTTCTTGGATTTTCAGCATAAGTACCTGTACAAGGCAGTATCTCAGCAGACCAGAGGAACATTTCTGCATATGAAGTTTTGAAGTTCCAGTTGTCCATTTTACAGAATATCACAAACGAGCCTGGCAGTTTTGTTGTTTCAGAAATTACTTCCCTTTTTCATATAATTAGCTTTTTCCTGGAACCAGTTTTTGAATGTCAGTGCCTTTTGCAGCCAAAGTTTGAACATGCAGGGGTTTGTAGTTAATATCTTACATAATATCATACTCCCTGATGTTTAACTGAGCCACTAGTTAGGTTTTTCCAATTCTGGAGAACCTCCTAAAATGTCTCCTTAATAATCTATTTTGTTTGTTATGTAATGCCTGTAATAGGCTATACATCTGCGAATAATTATTTCTTTCTAGATTGTTGAAAATGTTTTAGTATTTATTTTTTTTAACTTTAGGGTGTTTTGGAGCTTATGTGAGCTATTTGTTTTTAACGTTTAACAATTTTAATTAACCTTTAAATACATTTTAATTACTAAAGTTTATTTACCTTCTGAATTGATAATTGAAGATGTTGAAACATTTTAGAGAGGTCAGTAGAAATGAATGTTTAAGTAGAACTAAATGTTGAATTGTACCTGTAAAACAGGAACAATCAGAAGGGTGTTATGAACGCATTCATCTTGGCCTCACCAAAAATGATTAACGTACAAAGCCAGCCATGTTAAACGTACATTCGATACAATCATTTTTTTCTTTAGATTGGTAGATACATTTTTACCCACTTTGTTGAATTAAATGAGGTAAAATATTACATGTATTAGGACAGTATTGTTTTGAAAATACTAACTGAATTGAATTGAAATTTCATTTTCAGCAGAGCTGTCATGCCTGTGAGCCTGTGTGGTGGTGAGTACATTTTCATTTCATAGTTCTTTATTTTGCCCATCATCTACTTTAGTAGTTTATTGGTAGTTGCGAAAGCAAAAGTTGTGCTTTTTTGTGTCCAAATTCTGTGGAGAGATATGTTGACTATAAAACTGAAAAAGAGTAATGTATTTCTAAATATTTGTTCCTGTTTACATCTTTTGTCAGCCAGCATGTAATTAGTAAACAGACATTTACTTGGCCATGTAGGAAGTTATTAGAGATTCAGAATACCCAAAGAAGAGTGTGTCTGATACAGCTATGGACCCAATCTCAGTTTCTATCATTGAAAACAAGGTACATTTAGTAATACAAAATAAAAGCAGTCTCTTTGGGTGCTGCATTTGCCAGGCTTTATTTATAAAAGGCTTGTTGTCAGTATGTTTCTACAGAATTGAAAGGAAATGAATGAGGACCATATATTCAACAATGCATTAAGGATTATTATGTGTAACAGATAGAAGTATAATACGTTCACTACAAAAAGACCAGTGAACGTATTATTCCTTCTGCTTCATTACTATTTTAAATTCAGATATACTTATTGAAAGCTTGTGAGCAAAACCAAGATTATAAACCCATATAGTTCATATATCTGTTTGTCGATATTGATTTAGGTAGATTCTTACTTTACCTGCAAATTTGTTGTTAGTGCATGTAGTATGGATACATACAATGTAGGTTCATTTCAACTCCCTAGTGAATACATACAAATGAACCAAATACCCCATGTTCAAAATATGTAGCGTCCATTAAATAGGAGTAAAACCTTTCTTATGAGGTGCCATTTGGTGCAACAAGATGCTTCTTTCACCCAAAAGTGGCAAACTTGATTAGCAAATATGCCTTCGAAATAGCATATTCTTAAGAGATGTTCCGGATACATCCCTACCAACTAAACCAGTATTCAAAAGCATTCTATGTGCAGTCCGTGCAATTTGGTGTATCCAAATTTTTCTTCTTATCCATTGACTGTGGAGTATGAGATTCATTGTAGAAATCAATTTATCCTTGGCTGTGGAGATGAACTGCTCGTACATTTGACATTCCTGCATATTATTTTTACACTGCTTACTAAAAGATAAAATGTTTATGAAACCAATGATAGCCTTCTGTTAATGAGTGCAGTATTCAGGAGTGTCTTTCACTACAAGTGATTGATAGCCTTGCTGTGAAGAGTCTGGTGAGTGTGTGACTGTGTGTGACAGTGGACTTAGTCACTGTGCTGGATTAAAAAGCATGTGACAAAATTGTATAATTGACTGCTGGGTGCTGTGTTTCCCTTTATAACGTTTTACAGCTACATCAATAAGAAGGCAAAGCACTTGTGTAATTGCTTACTTGAAGCCTGGGGCACCCTTTAAGGAAAGCATGGTCTGGAAAGAGTAGACCCTGTGCTATGTTTAAAATGTACCTTAGAATTTTCCCAGGCGTCAGTCTGGATCCAGAGATTTTTCTCAAGCAGTACCCCTGTGCATTATTAAGTGATGTCGATTGGCACTGCGTCGTGCGCACAAGATATGGCATTGCAGGGTCTATATAGGCACCTTACCGGCGCACTGACATCAGTTATTTTCTTTCCGTGCCAGCCAAGCGCAGATCTGAAGAAGAGCTACCCCCAGTCCCTTTTTAACTGATCGTTTTTGACGTTGTGTTGAATATTTGTGAGTGTTTCACTCCTGGTGTGTTAAGATGTTGTCGCAGAAGACTGGGTTCAAGCCCTGCGACTCCTGTCATCAGATGAAGTCCATGACGGATCTGTACCTCGTGTGCTTGTGGTGTTTGGACCACAACTCAGAGTTGTGCTTTGAGTGCTGGGCCATGAACCCGAAAGCTTTGAGGGACTGATACCTAAAACTGCTTGCAGCCCGGTGCTCTGCATCGCTCCCAGTCTCGGTTGAGAGGAAGGTTCAAAAACAGTTGTGGAACCCCTGTTCTTCGCCATCCCACTTCAAGTGCTCGGGCACAAGAAGTTGTCGCATACTTTCTACGACTTTACCCTGTCTGTCGGCTGGCGTGACGTGGGAAAAGGAACGTCGTCGCTCTAGGCCTCTGTCCTCGGAGCCTGAATCTTGGTCGGCTCCGCACCTCCCCAAGTTTCTTTGTGCTGGAGCCACCCCGTCCAGCCTAACTCTGAATTCTATGAGGCCATGCACCTCATATTTGGTCAGTACGACTCTGCAGGAGAGCCTTTGAGGACCGCAGCGTCAGCAGTGCCCCCCCTCTGGTTCCAT
The DNA here is from genome assembly GCF_031143425.1 of Pleurodeles waltl. NCBI lineage: Eukaryota > Metazoa > Chordata > Amphibia > Caudata > Salamandridae > Pleurodeles > Pleurodeles waltl. The sequence goes on from NC_090447.1 coordinate 1,500,759,791, forward strand.
GCTGGTGGCTTTGACCTTGGCTCTGGAAGGCACCCAGGCATCCATTTCTGGACCCGGATCGGTGTTGGTCGTACCACTTCGATCTGCCCCAACGATGGTTTCGACTTTGATGCGCCTGGCACCGCCCATGCCCACCGTCGGCATCAACCGCATCCTCCTTGTTGACTCCTACATGGATCTAGACCGACGTCACACAATGCCAATTCCGACTTCGACAGGGACATTGCTCCCTAGGTCGGATCATGGCCCTTATTTTCTTGGGTTGGGGGTACAGTGAGGATTGGGAGAGGTTGCTGGACTCTAGAATACCAGCTTGATCATCCTATGGACTGGCGTTTGGACCTCGGTGAAGCCAGTGGTCTGGACACTTCCCCTGATGCTGGCTTTCTTTCTCCACCGACTATGGCTATGGAGGAGGGAGCGTCCTACTCCATGGTGGTGTGAAGACCGGCTAAGGTCCTGGGTCTCGAGCTGCCTTCGGTGGCAGTCAGGACTAGCATCCTGACTGAGGTGCTTCAGTCTGGGGCTTCCTCTTCTGAACCCCTTTTGGCCTTTAACAAAGTCCTCACTGATGTCCTGCTGGGGACTTGTTCCAAACCCAGCACAGGCTCCAGTAAACAGAACAATCGCCTGCCGCCATAGACTAGCTCCCAATGATCCTGTGTTCCTCATGCAACACCGACCCCATAGAACTTAGTTATCCAAGCCACTGCGTCCCCAGGCACATTCCCTTCTGTGTCCCTGGATAGAGAAGATGTTTCCTTCCACCAGCCTGGCATTGCAGTCAGTGAACACTGCATGCCTTTTGGGCCTTTACACCTGTAGGAAGTTGGCTCTGTATGCACTATTTCAAAGTAAGTAATAGTATGCACAGAGTCCAAGGGTTCCCCTTAGAGGTGAGATAGTGGCAAAAAGAGATAATAGTAATGCTCTATTTTGTGGTAGTGTGGTTGAGCAGTAGGCTTATCAAAGGAGTAGTGTTAAGCATTTGTTGTACATACACACAGGCAATAAATGAGGAACACACACTCAAAGACAATTCCAGGCCAATAGGTTTTTGTATAGAAAAAAATATTTTCTTAGTTTATTTTAAGAACCACAGGTTCAGGATGCAGGCAGGCAAGGGGGGGGGGGGCTCCTCGGGGTAGCCACCACCTGGGCAAGGGAGAGGGCCTCCTGGGGGTCACTCCTGCACTGGAGTTCCGATCTTTCAGGTCCTGGGGGCTGCGGGTGCAGAGTCTTTTCCAGGCGTCGGGATCTGTGATTCAGGCAGTCGCGGTCAGGGGGAGCCTTGGGATTCCCTCTGCAGGCATCGCTGTGGGGGCTCAGGGGGGGCAACTCTGGCTACTCACGGTCTCGTAGTCGCCGGGGAGTCCTCCCTGAAGTGTTTGTTCTCCACAAGTCGAGCCGGGGGCGTCGGGTGCAGAGTTGCAAGTCTCACGCTTCTGGCGGGAAAAGCAGTTGTCTTGAAGTTGCTTCTTTGGAAACAAAGTTTGCAGTCTTTGGACAACAGGGCCGCTGTTCTCGGGAGTTTCTTGGTCCTTCTAGAGCAGGGCAGTCCTCTGAGGATTCAGAGGTCGCTGGTCCTGGGGAAAGCGTCGCTGGAGCAGTTTCTTCAGAAGGGGGGGAGACAGGCCGGTAGAGCTGGGGCCAAAGCAGTTTGTGTCTCCGTCTTCTCTGCAGGGTTTTTCAGCTCAGCAGTCGTCTTCTTCTTAGGTTGCAGGAATCTGATTTCCTAGGTTCTGGGGAGCCCCTAAATACTGAATTTAGGGGTGTGTTTAGGTCTGGGAGGGCAGTAGCCAATGGCTACTGTCCTTGAGGGTGGCTACACCCTCTTTGTGCCTCCTCCCTGAGGGGAGGGGGGCACATCCCTAATCCTATTGGGGGAATCCTCCATCTGCAAGATGGAGGATTTCTAAATGTCAGAGTCACTTCAGCTCAGGACACCTTAGGGGCTGTCCTGAGTGGCCAGTGACTCCTCCTTGTTTTTCTCATTATCTCTCCTGGACTTGCCGCCAGAAGTGGGGGCTGTGTCCAGGGGGCGGGCATCTCCACTAGCTGGAGTGCCCTGGGGCATTGTAACACGACGCCTGAGCCTTTGAGGCTCACTGCTAGGTGTTACAGTTCCTGCATGGGGGAGGTGTGAAGCATCTCCACCCAAAGCAGGCTTTTGTTTCTGTCCCCAGAGAGCACAAAGGCCCTCACCACATGGGGTCAGAAACTCGTCTCTCAGCAGCAGGCTGGCACAGACCAGTCAGTCCTGCACTGAACAATTGGGTAAAATACAGGGGGCATCTCTAAGATGCCCTCTGTGTGCATTTTTTAATAAATCCAACACTGGCATCAGTGTGGGTTTATTATTCTGAGAAGTTTGATACTAAACTTCCCAGTATTCAGTGTAGCCATTATGGAGCTGTGGAGTTCGTTTTTGACAGACTCCCAGACCATATTCTCTTATGGCTACCCTGCACTTACAATGTCTAAGGTTTTGCTTAGACACTGTAGGGGCATAGTGCTCCTGCATCTATGCCCTCACCTGTGGTATAGTGCACCCTGCCTTAGGGCTGTAAGGCCTACTAGAGGGGTTACTTACCTATGCCACAGGCAGTGTGAGGTTGGCATGGCACCCTGAGGGGAGTGCCATGTCGACTTAGTCATTTTATCCCGACTAGCACACACAAGCTGGCAAGCAGTGTGTCTGTGCTGAGTGAGGGGTCCCCAGGGTGGCATAAGATATGCTGCAGCCCTTAGAGACCTTCCCTGGCATCAGGGCCCTTGGTACCAGGGGTACCAGTTACAAGGGACTTACCTGGATGCCAGGGTGTGCCAATTGTGGAAACAATGGTACATTTTAGGTGAAAGAACACTGGTGCTGGGGCACTTCTCAGTGAAGTCCGCATCAGTATCAGGCAAAAAGTGGGGGGTAACTGCAACAGGGAGCCATTTCTTTACAACACTCATATCTCATGGGACACGGTTGCGCAGGTGCTCCCGGAGGAGGCTGATTCTCTTCAAAGATGTTGCTGTTGGGAGAGATGCTGCTAAGTTCTCTGTTGGAGCTCAGGGCGATCAGGCTGACATTGAAAACATTCCTTCCCTCTCTCAAAAATAAATTTGTGCAGGTGTTCACGGACAAACCCACCCGTCCGCCATGTGGTATTGCAACAAGCATGGCGGGTGGGGTTGTGGCCCCTTTGTCAGGAGGATCTTCGCCTTTCGACATGGCTGAAACATCAGGGTGTTTCCCTGGTGGTTCATCACCTAGCGGGCTCTCTGAACGCCAGAGTGGACGAACTCAACCAACAATGCCATGTCGATCACAAATGGCGTCTCCATACATGGGGAGAGCCTTAGTTAGATCTGTTCACCTCTGCAGAGAACGCACAATGTCTGCCGTATTGTGTGCTGGAGTTTCCAAGGCGGCACTTGCTCTGCAACGCTTTTTGTCTTGACTGGATCTCTGGTCTTCTGTACGCCTTTCTGCCCATACCATTTCTGCTAAGAGTTCTCAAGAAGATCAAGAATGACCTGGCCCAAGTAATCCTTTTGGCTCCGTACTGAGCATGAATAGTCTGGTGTCCTGAGCTGTTGAGCATGGCTATCAGTCCTCCGATCAGACCGTCCCTTTGGGAATATCATCTGTCGCAGCAGCAGCAGGTGAAGATTCGCCACCCAAACCTGTCCACTCTCTACCTTCTTGCATGGAGATTGAGCGAAGGCAGTTGGAAGCTTTTGACCTTCTGCCCAAAGTCTGTAACATTATCTTGGCAGCCAAGCGTCCATCTACCAAAACGGCATACACCCGTAGATGAGACAAATTTGTGGCATGGTGCACAGACAAGTCTTTTGACCCCTTTTTTGCCCCTCTTTGTGAGGTTTTTCTGTTTATACTTTATTTGGCACAGCAGTGCTCTCTTTTGGGCACCCTCAAAGGTTATTTGTCTATCATCTCCTCTTTTCTGAGATTACCTGACCAACCCTGTGGAGAGGATGTGGAGTAACAGCCGGAACTACGAACTTTGGAGCTCGCATTGGCTCAATATCCTGTGACTCTGGTCAAATCACTTAATCACCCCACGCCTACCACAAATTAATGTGTCCTTGTTTAATGTAACTCGTGCTCATGTAAAGCGCTCCAACACCTTCGGGTCGAGTTTGCGCTACATAAAACTGCAAAAAAAAAAAAACCTCCATGTTTAAATCTCATATTGTTAGTAGAATCCTAATTGGGTCTTACCTAAATGTTTCCTCCTTCACCAGTCATAAAACAATCTTCTTTGTGGGCATCACTTCTGCCCGCAGGTTGAGTGATCTGCAGGCACTGTCATCTAAGCTACCCTTCCTTTCTTTCTGTCCTGCACCATTGCTTCTTTTTTGCCAAAAGTGGTCATGCCCTTTTGTAAAGAAATGGCTCCCTGTTGCAGTTACCCCCCACTTTTTGCCTGATACTGATGCTGACTTGACTGAGAAGTGTGCTGGGACCCTGCTAACCAGGCCCCAGCACCAGTGTTCCTTCACCTAAAATGTACCATTGTATCCACAATTGGCACACCCTGGCATTCAGATAAGTCCCTTGTAACTGGTACTTCTAGTACCAAGGGCCCTGATGCCAAGGAAGGTCTCTAAGGGCTGCAGCATGTCTTATGCCACCCTGGAGACCTCTCACTCAGCACAGACACACTGCTTGCCAGCTTGTGTGTGCTAGTGAGGACAAAACGAGTAAGTCGACATGGCACTCCCCTCAGGGTGCCATGCCAGCCTCTCACTGCCTATGCAGTATAGGTAAGACACCCCTCTAGCAGGCCTTACAGCCCTAAGGCAGGGTGCACTATACCATAGGTGAGGGTACCAGTGCATGAGCATGGTACCCCTACAGTGTCTAAACAAAACCTTAGACATTGTAAGTGCAGGGTAGCCATAAGAGTATATGGTCTGGGAGTCTGTCAAACACGAACTCCACAGCACCATAATGGCTACACTGAAAACTGTGAAGTTTGGTATCAAACTTCTCAGCACAATAAATGCACACTGATGCCAGTGTACCTTTTATTGTAAAATACACCACAGAGGGCACCTTAGAGGTGCCCCCTGAAACTTAACCGACTATCTGTGTAGGCTGACTAGTTTTAGCAGCCTGCCACAAACCAAGACATGTTGCTGGCCCCATGGGGAGAGTGCCTTTGTCACTCTGAGGCCAGTAACAAAGCCTGCACTGGGTGGAGATGCTAACACCTCCCCCAGGCAGGAATTATCACACCTGGCGGTGAGCCTCAAAGGCTCACCTCCTTTGTGCCAACCCAGCAGGACACTCCAGCTAGTGGAGTTGCCCGCCCCCTCCGGCCAGGCCCCACTTTTGGCGGCAAGGCCGGAGAAAATAATGAGAAAAACAAGGAGGAGTCACTGGCCAGTCAGGACAGCCCCTAAGGTGTCCTGAGCTGAAGTGACTCTAACTTTTAGAAATCCTCCATCTTGCAGATGGAGGATTCCCCCAATAGGGTTAGGATTGTGACCCCCTCCCCTTGGGAGGAGGCACAAAGAGGGTGTACCCACCCTCAGGGCTAGTAGCCATTGGCTACTAACCCCCCAGACCTAAACACGCCCTTAAATTTAGTATTTAAGGGCTACCCTGAACCCTAGAAAATTAGATTCCTGCAACTACAAGAAGAAGGACTGCCTAGCTGAAAAACCCCTGCAGAGGAAGACCAGAAGACGACAACTGCCTTGGCTCCAGAAACTCACCGGCCTGTCTCCTGCCTTCCAAAGATCCTGCTCCAGCGACGCCTTCCAAAGGGACCAGCGACCTCGACATCCTCTGAGGACTGCCCCTGCTTCGAAAAGACAAGAAACTCCCGAGGACAGCGGACCTGCTCCAAGAAAAGCTGCAACTTTGTTTCCAGCAGCTTTAAAGAACCCTGCAAGCTCCCCGCAAGAAGCGTGAGACTTGCAACACTGCACCCGGCGACCCCGACTCGGCTGGTGGAGATCCGACACCTCAGGAGGGACCCCAGGACTACTCTGATACTGTGAGTACCAAAACCTGTCCCCCCTGAGCCCCCACAGCGCCGCCTGCAGAGGGAATCCCGAGGCTTCCCCTGACCGCGACTCTTTGAACCTAAAGTCCCGACGCCTGGGAGAGACCCTGCACCCGCAGCCCCCAGGACCTGAAGGACCGGACTTTCACTGGAGAAGTGACCCCCAGGAGTCCCTCTCCCTTGCCCAAGTGGAGGTTTCCCCGAGGAATCCCCCCCTTGCCTGCCTGCAGCGCTGAAGAGATCCCGAGATCTCTCATAGACTAACATTGAAAACCCGACGCTTGTTTCTACACTGCACCCGGCCGCCCCCGCGCTGCTGAGGGTGAAATTTCTGTGTGGGCTTGTGTCCCCCCCGGTGCCCTACAAAACCCCCCTGGTCTGCCCTCCGAAGACGCGGGTACTTACCTGCAAGCAGACCGGAACCGGGGCACCCCCTTCTCTCCATTCTAGCCTATGTGTTTTGGGCACCACTTTGAACTCTGCACCTGACCGGCCCTGAGCTGCTGGTGTGGTGACTTTGGGGTTGCTCTGAACCCCCAACGGTGGGCTACCTTGGACCAAGAACTAAGCCCTGTAAGTGCCTTACTTACCTGGTTAACCTAACAAATACTTACCTCCCCTAGGAACTGTGAAAATTGCACTAAGTGTCCACTTTTAAAACAGCTATTTGTCAATAACTTGAAAAGTATACATGCAATTTTGATGATTTGAAGTTCCTAAAGTACTTACCTGCAATACCTTTCGAATGAGATATTACACGTAGAATTTGAACCTGTGGTTCTTAAAATAAACTAAGAAAAGATATTTTTCTATATAAAAACCTATTGGCTGGATTTGTCTCTGAGTGTGTGTACCTCATTTATTGTCTATGTGTATGTACAACAAATGCTTAACACTACTCCTTGGATAAGCCTACTGCTCGACCACACTACCACAAAATAGAGCATTAGTATTATCTATTTTTACCACTATTTTACCTCTAAGGGGAACCCTTGGACTCTGTGCATGCTATTCCTTACTTTGAAATAGTACATACAGAGCCAACTTCCTACATTGGTGGATCAGCGGTGGGGTACAAGACTTTGCATTTGCTGGACTACTCAGCCAATACCTGATCACATGACAAATTCCAAAATTGTCATTAGAAATTCATTTTTGCAATTTGAAAGTTTTCTAAATTCTTAAAAGTCCTGCTAGGGCCTTGTGTGTTAAGTCCCTGTTTAGCATTGTCTTTTTAGAGTTTAAAAGTTTGTTAAAAGTTTGAATTAGATTCTAGAAACAGTTTTAGATTCTTTAAAAAGTCTTCCAACTCTTAGCAAAATAATGTCTGATACAGAGATGAATGTGGTGGAACTCGACACCACACCTTACCTCCATCTTAAGATGAGGGAGCTAAGGTCTCTCTGTAATATAAAGAAAATAACCATTGGCTCCAGACCTACCAAAATTCAGCTCCAGGAGCTGTTGGCAGAGTTTGAAAAAGCCAACCCCTCTGAGGATGACTTCACAGAGGAAGAAATTAGTGACTTGGAGGGCAATTCCCCCCTTCCAGTCCTAAATAGGGAGACCAGGGCCTCTCAAGCCCTGTCTCCAAAAATGATAGTCAGAAATGTTGCTTCCCTCACAGGAGGGTCCAGCATTTCTGAAATCACTGAGGATGCTCTCAGTGAAGATGACCCCCTGTTAGCCAGGATGGTCAAAAGATTGGCTTTGGAAAAGCAGCTCCTAGCCATAGAAAGGGAAAGAAAAGAGATGGGCCTAGGTCCCATCGATGGTGGCAGCAACTTAAATAGGGTCAGAGATTCTCCTGACATCCTAAAAATCCCCAAAGGGATTGTAACAAAATATGAAGATGGTGATGACATCACCAAATGGTTCACAGCTTTTGAGAGGGCTTGTGTAACCAGAAAAGTAAACAGATCTCACTGGGGTGCTCTCCTTTGGGAAATGTTCACTGGAAAGTGTAGGGATAGACTCCTCACACTCTCTGGAAAAGATGCAGAATCTTATGACCTCATGAAGGGTACCCTGATTGAGGGCTTTGGATTCTCCACTGAGGAGTATAGAATTAGATTCAGGGGGGCTCAAAAATCCTCGAGCCAGACCTGGGTTGATTTTGTAGACTACTCAGTAAAAACACTAGATGGTTGGTTAACTGGAAATGAAGTGTGTGACTATGTTGGGCTTTATAATTTGTTTATGAAAGAACACATTTTAAGTAACTGCTTCAATGAAAAGTTGCATCAGTATCTGGTAGACCTAGGTCCAATTTCTCCCCAAGAATTGGGAAAGAAGGCAGACCACTGGGTCAAGACTAGGGTAACCAAAACTTCCACTGGGGGTGACCAAAAGAAAGGGGTTACAAAAACTCCCCAGGAGAAAGTGGGTGACACTAGAAACAAAGAAAAAGAGTCCTCTGTAGGCCCCCAAAAACCAGAACAGGTGGGTGGGCCCCAAGACACAACCCAAAACAAAGGTGGGTACCAGGGTAAGAACTGGGATGCCACTAAGGCATGGTGCCACAACTGTAAACAGTATGGGCACCACACCAAGGACACTTCTTGTCCCAAAAACAAACCCCAGAACAAAATTCCAGGGGTAACCAGTGTAGCCATGGGAGATGACTCCTCAGATGAGGAGGTCTTCATAGCCTTCAACTGGAAACAGGGCCCAACAGGTGAGTTGGAGATTCCAGAGGGAAGTAGACACTTCCACCACCTACTGGTGAATGGAATCCCAACCACTGCCCTGAGAGACACTTGTGCCAGTCACACTATTGTGCATGACAGGCTGGTGCTCTCAAACCAGTACATCCCAGGTGAGACTGCCAGGGTAAGAGTTAGCCTAGACAGGGTCACTAAGAGGCCTGTGGCTTTAGTGCCCATAGAAGTGGGTGGCACTCTTAGCTGGAGAAGGGTAGTAGTCAGTACAGACCTCCCCCTTGATTGTCTCCTTGGAAATGACTACCCAGAGGTTAGTCAGAGCCCAAGAGAGGAACTGGTCCAGTGCCAGTCCTCTCCCAAGGATTCTGGAAGTCCTGCCTCTGCAGTAAATGCAAGCAGGCCCCAGAAGAAGAAGAAAAGAAGACAGAGTAGGAAGGGTGGACAACCTTTAGCCAAGGTTACAGCAAGCCAAGGAGATTCTGCTCCAGTAGGGGAGAACTCCAAAAATGGCCCTGATAAAGTCCAACCTGACCCACAAGAAGTCCTGGCTAGACAGGCAACTGTTAAACCTGAGTGGGTGGCTCCTCAGCTAACAGAAGAAAGAGTGGAAGAAGGGTGTTTACTACAAGATGTGGTAACCCCCCACTCTAATACAGCAGACAGGCAACCTGAACCCAAAGAGGCCTGTAACTTAGCCCCTTCCCTTTTAGGTGAAGAGCTAAAGGTGTGGTTCTGGGCACTGACAGCTGTCAGTGGCCTCTGCTGGGTGTTAGCCTTTATGGCTGCACTATCCTTAGCATGGTGGTCTGACCCCATGCCAAATAGCAAGTTAGGCCCCCTGACCCTATTGGTCATGGTGGGGTTACTCCAGCTCTGGGTAACCTCTCTGGGTAAGCTAGGGGTAACCCTGGCCAAGATAAGGTCAGCAGAGGTGGATACCTCTAAGACCAAAATAGAAAGAATGGGTGGAGACATTGAAGAGGCAGACAAGAGGCAATTCAGACTAGGTCCTATCACTGTGGAAGTAGGTCAGTTCCCCAAAGGGAATGACCTGAACAGAAGGATGTAAGGCAGAGTAGGCCCTGCAACTAACCAGCCTATTTCTCCTACTCTTCCTCGCCTGACAGACTAGGAAGACTCTCCCAGCTTGGGCTGAGTCTCCTGGCCTGTGGGCTGGGGGGGGCTTGTGTAAAGAAATGGCTCCCTGTTGCAGTTACCCCCCACTTTTTGCCTGATACTGATGCTGACTTGACTGAGAAGTGTGCTGGGACCCTGCTAACCAGGCCCCAGCACCAGTGTTCCTTCACCTAAAATGTACCATTGTATCCACAATTGGCACACCCTGGCATTCAGATAAGTCCCTTGTAACTGGTACTTCTAGTACCAAGGGCCCTGATGCCAAGGAAGGTCTCTAAGGGCTGCAGCATGTCTTATGCCACCCTGGAGACCTCTCACTCAGCACAGACACACTGCTTGCCAGCTTGTGTGTGCTAGTGAGGACAAAACGAGTAAGTCGACATGGCACTCCCCTCAGGGTGCCATGCCAGCCTCTCACTGCCTATGCAGTATAGGTAAGACACCCCTCTAGCAGGCCTTACAGCCCTAAGGCAGGGTGCACTATACCATAGGTGAGGGTACCAGTGCATGAGCATGGTACCCCTACAGTGTCTAAACAAAACCTTAGACATTGTAAGTGCAGGGTAGCCATAAGAGTATATGGTCTGGGAGTCTGTCAAACACGAACTCCACAGCACCATAATGGCTACACTGAAAACTGTGAAGTTTGGTATCAAACTTCTCAGCACAATAAATGCACACTGATGCCAGTGTACCTTTTATTGTAAAATACACCACAGAGGGCACCTTAGAGGTGCCCCCTGAAACTTAACCGACTATCTGTGTAGGCTGACTAGTTTTAGCAGCCTGCCACAAACCAAGACATGTTGCTGGCCCCATGGGGAGAGTGCCTTTGTCACTCTGAGGCCAGTAACAAAGCCTGCACTGGGTGGAGATGCTAACACCTCCCCCAGGCAGGAATTATCACACCTGGCGGTGAGCCTCAAAGGCTCACCTCCTTTGTGCCAACCCAGCAGGACACTCCAGCTAGTGGAGTTGCCCGCCCCCTCCGGCCAGGCCCCACTTTTGGCGGCAAGGCCGGAGAAAATAATGAGAAAAACAAGGAGGAGTCACTGGCCAGTCAGGACAGCACCTAAGGTGTCCTGAGCTGAAGTGACTCTAACTTTTAGAAATCCTCCATCTTGCAGATGGAGGATTCCCCCAATAGGGTTAGGATTGTGACCCCCTCCCCTTGGGAGGAGGCACAAAGAGGGTGTACCCACCCTCAGGGCTAGTAGCCATTGGCTACTAACCCCCCAGACCTAAACACGCCCTTAAATTTAGTATTTAAGGGCTACCCTGAACCCTAGAAAATTAGATTCCTGCAACTACAAGAAGAAGGACTGCCTAGCTGAAAAACCCCTGCAGAGGAAGACCAGAAGACGACAACTGCCTTGGCTCCAGAAACTCACCGGCCTGTCTCCTGCCTTCCAAAGATCCTGCTCCAGCGACGCCTTCCAAAGGGACCAGCGACCTCGACATCCTCTGAGGACTGCCCCTGCTTCGAAAAGACAAGAAACTCCCGAGGACAGCGGACCTGCTCCAAGAAAAGCTGCAACTTTGTTTCCAGCAGCTTTAAAGAACCCTGCAAGCTCCCCGCAAGAAGCGTGAGACTTGCAACACTGCACCCGGCGACCCCGACTCGGCTGGTGGAGATCCGACACCTCAGGAGGGACCCCAGGACTACTCTGATACTGTGAGTACCAAAACCTGTCCCCCCTGAGCCCCCACAGCGCCGCCTGCAGAGGGAATCCCGAGGCTTCCCCTGACCGCGACTCTTTGAACCTAAAGTCCCGACGCCTGGGAGAGACCCTGCACCCGCAGCCCCCAGGACCTGAAGGACCGGACTTTCACTGGAGAAGTGACCCCCAGGAGTCCCTCTCCCTTGCCCAAGTGGAGGTTTCCCCGAGGAATCCCCCCCTTGCCTGCCTGCAGCGCTGAAGAGATCCCGAGATCTCTCATAGACTAACATTGAAAACCCGACGCTTGTTTCTACACTGCACCCGGCCGCCCCCGCGCTGCTGAGGGTGAAATTTCTGTGTGGGCTTGTGTCCCCCCCGGTGCCCTACAAAACCCCCCTGGTCTGCCCTCCGAAGACGCGGGTACTTACCTGCAAGCAGACCGGAACCGGGGCACCCCCTTCTCTCCATTCTAGCCTATGTGTTTTGGGCACCACTTTGAACTCTGCACCTGACCGGCCCTGAGCTGCTGGTGTGGTGACTTTGGGGTTGCTCTGAACCCCCAACGGTGGGCTACCTTGGACCAAGAACTAAGCCCTGTAAGTGCCTTACTTACCTGGTTAACCTAACAAATACTTACCTCCCCTAGGAACTGTGAAAATTGCACTAAGTGTCCACTTTTAAAACAGCTATTTGTCAATAACTTGAAAAGTATACATGCAATTTTGATGATTTGAAGTTCCTAAAGTACTTACCTGCAATACCTTTCGAATGAGATATTACACGTAGAATTTGAACCTGTGGTTCTTAAAATAAACTAAGAAAAGATATTTTTCTATATAAAAACCTATTGGCTGGATTTGTCTCTGAGTGTGTGTACCTCATTTATTGTCTATGTGTATGTACAACAAATGCTTAACACTACTCCTTGGATAAGCCTACTGCTCGACCACACTACCACAAAATAGAGCATTAGTATTATCTATTTTTACCACTATTTTACCTCTAAGGGGAACCCTTGGACTCTGTGCATGCTATTCCTTACTTTGAAATAGTACATACAGAGCCAACTTCCTACACCTTTCATGTAGGCCAATCCATCACCTTGCCTACCTTTTACGCACCCCTACATACTTCTGAGGAGTAGGAGAGACTCCACCGCCTGTTTCCAAAAAGTGTGTTGGTGTTCTTGATCGTACCAAAGAGTTCTGGGTGGACGTTCAACTCTTCGTTTATGTGGGTGGGAAGAGATGTCGGGCAGTGCACAAGAGAACCATCTCCAGATGGGTTGTTTACTGTATTCAAATGTACAACTCTTTGGCTAAAAAGCAACCCTCGTAGGGTTTGCGTGCTCACTGTACAAGAGCAACAACTGTGCCAACTGCATTACCATACAGAGTTTCAGTCCTGGACACCTGTCAGGCAGCAATGTGGGCATCCCTGCACATGTTTTTCAAACTCTACTGCTCAGACAGTCCGGTCCATAGGGTTGGGCACTTTGCCTGTTCGGTCCTGCAGGACTTCATAGTATGATCTTGGTTTGAAGACCCTCCTCTGGGGTTGGTATTGCTTGTATATCTATTCTAAGGTTAGGAATGTGCAACTAAAAGTCTCTAGCAGATGAATAAATTACTTACCTTTGTTAACGCCTTATCTGGTAGAGAAATATTCTAGTTGCAGATTCCTTACTGACCCACCCTTCCTCTTCACTCTGCAAACTGATTTCTAGGGACTTCCCTATCAGGGTCCTAGTTCTGACGCACCAATGGTGAGTGTTCTTCATAGCTCTGCGCTTCTGACATCGAAAGTCGTGAAAAGAAACTGACATCAGCACGCCGGGGTGGCGCCTATATAGCTCCAGCAATGTCATATCCAGCATGCGTGACGACTGACGCACAGCCAATCGACATAACCTAACGAGGCACAGAGGTACTGCTTGAGAAAAATTTCCGAATCCAGACGGACACCTAGGGAAATTCTAAGGTAAGGAATCTGCAACTAGAATATGCCTCTGCCAGATAAGGTGTTACAGAATGTAAGTAATCTGTTCTTCAGCTCAAGTGTGCTTATTCGGGTTCTTGGATGGGGACCTGAAATTGGGCCAGATTGGGGTATTTATTTATGCCTTTCGCTCAACCCCCTATAATTTAAGGGTCCTTTGGAAGCTAAAGGAGAACCTAAAATGTTGTGTGATCCTGCCTTGGAAGATTTGGTTCTTTGGTTCACACTACCACGTCCCACAGAGCAGGTTCCTAGTATACATGAATGAAGACAGTACAACACTCCTCCCTATCATTGCTGAGTTTGCCCACCTGGGTTAACCTTTTGACATCTTAATCTCCCCTCAGAGAGCTAGGAGGCACTGCAGCTGCCTGAAAGTCCTCATCTAAAACCCAGTATAAGAATATTTGGCTGAGTTTCTGTGGCTTGGCACTAGCAAAGAGCCTCAACCCGTTTTCATATTTTATTTTATGCAGTACTTAATATAGCACACTCATGACCAAAGGGTGGTAAAAAGCTTTAAAAGGACAAATATGGGAAATTACAAAGTGATTTGAGTGTAAGTCTTCCCGGGTGATAAAGCAGTCAATTATGTGACAAAGGCAAACGTGTATATTATATTAAATAGTAGAACACAGGAATGAGACAAAAAATACCTAACTATTCAAGAGTCAAAGGGTTTTGGAGCCAGTGAAAGTGGAGAGGCCAGCAGATGAAAGTACTGTTAAAAACAAAAATAATCAGAAACTGCTTTAATTGCTGGTGTAATTGAAGTATCTTTAGCACAGGGCATGTTTGAGCTCTTTCATAGTACCAAACAGCCCATCACCTCAATCTACCTACAGGTTCAAAATGGGAAAGCACTATGATCTACTAGAATGGTAAAGTTACTTTGTGAGGGTTTGTAACTCTTAGCCATTAGGCTCTTTCTCCAAACCTTCTGATGTCCCCTCAACAATACATGCAGGTATGAAGCCTGATGTATGCATTCACGTGTGATTCCAGCACTTATGAATGTATACATCAACCTCTGTATTATAACTGCTATAGAAGCAGGTCTTGTTCCTGTGCAGCAGGAATACCCACACATTGATAACGTGAAAGATGCTCAAGACTAGGAGTAATGGAAATTATCTTATGGACACTCATTTCCAGATAACATGGGTGGCTGAAACATAGCTGGCATCCTGGCCTAGATTAGTACTGAGTGATTGTGTATATTGGTCACAATCAAACATCTCTTAAATACAATGTGGCACTTTTCCCCTGAGCTTGTTTCTAAGCAGATTCCATTCAATGTAGTTGTCTTTAGCCTGGCCTAGTAATGTAGAGAGGTTCATGCCAACTTATTTGATTCCTCCATTGTGCGTGCCGGCGCAGATTTAAACCTCTGAACTACTTTACCCCTTTCTCTGTGTTGTCTGTAGTTCATCTGGAAACCAGTCCAAAATTGGGAATTTAACAGTCAATTTCTTTACCCACAATATGAACTGGTGCTCACACTGTTGGAGGTGGCTTTTGGATTGAACTGTTCTGAAGATAAGATTACTTGTGACCCACCTCTGCACCAAGGGCTGACGACACATGACTTTAAGATGCAGAACTGAGGAGTAATTCCATTAATGCAGTGCTGACCCCAGACATACCATGAAGGTTAGCATCATTATCCTTGTGGTTCCCTGCACGGATCCCTGGGTGAAGGATGAATTTCTGGTATTCACAACCGGCTTTGCCTTTGTATTGACATGGGAAGAGCGGGGTCCGAGAGGTAGGTTTTATGCCGCCTTAGTCATCGGTCTGCATGTCAAAACACCTCTTGAGTTTTTATTGCATATTTCATATTCTCTGATCGGCTTACCAGCACATTGCATATTTCAATTACCCAGCAGTTGTGCACCATTAACTGTGCACGTGTCTCTCTCTTTGGTCACTTTAATATCACCAGCTCAGCTGCATATTACCAATTGGAAAATATTTCAAGTGAAGGAGAGGGCAGAAAGCATTACTTAAGCAAATGAGATGCAAGGAAGAGGCAGATAAATCATGTGACTGCTGCCACAGGTGGGAAGGAGACATGTCAACAGGCTCTTTGCATACATTGTCTGCAAAAAGTATGAGGCACTTACCTTCCAATTCAGTGTGTTGCAAGTGTTTCTTTTTTTCTCTTTTTTTTTTCATTGCCACACATGCATTAAGTAGAGGCCCCCCTGGTGATTTCTAGTACAATAAAATGATTCTGGTCTCCCATTTGTGTGATTAAATAATGCCTCTTTGCAGATTTGATTTATGAATTACCTGGGTATGTGTTTTATGATCATATGAGTTTGCGGAGAATGGTGGTTATTGGGTGTAAGTTCATCAGTGTTTTTCTTCACACAGCTACTGGCTACAGTTTAAGAAACGCCAACAGGGTTGTTATTAGATTTGTGTGTATTATCCTTGGGTTGTTTTACTCTTCTGTGATGATATATTTCCTCATTGAAAGTACTGCTGTTATATCTAGATTTACGGTCGAGGAAGTTGTAAAGTGTAAGTTTTTTCCCCTTGGATTTTTTCATGCACTAAAAAAATGTAATGCTGCGTTGAAAAACAAATAAATAGCACCCCACTTGCCACTCGTCAGCCCAGTAATATGGCATTGGTGCAGTCGTCAGTTCTTCAGGTTCTTTGTTGCCAGGAACGAATAATCAGTGTGCAGTATCCGGTCCTTGGGGAAATATCATTTTGTTACTTTGTGCACTTTGCTGTTGCTTAGTTCTCTTTGTGTGTGCTTTTTAAGCACACTTCTGATTTTGATTTCCAGTTTTGAAGTTGGTGTGTTTGTTCCATTCTTTACATTTAGTGAGTCACCTGCCACATTCAAATGGATTCAAACAGAAGACTACACGCCAGCCTCAAAGGCTCTACCACTTTACTTATACATATGCCAACTGCAGTATTATTGACATTTAGATGCCACTGTGGGTTTTCTCTCTCTCTGATATTTTTAAGTTGTATGATTTTAGGTCGAGTGGGCAAGCTCTTTGACCTGTTCTAAGTATTGTGGGCTTTTAACCACGCCCACCTCACATCCATCACTTTAACTCGTTCATGAGCTTGCCTTTCAAAAATCCTTTGATGTCATTGGTAATTGCTTTACTGTTGTCCCACCTTGAGGCTGGTTTTTTCACGCCTTGCAGACTGCCCCTGTTACATGGATTATTGCTCAATTGCCGATATACTTCAGCATGGGAGAACTATTTCTTTTGTCTCTCTCCTTCGTGCTGCATGGCGGCCATGATGCTCACAGCGTGAACAGGCACAACAGCGTGAACTCGATTGGCGGTATTGGAACACTGCGCACATTAGTCACAGTTACTTAATCAGTCATTTCTTGTGGCCCTCCTCTTAAAACAATTGAAATTGATGGATGCTTTAGGTAGAACAGAAATCCTCAAAGTGAAAGCAACTCTCCCGGCACAGCGGGAAAGCTGATACTACAATATTTACTGCACTCAGGAAAGCTCGACCCATAATGCTTTGCAGGGCATTACTTTTCCAAAACATTTTTGCCCATAACTCAGCCTGTGATGGACCTAGGACAATGGTACCACCACTAAAACATTCAGAACAACGTGCTCTATCTGTCTACATATTTGGGTCCCCACAATATGTTAGTGGGGACCCCAAAATAATAAACCCTCCCACCATTTAGGGTCTGTTTAAGCCATTTCATGGCTGTAACTTTTGCTTTACAACTGGGAATAGCTTGTATTTTAAGGGCCTTGTTTGTAATATAACTGTTATATGCCTGCTCTACCTGAATATATGTGATGCTCTATGCTCTCCAGGGGCTAAATATATGGTTACACTGCATTATTTATTGACATTTCCTTTGTGTGGTTATACCCTCTAGGGGCTAACTATATAGTTACATGACCATGTTTCTTACATAAGCTATTTTCATTGTGGTGTCCTCTAGGGGCTCTTTTTAGCTGTACAGTCATTTCAACATATTAAAATATTTGTGGCACATAAACTTGCCCATAGTGCTTTGCAAGGCATTATTTTTACTTTACATTTTCGCTCATAACTCACCCTGTGGTGATCCTAGGACAATGGGACCACCTTCAAAGCATTGACCACAATGTGCTCTTTCTGTCTACATCATCTCTGTGTCTCCACACTATATTAGCGGGGACTCCAAAATAACCCCTACCACCATTCATTATCTTTTTAATCTTTCTCATGGCTGTAACATGTTTTACAGCTGGGAGAAGTTGTGTTTTGGGCCTTGTTTCTGATATCATTGTAGTAGTTCTGCTATCTTTGAAAAAGTGTAATGTACTACGCCCTGTACGGGCTAAATATATGGTTACACTGCATTACTTTTTCATATTTTTTTTCATGTGGTTTTGCTCCCAAAGGGCTGGATGTATGGTTACATGACCGTTTCTTCCAAATGCTATTTTTATTGTGGTGTCCTCTAGGGGCTGTTCTGAGCCTTGCAGTCAACATACTATAATATTCGTGGCACAAATGCTTTGCAGGGCATTACTTTTACAAAACATTTTTGCTCATAACTCATCCAAGGGTGGCCTAGGACAATGGGGCCACCTTCAGAACACTTTTTCTGTCTACATCATCTCTGGGTCCCCACACTAGGTCAGTGGGAACCCCAAAATAATCACTCCTACCATTGAGTGTCTTTTTAATCTTTCTCATTGCTACAACTTTTGTTTTACCCCTGGGAGAAATTTTGTTTTAAAGGCCTAGTTTGTAATATCATTGCTGTAGGCCGGCTGGCCCTAACGATGCTTTCTAGGGGCTACATATAGGGTTACACTGCATTACTTTTGCCTGTATTTTTATTCATGGGGTTATCCCTTCGTAGGGCTAACAATATGGTTACTTGACCATGTTTCTTACAAATTATATTTTTGTTACAGTGCCCTCTATGGGCTGTTGTGAGCATTAGTCTAGTGCCAAAAGTTTATTTCTGATAAAGGTTTATATCATAATTATATATGTTTTAATAATCTCCCCGAATTACATTTATGAGCATAATTCAGGCCAGTTTAACATCCTTACTACGCAATGGCTGTTTGAACACTCTTGATATGTTTTGGGTCACCCTTCTAGCTTATATCTCTTGTTACTCCTCCATGGCTGTCTTGTGTCTTTTTTGGGGGGAATTGTGTTAGCCAGCAACTCTGATTGTGGGGTGGTAAAAGTGGTATTCTATTGGAATTAGCATGGCAGATTTAAATTAGGATGCTAACTGGCAACATTTTCATTTTTTGCTACAGATAGAGGAAGAAGGTAAATGGAAGTGCCTTAGTTAAATGCAGCGCTATTAGAATTATGTGGCAGGAAAAGATGAAATTATGAGGCAGGGTTGTCCAGTTTATGTGGCAAGAAAAGTACAGTTATGAATGTACAATGCCAATAGCTCAGTATCAAGCAAATGCAAGACCTATTGTATTGCAAATGCTCGTACTATTATTGGGTGCTTTGTCTTGTTTGCTTCCTGTACTTTCTTCAGTGTCAGAGCCTCTGTGGTGCCACGTCTTGTATTGTTATCCAGTTACACTTGTGGTTTCACACTGCTATCATTTCTGTGAAGAGTTGTGAGATTTAAGAATAACTGGGGGTTCTGCTGACATGGGAAAAGAGGTGCATGTCCACTCTTACATTTCCTTTGTGTTCTCAGCCAATAATGTGTGTTCTCAAATGTGTACATATGTTACTATGGAGTGCTTTGAGGACAATCTTTAGGAGTAGCACATAAACCTCGGTTGGCCATTCTCTGTGGAGAAGAGGACTTTCTTGTGGGTGCTTGCATTGACTGTTACGGAAGGGAAGGGGGAGAAGCAGCCAAAACTGCATGTCTTCTTGCGGCTATTAACAGTTGAAGTAAGCCAGGGGAGAAGGGTACTGACCCTTAACTAATGCTGCAGTGGAATCCTTCGCGGAATGCGGCTCTGACCTGAACACTGTTGTAATGAGATTGTTTCTCTGATGCTTCTGCTAGCATCCTGTATTCCCTCGACACCCCCTCTGCAATTATCTGCACTTGTAGGCATTTGAGGATACCTAATGGGAAGTACTTGGCTGCTCCTCCGTGTGTTGTGCTATACCCCTATGTAAAGGGGTTATTGCTTATTCATGTTTCAAGTACTTAATTTCTGTAACATTTTAAAACCTTCCTTTTTAATTTGTTCACATTTCCAGTGAATTAGTACTTTAAAAGAATAAATGTAATATGTGGACACTGCCAGTGCTCTATTAATGAAGGATTTGAAGATTCCACTGATGTATCCCCATAGGCAATACAAATATTCATTGTGGTAAGGGCAGCTATAAAAAGTAGTCGTCAAGATGTTGCACTGTCAGGATATGAAGGGACCAAATGCATTTTTTTGTTCAGAATATGTAGGCACAAAGTCCATTCCTGGTGTGCTGCCTGAGCAGGAGTCTTGTTCTTTTTTAAATCTGGAAGACCAACCTGTATCTGCACGTTTATTGTATTGTTTGTGCAACCCCCATACCATACTGCTTTTTAAACAAATTAGAGAAGCTGTCGCCCATGCATAGAGACTTAGATTGTCCATGTCCTAGTTTCTGAAATGTGGCTTTAAATTGTGCCTAGTGAGTTGCCCTGTTACTACTATTGCCATATAGGTTCAGTGTGACGACCTACTGCACAAGACTTTTTACTCCTCTGCCCACCTCCTTCCCTCCATCTGGATGGAAATAGTGCTCCCTTGTGGAGAGTTGTAGCAACATTTCCAAAGCTATATTTTTAGGCCAAGTATCATTACCGACTATTACCAGGGCCACCAAAATTATGCTATTCTGTGGCTGCAGCGTTTTCTGCAGAATTATACATTTTTCCCATTGGCTACGTAATTCATTATCTGCTGAATAATCTGCAGATTTTAACAAAAATTGTTTCTAGCTCTAACTGATCAAGAGTTACTAAATCTGTGGAAACATCTGTTCCTGCATTGTGGAAGGCCTTTCGCAAAAGTGCATTAGGCATCTTTCTGTAGCATGTTGCTACATTTGGTGTTCATACAGGTACAAATTTGGTGAACTATTGCCCATAACACACACATAAGAGGGTCACCCCACTCTCATAAAAGTTGTCTATCTTTTGTGAGGCGCATGCCCTTCGAAACATCTCTCCAGAGTGTGTAGGCCACGCCAAAGGTAAATCAGTGCTCCTGCCACATATCTAGGATATATGAATTGGGTCTTCACCCATAGTTACCACCTGTGGCCTGCTTCATCATGGGACCCACACAGCCTAGTGTGGGTGGGTAGGATTGATACAGTTTGTAAGGGGGCACTTTTTGAGGGAAGAAAGTAGGGGATAGTTGAAATGGTTACAATTGCCTCAGAGATGCCTCCCTGGTTACTTATTTAATAAGCAAGACCTAGGGCAAGGTTAAAAACAATAGGATGCCATCGGGATATGAAGGTCCTGGGCATCATTGATATGGTCGACATGTTTCAGCAATCGAAATGCCCATAAAGTCTCAATCGGCTTTCTTCAGTTCCAAATTTCATATTTATTCAAATCCCTACTTGATAGGTTTGCATATTCAACCTTGTAATTTATGCAATCATGTTTGGAGTCATGCAAGCACCTCAAACAGACCCCTTTTTGGACCCTTTACTTGGTATGGTCGTGGCTGCAAAGAGAGAGAAAATGTTGGTTGTATCAACTTTTGTAGCTTTTGTATATCTCATAACTTCAATGACTGTAACTTTCCAACTGCTCTAAAACATGCACATGTGTGATTGTTCCCTTGGGCATCTTATCTAAAATGCGGCACAGATACATGTAAAAAAGTGTGTGTGTGTGTGTATATATAATAATAATATGTGCACCATGGACAGTTTAGAACTCCAAAGTGTCAATCTGTACCATGCATAAAACAGAAAAACAAAGGGGGCATTCTACCTGCATGCCTGATTTATTCAAAGACATCATAGAGAATTGCAGGGTGACGGTCAAACGTTGGATAAAGGAGAAAAGTAGGAGAGGGATTGCTTACCCATGTCCTCTCACAGAATTTAGCCTGGAGCATCAAAATGTGTATCTGTAGGACTTACCTCATAAAGGGTACACGTCAGGCCATTTCTTCGGGTTTCCCTGCAGGCCTGCATCTTGGTGAGCTGTACTCTGAGCGGTGTTTAAGTGGAGCCGGGAAGGGGTCATGTGACCACTGCTTAGTCTTATCACGTGACCGGGTGCGCCTTAAGTGGCGAGGTCTTTTAAGTTAAAGGAAAGAGTCAATAGTGCTAAAATATTGATCTCCCGCCTCAGGTGGTCTCCCAAGTACACTTGAGAGGAAATATGGCAGCACTGCTTCTCTTTCTTAACTCCAGCACCTCTGCCACATATGGAGCCCTGTGCGCATTCCTGCAGTTATAGAGCCCATCTGGAATATGGGCGATGTAGTCCTTGTCTCTGCCCATTCTAGAATTCTAGTACAGTCCCATGAGCTGGCTAGTGACCACATATTCTTTAAAGTGGATACATGTATAAACAGGGAACTTTTATGACTTCCTCAAGATCTCGTGTGCCCCTGTGAGCGGGTATTTTCTCATGCAGGATAATAACAAACAAACCCTGGTATCTTAAGGAGTTATAGTTACTCAATGTAAGTATAGAACCATCCTTGGTGGCCTCAAGAACGAAAAAGAAGAAAATGGGTTGCATCCCTCATATAATCCTGTAACAAATTTGTCTTAATAATACCATAATCGTAAGCCTACTAAACTCTATTAAACAGGAAAGTGAGCAGGATCCCTAGTCCGGTGTAAATAAAGTACTCGTCAAGGTGGTCACATATCCATGTTTCTTAACCCTGTTGTAGAGAAGGACCAACAGTCCACTATTCGCCTTAAAGGGAGCCATATAATTTGCATATCATAGGATATTCCACCATTGAGTCTCCTCGTTCAACCCTATGATGTGTGTGGACAGTCTATAAATCAACCTCTGTTCTTTCTCTAAGAGAACACTGTCTAGGTTCCTAGGTTCTGCTGAGATTTACTCCAGGATAACCCATCTAAGCTCACCCGCTATATGCTTCTTGGAGATAAAATGTTCTGACATTTTTGTACTGCTGAGTCTGCAGCATATAGTTTAGTGCGTAGTGACCCGAAGGCATCCCAGCGCTAACCTAACCTGACCGGTGCTGTCACTAGGAGAGTTGAGAGCGCTACCTACAGAAAAGAATAGTCTTGAGTTTTTTCCTAAAAAGTAGTTCTGAATGTTCCTGACGTAGATCGGAAGGAAGATCATTCCAAAGACGGGCGGCCTTGGTAAGGAAGGAGTTGGCCCCCCAAGCTCTCTTAGACCTCAAGATGGTCACAAGACGAGAGGAGGAGGACCTCAGACTTCGAGAAGGAACATAAAGACATAGCCGCTTTCTAAAGAACATTGGGCCCTTATGTTGAAGAGCTCTATGAACAATGCATAGGGCCTTAAAATAGGTACGTTGCTTGAAGGGGAGCCAATGAAGTGAGGAAAGAGCAGGTTTAGCGGATACATGTCTGGGAAGATTGACAAGAAGCCGGGCGGCTGCGTTCTGGACTGTTTGTAGCCTTTTTATAACATAAGCCGGGGCGCTGAGAAAAAGTGAGTTCCCATAATCCAACCGGGAGAGGATAAGAGTTTGAACGAGGATTCTTCTGGCCATAGGGGGAAGAAGAATCGAGATCTTCCTAAGAACTCTTAAGATGCCAAAGCATATAGAGGAGACTCTTTTTGCTTGATAATCCATGGTCAGACGAGAATCCACCCAGAAACCAAGGCTTTTTACCTGGTCCTTAGGGGGAGGAAGATTATTGAAAGCCTCAGAGTACAGCGGAAGCGAAAGAGCTGGGGGGGAATTGCCTAGTACGATGACTTCTGACTTTCTGTCATTGAATTTGAGCTTAGACTGGACCATCCAAGCTCCAATGTCTTTCATACAGCACAAGAGGTTAGCTGCCGACGAGTCCCCGGAGCTGGATAGGGACACCACAAGTTGAGTATCGTCGGCATAGGTGACCAAAGACAAATTGTAGGGTGCGATCACCTTAGCCAGCGGGGATAAATAGACATTAAAAAGAGTTGGGCTCAAAGAAGAGCCCTGGGGAACTCCACAAGTCAAAGGAAAAATGTCAGAGAAGTAGGCTCGATCCAGGACTTGAAAAGATCTGCCTTTGACAAAAGCGGACAGCCAGGACAATGCCAGGCCTCCTATCCCCAATTCTGAGAGCCTGCGGCAGAGAAGGTTGTGGTCCACTGTATCAAAAGCAGCGCTGAGATCAAGCAGGATCATGGCCACATGGGACCCTTGGTCCAAAAGCTGCCTGGCTGACTCAGTCACTGCAAGGAGGGCTGACTCCGTGCTATGATGGGCTCTAAAACCCATTTGGGTGGGGTGGAGGAGTTCATGGGTCTCTAAGTAGCTGGTTAATTGGTGATTAACGTGTTTCTCCAAAATTTTTGTTGAAATAGGGAGAAGAGCAATGGGTCTATAATTCTCCAGCAGAGATGGGTCCAGTTTTGTTTTTTTTAACAGAGGCTTAATAATGGCATGCTTAAAAAGAGGGGGGAGAAGACCTAACGATAGGGAACGATTCAGTATTTCTGTGAGGGGAGGTACAACAATATCTGAAACTCGCGAGAGGATGGGGGGAGGAGCGGGGTCCAGGGGGGAGCCCGATTTAATCTGAAGAAGAAGTTTAGTGGCAGCAGTATCAGTAAGAGGTGTGAAGACAGTTAATGTGGTTCCGGAGAGGGAGGGATCCATCATTTGGTGCTCTATTGTACCTGGGGGGGGAGGAGAAGGGAACCCAGAGTATATCTTAATGACTTTGTCATTAAAATGAGATGCCAAAAGATTACTATATTCAGTGGAGGGTTCTGTGGGAGGAGAGGGCATAGGGGTTCTAGTTAATTCCTTAAAAATCTGAAAAATTTCCTTTTGTGAACAGGAGGAGCTTTCTATTCTTAATCCATAGTAGGAGGACTGGGCGGCTTTGATGTTTTGATGGTAGAGTCTGACGGATTGCCTATATATTTCTCTATCAATGAGACTGTAATTCTTTCTCCAAGCTCTTTCTAGCCTTTTGCACATTTTTTTTAGTTCTAGCAGACAAGGTGAAAACCAGGGTTTGGCCTTATGGGGGGCTTGTTAGATCTCAATTTGATGGGCAGAATACTATCCAAAGAGGAGGAAATCCATTTATTAAATGAATCTGCAGAAATGGAGGGGGTGCTGGCCCCCAAGGAGGTCTGGAGAGCAGCCCGCCACTCCACAAGGGCCAGTTTTGACCAAATGCGACCAAAAGTTGGGGGGGTAGACTGCACAACTGGAGTAACATTGCAGGGGAAAAAGAAAGATAGAAGGCAATGATCCGTCCAGGTTAGAGGCTGGGATGGCAGAGTGGTGAGGACAGGGAGATTACTGAATAAAAGGTCCAGCGTATGGCCTTTGGTATGGGTAGGTCCTATTACGTGTTGATTTAGATCAAGCGCAGAGAGAGACGCAAGTAGAGACCTTGCGTGTGGACAATTTCCATTATCAAGATGGATGTTGAAATCCCCAAGGATAGTGTGCCTATGTTCTTTGATTCTTATTCTGCCTCTTCTGTCTGTCATTCCTATATATCCTAGGTTACACTGACAACTGATCATGTAGATCACTTGTTTGTTGTTACAATTTGTGTGTTTCCTCAGTTGCCGTGGTGTGCGTAAGCCAAGGTCAATTTCTTTGAAAGGTGCTGTGAAATGGCATACGCTACATTGACCACAGAGTTAGTGACCTGTGGTAACCCCAGTGTTCTCTGTATGGTGTTTGTCCGTCTCTGATTCTCTCTGGGTCTTGTATGTACTAAGGAATTACGTAAACTTCTTGCCCTTTTGTGGGAAAAGAGGGGATAGTCACAGTGTCTTGTTCCTGTGTTTAAATATTTTCTTGATGTTCTCTGAAGCTACGTTATATGTTGTCACACATACTAAATGAGGATCTGTTTTCTGATGTGTCGGGTCTTCAAGAGTGCCTCCCAATTTGGTTCCTTGCTCTTTTCTTAGTTCTCTGGATTGTATGTTCCTGGTAGGTAAGTGCTCTTAGATTCTCAGACAAAATCTCAGCCTGGTATTTTAAGTCCTTGATGAGACTGCAATTTCCCACCAAGCAGAGTAACTGCCCGCACGGTAGGTAAGTTATCCCGTGATGGGCAACGGTGACAGCTATCGAATCTTAATAGATTGTTCCTTGCTGTGGGTTTGTGAAAGATGTCTGTCAGGAGCTTGCCTTCTTCATGAATGATAGTTATGTCAAGAAATATCAACTTCTCCTTGACCATCGTGGACATGAATTTTAGGTTTCTGTCCTGATCATTCTGCCAGGTCAAAAAAACATATGCTGTGTTCTCCTCCCCCTTCCATATTACCACAACATAATCTATATACTGCTTCCATACAGAAATATGTGAGCAGTAGGGATTGTTTCCATGTAAGATGTGTTTTACTTCCAGGTTGTAAACGTACAACCCTGCCGCACTGGAGGTGAAGGTGTTCCCCATCGAAGCTCCGTGGGTCTGGAGTTACAAAGTCCCCTCAAATTCCAAGAAAAAAGTATTTTGTCAGGGCTAATCTTGCACATTCCATGACAAACTCTCTGGGAGTAGTATAGGTCCATTCTTCCCCTTCCAGAATTTATTTCCCTTATTACCTCGAGTGTCGTTTTGAGGAAGTCTTGTGTACAAACTCTCCACATCTAGACCATTTAGTAGGTTATCCTGCACATTAAATTCAAGATCTTTAATAAGCAATAGCAGATCCTTTGTGTCATTTATATATGTCTGTGTCTTCTGAACAAATGGTTTAAAAGAATAGTCACAGAATTGAGACAAAGGCTTGAGTTGTGAGCCCTTACCCGTTACTATGGGCCGTCCCGGCGGAGGGGGATCAGGTTCTTATGGATTTTAGAGAGGGTGTAGAAATATGGGATTCTCTGGTTATTCTTCTTCAGGAAATCTCCCTGATGCACTAATACATCCCTCACATTCTGCCTCCTCAATCATGGAGGCTATATCACCCCCTTAGTGACGGTGTTGGGTCACAGTCTAGGAATTTATGGTTCTGTTCATCTCCTAATAATATGCAGTGGTTGTTTGTAAAACAATCCCACTGCCTTTCTCGGCAGGTTTTATTGCTGTTTGTGTCATTTTGTAACTCAGTTTATGCAGCTCGCCATTCAGTGGTTAAATTCCAAAACTTCTTTATTGACCTGGGGTCTAGTCTCTCTAGTTCTGAATAAACTACATTCTTAAAGGTCAGTACCTCTACTGGTATAGTGTGTGGGAGTAGTATGTAGACTTCTTCCGCACGCCTGTCGCTAAAATGCCTTCTATTTGGTCTTGATCACCAAATTGGGCTTTTAGGTGCAGTTTGTGAAAAAAATTAACTCTGCTGGTTTGCAGTGTAGACAAAACTTATCAAATGTGGGTGTTGGTACAAAACCTAAGCAATTATTCAGTACCTGGATCTGGGCTTGTGTTAAGGCTTTATCTGTCTGTTGTTGATCTTGCCCAAGTCTTGCTTATTAAAGAAATAACTGGTGAGGCATCTCTGAGGCAATTTTAACAATTTCACCTATTCCTCTAGTTTCTTCTCTCAAAAAGTGCTCTGCTTACAAATGCAAGGGATGCAGGTTGGCGCCCGGCGATAGTTTACGAACATTGGAAAAAACCCAGACCTCGCACCATAAGACGCCGCACCCTGGGCCTTTGCTAAAAAGATCTTAATATCTGGAGAAACAGCTTTCGCGGTGGTAGATTTATAAAAGCACAAGATAGCCCCAGATCTGTGCTGAAGAAGTGCGGTACTCTTATCAGTCTGGGCCTTCCATTGCATATTGTTATTAATTCTTACCCCCAAATAATCAATAGAACATACCTTACTTAGGGGAACCTCATTAAGTGAAATAGTGCATCTTCTGGTGGGGCCCCTACTGAGGATCATAAATTTAGTTTTGCTGGAATTGAGCTCCAGTCCATGGTCTGCACAAAAAGCACTGAACCTATCCACCAGAACCTGGAGGCCCATAGGGGTTTTGGAGATCAAAAGTGAATCATCAGCAAATAATAGGATCTGAATTTTTTGATCATTCAAAGAAGGGGCGTCATTTGGGCAGGCAGACACAACTTGCACCACTTCATTAATGAACTTGGAAAAGAAAGTAGGAGCAAGGACACAACCCTGCCCCCCCCCCCCTCCCTCCCCCCCTCTCTGCCTAATATCTATCCGATCAGTAAGTTCACCCTGGTTGCCCCATCTCACTCGTGCATAGGTGTTCTCGTGCATCCTTTGAATTAGATGTACTAAGTTCTCCGGGGTACCAATTTTATACAAAACTTCCCATAACTTCCCTCTAGGGACCAAACCGAAGGCAGATCTCAAATCTACAAAAGCAACATACAAGTTTAGTTTTGCTAGAATGGCATATTTCCAGAATAAAAAGAAAAGCCTGAAGACCAGGTCCATTGTGCTAATCCTGGAGCGAAAACCAGCCTGAAGTGGGGATAATACATGATTGTCCTGAACCCGGTCCGTAAGCCTGTCTAAGACTGGCTTAGCAAAAGTTTTTTGCAGATTGTCGATGAGACTGATTGGTGTGTAGCTAGCGGGTAAACCCACATCGCCCTTTTTATATATGGGAATTATTTCCACCCCAAACCATGATTCCGGGATAGGACCACCTACTGCTATAGCATTTGATAATATATTTATGTACCACGCCCAAATGACTTATTCCGATTTAAACAAGTCCCTCAGTATCTTGTCGGGACCGGATGCCTTAGCAGTTCTTAAGGAATTGTTGGCGGTTGTGGTTTCAGCCATTGAAAAGACAATGTCCTCTGCAGGACCATCAACAGATATTCTTCCTGAGATGTAGGCATGAGGTCCTGTTGTACAGGTAAGACATAAAGCTCGGAGAAGTGGGCCACCCATCTTTCAGGCTGGATATGCATACTAATTGTATTGTTGCCCCCTCTGTCTACCAGCCAACAGCCTCCAAAAAGACCCATTATCTTGCTTCTTGATTGCATCCAGCATCCTCTGCCAAGTATCAGGTTCCCAATCTTTCTTGGCTAGTTCCAAGGCCTTGTTAGTACCTAAGTCTAGCATTTCTAATCACCCCCTGAGAATGTGTTTCAAGGGCAGATTTTAGTTTAAGTTTGCATAAATACAATCCTTCTTAATTCATTCCCTTGATTGAGTATTATCGGGGGAGTGCCTAGACGTGATTTCCTTATAGAAGATGCCCTGTATGGTGCTTGCCGTTTCTGCATGAATACTCAAGATTGGAATGTTAACGGTCTCTTGCTCATCAAAAGTTTGTGCCTGTTCTGACAAGCATGGTGACCCACTCCATGCCAAACTATCTAAGTTGTTAATGTTTGTGGTGTTGCCCGGCAGGGTATTCCTCTGGGCACTGTTAAGGATACTGGTCAGCTATCTAAGCTTTTCTGCAGTTGTTGGATCAGCATCCCTGTTTGTCACTTGTTGTGACTTGCTTTTTGAAAGATTTACAGCACGTTTCCCCCTTCCCTGTTTGTTATGCCTCAGTGGGTGCTGAATTTGGCCCAAACTTTACTGTGTTTGCTCTTTAAACCCATGCATAGCTTTCCTCTTATGCTTCTGACTTATAAGACTGTATTCTTCTTTGTTTTTACATTGGGTGGAGTGTGAGCGAGATTCAGCCTGTTCATTCACCCGCTGCATACCGCCTGCCCGGACTAACTGGTTCTTTGGACTTGTGCCTTCTTTCTTCAGAAGGTGGTGGCTCACGTTTGTCAGTCAGACCCTCACTCTTCGGACTCTTTGCTCTCCCTCACCCCTCTAAGGAGGAGGTGACATTGCTTGGGTCCAAACATAG
Organism: Pleurodeles waltl; assembly: GCF_031143425.1. Taxonomy (NCBI): domain Eukaryota; kingdom Metazoa; phylum Chordata; class Amphibia; order Caudata; family Salamandridae; genus Pleurodeles; species Pleurodeles waltl. The sequence continues at coordinate 1,500,789,217 of NC_090447.1, forward strand.
CACTTCTTTTTTGTATCTGTTGTACCAAAGAACACTGGCTGGACGATAGCTTTTTGTTGGGTTCACTTGAACAAAGAAGGGCAAGCCAGTGCAGAAGAGGACCATCTCTCGATGGATTGTGCTCTGCATTTAAATCTGCACTTTAGCGAAAAAGCAGCCCTCAGAGTACTTGAGGGCTCACTCTACCAGAGCCAAGACTGGTACTTCTGTGTAGGCACCCTGGCTGCCTGTCCTGGACATATGACACATGGCTACGATGGTGCTCCTTCATACATTCACTAAGCATTTATTTGGCCATTCAAGCCCGTTGATGGGCATTTTGCCTGCAGAACTTTAGGTGTGTGTCAGTTTGCTGTCCCTCATCCTTCAAGGTTGTTGCTTTAGTATCTATGCTAAGCTAAGGAATCTGCGGTTCCAGAAGAACTTCCTTACGTTTCTTAACTCCTTTTCTGGTAGCGACACTTATCTCACTGCATATTCCTTACCAACCCTTCCTTTCTCTCCGTTCTGCAAACTGACGTCCATCTTCTGCAAGGTCCTTTTTAGATTCAGCACACTCGTCACAGCCTTTCTGATGTGGCTCTGCGTCTCTGGAATCTGTCATTAAAGAAACTGACGTCAGCGCGCTGAAGTAACACCGCTATAGACACCACGCGTGTCACATCTGGCGAGCTCGACATGGAGCTGTCTGCACCGTGTATCGGCTCAAGGCTTTCTGGATCCAGTCTGGCGCATGGGGAGTATTCTAAGATTGTTAGTCTTTACCAGCAAGGCATTACTGAAGGTAAGTGACGTGTTTGCTGTTACTGTTTGAGTCCTGTCCTGACACTGGATTTGCTCTCTAGCGCTCATTTACATTTTGCAGACAAAAGACGTGGAGAAGCACATACATGCTGTCCTTACCCAGTGGGAGTGACAACTTATATTAAAAATATAGATAAGGCCTATGCTAGCTGTAAATGCATTTTCACAGCTAACGACAGATATATTCACTTCCACTCTAAAGCATGCTACCACCTTTCAGAACATATATTATCGACCCACTCAAAATACTGAGAACTTAATCCTTCCAAGATCTTCTGCAGTACTTTAGAAATTTGAGAAATAGTGCTAGATCATGAATTTTGAAGGCCCATTTAACAAAAACACCAAAAGGAGGCATCGGAACTCTGGTAACTATTTTAAGAAGGTGGCTCAGCCTTTTGGCCACATCGTTTCAGAGTGCTAAAGATCATACGTACCCTCAGCTTGGCCGACAGTGATATCGTGAACCAGCGGATCAGAGAAATGTAGCTAAGAAAGGCAGCTCGGCCCCTTTGTGAAACACAGATGGGGGATAGAAAGTCTCCTCCCAGGCCCTGTTCTCGTTTTCACATGAGTTTCAGAAGTACAGTAAACATGGTGGCTGCAGAAACCTCCTACAGTGCATCGACGCTCGAGCTTCGTTTATTTATCCTCAGGAGTTGGTGCCCGAGCTCTGTGCTCCCTGCATACACTGGTCCTGGTGTTGATTTTCCCAAGACTCCTCTTCAGTGAACCTTGCCCCTTCCTTAGCACGGAGAAGGGTGTTCATGGGAAGGCTGTAGGCCTAGCAGAGCTGCCCCACGCAGGTGTATCCTGCTGTACAAGAGGAGCGAGGCGCTTGTGTGCTGTTCATGGAAGGCCTCCCTTCACCGCTTCCGCCAGGTTTGGTTTTCTCTTCAAGCCCCCAAAGGCACCTCGTCCAATCCTGAAGTCACCGCATTTGAGCAGATCCTTCTCTTTGTTTTGTTCGAACCCTAAAATGATCTTCCCATGTTCTTGCCAAGGCGGCATGTAACCTACAGACCTCAGTCAAGCAACTAAAAACGTGGGTCGGTGAACTGCAGCTAAAGTACCTTGTCTTGTGATCCGTGGCTTCTGGGCTAGAGCCAGAGCACCTGTTTTTGGAAATGAGCCCGCCCTAGAAGGTTGAATATCGTCATCACTGAGTGATGCATCCATTGAGAACTGTGAAGAAGGTTTAATCTTTCAATACAGTGGATTCAGGGAACGCACAGGTTTCTAAAGTGGCCATTGCATGGAACTCCAGTGCACGAGACCCCTGTCCCCTCTTTCTCTGAAACGGCGGAAGGATACCGCTGCAGTGCCAGGACCTGCTGAGGTAAGGTTGAGTTGGAAGTTTACTTAACTGAAGAAGCGCTCTGGGGAGAAGTAATAAAACGGTTGCTCCTTCTGAGCGGCCCCTTCTCCTGCCATCCTTTCGTCCCTGTTCTCTTTGGGTCAGAAAGGCCAGGTCTGCTGGAAGGGAAAAAAAAGCGCCTTAATTCGTATGCAGGCACTCGGGAGATAATTTTCCGTTCCTGCACTTTTCTCCCTGGCTGCTGTGTGGAATGTTTGCGCTAAGCAATTAATATGCAAATGAGCTGATAAATATTTATACCCGGATTTAAATTATGCAGGGTGCGCTTTCAGTGCGCTCTGCAAATGAATTGCTCATGGACTTCAAAGTGCTGGCTGCCTTGCTAACGAGGGGAGATTTGCATAAAGCCCTAATCAGCCGCATACTGATTAAGCTTCATTATGGAAACTGCCAGCTGCAATCTTTGTTTCTATTTTATTACAAAAAAGGGGAACTTTTCACGCTTCAGTTGCCTTGACAATGTCAGCCTGAACCTGCCAGGGGAGGCGAGAACTCTGCTCGGAAAGCGAAGTTTCCTCCGTTAGTTGCAGACCGCCATGGTGTAGTTGCACGGTTGCTGTTCCGCCCGCTCCCTTCCCCTCTTACGGTCTTTTTCTGTCTGTTTTTTTTTCCTGGCGCCGTTTGGACCCCGAAGCCGCGGAGAGCTTGGCACAATGTGGGACTGCGGCGACTACCTCCGAGGTGCGTGGCGGGGCTTCACCTGTTGAATATGGAAACCGGGGGCGCGGGGGGCGGCCGCATGCAGAGCAGAAGAGGCGGCTTTCCAGGCAAATGACCGCGCGGACACCGAGGGCTCCGCGTGCCTGGCCCGGCGCGCGCCGCGGCGAAGGCGGGAAAGCGCAGCCTCCCCTAGAACCTGCCCAAGGAAGCCCCTTTGGCACGGGGGTGCGGGCGTCGTACCGAGAAAGCCGCCTCCCCAGTGACGCTCACGACTGATGCAGGCGTCGCCCAACGCCAGGCTCTCCAGGTCTCTTGAACAAGTTACCCCTGGTTTCCCTTCACCGCTGTCCCAGGGACGGTGTTTGAGGCGCCTTTGCCAGTCAGTGCACGACCCCTTCCAGCCATGTTGAGCTCTGCCGTGCATAAGCCTTTAAAAACCTGTCACAAGTTCCTATCCAGCGATATGAAGTGGCGCACAGTTGTTGAGTTGCTACTATTTGTTTTGAACGCGGGTGAATCCCTGTTCCCTAAAGCGTTCGTTAGTTCCATATATTCAGGGCCACTGGAATTATGCGTTTGTGCTGCCGCAGCGATTTCCGCATAATTATCGCTGTGCCGCATAATCTGCAGATTTTAACACAATGTTTCTAGCTCAAACGGTTCAAAAGTTACTAAAATGCAGCAACACGAGTTGCTGTGCGCTGGAAGACCCTTTCCAAAACTGGACTGGTTACCTTTTTGTTGCTTTTTGCAAAATTTTGGGGTTAATGTGCTACTAATGAAGTGCAGCCAATGCCTAGACAGTGTTACCAAGTTTAGAAATAATGAAATAGCATTACCTAAAAATGTGCTGCATTATGCTACATAATTTGCATTTTCTCGCTGCTTAATTTAGCCCTCTCCTGCTGCATAATTCCAGTGGCCCTGGATATATAATACACCTTTCTTGCATGGTTAGGAAGAACTGGTTTATAGCTCTCTTGTGCCATGTTTTTATATTCACTTGTGAATCACACTGGACGTCTGTTTTAGCAGGATATAATTTTTTTTTTTTTTTTTTTTTGGGTGTTTTTTTTATGCAAGTGGTCATTTTGCAGTTTGGCCAGCCTATCAGAACTGCTGTTTGCTAATATACATCGTATGCTCGAATTGCCAGAAAATAGTTTTAGTTTAGAGACGGCCAAACGAACCATGACACATCACTGGAATGAGTATCTTCTAGTTTATCTTAGCTGGTAGGTGTATGCTATAATTGCCTTTTTGATGCTCTGTCAGGACAACTGGGAGTTATTCATCTGATTTTGTAAGAGGGGTTTTGGACGTCTGTTTATGGGCACATAAGTGGTATAGAAAAGTCCAGACTTCTGATGCACCCAGAGACATTTCTTCATGTAGTGTGCTTTATAAATGCTTTGAGTCGTGCCCAGTTCAGCTCTGAAGACTGCGTGACCTTATGCGTGGAACTGGGGGTCTTGTGATTGTGCTCCATTGGTGGTCTGTGATGCACTGGACATCAAGACTCATCAAGCAGCATATTTTGACTGTTGGGTGACGTGCATTTTTATGTAGCTTATTCATTTTGTATGACACGATTTAGTTTCATCTTTAGAAAGAGTCACACTTTTCATTGGTGTTCGATTTTTCTGCCTGCTGTCTCCTGCCTCATACTCTGTAACTCATAACAGCAAAAATGGCAAGTAATATTTTAAATGGGCTTGGATATTGAAGGGAACCTTCAGATGAGTGCCGAAAACTGAAAGTGTTTAATTGAACCAGTCCCTTGTGGCACATAATCCCATTTATGCATATGACATTTACTATGTTAGCAAGCCGGACAGGGGACCCTCAAGTGTCAGTATTTAAAACCCAAAGGCATGCACTGCGAACACCCTGTGGACTGGGACGAGATGCCTATTACAGGAAGAAGCTAAAACCTGCCACACATTGTTCCTCAGCCACACACTCTGGGCTAATGCCACTGATTACTTGATACCTCTGCACTTCCTGGTAAGTGAACTTTTCCTCAGCATGCTAGATTGTTCTATGGCTGTCCTGTCACACTTTTATGGATCTGGCTGGAAATTAATTTTGCCTCTGTGCCTTATTCAGCTCCTGCCGCCTATCTCCCCCTTCCAGCACCGGGTGATGCAAACACTCCTCTTTAAAAGTGGGACTACCAGTCAAGTAGGCCCGTAGCATTGTCATGTTCACAGGCCACTTGTACATCAACTACCCCCTTCATTTGCAAGAGAACCACCACTTGGCACCTCCAAACGCTCGTCTCCCTTAGACTATTTTTTCAACTGCAGCACTTGCACGTTGGAACAGCACTTTTTTTACCATCTCCATTAATAACCATAGACATCCACTAATACTGCCCTTACATTTAAATAATATACATATAAATATGCTTTAAGGAAGGGCATTCCTCTAGTATTCATACCTGCTCTAGCAGTGGCACTTCAGTCATTTCCTTTTTCTGGCTCCTTTTGCAAGGACCCTGGACCAGGGTTTGACCTTTCTAGGATGTTTTTGACTAAAAACGTTTTAAAGTCTTAATCTGCCATCTTTACACATCCTTTGCTTTTGGTTGGGTTTACACCTTTTACTGGTAGGAAATATTTGTCTTTTTCCACAAAATGCAATCATTATTTGTGACGTTCTGTGCCTGATCAGAGCCTTGGAATCCTCACCAGGCTTCACATCATCATCACTTAACAGTCTTAAGTCTCCAAGATTGGACCTGCAGGCCTGTTGATGAAGTTCACATTCACTCCATTTAACTCTATTACGCGAGAGCTGTTGGAGACATACAAAAGTCAGAGTGCTACTTCTTCAGAGAGACTTTCATCTATAGGTCTGAAATGTCATGGGCTTATAAAGACCTCTCACCTATCAACATGAAGTGTCCTACTCTCTAGTGCTAATGATGTCATAGTTGTTCCTGCACATCTTCACATAAGACCTTCAGAAATGTGTAGAAGATAAGTGGTACCTTGGAAAGTAGATTATTTATAGCCAAAGTGGCAATGCAGTCATTTCTTTGATGCTGCTAGATGGAGAATTATCTCAAGGGTGTTCCTTTCTATCAAGCGATTCCAAAACAGTTGATATTCACAAATGCCTGTTTGGAAAATCCACTTTTTCGCATGTCCCCATGCTAGATACTGCAGAGGGCATTTTGACTCCGTGCATTGAGAAACCGCAAACTGCGGTCTTTCTTCTTCTGTTTCCGTTAGTGTATGCAAGTTCATTGTATTTAGTTCTCAGGTACGCAACCAGCCTATTCTTTGTATCTGAGAGCTGCTGAAGGGCTGATTACCTTTGCACGACCTCACAGTGGTCTGCAGTCTAAAAGTGGACAATGGGGTGACAGCCACCTTCCTCGGAAGCCTAGATGGGGGCTAAGGGAAGATCAGAGGAACGTGTATGGGCAGCCTACTCAAGCTTCAAATAACATAGAGTGAAAAATAGGTTTGGTCTGTTTCTTCATGGAAGCCTACGATTGGGGTGACCAAACCAGTTTGGATGAGACCAGTTCTGGTTTTGCATTGGCTGAAATTGGTGTAAATGGTCCGCTCCAGTGCAGCCCGTTTTTTTTTTTTTTTTTTTTTTTTTAACGCTACTAATGTTTCCTTCTAAAAGCTTCAAACTCACTTCTCATTTATCTGTATTCACCTTAAGTTGGACTCTGTATTGAACTATGGGCGAGGGATCAGACTCTGGGCATTCCCTCGCACCTCTGCTTGGTGCTACAGCTGATGGTGTTTTAGATGGAGGCATCAGATTTTTTTCCGTCTGTTGCGTGTATGACCCGGACTTAGATCTTCTGATCAGAGTTAGGCAGTGGGGGGTTTTGTGTGTCCTTTTAGGCACCAAGCTCATTCTTTTGGTTCCCAAGAGATAGAAAACAGCTGGAAGGAATAGACTCCTAACTGCATGTGGTGTTGGACTTGGAAGCTGGTAAGAGACTATTGAAATGCGGATGGGAATGTGACTCCTCCCACCTCTTTAACTGAGGGCTGTTGGCAAAAGTATTGTGATGGTCTGAAAATCTGGTAGCTCCATGGACACTACTGAGCACCTGAAAGACACTTCTTCCGAAGCTTTGTCAATATCAACAGCTTCTGCAGCAAAACAACCTTATGGCTGCACAAGCTGAGGGGCTTAACTAACCCTCCGCTTCAGCAGGGTATCTCCCCGAAAACACGAAGCAGTGACATTTTAGGTCTAGTATGCAGACAGTTTTTAAGATGTCTGTTGTTAAATACCTAATGTGAACCATATCTGTAGTTATATTTGGCTTTCGATTGGCCCACTCCTTTCCATTGGGTGGCTTTACTGTTATTCTTATTTGCTTCTTATTCAGTGGCTTTCTTTCCTTTTCTCATATTTGTTCTTTTCCTTGCGCATTGCTTTTTTTTACCATCCTTTTGATTGGATGGCTTGAATCCTTCTATTAGTTACTAAGAACGACTTTCTTCTTTTAGCATTACATGCAAGTCCACGTGCTGTCTTGCATCCCTCTCACATGCTGCTTCTCCTGCAAAAATTCCCACCCCTGTGGACTCCGTGTTGCTATTCCCACCTCCTCTGTTGCTTTTCCTCCCCTCCCCCCAGTACTCCTGTAGCTTCCGTCACACTGCTCTGGCCTGCTTTGCCATTCGGCCGCCTCTCCACCTCATCTTTTAGAAACACTTTTTAGAGGACCAAGCAGCTGCAGTTTATCTGACCACCTCTATCTAGAACAAATGCATTTTGGCTCAATTACCTTGTTTTTTTTTTAATGTATTGTTTGTAGGTGTCTGCCATCTTGACTCTGTTTAAAAAAACAAAACAAAAAAACCCTTAAAAAACCCAAATGCATATCAAGTCATGACTCATACGCATGCGTGCGTGGTGACTCTGGTCATTGTGCCTTCATGATGTATACATGTGCAGGCACGATCATGCATGTATGCATTGTGTGTGGATTTTTTTTTTTAATGAATGATTCCGGACAGGCCCGCATTGGCTACCAAAAGATGAAACTTGTTAGTTTTCCAGTGCTTGTTAATTCATGTGTCCCTATAAGGAGGGGAAGGGAGGAAAACAAACTGTTCAGCTGACTGGATATGTTCGGATGTTTGAAGTGGATACACCTTGTTACTGCCGATATGGCCAGACATCTTGCTGTAGAGCCCCCTGTCTCTTTGCTGTTGTGCTGGATAGAGGCAACAGTTTCTTTTAATATATTTCTGTACCAGAGTATTGAGAAGTAGCTGCCCTTTGAGCAGCCATCTGATATTTACTAGTACTGTGGATGTTCAGTTCACAAGCATAGGACCTCCAAGGCCCTGAATCCTTGCAATTTTTAACAAGGAAACCTTTTATGCATCTATTTCCTCTATCTTGTGGGTGTCCATAAACATTGAGACCATGCCTAGTGTATGGGGCTATTAATAATACACACTTGCCATTGTAATGTGGGTTGTGGGAAGAGGGAGAGACCATAAACCTTACTCTTTTGCTGTGTTTCAAAACCAAGCCTGTCTCACTTTGGAGTGACTTAATAAAGCATTTCCAAAATGTTATCCCTCTCCTCCATGAGCTTTTGAAATTGTCTTCTCTCAACTGATGAAACCTTTAAAACTCGTGTATAAGTAATTTCTGGCACCTTTCCTGTGGAGCTTCCTTTGGATGGCGATCATTTGTGCCCAGGGGGCATTTTGTTCCTATGAGTCATACACATTTTCCGAGTAACACAGTAGCTCAGAGTGTACAACTGTTGTCTGTCTTTAAAGTGTTTTCAGATTTGTATGGAAATTTGATCATATTCTTTCCCATCTTCTTCCTGTATCCATATTTCTCAACGAATTGATTGCCTCTCGTTCTTGATGTTCAAATAGACCATCATAATCGTAGCATGAAGGACATCAGAAATGATCCTGTGTGTCTGAACTTGATGACAACCATGCAATCTATTATTTGATGGATACTTGTAAGTACTGTACATGTTCCCCAGACTAGGACGAGGTAAGCGGTTACTATAGTCCTTACCTGTTTGAGAGATTTGCTGATCAACACCAGGAGATCATTCCAGTTCTGACTTCAATGTAGACACCCAAATAGGTCAGGTCTTTGAGCATAATTTATTTGGCATTTTTCCCTACTCATCTTTTTTTTCCATCTCGCTGTAATAAATGTTATTGCTTTTCTTTGCTGTTCTTATTGTGTCTTGTAATGTTTTTGAATATTAAAGACGGAGAAGGAAATGTAAGGCACTTTTCATTTTATTTCAGTGTTCTGGAAATCTGTGTTAAAATTAGCAACCCACCCTCCATTTCGACCTATTTGATTGTATGCTGCTATGTTACTGAATAGGGTTTAAGTAACTTCTCAAAATAAATTTATTATCTACAGCTGTTGTCCATTGGAGCTGCTGGCTTCGTTAAAGTAGTGTTGTGCAGTTTTTGACTCTTTAATGGTGTTGCCTACTGACACGATGTGGATTGATTCAATTTATTTCAAATAAAAATATCTAATTTAATCTTGTTTAGCTAATCTAGTTTAATTGATGATTTGACTGAACATCAGACAGTAAAAGTTAGTTAATGCTGCCTTTGCATTGGCTTGTTTAAACAAATTGTAGGATATCTACATTCTCTGCACACCCGTGTTAAACACTGGGAACTGTCCTGTCACCCCTAATGCTTATGTTCTTCATTCTTGCAGCAGTTATCAGCGGCCCTCGTCGCCCTCCATCATTACAGTGTTCTTATGAAAGAAGTCTATCATCTGCATGAAACTCCAGCACCATGTTTCATGTGGAAGTGCTGCTGGTTCTTCTTTCACACCCCTGCCTTCCATATGTCAGCTAGAGCCAGTGTTTACTCTATGAAATGTCCTCTCTGATCGAGTGATATGTTATAGATTCGGGCAGACACCTGTTCTCCAACTCACATGTTCTTCGATGTCTTGGGGAAATCTAGAGCATTGACTCCAGAGGTTTAAAGTGTCCCGAAGACATTTACTTGCACATTGCTGTCTTTTCAGGGAAGGATATCAGGATGTTATTTTTGCAAATAATTTCTATACAGGCAATGAGTGTCTCCCTAAATCATATGCCATAATGTGGTAAAATGTATTTGGAAATGTTGTTCTTTAGTTAATTGAGCATAAACAATTGAATTGTAGGTTATCCAGTTAAGACCTGTTATCAGTTCAAGCTCTTTAGAGATTTGTAAGCATTATATACATACAATTACAATTAAATCAAGATTCTAGTCATCCAAAATATATTGCCTTGGTGCATGTGTGTGCTGTAGAGGGTAGGCTCCTCCAAAATCTGTAGCCACAGAGTTACTGCTGGGAACGATATCCTATCCATCATCATTGGTGATTTAGCTTGAGGACGCACCATGTTGCTGCCAATATTCAGAAAACCTCCCTAGGTAGTGCGAAATCCACTGCTTTTACTGTTTCGGTCACCGATATGATGTGACGAAGACTTAATCAAGAGATCTATTCAAGGTTTCTGGCACAATCTAAGAAAGTCATATGAATTAAATGAAATTTTTGGGCTTTGCAGATGCTTATGAATATTCAGAAAGATGTTTGCATATCTTAACATTCAGTGCTATGCCTTTGAATATTCATCGAATATACTTATTTGCCTACAATTTGCATTTATTTAATTAGCCTAATCCCAGCCCTTATGCGTTGTTTATTTAGTATTGTGCCACATTGCCGTGAACTACTATTTTCCAAGTAGAGTAGCTATCTGATGTTAAATTGGGTGGGCAATAGGCACAGTATATGGGTCTTACAGTCCCTACTTTAATGTGCATACTTATTTACCTGTGTCTTCTTCAGGTTACTAGATTTACCCATTTGTTTGAGGACAATTGTATTTTTTTAATTTAAAAAGCAGTATCTGGGAGCACAAGCTTCTCTGCACTCGAGGGAAATCTGTAAATGTCTGCAAATCAAAATAATTCTGGTGTTCAGTTTATTGAATGGGCACAAGTAGGTACATTTTCCGTCAAAAAATTAAAATTGTCCAGGATGTCCAAAAAATTGCTGATAATGGGAAACGTTCTCTTCTCGAAACGTTATGCGTTCCTTTCCTGTTATTAAACATAGGCTGATTGAAAACTGCTTGCCAATCTTGGGCCATCTTTTGCTCTCCTTAATAACTTCTCCTGTCCGGTCCTTACCAGCTCTTGACGTGACTCTTGGATCCGGGTCTAGCTGAAAGATTGATAAGCACCTCTAGCTTGTGACCACAAGTAATATGACTGGGAATTCCATCTCAGTCACACTAACTTCAAGGCATGTCAGTGAGCTTCAGTCCTTAAGCATTTTCAAACCATATATCTCGGTCCATCAGGCGAAAGAAGTGTTAAGGTCTAATCCAGCTTTTGTCCGGATGTCTGACTGAATTTCACTTCGAGATTTCTTTACCTTTATCTGCCTGTTCTCATGGCTAATAATTCGCTGCACGAATCTGATGTTGGGGGTGCCTTGCTTTTTACTTGGATAATATCAGGGTTATATGTTTTATAGGCATTCCGCTGACTTTTGGGTGCAGTGCAGCTGGTATGTATCCCTTGGCTATGGTCTCTACTGCCAGGTGGATTACATGAGGATGCTTCTCCTTCTATACCCATGTGCATTACAGGCCCTATGCCTGGCATTCAGGCACACTCCACGAGAGCCAAGGCATCCCTGGTGATATATTCTTCAGTCATCTAATACTTACAACTTTGTCACATCCATTCTGTAGGTATTACACTCTTGGGGCTTTCTCCCCTGGTGATGACAGGTAGTTAGGAGCTGTTTGGGTCTGAATTGCCTGTTGCTGCATTCTCAGAACTGTGCTTGAGAAAGGAAGATAATTAAAATCTAGGCGTAGGTCCTTCTATTCCTGCTAGTCCATTGATGTATCCTCTTATGAACACCTCCCTGAAGCCCTCTGTCATTTGTCAAAGCATACAAGGACTGGCTATTATGATCAGGCCTGACAGCTTTAACTTTTTTACAGGCTTTTATATGAAAGAATAATAAAACATAAATAAAAAAACTTGCATACTTAAAGGGGCTGTGATTAAGCTTCTATTATCCATCAATGTGTTTGAGAGTCATTCACGTTTTGGTTTAGCCCGCAGCATAGAATACAGACAGAGGGGAATTGTTCAGCCTCTTTCAACATTGTTGTTTTCAGTGTCAGCATCATTTAGACCTGCCCAGAGCTCGGATGATAAATGCTTGGCGTACCAATGAAGCTGAGATACACCTTATTGTCTTTACCCATCTCACTCTACATTGGGAAAGGGAGAAGCAAAAGAGTCCACCTCTACAATACTCTCCTGAATGCACTTTGGCCGCTGTGGTGTCATCTCTACCCTTGTGTGTCAATAGAACCAGTCTCCAGTTCCCTATCAAGGCACTTTAGGCAATCATCTCAAACCGCCTATCCGTATGCTGTAATTGTACTGTACACAGTGCTGATAGCCACACCGGCACCCTTGACAACCTTTCTGCTGCCAAACACACAGCAAAAGCAGTTGTACGCTCATCAAGATGTTGGGGACACAGAGGGGCTTGAAGCCACAGCTTCAGGCCCCCTCTTCTAGGCGCGCCACAAGGTGGGCAATGTGCTGACAGTGACCTCACTAATGATCTGTGGAATGGCCCAACCGGTCTTGTCATCAGGCAACACGAGTGCTACTTCTGAGCCGACGCATGTTTCTGGTGGGTGAGATGCCACCACCTGCAGTTACTTTTGGCTGTTGAAGCAAGGCAGAGGTTCTTGTGAAGCTACTGTGTGCTCTGTAGCGCTGATGTAAGATGCATTGCATTTGGATCTGTTGTGTCCTTAATTAGAAGTTGGCAAAGAGGCACAAAGACCGACATCTGTGCAGCTTTTGCACATAAAGCAACATAAACCGTCTCACTCTGGGAACCTAAGAGCTTTTATAGCACCCGAGTGCTAGTGTCTTTTTCACCGTGATGAGCTTGGAGACTGTTGTAGAGCAGGGATCCCCGATCTCTGTTGGGTAATGAGCAACCTTTAAGTGTGAAATTAAACAGTGAGCAACATCTGAATCTTAGCAAAACTTGACATAAATGTGTTGGTAAGAAACAGGAAATAAGACTGAAATTAGCGGATTACCTAGACTACTATACTTGCTAGATAAATATGTATTGAACAGTATTCATTTCAGAAACATAATGAGAAAATGCATTTTAACATACAACATTGTCCAGTAACACTTTGAAATTTGACTTCGAGGTCCAACTTCAGGAGTTCGAAGGTTGCTCCTAAGGAGGTGTTTGAAGAATAATAGCAATTTGTAAATTCCATGGTACCTATAGCCAGCAAAAAGTGGACAACATTTGGTAGCTTTTTTCAAGATTTGGGGCATTTCTCCAAGGAATTGGGGGACAATTAAGTTCCAAGAGGTGTTTTTTTAAGCTATTTCAATCTCAGTACTTAGTACAAATTGAAAGGATTTATGGTCCACTTAATAAGCGGCAAGGATGGTCTTCTTCGGTGCTGTGTTTGAAAACCTAGCCAAAGTGCAATTTTGTCATTAACAGTGGTACAACTCGCTAGCCTAAATAGCGGTATAGAATGTTTTAGGTTTCTCCTACTGTAAAGGTTTGGAAACTTTAGTGGCAAATGGAAAGCTTTTCTGGAAATGTATGACATTTTGGTAGGGTTGAAATCTTTGCATGTGCCGCTGTTTATATAGCGCACACATAGCTGCTTAGAAACAGTGCACGTGAATTTCAAAATATGTCTCACATTTTTAATTGAATTCCATTGCACACGTTTGCAATTTTAGGCCCAGGCAATGACTTGCTGTTTGTCTCGCAATTTCCAGCCTAACTCCGTTGCAGGAATTTGAACCCATGGCCCCAAGTTCCAAAATCAGAGGCTTAGCAGCAGGACTACAAGCAGCTAATGTGCCAAGCGCCACAAACCAGTGTGTTTTTCTAAGGGTACATACGTTTTCATAAGTATTAACAATACAAAAGGTAATTTCAAGGGCAACAGAAAATCAATAAAAGGAGGATTGGAAACAGATCTATAAATGTAACAAAAGTATGGTGTCCCCTGTAAATAATGTGTTAGCATATTCGAATTTGCAAGATGCCAAAATGCTCCAAGAAAGCGCTGTTGTCAAATCTAGCCACCCAGGTATTGAATTATATTGAATTGTAATGACATCTGTATAGGTGACATTTTACACGTTTCCAAAGGTCCCCTCTAGCACTGCTGAAGATTTCCAGAATCCCCCTTCTGGCAAACTGTGCAGTTTTCTGTAATACCTAAATTCTGTAATGTTCCACCGAACCTAAAAAGGGAATTACTTGGTATTATTGTCTCTCATGACCTTGCCGACTCGATTAGAGACTTCAGCAGGAAGCACAGGGTTCTAGCCACACTCTTTACAGCCCTGAAATCCTGGAAAAAGGGTTCGATCAGAGCTCCCGGAGTTACCAAAAAAACTCTGCAAGATTCTGTCAACAGATGAAAAATACGCAACTTATGCTGCAATTTAACGCTGGTAGCGTGTCCAGCGCGGAAAAGTCAGTGCAAACATCACCATGCGTTAAGCAAGAGCGCGTGGCCATTCCAGCTGCTATTGCTGGCCCCTAATTAGCAAATCTACTCAAGCAACAGGACTTCGACTGCATGCGGAAGAAAATCACACTACGGGACACTAAATAACACTGGTATTTTTGGGAGACTTGTGGAAGAACAATTCTGCTTCATGGTGATTGGCGGATTTTGGCACAAACTTCCCATTAAAGAGTAACATGGAGTGACCCAAATGCCTCCAGTTCTGTTGGCGGCATGAAACATTCCACCTACTCTTAGAAAACATGTTTCTGCCTTGACATGCCAATGGGGGAACAGTTAAGAGATAAGCCACTGGAAGGCGCTATACGCTCTTTTCCAGAACAAATGTTTTTGCTGTGTAAAACTCACAAAATAAAACTGGTAAACCACTGGCAAACAAAATTTGAGGGTGCAGAGAGCAACATCTAGAAACACTTTTGGGGCCTATGTCCTATGCTGACTGCAAACCAAGATAAAGTACTTCATAACTTTAGAAGTGCAAATTGTTTTTGTTTGGGGGGGGGAGGGGTGTGCATTCTAATGTGAGTACTAATTAAAATATATTTTATTGAGCTTATTTTCTTTAAAAAAAAAATCAGTTACTGAAAAGGAAACCATAGGAACCACTTTCCGTTTCCTTGGACGCCGTAGCCTACATACACCAAGAATTCCAGCAGTTCCATGAGTACTCTTGAATATTAGACAGGAAACTGAACATTTGACCTGTGCATTATTTTATATGTCGTCATAACACAGAGTGGTCCAGATCTTGAAGCCACTGTGTATGGGTGTGTACAGAAGTAACCATATCTATAGCAATGCACACCGACATATAGTTTATTCTTGATTTGTATTTTATTTACTAAAGCGGTTTCTGTGACATCAGGTATTTCCAGGGTTACCAGATTGCTTTCCCAGTATGCCTAGGTGAGGAGAAAAATATGTGGACAAGATTATTTTGAGTGTAATGAGGTATGAGTTCTGACTTGATGAGGCTGATCACAAGGTGAAGCAATGATGAGAATCAGAATTTTCCAACTAAACCTGATTAAGTGTACTGGACCCTTGATTAAGTAGCCTTGTAACTTTTACATTTAGTCTTATTCATGTATTTTGGTTGGGTATCAGACCTGGGAGAGATTGATTTTTGTGTATTAAGATTAACGTTGTAAGGTAGATAGATGGTGCCTCAAAAGAGCTATCTGCCGCTGCTTGCCATCCCAGAGCAATTTCCCCAGCATCGAATCCAGCTCCTGGAAAAAGTACTGGGGTGGGTAAGCTGGCATACTGATGAAATAGATTAGTAATCGAGGAAAGACAGTCATCTTAGAGAGGGCTATTTTGCTGGTGAGGGTAAGGGGGTAGGTGTTTTCAAAATGTAGTCTGGGGGATTTAACGACGTGAGTGCCTGCTTAATGTTACTGTAAAACAAGCCTTGTTGCGAGTGGTATAAGTGGATACCTAAGGAGCAAACTGTTGGCCCGCCCATGCCAGTTGTATCCCGCCAAGACAGAACACCTGGGGTGTCATGGCGCAGGGGGAAGAAGCACAATTTCAACCAATATGGCTGCAGGCCTGACTCTGCCTCAATGTCATGGAGGGCTGCATATATAGCCTTGACGCCTGTAGTGGCATCTCACAACAAGTTATAAGCATATAACACTGCATGTATGATTCCGTCCAAAGGGATACCCCAGTGGACACCTTCTGAGCAGAGGTGAAGAGCCAGTGGCTCCATTGTATTGCCGAAGGGTATAGGGGAATGAAGCAGAGATCAAACGTCAGATTCATACGTGAGGATGGGGCAGCACAAAATAACTTCATATAGGCTAGAAAACGCAAACCAATTCCGAGCACCAGCAGCACCTTGAAGAGGTAGTCCCAGGATAGCATATCAAATGCCTTCCCTAGATCAAGAATCGAGCACGCCATCTGGTCCAAAACGTGGAAGAGTCTCCTGAGGTTATTTAGTGTGCTGCAGCCCAGGACAAACTAGCTTTCGTCAGGATGTATAATGTTGGTAGGATCTGTAGGTAGTGGTCTGTGAGGCTCTTCCCAAGTCTTTTATAATCAGCACCTAGAATAGTGATAGGCCAATAAGAGGACAGGTGGGTGGGATCCCTATCCGGTTTGAGTAAGGAGACGAGGAGGGACTCCCGAAGGGACGCCAGGAGCACCCGTGTAGTAAGTCCCTCGTTGTACATGTCTACCAGCTTGGGGGTGAGGTGGGTGGAGAAACAGTTATAGTATGCCAAAGGGAGCCTGCCAGTCTTTGCTTTTTTATTACCAGCCAAGTCATGGATTACCTTTTTTATTTCAACAACTGTGATCAGGTCGCCACTTTCCTCGCACTCAATGATTGTGGGTAACATCAGGGGCAACTCCCTCACCACACAGAGGGGTATGGCTGGTGGTGATCAATAAAGTCCGAGTAGTAGTCGTCGTAGAATGCCTGCAAAATTGGCTGCTGTGAACACAAAGAGGAGGACTTATGCCCGGGACTATTTTGGTGATAGGTGGAGCACTGGTTTCCTGGCATGCTAACCATGTCCGGAGGCGGCCTGGTTTGCCCCTAGTGGAATGTATCCAGGCTACAAATGCAACAAAGATATAACAGTAGTGACACTGTATAAGAGTTGTATGCCTCTCTCTGGCCAGTGCTTGGTGTATGGCAGCACCGTGGGGATCTTGACAGTCAGGGTTTGCCAGAGTCTCCTCGGTCTCTTTGAGATCCCTGTCCATCTCTCAACGGACACCCGGAATTCGCCACAAAGCCCTGGACTGGCTTACCTCCTTCCTCTCCGAAAGAACCCAAAGAGTTTGCCTCCCTTCTTTCCAGTCTACAGCCTCCAAGACCATCTGTGGGGTCCCCCAAGGATCCTCCCTCAGCCCTACCCTTTTCAACAACTACATGGCTCCTCTCGCCAACATCCTCCGCCCCCACGGCCTCACCATTTCATACGCTGACGACACCCAGCTCAACATCTCCCTTACTAGGAACCCAGCTACCTCCAAGAATAACCTACATGCCGGACTCCTCAACATCGCCAACTGGGTGACAGCAAGCCCCCTCAAATTGAACTCAGAAAAAACAGAGATCATCATCTTCAGTCCCAACAAGACAGCATGGAACGAATCTTGGTGGCCCACCACCCTTGGACCACCCCCAACACCCACCACCCACTCACGCAATCTTGGCATCATACTGGACTCATCTCTCTCCATGACTCAGTAAATCAACGCCATATCATCCTCCTGCTTCAACACCCTTCACATGCTACGCAAGACTTTCAAATGGATTCCTTTAGAAACAAGAACAGTCACCCTCTCCCTCATAAGCAGCAGACTGGACTACGGCAATGCCCTCTACGCAGGGACCACAGCCAAGCTTCAGAGAAAACTCGCAAATCCAGAATGCAGCCGCACGTCTCATCCTCAACCTCCCTCGCCACGAACACATCTCCACCCACCTTAGATCCCTACACTGGCTGCCCATCAACAAAAGGATCATTTTCAAAATCCTTGTCCATGCTCACAAAGCCCTCCACGACACTGGACCGGCCTACCTCAACGAACGAATCAACTTCCACAAACCAACTTGACAGCTCCGCTCTGCCGCCCTCGCTACAGGCCCCCGCATCCAACGCACCACCTCCGGCAGCAGATCCTTCTCCCACCTCACTGCCAAAACCTGGAACTTCCTCCCACCAACCTGCTCAAGACCCAGGACCTCCTAACCTTCAGAAAGCACCTCAAAACATGGCTTTTCGAGCAGTAGCTCCCCTCTCCCCCAGCTCCTTGAGACCCTACTGGGTGAATAGTGCGCATAAGAAATGTATTTGATTGATTGATGTTCTGGATACCCATACCCCTGGTGAATACCTTAAAGTAGCCCCACTTGACCGCATGCATATAGGTCGTGGCTTGATTTTCAGCAAAATAGTGACTTAAGTGACAAAGTTCAGTATCTCAGAAGACTGGGTTATCCAGGACTTCTCATGGCAGGTGCCGTGTAGGAACTGATGGGAAGGGTGTGCTCCAGTTCATGTCTATCATGTGGGCAGCATGGTCTGAAATGACTTGCCCAAGATAGTGTGAATGTTTCAGCTGTGGCACTGTCCCAAGTAGAACACCCAGTGGGATGTCTACAAACTAGGCTATGACCCTGGACAAGGAGACCCAGAAATCGCATTGTTCAGGATTTGGGGCATAAATACACCCCAGTAGCACCTACATGCCTTACAAGCGGCCCTCTACAACGATTTATCTACCCTCCTTTTAAGTGCCTGAAAGGGTGTGTCTGGAGGTGTGTTGGAAGTTCTTTCTGTAACCGCGAAAGGCTCGAGGCTGATAGTGCCACTGTCCCCTCTAGATGTAGTCCAGATGGGCCTCTGCCGCTCCTGTCCTCTCTCGCTCTGCTGTCTCAGCCACCAAGCCTGCCGGCTCGGGCCCACTGGGCGGATGGTCATGCCGCTGCAGGGGATCACCATTATTAAGGGCCCTCACCAAGGCCGCCACCTCTGAGGCCCTCCAGACCACTTCTTCTTCTGGAAAACCCCAGGTGTCTCCCCTCTGGTGTGGCAGCAGGTGCTGAAGCATCTCACCAAAATGTCCAGCGATGTCCAGATGCAGTGGCAAAGCTGGGCCAGTCCTCCCTCACAGGCACCGCTGGAACCTCTGCTCCGTCCCCTCTGCCACTTGGGCCTAGGGATAAGAGTGGGCCACGTAGGTTTGCCGCACAGGTCCATAGCCTTGGGCCTATCAGGAGTGTAGGACTGCTCTCGCTGCAGTGCTACTGTGATTCTGTCTGATGCAGGCACAACCCTGCGTTACAAATGGTGAAAAATCTGGCCATGTTTGGCAGGATATATTTGGATTTCCCTGCCCTCTAACCCAGACCTTGGTTAAATGCTGACCACCATCTTTGGTGGATGAACCACCTCTTCCCCACCTCCATGCCGCTCTGCCCCCACTGCGCCTCTCTGCTCGCTCATCCGCTGCTCTGCCACTCTTCCCGCTGCTCTGCCACTCTTCCCGCTGCTCTGCCACTCTTCCCGCTGCTCTGCCACTCTTCCCGCTGCTCTGCCACTCTTCCCGCTGCTCTGCCACTCTTCCCGCTGCTCTGCCACTCTTCCCTCTCTGCTCTGCCACTCTTCCCTCTCTGCTCTGCCACTCTTCCCTCTCTGCTCTGCCACTCTTCCCTCTCTGCTCTGCCACTCTTCCCTCTCTGCCACTCTTCCCTCTCTGCTCTGCCACTCTTCCCCCTCTGCTCTGCCACTCTTCCCCCTCTGCTCTGCCACTCTTCCCCCTCTGCTCTGCCACTCTTCCCCCTCTGCTCTGCCACTCTTCCCCCTCTGCTCTGCCACTCTTCCCCTCTGCTCTGCCACTCTTCCCCCTCTGCTCTGCCACTCTTCCCTCTCTGGCCTTGCTTTGCCACTCTTCCTTCTCTGGCCCCTCTCTGCCCCAACTCTGCCACTCCTCCCTCTCAGTTGCATTTCCACTCCTTCCTGTCAGTTTTCCTCCCACTCCACTCTTTCCTCTGTTGTACTCCCTCCACCACTTCCTCTCAGTTGCACTCCCTCTACCACTTCCTCTCAGTTGCACTCCCTCCACCACTTCCTCTCAGTTGCACTCCCTCCACCACTTCCTCTCAGTTGCACTCCCTCCACCACTTCCTCTCAGTTGCACTCCCTCCACCACTTCCTCTCAGTTGCACTCTGTCTGCTCCTTCTGCTTAGTTGCACTTCCACTTCACTCCACTCTGCTCCACGTCACTCCACCCTTTCCACTGCACTCCCACTCCGCCTCACTCTGTCCATACCACTCCACCACTTCCTCTAAATTGCACTCCCATTCTGCTATGGGCCGCACCACTCAACTTCACCTCAGTTGCACCCCTATGTTGCTCCACTCTGGTCTACACCACTCCACTCCTCCCTCTCAGCTGCAGTCCCCTTCCTCTCCACTCTGGGCCACTCCACTCCTTCCTCTTAGTTGCACTCCCCTGCCGCTCCACTCTGGGCCATTCGACTCCAGTCCTTCCTCTCAGTTGCACTCCCTCTCTCCTCCGGGCCACTCCCGTCTACTCCACTCCTTCCTCTCAGCTGCAATCACCTTCCTCTCCACTCTGGGCCCAGCCACTCCACTCCTTCCTCTCAGTTGCACTCCCCTGCTGATCCACTCTGGGCCATTCCACTCCAGTCCTTCCTCTCAGTTGCACTCCCTCTCTCCTCTGGGCCACACCAGTCTACTCCACTCCTTCCTCTCAGTTGCACTCCCACTTCAACTCCACGCCGCTACACTCCTTCCTTTTAGTTGTACTCCTATGCAAATCCACTTTAGGCCACACGACCCCACTCCACTCACTCCTTCCTCTCAGGTGTCTTCACTCTGAGCGACTCCACTCCTTTCTCTCAGTTGCACTAATATACATTGCTGTTATTATTTTTATATTTAAAAATTGAATAGAGAATTGATATACAGGGACCTGCTGATTGGATATACCATAGTCAATACAGTAACAATAGTGAGACTGTATATACATTTAGGAAAACATTTTATGACCATTTGAACATTTCTGAGCTCTTAATGAGATACGCACATCACAGTTAATATATATTTGCACACTTTTTAAATGTGGATTTATGCTTGTTATACTTGCCTCAGAGCTCTGTGCTGCCTTCACTCTTCTGGAAATTTGGCCACTTAGTTTCTAATGGAGTTGATAAGATGTTAATACATTTCATTTTCTTTTTTTTTTTTAATGATATTGGGTTTTTCCATCTAACTTTTTTAATTAATTGACTCGCATATATATCCTAGTGGAGGTTGCTTCTAGGTATAGTTAGGAACATGTTGCCATAGAAAAAGCATTTTTTGATTTGCCTATCCTTGACACCATTTGACGAATCTTCATGAAATTTTCCCCCCAAAAAAGTGCCCCACTGATTCTTGTTGCCCATGGAAAGGTTCAGGCTGATCCGCCAAGTGGGAGCTGAGAAAAAGGGGGGCCAAACATGTTGTTTCCCATGTTTATTCTCATAGGACATTTAGACATGACTACAGCCCGAACCACTGAATGGAATTACACTGGATTTTGCAGAAAGCTAGCTTTTGGTAGGCAGATTGCATTTTCACTTATTTGGTGTGAATCCGTTCAGTAGTTTTTGAGATAGAATAGGAAATCTGAATTTGTATATCTGTGATCGTGAAGACTTCGCGAACAATGATGAGCTTGTGTACAAAAATGCACAGCTCTGATTGGCTGGCAACACTTCTAGCCAGGACGTGTTGGCAGCCATCTGGGGACTCGACGTGAGCCGAGCCTCACAAAAATAGTGTTTAAAAAAAAAAAAAAAGGCAAGGGGCCAGGATAGAGTCACCCTGACTCCTTAGCTCTGGTGCTGGGTTCCCTGAGGGACACCCCAGGGAAAAAGGGGATTTCTTAAAAAAATAAATGTATAACAAAATCATGGTCTCCTGTGCTTCTGATATGATGTGGGTGGTACGTGGCCACCCCGGGGACCACCACCTCCCCGGGGTGTTGCAGAAATTGGGTGTGGTTCGGCCAAACACCCACACCCCCTGCAGCTCCGAGGACCAGCACCTCCCCATGGCGAATAGTATAAAAAGTCAAAGGGGTGTGTTTCGGACCCCTTGGGCCCGCCTCCTCCCTGGGGCTATATCCTCATTGGAGGGGGGCACGTGCCCCCCTCGAGGAGCCACTGCTGGCCCTGGGGACTGCCATCCCATAGACTCATTTCCTGCTACGTCCTGTGGTGCCCACCCTCGGGACATAACTGTTTGCTTTTGCTTGGTGGGAGCTGACTGCTCCCACTAAGCAAAAGCAAACATAACTCCGCTTTCTGACAGCAGGACCTGTCAAACATGACCTGCTGTCAGAAAGCAGAATTTGCATCTGTCTTCCCTTCACACAGATATGCATGCAGATGAAAACATTGCTCCAGCAAACCAGGGAGCTGCTGTTAAAAGCAGCTACTTTGTTGGTGTAGCAGTGCAGACTCCCGCAGGATTGTTGAGCGGGCTGGCACCGCAGGGGAGGCCTTGAGGGTCTCCCTGCGGTCCCAGATAGCTTGTAAAGGGCAAAATTTAAAAGCATAAAAAAAAACAATTGGCAGGTACTGCAGGGAAGGCCTTGAGGCTCCCCACCGTGGTCCCAGATAGCACATAAAGGAAAAAAATTGAAAATTGAAGGAAGGAAAAAACAAATAGTGGGCTAACACTTGCGGTCTCAAACCCTTATGCTGAAAGTTGAGGGTTCTACTCCAGGCGTGTCTGTGATCAATTCTCTCCTTTAATTATTTTTAAACTTCAAATGTTTAAGGTTCATACTGACAAATACATTTAATTGACAAATACATTTTTCTTTTCAATTTGTTCAGAAATATCTCATTATATCATCTATCAAAGCTAAAAAACTCTCTCTCTGCTCATTCTTTCTCTTTCAATCTCTCTCCCACTCCCAGACCCACTCTGACCCTCGTGCACCCACTCACAGCCCCAGTCAGACTCTCACACACCCAATTACCGACCAACACACATCCACTCATAGACCCACTGACACCCTCATGCACCCACTCACAGAGCTGCACAGACACTGATGCACCCACTAAGACACTTTTACACTTATTCTCACACACAGCAAGAGAAGCTGCGGCCTACTCCTTCCGCATATGGCCAAAGGGATGTGTGCAAAGTAGGATTGGTTGGCTAGGGGGGTTGGCCGCAGGGACTGGCTGCAGGCCAGGCCTCCTGCTGTGCATGGACAAAGGCCGTGCACTAAGGTTGGTGTAAGGTAAAGTTAGGTGCCTATAGAGGGTTGGCTGCCGTGTGGCCAACTGCTGCGGCGCACTGCCAAAGGCCCTGCGTGGTGGTGATTGGATTAATGTATAGTAATGAAAAACACTACACGTAAAAAAAAACCATAGAAATTCACAGAAAAAAACAAAGGTTACTGGGACGTTATAGTTAGGCTCACATTTTAAACGTACAAAACCATAGAACTTCACCTGTTGTAAAGTTATCTCAAGTAACTATAACTCATGCCCAAAGTAACTATAACTCGTGCTTTCGCCATGCACTAATTACCCCACATATTACGACACTCGTGACATCTTTGATAACATCATTGGTAATATCAGTCTAAAATTAACAGTAGCATTTTTGACAAAAAAAACTGTGCCTGGTGGGGGCGCAAGTTATAGTTAGGGAATGAGTTATAGTAACTTGAGATAACTCTAACAGGTGAATTTTGTTGGTGTTGTACGTATAAAATGGGAGCCTAACTATAACGTCCCTGTAACCTTTGTTTTCTTCAGTGGAGAAAATATACATATATATATATATATATATATATAACACCTCCTGACGGTCGCCAGTAGTTAGTTGTAGTTAGGACCTAGTTTCCATAGAAGGGGCATTTTTTTGTTTTGCCTGTAACTTTGGCACCATTTGCCGAAACTTCACAAAACGTATACTGTGGTCAGTTCAGCGGCTCTCTGGGGCCTGAAAATAAAAAGGGGCGGGGGGTCCCAAAATGTGCTTTCCCCATTCATTTTTCCATAGGGTCTTTAGACTCGCCTACAACCTAAACTGCTGAACGGCGTTACACCAAATTTGGCAGGAAGCTAGATCCTGTTCCGCAGATAGCTCTTTTTGTGGGTTTGGTGTAAATCCGTTTAGTAGTTTGGGAGGCCAAAAAATATAGATATATATGGACGCAGACCCAGACCCACACAGATCCAGGTCCGTATCTGCAAATCTGAGGGATAAGCAAGTTGAGGCTGCCATTTTGTTTGTTGCATTGGCTCAAGGGTGGGAATAGAAGAGTGCAAAACACTTAAGGGTTCAGGATGCAGGAATCCTGACCCTGTAGGGACCCCTTGTGGGCAAAAAATTGCCCAAATATTTTTCCCCCGTTGAATCAGTGGATCCACTGGTGGATCTGGGATTCCAGAGAAAAATTGGGAAACCCCCCAAAAAAACACCCACAGCATCCAACCACATGCTGCGCAGGGCCTCTGGCCGTGCACAGCTTGTGTTTGGGTGCATGCAGGAGGGTTGGGTGCCAGTCTGGGTCATAGGCCAGGCCCTGTAGTCAACCCCCACTGTGCATGGCCAAAAGCCAGGCGTGGGCTGGGTATATTTACGTCCTAGAAATTTACTGAAAAAACAAAGGTTAAAGGGCCGTTCTAGTTCAGGTCTGTATTTCCTCACACAAAACCATAGAAAATCAGAAGTGATGGTTAACTCATGTAACTATAACTCAAGCCCATGAACAGCTAAATACGCCACATATTACATCATTAATGACACCTTCTCCGGCATCCTTGATATTACTACTACAACATTTGCAATAAATTTATTGATGAGAAAACAGTGTATTATATTTACCTTAGGGCTGTGGTTCTATGGTTTTGTGCGAGGAAATTCAGAACCTAACTATAATGTCCCTGTAACCTTTGTTAAATACTCTAAACTGTTTAAGTTGGTCACGTGACATAAACATATCTTTGATGATTTGTGTCCCTTGGAATCATTGATATAGTCTTTAATGCATTGCCCAGGATTGGTCCACAGAATAAACGTTAGTCCTGATATATTACTGCTAAAATGATCTGTCAGCACATGCTCTCCTACTCTCTCCCCTTCCATTTTGTCTCTCTCAACACAATGTTTTCTGCTACCTTTCTTGCCACACACTTAACATTTGTTGACAAAAAAGATTTAAACCCCATATTCTTGTAATTTCAGACTCGAGAATGAACACTTCGTCAGAAACAAATAAAGCTTCAACAGAAAGTGGGGATGGAAACACAGGTATTAATTTCAAGTTAATTTATTTTCTCAAACTAATCATTTTAAGTGTGACAAAGTGTGAAAATTGAGACCTGGACTGCTGAGTAATTGCTCTGTATTTGGAAAGATATGTGGAAAAAATGGCCATGTGCCATACCTTTGCAAATTGACACTGAGCATATATAAAACATCCTCAGCATGTTTCACAGTGTGCAACTATAAAACATGTTACATACATAAATGAACTGTAATTAATGCATACTTTTGTACCACCTTTCCATTAGGTTTATTAGCAGATTGGTGGGTTGGTACCCCTTTTGGCAAAGCCTAAAGATTAATTGCAATTGAAAGAGCTTGGCTTCAGAGATTATTCTGTAAACTCAGGGGAGGCTCTTGTATGTAGGATAAGCTTTTGACTTCATCATCCCAATAGCTTTATGTCCTGCTGCAGCAGTGATTTACTTCCATCCCTCTTTCTTTGCCTCACCAGTACCCTTATTACTTCTGTCGTAACTTTGTGCTTTGGAGTTGTGTTTGTATTTTAAATGAAATCAACATTTTCCCTGTGTTATGCAAACTATGATGCAAAGATACCTAAACAAATTCGGAAATAATTTTCCGTTGTTTGCCATATGGTTGTCCAGCACACTTTATGTGCATAACAGACAGGTTTTGAGATGACCATCAACATTGAACTACAGCAGCACTTCCCAACGCATGCTGAAGATTGGAATGTTTCTGATGGAAGCTATTCGTAGTATTCTGTCTTGTCCAGTGGCAGAGCTCTGTGAGCTGTTACTCCCCAAAGCAAGATAAAAAGGACCAGTGAATAATAGGATGTTCAGTGGTAAGTCGGATGCAGATGACAGTGAGCAGCTAGTAGCACAGTGCTACTGTAGGTTCTGTTGAGTAGTCTGCTGTGGGTGCAGGGAAGAAAGGGGTGAGGGTGCCAACTATAAGTGGCTCAAGGGTGACAGTTACGAGTGGAGTGAGGGTGCCACGGATGAGTGGAGCGAGGGTGCCAGTTAGAAGCAGATAGTGGGCGTAGTGGCAGTGCCGGCTAGTCATAGTGTGAAGTGAAAGAATGGTACGAGAAAGCAGTATATTTATCGAGCTACGTAGTCTGAATCCTGCCTGACAATGATGTGACAGTGCAGTGGACATTTTTTTTTTAACTGCTCATGTGTCATCAACCACTACAGTTTCACTCCTGAACCACGACTTGTACCTAACCCATTGCACTGTTTCTCTTCCAATCTCTCAATATTATACGTATCCTCCGAAACGTTATAACTGAACTATCTGATTGAGACTTCTAGTTGCAGATTCCATACCTTAGAATTTCCCCCCAGGCGTCAGACTGGATCCGGAGACTTTTCTTCGAGCCTTTTTTGTATGTTCTAACTGCGCAAGTTGGGCATAACTAGAAAAATGTTGGTCTTTTCCAGAACTGCAAAAAATATGCGAAATGTACAAAACTTTTGAAGAGCTTACAAATGTGCAGAGGTTTAGGAAATCCATGTTTTTAAAAGAAAAAATCTGCACCTCTAAATTGACCTGTCCATTGTCATGGGGCTTTGTTGTATTTAAAGTACTTTCCATTAGAGTAAAAACTGTGGAGAGTAAGGTTCACCATTGCCCACAGGAGTACTAACTAATCACCACAGACTCCCATCTGCCTTATCTTTCTGTTTCTTCCAGCTCAATTGCTTGTGCCAGCAGTAAGTATTGTGAGCAGGCAACAGTAGAGATTCTATAGATTATGTCTTTCTCAAAAATGCTGAAGTTATCGGTTTGCCTGCTTTTTTGCCCACACATTTAATCACCGACAAGACTTGACAAATTATTTCTCTGATGTGCTAGAAATTGTTCACGACCCTTGTCCATAGCTGGAGACCAAATGCTTGACCTTGTGATGGAAGTTTGTTTTGTTTTAGAAGTGAGACACAATTTTCAAACCTTGCTTATTGCTCAGAACCTTAAAAGTATTATGTTGAAATCCATGTCTTTAAAAAATAATAATATTTTTTTAACTTTTTGTAGCCCAGATGATGAAGGTGTTTCAATTGATCTTTTTGTTTTAGTTTCCTGTAATGAAATCACATCCCTTCTTAGGCCTGACAAATATTCTGGTTAAGCTAATTTACGCAGCTCAGGTCACTACAGGGTCAATGGATTGTGTTCCTTTTTTCAAATCCCTACACCAGGGTTGTGGAATTAATAACATATCTACATGTCCATGGGACAGGTTGCTTCATAAATCTACTTGTCCTGTAAACAAATCAACTTGTCCTTTTGGTGGCACGTAGTGCGACAATAAATTATAGCAGCAATCTCATTATATAAGAGCTCTGATAATATCCTCTCTGGTTGTGCCAGGAATCATACTATAGTAGGGTTTGAATTCCAGCAATTCGTGCATTTTGCCACCTTTCTACAGATCTACATACTGGGGCTACAGGTAGCTTAAGCAATAGTTCCAGGGTTGGAATGTGCTTTTGGAGTCAGTGCAGACCTACTAACCTGAATGTTTTAGGGGTTTCCCCCAGCACTCGACTAATCTTTTCCCATACTGAGAAAGTTTGGAAATTTACTCTCGACAAGGGCAGAAATAAAACTTCTTCCACAATTGGGAAAACACTAGTTGGAGGGAAAGTGAACTTGTAAACGCTCAACAGATTTTCTCATGAGCAAATCTACACATACATATTTGCTTGTGCTAAAATGCAGTTCATATTTTCTAGGAGTACAGTTTCCTGGCCTGCGTCTGTAAATTATTGTGAATTCATTAAAACAGTACAACTGCACTAATACAAAGGCATACACCATGGGTGCACTTTTTTGACTTTAAGAATTGAGCCCCAAAAAAGTTCTTGAGTTAACCAAGATTTTTTTATTTTTTACTAACATTTTGTCTCTCTATATATTTAATCTATAGACTGGCTTCTCTGTGAGTGACACCATTCTGCTCTCTCGCAAGAGCATATCGGCACTCAAAGTAGTTTTGTTCAATGCCAAAGACTACTGTGGCAATGTGCACTCTTAGAGACCAAAAATATTATTGCTTTTTGCCAATGTTCATTATAATTATAAGGCCCTGCCATCTCCCACAACAATAATGTTTTACAAAAACCATGTTAAAACAAGACATGTATTGGCAAAACTAAAATGCAGTCCATCAATGTCAGGCTTAATGGCTTTGTCAGTGACTGTTTATTTCCATGTTTCCCATAATCTAAATACTGGTTGCACTAATTTTCCATTATGAATATTGTTTTGAGAACAGTAGCACGAGTCCATATTTTAGTAGATGATGCTTAAAAGAAATGCTACCTAAAATTTCACAGTACTTTAGCAGAAAGTTTTTTTCCTAGTTGCATTATAGTGAACATTTAACTTAAAAGCAGACTCCTCAGTCTTGATCTCAAGCTCCTGTAAATATTTGCATCTAATCAGAGAGCATTCTGGAAGCATTATACCTAGCTTCATATTGTTAAACTTTGCAAACGTGTGTACACATTGTTATACTGGGACCACTGTCAGCGGGGCAGTCTCGGCTTACATTTCCTTACAGCACTCACCCTAATAATAAAAGCTTTTCATTATTGATTCATAAGTATAAGTTTGAACAGCATTAACATATGTACACAAATATTACCTTAACTACAGACAATGCCCTTCCCTGCTCCATTATGGGGTACTGTAAACTGGCTTCCAAAGGGTTTGTGCTGCAGGGGGTTGTGTCTGCTTGTCTGAATGACAAAATAAACATGAAAACATGTTCTCCTTGACCCCAAACAATATGTCTTGGGAGACATGCTACAGGAATTCCACAACCATGCCTTACACGTGGAGCAGAGTGTTGCTCTATAACCACCTGTCCTTTATTTTCTAAATAGGTTTATGGTTGAAGAGATTTCTGTACATCTTGCCTTATTTGCTTCAATGGCTGACAAAATGTAGAGTGGCTGCATGGTTTTTACTATCACTACTCTGAACTTCAGCTAACTGCAGCGTATGATGACACTTACTTCAGTAACAATCTTTAGTTTTTCACCCTTGTTGCTGCAGCTAGTGCTGTGTATCTCCAAACACATGCTTCAGGATAGTTGTCCGTCAGTAGAGAGCAGCACATCATTTTAGGGGGTGCTCAAAACGATTCTCAAAGTCTTCTCAGGTCTCTACCAGTCACTTGAGTGCATGGGCATCAAGTAGAGCTTGTCATCTCAAAGGATCCTTTTCAAACAAATGGAGGGTGGGAGCACACTGTCAGCAGTCATTTCACCCCAATGCATTATGGTAACAGCTCAGTATGTCTTTAGTTATTCACCCGTGTTGGTGCATGCAGACCAGTGAGGCATGATCCATTGCTAAGAAGATTCACAAAATACTTTATTTCCTGAAACAGGTTTTGCTTTTTACACCAAGCAACTCCCAGTTTTTCAGATGTTAAAGCTGCAGTATGGGTAAACCTGCACACTTTCTGTAGGATCTGATTTCCAAAACTCAAGGTGAACAGACAACCTTTTGTAGTTCATTCTCCTGATTTCTTATATTAACCTGTTACATAGACCCAGCAGCTTTTGCTTTTGTAACTTATGTGGATGACACAGGAAAGCAGGATACAGTAGAGGCACATTCTCCAGCATTGCTCTTCTGTCAGAAGATGAACATGTTGTTTGTAACCTTGTTAGTAGCAGTTTTGGTCTATAGGTGTTTTACCTTTTAAGTCTGCTTGGGAATTGACAGAATCTATATCAATACAGAATCTATATATAACCTTGTTAGTAGCAGTTGTGGCCTATAGGCCTTTGACTTTTAAGGTTGCTTGTGTATTCACAAAATCTATATCAATACAGATTTCCAGTGTCTTTTTTTGCAGCATTAATCTGTTTTATATTCACATGCTGCACATTGATTTAATATTCTGCCATCTACTGCTTGAGTCTGGAAGATTCTCTACTTTAGTTTTTTTCCCCTCATTGGATCAGAGGAGTAGTTGTGTGAAACCCCCTGTGACATCAAACGGAAGGTCACAATGCTGTAGTGTGTTCTAGCCATTTTAGGGAGTTTTATTTCCACCATTGGGTTCGGAAACAGTCCTGTGTGCTCTGAGTTGACGAACATTGAAAACGGACACTGAGGAACATCAGTGACTGAAATATGGTGAATGCATAGCTGTGCTTTAACTTTATACCTGCAGCCTCTTAAGTATTCCTACCCCAGGAGGGATGGAAAGCACTTCATTTAGCTTCAGTTTAAACTGTCTCTACAGAGTAGCTCGGAAGACATATAACTTTTGCCTCCCAAAGGTTGTAAGACGTGAGGTTGTATTGCCCAGAACTCTAAAAATGTAGGAGAAATTACACTGACCCCACTATGCCATGGCATGCACAAAAGAGTTGTTACTGAAAGATCTAGGTTTTTTCAGACTATAAGTGGAGTATTCTTCTCTTTTGCAGTTCGCTATTGGTTAATGAGGTTGCTGTCATTAGATGTAATGGCCCTGCTGTTGGTTGTATTTTCCCAGTATCTTGTCTCTATTAAAGAGGCACAATATATAATAATATAGCATCCTAGTCATGTCCGTGAAGATGTCTGCCGACAGACGTTCCTTGTAGCATAGGATATGCCTTGAAATTTTGATTTCTGAGTAATATTGTAAGGTACCAACTCAAATCCTGCCGAATTATTTCTGATATTTAATATTATTCATGTAGGCACACAAACGAATGGCTTGGATTTTCAGAAGCAACCTGTGCCTGTTGGGGGAGCAATCACTACTGCCCAAGCCCAGGCCCTCCTTGGACATCTCCACCAGGTAAGCAAAGGCAGTCATACCCCTCTGCAGACAGTTGAACCATCTTTTATGTTTTATTAATGGAAATTCTTGCATTTTCACCATGTTAATGGCCTTGTGGTGCTGTGGACTGAGTGATGTGGTATGTTACTGTTCTACTTTGTCCAAGAAAGTTATGAGACCAACACAGCTTTATGGGTTTGCTAAAAAATTATTAGTCTGAGATATTGCAGTGGGTTCATATAAGGTTCTCTTAGTCATTTGTAGTGAAGAGTGCCATACTACATATGTCAGTAAAATGTACTAGTTTTCAACAGTAAGAAATCAGATTAAATTTCAGAGCAACTGAAAATGTAAGCAGAACCCTTTTTTTTTTAACTGCTTCTACGCCACCTTTTGAAGTCCTTCCCGGCACTAACCAAGGCTCTGGATCCTTTTTCAAGAGGCCTTCTGCTCTTGGATCAGCATGAAGGTTGACAGAGGCTGTGTGCATGACATGACTGTTAAATTTGAGAACGCTTGATGGAAACTGTATCACTTAGGCCTTCCTGTCCAAATTTGCTTCCCAAAGCCTCATTGCATTATTGGCTATTGTGCTTGGGGTAAATATTGGTTATATTGCTTTTAATTATTACATTTTTTAAAACTGCATGGGAGAGTTAATGCTAATAGTGCATGGGGTCAATATTGCTAATACTGCATTGATATCAGTATTGCTTGTATTTCCTGTGGGTAACAGTGCTAAATAGCTTTTAGTTTCTATTACTTGTACTGCTCTTGGTGATTGTTGCTTAGTCTGCTGAGGGTTATTACTACTTGTGCATCCTGTGATAATTCTTTCTTACGTTGCCTGGTGCTGTTTCTTCTGCTGCCTTTGGACTTTATTGCTTCCTTTTGGGATCTCTGTTACTAGTGCTGCTTGGTTTCATAAATATGTATGTGGCCTGGAACCTGTGAGCTGCTAGTGCACGAGTACATTGCTGCGTAAGTTGCTTGAAGCAATAGCATTATTTGTACTAGTATGTCTTCAGTTGCATGATGTCATCATTGCTTTCGTTGACTGAGATTTTGTTGTGTTGCGGGTCAGCTTTTATGGCAGAGAATAAATATTATTGCTTACACTTCCAGGTGTTGTGAGTTCTTACACTGCAGATGCAATGATGATTCTCACCAGCATAATAGCTGCTTGAGCTGTTCTCTTCCTTACCTCTTGAACTTCTTTGGATCTTGGCCTCTGGTGTCTTTGATGTGTGAACTTTGAGCAGTTGTGACTGCTTGAACTTCCAGCTCTTAGTTGTTGCTTGAATTTCCTGTGTCATTGATGTTTTTTCTGCATGGTTGGGAGAAGGGAGTGGCATTTGTCCCTGATCATAAAGCTTGTAAACCACACCCCTTTCTCTTCTTTTAATAGCGCTATCACAAAACCGTTAACCCTTGGATGGGTTGACAGCATGTGGCTCCATCCAGGATAACACTGATAGAGAACGATCTCTTAAAGGTTGTAGTAGACAATACATGTACTTGAACAGGGTTTTGTGTATAAATTAGGTCACTTAGGTATCCATTTTGGAATCCGAATCCTAGCGGTAGTGTTTGCAGAAGTTGTGAACTCTTATTGATGGCGCTGCTTTGTAAATTATAGCAATTTAAAAGTTGTCCGTATACGTAGAACAATTTCTGATCTTCCTAAAATAAGGTGATTTATTTACCACATCAGAAGGCAATCAGTGCACCTGTTAAGTGTTAGCCATGTTTTAGACGGCAGGTTTGACATTAATCATAAGAACTGTAATGCACATAGTGTTGAATGCCTGGTTCATGTCTACGTAATCCTTGGGGCTCTTGTGGCATTAACAGAATACAGTGTGTTACATTGTAGAATAACACTGGGAAAATCTGGAACTTAAGTGTGGTTATTACAATAGTTACTAACAACCTTTTGTGAAATGCTAGTTTGAAGTACCACTTTTTCGCTTGTGAAGCACAATTAAGTCAGTCAACTCAAGATATGTGCTCGCTTGTTAAGTTTATGTTCACTGGGAAGGATCAGAGCACATTGACCAACCTGCCGCGTAGGTTCTCATTATCCTAATGAGACTACTGGATTTGGGCGGCAGAATCACTTGCGCTGTGGGGGACTGCGTCTGAAACCACTACAGGTGACACCTGTCGGCCTAATCTGGGTTTTGTTCCAGCGAACCAGCAGTGCCTCATCTCCACCCAAGAGAAGGGATGATTGGGCAACTGGGCGCATGACACAAATGACTCTTCAGGGAAATCGTTGTCACTCAGATCTCATCCGTTTTCTCAGTTACATTAGTCTCACAGATGGAAGGACAATCAAAGGCCAGGGTATAGTTCAATAAGGTTTTATTGAAGTAACTGCATCTTAGATAATAAAGCATATATTGCAATAACTAGGACGATGAAGCATGGTAGGATTACAATTTTGACAAGGAGAGTGAAACATAAAAAGAACGCTACCAAATTGTCACTAAGGTTTAGACGGATAGTTCCTACCTAGGCTGTGTTAGAGCACAGCATATTAAATTCTAATTCTGCCCTTCAGTTTCCCCTGGGAAGACATCATCCCTCATATCTGAAACTGCACATCTTTGGCACCCCCTGTGTACTGAGAATGAATATTGTCTGTAAACCAGGTTGGAGAGGACCGACAGTGGTGTCAAGTAGCTAGACATGCCTTTTTACCTGTGCTTACTGTCCTGCCTAAAATGGTCTATTAGTCTCTTGCAGTCGGGCCCCTCCCTCCATTCATGGAAAGATGTTGCATGTATATTTGAGTGTAGCAGGAGGAGCATGCAGAACGTGTGCTATGAGTGACTGGTGACATACCGGAATCCATTTTGGAGCTTGTGTGGATAGAGGGTGGATTGAGCCTTTTTGACAGTAGTGTGAATTTCAGGGCTCCTTCAAAGCGTGTATAAGGCCTTTATTGAACCATACCCTTGGGTGTGAGGACAAGAAGTCAAGTGCCCAATTGATGTCTCAGATTAGTCTTTGCCTAGCCTTGCGCCTTTGCTCTCCAGAAGTATTTAACCCAGCAGGTTGAAAGGTAGTTAAGTGGAAATCCATCTCCCTCCTTTGTTTTTTCTTTCTCTAACCGGAGTTTCCCAGCTTTCCTTTCTGCTGTCACTAAAGGAGAAAAGACTATGGACTGGCACATCCTTGTGGAATAAGCGAAATGTCAGTGCTGTGTCTCATAGATCTCAGCCTGGAAGTAGAGGAGCTGACAAGAAGGAAGATTTAACAGACATCATCTTAAACCACCTACACTGAAGAACCTTGGTGGAGATGTGTGTTGGGGCGATTTGTATATTGACCGCTTGCTTGCAAAGTACTTGGCTCTCTTTGCCTCTAACTAGTCTTTGAGTTAATATAAGTCCTCCTCCCTGGCCTGGAATAGTTTGAAAGGGTTGCCAGTACAGATTATAAATGTTGATCCCACCATCAATTTTTACTCATTTCCTGGCAGCAGGAGAGCACTGTGTAGAAGTGCACAATAGATATGAAACCTGTTGTGAGGAGATGGGTTTTGTAATACTCCCATGAATTGCAACTCAGTTTTGAAAACGAAACTGATGCTGGTGATTTCCTGAATGCTGGCTGCATGCTCCTCTGTGACTTCTGCCCTTACATCTCTACTGTGTTCCAGGCATCCTGGAGTCGGAGCATCATGGGACAACTCCAATCCCATTCTTGATTCCTGACTCCCATGGAGCCTGTCATATGCTCAACTTCCAAGTAAGCATTTCTATTATTTCGGCTGAGGTTGAGGATTGATTGGACCACTGTGAGCTGCTGACACCAACAGCTCCTGACTCCACTGCGATGACTTTGGAAGCCCGTAAATCTGCACAGGAAAGTGCAGGGACAGTAGGACTGTGAGAACAAATTGGCTGGTCTCTGTGCTATCTGGATCTGCACCAGCTGCTTCATATTTTTAAGGAAAAGGACTCTACATGTCCCAGTGGTGTATACTCCAATAAATATCTGGCTGTTACTTACTTCTTGGACTCCTATCTTCATTGACTGACCACTTGGATCTATGACTCGGAATTTGTTGGTGTGCCCTGGCTTGTTGCTTACATATCTGATATCCTCACTTACTACCCAGTAGTCAGTGATTCTGGACACCTGTGGGGGGGAGGTGCCCGGCTGGTTGGCACCCACTGGACTTCTATATTGTTTTTCTTCAGGATTGACTTTAAGGACATTAATCTGTAACCCTTGTTGATGTGCGAGCATTGTGGCATTTTCCACCTTTGCTTCTCTTTGTACCTCTTATGTCCCAGCCACAAGAGAGGCTTGCAGTAATTAGATTCCAGCCCTCACTACCCACACCATAATTAGAAGTGGCACGCTAGCACGTAGAATTGATGCACGGACTCCTGTAGTAATAGAAAAAGCCAAAACGTTGTCTCACCACTGTAAAACATTGCCTGTCGTTTTTCTGTGCAGCAATATGCATATATATGTTCGATGGCATGTGTAGCTGCAGATACACATGCTATGCATATCCTTCCGACATCTAGTGTTGGGCTCGGAGTGTTAAAAGTTGTTTTTCTTCGAAGAAGTATTTTTGGAGTCACGGGATCGAGTGACTCCTACTCTCGGTTCCATTGCGCATGGGCATCGACTCCATTGTTAGTTTGCTTTCTATCCGCCGTCGGGTTCAGACATGTTTCCTCTCGCTCCGTGATTACGATTCGGAAAACCTTTCTTTTCGTCGACATTGTTTTGATCGCGTGCTCCATCTAGCATCGAACCGGTAGTACTGTCGGAACCTTATTTTTGTTCGCCCTTCGGGGTGTGTGCGCCCAACTAGGGCCTATTCAAGCTTACCACGTGGAAAGCCTGATGGATCGGGCTCCATTCCGATTCTGCCCTAGGTGCCACACGAAGTATACCTATACAGATTAGCACTTGGTTTGTAACTTGTGACTTTCTCAGACCATCGGGAGGGAAACTGTGAGGCCTGTCGATCGTTTTGTTAAAAAAAGACTCTCAGAGATCGCAGAGCCCGAAGACTCGAAACGGCGTCGAAAAGCATCTCAACGTTGCTGAATAAGAGCAGGTGCAGGCAGCAGTCTCCATCCGAGACACAGTCTCCAAACAGGAATCTGAGAATGACAGAACCATCACAGATGGCCAGCATTTGAGTACGTCTGCCCCTACATCCCTGCACAAAAAACATTCTAAGGCCTTGGGTACACCACTGCCAGAAGGCCATGGTTTGGCCCGAAAAAAGTCTGTTGGCGACCATCCTTCAGGGTCGGTGCCGAAAAAGGCCACTCCTCCGTTGACTTCGGAGTCGAGTAAAACTATCAAAAGCTCCATTTCAGACTCCACAAAAAAAAAAAACACGTTTCGGAGTGGAAAATTCGGCAGTCGGCTGCGGAGCCGAGACCTTCCATAACATTTTCAGTACCAAAAAAACAACAAACTTTGGAACCGAAAAAAACTTA
This sequence comes from Pleurodeles waltl, assembly GCF_031143425.1. Classification (NCBI taxonomy): domain Eukaryota; kingdom Metazoa; phylum Chordata; class Amphibia; order Caudata; family Salamandridae; genus Pleurodeles; species Pleurodeles waltl. Next base: position 1,500,825,777 of record NC_090447.1, read on the forward strand.
TATACAGAGGAACAAGGACTTTTAAAAAATTGAGAGAAGCACATAAAACCTCTGAGGAGGAGTAGGACATTGTGTCCATTCTACAAATTATGGATGAGAGACAATCCAGGATACACATCTATAAAGAAGCAGGAAGGATTGTTACTGCATCTCCTTTAAAAACAAAAAGGAAGCTGGTTTTCCAAGAGGAACTGGACACTGTACATCCACCAGCAAAGGTGCAAAAACAAAAGAAGCCAATGCCTCTTCATACTTCACCTCATTCTCCACAGTTATCTGTCTCACCTCACACCAGCCCACCGCCAGTGCCTTCTCCAACACACTCATTTTATTCACAAGAACATATAGCAGACACATGGGATCTTTATGACCCTGATCCCATCACAGATAATGACCCAGATACTTACCCATCGAAACCATCTCCACCAGAAGGTACCATTGCATACAACCAGGTCATATCCAGGGCTGCAGCATACCATGGGGTAACAATGCTTTCAGAGCCATTAGAAGAAGATTTTTTATTTAATACACTATCTTCAACACATTCCAAGTACCAGTGCCTCCCAATGTTACCAGACATGGAAACACACGCAGACCAAATTTTTAGCGAGCCTTTAAATCTAGGATTATCACATCTAGAATAGAGAAAAAATATAAGCCTGCAGCTGCTGACCCAGATTATATCACTTATAGGTGCCTCCAGAGTCAGTAGTAGTCAGTGCAGCACGAACAAGGGCAAATAGCCAGTCTTCAGGAGATGTACCTCCTCCTGATAGAGAGCACAAAATTTGATGCAGCGGGGAAAAGAGTTGCTTCACAGGCAGCAAATCAATGGAGAATTGCCAATTCTCAAGCACTGCTAGCCCGCTGTGATAGGGCCCATTGGGATGAAATGCAGGACACTATACAGCATCTCCCAAAAGAACACCAAAAGAGGGCACAACAAGTGGTAGAGGAAGGGCAAGCCATTAGTAATAATCAAATAAGATCTGCCCTTGATGCTGCTGATACAGCTGCAAGGAGCGTAAACAAGGCCATCACAATCAGAAGACAATCAGAAGACATACATGGCTACGCTCCTCTGGTTTTAAACCAGAAATTCAACAGGTTGTACCTAACATGCCTTTTGATGAGAAGCACCTCTTTGGCCCATTAGTGGACACTATAATTGAAAAACTGAGAATGGCCTCAGATACTGCAAAAGCAATGGGTGCTTTGTACACCACACCATATAGAGGTTCATTTCGCAGACCACAGTTTTGAGGAAGTTTTGAAGCACAATCCTCAGAGGCTTCTACCTCACAAACAAAGCAACCACATCAAACCCAATATCAAAGAGGTGGGTTTAGAGGCACATAAAGAGGTCAATACTTTAGGAATAGAGGTAAATTCCAAACCTCTAAACAAACAGCAACACAACCAAAGCAGTGACTTCCTTCCTTCCCTTCCACTCCACCCATCTCCTGTGGGGGGAAGACTACAGCAGTTCCACTCTCATTGGCAAAATTTCACCACAGACAAGTGGGTATTATCAATTATCGCCCGAACACAGAGAGAATACCTGTGAAGCTTGCCGAGCATTTCGATCAAAGAAAACCTTGAGAGATCGACGCTCAAGAAGACTACAAATGGCGTCGAAGCCGAAACAAGATCTCGACGTCGAGGAGGAAGAAAGAATTTCCATCAAAGAAACAGACTCGGATGAATCCGACGGTGAACGACCCTCGACGGTGCAACAAACCGTGAGTAAACCTGCCCCGTCCCAAACCCAGGGTCACACCAAAAAATTCAAGGCCACGGGGACGCCACCGCCAGCAGGCCATGGCTCAACCCACAGAAAGGAAGGTGACCAAATTACAACAGCACCGAAAAAGGCCAAAGATTTGCCGAAGACATCTGACTCCGGTCGAGATTCCGGCACCGAATAATTTCGGCATTGAGTTGTCAAGTCAAACAAGCCCTGAAAAAGCTCCTCGGAAACGAAAAAGACAAAACATTAGGAATTTCGGTACCGGAAAAACCAGCTTCGGAGCCGAAACGAACATCATACACTGAGGAGCAAGGGCTTTCGATGCAGATTTGAGCAAGATCTGGATGTAGAAGAACCTGACTAAACGCAACAAAGGTTACAAATCCAGAAGGATACAGGGAAGATACAGACCATCCCTCCACTCAAATCTAAAAGAAAACTAGCCTTTCAAGAATCAGAAATGCAACCAAAAGCCAAAGTGGTTAGAGACAAGTCACCACCACCACAAGTCTCACCACAACCGTCCCCACTCCATTCACCACACTTGTCACCAGTGGGTACACCGATAACGCAGTCACCCACACATACTGGGATGACCCAAGATGATGCTGATGCATGGGATCTATACGATCCACCTATAATGGACAAAAGCCCAGAGTGTTATCCAACCAAGCCTTCGCCACCAAAGGACAGTACAGCATATACGCAAGTACTAGCCAGAGCAGCTACGTTCCACAACGTAACGATGCACTCTGAACCAGTGGAGGATGACTTCCTTTTCAACACTCTGGCATCCACCCACGCATCCTATCAAAGCCTGCCAATGCTGCTGGGCATGCTCAAGCACGCACAACAGGTCTTCCAAGAGCCTGTCAAGGGAAGAGCTATCACGCCGAGGGTCGAAAAGAAATCTAAACCACCCCCGACAGACCCAGTGTTTATAACGCAACAGCTCACTCCGGACTCAGTGGTTGTGGGGGATGCAAGAAAAAAGGCGAACTCACAATCAGGGGATGCCCCACCACCTGACAAAGAGAGTCGAAAATTTGACGCAGCAGGCAAGAGAGTGACATCAAAGCAGCCTATCAATGGCAAATTGCAAATTCGCAAGCCCTACTTGCACTCTACGACAGGGCACACTGGGACGAGATGCAAGACATCATCCAGCATTTTGCCAAGGAACACCAAAAACGTGCCCAGCAAGTAGTTGAAGAAGTACAGGCCATATCAAACAATCAGATACGGTCTGCATTAGACTCTGGAGATACAGCAGCACGGACTGTCAACACGGCTGCGGAGTTCTGGATTCAAACCAGAAATTCAACAAGCGGTACTAAATATGCCGTTTAACCAACATCAGTTGTTTGGGCCGGAAGTCGATACCGCCATCGAGAAGATGAAAAAGGACACAGACACGGCCAAAGCCATGGGCACGCTCTACTCCCCACAATACAGAGGCACTTTTAGGAAACCACAATTTAGAGGGGGGTTCCGACAACAGACATCTGAACCATCCACCTCCCAAAACCCACCAACCAGTCACAATATCAAAGAGGGGGGTTTTGTGGTTCCTATAGAGGACAATTCCCAAGAGGAAGAGGGAAATTCTAGCCCGCCAAACCAAGCCCTAGCAAACAGTGACTTCAATGTCACACAACCCCAACACTTATCACCAGTGGGGGGCTAACCAAATACTAACCCTATTGGACACACATTACCACAGACACGTGGGTCCTATCAATTATCCAACATGGTTATTGCATAGAATTCACAACATTCCCTCCAGATGTTCCTCCAAAACAGCACAGATTGTCTCCACAACACTTAGACCTATTACATATAGAGGTCCAAGCACTGCTACAAAAACAAGCTATAGAGCTAGTACCCTATCACCAAAGAGGAACAGGCGTTTACTCCCTGTATTTCCTTATTCCAAAAAAGGACAAAACATTAAGGCCTATCTTAGATCTCAGAACACTGAATCTCTTCATCAAATCAGATCATTTCCATATGGTCACACTTCAAGACGTAGTTCCCTTACTAAAAAAAAGGGGGAATACATGACAACACTGGATCTCAAGGACGTATTTCCACATACCCATCCATCCATCTCACAGGAAATAACTCAGGTTTGTAATACAAGGCAAACAACATCAATTCTAAGTGCTACCATTCGGGATAACAACAGCCCCCAGAGTATTTACAAAATGCCTAGCCGTAGTAGCAGCTCATATAAGGAGACAACATATGCACGTATTCCCATATTTGGACGATTGGCTAAAGCCAACACTCAGCAACAATGTCAAATTCAAACGCAATACGTCATAGAAACTCTACACAAATTAGGGTTTTCTATAAATTACCAAAAATCACATCTACAACCATCCCAACTACAACAATACTTGGAAGCAACACTCAACACACAAAGAGCTATTGCCACTCCAAGTCCACAAAGAGTTCAGTCGTTCCAAAATCTAAGATCAAGCATGCAACCAAACCAACACTACACAGTAAGGTTTGTGATGAAACTACTAGGCATGATGTCCTCATGCATAGCTATTGTCCCAAACGCAAGACTACACATGCAGCCCTTACAACAGTGCCTAGCAAAACAATGGACGCAGGCACAGGGTCAACTACAAGATCTAGTGTTAATAGACCGCCAAACACACACTTCGCTTCAATGGTGGAACCCGGTAAATTTAAACAAAGGGCGGCCTTTTCAAGACCCAGTGCCTCACGCCATTATCACAACAGACGCTTCCATGGTTGGGTGGGGAGCACACCTCAACAATCACAGCATACAAGGTCAATGGGACAATCAACAAAAACTACTTCACATAAATCACTTGGAACTGCTAGCGGTATTTCTAGCATTAAAACCGTTTCAACCACTGCTAGCCCACAAACACATTCTTGTCAAGACAGACAATAAGACATGTATTATCTAAACAAACAGGGAGGGACACACTCGTCACATCTGTGTCTCTTAGCACAACAAATTTGGCATTGGGCAATTCACAACAAAATTTGCTTGATAGCACAATACATACCAGGCATTCAAAATCAGCTGACAATCTCAGTCGAGATCAACAGCAAACTCACGAATGTGAAATACATCCCCAGATTCTACAGGATCACTTCTGCCGCTGGGGGACACCAAACATAGATCTATTTGCAACAAAAGAAAACGCAAAATGCCAAAACTTCGCGTCCAGGTATCCACACCCTCAGTCCAAAGGCAATGCTCTATGGATCAGCTGGTCAGGGATATTTGCTTACGCTTTTCCCCCTCTCCCGCTCATTCCTTATCTGGTCAACAAACTGAGTCAAAACAAACTCAAACTAATACTTATAGCACCAACATGGGCTCGCCAACCGTGGTACACCACACTGTTGGACTTATCAGTAGTACCCCACATCAAACTGCCAAACAGACCAGATCTGTTGACACAACACAAACAACAGATCAGACAACCGAATCCAGCATCGCTCAACCTAGCAATCTGGCTCCTGAAGTCTTAGAATTCGGATATTTAAACCTTTCAAAAGAGTGTATGGAGGTCATTAAACAAGCAAGAAAACCCACAGCAAGACATTGTTACGCGAACAATTGGAAAGGATTTGTTTGCTACTGTCAGGCTAATCAAATTATGCCACTAGACGCCTCCACACAAAACATTGTAAGTTATTTACTACACTTACAAAAGTCAAATCTAGCTTTTTCTTCCATTAAACTCCATCTCACTGCAATATCTGCTTATCTGCGAATTAAACATATAAAATCGCTTTTTTAGAATCCCAGTTATTAAAGCCTTTATGGAAGGACTAAAAATAATCATACCCCCAAGGACACCACCAGTACCTTTGTGGAATCTTAATATTGTATTAACACGACTCATGGACCCACCATTTGAACCCATGCATTCTTGTCAAATCCAATTTCTAACTTGGAAAGTAGCTTTTCTAATAGCCATCACATCACTTCAAAGAGTTAGTGAAATACAGGCATTTACTATTCAAGAACCCTTTATACAAATACATAGACATAAAGTGGTTCTCCGTACAAATCAGTTTTTTTTTTTTTACAAAAGTCATATCACCATTCCATCTAAACCAAACTGTGGAACTCCCAGTCTTCTTTCCACAAACAGACTCAGTAGGTGAAAGGGCATTGCATACATTAGACATAAAAAAGAGCGCTAATGTATTACGTTGAAAGAACGAAACAATTTCGTAAAACTAAACAATTGTTCATAGCTTTCCAAAAACCTCATGCAGGTAACCCTATATCCAAACAGGGCATTGCCAAATGGATAGTTAAATGCATTCAAACCTGTTACCTTAAAGCTAAAAGAGAATTACCCATTACACCAAGGGAACACTCCAGTAGAAAGAAAGGCGCCACAATGGCTTTTCTTGGTAATATACCAATGACAGAAATTTGTAAGGCAGCCACTTGGTCTACGCCTCATACATTTACTAAGCATTACTGTGTAGATGTGTTAGCAGCACAACAAGCCACAGTAGGACAGGCTGTACTAAGAACATTATTTCAAACAACTTCAACTCCTACAGGCTAACCACCGCTTTTGGGGAGATTACTGCTTTGTAGTCTATGCACAGCATGTGTATCTGCAGCTACACATGCCATCGAACGGAAAATGTCACTTACCCAGTGTACATCTGTTCGTGGCATGTTGCGCTGCAGATTCACATGCGCCCTCCCACCTCCCCGGGAGCCTGTAGCCATCTTAGTTGCATTGAAATTGTATATATGTAAATATTTGTTACTTTATTACTCTATGTACATACACATTTACTCAATTGCATGGGCACCTCTAGTATCCTTACTTTAACAACTCCTACTTCACCCTCTGCGGGGAAAACAATCTAAGATGGAGTCGACGCCCATGCGCAATGGAGCCGAAAGGGAGGAGTCACTCGGTCCCGTGACTCGAAAAGACTTCTTTGAAGAAAAACAACTTGTAACACTCCGAGCCCAACACTAGATAGCAGGAACAGTGCACAGCATACGAATCTGCAGCACAACATGCCACGAGCAGATGTACACTGGGTAAGAGACATTTTCCATATATATATATATAGTATGCCAATTAAATAATTTCAACACAGTCCACACCAATGAGGCGGGCCCACCACCATTAGGGAAATAATCCAGATTTAATGAATCACCATGGTGAAAACAGCAATGTCCATGCATTCGGTCTTAACAACTTGCTCACGACCTGAGATTCAGGCTCTAGGTTAACTGATGGCAGGGTTCCTGTGCCAAATTTTCAGTGTGCATGGCTGAAGGCTGTGCGTAGCAGGGGACGTCAGAAGGTTAGGTTGTGGTCTGGCCCAAGCCATGTACCATGCTCCTGCTCCACGTATCTGAAGGCAGAGGTTGGCTGCTCATGGCAGGTTGAAGGCAGGGCCTTGCCAAAGGTGTTGCACTTTAATTATTAGAAATTAAGTACTACATAAAGTGAAATCCAGTGGGAAAAACACAGTTAAAAACTGAATTATGTTATTGATTCAAACACGACAAACTATGCATAGCTGTGGCCTGTAACTTTTGACCACATGGATGGATCTCCTCAAAAATTTGCAAGTGGTTACCATAGTCCGCTAAGGTCCAGCATGCCAATTTTCGAGAACATATGTGCAGGTGGCAAAATTGTAAGGTGAGGCAAGTATTCAGAAAGGATGTGTTTTCCCATTTTATCTTTATTAGGAAATTTTGCTTGCATCTGCAGCAAAACAGAATGTTTGCGTTTATTGGTTTGGTGTAAATCTGTTCAGTAGTTTGAGATATAAGCAATTAACAAAGTTGCTGAGTGGGCCTGAAAGTTTTTACAATTTTGTATATCTAACATTTAAAATTGTGATTCTGAAAATCAAAAATCTGCTCAATCACATTTGAATTGAATTTTTTCTTAAATTTGATTGGGCAAGGAAGAGTTTTTTCCAGCCATCTTGAAATTCACTTTAAAAAATACAATTGCAAATTTCCTGTGGGGAAAAAAGTCCCCGACCAGAGAGAGGCCGTCATGAGAGATGCAGCACTCCATGGACTGCAGGTGGTCACCAAGAGATAGCTATGGAAAAATTCTATGAGAAACAAAAAAGGTTTTGCACTGATAAAACAGTGAATTGAAGGAAAATCACACATTTGCAGCTGCCATTTTGCGAACCGGATTAAAAGGCACCAATGTGTGCTGAAAATAGTATTTTTTTTGTAATAAAAAATAAATAAATAAATAAATGAAGAATATGGGAGAATGGTTTTCTCATAAAAAAAAAAAAAAGGCGAAAATATCTGCTGCACAGAGCTAAAGGATATGTGTAACAGGGGATGGCTGTCCATATTGGCAGCCAGTTGTGGGACAACATCCCATGGCGGGTTGGTTGCAGGGCTTTGCTGAAGGCAGTGCCAGTGGGAGTTAATATTACAGTGAATTTGTTTCAAAAATCTGGAAATTCACGAAAAATCAGTTTGAAACAAGAGTTCTGATTCTGGCTTACACATGAAAACAAACACTGGAATTCATTATTTGTCGTTAACAATGCACACCACAATCCAAGCTGCCCACCGTGCTGAATGCACCACTTTGCAATGGCACACAAACAAAAAACACTGTCTAGAGAAAAACATGGTGCTAGCCCACGTAGTGTATGTTGCTAACTCGGACGGGTAAGTTTGTGATTTTGTATGTTTGAGTCAAAACCATGACTCAGTTTTTAACTGTTTTTTCAGTGAATATCACTGAAAACAATAAAGGTTAAAGTGAAGTTAAGGTTAGCTTTGGTTATTACACCTCTGTGTATGTTTTAAAAGAAACCTTAGAAATGCAACTAAAAATCCATAGTTAAAGTTCATTCATGGGTATGAAATAAAACTGAAAAATCTCGAAATTCGCAAATTATGGCTAGGAGCATAATCTGTAACTCCCACAACAGCCATGCAATGCTCATGACCTTACCTTTTCTGAAAAATGCTATTCTAAATGTTGTAAATTATTTCACAGGTCACTCACCCTTACCTCATTGAGAGAGGACTATGAAGGTAGTATCATTTATTGGTTTGATTATATTATTTATTTACATTTTGCTTTTAGGTGTTAATGGTGTAAATACTGTGAGGTCATAAGCATTGCATTGCCTCCGAGAAAGCCTTGCACTAACTCTTAATAGGCTAACTTCTTCGGTCTTGTGCTGCTGAGGTTGGTCATTGGGACTGACCTTTGACCGTGTGTAGCAAGGTTAGCTGCAGGCCTTACGCCCAAACCTCTGTGCGAGGCCAACTACTACTTCACCAGCCTTCAGCCATACACAACAGAGGTTATTTGCAGTGTCCGGTCTTTGGCCAGGCCCATCTTTCTTTGAGGATTTCACAATTGAATTCCCTACCAAATGTCACTGTCTGGTATCACAAATCTAGGGTAAACTTCACGGACCCTTGTCAGATCTGCAGTTCTGGAACTAGGTCTGAGAATCCAGAAATAAGTTAACAATGTTCAGTGGTACTTGCCCTGGATTCACAGCTCCCAGCTGGTATTCTTTGAGCCCTGTGGCCTTGCTGGGTATCATGAGTCCAGCCGTGTGCTCTGTGAGCCTGACCGCTTGCTCTCCCACCCCAAAGCAAAACTATAATTTCTGGTCGTGCTAAGCCCATGTTGCATGAAGAATCCAAAGTTTGTTTTTGGAAGGTGTATGCCAACTCTTTGAACAGCTCTAAAGTTAAAGAGAAATCACAAAAAAATGCATTTAAAATACAAACATAACCTAGCTATAACTACAGACATGTTAGGGCTGCCTGGGCTCTGCGCTGATAGGCCTTGTTCTTTATTGGTATAAATATTGTGAGCTTACGAGGATTGCACTGCCTCAATGGAAGCCTTGCTCACAACCCTCCATGGACTGAAGATGATTGGGTGCCGCATGGATACCTACGATTGGCTTATCTTAACATCAAACCAGTTTTATTAACAGGAAAGCATGCCCAACCAGAGCAGATGTAAATTAGTTTATTGGCGCATGAGTAAATGGCTTTTACAGGAACCTCGATCAGAACATATTTCCATATAGTCCTCGGTGTTGCAGCCAATATTAAACAAAATAAATAGAAGAAATAGTTACAGCTTACATTGCAGAAAAATACCAATCATCAATAAGCAAACCAGTAAGGAAATTACATTTTACTCATTACTTGGAGTCATTTTATAACCTATTTTGAAATGAATCTGTATTTTGCCCAAGTGGGTAAATACCCAGATGCTGTCTTTAATTCAAGATTAAGTCCAAGAAAATGTAGTATTATAGCCAAGTTGTTCATTAAAGAACGTTAAACAGATAAGTGATGTGCAAACAAAGTGCAATCCTACCAAATAAAATCAACTATAAAATCAGTAATTAGTAGGAAGGAAGTCAGAAAAAAATGATTTGCAGATGTAAGCCAAATTATTGATGATCAAGCTATCTGAGAATTTTGTTTTTAAATCAGTAATATACTTGGGTGCAAGTCTTCTAAGATGTAATGTTGTATTACCAGCCCTTGGATGGTGCTCAGCACAGTCCATGCCAGAATTTTGCTATCGGTCACTATTCCCTTCTTGACTTTGTGCAAAATGTCTGACCTCTGGATATAGTTTTTCAACATTTTTGATGGCTTGTAGATGTTCAAGTAGCCTCTTTTTAACAAGGGAGATACTGCTCCCAACATACTTGCCACAAAGGTATGGTAATACATTTGCAGTATAACCAGCACTGCAATTTTTATATTTGCTGTTCGCAATTGCAGCAAGGAACATCATACACTTCTCTGTTGGTCCTATTCTTGCATGCCTTACATGAAGAAAAAATATGGAATAACTTCCTGACTTGGAGCCATATTTTCTGCAATCTTTCTATAAGTAACTATGTACCAAATGCTCATTTAATGATTCCCCTTTTCTCTGTGTGCTCAAAGGGGTAATGTAAAGATTGTCTTCAGTGGTATTACCCGATCTAAGGATGGACCAGTGTTTCTTGAGATGCTTTCTAATCCTGATAAAGTGTAAGGGGTGACAAATCTGTCTGCAGGCACTCAGGCACTTTCATTTTCTACACAGTATCAAACAGGTTTTGTCATTGGATAACACCTTCTGTTTTTAGGTCGAGCGCATAAGCGCTTTGAGCTGTTTTAAGTATTGTGGGCTTTTAACCATGCCCACCTCACGCCCTTCATCTTCACTAGTTCGTGGGCTTGCTTTTCAAAAATCACTTGACATTGGTAAATGCTTTGTTTATCCTGCCTTCTGATGGTTTGGTTACCGCCTTTGACACCGACCGTGTTGCAGGCATAATTGCACGGTTGTCGATATACTTCAGCGTGGGCAAACTGCTTTTTTGGGCCGAGCGCACAATCACTCCGTCGCTGTTGTAATCTCTTTTTGGACTTTTAACCACACCCATGTCACGGCTGTCACTTTCATTGCTTCGTGGACATGCCTTTTAAAATCTGCTTGATTTCATTAGTGAGAGGCATGCATACGTCACGCCTTTTCCGGTGTTTAGCCCTCCTCGAGCGCACCGTCCAACTACTGAAAATATTCGAGGCTCTATGTTTTCAGCCTGGTGTCTGCACTACTTTATCTTTGTATTTTCCGCATAGCGAAATCAATTTCAGCGCGATCGTGCTGGGTTTTACATACCGCATTCGCGCTCGTTTTTTTTCTTTCAGTTTATGTGGAAAGAAAAGTCTGGTTAGGAGTTTAGAACGCTAATAGCTCCAACCCGAGCAAATGTGAGACCCGTTGCATTTCAAATGCTTGTTTCTTTTGCCTGTGCCCATTGGCTACTGTGGCGACCATGGTGCTCTGTGCGAACTCGATCAGTGGTATCGTTCTCACATTATATGCACTCTGATCTGCTTAGTACACGTTCTTTGGAGCAGGTAGACAACAGTACTTCTCTCTCTCCAGAAAAAAGATAAATCGCCAGAGGTATTTTGACATTTTTACATTACGTGCACTTTGTGATTTCCTAGTTCCTAGGCACTAACCCTCTGTGTTACCTTATGATGACTCCAAGCTTCCACTAGACAATAGTACGTTCTCTCTCCAGAAAGAGCATTAACCGTCTGCTTTGCCTTATAATGAGTCCAAACTTCCACTAGACAAGCGTCCAGACTTCCACTAGACAAGCGTATGTTCTCTCTCCAAAAAGAACTTTAATCCCTAGTTATTTTGACATTTTACATATATGCACTCTGATCTGCTTAGTAACCGTTCTTTGCAGCACACATATTCATTCTGGGACGTGTAGTTTTATTTTTATAGCATGATACAAGCTGGAAATCAGGCTTTGGAGTAGTATTCGTGGAGTTGTTCGGTTTCCTAGTTCGATGGTGATTCGCCCATTTAGGTTTTTTTCAGCTTTGCATTTCGGAACTTGTGGTTTTATTTTTTTAAGTGATGCAAGCTGCGAATACAAAGCAGAAACCTGACTAGATGGATTACACATGTTTGAGTCTCTGACACTTGAGCTGTGTGTGCGCGTGTATTTATAAAAATAACTTCCAGGAGAGCTTATTTTACAACTAATATTTCAGTTAAAAACTGAGGGAGGATCTTTAATATCATGTGAGGTGGCTCTCCTCAAGGATGCGAAAAATCATGAGCGTTTTGTTAGACTCCCCAGACTGCAGGAAAGGGACAGTGATCCAGTAAGCACACATTCTTGGAGTACAATTATTTATTCATTGCCCTGTTTTGCACCTGGGAGTAGTTTGTATTTTAAGGGCATTGTTTAAAAAATATTCCAGTAGGACTACTAATCCTTTAGCTATTTACAGGGCTAGTGGAATTATGTGGCAGAAAGGACCAAAACATGCGGCAGGGTTGACCAATTAATGTGGCAACTGATAAAATTAGAACAGTAAATGTTCCAGGTTTTTTCAGGCAGCATAAGTGTAAAAGCGTTAACGTAATAATGTTGTTCCTGCTTACATTTCTCTTGAATTACTTAATATAGCATTCTCTATGAGTTTGCTTTTTCCAGGATGTTGTTACTTACTTTTTTCCTCAACTAGCATATTACTCTTGCCTTCCCTTCCTCATAACTTATTTGCCATTTTCTGGTTATCCAGCGCCGCAGGTTCATACGAATGGCAATAGCGCTATGCAGATATCATCACTCTGCTGTATATAAAAAAAAGTTTAAAAAAAAACACATTTTCAATGCCAAGAGCTCTAACTTTCACAAATGGGAGACCGATTGCATTGCGAATGCTTGTTTTTTTCTGCAAGTGGCTCTGCTTTAGTTAGAAACTCTTTTTGGGAAATTAAATAAAACCAATAACTGCTGTAAACCAAAACCATTTCTTTTAGGGTTCGACTAAACACCGCTTTTGCTTTTTTTGCTATAGACCTGTTGATTCCATTGTATTAGGAATCCTCAGAGTAGACTTTGAGGCAGCTTTTTCTGGTGGTTGGAATGGTTTGTTGTCTGTATCGGGCCTCTGCTCCCAATTTGATGGCATTCCTCCTTCTTGAGTTTGACTGATTCGGGAGCAATTCACTCTCTCTGCTGTGACTGGATGAGTTATTTCCTCTCACTACTTACGAGCCGACCTTGTTTTGTGTTCAGCACTCCTTGGCGACTGCATGTGCTTTCTTGTTCTTCCTCGTCCCTCCCCCTGATTTGTGTCTGTTTTAGCCACCACCTCACTCACCGTCACCTTTGCTGCCTCTCCCTGTTTTCTGGCACCTCGGGCACTATTTTTTTTTCCCCCTTTTCCTCCTCACTCACCCATTGCTTCCCGTTGTCTGTTTTGCAGTGGTGTGTTTATCTACATGTTTATTTATCTCTGCTGACTGACCACTTGCAATCTTTTTTCGTGCTCTTATGGAATTTCGTTATTTACTTATAATTTACGGTTCTAAAACATCGGTTTGCCATGTTGGAACTGTAATGGGCAAATATTAGAAAGGCCACCTGTTGGTGACTACCAATGCGTATGGCATGTAATGTGACTGTGTAATGTCTTCTTAATAAAAGCTCCATCACGAGAGGGCTGCCCTTGTGCATGCGTTGTGCTGCACTGGCAACTGCTTTTGGCATTAATACCAATAGCGCAAGCATTGACAAAACCAACAGCCATGCCTTCTACCACCAGGACCTGTGACTTTGAAAATGTTTGTTTCGTTCTTGTATATGCTGCAAAACCTTGCCGTGGGGTTAATTGTGAGCCACATCCCTCAGTGTGCTTCTCAGCTGTACTTAACAGCTTACTGTAGAATCTTACTTAGCTGCAAATATTTAAACAGTAATATCTGCGCAGGCGAACAATTTATTTGTGAAACAATTACTATGTTTACATTTGTTGTACTTGAAATTGGTGAGCTGTACTGGACACCTGTGCACACAACAATCAAGAGACTTCCCACATACCTTTCCTATGTCTCAGAGAGTCTCCCCCTCATTCCCTAGCTGCCCCGTTTCACACGCCGCTTATTCTCACATCCTCTTCAGCCTAGTTTCTCACTGTTTAACCCTCATGATAAATAGCAGCAGGGTTGTCATGTGTTGTGATTGGTGCATTTCTTGGTTTGGGTGCTGATAAACTCTGCTGTACCCAAATAGCCCTACTATGGCCGTGCTGCTTGTGATCAGAGTACTGGTGCAATGGGGCGCATAGAATAAGAGGAACAGAGCCTCTGTGCTAGGTGAGCAGAAGTGTGTACTTGATCGCATCTTTCAGGGAGATGTGTACTCCAGGTTCACATTCAAAGAAAGATTCTTGGAAAGAGTTATAGTTACCTTAGGGGGTGAGTTATAGTTACTTGAAAGACCTCTAACTATAACTGCTGAATTTCTATGTTTTTTTTGTGTGTAAATTCAGAACCTAACTATGACGTCCCTGTAACCTTAAGTTTTTTTTTAGTGAATTTCTGTGTTTTTCTTAACATTTAGTAATTTTCATTACTATATGTTAATCCAACCATTGCCCGTACACAGTAGGGGTTGACTGCAAGGGCTGGCCTGAAGTCTGTCCCTGTGGCCAACCACTCAACTCCATGCTGTGCACTGCCCTTTGGCCATTCACGGTGGCAGTTGGCCTGTGGCCTCTTTGGCTGTGACAATAGGTGTGAGAGTGGCTGTCAGGATGTCTGTCTGGGTGTAAGAGTGTATACATCAATGTTTTAGTGGGTGCGTCAGTATGTGCTCGGTTCTGTAAGTGAGTGCATGAGTCAGTGGGTCTGTGAGTGTGTTTGTGACAGTCTGTCTGGGCTGTGAGTGGGTGCGTAAGTGTCTGAGTGGGTTTGTGAATGGGTAAAAGATTGAAAGAGGTATAGAGAGATTTAGAGAAAGAGAGGGAGAGAGTTGTTTAGGCTTTGATATATGTCATACTTAGAATGAGATTTCTGGACAAATTAAAAAGCAAAATGTATTTGTCATTGAAAAAGAGTAAGATTACCTTTCATTATGAGCCTTAAAGATTTGTAGTAAAAAAAAAAAAGAGGGAAACTAGTCTGGCTTTACTCAAACCCTCAGTGCTCAGCTTTTCTTTTTTTGTATTTTTTAAGCCTTTTATGGGCTATCTGGGACCACAAGGGAAGCCTCAAGGCCTCCCCCGCAGTGCCATTGCTTCAGCTTGCTGAAGCATTTCATCTCTGTTCCCTGCCGCATGCAGAAGACAGGGCTGAAAGCTTTGGTTTTTGACAGCGGGACTTGTGTAAAGCTGCTGCCAAGCCACAGCAGACAGCTATGTCCCGGGGGTTGGCACCCCGGGACATAGGAGCAGGCCTTGTTAATGCCCAGGCACCTGACCCACCTGGGTTCCTAGCAAAAACAAGTGTGGGAGCCTGTACTTTTTAAAAAATATATATTTTTATGTTTTTTTTTGCCCTGAATTTGCAAATATCGCAATCTTGTGGCAAAATGCTTTTTTTTGCTCTGGTTGTGCCCGTACCCTGCACACATTCCACCCAACCCTCAACGCCATACCACCTGCCTCTTCACCCCCCAAGAGTCCCAAGATAGCTGTCAACACTTTCTGGTTTGAAGTGTTGGTAGCCAATCATAAACATAAATACGAATTTCCCTAAATTTCTCAAAAACTGCTGAATGGATTTACACCAAATAGGCAAAAGATCAGTCTCTATGCCGAAAGGTACTGCTAAATTTGGTGTAATTGCGTCCAGCGGTTCGGGCTGTAGGCGTGTCTAAAGGTGCCATGGGAAAGGCAACTTTTTTGACGAAACCCCCCCCCCCCCCCCCCCTGTTTTTCTCATCCCCTGCTTGATGGATCACCTTGAAACTTTCCATGCCCAACAAGAATCACTGCAACACTGTTTTGGGAGGAAATGTTGTGAAGATTTATCAGATGGTACCTATCTCTATCTCAAAGTGAGAGATAGTGTGCATAGAGTCCAAGGGTTCCCCTTAGAGGTTGATAGTGGCAAAATTAAATCATACTAATTCTCTATTTTGTGGTAGTGTGACCGAGCAGTAGGCTTATCAGAGGGTAGTGTTAAGCACTTGTACACCCACAGGCAATAAATGAGGAACACACACTCAAAGACTTAACTCCAAGCCAATAGTTTTTTATATAGAAAAATATATTTTCTTAATTTATTTTAGAACCACAAGCCCAAAAAACACACCCTCAGCTGCACAGGGGCGCCGGGTGCAGTGTGCAGAGTTGGCGTTGGGTTTGCTATAGCAAGCAATGGCGGGACCTGGGGGTCACTTAAGCGATGCAGACAGGGCACGGGGGGCTTCTCTGGCCAGCCACCAACTAGGCTAGGCAGAGGGCCGCCTGATGGTCACTCCTGCACTGGAGATTGGTTCCTCTCGGTCCTGGGGGCTGCGTGTGCAGTTCTTGGTCCAGGCGTCTGGTTCCTTGTAACCAGGCATTCGCGGTCAGGGGGAGCCTCTGGATCCTCTCTGCAGGCGTCGTTGTGGGGGTGCAGTGGGGTCGTCTCAGGTTACTCACATAGTCGCAGTCGCTTGGGAGTCCTCTCTGCAGTGTTGGTTCTCTGGAGCTCGAGCCGGGGGTGTCTGGTGCGGACTTTGAAGTCTCACGCTTCCGGCAGAAGATTGAGTTCTTTACAAGTTGCTTCTTTGTTGCAAAGTTGTTGCTGTTGTTGAACAGTGCTGCTGTTCTTGAGAGTTTTTTGGTCCTTCGGGTTCAGGGCAGTCCTCTGAGTCCTCAGAGGTCGCTGGTCTCTGTCGGATGCGTTGCTGTGCAGGTTCTCTGAGTCTGGAGACAGGCCAATAGGGCTTGGGCCAAGTCAGTTGTCGTCTCCATCTCTGCAGGGCTTTCAGGTCAGCAGTCCTTCTTTGTGTAGGTTGCAGGAATTTGATTTCCTGGGTTCAGGGTAGCCCCTAAATACTAAATTTAGGGGGGTGTTTTTGTCTAGGCGTCAGTAGCCAGTAGCTGCTGTCCTTGAGGGTGGCTACACCCTCCTGGTGCCTCCTCCCTGAGGGGAGGGGGGCACATCCCTATTCCTATTGGGGGACTCCTCCAAAACCAAGATGGAGTATTTCTAAATGCAGGGGTCAGCTCAAGGCACCTTATGGGCTGTCCTGACTGGTAGGTGACTCCTCCTTGTTTTTCTCATTATCTCCTATGGACTTGCCGCCAAAAATGGGGGCTGTGTCCATGGGCCGGCATGTCCACTACCTGGAGTGCCCTGGGGCATTGTAACACGAAGCCTGAGCCTTAGAGGCCCACTGCTAGGTGTTATAGTTCCTGCAGTTGGGGAGTGGGGGGGGGGGGGGGTGTTAAGCATCTCCACCCACTGCAGGCTTTGTTTCTGGCCTCAGAGAGCACAAAGGCTCTCACCCCAGGGGGTCAGAAACTCGTCTCAGTGGCAGGCTGCCACAGACCAGTCAGTCCTGCACTGAAGGATTGGGTAAAATACAGGGGGCATCCCTCTGTGTGCATTTTATAATAGATCCAGCACTGGCCTCAGTGTGGGTTTATTATTCTGAGAAGTTTGATACCAAACTTCCCAGTATTCAATGTATCCATTATGGAGCTGTGGAGTTAATTTTGACAAACTCCCAGACCATATACTTAATAAGGCCATTCTGTACTTACAATGTCTAAGAATGGACTTAGTCACTGTAGGGGCATATTTCTCGCGCAGCTATGCCCTCACCTGTGGTATAGTGCACCCTGCCTTAGGGCTGTAAGGCCTTCTAGAGGGGTGACTTACTTATGCCACAGGCAGTATTTTGTGTGCATGGTATCCTGAGGGGGATGCCATTTCGACTTTGCCTTTTTCTCCCCACCAACACACACAATCTGCAATGGCAGTGTGCATGTGTCAGGTGAGGGGGTCCCTTAGGGTGGCACAACTTATGCTGCAGCCCTTAGGGACCTTCCTCGGTCACAGGGCCCTTGGTACCACTGGTTCCTTTTACAAGGGACTTATCTGTGTGGCAGGGATGTGCCAATTGTGGAACAATGGTACATTTTTAAGTGAAAGAACACAGGTGTTGGGGCCTGGTTAGCAGGGTCCCAGCATACTTCTCAGTCAAGTCAGCACCAATATCAGGCAAAAAGTGGGGGAGGTCACAGCAACAGGGAGCCATTTTCCTACAGTGCCAAAGTTATAGGCAAGTCAAAAAGCGCTTTCCTATGGAAACATGGTCCCAGCTATACCTTGGCTTTATATATATATATATATATATATATATATATATATGTTCGATGGCATGTGTAGCTGCCGATACACATGCTATGCATAGTCCTGCCATCTAGTGTTGGGCTCAGAGTGTTACAAGTTGTTTTTCTTCAAAGAAGTGTTTTCGAGTCACGGGATCGAGTGACTCCTCCTCTTTGGCTCCATTGCGGATGGGCATCGACTCTGTTAGATTGTTTTCTTTCCGCCATCGGGTTCGGACGTGTTTCTTTTCGCTCCGGTAGTTCAAGTCGGAAAAGTTCTAAAAACTCTCTAATTCGTCAGTATTGTTTTGATCGCGTATCATCTCTTATCAACACTTCGGTATCGTCGGATCCAACTTCTTTACTCGCCCTTCGGGGCACCCGTGCCCAACTCGGGCCTGGTCGGGCTGACCGCGTGGAAGCCTCCTGGACCGGACCCCATTTCGCTTCTGTCCTCGGTGCCAAGCCAAGTTCCCATATACAGACCAACATCTCGTCTGTAATCTCTGTCTATCTCCAGACCATCGAGAGGATCCTTCCGCTCGAAGAAGATTCTAAGAGACAGAAAAGTGCGCAGGTTGGAAGTGGCGTCGAGAATCACCAAACATCTCAACGTGGAGTAAGAGGAGATTATGCACACCGCAGCCTCCGTCCGAGGGTCTGATTCCGAGCAGAAGTCCGTGGAGGACAGACCGGTCACAGCAGGACAGCACTTCAGTACGCCTGCCCCTGTCCAATCCAAGCCCAAACATAAGGCCTCAGGAACGCCTCTGCCAGAAGGCCATGGCTCGACCTGCAAAAAGACCTCCGGTGACCAAGCTACAACTTCGGCACCGAGAAAGGCCACGCAACCGAAGCCTTCCGACTCGAGCCGAAGCACTGGCTCCGAAACAGGCAAACACCAACCCATCGAATCGAAGCCTCGAAAATCGCTTTTGGAGCTAAGGCCAACATTCACTCCCGGCCTTTCGATCCTGAGAAAACTGGCTTTGGAGCCGAAAAGACCCAGCAACACAGAGGAGCATGGACTTTCGAAACAACTTAAAGAACGCCATAGGTTTTCGGAGGAACTCACACAAATATAGGACATTGATGAAAGGCAGGCCAGAATTCATATTCATTAAGACACTGGCAAGATTATAACTGCACCTCCTCTGAAGACTAAGAGGAAGCTAGCCTTTCAAGGGCAATTGGACACTGATCAGCCACCAGGTAAAATGCCAAGGCCTAAGCAAAAATCTCCACCTCCACAATTTTCACCTCATCAGTCTCCTCCTCACCTCCTTGTCTCTCCACCTACTACTCCTACACCTACACAGTCTCCTGTACATTTTTGTAGATTCGCAACAGGACAATGTCGATCCATGGGATCTCTATGATCCAGATCCCATTCCGGATAACATCCCAGACTGCTATCCTTCCAAACCATAACCACCAGAAGATAGCACTGGTTACACTCAAGTTCTGGTCTAGGACGGCATCATACCACAATGTCGCCATGCACACCGAGCCTTTTGAGGATGATTTTCTCTTTAATACATTATCCTCCACTCACACTAGTTACCAGTCCCTTCCCATGCTTCCAGCCATGTTAAAGCACACACATCAAATATTTCAAGAGCCAGTCAAGGCGAGGATCATCACTCCCAGAGTGGAGAAACAATATAAACCACCTCCCTCTGACACGCATGGCTTCGGTCGTCAGGATTTAATCCTGAAATCTAGCTCGCTGTCCTTAATATGCCATTCAATGAGAAACAGCTTTTTGTCCCTGAAGTTGATACGGCCATTGAAAAGATGAAGAAAGACTCAAACACCGCTAAAGCCATGGGTGCTCTGTATACTACGCAATACAAGAGGTTCATTTCGGAAACCTCAATACAGGGGTGGTTTTAGAGCACAAACACCTGAGGCATCCACCTCACAATCCAAATCATCTTACCAGCCTCAATACCAACAAGGTGGGTTTAGAGGAACTTATAGAGGCCAATTCACCTGAGGTAGGGGGAAATATCAGCCAGCAAAACAAGCCTCACAGCCAAAACAGTGACTCTCTCCACCTCTTCCCTCATCACACTTCACCTCTGGGAGGAAGACTGCACAAAAATGAGTTACCCATTACAAAAGTCAACTGGGTATTGTCTATTATCCGCAATGGTTACTGCATAGAATTGGCACAAATTCCCCCAGATATACCTCCAAAACCACATAGTCTCCTCCCAACACATCTCCATGTTGCAAGAAGAAGTACAGTCACTATTACTCAAACAAGCCATAGAGCTTGTACCACAAGGTCAGATAGGAACAGGGGTTCACTCCCTGTACTTCCTTATTCCCAAAAAAAGATGGAACCTTGAGACCAATACTAGATCTCAGAACTCTCAATCTTTACATCAGAACACTTTCACATGGTAACACTACAGGATGTAGTCCCACTGCTACAACAGCAAGATTTCATGGCAACATTAGACCTCAAGGATGCGTATTTTCACATACCCATCCATCCAGCGCACAGAAAATATCCCAGGTTTGTAATACGGGGAAAACATTACCAGTTCAAAGTGTTACCCTTTGGGATAACAACAGCTCCCAAAGCATTTACAAAATGTCTTGCGGTAGTTGTAGCCTACCTAAGAAGGCAACACATCCATGTCTTTCCATATCTGGACGATTGGCTAATAAAATCCAGCAGTCATACACAGTGTCAAAAACATACACATTATGTTATACAAACCCTACACACTCTAGGGTTCTCTATAAACTACCAAAAATCGCACTTGCAACCTGCGCAAATTCAACAGTATTTAGGAACCACACTAAATACGCAAACAGCACTTGCAAGCCCAAGTCCACAAAGGGTACAAACATTCCACAATGTATTAGCACAAATTCAGTCAAACCAACAGTACACAGTCAAATTTGTAATGAAACTGTTGGGCATGATGGCATCATGCATCGCCTTTGTCCCAAACTCAAGATTAAACATGCAGCCCTTACAACAGTGCCTTGCAAAACAATAGTCACAGGCACACGGTCAACTTCAAGATCTAGTGTTGGTAGACTGCCAAACACGCATATCACTTCAGTGGTGGAATTCCACAAATTTAAACAAAGGGCGGCCATTTCAAGACCCTGTTCCTCACAGCACAATTACAATAGATGTATCAATGGTTGGATAGGGAGTGCACCTCAACAATCACAACATTCAAGGACAATGGGACACCAAACACAAACAACTTCACATAAATCAGCTAGAATTGCTAGCCGTATTCCTAGCACTCAGAGCCTTTCAACCTCTTCTCATTCACAAACACATTCTGATCAAAACAGACAACATGACTACAATGTATTGCCTAAACAAACAAGGAGGGACCCACTCATCGCAACTGTCCCTTCTAGCACAAAAGATTTGGCATTGGGCAATACACAACAACATTCACATGGTAGCACAATACATTCCAGGGATACACAACCAATTGGCAGATGTTCTCAGCCGAGATCATCAACAAACATGCGAGTGGGAAATTCATCCCCAAGTGCTTCAGACATAGACCTATTCACCACCAGTGAAAACGCAAAATACTGAAACTTCGCATCCAGGTTCCCACACCTTCTATCCAAGGGCAATGCTCTATGGATCAACTGGTCAAGGATATTTGCTTACGCTTTTCCCCCTCTCCCCCTCATTCCATTTCTAGTCAACAAACTGCGTCAAAACAAACTCAAACTCATACTTATAGCACCAACGTGGGCATGTCAACCCTGGTACACGACACTGATGTGTGGTACTACTGACAGATCTAACAAACTCCCCAAAAGACCAGATCTGTTAACACAAAACAAACAAAGGATCAGGCATCCAGATCCAGCGATTTGGCTCCTGAAGTCTTAGAGTTTGGATATCTACATCTTCCAACAGAGTGTATGGAAGTACTTAAACAAGCTGGAAAACCCACTACCAGGCAGTATTATGCGAACAAATGGAAAAGGTTTGTGTTTTACTGTCAATCTAAACAGATAGCCCCTCTTTCAGCATCAATACAAGACATTGTAGGTTACTTGCTTCATCTGCAAAAAGCAAATTTAGCTTTCTCATCCATAAAAATACATCTCACTGCTATTTCAGCGTATTTGCAAAATATACAACACACCTCTCTATATAGAGTCCCTGTTATGAAAGCCTTCATGGAAGGACTAAAACACATCATACCACCAAGAACACCCCCAGTGCCTTCGTGGAATCTAAATATTGTACTCACACAACTCATGGGTCCACCATTTGAACCTATGCATTCATGTCAGATTCAATACTTAACACGGAAAGTTGCATTCCTAGTTGCAATTACTTCATTAAG
The DNA here is from genome assembly GCF_031143425.1 of Pleurodeles waltl. Classification (NCBI taxonomy): domain Eukaryota; kingdom Metazoa; phylum Chordata; class Amphibia; order Caudata; family Salamandridae; genus Pleurodeles; species Pleurodeles waltl. The sequence continues at coordinate 1,500,848,548 of NC_090447.1, forward strand.
GAGAGTTAGTGAAATCCAAGCTTTCACTATTGAACAACCCTTCATACAAGTACACAAACATAAAGTGGATCAAAATAATGGTGTGTAATAATAGGGGAGTGTAAGGCGCTCAGGATAAGAAGTTGGCAAAATTACAATGGCTATGGGGTGCCTACACAAGGGAAAACACCCATCCCTCAAAGGTTTAAACTAAACCCAACAATTTATAGACATAACATGAGGCCCCCCATCAATATTTACAATTACAACAATCAAAGTGTATATTGACCCAATTGAATATAGTTAGAAAAAACAAATTATTCAAATTTAACACAATGCCGCAATGTCCAATCCAGTCCAATGGTTTATTGAATTAATATCTTCAAATCACTCAGCAACCCATCCATGGAAATACAATTCAAGCCAACACGTGTTTCGTCATGGGAAATTCTTACATCCCAAACGACTTCTTCAGGGCTGGAAATTGTAAGCAAATTGTTTGAGTTAGAAACCAAAATGCTCAAACTTCATAGTTAGATATTAAGTAGAAATCCCAGATTAAAGCTGAAAGTCCGGAACCCAATGACCAAGTGAGAGGAAAGAAATACTGTAGTGTTTGAATTGAATATTTTTGTCTTCACCGGAAAAGGAATAAACCCTAATAAAAAACCAAAATTGTGTAGTAACAAAAGAAACACCATTATCTGTATAAACACACCCTTTTGTGTCATGCCAGTGATATCCTAGATATGTTACACATGCACTATACAGAGTGAATTAATAGTGTGGATCCCATAATTGGTGTCTAAATAGCTCCACATAACCCCTAGCAGTACCTCATATTTAAACGAAATCCAATGCAAACGGATAATCTTGTCCGTTTATAACCGTTGCCGATAATATGACACACCGATCAAAGTTATCCAAGTCTAACCACAAAGGGAGAAAAACCAAATAAATGTAAAAATGATTTACACAAAACAAAACAACACCCATGTGTTGAATCCAGACTCCAAACATGTGGTTCCTAAGTTAACACCATATAGAGTACCTTGAATTTATGGCCCAATAGTATAAATGATGATTCAAAGTTCATATAGTTTCCATCCGTAAGCTATAAAAAAGAGAAACAAGTACTGAATATAGATGCTTCCTGATTAATAGAGTCTCATATTTAAATCTTTTCTTAACCGGAACATAACAACATTAGGGAGAACCCTTCCCCCCCAGTCACTCACCAAATAAGGGAGATCAATCCGAAAGACGGCGTTGTCGTATTAGGAACGCCGAGCTGTGAGTACGCAAATCGCGCTCCTGATCCCGGAAGCTAAAAATAGACTTACGGTGTCACCGTATGAGCCACTGCCGCAGAAAGAGAAAACGGACAAATGTCCGCTAGTATTAAGATGGGACCAAAGGTTCCCTGTAAAGCAAAAAACAACCCCAACGCGATCGATCCAGCTCAAGTAACCTGATTTTGCATGTGCAACGTAAAAACCGCATACATGTAAACAATCAAATTATAATAACCAAATGGCAACCCTGATTATAAAACCTATATGTAATCGGTCTGGTTAGTGTAATCCTTTTTTTATATAAAAGAAGTGGAGAACCAATGAAACATAATCGGTTAGAAATTATTAAACGAAATATCCATGTGACAACCACCATTAGTCAAAAATAGAAGCCACCTATTTCTAATATTAACCATAATTCATTAGAGACCTCAACCCACATTATCAATCAGAGTTCTAACCTAATCCATATTCAACATATAATGTTGAGATAGAATTCTATCCAAGTTCTCAGTCACATATTATTCAAAAAAGAGAAAAGCCAAACCCTAAGAGTCAGACAGTTGGCAAGGATTGGTAAAAAAAAAAACCACATTGTTTAACAACCCAATTGAAATATGAAACCTTTATAACCCCAATGTTGAAATTGCAACAATTTATGTTTGAGAATTTTGGTTGTTAACTCTATTCGTTATAACAAGCTCCCCAACCACAAGATAATACAATTACATCAAATGCACCAACATCATATTGATATAAATTAAGACAAGATTTACATGAAAAGATACTGTACAAATATAAGTCAAATTTCAATCTCCCAAGAAGAACGCCAATTCTCTATCAGAATTGAGACCCGATTCTACGGCCTAAAGTGGTACTTCGGACAAACCCAAAATTTCTACCAAAGGTGATATCACCGTTTCATATCAGTCAAACAGTGGAACTCCCAGTCTTCTTCCCACAGCCAGACTCTGTAGCAGAAAGAGCGCTGCATACATTGGACATTAAAAGAGCTATAATGTATTACATTGATAGAACGAAATCATTTAGGAAAACCAAACAGTTATTTGTGGCGTTCCAGAAGCCACATACTGGTAATCCTACCTCAAAACAAGGACTAGCTAGATGGATAGTAAAATGCACCCAAACATGTTACCTAAAAGTTAAAAGGCAGCTATTAGTAACACCAAAAGCACATTCCACCAGGAAAAAAGGAGCAACAATGGCATTTTTAGGAAATATACCAATGACAGAAATCTGTAAAGCAGTCACTTGGTCAACACCACATACATTTACCAAGCATTACTGTGTAGATGTATGAGCAACACAACAGGCCACAGTAGGACAGGCTGTACTAAGAACACTATTTCAAACAACTTCAACTCCTACAGGCTGACCACCGCTTATGGGAGGCAAAACTGCTTTGTAGTCTGTGCATAGCATGTGTATCTGCAGCTACACATGCCATCGAACGGAAAAGTTACTTACCCATTGTACATCTGTTCGTGGCATGTTCCGCTGCAGATTCACTTGCGCCCTCCCCGGGAGCCTGTAGCCGTTTAAATTAAAACATTCATTTGTACATATGTATATATATCTCTATTCCATTTGCATGGACATCTCTTTTCTTTATACTCTTTCACTCCAACCTTACCCTCTGCGGGAACCACTCTGTCCCATGAACATCTGGCTCCAGCAGCGCTGATTGTGCTCCACAAGGCACACTTCATCCTCCCAGGCTGATTTGCACTCTTGCCTTAAAGCTTGATTACAAAGACAGTCTCTACGTCAGTACTTGAAATGGGTTTATTTTACCTAAGCATACAAACAGAACAGGGTCACCAGGGAATCCCAGTGCCCAACCTTTAGATAGAATCCCATGAGATCACTCAGGGTGCAAGCCAATCTCTTAAGAGAACTTCCAAGGTAATTCACAATCGAGCTCACTTAGTGATTTTCAGAAGAGCAGTCCTCTGTGTTGATGTCACTTTGCTGTGTGGTTGGTAATGTTTAGGTATCCCATGGACCCTTGAAAGAACGGACTTAGGGTCCACTTTAGTATCGCACTTGCCTCACATTGTCCAATAATTATAATAAAAATAATAATAAAATGTATATAGAGGGGCTTTAAATTATTCCTCTGCAACCACTAGTTTCTTCATTTGTCATTCACACATTGCTTCCATCTCCATGATAATCAGCAAGGGGAAATAGATCCGACTACTGCAGCCCTAAGCTCTCCTCACTACGAGTGTTGGCATTTTGCTTGTGCACAGTCATCTAAAAAGTAGCCATGTATTGTTGTTTTGGATCATTTTGTACTTTCTTTTTTTTTTTTTTTTTTTGCAAGCACATGCATACCACCTTTTGAACGCAGCATTTCACTTTTTAGTTATTTTTAATACGTATTGCATATATTCACAAAGAAATTAAATTGTAGGCTTGCCAAGGCCACGCTTATTGGCTTTCCCAATGCTTCCTTAATTTGAGAAGTCAACCAGAAGACTGATTGGCCTACAGAAAATGTCCTCAATCTCTTTTGCCTGCTATCAAGTCTCTAGTAATAAGAACTACTGTTATGTAAACATTAGAGCACCAATTCAAATTTACTAATCCATTTAGAACCCTTTATCTCAACTGCTGCAAAGCTACTTCCATTCCTCTTTGCCACGTCTCTTCCGCAGCACCAAAATAGTTTCACCCCAGCTGGGCTATGCCTAGCTTCCAGTGACTGATTTGGCAGGTGTCTAATCGTTCACTGCTCTTTAGGTGTATAACAAATCCTCACTCCCATTCTTTGCACTATGTTGTAGGTCCAGCTCGCTGGAACAAGTTTACAGGCTGCTGCCCAGTCCTTAAATGTACAGGTAAGGATTGCTTTACCGCCCTCATCTTTCAGTCCACACCATCCCATTCCATATGTCCTGGTGCCAGGCTGACATTTGCAGTTTTCTAAGTACCATTGTTTAACCGTAGGGTGGCGACCCTTCATCGTCCTGATGCCCAAGAACAACCCTAAGTCTTGCAGCAATGTAGGATTGTTTCTTCATTTAAACCGTGCATGTTGATGCATCTGTTGCCAACCATGGCATTTTGTTCCCCACCTTGCAAGTTGGATGCTCTTGTTCTCTGAAGAGAATATGTAAAGTAGTAGTTTTGCATGTTGTAACGTGTAAAAAGACACACAAATGTTTTCCTTTTCACAAAATGGTTAATAACGTGAATCAAAGCATTTTGAATTTAATGAAGTCATTTTATTAGAGTATTTAATATTGATAGGATGCAAAACTTATTTGGCTTGTCTAATTAAAATGTCTACTGTCTAGAAATGGCTTGTTGGGAGTTCACAGAAAATGTGACACTATTCTCATAGGGGTGCAGGGACCGAGAGCAAATGTGGGCCGTCTACATTTGTATCCTCCCTTTCATATAACACAACAGGGCAAGTGAGACAAAGAAAGGTCAATGTCGAGAAAATTCTTTATTCCGGGAGACCCTGTAGTCAATATATGACCAAAATAGATCAAACTTCCTATGATATTATGGGAGTCAATTCAAAAGATTGAAAGGTATGGTGTCCTCCCGTATAGTTGACTACCAATCTACAAACCGCAGACGCTATTAGGCTTGCTTATAAGTAACAAACTCCTAATAAGCCCCTGACTATGTTCTGAGGACTAGAAGAAATCAGAATTACGAGAATATTACTGCTGTAAGTGGCACTGGCCTTACAAATGAAACAAGGTTTGATATAGTTTGAATGCAGGGTTGAATCACCAGGGCCAGCCAGACACAAATACTCGTATTTGCTGTGGAATTTCATTTCGGTCTATGGCCCTGTTTATGCAGCCGGAGCAACCATGTGACTCATCCCTGAATGCTTAAGCATATAAAACTGAGGTGCTGTCTTCAGTAAGCAGAGCTCTGGGTAAACTAATCTATAACTGGCCGTGAACGTCTCTTGTTTACAAACCCCTCTCACTTTGCAGCCAGAGAAAGTGAAGTGAATTGTGCGACAGTTGTGCTGGGGTAATGGGAATGTGAAAGGAAATGCTGAAGGATGTCATTTTTGTAACACACAATAAAATGTAAGTACGTGTTAATGAACAGCACACTTTCATCAGCTGGAAAAGCAAAAATGAAGCTTTTTTTTTTTTTTTGTAATTGTGAAGTATGGTAGAGATAAATATTTTGATAGAATCGATACAAATCAAGACACTTGAATTGGTGATGCACAAATGATAAATATTCACCTAGACCAGATTTTCCCACATTATCATTTGAGTGCATTATAGTTTTATCAGTAGAACTTTGTCTGTGGCATTTGCAATGGAAAATGTGTGGTCTGTAAATGACAGTGCGGAACCACACAATGCTTTAGTTACATTAAAAAATCGCCTGCGTTCTGTCCATTAAAGCTAGGTGGGCCGCAGAAGTTTGACGTCCTAAAATTGCATTGTGGTTCTGGATTAATGCCTGGTCGTTTACTTCTTTGGCGACATTGCGAGTGGAGAGGGTTCACATTGTCTCCATACCTTATATTATTTTTTGTTAAGGCTCTTAAATCATCAGTTGTCCTTATTTAGTTGCTATTTATACACTTGAATGGATGGTCAAATGGTGAAGACCAAGTGCAGATTTCATTCTTGCTTTGAAGGAAATCGTTTTGCACATTTTAACTAGTGAATAACCAACACAGTGTAAAGAACGGCACTTGGTGTAGAGAAGAAATTGTTTGGTCATTGATGGAGCACAGTTGTGCGTTCCAAGATCTGGCATGCCCTATACACAAGACTTGTTAAGGCGGAGAGAGAATTAAGGAGAGACATATTTGATTCATGACAAAGCTCCTGTAACTTCTCATTCTAGGAGACATGGTTGAAAATTGCATTGGTTGCCATGGTAAATTCTCATCCCTGAGAGGGATGTTGGCAAACAGGCTATATCTCCCGAGCAGAGTGTTTACTGTCCCATGCTGTAATTATCTCTGAATGACTGGCAGAATTAATAAGAACTTTATGTTAATTAGCCCGTGCTGCAGTCCCCAGAACAGGTGGTGGCAAATATGCAAATCAATGCAGAATTTAAATGTTCTGCATAAGTAGTTCTAATTACCATAAAGTGTTCGCCTTCCATGCTTGCTTCTACCTCTACTCTGCAGTATTTTCTCATTGTGTAGTTTGTCATTGCAACTTAAGACGTGCTGAGTTACTTTTTTTAAATGTCTTGAGATTATTAAATGATATGGATGAAGAATGTTAAACCTCCAGGACACGTATTTTCATAAACCCACCCTCCAGTTCCACAGATGTTTCAGGATAGACCAACAGCATGTTCAATTTGCTGTGCTCCCCTTAGCCTCAACAGTGCCCCCTCCGGTGATCACAAAAGCGATGGCGGTGGTTATAACCTATCTTTGAAAGTTAGGGATGCCAGCTTTCCCCTACATTTACAACTGTCTGTTGAAGGGCGGCTGCCTCGTCAGTTAGGAGGAACCACTTTCAGATTGCAGCAGACCCCCTTTATGTTGGGGTTCACAATATGTCGAAGGCACACCGGACTCCTTCAAGGTCTGCCTTTCATAGGAGTTGTCTTGGATACGGTGCAGTTAAGGGCCTTCCCTCACTCAAACCTAGTCCAGCACATTTGGGTTTAAATCAGTGTTTCTACCTCGCCCAGGGTCTCAGAGAGAGTGTTTTGGATGCTTCTTGACTTCCTGCATCAAGTTCATCGACTTTGTTGGGTGTTGTATGCAGTGGGCTCTGCAGTGGCATCTGAAGTCTCAGTGGCCACCATGAGAACCTGTTGGATTCCATCCAGGTTTCAGAGGAAACTGCACTAGATTTGAAGTGGTGGCTGTTTGACTGCAGTTGGACCAGTTGAAGACTCCTCTTTCTACCCTGCACAGAGCTGATGTTGGTGACGGATGCGTTATTGCTTGGTTGGGGGGTTCCTCTGTGGGAGGTTGTTTGAAGGACTCTGTCTCCACATCTACCTGTTGGATTTGCGAGCTGTTCCTGTCGAGTAGCTGGCCTTCCTACGATCCATGAACGGGGACTCCTACAACTTCTCATGGACAGCACCACCGCTATGTGGTACTACGAGCAGAGGTTTGTTGGACCTGTGCCAGAGTTTTCTGTGCCCCTAGAATTGGCTTCAGCGTCAGGGTATCCCTCTGATTATAAACCGCCTTGCGAGATCTTTAAGCGCCAGAGTGGACAAGCTCAGCTAGCAGCACCTGGTGGATCACGAATGGTGATTACGTCACAAGCTGGCACAGGGCATCTTCCAAAAGTGGGGAGAACCTTCACTATATCTTTTCATCAGTCAAATGCACAGTATCAAAACCTTTGCACAGTGATTGTTCCAAGCCGACTTTCTCTGGGAGACGCATTCTCGCTAGAGTGGAGCATAGGACTGTTGTAGGCTTTTCTGCCTCTTCTGTTATGAGTTCTGAAGATCAGGACAGATTTGTAGCAGCAGGGCAGGGTTCTAAACCAGAACGGGCAAACTCTCCGCCTCCTTGCATGGCACCACCTGAGGTTTATATGTTATCCTTGCTGCCAGTCATCTGTCTACAAATTCCACTTATGTTGACCTCTGGAACAAATTTTTTATCTGCTTGGCCACCTGCCTAACAGACTCCTTAGAGGCCAAACTGTTGGATGTTTTATTGTTTGTCTTGGCCCAGCAACGTGTTCCACTGGGCACTATTAAAACTGTCTTCCCCTTTGCGGTAACATCTGCTCTATGGCCTCCTTCTATTGTTGTCCTGCACCACCTTTTCCCCAGACACACTACTTTTGAGGACCAGGGCTACCTTCTTGCCCTAAGTTGTGACCATTGGATGAGTGACCAGCTTTTTGTGGGGTTTTCTAGGGCAAAGAAAGGCAAGGCAATACAGAAAAGTAATCTGTTGAAGTGAATAGTTCTCTACATGAAGATCTGCTCCACAGTGGCCAGAAAAGCAGCTTTCAGAGAGACCATTTCTCCAGGGCTAAGGCTGTCGTATGGTGTTGGCATCTAGAGTGCCTTCCCTTGACATCTGCCAGGCCACGATGTGGAGGTCAGTGTACACGTTCATAAAGCACTACTGTCTTGGCGGTCAAGTCTGACGGTAAGGGCATCTTGGACCTGCAGGATTTATCGGTCTGAGCATACCCCCAGGCCCTGCACCGTAGATAGTTCTGCTTTGTTATTCATTCTACAAGTGGGAATTTGTGGTTAAAGGTATCCATAAGGAGAACAAGTCACTTACTCACTGTAGCACTCTTTCTGGTAGCTACTTTAGCCCACCCACATCCCTGTTCTGTGGAATGGTCTCGTTTTACCATCTCAAAAGGCCACAACTTAGAGATCTGCAGACTGATATCAACAGTTGTGTGCTTGACGTCTGAGGGCGCAGAAAGCGTTGAGCAAGAAACTAACCTCTGTGCACATGGGTCGCACTTAACATGTGGCGCCACCCTGTCACTTTTGGGATGGAACAAAGCAAACATGAGGTTACTGCAGGAGAAGCAGGGTTCATTTCACTGAAATGTGTTGTACATCCCTACTAGATGGGGTTGAGGTAAGATGCCTGTGATGACCTGTGTTCTGGGTCCAGTTACTAGGTGTGCTGAGGTCTCATCAGTTTCTGATCAGTTTACTCAGTGGAGCAGTGGAGCGATACTCAGGTTGAGAATGGGTTACAGCTAGGATGTGGGAGTAGCTGGCAGATTCTCCCTTCCTGTTGGTGCTCACAAAAAAAATATATATGTTTAGCTGTCCAACAGCAAAGTGGTTACACCTAGTTTAATCCCCTGTGGTTCAAGATGAAAGAAAACACCAGTAAATACAGGACACTGATATTGATGTGAAGATTGAATTCTGTTGCGATGGGTCTGCACCCATGACTTTACTTATTTCTGCGTTATGCTTCTGAAACTTTTTCTATGAGTTATTGCTGATAGAAGTCATTTTACTATTGCACTGTAAGAAGTGCAAATAACAATAACTACACACCAAAAGAAATGTGGTGCGGTCCTTGGTTTTACGGTGGCCCAACTAAGAGGAGTAGTAATAAAAACAAACACATGAAACTGGATGTTGTTCAACTCGTTAAAGACCCCAAAAAATGACATGAGACTGAAAAGGCCCATCTGATAGGGATATCTGCTGATAGTACGTTTATGCCCTGGATAATCTCTTTAAAATGTTATCAGCCATGGTACACCCCCATTACATCACCTCACCACTTCATCCCATCCAAAACATCATCTTACTTTTCAGGTCAAAAGTAAGTTATGTGAAATAGATTATGAGGTAGTTGCAGACAATAGGTTATGATGTAGTGGCATGGATGTAGTAACAGCTCCCAGACACTAAAGGTGCACATTGAAGAACCTGTTGGCATTTGTGGTGACTTGTGGAGTGTGCATTATTTTACGGTGAAGGTGTCTGAATGTGTGTTTGTTGCACAGATCACTTAGTCATGGACGAATGATGGCTGAAACAATAAACATTGACTGAGGGAAGTGTACACAGGAGCTTAATGAACATGTGAAAAAAAATTCACAAGTGAACCTATAATACTCTGGTCCTACTATATGCTAAATATTGGCACACTGATTAAGAGTTTAGTGGATGTGTACTTTGTTATAAATGTGACAGATATCCTATCTGCCTAATTAAGGTGGGAGCAATATTAATCATTGATAAGTGAGGTCCTAAGTAACGTACAGGTGATAGGAGCGCCGATTCTAGATTTAAATGCCTGGATTATGCCAAAGGTCTTTATTTACTATCCCCTAGGTACCTTCCTTCCATTGTGTATGCCATCCATACAATGGCCTCTGTTTAAATTGTTTCCTCTATCAGTGCGGGTAGTCCTTCTTCTGTGAAGTCTTTAATAAATACTTTGTTCTAACCCTCACTACCCTGTGTCAAATATCCAATTAGCTCTTTTTTGTTGAAACCCTAAATCTGGTTATTGGGCAGTATGTAGCTTTTTATTAATCAAATAATTACATTTCTAGTAACTCTTCAAGTCATGTTGTGAGCGGAACGCACAAGTAGGTTTGAGGCCCCCAACACATGACAAGAGGGGGAATATGAACGTTGTACCATCATGAAAAGCAAACTTAAATGAAAAACTAAAAATGTGTTTTTTTTGTATTATATTACTTTTTATCCTAACTCAATGTAAGCATTTTAGTGATAAAGTAAAATATTGGAGCAGAAAAATTGCAATCCTTTGCCATTTGACTTGAAGGCTGAAAAAAATGGGCCGTTGTCTAGTTGCAGTCGAATCCCTTCCTCTATAAATTGCAGTGCTTCCGTGGACTCTCTGATATGAAGTTCTCTGGGCAAATGAGTACTGTACCAGGTGTCTGGCTCTTATAGGTGGATACCTGCTCTCGGAAAGTGCAACAAATGGCCTAAGTTCGGATATCAGGCATGGAAAATGTTCCTCGGAGACAGTTTGATTCTAATGTAGTTGTCATTCGGACTTGTTTTGCTTTCCATTTTTTTTCTTCCATGAAAAATCAAAAAAGACACAAGAGCTTATATCTTCGTTGACAAGTAGTTTCACAGAACTTTATGCTACTTTCTTTAATCAGGAATGCCATCTGTGACGTAGTATGAGGAGACATTCCTTCATCAGTATATTCTCAGCCTTCTGAGACCGGTTCTTAGAAGACTGTAGCTTGAGAATTTGGAATACTCAAAATGTACTAGGAACATTTATAAACATCTGTCTGTTTAGCAACAGCCCTGGATCTTTTCTCCTAGAGTCGTGTTCATCTTAAAATACTAACAGCGCATGGCTAGGTCCATCCTCTGGCATAGCACTGTATCTGCTAAAGATTCCTCTTTAATCCCTTGATATGCCTGACAGGTCTTTATTTTGCTTTCGCCTGACATGTTGGGGCTTTTCACAGGTCACACTATATTAAAAAAACAGACACAGTGACCATAACATTCTGATGTTCTCTTATCATGGTACCATGGCCATCCCGAATTGCTCATCCAGAAACCTACTGTGTCAGCGGTAAAAAAAACAAGGATGTTTTAATGAGGTGGGACAGAGTAAATGAGGAAAATCTACTAATGAGTTTAATCCTTAAAAACAAGGTGGCATTTTGAATATGGTTAGATGAGAGTGCCAATCTTGAAGCAGTCAAACTGTTTTGTTGCATTATGTGGATCAACTAGAACATCACTACTGGCTCCTCATTGCCCCTGTAAAGCGAAACCCTTTAGATGGTGTGATAAGCACTGTTCAAAGACTCATAAATGTTTTTGTTGCACTTAGACTAATCTCCACGGATACCGATCAAGTGAGACACTGTAGGTCTGAACATAAAAGGGTTGTCATGCACATGAAGAACTTAAAGACCAGGCCTATGAATCCCTGCTGGTAACCAGCTTTAGTTAAGATAGTCACAGATTTTGGCACCTAGTCTATTCTCCATATTGTTAAAGACTTCTGGACCCCAAAGCTGGTTGTGACAATTGATCCAGATGAGTTGTTTGCCCAGTTTTAGGGGTTTATTCTGGCCCCTCTCAGATTGTCGAGGTCGCAGGACATATGGAGGACAGTATATGCATCATTGTATTGGCCACTACTAATAAATTCCCCGAGGCAAGGCACCTGGGACTGATGGAGTTCCTGCAGAACACTGCCTCATAGGCTCCCATTTTGGCTAATGTTTTGGAGACCATTGCAAGCTTTGGTCCTCCACCTTCACGGCCCCATTCCACTGTTATACCCATTTTCAAAAATGGCAGCCAGAGTGTTACCAACCTGTTTCTTTGATTGATTCAACAGCCAATATAATGAGCAGGATCCTTTTAGACCGCCTGAACACGTGGGCCCAGGAAAATCGCATCATCTCTGATCTGCAGTATGGGTTTAAATCGGGTCTTGAGACAATCAAGCAATGCTTGAATTGTGTACCTTTTAGTTAATGAATCATACAGCAGCTAAAGGGGGTAGTGTATATTTGGCCCTTCTGGACCTGACTTGAGCCTTTGGCCGTGTCACCGGCTCCAACTTATAGCACATCATGTCTAATTTAGAGTTTGTGGCTTGCATTGTTAATTTTCTCTAACAGTTGCACAACAGGGCTAGAATCTGATACTAATGGTGAGGATAAAAATCACTTCTTGTTATCAAGAGAAGTCTGTTAGGGAGAGGTGGGGGTGGGAGGGTGTGTGTGTGCGTGCACCTTTTTAATTCCCCCATGTACATCAGTGTGCTAGAGAAATATTTAACCAACTCGGTCAAGGGATTACTGCATGTTGACTGCCTCCTGGTACCTGCTCTTTAAGGAGATGACGTGGTACTTTTAGCTAGGACCCCACTTCAGCTACAGAAACGTTTGGCTAAATTCTCCCTTTTTATGGTAAATTTAAATTTAACGATCAACCAGTCAAAGATGCAGCCCTGTTCCTACCTTCCTTTATCTGGAGATTTCATTTGATGCCCTTAGTTGAGGCCCTTTGGAAAATACAGCAGTAGTGCGACCTTAAAACGTTTATTTACAGTGCTCATCCTAATGATGGCTTTTCATTAATGAATCATAAATACAAGTTCGGACAGCATTAACATATGGACACGCATATTACCTCAACTGCAGACAGTTCCCGTCTCTGTAAGGGTTTGTGTTGGAGGGGGTTGGGCCTACTTGTCCCAAGGACAAAATAAACATGAAAACTTGTTGCGCTTGACCCCAAACAATATGTCCCGGATGTCGGGCAATAGGAATTCCGCATCCCTGGTACAACTTTAGAGTTGTATGGGGTAATACTCAGAGCAAGTCCTTTGTGTTTGTTCGGGGTGTTTGTGCCTTCTTACTCAGCCACTTAATCGCCTTGCTGTTTTTCCTGTACATCCTATCTTTATGGAATGAATGACTTGGCAAACTGTTTAACCTCAATTATAGTGAAGTTCATAAAAGGAGATGATCATTTTGATATTGCCCAACTCTGTAGTACAGTCATCTCTAACTCATCACAATACAAGCTTCTCTCATTATATCAGTCTTCAATGTCCTTTCTCGTGTATCGCTATATAAAGGTCAGACCAGGAAGACTGTCATTACAAAGTTGAAATTTAAATTTACCTCAAAATACTTGTCATCTATGGTTGATTCCCAGATGTTGTCATGGCTTCTGAAGGTATTCAACCTTTCAGGTAACCCTTACAGACCAGGTAAACATCTTCACTTTAGGAGATACTCTTTTTTTAAGGCACAGTTTTCTGAGCTTTAGACTGTTGAATCATTTGAATTCCCAGATATTATTTACATTTCTTCGGTTTCCTCCTTCAGTAAAGTGGTTTCTTTAAGCTGATTCTGTTAATACTGAAACAGGATCACTATGAATGTGTTTCCAGTTTCTATATTCGGGAGTGGACTTGCAGGAATTCATTTTCTTTCATGTGAGCATCCCAACTCTCTAACGTCTGAAAGATTCTCTCTGAGGCCTGAAGGGCTGCAAACAGAAAATGCTTCCTATTACTGGATTACTCAGATGACTGTACACTTCGGTAAGCATTTGTCACTAAATCAGTATTGGAATCTACAATGATGTGCCAGATTTTCTGCCACTTGAGAACTGGCTGTTGGTTCTAGTAATCATTTCAAGAACAGTTAGAGTGCTTAAATACAGCTTATTGCAAAACTTACCCTGGACATCTGTCCTTCAAGCATAACCTCAGCATGGCCAGTGGCACTACTAAATGTTGGAAGGTTGGTTTGGCTGTTTAACACTCTTTAGTGAGGGCCAGGACATTTTAATCTCTACCCATAAAAGAAACCTCCATAGCATGGGTACTCACAAACTTTTTCTCGGGGGCCAAAACTGCAGTATGGTTTGCGGCAGAGGGCCGCACTGAAGTGACAGCGGGGGGGGGGTTAGAGGGAGCGGGGCTTAGAGGGGGAACAACCACCCCACCCCCTTTTTCAAAACATTGTAACACACACAGCGCCATCTGCTCTCACCCCTACCCCAGTAACACACACTGCGCCATCTGCACACAGCGCCATCTGCTCTCACCCCTACCCCAGTAACACACACAGCGCCATCTGCACACAGCGCCATCTGCACACAGCGCCATCAGCACTCACCCCTACCCCAGTAACACACACAGCGCCATCTGCTCTCACCCCTACCCCAGTAACACACACACAGCGCTATCTGCTCTCACCCCTACCCCAGTAACACACACAGCGCCATCTGCACACAGCGCCATCTTTCGTGCAAAGTTTTAACAACTGTAGTTGTATTTTGTATCTTCGTCTAAAATGAAAATAAAATAATAAAAGAAAAGAAAGTTTCTTTAGAAGAAAGTTGTGGAACTGCTAATTGTTCTTGACCATAATCAAAGTGTCTTAATTTTTTTTAGATTAGAATTAGATTAAGCCATATTGACTAATGACACTTAATATCCATTGGTTTTACTGTAGCATCGTCCTTGCTAAACCTCTGGCATGCAGAGAAGAATCAGCAAGTAGAAACATTTATGATACCTGTCTGCAGTCAAAGCCCTTCTATTTCTTTCAGAAGAGGGGTGGGACAGACATTTCTACACCTTGGAGAAAAGGCTATGGCCCAGACTTACTAAGCTTTGCATTGAAGTAAGTAAATTGATGCAAAGTGATGCGTTGATGCCTACTTTCAGAGGCAAACACCAAGCTATGCTAGAAAGGTGGCACTTTCTCGGTGTATAAAAAAAATCTTTGTGCTGTGTGAACTGCTTTGGCAATTCAGAGCAAACACCCATCAATAGGTTTTGATGCAACGCCCAATCTAATAAGAGTTTGAGACTGGGCTCTGTATTAAAAAAATACACCGCCTTAAAGCAGCTGTTAACAACGTGAAACGTTTTTATTGTCAAAGAAAAACGGAATCATTGCATTTGTGCTGAAATGCACAGCACGCATCAGACGTTTCGGGTACTTATGAAATGTGTCTAGGCATAGGAAATGGTACAGGAAGGCCATGCTTCTAGTACAAATCGTATGCTAGTCTGTGCCCACTCACGTCTGTACCATTGTGTTATGCTGTGTGTTGCTCAAGGCAGCTTAAACAGAGCACCAGAGCAGCGGAGGAAAGAGCAACAGGCCAATCTTAGTAGATGAGGCCTAGAGGTGTGTTTCCCATTGTACAATGCAGCGCACCACCGTAGATTTGGTTAGCGAACTGCGCTACATGACAAATGTGTAAATCTTCCCCATGTGTTTCATAGATGATAAGAATATGACCGCATTGATCTGATGCCCACTCAAACCATTTTGATCTTTTGCAGCCTCAAGCTCAACTCAATAGTTGTTTTTATAGGTCCCAACAAATTGGTCCGGTTGAAAAGCTTTTATGGGCCAAAGTTCCTCTAGTCACGGCTCGCGGGCCGAAAGGTAGGTCCGTGGGGCCGCGGGCCGTACTTTGAGTAACGTCGCTCTATAGGGTGTGGAGTATATACATGTTCTGTTCTTTATTCCCACCTCGTTTGTCTACAATGTGATAAGATAGGACTAGGTGATCTCAGAAAGATTTGTGAACCTTCACCGTCAGACCAGTAAAAATCTGTGCAGTTATTGCGTGATGTTGTCTGTATCCCCGATTCCTGCTGTGAATGTTTTTACTCTTGCCTGATGTAAAGAAATGACTCTCTGTTGCAGTTACCCCCCACTTTTTGCCTGATACTGATGCTGACTTGACTGAGAAGTGTGCTGGGACCCTGCTAACCAGGACACGGCACCAGTGATCTTTCACCTAAAATGTACCATTGTTTCCACAATTGGCACAACCCTGGCACCTAGGTAAGTCCCTTGTAACTGGTACCCCTGATACCAAGGGCCCTGATGCCAGGGAAGGTCTCTAAGGGCTGCAGCATGTCTTATGCCACCCTAGGGACCCCTCACTCAGCACAGACACACTGCTTGCCAGCTTGTGTGTGCTGGTTGCGAGAAAATGACTAAGTCGACATGGCACTCCCCTCATGGTGCCATGCCAACCTCACACTGCCTGTGGCATAGGTAAGTCACCCCTCTAGCAGGCCTTACAGCCCTAAGGCAGGATGCACTATACCACAGGTGAGGGCATATGTGCATGAGCACTATGCCCCTACAGTGTCTAAGCAAAACCTTAGACATTGTAAGTGCAGGGTAGCCATAAGAGTATATGGGCTGGGAGTCTGTCAAAAACGAACTCCACAGCTCCATAATGGCTACACTGAAAACTGGGAAGTTTGGTATCAAACTTCTCAGAATAATAAACCCTCTGATGCCAGTGTTGGATTTATTAAAAAATGCACACAGAGGGCATCTTAGAGATGCCCCCTGTATTTTACCCAATTGTTCAGTGCAGGACTGACTGGTCTCTGCCAGCCTGCTGCTGAGAGACGAGTTTCTGACCCCATGTGATGAGAGCCTTTGTGCTCTCTGAGGACAGAAACAAAGCCTGCTCTGGGTGGAGGTGCTTCACACCTCCCCCCTGCAGGAACTGTAACACCTAGCAGTGAGCTTCAAAGGCTCAAGCTTCCTGTTACAATGCCCCAGGGCACTCCAGCTAGTGGAGATGCCCGCCCCCTGGACCCAGCCCCCACTTTTGGCGGCAAGTCCAGGAGAGATAATGAGAAAAACAAGTCGTCACTGGCCAGTCAGGACAGCCCCTAAGGTGTCCTGAGCTGAGGTGACTCTGACTTTTAGAAATCCTCCATCTTGTAGAAGGAGGATTTCCCCAATAGTGATAGGGATGTGCCCCCCTCCCCTTGGGAGGAGGCACAAAGAGGGTGTACCCACCCTCAGGGCTGGTAGCCATTGGCTACTAACCCCCCAGACCTAAACACGCCCTTAAATTTAGTATTTAAGGGCTCCCCTGAACCTAAGAATTTAGATTCCTGCAACTTACAAGAAGAAGAGGACTGCTGAGCTGAAAACCCCTGCAGAAGAAGAAAGAAGACACCAACTGCTTTGGCCCCAGTCCTACCGGCCTGTCTCCTGCCTTCCAAAGAAACCTGCTCCAGCGATGCTTTCCCAAGGACCAGCGACCTCTGAATCCTCAGAGGACTGCCCTGCTTCAAGAAAGACAAGAAACTCCCGAGGACAGCGGCACTGCTCCAAAAGAACTGCAACTTCGTTACAGAGGAGCAGATTTAAAGACCCCTGCAAATCCCCGCAAGAAGCGTGAGACTTGTAACACTGCACCCGGCGACCCCGACTCGACTGGTGGAGAACCAACACCTCAGGGAGGACCCTCCGGCGACTCCGAGACCGTGAGTAACCAAAGTTGTCCCCCCTGAGCCCCCACAGCGACGCCTGCAGAGGGAATCCCGAGGCTCCCCCTGACCGCGACTGCCTGATCCTAAAGTCCCGACGGCTGGAAAAGACCCTGCACCCGCAGCCCCCAGCACCTGAAGGAACGGAACTTCAGTGCAGGAGTGACCCCCAGGAGGCCCTCTCCCTTGCCTAGGTGGTGGCTACCCGAGGAGCCCCCCCCTTGCCTGCCTGCACCGCTGAAGAGACCCCTTGGTCTCCCATTGAAACCTACAGAGAACCCGACGCTTGTTTGCACACTGCACCCGGCCGCTCCACGCTGCTGAGGGTGTACTTTTTGTGTGGACTTGTGTCCCCCCGGTGCCCTACAAAACCCCCCTGGTCTGCCCTCCGAAGACGCGGGTACTTACCTGCTGGCAGACTGGAACCGGGGCACCCCCTTCTCTCCATTGAAGCCTATGTGTTTTGGGCACCTCTTTGACCTCTGCACCTGACCGGCCCTGAGCTGCTGGTGTGGTGACTTTGGGGTTGCTCTGAACCCCCAACGGTGGGCTACCTTGGACCCAAAACTGAGTCCTGTAAGTGATTTACTTACCTGCTAAAAATAACAATACTTTACCTCCCCCAGGAACTGTGAAAATTGCACTGTCCACTTTTAAAACAGCTATTTGTGTTTTATGTAAAAAGTATAAATGCTACTGTAATTATTCAAAGTTCCTAAAGTACTTACCTGCAATACCTTTCAAATGAGATATTACATGTAGAATTTGAACCTGTGGTTCTTAAAATAAACTAAGAAAGTATATTTTTCTATAACAAAACCTATTGGTTGGATTTGTCTCTGAGTGTGTGTTCCTCATTTATTGCCTGTGTGTATGTACAACAAATGCTTAACACTACTCCTTTGATAAGCCTACTGCTCGACCACACTACCACAAAATAGAGCATTAGTATTATCTCTTTTTGCCACTATCTTACCTCTAAGGGGAACCCTTGGACTCTGTGCATACTATTCCTTACTTTGAAATAGTGCAGACAGAGCCAACTTCCTACACTTGATGATGTAATATTTTCAATATTTACTTTTTTTGCTTGCTTTAGTTACATTTGTGCAGTGATTACGCTATAAAATTCTCACACACTTCTGAAACCAAGAACAGTTAAACTTTGAAATCTGTACTAATTGTATTTAATGTATTGACAACTAAGCCTTTTTAACTGAACTTTCTTGGATGGCTTTTACTGTAAAGTGATTTACTCTTTTCAAGTTTAATGTCAAAAGAGGCATTAAATCCCATTTTATATTATTTCTGTTCCGACACATATATTTGATAATCCCATCCAAACATTATTTCAAACAAAGGAACTCTGTATTTCTTTTAGTTTAGATTTAAAGAAGAACCTGGGAGCCCTCAGCAGCCAAGCCAGACTTCCCAACAGCCTTCAGTGCAGGCCGCCATACCCCAGCCACAGATCATGTTGGCCGGAGGACAAATCACTGGGGTAAGTTTCCCCTCAAATTAATTGTAGTTATTCCACTTAGAGCAGTCTTGCTGTGGATAATTAGTATATTAGTAGTAGCTTCCACTGCAGAAATCTCTGAAGACACCTGTGACGTATTCCAGTTCTTAGTAAACTGTAGTGGTTTTCCACTATGAAGGGTTATTGTGTGAAGGTGATTGGTTGCGTCATTTTCCCTTTTACACCCTATGATTTGATACCACATTTGTACTTGAGGTAAAGATTATTTTTGAACCAGAATGATGAATACAGGCTAAATACAGTTAGACAAATGTTGAAGGAATTGTATAGAAGGAACATTCCTGAACTTAGTGAACTTAAACAAAATGACTGTTTTTATGTACTGATACAGTCACAGCTTATAACTATCTGGAGACCCTCATTCCAGATTGACCTATGTATTATGAAGATATCTTTTAAGATTATACATTATTTTGTAGGAAGCCAGTGTTGAGAGCATAGCATAGGTCAAACCTGATTGCACTATTTTAACCAACGCAGGAGTTTTAACTACTGCCTTCTGAACTTTCCACAAACAATCACAAAATCTGTGCTCAAATGCTGTCAATGTTTGGACTCTCTTGCACAGTGTAGGCAGAGGTGAATTTTCAACTCCTTGTGCTGTAGTATTACAGGTAATTTAAAAAAAATTGTAAAAGTAATTAATGGCATGGTTTCGTGAAAGATGTGTGTGTGCCTCCGTGATGGCTTTCTTTCCGGTGCTGGCCTCAAGGTGCAGGACCATGTTTAGGTTGAACGCGCAAGTGCTTTGACCTTTTGTAAGTATTATGGGCTTTTAACCATGCTCACCTCATGCCCATCACTTTCATTTGTTTGTGAGCTTGCCTTCTAAAAAGCCCTTGATATCATTGGTAATTGCTTTATGTTTGTCCTGCCTTGGGTGGTTTTGTTACCACCTTGCAGACTGACTCTGTTACATGGATAACTGCCGATATACTTCAGCGTGGGTGATCTATTTTTTTCTTTTGTCTCGCTCCTTCGTGCTCCATCGCAGCTAGGGCCCTCACAGAGCAAACTCCGTCAGCGGTATTGGAGCGCTGATCATATTGTTCACACTGTTATCTAATTAGAGTCATTTCTTTTGGCTCTCTCTTTTACGCTCCATAGCTTTCCAAAAAACACTTATATTTGACAAATGCTTAATGTAAAAAAACATGGAAATCACAACAGGGCTGTTCTGGCACAGCGTAAGAGCCGGTACTACAGTATTCACTGCACTCGGGTAAAGGCACCTGTAGGAAGTTGGCTCTGTATGTGCTATTTCAAAGTAAGGAATAGCATGCACAGAGTCCAAGGGTTCCCCTTAGAGGTAAAATAGTGGTAAAAAGAGATAATACTAATGCTCTATTTTGTGGTAGTGTGGTCGAGCAGTAGGCTTATCCAAGGAGTAGTGTTAAGCATTTGTTGTACATACACATAGACAATAAATGAGGTACACACACTCCGAGACAAATCCAGCCAATAGGTTTTGTTATAGAAAAATATCTTTTCTTAATTTATTTTTAAGAACCACAGGTTCAAATTTTACATGTAATAGCTCTTTTGAAAGGTATTGCAGGTAAGTACTCTAGGAACTTTGAATCATTACTTTAGCATGTATACTTTTCACATAAAACACAATAAGCTGTTTTAAAAGTGGACACTTAGTGCAATTTTCACAGTTCCTGGGGGAGGTAAGTTATTGTTAGTTTCAACAGGTAAGTAGGGCACTTACAGGTTTCAGTTTTTGGTCCAAGGTAGCCCACCGTTGGGGGTTCAGAGCAACCCCAAAGTTATCACACCAGCAGCTCAGGGCCGGTCAGGTGCAAAGGTCAAAGAGGTGCCCCAAAACACATAGGCTATAATGGAGAGAAGGGGGTGCCCCGGTTCCAGTCTGCCAGCAGGTAAGTACCCGCGTCTTCGGAGGGCAGACCAGGGGGGTTTTGTAGGGCACCGGGGGGGACACAAAGTAGCACAGAAAGTACACCCTCAGCAGCGCGGGGGCGGCCGGGTGCAGTGTGCAAACACGCGTCGGGTTTCCTTCAGGTTTCAATGGGAGACCAAGGGGTCTCTTCAGCGATGCAGGCAGGCAAGGGGGGGGCTCCTCGGGGTAGCCACCACCTGGGTAAGGGAGAGGGCCTCCTGGGGGTCACTCCTGCACAGAAGTTCCGTTTCTTTAGGGGCTGGGGGCTGCGGGTGCAGGGTCTTTTCCAGCCGTCGGGAAATGGAGTTCAGACAGTCGCGGTCAGGGGGAGCCTGGGGATTCCCTCTGCAGGCGTCGCTGTGGGGGCTCAGGGGGGACAACTTTGGTTACTCACAGTCGTAGAGTCGCCGGAGGGTCCTCCCTGAGTTGGTTGTTCTCCACCAGTCGAGTCGGGGTCGCCGGGTGCAGTGTTGCAAGTCTCACGCTTCTTGCGGGGAATTGCAGGGGTCTTTAAATCTGCTCCTTGTAACAAAGTTGCAGTTCTTTTGGAGCAGTGCCGCTGTCCTCGGGAGTTTCTTGTCTTTTTCGAAGCAGGGCAGTCCTCAGAGGATTCAGAGGTCGCTGGTCCCTTGGAAAGCGTAGCTGGAGCAGGTTCTTTGGAAGGCAGGAGACAGGCCGGTAAGTCTGGGGCCAAGGCAGTTGGTGCCTTCTGGTCTTCCTCTGCAGGGGTTTGTCAGCTCGGCAGTCCTTCTTCTTGTAGTTGCAGGAATCTAATTTCTTTAGGTTCAGGGAAGCCCTTAAATACTAAATTTAAGGGCGTGTTTAGGTCTGGGGGGTTAGTAGCCAATGGCTACTAGCCCTGAGGGTGGGTACACCCTCTTTGTGCCTCCTCCCAAGGGGAGGGGGTCACATCCCTAATCCTATTGGGGGAATCCTCCATCTGCAAGATGGAGGATTTCTAAAAGTTAGAGTCACCTCAGCTCAGGACACCTTAGGGGCTGTCCTGACTGGCCAGTGACGACTCCTTGTTATTCTCATTATTTTCTCAGGCCTTGCCGCCAAAAGTGGGGGCCGGGGCCGGAGGGGGCGGGCAACTCCACTAGCTGGAGTGTCCTGCGGGCTGTGACAAAGGGGTGAGCTTTTGAGGCTCACCGCCAGGTGTTACAGCTCCTGCCTGGGGGAGGTGTTAGCATCTCCACCCAGTGCAGGCTTTGTTACTGGCCTCAGAGTGACAAAGGCACTCTCCCCATGGGGCCAGCAACATGTCTCTAGTGTGGCAGGCTGCTGGAACCAGTCAGCCTACACAGATAGTCGGTTAAGTTTCAGGGGGCACCTCTAAGGTGCCCTCTGTGGTGTATTTTACAATAAAATGTACACTGGCATCAGTGTGCATTTATTGTGCTGAGAAGTTTGATACCAAACTTCCCAGTTTTCAGTGTAGCCATTATGGTGCTGTGGAGTTCGTGTAAAACAGACTCCCAGACCATATACTCTTATGGCTACCCTGCACTTACAATGTCTAAGGTTTTGCTTAGACACTGTAGGGGCACAGTGCTCATGCACTGGTACCCTCACCTATGGTATAGTGCACCCTGCCTTAGGGCTCTAAGGCCTGCTAGAGGGGTGTCTTACCTATACTGCATAGGCAGTGAGAGGCTGGCATGGCACCCTGAGGGGAGTGCCCTGTCGACTTACTCATTTTGTTCTCACTAGCACACACAAGCTGGTAAGCAGTGTGTCTGTGCTGAGTGAGGGGTCTCTTAGGGTGGCATAATACATGCTGCAGCCCTTAGAGACCTTCCCTGGCATCAGGGCCCTTGGTACCAGAGGTACCAGTTACAAGGGACTTATCTGGATGCCAGGGTGTGCCAATTGTGGAATCAAAAGTACAGGTTAGGGAAAGAACACTGGTGCTGGGGCCTGGTTAGCAGGCCTCAGCACACTTTCAATTCAAAACATAGCATCAGCAAAGGCAAAAAGTCAGGGGGTAACCATGCCAAGGAGGCATTTCCTTACAGCACCCCATAATGCTTAGTAAGCATTCTATTTCAAAACATTTTTGCCCATAAATCAGCCTGTGGTGGTCAAAGGAAAATTGGACCACCGCCAAAATGTTCCCATGATGCACTCTTCCTACTTAGGTCATCTATGGGTCCCCACACTAAGTTAGTAGGGACCCCAAAATAATTAACCCTCCCACCATTCGGTCCCTTTTTAAGCTCTCTTATGGCTGGAAACTTTAGTTTTACAGATGGGAGAAGTTTGTGTTCTAAGGGACTTAGCATTCCAGTAGGCTTGCTAGGCTTGAAAATGTGTAAGGTACTATGCCCTCTAGGGGCTAAATATATGGTTTCACTACATTACTTTGTACCGTTCTATTTTCATGTGGTTATGCCCTCTAGGGGCTAATTATATGGTTACATGACCATGTTTCTTACAAGTGATATTTTTATTGTGGTGTTCTCTATGAGCTGTTCTGAACATTAGTCAACATACTACAATATTTGCTGCACTTGGTCATTCCATAATGCTTTGCAGGGTGTTCTTTTACAGAACATTTTTGCTCATAACTGAGTCTATGGTGGTCCCAGGACAATAGGACCACCTTAGAAATGTTCTCCACAGCCTGCTCTTTCTGTCTCTGGGTCCCCACACTATGTTAGTGGAGACCCCAAAATAATAACCCCTCCCTCCATTCAGTATTTCTTAACCTCTCCCATGGGTGGAACTTTAGTTTTACAGCTGAGAGTAGTTTGTGTTTTAGGGTCTTGTTTGTAATATTGTAGTAGGCCTGCTAGCTCTGAAATGTGTAATGCACTACGCCCTCTAAGGGCTTAATATATGGTTACACTGCAATACTTTGTCATTTTCTTTTCATGTGGTTATACCCTCTGGAGGCTAACTATATGGTAACATGACCTTGTTGCTTACAAATGCTACTTTCATTGTGGTGCCCTCTAGGGGCTGTTCTGGGCATTATACTCTAATGCCAAACGTTTATTTCTGATAAAGGTTTTTTATTAGGTTTATATGATAATTCTATATGTTTTATTAATCTCTCTTTATTGCAATTATGACCATGATTCAGGCCAACTTAGCATCCTTATTACACTATGACTGAAAACTCTCGATATGTTTGGGTGTCCCTTCTAGTTTATTTTTCTCATTACTCCTCCATGGCTGTCTTGTTTTGGGAATCGTGTTAGCCAGCCAGCAACTCTGATGGTGGTGAAAGTGGTATTCCATTGGAATTAGCACGGCAGATTTAAATTAGGATGCTAAATCGCAACATTTTCACTTTTGGCTGCAGATAGAGGAGGAAGAAGGTAAATGGAAGTGCTTTAGTTATATGCAGGGCCACTGGAATTATGTGGCAAGAAAAGACCAAATCATGAGGCAGGGTTGACCAATTAACGTGGCAAGAAAAAGTCCAGTTATGAATTTAGAACGCCAGTAGCTCTGACTCAAGTAAATGCGAGACCCATTGCATTGCAAATGCTTGTTAAGTGTGTTTGTCTGACAGGCACACATGTATGCTGAGTGGCAGGAATATAGATATACCAGAAGATTCCTGCTCATCTCCTCTAGTGCCTGCCTAATCCACCTGAAGAGATGTAAATAGGCTCCTCCCTTTTCTAATGGGCCTGGTGATTTAGTCAGCAACCCACCTTCAGTGACTGACAACTAAGAGTGGGAATAGCAGTAAGACGGTGTCAACTGAACTGGGATCAAAGGATGCTATGCCTTAATGTGGTACCACATCGGAAGTGAAAGACGCAAGGTACCAGTTTGAAGTTGACACTGTCGGGCAAGAGTATTGAATGCCTCTCAGGTGTTCTCTAGCATTGGATCTTTCATAGGTTCACATCCTTTAGAAATATTGTGTGTTGTCTGACTGAGAATCCTCAGTACATCAGTACTGTAACAGTGAAACCAGATTTCCATAATGTAGGAGGCTGGACTGGCTTGTAGTGAGTACCAAGGGGTACTTGCACCAGGCCCAGTTATCCCTTATTAGTGTATAGGGTGTCTAGCAGCTTAGGCTGATAGATAATGGTAGCTTAGCAGAGCAGCTTAGGCTGAACTAGGAGACGTGTGAAGCTACTACAGTACCACTTAGTGTCATATGCACAATATCATAAGAAAACACAATACACAGTTATACTAAAAATAAAGGTACTTTATTTTTATGACAATATGCCAAAGTATCTTAGAGTGTACCCTCAGTGAGAGGATAGGAAATATACACAAGATATATATACACAATAGCAAAAATATGCAGTATAGTCTTAGAAAACAGTGCAAACAATGTATAGTTACAATAGGATGCAATGGGGAAACATAGGGATAGGGGCAACACAAACCATATACTCCAAAAGTGGAATGCGAACCACGAATGGACCCCAAACCTATGTGACCTTGTAGAGGGTCGCTGGGACTATTAGAAAATAGTGAGAGTTAGCAAAATAACCCTCCCCAAGACCCTGAAAAGTGAGTGCAAAGTGCACTAAAGTTCCCCTAAGGACAAAAGAGTCGTGTTAGAGGAATAATGCAGGAAAGACACAAACCAGCAATGCAACAACTGTGGATTTCCAATCTAGGGTACCTGTGGAACAAGGGGACCAAGTCCAAAAGTCACAAGCAAGTCGGAGATGGGCAGATGCCCAGGAAATGCCAGCTGCGGGTGCACAGAAGCTTCGACTGGACAGAAGAAGCTGAGGTTTCTGCAGGAACGAAAAGGGCTAGAGACTTCCCCTTTGGTGGACGGATCCCTCTCGCCTTGGAGAGTCGTGCAGAAGTGTTTTCCCGCCGGAAGGACGCCAACAAGCCTTGCTACACGCAAATCGTGCGTTTGGCGTTTTTGGACGCTGCTGGGGCCCAGGAGGGACCAGGAGGTCGCAAATTGGACCTGCAGAGAGAGGAGA
Source organism: Pleurodeles waltl (assembly GCF_031143425.1). Lineage (NCBI taxonomy): Eukaryota > Metazoa > Chordata > Amphibia > Caudata > Salamandridae > Pleurodeles > Pleurodeles waltl. The sequence goes on from NC_090447.1 coordinate 1,500,874,454, forward strand.
CGTCGAGCAAGACAAAGAGCCCTCACTGAAGCAGGTAGCACCCGGAGAAGTGCCAGAAACAGGCACTACGAGGATGCGTGAAACGGTGCTCGCCGAAGTTGCACAAAGGAGTCCCACGTCGCCGGAGACCAACTTAGAAAGTCGTGCAATGCAGGTTAGAGTGCCGTGGACCCAGGCTTGGCTGTGCACGAAGGATTTCCGCCGGAAGTGCACAGGGGCCGGAGTAGCTGCAAAGTCGCGGTTCCCAGCAATGCAGCCCAGCGAGGTGAGGCAAGGACTTGCCTCCACCAAACTTGAGCTGAAGAGTCACTGGACTGTGGGGGTCACTTGGACAGCGTCGCTGGATTCGAGGGACCTCGCTCGTCGTGCTGAGAGGAGACCCAAGGGACCGGTAATGCAGCTTTTTGGTGCCTGCGGTTGCAGGGGGAAGATTCCGTCGACCCACGGGAGATTTCTTCGGAGCTTCTGGTGCAGAGAGGAGGCAGGCTACCCCCACAGCATGCACAAGGAGGAAAACAGTCGAGAAGGCGGCAGGATCAGCGTTACAGAGTTGCAGTAGTCGTCTTTGCTACTATGTTGCAGGTTTGCAGGCTTCCAGCGCGGTCAGCGGTCGATTCCTTATCAGAAGGTGAAGAGAGAGATGCAGAGGAACTCGGCTGAGCTCATGCATTCGTTATCTAAAGTTTCCCCAGAGACAGAGACCCTAAATAGCCAGAAAAGAGGGTTTGGCTACCTAGGAGAGAGGAAAGGCTACTAACACCTGAAGGAGCCTATCAGCAGGAGTCTCTGACGTCACCTGGTGGCACTGGCCACTCAGAGCAGTCCAGTGTGCCAGCAGCACCTCTGTTTCCAAGATGGCAGAGGTCTGGAGCACACTGGAGGAGCTCTGGACACCTCCCAGGGGAGGTGCAGGTCAGGGGAGTGGTCACTCCCTTTTCCTTTGTCCAGTTTCGCGCCAGAGCAGGGGCTAAGGGGTCCCTGAACCGGTGTAGACTGGCTTATGCAGAATTGGGCACATCTGTGCCCAACAAAGCATTTCCAGAGGCTGGGGGAGGCTACTCCTCCCCTGCCTTCACACCATTTTCCAAAGGGAGAGGGTGTCACACCCTCTCTCAGAGGAAGTTCTTTGTTCTGCCATCCTGGGCCAGGCCTGGCTGGACCCCAGGAGGGCAGCTGCCTGTCTAAGGGGTTGGCAGCAGCAGCAGTGAAACCCCAGGAAGGGCAGTCTGGCAGTACCAGGGTCTGTGCTACAGACCACTGGGATCATGGAATTGTACCAACAATGCCAGGATGGCATAGAGGGGGCAATTCCATGATCATAGACATGTTACATGGCCATATTCGGAGTTACCATGGTGAAGCTACATATAGGTAGTGACCTATATGTAGTGCACGCGTGTAATGGTGTCCCCGCACTCACAAAGTTCAGTGAATTGGCTCTGAACAATGTGGGGGCACCTTGGCTAGTGCCAGGGTGCCCTCACACTAAGTAACTTTGCACCTAACCTTTACCAGGTAAAGGTTAGACATATAGGTGATTTATAAGTTACTTAAGTGCAGTGTAAAATGGCTGTGAAATAACGTGGACGTTATTTCACTCAGGCTGCAGTGGCAGGCCTGTGTAAGAATTGTCAGAGCTCCCTATGGGTGGCAAAATAAATGCTGCAGCCCATAGGGATCTCCTGGAACCCCAATACCCTGGGTACCTCAGTACCATATACTAGGGAATTATAAGGGTGTTCCAGTAAGCCAATGTAAATTGGTAAAATTGGTCACTAGCCTGTTAGTGACAATTTGAAAGTAATGAGAGAGCATAACCACTGAGGTTCTGGTTAGCAGAGCCTCAGTGAGACAGTTAGGCACCACACAGGGAACATATACATGCACACCTATGAGCACTGGGGCCCTGTGTGACAGGGTCCCAGTGACACATACATATAGGCCACAAACCTATGAGCACTGGGGTCCTGACCAGCAGGATCACAGTGACACATAACAAACATACTGAAAACATAGTGTTTTCACTATGAGCACTGAGGCCTGGCTATCAGGATCCCAGTGAGACAGTGAAAACAGTGACAAAACACCCTGACATACACTCACAAACAGGCTAAAAGTGGGGGTAACAAGGCTAGAAAGAGGCTACCTTCTCACACATAAGCAGCCCATCTCGCCCTTTAATTTGAGTGCAGTGGTTGGGCTGTAAGTTCTGTCCGGGGGGGCCTGTTCTATTCTTTCACAGCACATCATGGAATAGTGCTTTTGGTTTAGAAGCTTTTCAGAAGAAAAACACTCCTTCTCGGACAGGCGATTGGTTGGCTCACTGGTTTAGTTTGTTTCCTTTTTGTTGAGTGCTGGATTCAGTGGCTTCATTTGATTTACAGTTGCAGCATACTTTTTAATATTTTTAATGTGTTTTTCAAGTATGAATGAAGTCCAGACTCTTCATGATATGTATTGTCTGAATGTTTTTTGAGAGTATCCACATCAGTATTTTATATGAAGCTTGTACTCGGGCCTTTTAGAAGAGGATTGCCAACCAGGAAGGATTGGCACATGCACAATTTTTCTGTGATGAGATAATCTGGTTTCCTCAGATGGGAATTCTCACGGCAGTCAGCTCCAACGTGTTATCAACGAGAACCCTGCAGTAAGAACAAGACCTGACAAGTTCATTGTTGATCCCCACCCAGCTTGTCTACCAAGACCAGCTTGACTGATGTCCCCAACCACCTTGACTTCAGCCTGACCCACATGCTGTTCACCCCTGCTGATCTTAAAATCCACCTCTGGCCAGATCATCAATTACAATATTTCAATGGCCCTGACTAGACACTTAACCATCACTACTGAAGACCCTCGATGTCAGTTACGCTCACCACAGTTACCTGTTGCCAATTGCTGCAACCAGTAACTGGCACAAGACAGTGATGAAAATTAAGATGTGGTCTAAGAACAAAATCTTTCACTACCTTGAAATTTTGTCATCATTGCTGAGAGCAACTTTGAGGACAATGTGTTACTAAAGATGATGGGAGCAGGACAGGTTTTGGTGTTAGAGGATTGGTAGGAACATGACAAATATGTTCTCAGACAATAACAAAGTAAGTGTGAAACCTAGCCACATTTCCAAGTGTCCCCCCTTCCAGGGTAACCTTGCTTACAAAACACAGTTCCACCTGTTTTGCCTCTGACATTTTGCATTGTGAACCTGTTCTACATTAGCATACTGTCTATTTTTCAACCATCTTCTGGTTGGGTCGTGAACAAGTAGAAAGAAGAAGAAAACATTTTTGGGGGCATCGCCCATATAGGGAGTCAGTATGACTCATGATTTGATTAATCCATATTGCTGAAGCCTGTGACCACCTTCTTCAGATTTCATTTGCAGCCATTGTGGTTGGGAAGATGTGTATAGTTAGGCACTGAAAATTGTTTTTCTTATTGTTTTTCTCTGCTATACACCTCAGTGGTCACCCACTCTGTTCATGCTTACTATGATGGATCCTAAAGAATCTCCAGAGGTGAAATCAGCAACAAGGCACCCAAGACTGAAGAGACTACTTCTTGGCATGGTACGAGTGTTGCACAAAGATGAATGGCAAAGCCATTTGTGACTGTGAGGCAAAACATACCATTGCCTAGCATCACAGAAGTCAACAAAATGGTCCCAGTCGAGGCTGCACATTGCTCCCGAGACTGCATACTTGACTAACTACTGTCAAAGTCACAGAGTTCTGATAGGTCAGAGAAGTCTAAGGAATACAAAAAGTACAAGCGTGGATCTCTGTCATCTTGCCACTCCCACCCCCGGGCACCTCGAGGCCATGGAGTGCTTCTTTCACTGTGGAAACCAATTCTGGTGCTGATCCTAATCTGCCGTGACCTCCCAGGGCCTTCAGTGACACCACAACAACTTTGCAAGTTGAAACAGGTCTTACGATGGCTCACTGGTCCCTCTAGCAGACCTTTGAGGCCCATGGATCTGAGATGACTTCCAGTCGCGCAGCTGCCAGGCAGGTCCATCCCTGATGCAGACAATGACACTTGTCTCGATTTGAGGCTGATGCCTTCCTCAAAGTCAGCACCACAGACCCCAGCCCTGACGCAACATCTGTTGTTGCCCTCGGCTCCACGACTGGTGTCACCAGTTCGAATCTTGACACTGGCACTAGTGCCAGAAATTAAGCCAATAGATCTGTTTATCTCTGAACACATCACCCAATAGTAAGGCAATGATAGTATGTCCATTTGGACCCAGAAACATATGGTGATGACATTGGCCCTTACAATATACAGGATAGCAGTGGCTTGGCTACCTACCCAGACATTAGCATTTCCTCCCCAAAAGTGGCCATGACAACTGAGGAGTCCACCTCCCTCACTACTTTAATTAGGAGAGCTGCGGAGGTGCTTGACCTTGCTTTACCTATGACAGAGGTCCTAAACCACGAGCCTATATTGTGTTTCTAATGAGGCCCTGACCAGTGTGCCGATGGGCACCTGGACAGAGCCAGTTTGTTGTTCCTTGGTTAATCGGCAAATAACAAGGTTGACTGTTAAATGGGGGACATGATCCCGCTCCTGGGGATCCCGATTTTCTGCTTTAACACCCCAGTCCAGAGAGCCTTGTAGTGCAGGTATCTACGAGTAACCTGCACCATAATGCATTCCGCCCTACTCCCCGATAGGGAACCAAAATGAATGGAGACCTTAGCTAAGTGTATATTTTTCTCTATTTGTCTTGCCCTCTGGTCCATCAACACTTATTCCCTACTGGGGAGATAGATGCATGCGCTGGGGGAGTGGGGAACATTTTGCCAGCTGTCCCAGATGATATACGTCCAACCCTGTAGCGTCTTAATTACAGAGGGCAAAGATGCAGTGACATACTTCATTCGTTCTGGCTTTGACCAGACAGACAGGGCAGAGCAGTCAGTACCAGTGTGGTGCATCGGTATATGGAAATCCCTAATCAATATACCCTTTGACCGTTCTAGACTGTTTGGCTCTAAGGCGGACTTGGCCGTTGAGAAATTTAAGGAGACCCCAGCTCTTCAGCAGACTCTCCAACAGCATCAACCCTTCCAAGGCTTTGGTAGGGGACACCAGCTGTGATACCAAATTCTTTCTCAGCAACAACAGGCCACCAGTCTTTTTGAAGTAAAGACCGGGGATCAGGCCAACAGCATCCAGGCTGTCAGGAGCAGTGTTGTACCCAGACAGCAGCTCCCTCTTCCACAGCTGCCACAAAACCCCTTCAGATTATCCTCAGCAACTCATTATCGCCTGGTGGGAGGGGCTTATCAATGTCTATTTTCTGGGGTGGAGTAACATCACATCTGACCAGTGGAGATTCCACATCCTGGCACACAGTTACTCCCTGCCTTTCCTGTCACATCCCCAGGACATGCCACACACCCCACAACAACTCCTGGAGGACCACTTGTCCACACTTCATGGAGACTTGACTAAGGGAACAGTAGGGAGGGTGCCAGCATCAGATCGGGACTGACTGATACTTGTCCCCTCCTAGATCTTCACCCACTCAACTTCCTCGGGCGTGGCAAATTCAAAATGCTCACCATGGCCCAAGTGCTATGTGCCCTTAATCCAGGAGACTAGATGCAGCGTTTGATTTGCAGGACGCCTACTTCCACATTGCCACCCTATCCCCACAGACGCTGCCTGCAGTTTCAGGTAGGCCAAGAGCACTTTCAGTTCACAGTGCTTTGTTTCAGCCTTCCCTGTGCAGAAAGGTAATAATAGTGATAGTATCCAATCATTGGAGGTTGAGATTACTTGGCTATTGAAGGCAGGATTGCCTCAAACAGTCGTAAACCAACTTCAGACGACAGCCAATCTGTTGACAGCATTACACTTTTCCATCAATGTGCCAAAATCACACCTGACTCCTTCACAACTAGTCCCTTGTATTGGAACCAGTGCTGTTTAGAGCTTCCCCTCCTCCTCCTCAACAGGCCCAGACTATATGGGCTATGATCATTATATTTCATTCAACCCTTGAGTTGGGTCTCAGTGAGAGTGGCTATGAGGGGTGTGTGCCTCTTAGCATCTTACTAATGAACCACACAAGGGTTGGCACATGCAGCCTCTTAAGTGGGTCTGAAGTCTGTGGGCCCAGCACCAAGGGAACCTGTATGGTTCCTTCCAGGTGTCAGAGTAGAATGTGATGGATCTACAGTGGTGTCTCCTTGGTGTCGATTGAACTGGCAACAGGCCCGCTCCTTACCCAACCAAGAGCTAGTCATTGTGACGGATGCATCCTTGCTGGGTTGGTTAGTTCATCAGGGAGAGGTGGAGATTAGAGGAATCTGGTTTCCTGGCCTCTACATTGTCTTGTTGGATTTGCAAGTGATTTGTTTGGCATTGGAGGAATTCCTTCCAACGATCAAGGGGCAGCGGGTACAGGTTTTGACATGTGCTACTGAACAAAGAGGTGGGGTTGGATTGTGGGCCTTGTGTTTGAAACCTCTGTCTCTCAAAATGGCAGAACTCGAAGGGCATCTCCCTGAATGCCCAACACTTGGCAGGATCTTTAAATGCCAGGGCAGATAAACTTTGCAGATTTTGCCTGGTGCATCACAAAAAGCAGTTACAGTAGGAGGTGGCGGAGGGCATCTTCCAGCAGTAGGGAGAACCCTGGCTAGATCTGTTTGCCACCACATTGAACACTGTGTCAAACCTGTTGCTTTTTGGAGTTCTCAAGTCAGCTGTTTCTTGGCAATGCCTTCCACTGGAACTAAGTGGTGGAACTTATGTATGCTTTTCCATCCCTACCTCTCCTGCCCAGAGTAGTGAAAAAGATCAAGAAAGACACGGCCCAAGTCATTTTAATGGCCCAGGACTGGGCGAGTCACCTGTTGTGATGGATTTTTTTTTAATGGGCTCAGCCATATATTTCTACCAACACCTTTCATGATGCTGCAGTGGGATCTTAATTTGGTTCTCACCTACCTGATGTGCTCACCATTTGAGATTATGCATATTTGTTCTCTAAGCCTACTGACAATCAAAACAGTGTTTCTCACTTACATTATTTATGCCTGTCAGAGTGAACGCCAGGCCTTGCCCGTACAGCAGCCATGCAACTATTTCTTCCCGGATAAACTGGTCCTTGGCCAAAAGTGACATTTCTTCCAAATGTAGTGACCATCACCTTCCTGCCTTTCTGTGCTCCACCTCACCCCTCCAACGAGGAAGAACATCTGCCATCTATACCCAAAGCAGGCCTTTTGCTTTTACATAGTTTGAACTAGAGACCACCAATGGGATGACCAACTTTTTGTTGGTTTTTCTGGAGCAAAAAAGGGCAAAGCAGTGCAAAAGAGAACTGTCTCCGAATGGATTGTTTTATGTGCATAGATCTGCCTTGGGTTAGCCAAAAGCAGCCTCTTCCACCAGAGCAAAGTCTGCATCCACTTTACTGTTGCAGTGTGTCAATCTTGAACATCTGCCAGTCTGCCATGTAGACCTTCCTCCACACATTCACGTAGCACTACTGCCTGTACAACCAGGTCCTGCAGAATCGGGTTTATCACAATTTATTGGCCTGAGCCATTACACTCACCCATCACTTGGTGGGGGGGAGCTAGAGGTTCTGCTCTGGTATCTATTGACAAAGATAGAAATCTGTGTTTTAGAAGTCTTTATAGGAAGAACAAATTCCTTACCTTTTAATAGCGCCTTTTCTACTAGAGACTACACCTGCAGATTTCTCACTGACACACTCTCCTGTGGTCCCCTACAATCCATTAATGAGGTCCCAAATCTGAAGGTCTTCACACTGCCATCATTTCAAAGACGTCCTTGCCCGATTGCGTGGGCAAAGATCAGAGAGAAATTATCATCAACATGTAAAGGTGTGTGGTGCATATATTGGGGCCCCAAAGTCGCATCAAGGGTGGGACGAATCTGTTACAGTGCGCTCAAGAGACTTGCTAGCAAAAGTTTCAGTGTTCAGCCTGGCACCTGGGGAAATTCATGAGGTTAGGAATTTGCAGTTAGTGTCTACCAGAAATAGCACTACCAAAGGTAAGTAACTTGTTCCAACAGTGAGGATGTTCCAGAGTTGGATGATGGCCTCCCAGTCTCAGGGGAGGCAAGAAATGACAACACTGAATGACTGGAATGATTTTCCCTTATGCGTGAGAAAAAAGCCTTTTGGATCCATGTTTACATAAGTTGAATGCTTGAAACATCAAGCACCAGTGAAAAAAGCAGATTTTAATTTATAAAAGAAATGCATGAATGCCTGTCTTCCTCATGTAAGCGTGGTCAGTTTTGAAAATAAACTTGGGAAGCAGCTTCTAATGTTAAGGCCTCCATTAAGCAGCAGTCACTAGGGATAAACTGGATATGCAGTGTAAGGCCCACAAGCCACCACACACTCCTTGAGCAATCTCACCAGCCCATATTGTTTGATACTGCTGACAACCAAGAGGAATCATACAAGGTCTTCATCATTTTCTTTCATTCCATTGGAGACATAACAGATGAGTTTGGGATTGAGATAGTCCACTGGCATCTTCTGATTGCTCTTTGTTGCAGCTGTTTCCTCTGTGCCAATGTTTCAAGTTGTGCAGCAGTCCTCATCTTTCAAAGATGCAAAAAAAGAATAACATTATTTTTAGGTGCATAATCAGAGGATGCTACTCAGTGAGTGAATGCTATACCACACCACCTGCTGCCTTATGAACTGAAAGTGGATACATTTGGGCTACTACAGCTCTACCATTTTGCTATTGTCCATTCCAGGAAGCTGACTTTTGATTCAGATTTCCACGTTAGTTTTGAAATAGTTCTTGAGTACCTGGTGAAAGTCTTTTCCAGTCCATCATCTTCTTGTTGTCCCACCATGTGCGGGCCTTTACCTAGGTGGGAGATGCACATTGTCATTTTTAGACTTGTATGCATCATTTCAATCCATACAAACTATGAAATTAGTAATTAATCCCAGATTTTGGCTTTGCTAATTGCCCTTGCTTAGAGAAGGTTAGTAAAATAAAAGTCAAGCCCTCTGCTGAGGATGATTAAGACAAGGTGGTGCTGCAAATGCATCTAAACCTTGTTCCAAATGTTCTCTCCGATTTCCTCATTGAGACCATGTTATTACCTGTGAATGAAAGAGTCTTTCTACTCTGGGAGAAATGGTGTTGAACATGCTGGATGTTAAAGAGGTCCTTACTGCATCTCAGACAGGACTATAGACTTGACTTTCTTTGACTCAGTTATAAATGGTAATGAGACAGGAAGTTCTAAGGAATCACCCCCTCCTCCAGTATCGGATAACACCGCATTCTCTTCCTCTTCAGAAGGGTTGAAATGTGTGAACGATTCAGTGCTGGAAAATAGAATGTGATTAACCTCAGATTTGTAGTTTCCTCACATTGGTATCTTTCATTGCCTTTATTTATCCCCATTGTGGCTCTAGGTTAATAGTGAATGTATATTTTCTGTATTAAGAGAATTTGAGAGGTCCTTGAGTTTTGAATTTAGGGCACATTCACTTGCTGGTTAAGGTTGGACACACCATTGAGCATTAATGTCTGAAGTGTGTTTTGTTTTACTGGTGCTTCATAGTAGATTCCCAGGCTCATAAGAGTAATGTTCCAATAGCACGTAACCTGTGCAAGATACCATGCCCTGAAAGCTGCAGTGAGAGCTAAAATGTATTTCCACCCACCACAGAGGGGAAAAGTGATGCCCCCCTCTGAAAGTTTAGACAGAAGCAAGGAGAGTCTGCAAATTAACAGAAGACAAGCAGGTTCAATCATTTTAGCTGTCCGAGAACCTCAAAGAGCTGCCTATATGGAGGTGGCTAGGCACCCACTAAGTGATGTTACAGCTGACAGTGGACAAGTCTGTCATGCGTAGGATGTAGGAGGATGTCCATCAGATTGAAATGGTCTGGCTGTCCTCTTGAAAACCATTATATGTAGTTAAAATATGACGTTAATGACTGACAACTGGTACTTGTAAGACATATTCCAAGGGAAGTGGACAAAATATAATGATTTCTTGTTCATTTTCTGCTTTTTGCCAAGGAGCGTGTCTCATGACCAAGAAGTTACCCAAAAAAGTGTTTTGAAACTAGGTAGAGTAACGGCAGTGAAAGTGAAAGAACCCTAAAAAAGTTAGCTCATTGTAATTGTCTGTATGTTGTGGTCTTGGCAGGGGTTCCTAAAGTGCCTGCACTGGCTTGCCAAGGCCGGTTATCTTCCATTGGACATGGCCAGCAATGTAATTATGACCAGAAGAGTCAGTTGGATTGGGCTGGGTCTGGTCGACTGGCCCGGTGGCTGGGTAATTATAAACTTTAGAGATCCGGGGCTGGTCCATAACATTCTTACAGTTGGTTGTAGGGTGCAGGAGTTAGGTTCCTCCATTAGAGTTCTTCCTCAGGAACACTTTTATAGTCCCACCCACATAGGTAGCATTTATGGGGGAATCCTTTCTCCACCAACATGGCCAAACCTTTGATTCCATCCTCTAACCGGTATGTGGTTTTGGATGAGGTGGATTGACTTGAGGGTATTAGTTTCCCTATATGCCCCAAGCCAAAAGAAGGTGCTAAGTTGGGAAGACTCGAGGAAGGGCCGGATTTGCCTGAGACCATCTGTAAAGAAATGGCTCCCTGTTGCAGTTTTTGCCTGATACTGATGCTGACTTGACTGAGAAGTGTGCTGGGACCCTGCTAACCAGGCCCCAGCACCAGTGTTCTTTCACCTAAAATGTACCATTGTTTCCACAATTGGCACAACCCTGGCACCTAGGTAAGTCCCTTGTAACTGGTACCCCTGGTACCAAGGGCCCTGATGCCAGGGAAGGTCTCTAAGGGCTGCAGCATGTCTTATGCCACCCTAGGGACCCCTCACTCAGCACAGACACACTGCTTGCCAGCTTGAGTGTGCTGGTGGGGAGAAAATGACTAAGTCGACATGGCACTCCCCTCAGGGTGCCATGCCAACCTCACACTGCCTATGGCATAGGTAAGTCACCCCTCTAACAGGCCTTACAGCCCTAAGGCAGGGTGCACTATACCACAGGTGAGGGCATAGGTGCATGAGCACTATGCCCCTACAGTGTCTAAGCAAAACCTTAGACATTGTAAGTGCAGGGTAGCCATAAGAGTATATGGTCTGGGAGTCTGTCAAAAACGAACTCCACAGCTCCATAATGGCTACACTGAATACTGGGAAGTTTAGTATCAAACTCCTCAGAATAATAAACCCACACTGATGCCAGTGTTGGATTTATTAAAAAGTGCACACAGAGGGCACCTTAGAGATACCCCCTGTATTTTACCCAATTGTTCAGTGCAGGACTGACTGGTCTGTGCCAGCCTGCTGCTGAGAGACGAGTTTCTGACCTCATGCGGTGAGAGCCTTTGTGCTCTCTGAGGACAGAAACAAAGCCTGCTCTGGGTGGAGGTGCTTCACACCTCCCCTCTGCAGGAACTGTAACACCTAGCAGTGAGCTTCAAAGGCTCAAGCTTCGTGTTACAATGCCCCAGGGCACTCCAGCTAGTGGAGATGCCCGCCCCCTGGACACAGCCCCCACTTTTGGCGTCAAGTCCAGGAGAGATAATGAGAAAAACAAGGAGGAGTCACTGGCCAGTCAGGACAGCCCCTAAGGTGTCCTGAGCTGAGGTGACTCTGACTTTTAGAAATCCTCCATCTTATAGAAGGAGGATTCCCCCAATAGGAATAGGGATGTGCCCCCCTCCCCTTGGGAGGAGGCACAAAGAGGGTGTACCCACCCTCAGGGCTAGTAGCCATTGGCTACTAACCCCCAGACCTAAACACGCCCTTAAATTTAGTATTTAAGGGCTTCCCTGAACCTAAGAATTTAGATTCCTGAAACTACAAGAAGAAGAGGACTGCTGAGCTGAAAAAACCCTGCAGAGGAAGAACAGAAGACACCAACTGCTTTGGCCCCAGACTTACCGGCCTGTCTCCTGCCTTCCAAAGAAACCTGCTCCAGCGACGCTTTCCAAGGGACCAGCGACCTCTGAATCCTCTGAGGACTGCCCTGCTTCAAGAAAGACAAGAAACTCCCGAGGACAGCGGCACTGCTCCAAAAGAACTGCAACTTTGTTACAGAGGAGCAGATTTAAAGACCCCTGCAAATCCCCGCAAGAAGCGTGAGACTTGCAACACTGCACCCGGCGACCCCGACTCGACTGGTGGAGAACCAACACCTCAGGGAGGACCCTCCGGCGACTCCGAGACCGTGAGTAACCAAAGTTGTCCCCCCTGAGCCCCCACAGCGACGCCTGCAGAGGGAATCCCGAGGCTCCCCCTGACCGCGACTGCCTGAACCTACTTTCCCGACGGCTGGAAAAGACCCTGCACCCACAGCCCCCGTACCTGAAGGATCGGAACTCCTGTGCAGGAGTGACCCCCAGGAGGCCCTCTCCCTTGCCCAGGTGGTGGCTACCCCGAGGAGCCCCCCCCCTTGCCTGCCTGCATCGCTGAAGAGACCCCTTGGTCTCCCATAGGAAACTATTGGAAACCCGACGCGTGTACACACACTGCACCCGGCCGCCCCCACGCTGCTGAGGGTGTACTTTTTGTGTGGACTTGTGTCCCCCCCGGTGCCCTACAAAACCCCCCTGGTCTGCCCTCCGAAGACGCGGGTACTTACCTGCTGGCAGACTGGAACCGGGGCACCCCCTTCTCTCCATTGAAGCCTATGTGTTTTGGGCACCTCTTTGACCTCTGCACCTGACCGGCCCTGAGCGGCTGGTGTGGTGACTTTGGGGTTGCTCTGAACCCCCAACGGTGGGCTACCTTGGACCCAAAACTGAAACCTGTAAGTGACTTACTTACCTGTGAAAACTAACAATACTTTACCTCCCCCAGGAACTGTGAAAATTGCACTGTGTCCACTTTTAAAACAGCTATTTGTGTTTTATGTGAAAAGTATAAATGCTATTGTAATTATTCAAAGTTCCTAAAGTACTTACCTGCAATACCTTTCAAATGAGATATTACATGTAGAATTTGAACCTGTGGTTCTTTAAATAAATTAAGAAAATATATTTTTCTATAACAAAACCTATTGGCTGGATTTGTCTCTGAGTGTGTGTTCCTCATTTATTGCCTGTGTGTATGTACAACAAATGCTTAACACTACTCCTTTGATAAGCCTACTGCTCGACCACACTACCACAAAATAGAGCATTAGTATTATCTCTTTTTGCCACTATCTTACCTCTAAGGGGAACCCTTTGGACTCTGTGCATACTATTCCTTACTTTGAAATAGTGCATACAGAACCAACTTCCTACACCATCTACCATAATTCGTAGTATAAGGGCCAGAAGTGGCCTGGTATTCCCATCGTGGCTTCCAGCATTATTGCTGCAGAGTTAGCTGGGTGCCCAAATTCTTGCATGCATATCTGTCTTGAGCATAACTAAGGCCTCCAAATTGGTGACAGGAGATATGTTCGATTTGGAAGAAAAGCTCTTCCCAGAGGCTCCCTCCAAAAATAATGGTATGAATCTGAAGGTGGACAAACTGCCTCAGGACCAAGGACCACCCATTCAGCTGGCAGATTTGGTCCGGGTGATCAGGAAAAAGCCTACAATGCCTCTCAAAATAGCTTCATGGAATGTTGCAGGCCTGAGGAATAAGATGACCTGCCCCGATTGGGGTAATTTTATAGATCAGTAGGAAATATGCTTTTTACAAGAAACCTGAGTGACTCACGAATTTTAAAGCCCAGGATTCGCGGTATTTCAAAAAGTAGCAACAGGGGGAAGGAGAGGTAGACTGTCGGGGTATTTCTACCTGGGTGGCCACCCATCTGGGTTGTAAGGTTGTCACAGTGGAAGTTTATTCTATGCCTTTTACTTACTTTTCCCCCAATTTTGAATTGTATTTGATTAATGCCTACTCGAGACCGGTTAGGCTGAATTGTAAGTCTGATGTGGTAATGGGCAATTCATAAGACGTAACTAATAACCAAGAACGTAAACAGTCTACAAAATGTCAAAGCAGACATATTAAAGCCGGTAGAAATGCATTTCGCGAAAGATCAGAAAGTTGTACAAAAATGATTTTTCGAGAGGGGAGCAGCTCAGAAAAACCTGTTCGCAATTATACAAGTACAACATGCCAAGACTTGGCATCTAGATACTTGCATCACCTATCCCAGCAGAATGTCATGTCGATTAAGTGGTCAGGGACATTAGAAAATGCTTTTCATCCAGTTCCACTTATACCTCCAGTGATAAACAAGTGCAATCAGACCACCATGAGATTTATCCTGGTAGCTCCATACGAGACAGACATGATTATCAGTTTTAGTGAAAATGGCAGAGGAGAGGGTAATAAACATACCAATCTATTTACAATTCAGAGGGGAACGTTTTGTCACCCAGCCTAGCAGCATGGCTCCCAAAGACATATAATTTGGTCACCAATGTCTTCTATGCAGAGGTGTGGAAGTATTCATGGAGGCTAGAAGGACAAAAACACAAAAATGTTATACAGCCAATTGGAACAAATTCATGCATTGGTGCAGGAAGTAGGACTTAACATGGAACAGTACGGGGACACTAGTGTAATTATATATCCAGTGAACCTACCAGATATAAAAATGTTGTACACACCCATCAAGGTGCATTTATCAGCAATAGTTGCATACACCAGAGACGCTTCAGGAAATGTCCTGATTACCATGCCGGTGATCAAAATATTCTTAGAAGGGGTAAAGAGGATTACACCACCAACTTGAGCCCCCACCAGTGTGCAGTCTTAATCTGGTGCTAACACAGCTAATGACACCATTCGAGCTTATCCATAAGAACACAAGTCAATGCTGTCTCCACGACCTGTTTCTGCACCCTCCGCATGCTGCGCAAGATGTTCCGTTGTATAGGCCTCTCCGCCAGAAAGATGATCACCCAGGCCCTCATCACCAGCTGGCTCCGCTACGGCAACTCCGCTACATCGGGACCACGAAAGAACTCATAGGATGCCTCCAGATCATCCAAAACACTGCCGCCAGAATCACCCTCCACCTCCCCAGAAGAACCAGCATAACTTCCCACCGGCTACCTGTACAACAAAGATGCCTCTTCAAGCTCCTAACGCACACGTACAGAGCCTTCCGCAGCACCAGACCCGCCTACAGCAGCCGGCACCTCAAGTTCCACCAGAGATCTCCGCTCGGCCTCCCTCGCCCTTGCCCCCTGCATCCGATGTGAACGCCTGGGAGGTCGCTCCTTCTCCCACCTCGCTGCCAAATCCTGGAAAACTCCCCCCTGCTCCCCTCCTTTCCCTCAAAAAAAAAAAAAAGCCCCCTCGTGAAGGACTTCAAGCAGCAGCTCAAGTCCTGGCTGTTTGACCATCACTTCCACCAGAGGATTCTACCCCATAGCACCAACCCAGCTCCTGGAGACCCCCTGTGGTGACAAGCCTGCGCTCTGCAAGAATTCCCCGAGTGAGTGATTGATTGGATTGCGCAAAGCAGGACTCAAATGCCTTACAGGCTGACTGAATTTCTGTATGCATTTTCTTCTTTATGCAGAGTCTGCAAATTGCGTGCACCATCAGTAGAAGAATCATACTTACAGATGCACAATGACAAGGGTTGTCATGAGGTCTAAACTGCACCTCCTCCCAAAAGGGGAATCTCACTTCCATGTTATCCATTCAGTACGCTGGCCTGGTTAGCAGGCCTCAGCACACTTTCAAATCAAAACATAGCATCAGCAAAGGCAAAAAGTCAGGGGGTAACCATGCCAAGGAGGCATTTCCTCACACTGATTTTTCCCAAACCCACAGAGAAACTTTGTAAAAGGACTGTGCAAGACCAAAGCAAGACTGGAAGAAACAGAAGATGGATCCAGACAGAAGAGGGACCTGCAAATTAAGGGAACCAAGTCCAGTTCCAGTCCAGTTCCAGTTGGAGTGTTCGGTTGGGGCAGGTGCCACTACCCACCCTTTTGGAGGTGCAAGACAAGATCGACGGTGAAGACCAGGAGTCGGCTTTGCAGCACAGGAGCAGAGGAAGAGTTCTAGAAGTGATGCAGTCATTATCCCACGTCAGAAGAAGAGTTGCAATCCGTCAGTGGTGTGAAAAAAACACTAACAAGCCTTGGCAAAAGCAAGAGTTGCAGAAGAGAAGTTGCAAAGCTGCTGGGGACCAGAAAGGTCAGAGGAGACTCTGCCCAAGGAGTCCTAGGCAACCATAGCAGTGAGGAGAGCCAGAAGTCGAGGATGCAGCCCCCACAGGCAAGTCGCAGGCAGCAGACACAGGAGTCGCAGTGAGGCTCACTCAGTACACCTGGAAAGGATTCCCACGTCGCTGGAGCAGCAGGCACAAGACTAAGCGTTGCAGGGAAGAGTGCTGGAGGCCGGGGCTACACAAAGCCTGAAGATCCCTTGGAAGTAGAGCAACAAGGCTTAGTAGCTGCAAGAGTCGTTGTGCACAGGGGTGTTCTGCCCTGCAAGGAGAGGCAAAGACTCGCCACCTCCAAAGTTGGACAGCTGGTAGAGGGTACCACTCGGGACCACCACCTGTTTTGCAGGATCCACACAGAGTTGCAGGAGAGAGGACCCAACACAGCCGGTCGTCGTTGCAGTTGATGTCTGCGGATGCCGGGGACTGACTCCTTCACTCCAAGGGAGATTCCTTCTTGCTTCTTGGTACACACTGAAGACTTGCCGCCCTCAGAGGATGGACAGACAGGGAAATGTAACAGTTACTGGAAGAAGCCGGAGAAACAATGCTGCAGAGCAGAGTCGTTGCTGGAGCTGCAAATTGTAGGTTCCTGTGAAGTCCATTTGAGGTTCTAGTGGCCAGAAGTCGAAGTAAACGTTGGAGAGGAGTCCTGCTGGAATCTTGCACGTTGAATCTGAGGACCCACCCAAGAGGGAGACCCTATATAGCCCTAAAAAGGGGGATTGGTCACCTAGCAGGAGAGGGCTGTGATGTCACCAGGCCACTCATGGCCCCAAAGGGCTGTGCCAACTTTGGTTTCAAGTTGACAGAATCATTGGGGCCACCTGGAAGGAGCCCTGGGCACCACCCCTAGGGTGGTGATGGACAAGAGAGTGGTAACCCCCTTTCCATTGTCCAGTTTCGCACCAGAGCAGGACCGAGGGTCCCTGGACTGGTGGAAACTAGTTAATGTAAGGAGGGCACCAAATGTGCACTTCAAAGCATACCAGTGGCTTGGGGAGGCTACCCATCTGAAGCCATGTAACACCTATTTCTAAAGAGAGAGGGTGTTGACTCCCTCTGCAAAAGGCAATCCTTTGTTCTGCCTTCCTGGTTTTGAGCTGTTCAAGCAGCAGCATGTCAAAAACCTGTCTGTAGGATGGCAGCAGCATGGGCTGCCCAGGAAAACCCTGCAAACTGGTAGGATCAAACCGGGGGGGTCCTTTAAGGAACCCCCAGAGTGCATGGAATCATACTGCCAATACTGGCAACAGTATTGGGGTATGATTCCGACATGTTTGATACCAAACGTGCTTAGGTTCAGAGTTGCCATTATGTAGCTGGAGTATAGGTAGTGACCTATGTCCAGTAGATGGGTAAAATGGCTTCCCCGCACTCATGAAGTCCAGGAAAATGGAACTGGAGCTCGTGGGGACTCCTCTGCTCATGCAGGGGTGCCCTCATACACAGGTATGCACACGCTGCCCTCTGGGCTAGGAGGGCCTGCCATAGGGGGTGCCTTATAGTGACCTGGTGCAGTGACCTGTAATGAAATGGTGCATGCACCTTTTCACGAAGGTTGCAACAGCAGGCCTGCAGACACATTTTGCATGGGCTCCCATGGGTGGCACAGTACATGCTGCAGCCCATGGGGAACCCCTGGTGCCCCAATGCCCTGGGTACCTCAGTACCATATGCTAGGGACTTAGATGGGGGCACCAGTATGCCAATTGAGTGGTGCAGAAAGTCAGGGACAACCAAATTTAGACAGAGAGAGCACAGTCACTGGGGTCCTGGTTAGCAGGATCCCAGTGAACACAGTCCGAAACACACTGACACCAGGCAAAACGTGTGGGTTACCATGACAGAAAGAGGGTACTTTCCTACAACCACTACATACCTTATGCACAGGGTGTGAATCCAGAAAAGATTCATACTAGAAAAGGAAAAGGTTTGTTATATATTTGGTGACCTTTGCTTTCGTATGAATTATTTATTTAATGTGCTGCTTTCTCACCCTTTGCTTAAAGCCACACCTCTTCTCCGGAGCGAGAAGAGGTGTGCATGTGAGTCCAGAAAGTTTCAAACAGCAAAACTGTTCTTACAGGTAAGCAGCGTTTTCCTTTTCTAGCATGAAACTTTTCTGGATTCACATCTTGTGCATCGGGTATGTAGTGATATTACCTTAATTTGGAAGCTAGTGCTGTAAATAAGCCCTACCATAGCACTAGTCCCCAAATAGGGAAAAATAATCTGAAGATGGTAACCACTCACTGGCATTGAGGGCATGCGCCTGACATCATTGCGGGATGGCACTACCCACCTACTAGTCGATTAACAGAAAGAAAAAATCAGGACAGTTCCGCACCTAACCATTAGATGGCAAAAGCATGCACAGCGTCCGACTACAGAAGTTGCAGAACTATTATTATAGGTAAGTAACATTTACTTTCCTGAATCGGGCAATGATGGAACACCCTCCAATACCGGAGATTTATGAAAAGTACATTTTGATGAGCTATGTTATAAATGCCTTGTTTGAAAGAGTTATAAATCAGCTTAAGTGCCACAAATAATGTCCTAAATGTGTGCCATACCTTGACTAAAGTGTGCCATTCAGGTTCCTTAATCGGCGTTGATTAAGCATTTTGAAAGTTTGAACTTTCACATTTTAGATGCAGAGTTTAAGTAGACGTCATTGTTCAGGGTAATTGACTGTAGATGTAGGCAGACTTTTAAGATGTAGTGTTTGTCTACTGAACTATTCTATTCATTTTGTTGAATGACCTATTTTCTGATTGAAGCTCTCAAGCAGTGTTACTCATACATCTAATTCTGATGTATTTTACGTGAATGGCAGCTTTTGAGTCGATGTGTTCTGGCATTTTCAGAAGTCCTAAACCTGTCTTAAGAACTTTCCATATTGCCCGAATGTGTTCCTTTCTTCTCCGTTGCACGAATATGTAATTAGTACACGAGGTGGAAATGGATTATAACCATTATTGATATCTCATGGTATTCAATTTGTTTTTGCGATTTCTAGCTCACGTTAACACCTACCCAGCAACAAATTTTAATACAACAGGCACAGGCGCAGCTGCTGGCAGCCGCAGTGCAGCAACATTCTGCTAGTCAGCAACATAGTGCTGCAGGTGCAACCATCTCCGCCACCGCCGCTACTCCCATGACGCATATACCCCTCTCTCAGCCCATCCAAATTGCACAGGTCAGTATGTTAACCAGTTGATGATTCTTACTGTACTACAGTGCTTGAAAATTTGGTACAATCAATTCTTCCAGAAAACCTGAATCTAGCCATGTCACTGCATGAAACTGTTTTAAAGAAGCTTTAGATTGTGCATGAAAATATGGTAATGGGGAATTCTCATCTTCACGGTTGCCCATCTTCTACGGCTTTTATTTTTTAAGTTCCTCTGGAGTCAATATTATGTTTAAATATGCTATTGATCCACACCATTCACAACCATTTGTTCTAGGTGGACCCACTGCAAATGCCTAGTTGGCAAATTGAAACCCGACTTAACGGATGTGGTGTTTTCCACTATAGCTCATAATAATGCACAGTACCTGCAAGGTTATTGTTAAATGTATTAACTCAGCTCCTAGATATCATAGTCCCACGTACTGTCACAGCAGGTGATGCAAACCATTCCTACATCTGTGAATGCAAAATCTATAACAAATGGTTGTGAGATGTTTTAGAATTTGATTCTAGACTCATTTCTCTCTGTTGGTAACTGACTAATATGCCACAGCTACATGGGAAAGGTTGGTGGGGGTTGCAGAGGTGCAACAACAGTGATGTCCCTGGTACATCATCTTCTCTTAGCTGGTGCTGCAGAACTTTCCAGAATCAGTACTTAACTGAAGTCACTAATGGGAAGTCAGTGCACACAAAGCGTGCGCAGAGTATGTTTCAAACAGGACAACAAACTTGAGCTCGGACCATTTTCACAGGTATTTTCCCAAGTTTACTTCTATAAAGGGAAGTGGTACAGTGGTTGCTGCCATCACAGATGATCACCTTGATGTATATTTGGAAACCCAAAATGGCCAACTCAAGAAGCATGAGGTTGCCTAGCAGAATAAGGTGTATAACCATGCCTCTCCAGTTGCTGTTGCTGGGTATTGTTCCCTAATGTATATGTATCCCATCCATGAACCAGGTAGCAGAAACAGCTGCAGTTCCAGGGTTAACGAAAGCCGGACTAATCTTTGCATTTGTGTCAGAAACCAAAATGTTGTGCAGCTGTGACTGTTTCCTCACGGAGGACATAATTCACACAGCACTTGTATTTCCAAACCCACCTCATGTAACACACTCGCACACTACACATTTGGGATGGGGCAAGGGGCGGACTCCAGATTGGACTTCACATGGTTTTTCATGGAGAGACAGCAGATAAACTGCTGAAGGATCACTCAAAACATTGTGTTGAAAAGCAGGGCTGTCCAGATAATTGAAAATAGAACGATAGCACAACTTTTTACTGTGTACTGAGTTGGTTTGTCCTTAAAACCTTTAAGAAATTAGTAGAAAATCATGCAGTCCCCATAAACCCAATGTTGAATGGTACTGGGTTTTGAGCAAAGCAAGAAGCAGAAAAAATTAGAAATATCAGCAGTTTTTCTAAGATATTCATAAACTTGTGTCCACTGTAAAGAGGTTCACAAAAAATCATGTGTAAACTAGCAAACGTCAGGAAATGTTCTCAGAATTGAATGTTGCAACCAATATTTGTTGTTTATAAAGACATTTTCCGAGCTTCCAAGATGTTCTTAGTCTAAACCCAAATAACCCTATCTTCGAAAAAGTATCTCAGATGCTTTGTAGTGATGTGGAAACCATTTCTGAGTTAAACAGCAATGACAGACAACTAACATGCCCACAGCGTTGTAAAGTACTGCCACTCTTAAGTCAACTCAGACTTGATAGATCAAGGATATGTTTTTTTCACATGTAAAAGTATGAGTAAAAGGGACAAAATAGAATGTGTCAATGACTTAAAGTAATTCTACAGCATCTGTATGTGTAGATCACATGCATTGCACACTCCTACATCCCAGTGTTGAGCTCAAAATGTTACAACTTATTTACTTCAAATAATTTCTTTTGATTTCAAGGTGTCTTGTGCTACCCCTACCTAGAACACCCTTTGCACCAGGACACAGACTCCACTTTAGATTGTTGTTTTCTACCATTGAGTTTGGTGGTGTTTTCGAGTGCTTCATTCCACTATGCACTGAACACTTCATACAAGGGGACCCTCTAGTGTGCTACTGCTTTTCATTACAAGATGACATGCATTGATATCATCTGGTGACAAAGCCATAACTGGTAAAGCTTCTAGGGACATGTTGTCCTGAAGCCCTGTAGGAAGTTGGCTCTGTATGCACTATTTCAAAGTAAGGAATAGTATGCACAGAGTCCAAGGGTTCCCCTTAGAGGTAAGATAGTGGCAAAAAGAGATAATTCTAATGCTCTATTTTGTGGTAGTGTGGTCGAGCAGTAGGCTTAACAGAGGAGTAGTGTTAAGCATTTGTTGTACACACAAAGCAATAAATGAGGAACACACACTCAGAGACAATTCCAGGCCAATAGGTTTTTGTTATAGAAAAATATATTTTCTTAGTTTATTTTAAGAACCACAGGTTCAAGATTTACAAGTAATACTTCAAATGAAAGGTATTTCACTTAGGAACTTTAGGAACTGTGAATTAGCAAAATAGCATATACAGTTTTCACATACATGACATATAGCTATTTTAAAACTAGACAATTAGTGCAATTCTCAACAATTCCTGGGGGAGGTAAGTGTTTGTTAGTTTTTGCAGGTAAGTAAACCACCTACGGGGTTCAAGTTTGGGTCCAGGGTAGCCCACCGTTGGGGGTTCAGAGCAACCCCAAAGTTACCACACCAGCAGCTCAGGGCCAGTCAGGTGCAGAGGTCAAAGTGGTGCCCAAAACACATAGGCTTCAATGGAGAAGGGGGTGCCCCGGTTCCAGTCTGCCTGCAGGTAAGTACCCGCGTCTTCGGAGGGCAGATCAGGAGGGTTTTGTAGGGCACCGGGGGGGACAGAAGTCCACACACAAAGTACACCCTCAGCGGCACGGGGGCGGCCGGGTGCAGTGTGCAAACAGGCGTCGGGTTCGCAATAGGAATCAATGGGAGACCAAGGGGTCTCTTCAGTGATGTAGGCAGGCAATGGGGGGGCAAGGGAGAGGGCCACCTGGGGGTCGCTCCTGCACTGGAGGTCAGATCCTTCAGGTCCTGGGGGCCGGGTGCAGTGTGCAAACAGGCGTCGGGTTCGCAATAGGAATCAATGGGAGACCAAGGGGTCTCTTCAGTGATGTAGGCAGCCAATGGGGGGGCAAGGGAGAGGGCCACCTGGCGGTCGCTCCTGCACTGGAGGTCAGATCCTTCAGGTCCTGGGGGCTGCGGGTGCAGAGTCTTTACCAGGCGTCTGGTCTTTGAAGCAGGCAGTCGCGGTCAGGGGGAGCCTCGGGATTCCCTCTGCAGGCGTCGCTGTGGGGGCTCAGGGGGACTGCGGGTGCAGAGTCTTTACCAGACGTCGGGTCTTTGAAGCAGGCAGTCGCGGTCAGGGGGAGCCTCGGGATTCCCTCTGCAGGCGTCGCTGTGGGGGCTCAGGGGGGTCAACTCTGGCTACTCACGGTCTCGTAGTCGCCGGGGAGTCCTCCCTGTGGTGTTTGTTCTCCACAAGTCGAGCCGGGGGCATCGGGTGCAGAGTGCAAAGTCTCACGCTTCCGGCGGGAAACGTGTGTTGTTTCAAAGTTGCTTCTTTGTTGCAAAGTTGCAGTCTTTGGTGAACAGAGCTGCTTTCCTCGGGAGTTCTTGGTCCTTCTAGATGCAGGGTAGTCCTCTGAGGCTTCAGAGGTTGCTGGACCCTGGGAACGCGTCGCTGGAACAGTGTCTTTAGAAGTGGGGAGACAGGCCGGTGGAGCTGGGGCCAAAGCAGTTGGTGTCTCCGTCTTCTCTGCAGGTTTTTCAGTTCAGCAGTCCTCTTCTTCTTAGGTTGCAGGAATCTATCTTGCTGTGTTCTGGGAGCCCCTAAATACCCAATTTAGGGGTGTGTTTAGGTCTGGGGGTTAGTAGCCAATGGCTACTAGCCCTGAGGGTGGCTACACCCTCTTTGTGCCTCCTCCCTGAGGGGAGGGGGGCACATCCCTATCCCTATTGGGGGAATCCTCCATCTGCAAGATGGAGGATTTCTAAAAGTTAGTCACCTCAGCTCAGGACACCTTAGGGGCTGTCCTGACTGGCCAGTGACTCCTTCTTGTTTTTCTCATTATCTCCTCCGGCCTTGCCGCCAAAAGTGGGGCCGTGGCCGAAGGGGGCGGGCAACTCCATTAGCTGGAGTGCCCTGGGGTGCTGTAACAAAGGGGGTGAGCCTTTGAGGGTCAGTACAGGCTTTGTTACTAGCCACAGAGTGACAAAGGCACTCTCCCATGTGGCCAGCAACATGTCTGGTGTGTGGCAGGCTGCTAAAACTAGTCAGCCTACATGGATAGTCGGTTAAGGTTTCAGGGGGCACCTCTAAGGTGCCCTCTGGGGTGTATGTTACAATAAAATGTACACTGGCATCAGTGTGCATTTATTGTGCTGAGAAGTTTGATACCAAACTTCACAGTTTTCAGTGTAGCCATTATGGTGCTGTGGAGTTCATGCATGACAGACTCCCAGACCATATACTGTTATGGCTACCCTGCACTTACAATGTCTAAGGTTTTGCTTAGACACTGTAGGGGCATAGTGCTCATGCACTTATGCCCTCCCCTATGGTATAGTGCACCCTGCCTTAGGGCTGTAAGGCCTGCTAGAGGGGTGACTTATCTATTCCTGTAGGCAGTGTGAGGTTGGCATGGCACCCTGAGGGGAGTGCCATGTCGACTTAGTCGTTTTATCCCCACTAGCACACACAAGCTGGCAAGCAGTGTGTCTGTGCTGAGTAAGGGTTCCCCAGGGTGGCATAAGACATGCTGCAGCCCTTAGAGACCTTCCCTGGCATCAGGGCCCTTGGTACCAGAGGTACCAGTTACAAGGGACTTACCTGGATGCCAGGGTGTGCCAATTGTGGAAACAAAGGTACAGGTTAGGGAAAGAACACTGGTGCTGGGGCCTGGTTAGCAGACC
Organism: Pleurodeles waltl; assembly: GCF_031143425.1. Taxonomy (NCBI): domain Eukaryota; kingdom Metazoa; phylum Chordata; class Amphibia; order Caudata; family Salamandridae; genus Pleurodeles; species Pleurodeles waltl. The sequence goes on from NC_090447.1 coordinate 1,500,898,828, forward strand.
TTAGCACACTTTCAAATCATAACTTGGCATCAGCAAAGGCAAAAAGTCAGGGGGTAACCATGACAAGGAGGCATTTCCTTACAAGCTCTATCACCTGGTCCTGACAGATACCCTTCTGATTAGCAGTGGGCTGTGGCAGTATGTCAGAAGAATGTCCTTGTTCAGAGTGTAAATGAGTCATCTAGTGACTCGTGTACTTGGGGTGGAGCCATAAATGGCTCAGATTTCTTTTTTTGGGAATAAGATCGGCAAAGCCCTCATGTTCACAGAAATGGTCTCCGACGATGTAAGATTCCTTTACTTTTATGGACAGTGTTGAGGAAAGAAATCGGGGAAGTTTATGACGACTGCCAGGAGCAATGTGGATGGTGCATTTCGTGCTGTGTGACTGTTCATCTACTTCTAGTGAAGGAGCAGGGGTATTGGGCATCAAGGGTGTGCTCATCCTTATGTGCCAGTTTTGGACTGAAAACCGAAAAGTATGTTCGTAACCTTTCGGTCTCTAGCTTAAGACTCTCAACCTCAAAAAATGACCGGCATCTAAAACATCTATCATTTTCAGCATTTGTGGGCCGTGTCGACTGGAAGGATATTTTTAAGGACAGTTCCTTAATACCGACTTGGTGCTTTTGAGGCCATTCCTTGATATGGAGCTGAGGTTCGATTCAAGGACGAACACTAGAGGGAGGATTATTAGTAGTCAATGGATTCCTGTGTACCTGAGCCATAGGGCCTGCACCCAGCTCTCGTGTTGATGTTAGAACCCAAGGCGTAGTCTTAGCCCTGGGTGCTGGTTTCCTATGCCCTGTAGATTTTTCTCCCAAGTCTGAAGTGTGAGAGGAAACATACATAGGGCTCTGCTCCGCATGGCTTCTGGGCTACTGAATAGGCTTCCCCTGTTGATAAAAGTAGCTTTCACCTACTTGTCTCTCCTCAACGCCTAAATCATCCACAGCAGCAATTCTTTGAGTAAATTAATCAGTCCAACCTGAGACAATATCAGAGAGGTTATTCCCATGCACAAGGACAGGGTAGGGACAAAGGTACCCAAACTAGAGGCACCTGCCCTCCAAACAGTGATCAAATTGGTCATCCACCCCAGACCAACCAACAACATTCAGGGGATGACTGAGGTTCTAGCTGCCACAATGGCAGAGTATAGCCACAGACCAGTGGGTGGTTTCCATCATTGCCCAAGACTATTTCTTACATTTCTGTGAGGCATACCACCATGCTCATACAGTATGCCCCAGAGTCTCGCAGCTTCTTCCAGAGGAAGTTCAAGCACTGTTATAAAAGGGAGCTTTAGATGTCATTCCCATGCAATAGAAAGAGATAGGAGCGCACATGCTCTGCTTTCCTTTTCTAAAGAAAGACAAAACACTGCTGCCCACTTTTGATCTTAGAGTGATCAACTACTACACCACATCCACTTTCACCTTTCAAGGTGACATTCGTCTTCAACAAGGGGACTACCTATGGCAGTTGTCGATGTTGGGTACCTACTTTCACAGCACCGTTCATCCTGCTTACTGCTTATAACTAGGCTTTGTGGTTACTGATGTTTTGCAGCATTAATCCTTCCCTGGAATCACATGCTGTGCATTATTCCACCTTCTAGTGGTTGGGTCCGAAAATATCTTTTTTTTTTTTTCCCCCCTCTCTTTCGGGCATTGTCGACCATCATTTGATGCTTGGTCCATTCCCTGTGTGATGTCAGACGGCACTGCAGAAGCTCCTGTGCTTGGTAGCCATCTTCAGATTCTTTTTTTCACGTTAGGTCTGGAAGCTTAAGCAGAAGCTCTGATGTTTTCACCAAGTACTTCGAAGAATACAAAATAAAACTGGAGTGTTCTAAGAATTGTCGAAAAACAGATGGAGGAGAATAAGAGAAAAAGGAAACCGTTTTTTTTCTCCCCAGACCCGTGTGGGAGACCTCGCTGGATTTCTCCATGTAGCCAGAGAATGAAGCAAGGGTAGGGGTCATGGAGAAACACCCCTTTTTAAGATTTACCCAAACTTTCAACACAAATTTGTACAGCATGACCCTCACAACATCTGCAGCCTTTGCCTGCAAAGAACCCACAGGGACAAGGACTGTGAGGCCTGCACCACATTTGTGCCGAATACTCTTAAAGCTGGCTGAAAACAGAGAGAAGAGCATCACACAGCAGTATTCAGCCAAAAGCCACAACCTTCCCTGAACGACCTCTTCAGCGATGATGAGAAACAGACCGGAGGCGCGGAATCAACCCACGGGGATCAGACATAGAAATCCTCGCAGGGGATGCAGAGAAGAAACACGCAGCGAAAAAAGCGGCGATGGATGCAGAGAATAAAACAGAGAAGGTAAGAAGGCTGGTGAAATCCTCGGAGACCCGGTTCCCCAAAAAGAAGTCACACAAGGCAGCGCAATGCTCACGGTTTCCCAGCACAGGGAGACAGATGAAGGCAGAACATCGAAACAGACGAAACCCACCGTAGAGCGAGAACTGTCGAAAAAGACCCCAAGGCCTTTGGAGGAGGGACAAACTGCGCCAAAAAAGAGGGCATCATCGATTCAGGTTGTCGAAAAGACCTTGTAGGTGGAGAAGAAAAGGCGAATGCTGGAAGCGGAAATGGCTACATTTCTTCAGCGCAAAAAGGAATTCAGCGAGGTGCTGAAGGAATTCAGAATCACATGCAAACCCTTCAAGTCTGCAGACGTCGAAGAGGAAGTCCTACCTTAGAAGCCCCTGCAGCACCAGAACCACATGAGGAAGAGACTGGGGAAGACTTCTGTGACCCCGAAGGGGAGGAAGCAATGGGAGTTTTCAAGGAAGACTGGAATGACCTTGAAACAGAAAGCCCAGAAGAGGATGGCAACAGCTACTCCTCAAGGCCTTCGCCCCCAGATGATATCACTTTACACAATGGCCGCCTCAAACGAGCTGCTGAAACGTATGGGGTACTCTTGAAGGAGGAGAAAGGAGACTCATGCTTTCTCCTAGAAACTCTTATGTCAACAAGTAAGGGACAACCCTATCTTCCTATGTTACCTAGCATACTGGACTAAGGCAAGGAAGCTTTCAGAGAACCAGCCTCCAGTAGAGGCGTAACACCAAGAATAGAGAAGAAGTACAAACCTTCTTCAAAGGATTCCAAAATATATCCAAGGAAACACTGTGGCAGACTCCATCATTGTCACTAATGCCAGAAGGAGTAGTAATGCCCATATCTCCATAGAACAACCTCCTGAGAAGGAAAGCAAAAGACTGGACATGGTAGAGAGAAAAATGGAAAGAGACTGCAAGACAGTGGCGAATAGCCAATTTTAATGCCCTCATCAACACTCATGGTCAATAATGGGAGGAGATAGAGGAGATAATGAAAAAACTCCCAGAAGAGGACAGGAGAAGAGCCAAAGCGATTATTCGGGAGGGGAAAAATATCACCAGCACTTGTTTAAAATCGGCATTGGATGCAGCAGATAATGCTAGCAGACAAATGTGTACGGCCACAACCCTCGGAATACATGCCTGGCTCAGGATCTCAGGCTTTAAACCTGAAGTCCAGGCCTTGGTTATTAATAAGCCCTTCACAGGAGAGGCCTTATTCGGACAGGAAGTGGACGAGTCCTTGCATCAAATTAAGGACAACGAGACGTCAAAGGCAATGGACAGTGTTCAATACAGTGATGCTATCTGATAGACTTCTAGTTGCATATTCCTTATCTTAGAATTTTTCCCCAGGTGTCAGACTGGATCCGTAGATTTTTTCTTCGAGCAATACCCTTGAGCGACGGTAGGTGGTGCCAGTCGACTCTGCGCGTCGTTGAGGTTGTAGTTGCTGTGATGACGTCGGGAGTAGTACATTGACGCCACCTCAGCTCAGTGATGTCATTTCTTTTCTTTGCGTGCCACACGCTGATCCGGAAAGAGCTATACTGGCCTCTTTTTGACCGACTTTGACCCTTTTGTTGAGTTTTTTGTTGAGTTTTTTGTGCGTCAAGGATGTCCCCAAAAGCCGACTTCAAACCATTCAAGGACTGTCACTGTATGATATCGGTGATAGATCCGCATTGGGTCTCTTTGTGGTGCCTGGAGCACGACCATGACCCAAAGTCGTGCTCCGAGTGCTGGGCCATGCTCCCGAAGGCCTTGAGGGATGGACCGGTCCCTCAAGCTTATGGCGGCCCAGCGCTCGACTCCGCGTAGGTCCCGGTCTTGCTCTAGGGGAAGGTCTTGAGACTGCTCGCAGAGCCACCACCATTCATCCTCTTCGAAGTCTTCGGGACACGGTAAGAAGAAGAAGAAGTCGTCGTCGAAGAGATCCCGTCTCCCTTCGACTTCACCCCCGTAGCTCGGCTGATGTGATGCGGGAGGAGCGTTGACGCTCGAGGCTCCGTCTTCAGAGCCTGCTTCTGGGTTTGCTCTGCACCTCCCCGAGTTTCCGGGAGCCAGAGCAACCCCTGCCCAATTAAGAAAATTCTATAAGGCCATGCGCATCATTTTTGGTCAGGCCGACCCTGATACGGCGCCATTGGGCCCAGGGGGTTCGGTCAGAGGGCCTTTGGGTTCCGCACCGGCGGCTCCAGTCACTGAGGTCCCCCCCCCTCTGCCCTCGGATCCGCACTGGTTCGATTGCCGATGCTTTTGACGTCGGTGGTGTCCGACATCGACCCGATCCTCATCCAGACCGGAGTTGGCCGACGCTGCCTCTGTCTTTGATGGGGCCTATTCACCTCAGGTCGGATTCTGACCCTTTTTCTTATTGGTACGAATTCGGGGAAGGATTGTAGGGGTCTCTGGACCCTTATTGTAGGAAGTTGGCTCTGTATGTGCTATTTCAAAGTAAGGAATAGCATGCACAGAGTCCAAGGGTTCCCCTTAGAGGTAAAATAGTGGTAAAAAGAGATAATACTAATGCTCTATTTTGTGGTAGTGTGGTCGAGCAGTAGGCTTATCCAAGGAGTAGTGTTAAGCATTTGTTGTACATACACATAGACAATAAATGAGGTACACACACTCAGAGACAAATCCAGCCAATAGGTTTTGTTATAGAAAAATATCTTTTCTTAGTTTATTTTAAGAACCACAGGTTCAAATTTAACATGTAATATCTTGTTTGAAAGGTATTGCAGGTAAGTACATTAGGAACTTTGAATCATTTCAATTGCATGTATACTTTTCAAGTTATTGACAAATAGCTACTTTAAAAGTGGACACTTAGTGCAATTTTCACAGTTCCTGGGGGAGGTAAGTTTTTGTTAGTTTTACCAGGTAAGTAAGACACTTACAGGGTTCAGTTCTTGGTCCAAGGTAGCCCACCGTTGGGGGTTCAGAGCAACCCCAAAGTCACCACACCAGCAGCTCAGGGCCGGTCAGGTGCAGAGTTCAAAGTGGTGCCCAAAACGCATAGGCTAGAATGGAGAGAAGGGGGTGCCCCGGTTCCGATCTGCTTGCAGGTAAGTACCCGCGTCTTCGGAGGGCAGACCAGGGGGGTTTTGTAGGGCACCGGGGGGGACACAAGCCCACACAGAAATTTCACCCTCAGCGGCGCGGGGGCGGCCGGGTGCAGTGTAGAAACAAGCGTCGGGTTCGCAATGTTAGTCTATGAGAGATCAACGGATCTCTTCAGCGCTGCAGGCAGGCAAGGGGGGGCTTCCTCGGGGAAACCTCCACTTGGGCAAGGGAGAGGGACTCCTGGGGGTCACTTCTCCAGTGAAAGTCCGGTCCTTCAGGTCCTGGGGGCTGCGGGTGCAGGGTCTTTTCCAGGCGTCGGGACTTAGGTTTCAGAGAGTCGCGGTCAGGGGAAGCCTCGGGATTCCCTCTGCAGGCGGCGCTGTGGGGGCTCAGGGGGGACAGGTTTTGGTACTCACAGTCGTAGAGTAGTCCGGGGGTCCTCCCTGAGGTGTTGGTTCTCCACCAGCCGAGTCGGGGTCGCCGGGTGCAGTGTTGCAAGTCTCACGCTTCTTGCGGGGAGCTTGCAGGGTTCTTTCAAGGCTGCTGGAAACAAAGTTGCAGCCTTTCTTGGAGCAGGTCCGATGTCCTCGGGAGTTTCTTGTCTTTTCGAAGCAGGGGCAGTCCTCAGAGGATGTCGAGGTCGCTGGTCCCTTTGGAAGGCGTCGCTGGAGCAGGATCTTTGGAAGGCAGGAGACAGGCCGGTGAGTTTCTGGAGCCAAGGCAGTTGTCGTCTTCTGGTCTTCCTCTGCAGGGGTTTTTCAGCTAGGCAGTCCTTCTTCTTGTAGTTGCAGGAATCTAATTTTCTAGGGTTCAGGGTAGCCCTTAAATACTAAATTTAAGGGCGTGTTTAGGTCTGGGGGGTTAGTAGCCAATGGCTACTAGCCCTGAGGGTGGGTACACCCTCTTTGTGCCTCCTCCCAAGGGGAGGGGGTCACAATCCTAACCCTATTGGGGGAATCCTCCATCTGCAAGATGGAGGATTTCTAAAAGTTAGAGTCACTTCAGCTCAGGACACCTTAGGGGCTGTCCTGACTGGCCAGTGACTCCTCCTTGTTGCTTTCTTTGTTCCCTCCAGCCTTGCCGCCAAAAGTGGGGGCCGTGGCCGGAGGGGGCGGGCAACTCCACTAAGCTGGAGTGCCCTGCTGGGCTGTGACAAAGGGGTGAGCCTTTGAGGCTCACCGCCAGGTGTTACAGCTCCTGCCTGGGGGAGGTGTTAGCATCTCCACCCAGTGCAGGCTTTGTTGTTACTGGCCTCAGAGTGACAAAGGCACTCTCCCCATGGGGCCAGCAACATGTCTCTAGTGTGGCAGGCTGCTGGAACTAGTCAGCCTACACAGACAGTCGGTTAAGTTTCAGGGGGCACCTCTAAGGTGCCCTCTGGGGTGTATTTTGCAATAAAATGTACACTGGCATCAGTGTGCATTTATTGTGCTGAGAAGTTTGATACCAAACTTCCCAGTTTTCAGTGTAGCCATTATGGTGCTGTGGAGTTCGTGTTTGACAAACTCCCAGACCATATACTCTTATGGCTACCCTGCACTTACAATGTCTAAGGTTTTGTTTAGACACTGTAGGGGTACCATGCTCATGCACTGGTACCCTCACCTATGGTATAGTGCACCCTGCCTTAGGGCTGTAAGGCCTGCTAGAGGGGTGACTGACCTATACTTGCATAGGCAGTGAGAGGCTGGCATGGCACCCTGAGGGGAGTGTCATGTCGACTTACTCGTTTTGTTCTCACCAGCACACACAAGCTGGCAAGCAGTGTGTCTGTGCTGAGTGAGAGGTCTCCAGGGTGGCATAAGACATGCTGCAGCCCTTAGAGACCTTCCTTGGCATCAGGGCCCTTGGTACTAGAAGTACCAGTTACAAGGGACTTATCTGGCTGCCAGGGTCTGCCAATTGTGGCTACAAAAGTACAGGTTAGGGAAAGAACACTGGTGCTGGGGCCTGGTTAGCAGGCCTCAGCACACTTCCAATTGTAAACATAGCATCAGCAAAGGCAAAAAGTCAGGGGGCAACCATGCCAAGGAGGCATTTCCTTACACTTATGAATAGCAGTATGACCCTAATTGTGACTGGGCACGGGAGTTGAGCGAGGCCAGTGGCCTGGACACATCTCCAGACGCTGGCATGCTGTCTACTATAGTGGCTATGGCAGAGGGAGTGACTTATTCTGTGATGGTCAGTAAGGCGGCTGAGGTCCTCTGCCTTGAGCTGCCTACTGTTTAGGTCAGGTCAAATCGCCTGACGGAGGTGCTTCAGCCAGGGCTTCCACATCTGAGCTGCTTCTGCCATTCAGTGAAGCCCTCACTGATGTCCTATTGGGTACTTGGTCCACACCCAACACTGGGGCTCCTGTGATTTCAACAATCGTACACTGCCATCGGCCCGCCCCGAACGACCCAGTCTTGCGCTGCGGTCCGTGAACACCACATGTCTTTTGGGCTGCTATACTCACTGTTTGTGGGATACGGTCGCGCAGGTTCTGCCGAAGAAACTGGAGTAGGCCTACGCTATGGTCTGCCAAGCTGTCACCGATGGGAGAGATGTGGCAAAGTTCACAATCATATGTGGGCTGGACACCACCGACTCTCTAGGTAGATAGGTTGCGACGACGGTGGCCTTGAGGCGCCACGCCTGGTTGTGTACATCTGGTTTTTCGGGGAATGTTCAACAGACTCTTATGGACATGCCCTTTGATGGCTCCTGTCTCTTTGGAGACAAGGCGGACTCTGCTTTGGAGAGGTTCAAGAATTCCCGGGCTGCCCCTCGCCCCCAACATTCTGCCTTTCGGCCCTTTTTGTGGCCACGAAAGGGGTTCCCTGTCGCGTCCCAATCCCAGCCACTGTGACACCCAGGCTGTTCAGCCGCTGTGTGGCCAAGGATGTGGAATCCCACGTGGGACAGGGAACCAGAGGTCTGCCCAGTCCACCCTTGCCCCCGCTGCAGCCTCCAAACCCTCCTAGTCCGTCCCCTCCCTCCGGTCCAATTGGTGGCATGGTACGCCATCACCTGCCCCACTGGGAATCCATCACTACGGACAGGTGGGTTTTGCAGATTGTTCGAAGGGGATTCTTTGCCAGGTAGTTGTGGCTCTCTTGGCCAGTGGAGCCCTAGAGAAGGTCCTTGCGCCAGAAGTAGGTTGTGTTTGTTGTTCCCGCTACTTTCTGGTGCCCAAAAAAGACTAGGGCTTACCTCCCATCCTAGGCCTTCAGGACCTCAATCTCTTCCTCAAGAAGGAAAAATTCAAAATGGTCACCCTGGCTCAGGGCCTGTCTACTTTGGACTCAGGAGACTGCATGGTAGCGTTGGACTTGCAGAACACTTATTTCCACATTCTCACCCTGCCTACCCACAGATGTTACATACGATTCGTGGTAGGTCACGAGCACTTTCAATTTACCGTACTCCCCTTCGGCCTTACCTGCTCCCCTCAGGTGTTGACAAAAGTAAGTGCGGTGGTCGCAGCTCATCTGCCCAGGTTAGGGGTTTCAGTCTTCCCCTACCTCAGCGACTGGCTGTTGAAGACGGACTCGCCCCAGAAAGTTGTCTCCCACCTTCAGACTACGGCGAACCTCCTGCAAATGCTGGTGTTCACTATAAACGTGCCGAAGTCATACCTGACTCCCTCTCAAATGCTCTTTCATCGGAGCTGTGCTGGACACAGTGCAGTTTCAGGCCTATCCTCCTGACAAGCGAATCCAAGATATTCAGGCTATGATTCCGATCTTTCAGCCTCTGTCTTGGGTTTCAATGAGACTGTCTCTGAGGCTGCTGGGCCTCGTGGCATCCTGCTAGTGACACATGCCAGGTGGCATATGCGGGCTCTGCAGTGGGGACTTGAAGTTCCAGTGGGCGCAGCTTCAGGGAAATCTCTCCGACATGGTGCAGATGTCGGAAGGGACTGCGAAAGACCTGCAGTGGTGGCTTTCGAATCCGCATTGGGTCCACAACAGATCCCTCTCCCTTCTCCAGCCAGATCTATCCATAATGACAGATGTGTCACTTCTGGGATGGGGCGGCCACATGGGAGAGACGGAGATCAGAGGCCTCTGGCCTCCGGTGGAGTATGGGATCCATATCAATCTTCTGAAGCTCTGGGCGATCAGGCTTGCGTTGAAAGCATTTCTTGCCTCTCTCAAAGGGAAAGTAGTGCAAGTGTTCATGTACAACACTACAGCCATGTGGTACTGCAACAAACAGGGCGGAGTAGGTTTCTGGACCCTTTGCCAGGAGGCACAACCCCTCTGGACATGGCTGGAACATCAGGACACTACCCTGGTGGTTCAACACCTGGCAGGCTCTTTGAACATCTGAGCAGACAAACTCAGCCGTCGATGCATAGCCGAGCACAAATGGCGTCTCCAACCGGAGTTGGCGCAAGGTCTCTTTCAGCAGTGGGGAGAGCCTTGGTTAGATCTGTTTGCCTCTGCAGAGAATGTGCAATCTCAGCTGTTTTACGCATTGGAGTTTCCAAGGCGGCACTCGCTTGAAGCCGATTTTTGTCTTGCGTGAGACTCCGGCCTCTCTTTATCCCTTTCCGCCTATACCACTTCTGCCCAGAGTTCTCAAGAAGATCAGGAACGTCCGGGCACTAGTTATCTTGGTGGCTTCAGACTGGCCACGGAGAGTATGGTATCCCGAGCTATTGAGCATAGCCACAGATCCTCCACTCAGACAGCCTCTTCGGGAGGATCTTCTGTTGCAGCAGCAGGGGACCGTTCTCCACCCGAACCTGTCCAATCTCTGCCTTCATGCGTGGAAATTGAGCAGAGGCAGTTGACAGCTTTTGACCTTCCACCCAAAGTCTGTGAAGTTATCTTGGCAGCCAGGCGTCCCTCCACCAAAACGGTATACGCCTGTCTTTGGGATAAATTTGTGGCATGGTGTACCAACAAATCTGTTGACCCCCTCTCTGCTCCTCTTTCTGAGGTTCTTTTGTTCATTCTTTCTTTAGCCCAGCAGGGCTCTGCTTTGGGCACCCTTAAAGGGTATTTATCGGCTATTTCAGTCTTTCTTAGGTTACCTGATCAGCCTTCACTCTTTAAGTCTCCTATTGTCATTCGATTCCCTAAAGGTCTCACCCATTTGTTTTCTCCCACTCCATTTATCATGCCTAAGTGGGACCTCAGTCTTGTCCTTACTTTCTTAATGTGTACTACATTCGAGCCGATGCACAATTAATTGTCCATCACAGCTCCTTACTTTCAAGACTGTTTTTCTTGTTGCCATCACTTCTGCTCGCAGTGAGTGAGCTTCAGGCTCTTTCTTCAAAGTCCCCATACGTGTCTGTGCACCTGTTTTGCTTTCACTAATAACCAAACTGAAAACAAACTCTGGAAGGCAATTCTTAGTTTAAAGAAGACATTTATGATTACTTCACCACGAGGTTCCTGAGAGAGGAGATTAGAAGGTTAGTGGCACACGTTTAAAAGTAGTCACAGCAATGAAAGAAAAATATATCAAAGTGATTCTCAATTGCAATGTACACAGCAAATATATGTGATTGTATTATAGCATAACTTCAAAGAATAAAAGTCAAAATTCATCACAGTAGGGCCTATCACTGCTCTTCATCTTTCTCATGCCTGCAAGTTGATGACTCCTGTTCAACTACGAGAAAGAGATTTTTCACCCGTACGGGACAGGTCAGGCAGCTGACGTCTGCTCCTGACTGAAGTCTCAGACAATTCCCCTCGCTGTTTCCCAGGGACACCTTTTATCCCTTCCCCTTAATAGTCAAAACATGCTGGCCACTGTAGGTCCGAGTTGGAAGAAAGAAGCGTCGAAGGTTGGCCAAGTCTTCAAGGCCTGTTCTTCCCAAGGCTGACTGGAGAAAAACACAAAATATGCGCTTCCTTATCATGATTAGTGTTCAGTGAGAGAATCTACGAAAAACACAGCTTGGTTTACCATGTTGAAAAAACACAGCTCATCTGCGATGTCTCAACTGCAATGTCTAACTCCACGATAAAACCAATAGGCAGCTAAACTGAATACAAAATGTAATGTCTAATGCCACGTTAAAGCCAATAGGCAGCTAAATGTAATGTGCTACTGGTGAACATTGAACAACTAATATGCACAGTGGTAAAACACAAACTCAGTGGTCAAACATACTTATTCTCACTACAGCATCCTGACAAAGTGGTGTTGCTCACTAAGGCTTCCTTTCTTCCCAAGGTCGTTACGCCTTTTCATGTAGGCCAGTCCATCACCTTGCCTTCTTTTTATGCACCCCCACTCCCTTCTCATGAGGAGAAGAGACTCCACCGTCTGGACCCAAAAAGAGCGTTGGCGTTCTATCTAGATGATACTAAAGATTTCCGGGTGGACGATCAACTCTTTGTTGGATATGTGGGCGCGAAGAAAGAGAAGGCAGTGCAGAAAACGTGCCATCTCTCGATGGGTACTTCTTTGCATCACGATGTGCTATGCTTTGGCCAAGAAACAACCCCCTGAGGGCTTGCACGCTTTTTCTACCAGAGCAACTGCTGCTTCCACTGCGCTAGCATGCAGAATTCCTGTCCTGTATATCTGCCATGCATCTGCATGAGCATCACTTGCACAAGTTTGCTTCATTACTGCCTGGACAGTCAGGTCCGTAGGAGCGGCTACTTTGGTTGTTCGATCCTGCGGGACTTTCTTGTATGGTCTTGGTTTGCAGCCCACTTCCATGGATGGCATTGCTTGGGTATCTATTCTAAGGTAAGGAATCTGCAACTAGAAGTCTCATTCAGATTTACAAGTCACTTACCTTCGGTAACGATATATCTGGTAAAGACATATTCTAGTTGCAGATTCCTTACCGACCCACCCATCATCCCCGCTTGCCAACTGATTTCTAAGGGCAGGGATTCCCCTTTCAGGGCTATGGCGCACCAATCCTAGTGTTCTTCGCGGCTCTGCTCTGACGTGGAAAGTCCTGAAAAGAAACTGACGTCACTACGCTGAGTCGACATCTCTGTGCTACTCCCGACGTCATCACGGCAACAACGACACCCGCGAGTTGACAGACGCACCTGCAAGGGTTTTGTTCGAAGAACAAATCTCTGGATCCAGTCTGACGCCTGGGGGAAAATTCTAAGGTAGGGAATCTGCAACTAGAATATATCTCTACCAGATAAATCATTACCAAAGGTAAGTAACTTGTATTTTAGGAGAGAAAACACACCCAGATGACCCTCAGGAAGAGGACCTTTTCCAGCAGGACAACAGCAGCAGCAACAAGGCCAAGGCACCACACAACAGGCTGGTCATCAATCTGGATACCAGCAAGTGCAACACCCTGCAGTGCAGCATTTGTGTAGTAGAGGGAGGGCCAGAGGTCATACCCTCAGAGGAGGTGGAGGAACCTCAAAGTGACTCAAATTCAGCCTCAGACCCACACACAACACCAGTGGGAGGCAGAATAGTGTATTACCCACAAGAATGGACTAAGATAACAACTGACAAGTGGGTTTTAAATATGGTACACCACATTTACTGTATAGAACTAGCAAGCCCTCCAGTACCAAGACCACCAAAGGAGAAGAAGTATCAGGAAAAAGAACTGGTACAATTAAGAAAGGAGGTAAAAGAACTCCTACACAAACATGCAGTACAGTTCCAAACTGGGAGTTAAACAAGGGAAATTACTCCCCTTATTTTCTGATGCCAAAACAGGACCTGTCACTGAGACCAATACTGGACCTCAGATTAATCAACAAATTCATTCGCTACATTTCAAAATGACAACAATTCATGAGGTAATCCCACTTCTACAAAAGGGGGACTACATGGCAGCCATTAACTTAAAAGATGCCTACCTGTACATACCTATAAACCAGGCACACAAAAAGTACCTCAGATTCATGTTCGAGAAGATACACTATCAATTCTCAGTCTTACCCTTCAGAATAAACTCTGCACCAAGGGCCTTCACAAAGTGTGTAGGTACAGTCACAGCCTTTTTAAGAAGAAAGTCTACATCTACCCTTACCTGGACAATTGGCTGGTGAAGGCCTAAACAAAGGAAAAATGCCAAAAATACACTCAGGGATCTCAGCCCTACCATGTAGGAAACTGGCCTGGTGTGTGGTGAACACCTATGGCGTGGGCACCTAACATCAGGTCAAGTCAACCCCTATTAGTGAATGAAGACAGTGTCTAGGAAGCCAGGGCTCTCCGGAGGTAACTGTAGATGAGTAGCCAAGACTTATCTAGGATGAGTGCAAAGCACTTGTAATACCGCAGTAGTCACACAGTAACTTATCTATATATGTGTGTATACACACCACACACAACACTATAGAAAATAGCTTGAGCCCTAAGGGAGGGCCAGACCATATATTAAAACAGTGGAATGCCAAGTGAAGCCCCCCACCCAATGGATATGGAGTAGTTAGAGGTCAGATGGGAGAAATCGGGACCCCAAGATGTGAGTACCTTAGTGACCCCCCAGTGACCAGGAGAGCAGAGGTTAAGTACCCGGTCTTCCCAAGGACTAACAAGAGGACTTAGAGATATGCGATAACAGGACCAGACCAGAAGAAACCCAAAGGTGGATTCTGTAAGAAAAGGACCTGCAAAAGAAGGGGACAGAGCCCAGTCCACAATGGTTTGTCCAGACGGGCCAGGAGCCACTAACCACTCTTCTGTGGTTGAAGATCTGGGTAGACGGGGGGGAAGGAGAAGATCAGCTGTGGAGCCCAGGAGTTGCAGAGAAGTCCTTGGAGCAGTGCAGATGATGTCCCACGTCGGTCGCCAGGTCGCAGATGGTCAGTGATTAGGAGAAACCACCAACAAGCCTTGGCAAATGCAAGATTGGGGGGGGGGGGGGAGGCAAAAGAAGAGATGCAAGACTGAGGAGGACCAACAAGGTCCAGGGGACTCGACCGTTGGAGAGGAGTCAGAGCTGACCCTCAGCAGTCAGGATAGCCATCGCAAGCAGTCGCAGACCCCACAGGCAAACCATTGGCAGCAGGCACAGTAAGTTGCAGTGAGGTCCTTTCAGCACACCTGGAGAGTATTCCCATGTCGCTGGAGCAGAAGAGGATGAAGTGCTGGTGGGCTGGGGCTACTCAGAGCCTGAAGATCCCTGGGAGCAGGAGACAACAAGCCTTGATTGCTGCAAGAGTCACGGTTCATAGGGGTATATCCTGGAAGGAGACGCATGGGCTCACTGTCTCCCAGAATGGACAGAGGGCAGAGAGGACCAAGGGGACCACTCCAGACCACCACCTGTGTTGCAGGATCCATGTAGTTCCAGAGGAGAGTATACCCACGCAGCTGGTCGTCGTTGCTGTAGGTGCCTGCAGATGCACGGGAGTGACTCATTCATTCCAAGGGAGATCCTTTCTTGCTGCAGCTGAAGTCTTGCCGACCTCCGAGGATGCACAGCCTTGGAAATGTTGCACTTGCTGGAAGGAGCTGGGGAAACAATGTTGCAAGGTGAGGTCATCTCTGGAGTTGCAGTCTTGTTGGTTCCTGAAGTGTCCAGTTGCGGTTCTGGTGGCCAGGCGCAGAAGTAGATGATGCAGAAGACTCCTGGTGGAGTCTTGCATGCCTAATCTGGGGACTCACACGCAAGGGAGTGCCTAAATAGCCCTACCCAGGGTGATTGGTCACTTTGCACGGTGACCACCTATCAGAGGTGGTTACTGACGTCACCTGCCTGACCTGGTAACTCAGATGCGCCCAGGAGCCTCTGCACATCTTGTTTTGAGGATGGCAGATTTGAGTGGCCACCTGGAGGAGTTCTGGGCACCACCTCTCGGGTGCTGATGGACAGGGGAGTGATCACTTCCCTTTTCTTCATCTAGTTCCGTGCCAGAGCAGGGACTTGGTGTCCCTTGACTGGTGCAAACCGGTTTATGCAAGGAGGGCACCAAATGTGGCCCTCAAAGCAAACCAGTGGCCTGGGAAGGCTACCCCTTCCCAGCCTTGTAACACCTATTTCCAAGGGAGAGGGTCTTGCCTCCCCCTCCTACAGGAAATCCTTTGTTCTTCCTTTCCCCTGCTTGAGCTGGTCAACAAACAGAAGGGCAGAATCCTGTCTGAGGGGTGGCAGCAATTTGGGCTGCTTGCGAAACCCTGGCAGACTGGTAGTAGCAATACAGGAGGTCCCTTTAAGGAGCCCCCAGAGTGCATGGAATCATGCCACCAATACTGGCATTAATATTGGGGTATGATTCTGACATGTTTGACACCAAACATGCCCAGGTTGGGAGTTACCATTATGTCACTGGACCACACAGGTAAAATGGCCTCCCCGCACTTTCAAAGTCCAGTGCATTGGAACTGTAGTTCGTAGGGGCACCTCTGCTCAGGCAGGCGTGCCCTCACACACAGGAACCTGCACCCTGCCCTTTGGGCTTGAAGAGGATACCATAGGGGTGTCTTACAGTGACCTGGTGTAGTAACCTATGGTAAAAGGGTGGATGCACCTTTTCTCGCATGCTGCAATGGCGGGCCTGCAGACACATTCTGCATGGGCTCCCATGGGTGGCATAATACATGCTGCAGCCCATGGGGCTACCCAGGTAAGATATACTGGGGACTTATAAGGGGACACCAGTATGCCAGTTGTGGAGTGCACAAAGTTCCAAGGTAACCAAATTTGGATGGAGAGAGCACAATCACTGGGGTACTGGTTAGCAGGATCCCAGTGAAAACAGTCTAAGCACACTGATAACAGGCACAAAGTGGGGGTAGCCATGCCCAAAAGAGGGTACTTTCCTACATACTAAGACTGGGGTTTTCCATAAATCGCAAAATATCCACAAATGGAAAAATCTTTCCTGGGAGGCAGACTGAATGTGAAGAAAGTAAGAGCGTTCTTCTCAGGGGAGAGTACAGGTGATTACAAACCAAACTCGCCTGTACTAGAAGAAACAGTCTCTGACAGTGAGGACAGTCATGAAACTGATGGGCATGATGGCATCATGTATTCACAGATAACTCATTCGAGACTCCACATGCTCCCATTCCAAGAATGACTATGCAGCAATTTGTCATAAGCCACCGGGAGTTGGGAAGATCTAGTGGTTGTAACAGAGAAAATACAGGAGGAGGTACAATGGCGAGCATCAAAACATATCCATAGGGAGACCCTTCAAGGCAGCAACTCCATCTGTGACTATTACAACGGATGCTTCACACAAGGGTCGAGGAGCACACTTAGGAACACTGAAAATCTGGGGTTAGTAAAACAACACAGACTTAGTAAAGCATATCAACTTCTTGGAACTGAAGACAGTGCTGCTAGCCCTGAAAGCCTTCCAAACACACATAACAGGGAAGACAATACTAATCCAAACAGGCAATACCAACAACCGGGTTCTGTCTGAACAAGCAAGGGTGCACAAAGTCATACACCCTAACCAAGCTAGCCCAAGAGATATGGGAAAGGGCAATACAGTGAAGGACCAATCTACAGGCAATCCATCTATCAGGAAGAGAGAGTACAGAGGTGGAAAGAGCGAGTAGACAAAAACGCAGCTCGCACTAATGAGAACTAAAGCAAAAAAAAACAGAAGGGATCTTCAGGCTTTGGGGCACACCAAAAATAGACCTGTTTGCGACTGCAGAAAACAAAAAGTGCCACCTCTTCACCGCCAGGTTTCAACACCACCAACCAGGGATTGCCTTGTCACTAAATTGGTCAGGGAGATTTGCCTACGCCTTTCCACCGATTTCCCCGATACCAAAGGCCAAGCAACCAAGAACAAATCTCATCCTCATAGCTTCACAATTGGCCAGACAGACATAATACTCGGACCTACTCGAACTCTCCAGCGGCAGATGATCAAAATCAAGGTGGAGTAGGACCTTCTCACAATGATGAAAGGACGAGTGTTTCACCCGGAACCATCAACATTAAATCGTACAGCATGGCGCCTGAAAACATAGAATATGGGCACCTACGTCTGTCACCTAGGACCATGGCAAGGAAACCAATAACAAGGCAATGCTACACGGCTACGTGGAAAAGGTATCTCAGGTGGTGCACAAAAAACAATACCTATGAGACAATGTCAACACAGGAAACAGTCATAACCTATCTCACACATCTGTTAGACAGAATTAATTATTCATCTCCAAAAGTCCACTTAGCGGTAGTACTGGCCTATACTAGGGGAGCATCATGCAAAAGTTTTTTAGCAACGCCTGAAATCAAACGATTCCTTGAAGGAGCAAAAAGAATAGCCCCAACAACAAAAGCACCAACCCCAATGTGGTGCTTGAACTCAATTTTAACACTGCTAATGACAGGTCCCTTCAGACTTATGCATAAGCCAGAGCTTTGATGCATTATCCTAAAGACTGCCTTGCTGCTAGCAGTCACATCACTTCAGAGAGTGAGCCAACTCCAGGCACTAACAATACAGGAACCATACATGCAAATTCATAAGGACAAAGTAGGCCTCAGAACAAACCCTCAATTTCTACCAAAGGTAACAAGCAAATTTAATGTTAATCAAAGCGTTCAACTACCAGTGTTCTTCAAGAATCCAATCGCAACTGGAACAAGCATTGCACACACTTATTGTGAGGAGAGCTCTAATATATTATCTACAAGAGACCAGGCAATTCTGTAAAGCGAATCAATTGTTTGTTTCATATGCCAGAACTAGCAAGGGGTTGGCTGTTACCAAAGGTACAATTGCACAATGGATTGTGTAAACAATACAAACATGATTCCACACAGTGGGGAAAACTCTACCTTCTCGCCCAAAGCACACTCAACAAGAAAGAAGAGCATAACTCTAGCTTTCGTGGCAAATGTACCTGTAGATGCTATCTGCAATGCAGCAACATGGGATCCCCACACACATTCACCAAACATTATTGTATGGATATGCAAATGCATAAAAAGGCACAGGTGGGACAGAAAGTGTTACAACACCTGTTTGCGAATTTATGCAATATCTGCAAGAGCAGGCATGCCCCTGCTATGTCTTTGTCGGTTCTTGGACATAGTGAACAGGGAAGCCATTTTAAGTACTTCTGCTGGACATTGGCCAATACAAGTTCCCCAGCTACATGATGACTTCACTGAACATGGGGATGTTTGGTATCAAACATTTCATATTAATAGACCCAGAGGCCACCTTAGAAGTGCCCCCTGAAAACCTACTGACTACCAGTGTGCTGACGGACTAGTTTTAGCCAGCCTGACACCACCAGACATGTTTATGACCCCAGGGGTTAAGGACCTTTGCTCTGAGAAACAAAACCTGCTCTAGGAGAGGTGTTTACACACCCATCCGGATGACCTGCAGATCTGCATTCCAAGGCAGGGGGCTGCAAAGAAGCCCACCGCCATTGGTATGCTGATCTGGCTTCGCTCAGAGGAGTGATGCTGACCTCCCCTGCCCCAGGGCCCAGGTGGGAAAATTAGTAGTCAGAGAGGTGCCCACCTCTCGGACCAGTCCCACCCCTAAGGTGAGCTATCTGATGTGAATACAACCTTTGAAATTCTGCCATCTTGGTGATAGCAGAACTAGGAACTCTGGGACAGTCATGCCCACTTCCCACAAAAAGTGGTCATATTGGGGTGCGGTGACCTCATGGGTAAGTAGCCCATTGACTACTACCCTATACTCCCCTAAATTCAGTATTTTGGAGAGCCCCTGGCACCAGGAAATCAGATTCCTGCTGACCTATGAAGGAGGAAGACACAAAGAGCCACAAAAGGTCCCCCGACCCCCCAGAGACAAAACCCACCCTGGACTTGCCCACTGTGGACTCACTGACGCCTCCTGCAGCCTCTGTTCTCAGGCAAAAGCAAAGACTGAGGAAGAAGCACCTGACTTGTACCCAGCGCTGCCGGCCTATCTGCTGCTCCCATCAAATAGCACCAGAGTCACCTTGTCCTGCAAGCTGTTGTGCCTCTAAAAAAGTGGGAGGACCGCCTGCCTTCAACCAAGACCCAGGAACCCCCGTGGAGCAGCAGAGCTACTACCTGCATCTTGCAGGTACCCCAAGACAAACTGCGAGGACTCCGACCAGCTGAAAACCTGACCCCCTGAAAGCACCACTGCACCCGTGCCGCCTAGCCCGAGCTGAAGTGGACCAAAGGTTGCCAGCGTTTTTCCCCAGTCCTCCAGAGACAAAGTCCACCCTGGACTTGCCCACTTTGGGTGCACAAATGCCACCTGCAGCCTCTGTTCGCAGGCCCCCTCAATCGCTTGTGCTCCCAGTGGAGAAAACCTGATGCCTCAAGACCATCTTTACACCCGTTGCCTGTGGAGAAGAGGAGATAAGAGTATTGTGAGACCAATCCCCATAGACTAGCATTGGGCACCTGATGAAGTACTACAGCTCTGCACCTAGCCTCCCCAGTGCCGCCCGGTATTACCTCTTGATGTGACCTTGCCCCATACTCAACCTAAGTCCTAGAGATTGGTCCTGTAAGTCATTATACTATACTTGTATACAATATTTGTTTTCCTCCATAGAATAACATTGCTACTTCAGAAAAATGCACTAACTGTCAACTTTTGAAACCTGGAACTATTTCTCTTGCAAACGTACTTACCTGTACGGATTTATTTTGGTGCCTAAATATATATACAGATATTTGTTATTTTTTATAAATTAGTGTGGATCTCCTTATTGAGTTGGATGTCTCATTTATTGACTGTGCGGGCATTTACAAATGTCTTACACTCCTCTGATAAGCCGAAGGCTGCTCGACCTCACTACCCCCTAAAAAGAACACCTTGGGATTGCTAGAGCAACCTCCTGTCCACTAGTAAGGGAACCCCTGGACTCTTTGCATGGTATATCTTATTTTGCTACACCATATAAAGAGCCAGGTTGACACATTTATTAATTCAAGGTCCTAACCTTTGGGGCCACAATGATCCCAAGGGTGTTTACCAAACGTCTGGTAGTTGTGGTGCAGTCCCATACATTACTTTTCCATACTTTGACAACTGGCTAATAAAGGAGAGCAGTCGAGCACAATGGATTGCTCACATGTTGCTTACTTAATTGGTTAGTGTAAGGAAATGCCTCCTTGGCATGGTTACCCCCTGACTTTTTGCCTTTGCTGATGCTATGTTTTGAATTGAAAGTGTGCTGAGGCCTGCTAACCAGGCCCCAGCACCAGTGTTCTTTCCCTAACCTGTACTTTTGATTCCACAATTGGCACACCCTGGCATCCAGGTAAGTCCCTTGTAACTGGTACCCCTGGTACCAAGGGCCCTGATGCCAAGGAAGGTCTCTAAGGGCTGCAGCATATCTTATGCCACCCTGGGGACCCCTCACTCAGCACAGACACACTGCTTGCCAGCTTGTGTGTGCTGGTGAGAACAAAACGAGTAAGTCGACATGGCACTCCTCTCAGGGTGCCATGCCAACCTCACACTGCCTATGCAGTATAGATAAGTCACCCCTCTAGTAGGCCTTACAGCCCTAAGGCAGGGTGCACTATACCATAGGTGAGGGCACCAGTGCATGAGTACTGTGCCCCTACAGTGTCTAAGCCAAACCTTAGACATTGTAAGTGCAGGGTAGCCATAAGAGTATATGGTCTGGGAGTCTGTTAAACACGGACTCCACAGCACCATAATGGCTACACTGAAAACTGGGAAGTTTGGTATCCAACTTCTCAGCACAATAAATGCACACTGATGCCAGTGTACATTTTATTGTAAAATACCCCCCAGAGGGCACCTTAGAGGAGCCCCCTGAAACCTTAACCGACTATCTGTGTAGGCTGACTGGTTCCAGCAGCCTGCCACAACCGAGACATGTTGCTGGCCCCATGGGGAGAGTGCCTTTGTCACTCTGAGGCCAGTAACAAAGCCTGCACTGGGTGGAGATGCTATCACCTCCCCCAGGCAGGAGCTGTAACACCTGGCGGTGAGCCTCAAAGGCTTACCCCCTTTGTTCCAGCACCGCAGGGCACTCCAGCTAGTGGAGTTGCCCGCCCCCTCCGGCCACGGCCCCACTTTTGGCGGCAAGGCCGGAGGAGATAATGAGAATAACAAGGAGGAGTCACTGGCCAGTCAGGACAGCCCCTAAGGTGTCCTGAGCTGAAGTGACTCTAACTTGTAGAAATCCTCCATCTTGCAGATGGAGGATTCCCCAATAGGATTAGGGATGTGACCCCCTCCCCTTGGGAGGAGGCACAAAGAGGGTGTACCCACCCTCAGGGCTAGTAGCCATTGGCTACTAACCCCCCAGACCTAAACACGCCCTTAAATTTAGTATTTAAGGGCTTCCCTGAACCTAAGAATTTAGATTCCTGAAACTACAAGAAGAAGACGACTGCCGAGCTGAAAAACCCCTGCAGAGGAAGGACAGAAGACACCAACTGCTTTGGCCCCAGTCCTACCGGCCTGTCTCCTGCCTTCCAAAGAACCCTGCTCCAGCGACGCTTTCCAAAGGACCAGCGACCTCTGAATCCTCAGAGGACTGCCCTGCTTCAAGCAAAACAAGGAACTCCCGAGGACAGCGGCCCTGCTCCAAAAGAACTGCAACTTTGTTTCAAGGAGCAGACTTAAAGACCCCTGCAACTCCCCGCAAGAAGCGTGAGACTTGCAACACTGCACCCGGCGACCCCGACTCGACTGGTGGAGAACCAACACCTCAGGGAGGACCCTCCGGCGACTCCGAGACCGTGAGTAACCAAAGTTGTCCCCCCTGGGCCCCCACAGCGACGCCTGCAGAGGGAATCCCGAGGCTCCCCCTGACCACGACTGCCTGAACTCCATTTCCCGACGGCTTGAAAAGACCCTGCACCCGCAGCCCCCAGCACCTAAAGGAACGGAACTCCGGTGCAGGAGTGACCCCCAGGAGGCCCTCTCCCTTGCCCAGGTGGTGGCTACCCTGAGGAGCCCCCCCCTTGCCGGCCTGCAACGCTGAAGAGATCCCTTGATCTCTCATTGAAAACCATTGTAAACCCGACGCGTGTTTGCACACTGCACCCGGCCGCCCCCGCGCTGCTGAGGGTGTACTTTTTGTGCTGACTTGTGTCCCCCCCCGGTGCCCTACAAAACCCCCCTGGTCTGCCCTCCGAAGACGCGGGTACTTACCTGCTGGCAGACTGGAACCGGGGCACCCCCTTCTCTCCATTGAAGCCTATGTGTTTTGGGCACCTCTTTGACCTTTGCACCTGACCGGCCCTGAGCTGCTGGTGTGATAACTTTGGGGTTGCTCTGAACCCCCAACGGTGGGCTACCTTGGACCCAAACCTGAGACTTGTAAGTGATTTACTTACCTGTCAAAACTAACAAAAACTTACCTCCCCCAGGAACTGTGAAAATTGCACTGTGTCCACTTTTAAAACAGCTTATTGTGTTTGATGTAAAAAGTATACACGCTAATGTAATGATTCAAAGTCCCTGAAGTACTTACCTTCAATACCTTTCAAATGAGATATTACATGTAGAATCTGAACCTGAGGTTCTTAAAATAAACTAAGAAAATATATTTTTCTATAACAAAACCTATTGGCTGGATTTGTCTCTGAGTGTGTGTTCCTCATTTATTGCCTGTGTGTATGTACAACAAATGCTTAACACTACTCCTTTGATAAGCCTACTGCTCGACCACACTACCACAAAATAGAGCATTAGTATTATCTCTTTTTGCCACTATCTTACCTCTAAGGGGAACCCTTGGACTCTGTGCATACTATTCCTTACTTTGAAATAGTGCATACAGAGCCAACTTCCTACATTGGTGGATCAGCGGTGGGGTACAAGACTTTGCATTTGCTGGACTACTCAGCCAATACCTGATCACACGACAAATTCCAAAAATTGTCATTAGAAATTGTTTTTGCAATTTGAAATTTTTCTAAATTCTTAAAAGACCTGCTAGGGCCTTGTGTTAGATCCTGTTTAGCATTTCTTTTAAAGTTTAAAAGTTTGGTAAAAGTTTGAATTAGAACCTAGAACTAGTTTTAGATTCTTAAAAAGTATTCCAACTTTTAGAAGCATAATGTCTAGTGCAGAGATGAATGTGGTGGAACTCGACACCACACCCTACCTCCATCTTAAGATGAGGGAGCTAAGGTCACTCTGTAAAATAAAGAAAATAGTAATGGGCCCCAGACCTTCCAAACTACAGCTCCAGGAGCTGTTGGCAGAGTTTGAAAAGGCCAACCCCTCTGAGGATGGCAACTCAGAGGATGATGATAGTGACTTGGAGGGTGATTCCCCCCTACCAGTCCTATCTAGGGAAGACAGGGCCTCTCAAGCCCTGACTCCAAGCATAATAGTCAGAGATGCTGGCTCCCTCACAGGAGGGACCAACCTCTCTGAAATCACTGAGGATAACTCCAGTGAAGAGGACATCCAGTTAGCCAGGATGGCCAAAAGATTGGCTTTGGAAAGACAGATCCTAGCCATAGAAAGGGAAAGACAAGAGATGGGCCTAGGACCCATCAATGGTGGCAGCAACATAAATAGGGTCAGAGATTCTCCTGACATGTTGAAAATCCCTAAAGGGATTGTAACTAAATATGAAGATGATGATGACATCACCAAATGGTTCACAGCTTTTGAGAGGGCTTGTGTAACCAGAAAAGTGAACAAATCTCACTGGGGTGCTCTCCTTTGGGAAATGTTCACAGGAAAGTATAGGGGTAGACTCCTCACACTCTCTGGAAAAGATGCAGAATCTTATGACCTCATGAAGGGTACCCTGATTGAGGGCTTTGGATTCTCCACTGAGGAGTATAAGATTAGATTCCGGGGGGCTCAAAAATCCTCGAGCCAGACCTGGGTTGACTTTGTAGACTACTCAGTAAAAACACTAGATGGTTGGATTCAAGGCAGTGGTGTAAGTAATTACGATGGGCTGTACAATTTATTTGTGAAAGAACACCTGTTAAGTAATTGTTTCAATGACAAACTGCATCAGCATCTGGTAGACCTAGGACCAATTTCTCCCCAAGAATTGGGAAAGAAGGCGGACCATTGGGTCAAGACTAGGGTGTCCAAAACTTCCACAGGGGGTGACCAAAAGAAAGGGGTCACAAAACCTCCCCAGGGGAAAGGTGGTGAGACAGCCAAAAACAAAAATAGTAAAGAGTCTTCTACAGGCCCCCAAAAACCTGCACAGGAGGGTGGGCCCAGAGCCTCTTCACAAAACAATCCTGGGTACAAGGGTAAAAACTTTGATCCCAAAAAGGCATGGTGTCGTAGCTGTAGTCAGTCTGGACACCAAACTGGAGACAAGGCCTGTACCAAGAAAGATACCACTTCTAACGCCTTTCCAGCTAAAACTGGAATGGCCAGTCTCCAAGTGGGATCAACAGTGTGCCCTGAGCAAATCAGGTGTCACACTGAAGCTACATTAGTCTCTGAGGGTGGGGTGGATTTAGCCACACTGGCTGCCTGGCCCCCTAACATGCAAAAATACATCCAGCAGCTCTTAATTAATGGGACAAGTGTAGAGGGCCTGAGGGATACAGGTGCCAGTGTCACTATGGTGACAGAGAAACTGGTTTCCCCTGGCCAATACCTGGCTGGACAAACTTATCCAGTCACCAACGCTGACAATCAGACTAAAGTACATCCCATGGCTATGGTAACTTTAGAGTGGGGAGGGGTCAATGGCCTGAAACAGGTGGTGGTCTCCTCAAATATCCCAGTAGACTGTTTGCTTGGAAATGACCTGGAGTCCTCAGCATGGGCTGAGGTAGAACTGAAAACCCATGCAGCCATGCTGGGTATCCCTGAACTGGTGTGTGTCAAAACAAGGGCACAGTGCAAGGCACAGGGTGAAAAAGTAGAGCTGGAGTCTGGAAGAAAGGCCCAGCCTACCATGAGAAAAGGAAAGTCAGCTGGGAAACCAGCTGCAACACAACAAGAAAAAGAGAGCCTCTCTTCTCAGGAAGAAGTTCTGCCCTCTGAGGGAACTGAGCCTATGGAGCTGGAACCTTATCAGGTTGAGCTCTTGGGACCAGGGGGACCCTCAAGGGAAGAGTTGTGTAAGGGACAAGAAACCTGTCCCTCTCTTGAAGGCCTTAGGCAGCAAGCTGCTGAAGAGTCCAAAGGCAAGAAAAATGGAACACATAGGGTCTATTGGGAAGATGGACTCCTGTACACTGAGGCAAGAGATCCCAAACCTGGTGCCACTAGGAGAGTGGTAGTGCCTCAGGGGTTCAGAGAGTTTATTCTGACCTTAGCCCATGATATTCCCCTTGCTGGGCATTTGGGACAAACCAAGACGTGGGAGAGGTTAGTCAACCACTTCTACTGGCCCAACATGTCCCAGAAGGTTAAGGAGTTTTGCACCTCCTGTCCCACCTGTCAAGCCAGTGGTAAGACAGGTGGACATCCAAAGGCCCCCCTCATTCCACTTCCAGTGGTGGGGGTCCCCTTTGAAAGAGTGGGTGTGGACATAGTGGGTCCACTGGAACCTCCCACAGCCTCAGGAAATATGTACATCCTAGTAGTAGTGGATCATGCTACTAGGTATCCTGAAGCTATTCCCCTTAGGTCGACTACTGCCCCTGCAGTAGCCAAGGCCCTCATTGGTATCTTTACCAGAGTGGGCTTCCCTAAGGAGGTGGTGTCTGACAGAGGTACCAACTTCATGTCAGCATACCTAAAACACATATGGAATGAGTGTGGAGTGACTTATAAGTTCACTACACCATATCATCCACAAACTAATGGCCTTGTTGAGAGATTCAACAAGACATTAAAGGGCATGATCATGGCGCTCCCAGAAAAACTCAAAAGGAGATGGGATGTCCTCCTGCCATGTCTGCTTTTCGCCTACAGAGAGGTGCCTCAGAAGGGAGTAGGGTTCTCACCCTTTGAACTTCTGTTTGGCCACCCTGTAAGGGGACCACTAGCACTTGTGAAAGAAGGCTGGGAGAGACCTCTTCATGAGCCTAAACAAGACATAGTGGACTATCTACTTGGCCTTCGCTCAAGGATGGCAGAGTACATGGAAAAGGCAAGCAAAAACCTTGAGGCCAGCCAACAGCTCCAGAAGTGTTGGTATGACCAAAAGGCTGCACTGGTTGAATTTCAACCAGGGCAGAAAGTATGGGTTTTGGAGCCTGTGGCTCCCAGGGCACTTCAGGACAGATGGAGTGGCCCTTACCCAATCCTGGAAAAGAAGAGTCAGGTCACCTACCTGGTGGACCTAGGCACAAGCAGGAGCCCCAAGAGGGTGATCCATGTAAACCGCCTAAAACTCTTCCATGACAGGGCTGATGTGAATCTGTTGATGGTAACAGATGAGGACCAGGAAGCTGAGAGTGAGCCTCTCCCTGATCTCCTCTCATCAGACCCTAAAGATGGCTCAGTGGATGGAGTGATCTATTCAGACACCCTCTCTGGCCAACAGCAAGCTGACTGTAGGAAGGTCCTACAACAGTTTGCTGAGCTCTTTTCCCTAACCCCTGGTCAGAAACACCTGTGTAACCATGATGTGGACACAGGAGACAGCATGCCTGTCAAAAACAAAATCTTCAGACAGTCTGATCAAGTTAAGGAAAGCATCAAGGTGGAAGTCCACAAGATGCTGGAATTGGGAGTAATTGAGCACTCTGACAGCCCCTGGGCTAGCCCAGTGGTCTTAGTCCCCAAACCTCACACCAAAGAAGGAAAGAGAGAGATGAGGTTTTGTGTGGACTACAGAGGCCTTAATTCTGTCACCAAGACAGATGCCCATCCCATTCCTAGAGCTGACGAGCTGATTGACAAATTAGGTGCTGCCAAATTCTTAAGTACCTTTGACTTAACAGCAGGGTACAGGCAAATCAAAATGGCACCTGGAGCAAAAGAGAAAACAGCATTCTCCACACCTGATGGGCATTATCAGTTTACTGTTATGCCCTTTGGTTTAAAGAATGCCCCTGCCACCTTCAAAGGTTGGTGAATCAAGTCCTTGCTGGGTTGGAGTCCTTTAGTGCAGCTTATCTTGATGATATTGCTGTCTTTAGCTCCAACTGGCATGATCACCTGGTCCACCGGAAGAAGGTTTTGAAGGCTCTGCAATCTACAGGCCTCTCTATCAAGGCATCCAAATGCCAGATAGGGCAGGGAACTGTGGTTTACTTGGGACACCTTGTAGGTGGAGGCCAAGTTCAGCCACTCCAGCCTAAGATCCAGACTATTCTGGACTGGGCAGCTCCAAAAACCCAGACTCAAGTCAGGGCATTCCTTGGCTTGACTGGGTACTATAGGAGGTTTGTGAAGGGATATGGATCCATTGTGACAGCCCTCACAGAACTCACCTCCAAGAAAATGCCCAAGAAAGTAAACTGGACGGTAGAATGCCAAACAGGCCTTTGACACCCTGAAACAAGCTATGTGCACAGCACCAGTTCTAAAAGCTCCAGATTACTCCAAGCAGTTCATTGTGCAGACAGATGCCTCTGAACATGGGATAGGGGCAGTTTTGTCCCAAACAAATGATGATGGCCTTGACCAGCCTATTGCTTTCATTAGCAGGAGGTTACTCCCCAGGGAGCAGCGTTGGAGTGCCATTGAGAGGGAGGCCTTTGCTGTGGTTTGGTCCCTGAAGAAGCTGAGACCATACCTCTTTGGTACTCACTTCCTAGTTCAGACTGACCACAGACCTCTCAGATGGCTGATGCAAATGAAAGGTGAAAATCCAAAACTGTTGAGGTGGTCCATCTCCCTACCGGGAATGGACTTTATAGTGGAACACAGACCTGGGACTGCCCATGCTAATGCAGATGGCCTTTCCAGGTTCTTCCACTTAGAAAATGAAGACTCTCTTGGGAAAGGTTAGTCTCATCCTCTTTCGTTTGGGGGGGGGGGGGAGGGTTGTGTAAGGAAATGCCTCCTTGGCATGGTTACCCCCTGACTTTTTGCCTTTGCTGATGCTATGTTTTGAATTGAAAGTGTGCTGAGGCCTGCTAACCAGGCCCCAGCACCAGTGTTCTTTCCCTAACCTGTACTTTTGATTCCACAATTGGCACACCCTGGCATCCAGGTAAGTCCCTTGTAACTGGTACCCCAGGTACCAACGGCCCTGATGCCAGGGAAGGTCTCTAAGGGCTGCAGCATATCTTATGCCACCCTGGGGACCCCTCACTCAGCACAGACACACTGCTTGCCAGCTTGTGTGTGCTGGTGAGAACAAAACGAGTAAGTCGACATGGCACTCCCCTCATGGTGCCATGCCAACCTCACACTGCCTATGCAGTATAGATAAGTCACCCCTCTAGTAGGCCTTACAGCCCTAAGGCAGGGTGCACTATACCATAGGTGAGGGCACCAGTGCATGAGTACTGTGCCCCTACAGTGTCTAAGCCAAACCTTAGACATTGTAAGTGCAGGGTAGCTGTAAGGAAATGCCTCCTTGGCATGGTTGCCCCCTGACTTTTTGCCTTTGCTGATGCTATGTTTACAATTGAAAGTGTGCTGAGGCCTGCTAACCCGGCCCCAGCACCAGTGTTCTTTCCCTAAACCTGTACTTTTGTATCCACAATTGGCAGACCCTGGCATCCAGATAAGTCCCTTGTAACTGGTACTTCTAGTACCAAGGGCCCTGATGCCAAGGAAGGTCACTAAGGGCTGCAGCATGTATTATGCCACCCTGGAGACTTCTCACTCAGCACAGACACACTGCTTGCCAGCTTGTGTGTGCTAGTGAGAACAAAACGAGTAAGTCGACATGGCACTCCCCTCAGGGTGCCATGCCAGCCTCTCACTGCCTATGCAGTATAGGTAAGACACCCCTGTAGCAGGCCTTACAGCCCTAAGGCAGGGTGCACTATACCATAGGTGAGGGTACCAGTGCATGAGCATGGTACCCCTACAGTGTCTAAACAAAACCTTAGACATTGTAAGTGCAGGGTAGCCATAAGAGTATATGGTCTGGGAGTCTGTCAAACACGAACTCCACAGCACCATAATGGCTACACTGAAAACTGGGAAGTTTGGTATCAAACTTCTCAGCACAATAAATGCACACTGATGCCAGTGTACATTTTATTGCAAAACACACCCCAGAGGGCACCTTAGAGGTGCCCCCTGAAACTTAACCGACTGTCTGTGTAGGCTGACTAGTTCCAGCAGCCTGCCACACTAGAGACATGTTGCTGGCCCCATGGGGAGAGTGCCTTTGTCACTCTGAGGCCAGTAACAAAGCCTGCACTGGGTGGAGATGCTAACACCTCCCCCAGGCAGGAGCTGTGACACCTGGCGGTGAGCCTCAAAGGCTCACCCCTTTGTCACAGCCCAGCAGGGCACTCCAGCTTAGTGGAGTTGCCCGCCCCCTCCGGCCACGGCCCCCACTTTTGGCGGCAAGGCTGGAGGGAACAAAGAAAGCAACAAGGAGGAGTCACTGGCCAGTCAGGACAGCCCCTAAGGTGTCCTGAGCTGAAGTGACTCTAACTTTTAGAAATCCTCCATCTTGCAGATGGAGGATTCCCCCAATAGGGTTAGGATTGTGACCCCCTCCCCTTGGGAGGAGGCACAAAGAGGGTGTACCCACCCTCAGGGCTAGTAGCCATTGGCTACTAACCCCCCAGACCTAAACACGCCCTTAAATTTAGTATTTAAGGGCTACCCTGAACCCTAGAAAATTAGATTCCTGCAACAACAAGAAGAAGGACTGCCCAGCTGAAAACCCCTGCAGAGGAAGACCAGAAGACAACAACTGCCTTGGCTCCAGAAACTCACCGGCCTGTCTCCTGCCTTCCAAAGAACTCTGCTCCAGCGACGCCTTCCAAAGGGACCAGCGACCTCTGAATCCTCTGAGGACTGCCCTGCTTCGACGACGACAAGAAACTCCAGAGGACAGCGGACCTGCTCCAAAAAGACTGCAACTTTGTTTCCAGAAGCAGCTTTAAAAAACCCTGCAACTCCCCGCAAGAAGCGTGAGACTTGCAACACTGCACCCGGCGACCCCGACTCGGCTGGTGGAGAACCAACACCTCAGGGAGGACCCCCGGACTACTCTACGACTGTGAGTACCAAAACCTGTCCCCCCTGAGCCCCCACAGCGCCGCCTGCAGAGGGAATCCCGAGGCTTCCCCTGACCGCGACTCTCTGAAACCTAAGTCCCGACGCCTGGAAAAGACCCTGCACCCGCAGCCCCCAGGACCTGAAGGACCGGACTTTCACTGCAGAAGTGACCCCCAGGAGTCCCTCTCCCTTGCCCAAGTGGAGGTTTCCCCGAGGAAGCCCCCCCTTGCCTGCCTGCAGCACTGAAGAGATCCCTTGATCTCTCATTGACTAACATTGCAAACCCAACGCTTGTTTCTACACTGCACCCGGCCGCCCCCGTGCTGCTGAGGGTGAAATTTCTGTGTGGGCTTGTGTCCCCCCCGGTGCCCTACAAAACCCCCCTGGTCTGCCCTCCGAAGACGCGGGTACTTACCTGCAAGCAGACCGGAACCGGGGCACCCCCTTCTCTCCATTCTAGCCTATGCGTTTTGGGCACCACTTTGAACTCTGCACCTGACCGGCCCTGAGCTGCTGGTGTGGTAACTTTGGGGTTGCTCTGAACCCCCAACGGTGGGCTACCTTGGACCAAGAACTGAACCCTGTAAGTGTCTTACTTACCTGGTAAAACTAACAAAAACTTACCTCCCCCAGGAACTGTGAAAATTGCACTAAGTGTCCACTTTTGAAATAGCTATTTGTGAATAACTTGAAAAGTATACATGCAATTGAAATGATTCAAAGTTCCTAATGTACTTACCTGCAATACCTTTCAAACAAGATATTACATGTTAAATTTGAACCTGTGGTTCTTAAAATAAACTAAGAAAATATATTTTTCTATAACAAAACCTATTGGCTGGATTTGTCTCTGAGTGTGTGTACCTCATTTATTGTCTATGTGTATGTACAACAAATGCTTAACACTACTCCTTGGATAAGCCTACTGCTCGACCACACTACCACAAAATAGAGCATTAGTATTATCTATTTTTACCACTATTTTACCTCTAAGGGGAACCCTTGGACTCTGTGCATGCTATTCCTTACTTTGAAATAGCACATACAGAGCCAACTTCCTACATTGGTGGCAGCGGTGGGATACAAGACTTTGCATTTGCTGGACTACTCGGCCAATACCTGATCACACGACAAATTCCAAAATTGTCATTAGAAATTGATTTTTGCAATTTGAAAAGTTTTCTAAATTCTTAAAAGACCTGCTAGGGCCTTGTGTTAGATCCTGTTTAGCATTTCTTTTAGAGTTTAAAAGTTTGTAAAAGTTTGAATTAGATTCTAGAACCAGTTGTAGATTCTTAAAAAGTATTCCAACTTTTAGAAGCAAAATGTCTAGCACAGATGTGGCTGTGGTGGAACTCGACACCACACCTTACCTCCATCTACAGATGAGAGAGCTAAGGTCACTCTGTAAACTAAAGAAAATAGCAATGGGCCCCAAACCTACCAAAGTACAGCTCCAGGAGCTTTTGGCAGAGTTTGAAAAGGCCAACCCCTCTGAGGGTGGCAACTCAGAGGATGAAGATAGTGACTTGGAGGGAAATTCCCCCCCTCCAGTCCTACTTAGGGAGAGCAGGGCTACTCAAGCCCTGACTCCACAAATAATAGTCAGAGATGCTGGTTCCCTCACAGGAGGGACCAACAACTCTGAAATCACTGAGGATAACTCCAGTGAAGAGGACATCCAGTTAGCCAGGATGGCCAAAAGATTGGCTTTGGAAAGACAGATCCTAGCCATAGAGAGGGAAAGACAAGAGATGGGCCTAGGACCCATCAATGGTGGCAGCAACATAAATAGGGTCAGAGATTCTCCTGACATGTTGAAAATCCCCAAAGGGATTGTAACTAAATATGAAGATGGTGATGACATCACCAAATGGTTCACAGCTTTTGAGAGGGCTTGTGTAACCAGAAAAGTGAACAGATCTCACTGGGGTGCTCTCCTTTGGGAAATGTTCACAGGAAAGTGTAGGGATAGACTCCTCACACTCTCTGGAAAAGATGCAGAATCTTATGACCTCATGAAGGGTACCCTGATTGAGGGCTTTGGATTCTCCACTGAGGAGTATAGGATTAGATTCAGGGGGGCTCAAAAATCCTCGAGCCAGACCTGGGTTGACTTTGTAGACTACTCAGTAAAAACACTAGATGGTTGGATTCAAGGCAGTGGTGTAAGTAATTATGATGGGCTGTACAATTTATTTGTGAAAGAACACCTGTTAAGTAATTGTTTCAATGATAAACTGCATCAGCATCTGGTAGACCTAGGACCAATTTCTCCCCAATAATTGGGAAAGAAGGCGGACCATTGGGTCAAGACTAGGGTGTCCAAAACTTCCACAGGGGGTGACCAAAAGAAAGGGGTCACAAAACCTCCCCAGGGGAAAGGTGGTGAGACAGCCAAAAATAAAAATAGTAAAGAGTCTTCTACAGGCCCCCAAAAACCTGCACAGGAGGGTGGGCCCAGAGCCTCTTCACAAAACAATCCTGGGTACAAGGGTAAAAACTTTGATCCCAAAAAGGCCTGGTGTCGAAACTGTAGTCAGTCTGGACACCAAACTGGAGACAAGGCCTGTCCCAAGAAAAGTTCCACTCCAAACTCCAATCCAGGTAACACTGGAATGGCTAGTCTCCAAGTGGGATCAACAGTGTGCCCAGAGCAAATCAGGGTCCACACTGAAGCTACTCTAGTCTCTGAGGGTGGGGTGGATTTAGCCACACTAGCTGCCTGGCCGCCTAACATGCAAAAATACAGGCAGCAGCTCTTTATTAATGGGACAAGTGTAGAGGGCCTGAGGGATACAGGTGCCAGTGTCACCATGGTGACAGAGAAACTGGTTTCCCCTGGCCAATACCTGACTGGAAAAACTTATACAGTCACCAATGCTGACAATCAAACTAAAGCACATCCCATGGCAATGGTAACTTTAGAATGGGGAGGGGTCAATGGCCTGAAACAGGTGGTGGTCTCCTCAAACATCCCAGTAGACTGTCTGCTTGGAAATGACCTGGAGTCCTCAGCATGGGCTGAGGTAGAACTAAAAACCCATGCAGCCATGCTGGGTATCCCTGAACTGGTGTGTGTAAAAACAAGAGCACAATGCAAGGCACAGGGTGAAAACGTAGAGCTGGAGTCTGGAAAAATGGCCCAGCCTACCAAGAAAAAAGGAAAGTCAGTTGGGAAACCAACTGCAACACAGTCAGAAAAAGGGAACCTCTCTTCTCAGGAAGAAGTTCTGCCCTCTGAGGGAACTGAGCCTTTGGAGCTTGAACCTTATCAGGTTGAGCTCTTAGGCCCAGGGGGACCCTCAAGGGAGGAGCTGTGTAAGGGACAAGAAACCTGTCCCTCTCTTGAAGGCCTTAGGCAGCAAGCTGCTGAAGAGTCCAAGGGCAAGAAAAATGGAACACATAGGGTCTATTGGGAAGATGGACTCCTGTACACTGAGGCCAGAGACCCCAAACCTGGTACCACTAGAAGAGTGGTAGTGCCCCATTCGTTCAGAGAGTTTATTCTGACCTTAGCCCATGATATTCCCCTTGCTGGGCATTTGGGACAAACCAAGACGTGGGAGAGGTTAGTCAACCACTTCTACTGGCCCAATATGTCCCAGAAGGTTAAGGAGTTTTGCCTCTCCTGCCCCACCTGTCAATCCAGTGGTAAGACAGGTGGGCACCCAAAGGCCCCCCTCATTCCACTTCCAGTGGTGGGGGTCCCCTTTGAAAGAGTGGGTGTGGACATAGTTGGTCCACTAGAACCTCCCACAGCATCAGGAAATATGTATATCCTAGTAGTAGTGGATCATGCTACTAGGTATCCTGAAGCTATTCCCCTTAGGTCGACTACTGCCCCTGCAGTAGCCAAGGCCCTCATTGGTATCTTTACCAGAGTGGGTTTCCCTAAGGAGGTGGTGTCTGACAGAGGTACCAACTTCATGTCAGCATACCTAAAACACATGTGGAATGAGTGTGGAGTGACTTACAAATTCACTACACCATACCATCCACAAACTAATGGCTTAGTTGAGAGATTCAACAAGACATTAAAAGGCATGATCATGGGGCTCCCAGAAAAACTCAAAAGGAGATGGGATGTCCTCTTGCCATGTCTGCTTTTTGCTTACAGAGAGGTGCCACAGAAGGGAGTAGGATTCTCACCCTTTGAACTTCTGTTTGGCCACCCTGTAAGGGGACCACTTGCTCTTGTTAAAGAAGGCTGGGAGAGACCTCTTCATGAGCCTAAACAAGACATAGTGGACTATGTACTTGGCCTTCGCTCTAGAATGGCAGAGTACATGGAAAAGGCAACCAAAAACCTTGAGGCCAGCCAACAGCTCCAGAAGTTTTGGTATGACCAAAAGGCTGCACTGGTTGAGTTCCAACCAGGGCAGAAAGTCTGGGTTCTGGAGCCTGTGGCTCCCAGGGCACTCCAGGACAAATGGAGTGGCCCTTACCCAGTGCTAGAAAGGAAGAGTCAGGTCACCTACCTGGTGGACCTGGGCACAAGCAGGAGCCCCAAGAGGGTGATCCATGTGAACCGCCTTAAGCTCTTCCATGACAGGGCTGATGTGAATCTGTTGATGGTAACAGATGAGGATCAGGAGGCAGAGAGTGAACCTCTCCCTGATCTTCTGTCATCAGACCCAAAAGATGGCTCAGTAGATGGAGTGATCTACTCAGACACCCTCTCTGGCCAACAGCAAGCTGATTGTAGGAGAGTCCTACAACAGTTTCCTGAACTCTTCTCCTTAACCCCTGGTCAGACACACCTGTGTACCCATGATGTGGACACAGGAGACTGCATGCCTGTCAAAAACAAAATCTTTAGAGAGTCTGACCATGTTAAGGAAAGCATCAAGGTGGAAGTCCACAAGATGCTGGAATTGGGATTAATTGAGCGCTCTGACAGCCCCTGGGCTAGCCCAGTGGTCTTAGTCCCCAAACCTCACACCAAAGATGGAAAGAAAGAGATGAGGTTTTGTGTGGATTACAGAGGGCTCAATTCTGTCACCAAGACAGATGCTCATATAATTCCTAGAGCTGATGAGCTCATAGATAAATTAGGTGCTGCCAAATTCTTAAGTACCTTTGACTTGACAGCAGGGTACTGGCAAATAAAAATGGCACCTGGAGCAAAAGAGAAAACAGCATTCTCCACACCTGATGGGCATTATCAGTTTACTGTTATGCCCTTTGGTTTAAAGAATGCCCCTGCCACCTTCCAAAGGTTGGTGAATCAAGTCCTTGCTGGCTTGGAGTCCTTTAGCACAGCTTATCTTGATGATATTGTTGTCTTTAGCTCCACCTGGCAGGATCACCTGGTCCACCTGAAGAAGGTTTTGAAGGCTCTGCAATCTGCAGGCCTCTCTATCAAGGCATCCAAATGCCAGATAGGGCAGGGAACTGTGGTTTACTTGGGCCACCTTGTAGGTGGAGGCCAAGTTCAGCCACTCCAACCCAAGATCCAGACTATTCTGGACTGGGTAGCTCCAAAAACCCAGACTCAAGTCAGGGCATTCCTTGGCTTGACTGGGTATTACAGGAGGTTTGTGAAGGGATATGGATCCATTGTGACAGCCCTCACTGAACTCACCTCCAAGAAAATGCCCAAGAAAGTGAACTGGACTGTGGAGTGCCAACAGGCCTTTGACACCCTGAAACAAGCAATGTGCTCAGCACCAGTTCTAAAAGCTCCAGATTATTCTAAGCAGTTCATTGTGCAGACAGATGCCTCTGAACATGGGATAGGGGCAGTTTTGTCCCAAACAAATGATGATGGCCTTGACCAGCCTGTTGCTTTCATTAGCAGGAGGTTACTCCCCAGGGAGCAGCGTTGGAGTGCCATTGAGAGGGAGGCCTTTGCTGTGGTTTGGTCCCTGAAGAAGCTGAGACCATACCTCGTTGGGACTCACTTCCTAGTTCAAACTGACCACAGACCTCTCAAATGGCTGATGCAAATGAAAGGTGAAAATCCTAAACTGTTGAGGTGGTCCATCTCCCTACAGGGAATGGACTTTATAGTGGAACACAGACCTGGGACTGCCCATGCCAATGCAGATGGCCTTTCCAGGTTCTTCCACTTAGAAAATGAAGACTCTCTTGGGAGAGGTTAGTCTCATCCTCTTTCGTTTGGGGGGGGGGGGGTTGTGTAAGGAAATGCCTCCTTGGCATGGTTGCCCCCTGACTTTTTGCCTTTGCTGATGCTATGTTTACAATTGAAAGTGTGCTGAGGCCTGCTAACCCGGCCCCAGCACCAGTGTTCTTTCCCTAAACCTGTACTTTTGTATCCACAATTGGCAGACCCTGGCATCCAGATAAGTCCCTTGTAACTGGTACTTCTAGTACCAAGGGCCCTGATGCCAAGGAAGGTCTCTAAGGGCTGCAGCATGTATTATGCCACCCTGGAGACCTCTCACTCAGCACAGACACACTGCTTGCCAGCTTGTGTGTGCTAGTGAGAACAAAACGAGTAAGTCGACATGGCACTCCCCTCAGGGTGCCATGCCAGCCTCTCACTGCCTATGCAGTATAGGTAAGACACCCCTCTAGCAGGCCTTACAGCCCTAAGGCAGGGTGCACTATACCATAGGTGAGGGTACCAGTGCATGAGCATGGTACCCCTACAGTGTCTAAACAAAACCTTAGACATTGTAAGTGCAGGGTAGCCATAAGAGTATATGGTCTGGGAGTCTGTCAAACACGAACTCCACAGCACCATAATGGCTACACTGAAAACTGGGAAGTTTGGTATCAAACTTCTCAGCACAATAAATGCACACTGATGCCAGTGTACATTTTATTGCAAAATACACCCCAGAGGGCACCTTAGAGGTGCCCCCTGAAACTTAACCGACTGTCTGTGTAGGCTGACTAGTTCCAGCAGCCTGCCACACTAGAGACATGTTGCTGGCCCCATGGGGAGAGTGCCTTTGTCACTCTGAGGCCAGTAACAAAGTCTGCACTGGGTGGAGATGCTAACACCTCCCCCAGGCAGGAGCTGTGACACCTGGCGGTGAGCCTCAAAGGCTCACCCCTTTGTCACAGCCCAGCAGGGCACTCCAGCTTAGTGGAGTTGCCCGCCCCCTCCGGCCACGGCCCCCACTTTTGGCGGCAAGGCTGGAGGGAACAAAGAAAGCAACAAGGAGGAGTCACTGGCCAGTCAGGACAGCCCCTAAGGTGTCCTGAGCTGAAGTGACTCTAACTTTTAGAAATCCTCCATCTTGCAGATGGAGGATTCCCCCAATAGGGTTAGGATTGTGACCCCCTCCCCTTGGGAGGAGGCACAAAGAGGGTGTACCCACCCTCAGGGCTAGTAGCCATTGGCTACTAACCCCCCAGACCTAAACACGCCCTTAAATTTAGTATTTAAGGGCTACCCTGAACCCTAGAAAATTAGATTCCTGCAACAACAAGAAGAAGGACTGCCCAGCTGAAAACCCCTGCAGAGGAAGACCAGAAGACAACAACTGCCTTGGCTCCAGAAACTCACCGGCCTGTCTCCTGCCTTCCAAAGAACTCTGCTCCAGCGACGCCTTCCAAAGGGACCAGCGACCTCTGAATCCTCTGAGGACTGCCCTGCTTCGACGACGACAAGAAACTCCCAAAGACAGCGGACCTGCTCCAAAAAGACTGCAACTTTGTTTCCAGAAGCAGCTTTAAAGAACCCTGCAACTCCCCGCAAGAAGCGTGAGACTTGCAACACTGCACCCGGCGACCCCGACTCGGCTGGTGGAGAACCAACACCTCAGGGAGGACCCCCGGACTACTCTACGACTGTGAGTACCAAAACCTGTCCCCCCTGAGCCCCCACAGCGCCGCCTGCAGAGGGAATCCCGAGGCTTCCCCTGACCGCGACTCTCTGAAACCTAAGTCCCGACGCCTGGAAAAGACCCTGCACCCGCAGCCCCCAGGACCTGAAGGACCGGACTTTCACTGCAGAAGTGACCCCCAGGAGTCCCTCTCCCTTGCCCAAGTGGAGGTTTCCCCGAGGAAGCCCCCCCTTGCCTGCCTGCAGCGCTGAAGAGATCCCTTGATCTCTCATTGACTAACATTGCAAACCCAACGCTTGTTTCTACACTGCACCCGGCCGCCCCCGCGCTGCTGAGGGTGAAATTTCTGTGTGGGCTTGTGTCCCCCCCTGTGCCCTACTAAACCCCCCTGGTCTGCCCTCCGAAGACGCGGGTACTTACCTGCAAGCAGACCGGAACCGGGGCACCCCCTTCTCTCCATTCTAGCCTATGCGTTTTGGGCACCACTTTGAACTCTGCACCTGACCGGCCCTGAGCTGCTGGTGTGGTAACTTTGGGGTTGCTCTGAACCCCCAACGGTGGGCTACCTTGGACCAAGAACTGAACCCTGGAAGTGTCTTACTTACCTGGTAAAACTAACAAAAACTTACCTCCCCCAGGAACTGTGAAAATTGCACTAAGTGTCCACTTTTGAAATAGCTATTTGTGAATAACTTGAAAAGTATACATGCAATTGAAATGATTCAAAGTTCCTAATGTACTTACCTGCAATACCTTTCAAACAAGATATTACATGTTAAATTTGAACCTGTGGTTCTTAAAATAAACTAAGAAAAGATATTTTTCTATAACAAAACCTATTGGCTGGATTTGTCTCTGAGTGTGTGTATCTTATTTATTGTCTATGTGTATGTACAACAAATGCTTAACACTACTCCTTGGATAAGCCTACTGCTCAACCACACTACCACAAAATAGAGCATTAGTATTATCTATTTTTACCACTATTTTACCTCTAAGGGGAACCCTTGGACTCTGTGCATGCTATTCCTTACTTTGAAATAGCACATACAGAGCCAACTTCCTACAGTAGCCATAAGAGTATATGGTCTGGGAGTCTGTTAAACACGGACCCCACAGCACCATAATGGCTACACTGAAAACTGGGAAGTTTGGTATCAAACTTTTCTGCACAATAAATGCACACTGATGCCAGTGTACATTTTATTGTAAGATACCCACCAGAGGGCACCTTAGAGGTGCCCCCTGAAACCTTAACCGACTATCTGTGTAGGCTGACTGGTTCCAGCAGCCTGCCACAACCGAGACATGTTGCTGGCCCCATGGGGAGAGTGCCTTTGTCACTCTGAGGCCAGTAACAAAGCCTGCACTGGGTGGAGATGCTATCACCTCCCCCAGGCAGGAGCTGTAACACCTGGCGGTGAGCCTCAAAGGCTTACCCCCTTTGTTCCAGCACCGCAGGGCACTTCAGCTAGTGGAGTTGCCCGCCCCCTCCGGCCACGGCCCCACTTTTGGCGGCAAGGCCGGAGGAGATAATGAGAATAACAAGGAGGAGTCACTGGCCAGTCAGGACAGCCCCTAAGGTGTCCTGAGCTGAAGTGACTCTAACTTGTAGAAATCCTCCATCTTGCAGATGGAGGATTCCCCAATAGGATTAGGGATGTGACCCCCTCCCCTTGGGAGGAGGCACAAAGAGGGTGTACCCACCCTCATGGCTAGTAGCCATTGGCTACTAACCCCCCAGACCTAAACACGCCCTTAAATTTAGTATTTAAAGGCTTCCCTGAACCCAAGAATTTAGATTCCTGAAACTACAAGAAGAAGGAGACTGCCGAGCTGAAAAACCCCTGTAGAGGAAGGACAGAAGACACCAACTGCTTTGGCCCCAGTCCTACCGGCCTGTCTCCTGCCTTCCAAAGAACCCTGCTCCAGCGACGCTTTCCAAAGGACCAGCGACCTCTGAATCCTCAGAGGACTGCCCTGCTTCAAGCAAAACAAGGAACTCCCGAGGACAGCGGCCCTGCTCCAAAAGAACTGCAACTTTGTTTCAAGGAGCAGACTTAAAGACCCCTGCAACTCCCCGCAAGAAGCGTGAGACTTGAACACTGCACCTGGCGACCCCGACTCGACTGGTGGAGAACCAACACCTCAGGGAGGACCCTCCGGCGACTCCGAGACCGTGAGTAACCAAAGTTGTCCCCCCTGATCCCCCACAGCGACGCCTGCAGAGGGAATCCCGAGGCTCCCCCTGACCGCGACTGCCTGAACTCCATTTCCCGACGGCTGGAAAAGACCCTGCACCCGCACCCCCCAGCACCTAAAGGAACGGAACTCCGGGTCAGGAGTGACCCCCAGGAGGCCCTCTCCCTTGCCCAGGTGGTGGCTACCCCGAGGAGCCCCCCCCTTGCCGGCCTGCAACGCTGAAGAGATCCCTTGATCTCTCATTGAAAACCATTGTAAACCAGACGCGTGTTTGCACACTGCACCCGGCCGCCCCCGCGCTGCTGAGGGTGTACTTTTTGTGCTGACTTGTGTCCCCCCCGGTGCCCTACAAAACCCCCCTGGTCTGCCCTCCGAAAACGCGGGTACTTTCCTGCTGGCAGACTGGAACCGGGGCACCCCCTTCTCTCCATTGAAGCCTATGTGTTTTGGGCACCTCTTTGACCTTTGCACCTGACCGGCCCTGAGCTGCTGGTGTGATAACTTTGGGGTTGCTCTGAACCCCCAACGGTGGGCTACCTTGGACCCAAACCTGAGACTTGTAAGTGATTTACTTACCTGACAAAACTAACAAAAACTTACCTCCCCCAGGAACTGTGAAAATTGCACTGTGTCCACTTTTAAAACAGCTTATTGTGTTTTATGTAAAAAGTATACATGCTAATGTAATGATTCAAAGTTCCTGAAGTACTTACCTGCAATACCTTTCAAATGAGATATTAGATGTAGAATTTGAACCTGTGGTTCTTAAAATTACCTAAGAAAATATATTTTTCTATAACAAAACCTATTGGCTGGATTTGTCTCTGAGTGTGTGTTCCTCATTTATTGCCTGTGTGTATGTACAACAAATGCTTAACACTACTCCTTTGATAAGCCTACTGCTCGACCACACTACCACAAAATAGAGCATTAGTATTATCTCTTTTTGCCACTATCTTACCTCTAAGGGGAACCCTTGGACTCTGTGCATACTATTCCTTACTTTGAAATAGTGCATACAGAGCCAACTTCCTACAGTTAGGGTTCTCAGTTATTCATGAAAAATGTCTGACCCAAAGTCACACAAGTGTTCCTCGGAGCCACACACTATGCAGTGATAGCCAAAGCCTAACCTACTCTACAGTGAGTGGTGGAGAGCACTTTAAAGCCTGAATCTCCTTTATAAGACAACATACACTCTGTCACTGGGAATAATCATGAAGCTAATGGGGATGAAGGTCTCTTATTTTGCTTTAATTCTGAACACTGTGTTAACCTTGTACGAGCTTCAGGATTGTCTGTGATGAGTCAATCAATCAAGGATTTATACAGCTCGACTAATCACCCACAGGGGTATACAGGTACTGAGAATGTTGCTGCTTTAGGGGTCTCAAGTAGAACAGACAGATCTTGAGACCTTTCCTGAATTCCAGTAGAGGATGAGGCCCATATGTAAAGGTAGTTGTTCCCGGATTTTGCCGCTACACATAGCTGCAAGTGTCCATCAGCACAGGTGCTTAAGTATTGGGAGTGCTCCCTGATGGATTGGGGCGCACACATGCTGAATCTCACTCTTCAGGGTCAGTGGCCTCACAGATGTGTTTCCTTCACTTCATTGTATGGGAATTCAGGGTTATCCAGCTATCCTTTGAGCATTTCAACCTCTCAGCCACCACAAAGTGATTCTTCATTCGTACAGTTTGACTCCTTCTGCATTACATACAGAAGCAGGGCGGTCTAACTTCAGTTGTAAGTGTCTCCGCTTGCACGCCCTAAACACCCATTACCCCACCTTGCTGGTTTATTGGACAATACACCAATTATCGTTGCTAGTGGCCTGTCTCTTAAGGTTGGACAGCGACTTTGCAGATAGGTCTTACTGTAGAGGTCTACAAACAGATGAATCGGAGATCAGTCCAAGGGTGATCAATCAATAAATAATTCAGCATTAGGCATACTAGCAGTTGACCTGTTCACCACGTACCAAAATGCCAAAGCTTCACATCCTGGTACCCTCACCCACTATCTTTGGGCAGTGCAGTATAGATCAGTTGCTCAGGTATATTTGCCTATAATTTTCACCTGCTACTGCTACTACCATTAGTGATCATGGATATAAGGCAAACATTTACAATGCTCATTAACATTTTTCCACAGTCAGTAGCAGAAACTCATTAGACGTTAAGAGAGCTATAATTTACTTTATCAACCAGTCCTTTAGAAGGACAAAACAATTATGCATTTACACAGTCCCATGTCGACAACCCAATCTCAAAGGGTGGTACAACCAGGTGGATTGTAAAATGTATTGAAACTTTCATTGCCAAGACAAAGGGCCATATCACAACCTAGTTGGACGGGATTACTCTGTCCTAATTATGACGGATATCCTGCCTGCCGTATTACAAGTTCCATTATATCCTATGGAACTTGTAATACGGCCGACGGGATATCCATCACATTTAGGACAGAGTAATCCCCTTAACCAAGGTCGTAATCTGTCCCAAAGTGTTGCATTGCGTCTTGTGCCTTAGTCAAATACTTCATATAAACAGCCAATAAGACTTTCATAGGAAACATTTGCATAAAGGCTACTTGACCTACTATCGACAGGAACATTCACTAATCATTTGTGTGTGGACATTTAAGCACACCAAGCGGTATAAATGTGACAAACTTTCATTAAATCACAGTTTCACATGTCTTCATTTCTTGCTTGCAAGCATCTCTTTAGTGAATGGGTACTGAAGTTTAGTCTCCGTACAGCGAGTGATTGGGTTGCTTGAATTCCAGTTCAGGTAGGGCCTGACCTAGCAGTCCTGCTGGAC
Source organism: Pleurodeles waltl (assembly GCF_031143425.1). Classification (NCBI taxonomy): domain Eukaryota; kingdom Metazoa; phylum Chordata; class Amphibia; order Caudata; family Salamandridae; genus Pleurodeles; species Pleurodeles waltl. The sequence goes on from NC_090447.1 coordinate 1,500,941,973, forward strand.
TGTACCTATTGGACCAGGGTCATGACTGATTTGTATATGGCTGGTTACAAACTAAGGTGGCATGGTGAGTAAAAGAATGATGGTTAGGAATGCTACCTGAGCCTTTTGTGTGTTTGATGTAGCTCCATAAGTGGCAAGAGTATGCTTAGACGTGGGGTCCCGTGCTCCCTGCTCAAGTGAAGTCAAGCTACATCAGACTTAAGAGGCCCTAATCAGGGCGAAACCGGTCTTGCGTTGCATGTGTTACGGTACGTGGAGAACCTGGCCTGGCAGTTTGTGCTGGACTGTTTCAGTTGGAGCCGGTCAACACTGATTTGGCTGGGTCCAAACTGAGGTGGCCTGGTGGGCAACAGAATGATGGGTTGAAATGCTACCCCAGGCAATAGCCAGTGGTTAGGCAAATTGCAAGCATTCCTCCTATCACTTTTTGTGTGTTTGGCCAAATGCAAAGCAGAGAACTGTGCTCAATCTTTAATTTGATACAAGCAGCTGATGCTTTTATGATTCAGCAGTTTACTGCTACCCCCCAGTTCATCTGTTTTCACAGGAAGTTTTAGTACTGATTTGCCACTTCATTTCTCACTTAAAACGTCCTCTTACAGTCACGCCTTCAAATATACCTTACGGACCTGAAAATAATTCTTAATGACTGTTACCTAGGTTTAGTGAGAAACTCGCTCTTTCATGCAGCATCCTCTTTTTATGGATCAAATCTGTTTATTGTCCTTTAAACATGAATAACAATACAGAGCACTGCAATGATCCCCCATCATTTCAATAATGACACACCCCATAGCCCTGCGCATATAGTAGTCTCGTCCACAGCCCACCCAGTCTTCAAACTAGGGGAGCATCTTCCCAATCTTGTATGACTCATATCAGCCTCAGGGCCAGGGGTCATTCAAAGCCGGATCTCACAGTGCTCATACTCAAACGAACATGAGAAAAAGAAAAAAGGAACAAGAACAATCGTGCTTCTGCGCTTGTATGCTCCGCCTCCCTCTCACCTGAATGCCTCACCACTCCAATTGTATGGTCATCTCCACCACTCTCACAGTCCAATCCCCATCATCCCAATAAACCTCTCGGGTCAACCCCAGTACTCTTAGATATGCTGGGCACGTCAGTTCACTAAATTCTGTAGACAGGATCTGAAGGAAAGGTCTCCATAACACACTGATGTTGCTTACCCTCTGCTTGGATGCCAAAGTCAGCTTTTCCATTGCCAAAATAAACCATAATATCTGGAGCCAGGACCCATATGTTGGCAACCTGTCCGTGCCCCATAGAGCAAGGATTGTCTGAAGGGCAGCATTAAGAGCCAGTGCCATCTGCCGTCCCCTTAACGAGCGAAGAGGAAACGTAATAGGGTTGGATAAGCCCAGCAAGACATATGAGGGGAATCTAGGGATCTCTGTTTGAAACACCTTATGGATGTCATCTAATATACTCGTCCAATATCGCTGTAGTTTGGGGCAGTGCCATAGAAGATGTACTAGCGTGCCCGTGTTACTGCACCCCCTCCAGCAGAGGCCAGACTTAGCCTGGTCCCATGTGTTTATTCTTGATGGAGTGAAGTACCAGTAGGAAGTTATCTTGTAGGCCGTCTCTGTCCCGGCAGCACTATGGGCCGTGTGATGAGTTCTGTAATAGATATTATCTCATTCCTCCTCCGCGAACTCTCTCTCCAACTCTTTCTCCCACCTCTGTTGAACCCTCTTCCTAGGTGGTTGCCTCCCACCCTGCAGGGACCGGTAAGGCTCTGATATCACTCGTTTGTCATCCTTCTTTGTGAAAATCCACCTCTCAAACGGGGTGAGTGGTCTATCCATCGAAACCCTATTCGCGGGCATAAGGGCCCAATGTCGTACCTGATAATACAATAGTCTGTCCGCCTCAGTCAGTTTGATACGTCTCCTGTATCTGCTCAAAAGGGATCACCCACTCTCGTCAAAAAGACTCCCCACCCACTTACAGCCCCCATCATACCATCGGTGGAATCTCTCTACCTGTGGCCCTTGTGGGAAGTCAGGGTTCTCTCCGATTAGTGACATAGGGGATGGAAACATTGTTAGCCCCTGCCGACTCGCCACAGTGTCCCACACCCACATCGTCACTCCCGTGACCGGGGAGAAATACAATCCGTCCGCCCTGTGCCGTCGTTGGAGCCAAGGTTCCTTCCAAATATGCACCGCCTGGTCCATAAAGCACCAATGTTTCTCCGAAAGCGGCCTGCTCCACTCTAAAAGAAAGCACAACTGGACTGCCTGAAAAACCGCAACAGACAGGGGACAGCCAAACCGCCCTCCCCCTAGAGCGGTATAGAACGTTCGTGGGATCCGTGCCGGCCGGCCATCCCAAATAAACTTCAAAATCGCGGCCTGTAAGGTCGCTATTGTAGCCGTTGCTCCTTCAGTGGGTGTCGCTTTTCGTCGGCTGGGATCTAGTCAGCATGTCCCTCACTGATTGCTCCCGCCAGTTTTTAGATGAAGCCATGACACTGCCTCTCCTGTACTGGCCGTCAGCCTCAGGCCCCAACCACTCCGTCCTAAGCTGGTCCAGCCGCCCAGCACGTCTCTTATGCCAGTGACCTCCTCAGACTATCCGCCCTCTCTCCAGCCAGGTAAACGAAGCGTCTTATGACACCTTCTACTTCATGCCACTGACTCACATTGCTGCCTTCCGCCTGTTCACCAGGCCGACTGGGCATCTTCCTTCTCCTCCGTCCCTGAGGAGTACAGTGCCGGCAGGTCATGCCGCTGATCGGGGCCTGCTCCAACCAAGTTGTGCCCCCTCACGAGGCCGGCGGCAGGGCGTCCTCTCTGCTCCGCCACCACCTCTGTGGTCAGGGCTCCCTCACAGGCTCAGGCCCAAAACAGGCCACCTAGGCCCCAGGGGCGGAGTCCGCCAAGGCCTCCCGGCCCTCCGTCCCCGTGTCCGCTCCTCTCTCTTACCAGGTCTGCCGGGCCTCCTCCGACGCTGCCAGTGGCTCCACCGGTCCGGTCCGCTCTCGGATCTCCGGCCTTCTGGGTCTCCCCGCAAGGCCGGTCCCGCGCGCCCACAGGCAAGCCCCCGGGTCTCCTCTCCCGTGCGCCCGCTGTCTCCACTTGCCCCTCGGCAAGCCTGGGCGTCCAGGAGGCAATATGCGGGGGTCACAATGCTTTTAATGAGGCCCGGGCGGCGGAGCTCGCGGAAACGCGTCTGCTCACGCCCCCGCAGCATCCTCTTTGTGTTTTCGTCCTTAGTATTCATTTTTTCATTCCTTTACAGATGTCTGGTTTTGAACATTCAGAAGTGAAAGATTTCCCTGTACCAAAGGAAATGCCCCCTCTTCGTGCAATGAATACATTGAAAGGTATTTCCAAAAGAAGTTGCATAATGCAGTGATGCAAGCTTGAGATCCCTACAGTGGAATTTACAAAGAGGCACAAACCAATAAGGCTTTTTATTATCAAAATCGGTCTCCCCATCAGCTTCCTTATCTATATTCGTAAAAAATCCTTGTTGACGACTGAGGCACTGATACATTTAAAAAAAAGACATACTTGCCAACGACAGCAGAACCTCCCTTATTGGCAGTCAAGCTGTCCGTGCTGGTGGCTGCCTGATCTTCACCATTGACAGCTCCATCAGTCACCCTGGAGATTGTCCTTTCAGCCGTGGCTCAGCTGTTGTCCCCATTGATGGACCTCTCATTGACAACACAGTAGCAGGAAAACGTCTTTTAATGCATCAGCTGCCTTCTTCCCCAAGGGCTCAGCTTACCGACTGGTTCAAATGCTCAACATAGACTAGGACAAAAATTACCAGGATCAGCTCTCAGAGATGGCCAATATCCCGGGCCAGTTAAATGAAGCACATCCCAGAATATAAAGGCTATATAAAGGAACATTATGGGGTGGGAACACCACCCACCACCGTTATGGGGTAGTGCACCTAGATAGAAAAAAAACATTTGCTGCATTATATGGAAGATTATCAACCATACTGTGGACCCAGGTGATACCGTAATACATGACGGAGTACTTTTATTCTGGGTTTCTGCCACATCATCTGCAAACATCGGCACTGCCTCCTTCACTTCTAGCTGAGCACCAATCACAACATCCTCAAATGCCATCACCACCACGTCCGCAGAGAGTGCTGGCAAAGCAAGGGGATATAGGGCAGTAAGAACAGCAGGGAAGGGAGGAAGGTCAAGAAGAAGACTGCAGTGTCCTTCAAAGAGTGTGATGTGGAAAAAACAATGGTCAATTTGAGGAGTGGCAAAAATATGTTGCGTCACAAAGTTCAGAAGTCACAACGTCAAGCTTTGTCTCCCCTTAACAAAATTGCTTGGTTTCACACATTGCTGGGGATTCTCCAAATGTTTTTGCTCTGTACATGATATCCGCCAAAGTGATGCCTTCTCTTGTTGTTACTATACTTAATGGAGCAACTGAGGAAGTCGATCCCTGTATCAGATTATGTTTGGCAAGTGTAATTGAAGGTCATGAACTAAAAAGCCATGATTACTTACTTTGAGAAGTACAATGCCCCATTTTCAACACCAGAATGCCTCCTTACCCTGCTCACACCTGCCCTTATTATTGCAGGCATAGTCAACACAAATTCCAGTTACGCCATGCGCAGCATTGCTCTTGAAGTCAGGTGAGTTTTGTGACAGACACCTCTATAAAGGTCGTCAAAGCATTGGTGATCTTGTGGCAGTATGATCACCAAATGTGGGCAGATACAGTTTTTGATAAACCTAAAAACAGGAGCCCAAAAGCAACAGCTGACATACCATAGGATATAAAAATGCTCAGCTGCAGTATTGATGCAGCAATGGATGTGTTAAAGTGATAGATTTGGTCAACTGATAGGGCTAGAGCAAGTTATTGAACAAGCCATTCAAAGTAAAATCTGTTTTGAAAAAGTTAATGAAGCCATCCAAGGGATAAAGATGTACGAAGGCTCTGCAAGCTCTTTGGGATTGTTTCATTATTGTCCACCAACTAATTTTGTGGGTCTGGGAGAACAGTTTTGTATCCTTGGTTCTTCATACTATGGTGAACAGAACGAGCATAACTATCCGTACCACCAAATCAAGTACAAACAGAGCTACTCCAGACAATGCAGGAGGAGCGATGACTGCAGTGTTTCACCACTAATGCTTGAGGAGCTGATATGGGAGCTCTGGGCAAGAGCTTAGTGCCATCTATAATAAAGAGTTAGCATGGCTCTTTGTAGCTGTGAAGAAGGAGGAAGTAAAGTTTGGCAACTTGGTGGCCCAGCACAGCACTGTACCCATGAGGAAGGAGGACAGTTCTGTGGCATGGCGATCCATCACCATTCTGTATGTAAAAGTGAGGAAGGGAGGAGAAAGTTTTGGTGAAGTATTAGATTTTGCCTGCACCATTGTAGAGTAAGCAGTAGCTGCCACCTGCAGTCAGCACATTGTGATCAGGAGAGCTGCTTAAAAGTCTTACGCTGAGGAAATATCTGCCTCCCGGCCCTTTTCAAGGTCTTTTTGAGGGCTTAAGTGTTTTGACACATTCTTGGACAGCAGCAGGATATCTTCTCTTTGGAGGCAACCCATTGGGGTCAATTACGACGTTCTTGTTTTTCAGTACAACTTTGGCAGCTGTCAACAGTTCACTTTAATAGTGATTTCCACTCATTCGTTCTCAATGCGTTGGGAGGGAGGTAGTGGATGCTGCTTAAATTATATAGCTATTATGCTATACACTGTTGAATAGCGAGACACAGGGATTTTGTAAGATATAGTTTATACTGTCAACTATGTGTTGTGCGTTCCCCCCCCTCACCCCCCCCCCCCCCCCCAAGGCCCGTCTCTGCTCCAATGAAGCATTATAGCACAAGGAAATCCCCAGGATAGGGTAACCCCTCTCTGATTCCACCAGCAGGCCAGGTTGAACCTACATCATCCACTTCTTCTAAATCTGCAATAATTAAAGGATTGCCTAAAGACCCGCTCTGGTCTGGCATGCGAACTGTTAATCTTGGGCTCTCATCAAATAAATAATTCCCAAAATAAGCACTCATCAACATGTTGATGTTCCGATTCTTCCTGTGACTCAGGGGAGGCCCAGATTATAGCAGATAAGGTTTGTCAATGCCCTCTTTTTACTCATTCTGAGCATGTGGAACAATTGGCGAATACTGTTAGTACTGCCTTTGAACCTTCACAGTCTTCCCTTGCACCTTCACAGTCTTCCCTTGCACCTTCACAGTCTTCCCTTGCACCTTCACAGTCTTCCCTTGCACCTTCACAGTCTTCCCTTGCACCTTCACAGTCTGCCCTTGCTGTTTCCTCAGATGTGGCTCCAGCAGTGTCAAAAGGTAACAGGTCCAGGTCCCTTTGTTGACTCTGAATGATGGTTTACTTATTCATTCTCTAATGGTAGACACGGAGCCAGCCCCTTTTCTGGATCCTTTACTCATTTTTGGGGACTATGCTGTCTGAAGTTAGGGACCTAAAATCTTCGCTGGGGCAGGCCATGGCACATCTTGAGAGCAAACTGTGTGTTATAAATCAGAAATTATCCTGTATTACTGACAGACTGGAGGATTTGGAACGAAGGATCTCTGATTTGGAAGATCAAAATGGGACCATTAAGAGTCAATCGGATGAGCTGGTTAAAGATCAAAGCACGCTAAAAGATAAACAAGATTTTTTAGAAAATCATTCCTGGTGTTCAGACCTCAGGTTTATAGGTATTCCGGAGAAGATTGGTATGATTCTTTCTATCTTGCTCAATCACACTTTGGTTAATGAGGGCTCACCAAGTGCCTGTCAGTATTCGTAACCTTACTGTTAAGTACTGAGGGACAGTGCTGGACAACTATTCGGATCTTAGCATAAAGGAACAAATCTTGGCCAAAGCATTCCAACAGTGCCTCAGTTTTTTCATTTAAGGTCTATTCAGACATGACCCATACTGCTGCTAGAAGAAGGAAGTATTTTCGAAATATCTTTTCTTTTAAAGCAGTTTGGGGCCAGCTCACTTTATTTCAGCAGTTTAAGCTGAGAGTACTTCATAACGGTCTTTTCCATACTTTTAACTTTGCTGAAGCTGTGCAGGACTTTCTAAAGTCTTTAATATTTACCCAACCATATGCAAATCAGTCTTTACCCTAAATATGTATTCCAAGGGTATTCAGCATTTCTGCCAGGGTGAGCTGTCACCATTTTAAAATGCTGTCTTAATATAAAATGAGGTGTTGGCAGCTTGTACAGACCGATTCAAGATTGTTGTGAAGTCGATCTGCTGGCTGGGCATATCCAGAAAATACAGAAGGAAACTGGTTCAGATTGGCGTTTGATGGGCAAGAATTGAGCCAATTTAGTTATAAGCTATTTAGATGTATGGAATTTTTTAATCACTGGCTTTGATATTATACAGCTACACGAACGAACACGTTTTTTCCCCTCCATTAGTAATCTGTTTCAGATGTCATTTGGAGGGAGAAGGGGACTGGCGTCATGTCATTGCTATGTGTACTGCTCTATATGATTTGTTTGAACCAACTGACATTATATCTGAGCGTATTATTTTTTTTTATTCATTTTTTAAGAAAGCCTTTCCAGTTGAAAACCTTCACTATTTTGTTTTGGATCATTAGTAGCAATTGTCAAAGGATAGATTCTGGGCTACAATATTGTACATAATCAGAGAGCAGGACTATATTGATTGAGATCTGTGGCCTGGTCTTTTGTTTTGCAGTGGTCGAATTCAACAGAGTTACTAAAGTGAAATGGGTAGAGTTGAATTTTTTAACATACTTATGTAAAAAGTAATCACTCAGATGAAGTATAATAGCATTTGACACAATCTAGACTCGGTATGAATAAATTTACAATAAGTGGTTGGCTTGACATGTACTCTTTGTTTGTATGTGTATACCAGTCTTATTAACTCTGTTCCAGTGATTTGCTGCTATAGTGTTTTAATCTATTCTCAATGTTATGCTGCTGCCCGTTATAGCTATTTATCTGTATGTCGTTTTTTTTTTTTTATACTAACAAAAAGGGGAGAAAACTTGAAGACGAGAGCTCCCCGCAGTGTAAAGCTTCTGCATTTGCTTGTGCATGGATGAACAGTGACTTGTTCACACTGATAAATGCCCGTTAATTTTGGAAAAAATGCTGCTTTATCTAACATGGTTAAAAAAGCCTCACACACTCACATCCAGGACACTGCTGAAAGAGTCTGATTTTCCTATGACAACTGCCTTCATGACATCCCAGGGTCTGTAGGAAAGACATAAGATTTGCCTCAGAATAGAGTAACATAATATTTGAAAAAGATAAGTGGCTCGAGGCCTTTCCTGTATTAGAGGGACTTGAAAAGTGCCATAAATAGCAGGTTATCTGTACTTACGGGTCAGTCAGAAGCTTGTTCTAGAATGAATTAAAATTAGACAACACACGAACCTCAGCTCAGGTGCCTATGAAGAGATGGCCGCCACTGGAGGGCCTTGCCTCTATCGCTGCTGGGGAAGGCGGCTCTATTTAAAATGATGGCACTACCCTGGTTCCGTTAAGCACTACATAACAAGACCTACATTGTGGTGCAGCACTGATATCCCTCAAAACACTGATTAATCACTGGTATGATGGAGGTATTGCACTTCCTGATGTAAAGAAGTATTACTGAACTGCACAGGCCACACCCATTAAAAACTGGGTTAATCTTTTAGAGGGGTAGCCCACCTAACATATGGACAGATTGGCCATGCAGCTGGTTGACTACCTTAGGGCCCTGTATGAAGGCACTCATCCCACAGCCTTCCTTGCCCCAACAGCAACTACACACTCACATTGGCATACAGCACTGAAGGCCTTGGGCTGGCGGGGTATGATTACACAGACCACACCTCTTTGGGACATTGCACAACTGGGCACATTGAAGGGACAGCGTGGATTTGGCAGGTTGGACCTTATTGGCCTTTCCAAGGTGGGGGAATCTATGGAGACAAGGGTGATGGGGTAACCCCGTTCACGGATCTTCAAAGTGAGTACCACTTGGCATCCACTAAGCTTTACCGAATGCTTGCAAATATGCCATGCACTACAAAAAGCAGTACTGAAGGGAGAGGACCGCCCTGAATCCTCCCCACTCGAGGATAGATTATTAGATGAGCAAATGCTTAGAAAGGGTGATGTATGAAGGAAAGAGTTGCCCTTACAAATGGACCAATATTTGGGGGAGAATGACTATAGAGGTGGACTCTGCATCCCCATGTGGGAGCTCGCCTTGATGTTTTGCTTATCGGAGACCAGTCTATTTGAATCACACTGTGAATTGCATTGGTGGGTGGGTTGCAGGAGGAGGGACTTTCAAGCATTGGTGAGTCTTTGTCATTTGTTTGACTGTGTCAAGGTGGTGTATGATGCTTTCGCCACAGTCTATCTTTGTAGTTTTACTTGCAATAAAAAGATTCTTTAAAAAAACTATACAACACGTAATCCTCTAATAATCAGTTATGCAGGACATAATTCTAATAACTTCTCAAATCAACTTCAAACAGTTGTGTGCCCACAGCTCTACTATAGGGAGTAGGTGTCCAGATGTCATATCCATCCACTTCTGTTCTAGTCAAGGCTGTCATTAATAAAAACTCCTGTATGAAGTTGGCTATGCATGCACTATTTCAAAGTAAGAAATAGCATGCACAGAGTCCAAGGGTTCCCCTTAGAGGTAAGATAGTGGCAAAAAGAGATAATTCTAATACTCTATTTTGTGGTAGTGTGGTCGAGCAGTAGGCTTATCAGAGGGTAGTGTTAAGCATTTGTTGTACACACACAGGCAATAAATGAGGAACACACACACTCAAAGACAATTCCAAGCCAATAGGTTTTATATAGAAAAATATATTTTCGTAGTTTATTTTCAGAACCACAGGTTCAAGATTTACAAACAATACTTTAAATGGAAGGTATTTCACTTAGGAACTTTAGGAACTTTGAATTAGCAAAATAGCATATACAGTTTTCACATAAATTGCAATAAGCTATTTTAAAACTGGACACAGTGCAATTTTCAACAGTTCCTGGGGGAGGTAAGTGTTTGTTAGTTTAGCAGGTAAGTAAACCATCTACAGGGTTCAAAGTGGGGTCCAAGGTAGCCCACCGTTGGGGGTTCAGAGCAACCCCAAAGTTACCACACCAGCAGCTCAGGGCCGGTCAGGTGCAGAGATCAAAGTGGTGCCCAAAACGCATAGGCTTGAATGGAGAAGGGGGTGCCCCGGTTCCAGTCTGCTAGCAGGTAAGTACCCGCGGCTTCGGAGGGCAGACCAGGGGGGTTTTGTAGGGCACCTGGTGGGACACAAGTCAGCACAAAAAGTACACCCTCAGCAGCACGGGGCGGCCGGGTGCAGTGTGCAAACATGCGTCGGGTTTGCAATGTAGTTCAATGGGAGACCTAGGGGTCTCTTCAGCGATTCAGGCAAGGGGGGGGGGGATCCTTGGGGTAGCCACCACCTGGGCATGGGAGAGGGCCACCTGGGGGTCGCTCCTGCACTGGAGGTCGGATCCTTCAGGTCCTGGGGGCTGCGGGTGCAGTGTCCTTACCAGGCGTCGGGTTCTTAGAAGCAGGCAGTCGCGGTCAGGGGGAGCCTCTGGATTCCCTCTGCAGGCGTCGCTGTGGTGGCTCAGGGGGGGTCAACTCTGGCTACTCACGGGCTCGCAGTCGCTGGGGAGTCCTCCCTGTAGTGTTGGTTCTCCACAAGTCGAGCCGGGGGCGTCGGGTGCAGAGTGCAAAGTCTCACACTTCCGGCGGGAAACGTGTGTTCTTTCAAAGTTGCTTCTTTGTTGCAAAGATGTTTCTTCTTTGGAGCAGAGCCGCTGTCCTCTGGAGTTCTTGGTCCTTTTAGATGCAGGGTAGTCCTCTGAGGCTTCAGAGGTCGCTGGACCCTGTGGAATGCGTCGCTGTAGCAGTTCTTTTGAAGTGGGGAGACAGGCCGGTAGAGCTGGGGCCAAAGCAGTTGGTGTCTCCGTCTTCTCTGCAGGTTTTTCAGCTCAGCAGTCCTTCTTCGTCTTAGGTTGCAGGAATCTAATTACCTAGGTTCTGGGAGCCCCTAAATACTCGATCTAGGGGTGTGTTTAGGTCTGGGGGGTTAGTAGCTAATGGCTACTAGCCCTGAGGGTGGCTACACCCTCTTTGTGCCTCCTCCCTGAGGGGAGGGGGGCACATCCCTAATCCTATTGGGGGAATCCTCCATCTTCAAGATGGAGGATTTCTAAAAGTCAGTCACCTCAGCTCAGGACATCTTAGGGGCTGTCCTGACTGGCCAGTGACTCCTCCTTGTTTTTCTCATTATCTCCTCCGGCCTTGCTGCCAAAAGTGGGGCCGTGGCCGGAGGGGGCGGGCAACTCCACTAGCTGGAGTTTCCTGGGGTGCTGTAACAAAGGGGGTGAGCCTTTGAGGCTCACCGCCAGGTGTTACAGCTCCTGCAGGGGGAGGTGAGAAGCACCTCCACTCAGTACAGGCTTTGTTACTAGCCACAGAGTGACAAAGGCACTCTCCCCATGTGGCCAGCAACATGTCTGGTGTGTGGCAGGCTGGCAAAACTAGTCAGCCCACACTGGAAGTCGGGTATGGTTTCAGGGGGCATCTCTAAGATGCCCTCTGGGGTGTCTTTCACAATAAAATGTACACTGGCATCAGTGTGCATTTATTGTGCTGAGAAGTTTGATACCAAACTTCCCAGTTTTCAGTTTAGCCATTATGGTGCTGTGGAGTTCGTGTTTGACAGACTCCCAGACCATATACTCTTATGGCTACCCTGCACTTACAATGTCTAAGGTTTGGCTTAGACACTGTAGGGGCACAGTGCTCATGCACCTATGCCCTCACCTATGGTATAGTGCACCCTGCCTTAGGACTGTAAGGCCTGCTAGAGGGGTGACTTATCTATACCTATAGGCAGTGTGAGGTTGGCATGGCACCCTGAGGGGAGTGCCATGTCATCTTAGTCCTTTTCTCCCCACCAGCACACACAAGCTGGCAAGCAGTGTACCTGTGTTGAGTGAGGGGTCTCCAGGGTGGCATAAGACATGCTGCAGCCCTTAGAGACCTTCCCTGGCATCAGGGCCCTTGCTACCAGTTACAAGGGACTTACCTGGATGCCAGGGTGTGCCAATTGTGGAAACAAAGGTACAGGTTAGGGAAAGAACACTGGTGCTGGGGCCTGGTTAGCAGGCCTCAGCACACTTTCAAATCATAACTTGGCATCAGCAAAGGCAAAAAGTCAGGGGGTAACCATGCCAAGGAGGCATTTCCTTACAACTCCGCTATACAAACCCTAAGTAGACTGAAACATAGACTAAGCAGTCATAGGATGGACGTAAGAGAAATCCACCGGTTTTCTCATAATATGTGGAATGTATATCATTATATTTGAAAAAATGTTGTGTTGACATTCCCTGAGGTAATGGAATTGATCATTTTTGATTAATGGTTGGTATGAACTGTGATTTTGGCAGTTTCCAGGACATTGCCCTTTTATTGATTGGCCCTAGCTTTCAGCAATGCCTTTACCCACCTCCCTGGAGGTTACATAGACGGATCAATTGAATGATTCTTGTACAGCTATCCTTTATATCACCACAATGTTTACCTGGATGGGGGCAAATCCTGATGTGTAAATAAATTGCAATTGTACTAACCACTTTGGTATTGAAGTGCTGAAACTCAAATATTTTTGATATCCTTATGTGTATACTTAAAACAATGGAGTTTAATCATGTAGTGGATCGCAGTGCATGCATGGGCACAAATTGAACTTTCTGTAAATAGCTCTGACAATAAATTTTGCTGGCAAAGAATCTTAAATATTCCCCAGCTATTATACGAGTAAACATCTGTTTCTGATAAACTGTCCGTTACTAGTATGTATTAGTATAGTTTAGTTTGAATGCACTTTTTTTGCAACCGCGTAAATGTCTTTGCTTCAGATTGAAGACTTAATCCTTTTTTAGGATTTACAACAGCTGCAGCATCTTCAGCAACAAAATCTAAATTTACAGCAGTTTGTGTTGGTGCATCCTACAGCAAACCTGCAGCCAGCTCAATTTATCATCTCTCAATCTCCGCAGGGGCAGCAGGGTAAGTAATTTATGTGACCGTTACAACAATGTGTCCGTAAATATTTGATTGATTTACATGACATAAGAGGGAGTTTAATACCTAGATTGCATTCAAGAATTTCAAGGGATGAACTAGGGAAGACTGTACTGAAGTCGCAAGCCAAGCTGTGTGGCTTTTGGTTCTATGATTCTGTAATTGTACTGCCTATATTCTAACCTCTCAATCCACTATGAACACCGTTCACAAGTGCTTAATCGAACCCACACATAAAGCCATGCCCATGGTTCAGTTAATATTGGAGCTAATAAAAATCACTTTCTTGAATCCTTACTTCGTAAGACCAGCAAAGAGATGTTTAGAAAAAAAACTCGGACCAGTGTGTCACATTCCGTGTTTTAAACCTTCCGTGTGGTCTTGTATCTCTGAAGCAAATTTTTTTTACAATGCTGCCAGTTTCATTTCTATTAATCCTTTAGAAAGGGGTAGTTTGTCAGACATCGGCTAGCATCAACCTCAGCTCTAGTCCTACTGACCTCCTGAGTCATTGACAGAATCCTTATTAACTACTCAAGGATGAACACAATCAGCACAGTCGGAGTGGTGAGAGACACTACTGACGTTTCCACAGCAAACTGCCATGGTCTGTTTGTATGATGTACCTCATGCCTGAAACACATTTGTCTGTGCAGGCTCAACAGAAGATGCTGGCCTTGCCCTATAATGGTATTCCTTAAATTGGCCAATGAGTTATAAAAGATGAAGGCTAAAGCACAAACTTTGAAATCTGGTGAATTTCTAAAGGCAGGAATTTTTATAAGCAGCAGACTTGCATTGTGTTCTGTAAGAGAGCACCTGGGTGTAGTGGGTGGTGGTGGAGGGGGAGGGGAAATCTACAACAACTCTTTCAGACTCAAATGTTTTGGGATGAGAGTGTCTCCTGCAATATGTATAGTTCTGTTCCCCTGTTTTGAGTGCCCATCTGCATGTGTCTGGCCCTGACATTTGATTTTCGACTTTAGCCTCATACAAATCTAATGGTGTACAGGGGTCTAGATCGGTCACTTGATATGAGTGAGGTTGTGAACCTGTCCCGTGACCTGGAGGGGCTCAACAAATATGCCTTCTTTGTATAGGCAGTGGATGGCTGTCCCTTACATTTGCTCAAAGAGGTTCTGACCTTCGACCTGCAGGGCTCATCCTAGGTGGTTTCTACTGTATGTGGGAGGAAAACATTTTCAATTCACAGTTGTTCCATTGGTCCTCTCCTCAGCCTCGAGGGAGTTTGCGTGGTAGTCACAGCCCACCTTCACAGGTGAGGAATGCTTCTATTCCTTTACCTCCGAGACTGGGTGCTGAAAGCGAGCTCCTCAGTCATTTGCATACCACCTGCCGACGACCATATTGCATCGGTCGACCTAGGGTTCACCGTCTTAACCCTGTACCCAGTGAGGTGACCAAGTCCTCCCACAATAAAAAAGTAGTTTTCGTGTTTTTACTTCCAGAACATGTCAAAAACATGTTCTACCCATTAAATATACTGCAGCCTGCCTTGGGACTCGGTAGGCCTGCCATAGGGGTGACTTGCGCAAATTGCAGAGGTAGGTTTGGCTCTGTCACTGCTTTAAATGGCAAAGTCGGACTAGCAGTTTAGAACTGCTCTTCCAGTCTGCAGTGGGGAATTGGGATACTCACTTTACCTGTTTCATACCCAGGGTGGCTGAACCAGTGCTGAAAACCCTGGGGTGACTCTCTAACGTACATGCCCTGTGTACCAAATTCCAAGAACTTTCAGGAAAGTTAGCCTATGCCAATTGGGTATAGGTAATGTAAACTTTAAATATAACATTGCTACAGGGCACTCCTTAGGGTTGTTGACCCCTGCAAGTCAATTTCCCTACAAAGCCTGAAAATGTAGGACCTATTTCCAGGGTTTAGCATATAGACTGCAACAGCCTTCCTAACCAGTGCAGTTCTTTCAGGCCACTTTAGTGGGCCCTCGGTGGCTTGTTACCACCTGGCAGGGCCAGGATTCAACACTTTCTCCCTGTTTGGCTATCCTTCCAGTGTGACCGATAGGTCTAGCAACTTGTTCAAAAGTGCTGCTTCCTACCTTTTCTCTCCTCCACACCCAATATTCCTCCCACATCAGAATAGATTTCAGGAGTGCATATGTGTATGCTGCAGGAGGTACAGCTGTTGCTCTGCAAAGGTGCCATAGAGTGTACCTTGCTCTAAGAAAGGTAGAAGTTATTCCAGCTGTTACCTTGTCCCTGAAAAAAGGCTGGGACCTCAGCCCTTGAACACCTTTTTTGCAGAATGGCAAACTAAAACTGCTCACGTTGTCTCAGATCCTTTCTGCCCTGGGCCCAGGAGACCCCCTCCAGACCAAACTTGTCTGATGTTTTATGATATGTTCCATCTCTCTCCAGGCAAGGCCTTTCTCTGGGCACGGTTAGGAGTGAGCTTTCTGCCTTCTTACGGTCAGCTTTCCTTACTTAAATCACCAGTGTGATTCCTTAAAGGCCTACAGCATGTTTCCCTGTTCTTCGTTACTGATGCCCCAATGGGATATTCATCTTTTCCTTACTTATTTATTATACACTCCCTTTGACCCGCCCCACAGCTTTCCTAACGTGGTAAGAATTACTTATTTGTTTGTAATCCAAAATGAAAATGCTTTTGAAACTGTGCAGAATACAAGTGTGCAGCGTCTCTTTGAATACATTACTTAGGTCATGTTACTCTTTTCAAAGTGTGATTAACATTTTAGGTTTAAACGCTGTGCAGAAGACCCTATCTTGACGGCTGGCTGGCATAGTTTTAAAGTTGGCATTACAATAATAAATAAGGATTTTATCATTTTAATATTACAGCTGGACTCCTTTGTTATTAATCTGCTTCTCAGCTCATGTGATTCTTTTGCCCTAGTGAGCAGCAAAATGCTTTACTGCAGGCTCACAATTGGAATTTCACATTTAAGCAACTAGTATCATTTTTGCATGTTAGAGCTGACTTGTGAAAAAATTAAATATGTCAATGAAATAGCTAAATGACGAACATGTTTTGTGTATAGTGAAATGTCATTACGTCCTGTTTGGTGCACCAAAAACTAAACTGGGGAGCCAGATCAAAAGCTGTTTTTTTATTTTAAAGTTGATTCATTGACGCAACTGGATCTAACTAGATCAGCCCTTTTTCATGTGAGCAAATGATGGGCATGTGACCCAGTCTGGCAGAAATTAGGATGTTAAATGCACAAATAAACTGACTGTTATGAAATCTTAAACTTGTGACCTATGGACCAGTATTGAGTGTTGCCTGAATACCCAATGCCCCTCAGTTATAAAATATTTACATATTAATCATTGTCCTCAGGTAAAATATTTTATAACCTTTACCGATCGGCATGATTCTATCATCTTGTAAATTTTCCAGTGAAATATTCCTAATTTTTCCAGGCCTTCTGCAAGCGCAAAATCTCTTAACACAACTACCTCAGCAAAGCCAAGCCAACCTCCTGCAGTCTCAGCCAAGCATCACCCTTGCCTCACAGGTGAGACCTTATCCTGAATGATCTTTGGGTGAGGAAGATTGAAGAGCTGGAAGAATTGCATAGTATACTATGAATGATTAATTTTTGCATGTACTAGCAGGCATTTAAATATACTTCACTTATTTATGCTCTAACTTCAACAATAATGTGTCCTTATGTTCAGACAGATTTAGAGACCTTTTGAATTCCTGAGGTTTGTACTGTGATGAAGGGTCAAGCAAGTGTGTTATCTGATGTCATACTATTTGACTGATCTGTGGTTAAGTGGGTGGAGTATGACAACAAAACGCTCACTTGAAATGTATTTACAGTCAAGTACACATTTATAGGTGGGGATCCAGAGGGGAATGTTAAGTGGTTTGCTATTTTGTGAATCTTGTTTTTTTCTTTTCTCCCCTTTTCTTTTTAGTTATATGGAAATTTGGTTCTTCCCCAGGTTGGCATTACACCATTCACTATTTGGTTTGAGTTCTCTTTATTTATTGAAGATTGTATATATATATATATATATATTCATCCAGTACATTGTTAATCGTACCATATTTAATTGGTTGTGTATGAATATTTGGCTGGTATTCTGCCCAAGGTTTTCCATGTTTGACTTCTCTCTGTTTAATATTTTGGAAACAGAATAGTGTCGAACAACTTGTTGGTCATTGTGCCTATATTTTACACACCCAATACTTGCAGCCATACGTTCTTTCATTGTTCCTAAAGAAGAAGTTGCAGTTATAACGGCACCTTGGACATCATTTCCACTTAAGGAAATCACAGTACCTGCCTCTCCAGTTGGTTTACACTGAGAAATTAAGTTTTATGGTTATCCCATTCCGATCATCTCCAGTTTTCCCACATTTACATTTTTTTATTGTGATTTACTCACTGAAATCATTTGACTGATGGTGCTAAGAGTTGTCAGGTTTGCTCTGAAGCTTGAATGTCAATGAAGCTTATTTAAAAAAAAGTTTATATATAACTCTGTAAGGAAACACAGCCACCTGTATACTTTTAAATTTGAATATAAATGTGTAGAATAAATCTGATACCCGAATTTATCATAACTTCTATGCTCTTCATTTATTGTCTGAAAAAGGGGACTAATGAAAAGCCTCTCAGTAAGATTAACAATTTACATTGCCACAAAACATGGCTCATTATCTTGGTCTCTTGGTAACATACACTTCATCTCCTAATAATTTCTATAAAGCCATAGAAATCCTCTTTTTCCCAAGCTTCTTTAAGGCAGATCTTCGTGAATTTGTCTCTCATTTCAAAACATGTGAACAATTGATGTAGAGTATCACCTTTAAAATATTCAGAGTAATTTCACAAGGTTTCCTGTTTATGTTTTTTAGCTGTATAATAATAGCTTGTTTTTTTTATTTTACAGTGCATCATACTACATCTGCTTGCCTTTATTACCAATTTTATGGGTGGGTCATTTACCAGGCTCATTAAGATTAGTTTATTTTGCTGGGTTTCAAACTTGTGAATTCACAGTTGCAAATATATCAACAGTGAATTTAAACTGCTTGGTGACCCATCTTGGCAGCATGTAACAAACACTGATCCTGCCATCATACATATGTATAAAGACCACAGCGATAGCTGTTTCCTTTACATGGGACCCAGTACGTGTTCATGCTTGACAGACTTTCGTCAAGGCATTTCTGGTATTACTCACCACTTTCCTGTAGGATTTTCAAAATAGATCCTTAAGTTGTTTACTCTTTCCTATAGGTTCCATGAGTGTCTTCTGTCAATGTAGATGTTGGTTTTTGCAGTTCAACCACCTGGCACTATGTGACACAGTGTTAACGCCAGCCATTTATCCTCCAAGAAGCACAGTTGTAACTGATGTCATTGTTTCTTAAAGGTACCACAGTTGCTGATGAACCTTCATATTTCACATGTCATGGACACCAGGATCCAGTGTTCTCAAAGTTTTGACCCTTAGTTTTTAGAATGTCACTCTTCATTTTGATAGAAATTTGGATGGTGGCTCAAAAACGTTCGTTAAGACCTTGCCTGGATTTCATGAGGCAGATGTGAGTGTCTGCCAACATCCTTTTTATATTGAGTCTCTGGGTCCAGGCAGTGCTTAATTTGTAAAATAAATAAGTGCCAGGGTTCTTGTCAGGAGGCTACCACAGCTTGTACCACCTACTGCCAGTGCCATTGACAGTACCTACACTACTACTAACCTTCATACTGCTACAAATGTAAAATTTCAGACTGTTTAATTCCCCCAAAGCTATGAGAATGACTTGGGCAGGAGATATTAGTTGCTTTTAATATATGTTGAATTAATTAACAGCTGTTGTGCTCATCTCTAAATTACACAAACAGCCTAACCATGTCATAAGTGCCGGTGTTGACAATTAAAGTGCTGGTGCCCAGCACCAGAATCCACTGGCTCAAATTAAACACTGGGTCCAGGTGATGACATGGCATCCTGTGGTCTGTACTCCCTGCTCCATCTGAAATGCATATGATTGCGGAATTGGTGTTTTCAGCTACAGTTACAATTTAAATCACAGACTCCTGGTTAGGACAGACGGACCCCTTCACAAATTTGCTCTCGTCACCAGGCTCCACAGTGCGTAACTGATTAGTTTGAAGCAGTGGTGCTGTAGGTGACATCCCTTGCACAGTTCTGGAATTTAGTGTTGGTTGCTGATGCTGCAAATGTTTTTTTTAAGTAAGGTTTTCAGTTTCTGTGTGACTCTTTATCCCTCCTAGAAATACACAGTGCACCAGGACAATTCAGGTTCACTTTAGATTGATTTTACCACTTTTGGTATTGGACATGCTTTTTCGCAGCTCCGGGACCATCACGCTACAGAACGCAAAGTTTCGGATTGCATCCTGCAAGACAAACTGTAGAAAGCTAGCTCTCTATGTGGTGCACTAAAAAGAAGTACACCTTGCATAGAGACCAGTGGATCCCCAATTGGTTTACAGAGGCAAAAGTAGATAATACCAGCGCTCTCTTTTGTGGTAGTGTGGGTGAGCAGTTAGGCTTATCAGAGGGCAGTGCTAAGCATTTGTTGTACTCACTAAGGTAATAAATGGTGGACACACTCAAAGAATAAATCCAAAACCAAATTAGAAAAATAACACTCCTTTTTATATATGTTTTAAAACCAAGAACGTAATTAAAAAGTAGGTACTGTTTCTGTTATGAATTTTCACAGGTAAGTAAAATGTTCAAACCTGTGCACTTTAATGCACAAGTCAATCCTATGAAAGGAAGAGTCAGTGGTGCATAAAGATAGGCATTTTCAGGGGGTTCACCTTCCGGGTCTGGAGTCGTAAATGAAATGGAATAGGACTTAATAAATGATCTGCTACTCTCTGGAGTGTCCAGGCGCTTCGTTTTCATTGAGAACTGCGAAGAACCATTGTTGCTAGACCTGATTGAAGAGCCATGTCTTCAACTTTTTCTTAAACAGAGAGGGTAAAGCTATTGAGCGGAACTGTAGTAGAAGTTTATTTCAGACCACCGATCCCAAGAGGAGAAGGTCCTACCGCCCATACTACAGCGCTGTATCTCGGGGATCTTTGCAAGAAAGCCATGAGCAGATTGCAAATGTTTGGAAGGGACATAAAAGCGGACTCTCCTTCAAATAACCACCACGCAAAAGGTGCAGTGCTCTATGGGCAAGAACCAGTGTTTTGTAAAGGACTCTCTTCTTTATTGGGAACCAGTGCAAGGCCTGCAGATGCGAAGGTACATTTGTTCTAAGAAGCAAAATCCGGAACATACAGGCTGCCACATTTTGGACTACTTGAAGCTTGTTAAGCAAATAGGCTGGCAATCCTAATTACAGAGAATTTCTGTAGTCCAGCCTTGAAGTAATGAGCACCTAGATGACTGCCTTCCTCGCCGACAAGGGAGAGAAATTGTACACATTTTCTTAGTGTTTGCAGAAGCCCATAATACATGCCTGTCACTGATATAACCCGTGGCTAAAAAGAAAGATCTTTGTCAGTTTTGATGCCCAGATTCTTAACTATTTCCCTATGGGGTCCTAGAGACGGGCATCTGCTGGGCACAGGGTCTTCAATTCCGGTGGATTGGGGCTGAAGAATAAGATTTTACTCTTAAGTAAAAAGACGAACAATAGACAAATCTGAATAGACTCTCCCACAGTCTTCTCAGCCTTCCCACATGTGACACTCAGCTATTCACTCAGCTGTTGCATATGTGATTACCTTGGCTCCTAAGGCTTCAGCCAGCTGTGCTAGAGGATAAGCATTAAATTGGGTAGGGCTGATCCCTGTGGCACACTCACTGTTGACTCCTGTTTTTGGGAAATATGGGAGTACCCAAACTTCCTGCTTTCTGTCCTTCAGAAAGGAGGCTAACCACTTCAGAGCTAGTCCCCCAAATTCCAGACGCTTGGAGGCGAGCATGGAGCGTGAAACCGTATCGAAGGCTGCTGGCAGATCTAACAAACTCAGAACGACCTCCCCCACCACCCGCCCGCGTCTAGCGTGGTTCTAATATGATCGGTGACTTCAATCAGGTTGTTCCCCGTACTAAAATTTGGCTAACGCCCGATTGACTGGGATAGAGCAATATATTAGTCTCGAGGTACTGAGACAGCTGTTGATTAGCCAATTTTTCTAATACCTTAGACAGTGCTGGCAGAAGGGAAATAGGCCTGTAATTTGATAGCTCCATGGGGTCATCTGTGGGCTTTTTTAAGAGGGATAGTATCTTGGCCTGCTTCCATGGCATCAGGACTAATGCTGATGTCAGGGAGGCATTAAGCACCTTATTAAAGGCCCCCATTGACTCTTCGAGAGGGATAAGTAGAAACTTTAACAGTGCGACCTTAGTAAAGTAATCCCCCCTGAAGCCTCCTATCTCTGACTCACCTCTGGCTGGCTCCCTAGCACCAGACTTGACTGGATGGCTGTAATCTCTTTTTAAAAAAATATATATTTTTATTGTTTTAACATATAACAAATAATTATAGAAAAAAAGAGATAGATACAGGTGATCAAGTTACATGGCAAGTAGTAACATGTTCTGCACAGCCCTCAGCTATCAGTTCAGGTACTTCCTGGTAAAGATGCCCAGTGGTGCCGGTGCGCGTGCGATCAGGGAGTGGCGTGCGCTGGTTTGGTAGGGCAGGGCACAGGGAGACCGTTTATCTGATCGACCTTAAGAAATTAAGAGTCTATTACTAGGGAAGTATAGGTGAGAGCACAGGTCAGGGGGGTGGGGTGCTCAGCCAGCAAGCGCCGTGGGCAGAGGGGGGCACACAAAGGGGGGTGGGGGGGAGCGCACCGAGCCCCTTTTTTTGGTTTTTTTGTTTTGTTATTATTGTACATTGTTATTGTGTGTTCCTTTGCCAGAAGAGTGTTGAGCTTTCCATGTGCCCGTGTAGTTCTGTGTGCTTTGAGACGCAACCTTGTTATGTTTATGTTAATATGAGGTAGTGTTAACGGGATTGTGGTGTAAAGTCTCGGGATTGCGGTTTTGTAGGATATTCATGGTGGGCGTTCGTCGTCTTTGTTTTCTATGGTTGTTACATGGGGGGTTCCAGGTGGTTAAGCCTTTAACTGGAATCCCCCTGGCCAATAGGAGCTGCAGCATGTCTGCTTCCGCTTTGGCCCATTGCAGCAGCTCAGAACGCCACAGATCGATCCCAGGGGCGGCCGGGTCCTTCCAATGCATGGCTATGAGGCGCCTGTACATCACCAGTGCCAGAGCTATACATCTCAGTGACTGTTTCCGGTTTTTAAGACTTGGAGTTATCCCCAGTAGGCACAGTTCGGGTGTGGGGGAGAGCGTAATGGCCGTCCATTCCGACAACAAAGTTATTATGTCATTCTATGTTGTTTGAACCGGGGGACAGTCCCAGGTCATGTGATAGAAGTTGGCGTCGAGAACAGAGCATCTGGGGCACACCTGGGTTGACTGAGGGAACATGCGCGTAATACGATGAGGGGATAGGTATGTTTGGTGTATATATTTAAACTGGGTATAGCGGAAACGTGGGTTGCGTGATACCTCTTTTATCATGTTCTTAGCTTGGCTCCATGCGTGTTGTGAGAGTGGTGCAGTCAGCACGTTGTCCCATCTGTTTTTTGCTTGTTCTTGTCTGTGTTCTTGGTGGGCTGCTAGGATCGTGTATGTTCTGGATACATTTAGTGGGGTGTCTATGCTGCCCAGTATGTCGTGGAGCGTGGGAGCAATGTTGGGTTCTAAGTTGCCGCAGTTCCACCAGGAGCGTATTATCTGCCTTACTGCTCCAAATGTTATGAAACCACCCTGTCCCAAGTCATACTTTTCGGCAAGAGCATTGAATGTTGGGAGGTGCCCTTCACTATATATATCGCCGATTGTGCGTATGCCTTTATCGATCCATACATCTAGCCCCACCCTTGCAGCTATATTGGCGAGTTTCGAATTAGCTAGTAGTGGAATTTTGGGTGAGTACGGCGGTTTTTGGGCGCCGGCTAGAACGTAGCGGCCCCATATCCAGTGCGCGGTTTTCAATAATATATTGCGTGGGTGTTTGGGGTGCTCACGATTCATCAGGTATTGTAGTAGTCCCGGGTTACCCATTGTGGAGAGAATCAGTTGTGATTCCGCGCTATCAGGGCACCCAAGCCAGGTGGATGTCCACTGTATCTGGGCGGCTGCGTAGTATAGTTCAAGTCTGGGTGCTCCCAGTCCTCCCACGTTCAATGGTTGGTATATTTTAGTTAGTGCTACTCGGCGCCGGCCGGTGCCCCAAATTAAGGCTGTTAATAGGCTATTCAGTGGTTTGAAGAAGGATGCTGGTAAGATCAGTGGGAGGGCCATAAAGTAGTATAATAGCCGGGGGAGGATTATCATTTTTGTTATGGCCACGCTGCCCAGGGGCGAGAGCGGGAGCGAGCACCAGAAGGGCAGGGAGCCTCTGATGGATCTAATTGCTTGACCTAGGTTGCCCTCCCTAAGGTCGCGTGTATCGTGGTATATATTTATGCCTAAGTATTTGAAGGTATTACTGCACCACTTCAGATCGCCCGAGCTGGGAGGCGTCCTGAGTGCTTCAGGGACTGGTCGCATAGGGAATATACACGACTTTGTCCAGTTCACCTTTAAACCGGCTAGAGCGCTGAATTCGCTCAGTAGTTTCAATAGGTCCGGCAGAGTTTCATTGTGATTACGAAGGAAAATAAGGGCATCGTCAGCGTATAAAGATACTATGCGGTATGTGTGATCGTCGCGGATGCCCCATAAAGGGGCAACCGCTCGTAATTGGGCTGCTAGTGGTTCGATAGCAAGTGCGAATAGGAGTGGTGACAGTGGACATCCCTGTCTGGTTCCCCTTTCTATGTTGAATGGTTGGGAGATCGTGTCACCAGTTTTGACTTGTGCGATGGGGTTAGCGTAGAGCACCCCCACCCAATCCATGTATATCCGTCCGAATCCCATACGTCGAAGTGTATCCATCAGGAAGGGCCATCCCAACGTATCTAGTTTTTCCAGCCTGCCACACACCAGACATGTTGCTGGCCACATGGGGAGAGTGCCTTTGTCACTCTGTGGCCAGGAACAAAGCCTGTACTGGGTGGAGGTGCTTTTCACCTCCCCCTGCAGGAACTGTAACACCTGGCGGTGAGCCTCAAAGGCTCACCTCCTTTGTTACAGCGCCACAGGGCATCCCAGCTAGTGGGGATGCCCGCCCCTCCGGCCACTACACCCACTTTTGGCGGCAAGGCTGGAGGAGATAATGAGAAAAACAAGGAGGAGTCACTCCCCAGTCAGGACAGCCCCTAAGGTGTCCTGAGCTGAGGTGACTCTGACTTTTAGAAATCCTCCATCTTGCAGATGGAAGATTCCCCCAATAGGATTAGGGATGTGACCCCCTCCCCACCGGGAGGAGGCACAAAGAGGGTGTAGCCACCCTCAGGGCTAGTAGCCATTGGCTACTAACCTCCCAGACCTAAACACACCCCTAAACTGAGTATTTAGGGGCCCCCAGAACCGAGGAAGCTAGATTCCTGCAACCTGAAGACAGAGGAGGACTGCTGACCTGAAGCCCTGCAGTGAAGACGGAGACACCAACTGCTTTGGCCCCAGCCCTACCGGCCTGTCTCCCCACTTTGAGAAAAACTGAAACAGCGACGCACCCCCCAGGGTCCAGAGACCTCTGAAGCCTCAGAGGACTACCCTGCATCTAAAAGGACCAAGAAGCTCCTGAGAACAGCAGTCCTGTTCAACAAACCTGCAACTTTGCAACAAAGAAGCAACTTTTAAAGACCACACGTTTCCCGCCAGAAGCGTGAGACTTTCCACTCTGCACCCAACACCCCCGGCTCAACCTGCGGAAAACTAACTCTACAGGGAGGACTCCCCAGCGACTGCGAGCCCGTGAGTAGCCAGAGTTGACCACCCTTGAGCCCCCACAGCTACGCCTGCAGAGGAAATCCAGAGGCTCCCCCTCCCCGCGACTGCCTGCTTCAGGGAACCAGATGCCTGGAAACCACACTGCACCCGCAGCCCCCAGGACCTCAAGGAACTGAACTCCAGTGCAGGAGCGACCCCCAGGGGACCCTCTGCCTAGCCCAGGTTGTGGCTACCCCGAGGAGCCCCCCCTGTGCCTGCCTGCATCGTTGAAGAGACCCCCGGGTCTCCCCATTGAAAACCCGACGCCTGTTTGCACTCTGCACCCGGCCGCTCCAGTGCCGCTGAGAGTGTACTTTCTGTGCCTGCTTGTGTCCCTCCCCCCTGTTCCCAACAAAACCCCCCTGGTTTGCCCTCCGAAGTCGCGGGTACTTACCTACTGGCAGACTGGAACCGGGGCACCCCTATTTCCATTGAAGCCTATGTGTTTTGGGCACCACTTTGACCTCTGCACCTGACTGGCCCTGAGCTGCTGGTGTTGTAACTTTGGGGTTGCCTTGAACCCCCAACGGTGGGCTACCTTGGACCCAACTTTGAACCCTGTAAGTGTTGTACTTACCTGTGAACTTAACATTTACTTACCTCCACCAGGAACTGTTGATTTTTGCACTGTGTCCACTTTCAAAATAGCTTATTGCCATTTTTGCCAAGACTGTACATGGTATTGTGATAATTCAAAGTTCCTAAGATACCTGAGTGAAATACCTTTAATTTAAAGTATTCTTGTAAATGTTGAACCTGTGGTTCTTAAAATAAATCAAGAAAATATATTTTTCTATATTAAAACCTATTGGCCAGGAATTGTCTTTGAGTGTGTTCTCCTCATTTATTGCCTGTGTGTGTACAACAAATGCTTAACACTACCCTCTGATAAGCCTACTGCTCGACCACACTACCACAAAATAGAGCATTAGAATTATCTCTTTTTGACACTATCATACCTCTAAGGGGAACTCTTGGACTCTCTGCATGCTATTTCTTACTTTGAAATAGTACATTCAGAGCCAACTTCCTACAGAACCCATTTTAGATCCACATGCTGGACACTGGTCTATACGAGTTCGCCAGCTACATGATGGTTTCACTGAAACTAGGGATGCTTGGTATAAAATATTTCATATTAATAAACATTCACTGATTCCAGTAATGGGTTTATTAATACATGCACCCAGAGGTGCTCCTTGAAAAACTAGCTTCTAGTGTGTTCACTGACTGGTCTGAACCTAGACAGATTTCTGACCTCCTGAGGTCACAGCCAGCACTCTCGGAGGCCAGGAACAAAGTCTGCTCTGGGCAGAGGTGTTAGTTCTTCCAGGCAGGATGGACAATTCAGGGTGGGAAGCTGCCTTTGTTATGAGACCCAGGTCTCTCCAGATGCCGGAGATGACCACCCCCCTGCCCTGACCTCACTTCTTGGTGGCAAGACAGGTAGGAAAATTAGTACGATTAGGAGGCGTGCCCACATCCCGCCAGTCGCACCCCTAAGGCGGACAAGCTGATGTGGACACCACTTTTCCAATTCCTCCATCTTGTTTTGGATTCAACTACTTAGGATGATGCCTATGTTGCACGCATGGTCTGTGAGTGTTTGTCTGAGTTCTTCTGGCCATCAGCTTTGGTCCGATATGGAAGTGTTCTTCCCAAAGATCAGTGCTTCTGTCTTGTTGGAGTCGATTTTAAGGCAGTTGTCTCTCATCCAGTGGATTACATTGGTCATGGCATTGCAGAAGTTGATTCTGGTGGTGGAGGGGTCTTCTGTGAGCGAGAGGATGAGTTGACTGTTGTCTGCGTAGGAAATTACGTTGAGGCTGTGGGGTCTGACTATGTTTGTGAGGGGGCCATGTAGGCTTTGAATAAGGTGGGTCTAAGGGATGATCCTTGGGCTGCGCTGCTTAAAATGTCCTTGTGTTCGGAGGTGAAGGGAGGCAGCCGGAGGCTCTGTGTGCGTCTTGTGAGGAAGGAGGCATTTTTGGGGGTGTTTTGCTGAATGCCGATGTTATAAAGTCTATTGATGAGGGTGTGGTGGTAAATGGTGTCAAAGGCAGCAGAGAGGTTGAAGAGGCTCAGGGCCACCGTCTCCCCAACGTCGAGGAGGGTTCTGATGTCGACTGTGGCATTGATCAGGGAAGTAAACAAACACACAGTCTCAATGCTGGGGTTGGCACAAAATCTTGATTAGGAGGCGTCAAGTAGGTGACTTTGTTCCAGCTATTCAGTAAGCTGTTTGTTGGTGGCCTTCTTGAGTACTTTGGCCAACTAGGGGAGCAGGGAGATCAGTCAATTGTTTTTGAGTTCCCTGAGTCAGTGGGTTGTTTCTTAAGTAGGGGTCTGACCTCTGTATTTTTCCAACTCTCCGGTAGGGCTGCTGTGGTGATGGATGTGTTGATGATGCTGGTGAGTTCTGTGCTGATAGGGTGGGTTCAGAGGTTGAAAAGGCAAGGAGGCAGGGATCAGTGAGTGCCCCGAGTGAATGGATGACATGATGGCTTTAGTGGTCTGAGAGGTGAGTGGGGACCAAGTGGTGGTCATTCGGCTGGTGTGTGCTGGTTGGTCATCCTGCTTGACTCTAAATTGGGCCAGGAGAGAGTGGCAACTGGAATGTCTGAGCATGAGTACACTTCCTTCAGGATTCCACTTCAGGTGGACCACCTGTTTCAACACCAGGGAATGGCCCTCTATTCGAATTTGCAAAGTTGACGCCTATGTACATGTGTGGAAATTGAGTGGTGGCAACTGACTGCTTGCTGCTAGGTGCCCTTGACGTAATTCACATAGGCTGGGCGCTTGGATGCATCTGTAGCCAGGAGTATGTTTTGTAATACTGACCCCACACAAGCAAAGCTGTTGGTTGTTCTTTTGTTTGTTTAATCTTTAGCCAAGCAAAGCCTTTCAGTGGCCATTATTAAAGTTTATTTGTCAGCCCTTTTGGTCTCTCTAAATTTGTCAGTCCACCCATCCTTGTTAAAATCACCTGTTTAAATGAGATTTATTAAATTTTTGACCCACATGTTGCCTCCCAAAGTTTGTAATGCCAGGGTGGGATTAAAGTTTGGTGTGGATGTTTCTCATTTTTACACCCTTCTCACAGTGTCTCCTGACTTTAAAGACAGTCTTGCCCATTGTGGTTGTCAGCTCAAGGCATAAGTGAACTTCAGGCACTTTCGTTGCATCTGCCCTACACCATCTTTTTGCAAGACAGGTTAGTGCTGAGGACTCTGGTGAAATCATTGCCAAAAGTTGTGACTCCTTCCACTTTGAGCAATCGATTACTCTACCAGTGTTTTTGCTCCCCCTTTTTCCCTTGGAAGAGTGAGAAAGGATCCATTTGTTGTACCTCAAAAGGGCCTTTTGCATTTACATTAATTTTACCAGTGACCATCGACTATACAATTCACTTTTTGTGGAGTATTTTTGAGGGAAGGCTGTGCAGAAGAGGACCATGTTGAGGTGGTTAGTCCTTCCTATTGAGGTAAGCTGCGTACTGGCAAAGTAGCAGCCTCCAGAAGGACTGACAACCAATTCCTTCAGGGATAAGGCTACTACTACTGTGCTGGCACACGGAGTGTCTGTCTTGAACATCTATCATACTGCAACATGGGTGCCAGGGTGCACATTCATGAAGCAATACTTCCTTTGCAGCCAGGTCCGGGTTGAAGGGAAATTTCTCATTTGTGCGCCACCAAGTAAAGTGTCTTGATCTTATTAAAATCTTTGTTTCATATCACTTCAGAATTGCAAAAAAGCTTATTTTTTTTACTTTGCTAATTTGTTAAATGTTCATTTACTGGTAGTTACTTTTTGTTGTGTGTTCCTTTCACACACACTGTACTTCAGCAAGATTATCACATATTTCACTCCACTTTTCTTTCTCAGTCTGGAATGTGAGAGGGGTTTCTAAACGCCAATCCCCATGGTAAAAACATAATCATCAGTAAGTCAGAAGACATAGCTTGACATTTGATATATGTCTTTGAAGCACTGCATATGTGTCTAGATAACTACAAAATTTAAAGGCTTCTTTATTTGTTTGGATTTTTGCTACACTCCAAAAATCGGCTTGCAACCTACAGTTTGGGAAGCAGTGCTCCAAATGAGGAATCTGTAGTTGGTGATTCACTGGATTCATACATCCACTTCAGGAATCTTTGTTTGACCTCGTAGTCACAGGTGCGATTCCTGGTGGGTACACTCACTCTTTCATCCGTCTGCATTCAATAAAATGAGTACCATTTAGATAGGTAGCAATAAACATCTGTTATTTCAGCATCAAAAATTAAAAATACATGTTATGTATGTTACGCTATGTTATGCTATCCAGTAGAAAGAGCATTACTGAAGGTAAGTAACTTGTTCATACAAACCCACCCGACCAAACAATAAGATTCCAAATCTTGGGAAGGTCTTGAGTGCTTCCAGATGATGGCCATTTTCCAGTCCCAGTGACCACTACAGTCAGTCATGTTTTGGGAGTCCCAGCCAGTCTTGGCTTTGGTTATGGATAGTTAGAAAAATCATGGGCCACTTAACCCCCACCATGTTCCAACTGAGGACCCCAAACCTTCCTGGTAAAGTTTAGAGGTGTATTATAAAGCTGATGGGCATGTTTGTGTAAGTGATCTGGAACACCTATGCTCTTAGCTGTATGCAACACAGATAATCCTGATCTGTTGTGTTACAGGAGCCTCCATTCACCCTTAATTATGCAAATCTAGAGTATGTTGACTGCTACTTTTGTGGTAGCGTAGAGTTGGTCATGTGCTTTTACTTATCTAGGGTGCTTGATAGTGCACTCCTTCCAAAACCAACCACCACCCCTTTACAGGAACTTAATTTCTTTCCAGACGTCACTCCTTTATGAGTAACAGTGTCCCCACACATTAGTACATATCCTCTTAATTACCAGCATCTCCATGCCAATCCCAACACATACCCCACTGGTATTTAAAGATTTGTGGTATCAAAGTTATTTGATTTCATATAGCATTCAGGCAACCCTCCTTATAACGTTTCTTCACATGTAGATGGTTACTGTCTGCATAATATGTTATGAAAGTGAGGGGACATGCAATTTCACATCACTGAAATAATCTCAACTATTGTAAATGTATGCATTTTTGGGCTTGGAGATGCTGGGTATTGCATAACTTATGATAAGAATATTCAATTGAGGGAAGTATGGCAGCTAGGATACAGAAATTGTTGGCAAAGGCTTGTGGTTTCTCTTTATGTAGTTTGTCTGTTGGAGGGATGCCTCTGTTTGACTCTGCTTTCGGTTGAGACATCTTGTATATTTTCACCAAAGAAAGTTTTGCTTTAATTATGGAATATGTTCACACCCACTCCCAAATGAACTTTTAAAATGTTGTTAAAATTGTATGTTGCTTAATATATTACATGTTTAATGCCGACAGTTACTTTAGATTGATTTTTCCACCATGTCAGTTACTCTCCCCTGGGGACCAGTATTGCTAACATATTTTTCCCTTTTTATTTCAATGAACAGCCAGCAACCCCAACACGCACAATAGCAGCAACTCCTATTCAGCCCCTTCCACAGAGTCAGTCTACACCAAAGCGAATCGACACTCCCAGTTTGGAAGAGCCCAGTGACTTGGAGGAACTTGAACAGTTTGCCAAGGCTTTCAAACAAAGACGAATTAAATTGGGATTCACTCAGGTAACATGGAATTTTGAGTGGAATAGTGAGCCGACCAGTCAAACAGCTTTCAACTACCTGTTTGTGAAATACCATTTATGGGCTATACCAAAAGTTACAGTGGGCTTATGGTCATCTCATTGCTTACAATCGGTAGTTGTTCCTATCACTTTTTCTCCTTTCCTACATCCTCTTGTTTTTGTCCCTCCCTTGGAGCATAGCTTCTGCATCAGCAAAAAAGCATTGGCTATGCCAGTAGTTCGAAAAGGCGTAGCATTTGTACTTTGCCAATGCTTGCTGCATCATGCTGCTGTGCCTAGTAATGAATTATATCAGTTGTATTATAACTTGTTACATAACCCATGAGATTTTGTTAAACTTGGCTACTAGAGAGGTTCCGTGCTTTGCTTTTCAAGAAATATGTTAATTTTCTCGTTGTTTGAGAATATAGAAATTCACATTAGAGTGCTTTAACTGATCAGCATTACAGAGGTTCATTCCATTTTAACAATATTGTACCTTAGATTAATTGAAAATAACTAATCATCATACTTTATATTATTTGACTAACTTGAACTTTACTCCTTTTATTTTAGTTTATATGCTTTTGATATGACTTAGCTTTGTTTACTGCAGATTTCCCTATTAGTATACCTACTGCTGATTAAACGTTTGAAATGGCACAAAATGCTTTGAGTTTGATGGGACATAGAGCAGGCTTGATCTTGAAGGATTTATTGTTTAACAATATGAAAAAAGATTACTTGTGAAATTTAAATGAAAGCTCAGAATGTTTGATTTATCTAATTTTTGGGAGTAAGTGCATCAAGTGTAATAAATTGGGATCATGATGTTTCTGTAGGATGCTGAAACCCTAGACTAAGACCCTGGACCTTGCAAGCGCATAGATACCCTCACCGGTCACAAATTGCGCTCTACAATTCGACTGATTGATTGATGGTAAGATGTCAGAGTGCACGGTCATATCTGCCCAATTCACCAGATTTGTCTACAAGTAGGACACAGTAGGAGTGCTGTGTGCCAGAGTACTATGCCAATGCACTTAACATTATGAAGGAATTAAAGAATAGAAAACAATGAAAGAAAAAAAGGTATTTCTGGTGTGCACATACTGGTGCATATGAAGAAAAACGTTCTTGTGGTTGGACACAGATCCGTTGCTAGATACTCTAGACTCGAGACATTGGTCTCCAAGCTCTTTTTAACACATCCTTCTCAAAAGAGTTTGATCGTTTAACAATCAACTGCAAACCTAAACCCACGTGCCTCCCCCACCCACTTGATTCATAATGGCTTCACACCATGGGTTTTTGCTTTTGACTAAGTAGCCCTGCACACTGCCAATGCCACATGCCTATGCCACATACCTTCTTGGATGTTATATGCAGGCCTTGTAGGTATCACCAGGGTGTCTGTGAAAGCTTTCTGGATCACATGACGGAACCTTTCTCTGTTATGGTGATATATAGTCAAGATGCCTCTAAGTAAATCCTCATATTGTCTTGGATTTGCCTGACATACTGGCCCATGCGTGGCTATGTAGGTCGCCCTTTGCAGTCAGGCCTGTTTGTATTCCATAGACTTTTAGGAAGATATCCAGGCTGCTTATGTGCCATTAGAAGGGCAAGCAGCTACTTGATGAGGAAGCTGACTCTTTGCTGGAACAGTTCAAATTTATCCATGCCACTGCTTGTATGTTATGCCTAGCCTTCCCATTTCAAGCCAGACAGTTCCAGCAATAGTATCATGCCTTTGAAGTTTTTTTTAGGGGCCAACCCTCACAACAGCCTCAAACTTTCCATCCTGGTCTTTTCAAAGAAGCGGTGAACTTAAGGTACTTTTCCAGCAGCAGTCTTCCTCATATTCCCTGGGTCTTATGCTTCAAATCCGCTTGAATTTGACCTCCCTCTACCATCATATTCCATTATTGAAAGGGATCTATAATTTTGCGACAAATTGATAGGCTATCACAATAGACCACTAGGAGATCAAGCTTGCCTGTAGTGCTCCCTCTCACACAAGCACCTTCTGCAAGGACGTGCTCCCAGTCGTATGGCTCCATCTTGGATGCAGAGGTTCTCTCTATTTTGCACAATAAGCTATTAAAGTACTGCCAGTTGAGGAGAGAGTCTATGATGTTATTCCCTTTACTACTTGCTTACCAGGAAGGAGAGGATCTGGGGCCAATTAAGAGCATGACTCTTGAACCTCTTTTTCAGGACACGTTCAAAATGTTGTCCCTAATTCAGGTCCTCCTGCCTCTCAATGCTTAGGATAAGATGTGTACCTGATCTCTAGAACACCTGCTTTCAGGTCCCAATTCTGCCTGCTCACAGATACTACCTCTGCTTTTTAGAGGTGTCGGCACTATCAATTATCAGTTTTGCATTTTATCTTTATAAGCGCTCCACAAGTATTCACTAAAGTGTTGACTGTGGTGTCACCTTCTTTTAGATCAGGAATCTATGTATTTCTCTCTTGGGGCGACAGGTTGGTGCACATGATGGAGATTGCACTTCATCGTAGCAATCCTTGACACAACCTACATCAGAGCTTTTCCTCCTCCTCAGATGATCGCTAATATTCAGGATATGATTCTGATGTTTTGTGATTCAAATCCAATCCAAGTCCTCTGCTTCCTGTGATGACCACTTGGTTCTGCATGACAGGCATCAGACGAGATCCTTTTAGTAATCCCTTGGTGACAG
Source organism: Pleurodeles waltl (assembly GCF_031143425.1). Classification (NCBI taxonomy): domain Eukaryota; kingdom Metazoa; phylum Chordata; class Amphibia; order Caudata; family Salamandridae; genus Pleurodeles; species Pleurodeles waltl. Next base: position 1,500,975,424 of record NC_090447.1, read on the forward strand.
TGGCTGTAGCATCAGAGAAGTCTCTACGATCATATGGAGATCTGCTCTGTCCTCTTATATCTTCATTGATGGGTGTGTCCCTCCAGCCTCTCTGTGGGTCATCCTTTTAGTCCTTCAGAGAAAGCTTTGTGTTATGGTGGTAGGCTATGCAATGGGTCATTTTACTGGTGGCATCTCATTTGTCAGGCACTATGAACGTGAAGGTGGTTCTTTGAGCTGCCTGTTGCTGCAGTGTCATGAATGACGAGCTCCACCTTGAAAGAATATGAGCTTCTCCCCTTGGGGCATCCTTCCATGTACTGTTATATAAAGCTCTATATAGGAGATACTCTCTGTACTGTGCCTTACACTTAACACTGCTTGGTTCCCACTGGATGCCTTCATGTTCAACTGGTTGCAAAGCCTGCTCTAGGCATTCTCTCCAACCCCTTGTCTTTTGAAGGTCCTCCTTATAGAAGTTGAGATAGGTCATTGCGGGATTTGGGAGTTAGGGAGGGCCTTGAGTAGAACCTTACATGCTGTAGAAATTCAGCATTATGCTCACTTATCCCCTCCAACAAAGAAAAGATCTGGGTTCGCAGGGCAACAGGTGGGTCCTCCACCCTGTAGTAAAGTGCCTCTTTTTGATATGGTTACCTCCCACTTTCTGCCTGGTTCATGATGTGATTTCGACTGAAAGTGCACTGGTTTCCTGCTAATCAGGTCCCCAGTGCCAGAACTCTTTCCCAAAACTGCACGGTTGTTTACCCAATTCGCAAATCCTTAAGTACTCTCTGTAAGTCCCTAGTAAATGGTACCCCTGGCCCGGCGTGGGGCACTAAAGGTGGTCCCTAAGGGCTGCAGCACGAATTGTGCCACCCTAAGGGGCCCTTCACCTAGCACATGACAGGCTGCCATTGCAGACCGCGTGTCATGGTGCAGACAAAAGTAAAAACACGTCCCTAACACTTCATGCAATAAATGTAATTCACCCCGCTAGAAGGTCTCACAGCCCTAAGGCAGGGCGCATTACATTGCATGTGAGGGCATATCTGAACGAGCAGATATGCCCCTGCTATGCCTTTGTCAATATTCTGACATAGTAAGTGACCAAGAAAGTTTTTTTAAATGCATATGCTGGACACTGGTCAATACGAGTTCCTCAGTTACATGATGGCTTCACTGAAGATAGAGATGTTTGGTACCAAACATCTTGTATTGGTGAACATACAATGATGTCACTGTTGGAATTACCAAAACATGCACCCAGAGGTGCCTTCTGAAACCGTACCAGCCTCTGGTGTGCTCAGAGATTGGGTTCTGCCAGCCTGCCACCCAAGACACAGTTCTGGCCCACTAGGGCTAGACCATTTTGGTTTCAGGAGGCCCAGAACAAAGGCCCTTAAATCCTGGATTTAGGGGCGTTACAGGGGTCAGAGGGCAGTAGCCAATGGCTAATGTCCCTGAGGGTGGCTACACCCTTCCTGTGTCCACTCCCTTGGGGAGGGGTATGCAGACTATCCCTATTGGTCCCTGTCCTCCAAACCAAGATGGAGTATTTTGCAAATAGGGGGTCACATCAGCTCTGGACACCTTAGGGGTGGTCCCAGCTGAGGTTGTCACTTGTCCTTGCTTTCCCTAATTTTCCCGCTGGACTTGCCGCCAGAAGTGGTACATTATACATGCTGCAGTCCTTGTTGACATTCCCTGACCACTGGGCCCTTGGTACCATGGGTACCTTTTACAAGGGACCTAACTGTGTGCCAGTTGTGGAAACAATGGTACCGTTTTTGGGCAGGAACACTGGTGCTGGGGCCTGGTTAGCAGGATCCCAGCACAGTCTTTCAAGTTGGCATCAATATCAGGCAAAAAGTGGCTGGTAACCATGTCAAAAAGGGCACTTTCTTACAACCAGTCACCTCTGAGCTGTGGAGCAGAGAACCAAAGATGCCTATCTGTGCCCGAGCATCGTGACCCTGAGCCCTGATGTTGGTTCAGCCCAACTGGCTTCCTTGCTGGAGCCTGCAGCCTCTTTTTGCAGTAATGGAACTCCATATGGAACGCATCGGGCACCCAACTCTGTATTGCACTCTGCACCTGGCCACCTCCGTGCCGCTTAGGGGGTGTACTGTGGGTGCTGCATTGGACCTTGCCCACTACTTACCTTAACCCCAAGAGATTGGTCTTGTTTACTCTACATGTTTGTAGAACTTGTTTTTCCTCCCATGGTTTAACCTTTCAGTACTTGGAAATTGCAGTCTCCACTTTTTAAAGTGACAAGAATTCCCATTAAAAAATATGCTTAGCTGAATGATTTTTCTCTGATGCCTAAACATGTATTACGATACTTGCTATTTTTATAAATTGGTGTGGATCTCCTTCTTGAGTCGTGTGTTTCATTTATTGACTATTGTGTGTATATGTAGATGTCTTGCGCTCCTCTGTGTTAAGCCTAAGGCTGCTCGACCACACTACCCTAAATAGATCACTTTGGGATTGCATAGGAAGCCCTGTCCACTCGCTGGGGAGTCCCTAGACCCTTTACATGGTAGTCACATACCACATAAAGTCAGCTTCCTACTTACTCTTAGCAGGGTTGACACAAAAGTGGTGCAAGCTTCTGCCTCCCTCAAAGAACAGATGCCGCTGAGGAACCAGTACAGCAAGTTGGCTTAACCCACAATAAGCAAGTGCAACATTGTCAGAGTAGAGAAGCTGATACGGTTTATAGAAGTGTGTTGAGGAAATAGGAAATTATGGGAAAATGTGCAAAGTTTAAAAACACAGTCATCTGACTTTAAGCAAAATCTAATCATAGCTGGAAGGTGGCCTCATGTCACACTCTAATTCCTCAGATAGCGCTATTTTTTTTGTAAGACATTTGCCTGCTGGCTGTAAATCTTTAGTCCCTACTTACAGCATTAGAAGGAAAATGGTAGGTCCCAGACAATAACTTGTGTAACCAGCTAAAAAGGCAGGATGGGTTTAAAGAGTCACATATGACAGGGCAGTGTCTCATTTTCAGACTTAAAATGGTTACAGCAGCACTCTGTAAGACAAAGTTGCGTTTATCTGTTGCTTGCCTTCCACGCGATGTTTCTCTGGGGAAGTAAAGAGGAATCTATTTTCCAGACAAATCTCAAGTCCGTGGCATGTGTAGCTATATATACAAATGCTATGCATACTCCTGCCGTCTAGTTTTGGGCTCGAACATGTACAACTTGTTTTTCTTGAAGAAAGTCTTTTGAGTCACAAGGTGTAGTGACACCTCCTTTCAGTGGTACTGTGCATGAACATAAGCTTCATCTTCAGATTGTCCCCCCCACCCCAACCCGCATATGATTGGGACGTGCTTCGTCAAGGCTCTGATTTGATTTGACACTGTGTGGCGACATTTTGATGGGGCCTCTTGATCTTTTCTTTTCGGTTCATACCGCTGAAGATCAATCACAGCACCCATGACTTTTCCTCATCAACAAAACTTTGAAGATGTCCCTTACCCACAGGAAATGCAGGAGGACCCATGGGAGGAGTCCCTCGCCTTCATTCAAGTAGCTCCCATATGGGCCAGACAGCCCTGGTTTACAACCCTCCTAGAGCTTTATTTGGTACCCAGTCAGAAGCTCTCCAACAGGCTGGTCCTTCTCATGCAACAACAGGACGCTTGGCTACATCCCAACCCAAAGCAACTCAGTCGATCCATTTGGCTCCTGAAATCCTAGAGTTTGGGTATTACAGTTTACCCCCGAGTGTATGGATATCTTCAACCCACCGCTGGGGCTTGTAATGCAGCCACGTGGAAACAGTTTGTACATTACTTCATTTCCAAACACATCAGTTCTCTAAAACCACAGGTACAAGACATTGTCTGCTATCTTTTCCATTTACAAAAATCAAGTCTAGCTTATACTTATAGTTCAATTCACTTACACTTAGCTGCAGTGCACACTCCTCCCTGTTCAGAAACCTTTTAATTAAAGCTTCCATGGTGGGACTCAAAAGGGTCATCCCTTCCCCATCCTGGAATCTTAACCAAGTTCTCACAAGGTTGATGGGGACTCCCTTCAAACCCCTTCATTCATACACCTTGCAATTCCTGTAATGGAAAGTGGGTATTACCTCACGTAGATGAGTAAGTGAGTTCCTAGTGTTGACCCTAAAAGAACCTTTTTTTCAAGATAAGTGCTGACAAAGTAGTTCTTCGTACCAATCCAAAGTTCCTACTTAAGGTAATATCATTTTTTCACCTCAATCAAACCTACCACTACCAATGTTCTTCCCACATCCAGCCAAAGTAGCAGAAATGGCACTTTATACACAATGTTAAAAGAGCCTTAATGTACTATAAAGATAGGACACAAGCTTTTCATAAGACTCAACAGTTGTTTGTGTCCTTCTCAACCCCCTGTAAAGGTTCTGCTGTGTCAAAACAGGTAATAGCTTGCTGGCTAATCAAATGCATACATGCATGCTATGCCAAAGCCAAAAGGCAGCTTGCAACACTTCCACGTCCACATTCCTCACCACACACCCTTGCTAAACATTACAGTGTGGATGTTCTAGCAAAATAGCAAGCCCAGGAAGGCAAGCCTGTCCTACGTACACTCTTCCAGTGTTCTGCAACATCCCATGGCTAACCACAACCTTACAAGGGAGACTGATTTATAGTCTATGCATAGCGTGTGTATCTGTAGCTACACATGCTACAAACGGAGTATGTTACCCTGTGTAGGAAGTTGGCTCTGTATGTACTATTTCAAAGTAAGAAATAGCATGCACAGAGTCCAAGGGTTCCCTTTAGAGGTAAGATAGTGTCAAAAAGAGATAATTCTAATGCTCTATTTTGTGGTAGTGTGGTCGAGCAGTAGGCTTATCAGAGGGTAGTGTTAAGCATTTGGTGTACACACACACACACAGGCAATAAATGAGGAACACACACTCAGACAATTCCAGGCCAATAGGTTTTTCTATAGAAAAATATATTTTCTTAGTTTATTTTAAGAACCACAGGTTCAAGATTTACAAACAATACTTTAAATGAAAGGTATTTCACTTAGGTACTTTAGGAACTTTGAATTATCACAATAGCATCTACAGTTTGGCAAAAATGGCAATAAGCTATTTTAAAAGTGGACACAGTGCAAAAATCAACAGTTCCTGGTGGAGGTAAGTAACTTAAGTTCACAGGTAAGTACAACACTTACAGGGTTCAAAGTTGGGTCCGAGGTAGCCCACCGTTGGGGGTTCAAGGCAACCCCAAAGTTACAACACCAGCAGCTCAGGGCCGGTCAGGTGCAGAGGTCCAAGTGGTACCCAAAACACATAGGCTTCAATGGAAATAGGGGTGCCCCAGTTCCAGTCTGCCAGCGGGTAAGTACCCGCGACTTCAGAGGGCAGACCAGTGGGGTTTTGTGGGGCACCGGGGTGGACACAAGCAGGCACAGAAGGTACACTCTCAGCGGCCGGGTGCAGAGTGCAAACAGGCGTCGGATTTTCAATAGGAATCATTGGGGAGACCCGGGGGTCTCTTCAGCGGTGCAGGCAGGCACAGGGCGGGCTCTTCGGGGTAGCCACCACCTGGGCTAAGCAGAGGGTCGCCTGGGGGTCGCTCCTGCACTGGAGTTCGGTTCCTTCAGGTCCTGGGGGCTGCAGGTGCAGTGTGGGTTCCTGGCGTTGGGTTCCTTGAAGCAGGCAGTCGCGGTCAGGGGAAGCCTCTGGATTTCCTCTGCAGGCGTTGCTGTGGGGGCCCAGGGGGGGTCAACATTGGCTACTCAAGGGCTCGCAGTCGGCGGGGAGTCCTCCCAGTAGAGTTAGTTTTCTGCAGGTCAAGCCGGGGGTGTCGGGTGCGGAGTGGAAAGTCTCATGCTTCCGGCGGGAAACGTGTGGTCTTTAAAAGTTGCTTCTTTGTTTCCAAAAGTTGCAGTTTCTTGAACAGGGCCGCTGCTCTTGGGAGCTTCTTGGTCCTTTAGATGCAGGGTAGTCCTCTGAGGCTTCAGAGGTCGCTGGACCCTGTTGGATGCGTCGCTGTAGCAGTTTTCTTCGAAGTAGGGAGACAGGCCGGTGGGACTGGGGCCAAATCAGTTGTCGTCTCTGTCTTCACTGCAGGGCTTCAGGTCAGCAGTCCTTCTTCTTCTTTAGGTTGCAGGAATCTATCTTCTTCGGTTCTGGGAGCCCCTAAATACTCAATTTAGGGGTGTGTTTAGGTCTTCTAGGGCAGTAGCCAATGGCTACTAGCCCTGAGGGTGGCTACACCCTCTTTGTGCCTCCTCCCTGTGGGGAGGGGGGCACATCCCTAATCCTATTGGGGGAATCCTCCATCTGCAAGATGGAGGATTTCTAAAAGTAAGACTCGCCTCAGCTCAGGACACCTTAGGGGCGGTCCTGACTGGGGAGTGACTCCTCCTTGTTTTTCTCATTATCTCCTCCAGCCTTGCTGCCAAAAGTGGGGGCAGTGGCCGGAGGGGCGGGCATCTCCACTAGCTGGGATGCCCTGTGGCGCTGTAACAAAGGGCGTGAGCCTTTGAGGCTCACCGCCAGGTGTTACAGTTCCTGCAGGGGGAGGTGAGAAGCACCTCCACCCGGTACAGGCTTTGTTCCTGGCCACAGAGTGACAAAGGCACTCTCCTCATGTGGCTAGCAACGTGTCTGGTGTGCGGCAGGCTGGCAAAAACTAGTCAGCCCACACTGGAGTCGGGTATGTTTTCAGGGGGCATCTCTAAGATGCCCTCTGGGTGTATTTTTACAATAAAGTGCACACTGGCATCAGTGGGCATTTATTGTGCTGAGAAGTTTGATATCAGTGTAGCCAATATGGTGTTATGGCTATCCTGCACTTACAATGTCTAAGGTTTTGCTTAGACACTGTAGGGGCATAGTGCTCATGTACCTATGCCCTCGCCTGTGGTATAGTGCACCCTGCCTCAAGGCTGTAAGGCCTGCTAGAGGGGTGACTTATCTATGCCATAGGCAGTGTGAGGTTGGCATGGCACTCTGAGGGGAGTGCCATGTCGAATTAGTCGTTTTCTCCCCACCAGCACACACAAGCTGGCAAGCAGTGTGCATGTGCTGAGTGAGGGGTCCCTAGGTTGGCATAAGACATTATGCAGCCCTTAGAGACCTTCCCTGTCATCGGGGCCCTTGGTACCAGGGGTACCAGTTACAAGGAACTTACCTGTGTGCCAAGGGTTGTGCCAATTGTGGAGACAAAGGTACAGTTTTAGGGAAAGAACACTGGTGCTGTGGCCTGGTTAGCAGGTCCCAGCACACTTTCAAATCATAACTTGGCATCAGCAAAGACAAAAAGCCAGGGGGTAACCATGCCAAGGAGGCATTTCCTTACAGTGTTTTTTGCCTTCAGTTATTATTTATGAAGGAGGTCTCATGCACATTTAAATTAGAACGGCAAACAGTAAGGCCTCAGTGTGATTCCTTGTAGTTACAAGAAGGAAAGTAAACACCAACCATGACTGTGGACAATCTTTGGGAAAGTTTACTTTATTTTTAACAGGCCCTTCATCCATCTGTAGTAACTAGTCACTTGCCAGCATTTCTTCAAAGTTCTTGCTTGGATCCCCTCTCAAGTCCTGTACTTGAGACTCACTGAGATTGACTGGCCTCCAGATAATAGGTCAGGCCAGCTCTATTGGATACAAGAAGAAATGACGCCAGCAGCTTCGATGGATGACTGTGGCTAGGGGTTGGGCCTCAGAAAGTTCCACATTTTTGAGTAGCTTCAATGACTTGTAGAGGCTGAGAAGGCAAGTTAACCCCACCCTTTTATAAGTTGTCATGACTTGGGAAAGAATGCGGGAGGCATTAATAATTGGTATGCAGACACGCCCCGGGCTGATGCTCGTGCCACCCAGGGCTGGTACAAAAAGTGACACTACTGCACGTCATCTTGGGGTGTAACCAAAGGCCCAAGATAAGGGCTGGCCAGGGCAGCAATAATTTAAGCTTTGGGCCTCCACGAGGTCTGGCATTAGTGCATGTGTCACTAGAAGTGCCTGCCTGGCTGCCTGACCCTAGCATAATGCAAGGGTGAGAGTATGACACCAGCATAGTCAGTAGGCACTGGCAATAAGAAATCTGCCAACCCCTGTCCACCAATGCACTGTGGAAGCGGCAAAAAGAGACTGAACCTGCTGAACCTGGTGGTTAGAATAATATAGGTCCTACTAATGGAGAAGTCATCTCCAGAGCCCAGCCAAAGAAAGAGACTCCAAGGGTCAGTTGGCTGACCTGTTGACAGCACAGGGTCACAAAACCTGAACAAGCCTACAAGTTGATAGCCCAGAATCTTCAGACAGCCACCACTGTGCTGCACCAGAGACAAGAACTCGACACTCAAAGTTGCACCAAGTCTTCTGGACCCGGTAGAGTCATTGGAGTGCAGCCTGGTTGCCCAGAAGATGAATTATCTCTCAGTGAAGGAGTTAAATGATTGCGTTACAGGGTGACTTGTAATCCAGTGGCGACTGTACTCCTACCAGAACCAAGAGCACTTTGAAGGATGTCAACCCTGAGACCAGGTCCACCTCACCCCCTTCTTGGACTAAGTAGTAGCGGCTGGACGACCCCCGCCAACTCTATCGCATCCATAGGCATCATGCGCATTCATCATCCCCTGCATCAGGACCATTCCATAGGAGCCTACAGCAAAGAGATAAAGTGCCTGGAACTGCTTGAAGTCTGCTTTTCCCGCCAGGGAAACTGTTTCTGAGCACCTTGCTGGTCTCCCTGACAGGCCAGAGTTGGTTGCCCAAAGTAACTCTAGCTGACTGCAATACAACTAGCCCAAAGTTCTTAGTGAAAAGTTTCTTAGTGTCAAATTCATTGACTTTGTCGATGCTTGTTCATGGTTAGATAAAAAAATGTGTATCTCTGGAAGTTTATCTTTTTCGAGTGGTGTCTAACAATACATAAAAATAGTGTGTATTTTTAAGTCTCAGCAACACAGCGCTTGCGCTGTCTATTCGAGACATGTTATATATACTTTGTGGGCTTCAGCCTGCCCATAGGCTTCCCATTTTCTGGCTCCATCGTCACTCTCGTATTCTTTCTCCATATTTGTCCATGGCATGCATGTGGCATGCCTCTTCCTGTGTGTAGCCCTCCCCGAGAGCATGGATCAATTACTATGTCATTCCACTGGTCTCATTCTAGCATCTGTTTTAGGAAATACTTTTTTCTTTGTCTAAGACCAATTCACACAAACGCTCTTATTTTGCTCCCAGCTCCTCTGTTATTAAGCCTGTAAATCTTGTTATCTACTCTCATTTGCTGTGCATTCAAAGACTGAGATTAAATGCCAGACTCTTTTTCCCCGAAGGCGCCTGTTTACTTTTCTTTTTAAATGCTCCTCTGGCTCAAACCTCGCCTTATATCTTAGGGACATGAAAAAGTTCTGTCAGACCAGTGTAGCTGAGGACGACCATTTCATTATTGGCATTTCTTGTGCAATGAAGTTCGAGCCAGGAGGTGAACACAGCAAAATAAACTGATATAGCTGTGGATATATATATATATGTTCGATGGCATGTGTAGCTGCAGATACACATGCTGTGCACAGTCCGCCATCTGGTGTTGGGCTCGGAGTGTTACAAGTTGTTTTTCTTCGAAGAAGTCTTTTCGAGTCACGAGACCGAGGGACTCCTCCCATTTCGAGTCCATTGCGCATGGGCGTCGACTCCATCTTAGATTGTTTTTTTTCCGCCATCGGGTTCGGACGTGTTCCTTTTCGCTCCGTGTTTCGGGTCGGAAAGTTAGTTAGAATCTCAGAAAAAAACATCAGTATTGTTTGCGTTCGGTATCGGGTTAGTTAGAACAAATCAACACCGAATTTTGAAGAGCTCCGGTGGCCCTTCGGGGTTTTTTTGATCCCCCGTCGGGGCCTGGTCGGCCCGGCCATGTGCGACTTCAAGGCTCATGGAACGGACCCCATTCCGCTTCTGCCCAAAATGCCATCACAAGTATCCGTATACGGATCACCATCTGGTCTGTAACTTGTGCTTGTCCCCCGAGCACAAGGAGGATACTTGTGAAGCCTGTCGAGCGTTTCGGTCGAGGAAGATGCTGAGAGACCGAAGAGCCAGGAGACTGCAAATGGCGTCCACGCCGACAGGTCAAGAACGCTTCGAGGAGGAAGAAGAAGCTTTCTCCATCCGCGAGTCGGATTCTGAAGAACTCGATGCCGAAGAAATACACCAAACCATGAGTAAGACGTCGAAAATCAAGACTCATGAGAAGTCTACAAAAGCCCAGGGGACGCCACCGCCAACAGGCCATGGCTTAACCCGAAAACTAGGTGACTCATCCAAGGCACCGAAAAAGGGCATGCTAGTGTCGAAGTCATCCGACTCCGGTCGAGATACCGCCACACAGCAACCTCGGAGCCGAGACAGCGGCTCCGAGAAACTTCGGCACAGAGACAGCGGCACCAAAGAATTTCGGCACCGAGACACCACGCCGAAAACAAAGAAGGTTTCTTCGGAGCCTAAAAAGACTTCCGAAAAGGTTTCGGTTCCGAAACAGCCAGCCTCGGAGCCGAAAACTAGTTCCTATACAGAGGAACAAGGATTAACCTCCCAATTACACAGATTTGGAGAGGAGCTTCAAGCGGTAGAGCCTGACTACACGCAAAGAAGACTTCATATTCATGAGGACACGGGGAAGATAACCACTCTTCCCCCAATCAAAATAAAAAGGAAACTTGCCTTTCAACAAAAGGACAAGCAACCACAAGCAAAGGTGGCAAGGAAAACAACCCCACCACCGTCTCCACCACCATCAATACATGCATCACCAGCAACAACTCCACCACTAATGCACTCACCAGCTCATACCACAATGAGTCAGGATGATCCCGATGCATGGGACCTCTACGATGCTCCAGTGTCTGACAATAGCCCAGACTCTTATCCTACAAAACCGTCACCACCTGAGGACAGTACATCCTATACACAGGTGGTCGCGAGGGCAGCCGAGTTTCACAATGTCTCCTTACATTCGGAACCAATTGAGGATGACTTTCTCTTTAACACCCTATCCTCCACCCATAGCCAGTATCAATGCCTTCCCATGCTCCCAGGAATGCTAAAACATTCAAAACAAATTTTTCAGGATCCAGTTAAAGGCAGAGCCATAACTCCAAGGGTGGAGAAAATATATAAGCCACCGCCCACAGATCCAATATATATCACAACACAACTAACACCGGACTCAGTAGTTGTGGGGGCGGCTCGTAAGAGAGCCAACTCTCATACCTCAGGCGACGCACCACCTCCAGACAAGGAGAGCCGCAAATTTGATGCTGCGGGAAAAAGGGTTGCAGCACAAGCAGCAAATCAGTGGCTTATTGCCAATTCACAAGCACTTTTGGCAAGATACGACAGGGCTCACTGGGATGAAATGCAACATTTCATCGAACACTTACCCAAGGAGTTCCAAAAAAGAGCGCCACAGGTGGTGGAAGAGGGACAAAGTATCTAAAATAATCAGATACGGTCTTCCATGGATGCAGCAGATACAGCTGCAAGGACAATAAACACTGCAGTCACAATACGAAGGCACGCATGGCTGCGCACTTCTGGGTTCAAACCGGAAATCCAGCAGGCTGTGCTCAATATGCCGTTTAATGAACAGCAATTGTTTGGGCCCGAGGTAGACACTGCCATCGAAAAACTCAAAAAGGACACCGATACAGCCAAAGCCATGGGCGCACTCTACTCCCCGCAGAGCAGAGGCACATTTCGGAAAACGCCTTTTAGGGGAGGGTTTCGAGGTCAACCCACGGAAACCACAACCTCACAAACAAGGCCTACCTACCAGGGTCAATATCAAAGGGGAGGTTTTCGGGGGCAATTTAGAGGGGGCCAATTCCCAAAAAATAGAGGAAAATTCCAAGGCCCCAAAACCCCTCAAAATAAGCAGTGACTCACAAGTCACACACCCCCATCACATAACACCTGTGGGGGGAAGACTAAGCCAATTTTACAAACTTTGGGAGGAAATAACAACAGACACTTGGGTCTTAGCAATTATCCAGCATGGTTATTGCATAGAATTTCGCCAATTCCCTCCAAACGCCCCACCGAAAACACACAATATGTCAAAACAACATATAGATCTTCTAGGACTAGAAGTTCAAGCATTGCTACAAAAGGACGCAATAGAATTAGTTCCAATTCAACAGAAAAACACAGGAGTTTACTCACTGTACTTTCTAATACCCAAAAAGGACAAAACTCTGAGACCAATACTAGATCTCAGAACACTAAATACCTACATCAAATCAGACCACTTTCACATGGTCACGTTACAAGACGTAATCCCACTGCTCAAACAGAAAGACTACATGACAACATTAGATCTAAAAGATGCGTATTTCCATATACCAATACATCCTTCACGCAGGAAATACCTAAGGTTCGTATTCCAAGGAATACATTACCAATTCAAAGTGTTGCCATTCGGAATAACAACTGCGCCAAGAGTTTTTACAAAATGTCTTGCAGTAGTAGCTGCACATATCAGAAGGCAGCAAATACATGTGTTCCCGTACTTAGACGACTGGTTAATCAAAACCAACACGCTAAGACAATGTTCACAGCACACAAACTACATCATACAGACCCTTCACAGGCTAGGTTTCTCAATCAACTACGCAAAGTCACACCTGTTGCCGTGTCAAACACAGCAATACTTAGGAGCAACAATCAACACAGCAAAAGGAATTGCCACTCCAAGTCCACAAAGGGTTCAAACATTTCACAAGGTAATACAGGCCATGTATCCAACACAAAAGATACAAGTCAAAATGGTAATGAAACTCCTAGGCATGATGTCTTCATGCATAGCCATTGTCCCAAACGCAAGATTGCACATGCAGCCCTTACAACAGTGCCTAGCATCACAATGGTCACAAGCACAGGGTCAACTTCTAGATCTGGTGTTGATAGACCGCCAAACATACATCTTGCTTCTATGGTGGAACAGTACAAATTTAAACCGAGGGCGGCCTTTCCAAGACCCAGTGCCACAATACGTCATAACGACGGATGCTTCCATGACAGGGTGGGGAGCACACCTCAATCAACACAGCATCCAAGGACAATGGGACATACATCAGAGGCAGTTTCACATAAATCACTTAGAACTGTTAGCAGTATTTCTAGCGCTGAAAGCATTTCAACCCATAATAACCCAAAAATACATTCTTGTCAAAACAGACAACATGACAACAATGTATTATCTAAACAAACAAGGAGGGACACACTCGACACAGTTGTGCCTCCTAACACAAAAAATATGGCATTGGGCGATTCACAACCACATTCGCCTAATAGCACAATTTATTCCAGGGATTCAGAACCAGTTGGCAGACAATCTCTCTCGAGATCACCAACAAACCCACGAATGGGAAATTCACCCCCGAATACTAAACAATTACTTTCAAATTTGGGGAACACCTCAAATAGATCTATTTGCAACAAAAGAAAACTCAAAATGCCAAAACTTCGCATCCAGGTACCCACAAGATCAATCCCAAGGCAATGCTCTATGGATGAACTGGTCAGGGATATTTGCGTACGCTTTTCCACCTCTCCCTCTCCTTCCATATCTAGTAAACAGGTTGAGTCAAAACAAACTCATACTAATAGCACCAACATGGGCAAGGCAACCTTGGTACACAACACTACTAGACCTTTCAGTAGTACCTCATGTCAAACTACCCAACAGACCAGATCTGTTAACACAACACAAACAACAGATCAGACATCCAAATCCAGCATCGTTGAATCTAGCAATTTGGCTCCTGAAATCCTAGAATTCGGGCACTTAGACCTCACACAGGAATGTATGGAGGTCATAAAACAAGCTAGAAAACCTACCACTAGACACTGCTATGCAAATAAGTGGAAAAGATTTGTTTATTACTGCCACAATAATCAAATTCAACCTTTACACGCATCTGCAAAAGAAATAGTAGGATACTTACTACATTTGCAAAAATCTAACCTAGCTTTCTCTTCCATTAAAATACATCTTACGGCAATTTCTGCTTACCTACAAATTACGCACTCAATTTCATTGTTTAGGATACCAGTCATAAAGGCGTTTATGGAAGGCCTAGAGAGAATTATACCACCAAGAACACCACCAGTTCCTTCATGGAACCTCTCAACATTGTCCTAACACGACTCATGGGACCACCTTTTGAGCCCATGCACTCTTGTGAAATGCAATACTTAACGTGGAAAGTTGCATTTTTAATTGCCATCACATCTCTAAGAAGAGTGAGTGAGATTCAAGCATTTACCATTCAAGAACCATTTATTCAAATACACAAAAATAGAGTTGTTCTACGGACCAATCCTACATTTTTACCAAAAGTAATTTCACCGTTCCATCTAAATCAAACGGTAGAATTACCAGTGTTCTTCCCACAACCAGATTCGGTAGCCGAAAGAGTACTACATACATTAGACATCAAAAGAGCACTAATGTACTACATTGACAGAACAAAACTAATTCGAAAGACAAAACAATTATTTGTCGCCTTTCAAAAACCTCATACAGGAAATCCAATTTCAAAACAAGGCATTGCTAGATGGATAGTTAGGTGCATTCAAACCTGCTATCTTAAAGCTAAAAGAGAACTGCCTATTACACCAAAGGCACACTCAACCAGAAAGAAAGGTGCTACCATGGCCTTTCTAGGAAATATTCCAATGAACGAAATATGTAAGGCAGCAACATGGTCTACGCCTCATACATTTACCAAGCACTACTTTGTAGATGTGCTAACTGCACAACAAGCAACAGTAGGTCAAGCTGTATTAAGAACATTATTTCAAACTACTTCAACTCCTACAGGCTGAACCACCGCTTTTGGGGAGATAACTGCTTACTAGTCTATGCACAGCATGTGTATCTGCAGCTACACATGCCATCGAACGGAAAATGTCACTTACCCAGTGTACATCTGTTCGTGGCATTAGTCACTGCAGATTCACATGCGCCCACCCGCCTCCCCGGGAGCCTGTAGCCGTTTAGAAGTAGATCTTAAACATTTGTAAATATATTACTTAAAACTTTATTATGTACATACGCATTCACTCCATTGCATGGGCACTATTACTAGTATACACAACTCCTACCTCACCCTCTGCGGGCAAAACAATCTAAGATGGAGTCGACGCCCATGCGCAATGGACTCGAAATGGGAGGAGTCCCTCGGTCTCGTGACTCGAAAAGACTTCTTCGAAGAAAAACAACTTGTAACACTCCGAGCCCAACACCAGATGGCGGACTGTGCACAGCATGTGAATCTGCAGCGACTAATGCCACGAACAGATGTACACTGGGTAAGTGACATTTTCCATATATATATATATATATATATATATATATATATATATATATATATATATATATATATATATTTTTTTTTTTAATTCGGATTTGAAACAAAATAGCTAAAAAAAAAAAAGAAAAAATCAAGCTACTTCATAACCAAATGCTCACTGCTTACCAATAACCTAAACTATACATTTAAAGTAAACATCAGTTATATGTTTGGTTCTCTAGAGCATTTTTTTAAGTTTCTCCAGACCATTTTCTGCTTTTGTAGTCTTTCCAAGATGGCTTTAGTTTTGACGAACTTGAATAGTTGCCGATGATACTCTAATCACGCCTGCCATCTCCTACTCCTCTGCCCCGCCAACTACCCTACTTGCTGTTTCTATTTATTGTAAACCATGGCTCTGCCGAGAAAAGACCAAAGCTTCCGGACAGAGAAGTCACGTGATCGGCATTTACGTGCCCCTGCACCACTACATCTGGCTGAGGGATGCTTGTTGTCTAATGTTGTGACCGACCGGAGAGGAGACAGGAGAGATGTGTAGACTGACAGCTGGGTTTCACTTTTTCTTTGGACATGTAATATTGTCAGTAGAGTGCTTTCAGGAAAGGGTGTAAATGCCCAGAAAATCCAAATGTTAGGTCAATCTTTAAAGCAAGCAAAATAACACAATAACATTTCGGGTTGCGTCCTGTCCTTTGTTTCTGTTAAAAGACATAAGGAGTTCACTCGCTAAATCCCATCTTCTTTTGAAATGCTCTTTGTCTGTTCAGATAATTCTTGCAGAAGGGCATGGTTTGAAAGGGAGTTTTTCCTTCATGAAGTTAAGGGCACGGTTGCAAGTTTCTACACCGCAGGGAAAGGGTTCTTAGATTTTTTCTTCATTATATGGCATGAAAGCGCTTTCAAATACGTAAGTTCAGAATACAGTGCAGTGTGCTCTTGCACAAAAATTGTAATTTCACCAGAACTTTGTTCTTCGTTATCGTGCATGAAAGTTCCTTCAAATAAGTGCGTTTGGAACACAGCGCATGCTGGGCCATAACGCTTTTTTATGACAATTAGCCATGCTGCTATTCAACATAACTTAGCTCTCAAATTGCTGAGACCTATTGACTTTGCCAATGCTTGTTATAAATTGGCTGCGGTTTTCTTGATATTGTATTTCTTATTTTGATGCTGTTTAAGTGCTTTACACTTCTTCCTTTGTGTAAGCCTTGCTGTTCAGAGCCACAGCTCCATAAGGTTGAGCTAGAGAGTTTATGAAGCTAAACGTACTGATTCTTAAGAGGTATGTAAGTGTATTACATGGTGAGGTCGCACAGTCACACCATATAATACACTCCTTTCATCACAGAAGCATTTTCTTTTGAGGAATTCCCTGCACTTATTATCTTTCACACCATTCAAGCATACTACTTCTTCCAGGTACTGTAAGTCAGACATCGATTTGGAGCACTCATAGTAACAATATTGTCCTCGGTGAATCTGAGTCTTGCAGAAAACCGCCCACAATTTTAAGACAACTTCTGTAAGAATCATTCTGGGTGAGAACGTTAACATGTTCTAGGAGGTTCTTATCTGCAAGGCTAAGAAATGGAATGTTCCTCTGCCATCACCTACAAAAACAACTTTGGCGATTATTGAAACTTTTCAGCAAAGATCTGCTTTGAGGCCTTCACTCCCACTGGGCCTGGTCTTTTGGAACCGGCTCCGTAGTTGTTTTTTCACACCTGCCCATACTAAACCTGACTTGAATAAACATGGGCCTCAAAACTGACCTTCGTTCTCTTTATCTGGACTCTATTCCAGATACATTTGTATTGTCAACAGCTAAGAAACATCACACCAGTACTTGCCCCTCCAGGTGTTCTATCAGACAAGGAGAGACGAAAACTCAGTGCAGTAAGGAGGAAGATGTGAGGCATGTCTGCAGCAGTTATGAAAACTATAGGTACCATGGCTCTCCACGGTTGATAGGATAAATCACTCTGGGACTTTCTCCAACAGTTTTCCAATGACTTACCAAGGGATCGCAAGTAAGATTTCTTGGAAGTTCTAAATGAAGATATGATGGTACCTAATCATGTCATCAGGGCAGATACAGACTTATTCAGAATGGATATTGTCATAGTCTGAATCTACAGCATTCATCTTCATTGAGATTAACAGGTTTCAACACAGAGACGCAACAATATATTCTAAACGTATCTTTTTCAGACACTATACTATTTGTCAGTCATACTGACAATGAAATACCCCTCATGAAATCAGTGTTGGAGACCTTAAAAATTATAGGTTCATGAAAGAGGAAAAAGCAGAAAAACACACATACAATCTTTACTGTCATTGGTACTTCCAACAGGGGTTTCAAACCTCTGAGTGGCCTGAAGAACAACAAATGCCTTATCACCAACTGAGAAGCCAAGCCCAAAGATAAACGTAGCTACGAGATAGCTACGGCAGTAAAGAAGCCCTCTTCAGGCACAAAGCAGTGATTCATCACTTCCTCCTCGTCTGTTACCCACTCTAGTTGTGGGAAGCATTTAAAATAACTTGGTAGAATGGAGTTCAATCACAAACAACGTATGGGTGTTGAATATTGTTTGAAATGGCTACTCCCTCAATACAACCATCCTCTTCCAGCAGTCCCACCAAGGGTGGTATCATACAACATCTCGGGTTACTTCAGCAAGAAGTAAACATTCTGCTGCAGAACGTGCTGTATAGACAGTTCCCTCTCCCCAAAAAGTCTTGCAATGTATTTCTGCTACTTTCTGGTGAGAAGTAAATGGCCTTAGAACTAATTGAGACCCAGTCTAGACCCAAAACTGACAAACAAATGGATATGGAACAGAACATTTAAGAGGCTAGCATTACTTTAAATCTGCCCCAGCTATGTCTGGGAGACTGACTATGCTCCATTAATCTTCAAGAATGCATACTTTCACATGCCTGTAGCCAGGAAACATTGGAAGTTACTGAGATTTATCATTGGCAACCACCATTATCTATACAGGTCCTTCCATCCGGCCTGAAATCTTTACCAAGAACATTTTCAAAGTGCATGTCTGTTGCAGTACATCTCAGAATAAATATCCTAGTCTATAAAGTCTAGACAACTGGATAGTCAAGATGTCAACAAATCAACCAGCTTGCCAAAATTTCCAAACAGTAGTCTCAACTCTCAGACGTTTAGTAATGCATGTCAGACACGAGAAATCAACATCATGTCCAGTTTAGATTCTGCACTATTTGAGTTTGAATTTGAATTAGAATTTGTAAAGTGCATAAAACCAAAATGACATCAAAGCGCTATCACCAAAGGGCGGAAGCAAACAAAAGCACTAGTTTTGTGGAAAAAAAACAAGTTTTCATGAGCCTGCAAAACACTGAATAAGAATTGAGACTCAAAATATGTTGAGGGAGAGTGTTCCATAAGCTGGCCGCTGCCACCGAAAATACTTTTCACCCCATCTAGCCTTCCAGAACCTGGGAACAATCACTCTCCACCGCCCTGCAGATCTCAACTCTCAATTTGGTAAGTACTAGTTCAAGGTGGTTCTCAGATAGCTTAAGCCCTGCTGGTGAAAAGCCTTATAAACCAAACAAAGGGCTTTAAAAATCACCCGTTTCCTAACTGGTAGCCAATGGAGTGTCCACAATCCATCCCTCATCGAGAGATGTTTTGGAACACCCAGGACCAACCGAGGGACCGCATTTTGGATGACCTGGAGTTTGAGCAAATACTGGTTGGCATTTAAATACAGGGCATTACAGTAGTCAAGACAAGATGTAATAAGCGCAATGACCACAGAAACTCTTAACTCCCAGGAAAGAATCTTCTTCAAGCTCTTAATAATCCAGAAGCAGGAGCTCACCGTTCTGTTAGCCTGAGAGTCAAATGCCAGAGTATTATCAAAGATCCCACCCAGATTTTTGTGAAGGCCGCTGGAGCGGGTAAGGGACCAAATGTCTCAGGCCACCACAGGTCAGTCCAAACCTAATTCTTGCTCCAAAGGCCATAATATCCATCTTCTTGGCGATCATTTTAAGCCAGCTCTCCCTCCTCCAAATAGTGACTTCAGTTATGCAGGACCTGAACTTATCCGCCACCCCTGGCCGGTCATTGGATATGGAAACAATGATTTCTGTTTTGTCCATATAGGAAAACACCTGAAAGCCAAAGGATCGCACTAGTCTCACCAAAGGGGCCACATAGAGAGTGAATAAGGTAGGACTGAGGGAGGATGCTTGCGGGACTCCAAAGGGAAGCTGGAAAGAGCCCTGATGTCCCTGCAGCTTACCGTTTGGGTCCTATTCACCGGAAAGGATTCTAGAAGGTTTATTTCCAAATCAACCCCTCAGCTCAACCTGTCGCAGTCTTTGCACCAGCCGAGGTGGAGATGTTGTGTCCAAGGCTGCAGATAAATCCAGCATGACCAGAATAGTTGCCCCTCCCTGATCCACTTTGGGTGAATAGAATCTGCCGCAGCAATCAGTGCCAATTTGTTGCTGTGGTTCATCTTAAAGCCTTTTTGAGAGGTAACAAAAAGCTCATGATCCGTAAGAAACTGGTCTATTTCCTGATTGATGTGTTTGTCGAGAATTTTTGCTGGAGTGGGCAGCAGGGAAATGGGGAGGTTCTGGATAACTAAAAAGCAAAGGTTTATTATTTGGAGACTTATCTTTCCATCTGAAGGGTTGCAGTCTCCTTAAAGCAAGCTGTCCGACTGCAAGGCAAGGACAGAGGAATGCCAAGTCAGGCACATTTCTTTACACCCTTCCACCCATTCAACTGGTTCAGTGGCCTCTCATCTCGCCACCCTTCTAGAGAGACAGCATTATCCTAATTGCACTAGAGTGGCCCTGTCAGTGGTGGTTCAAGGACATCTTCACCTATCAGAATACCCACACAGGTGGCTGCCGGACAGACCGGGGTCTTCTCCACAAATTCAGAGGCCAGTCTAAAACTTGAATTTGTTGGCTGTATTCCTGAGTTCATTCAGTATGGACACATGAATATTCAACAGGTTTCTATGTACATTTTAAGAGGAACTTAAAGGACTCCTACAAGCGATTCCTACTATTTCCAGTGGAAGAAGTTTTGCATTTGATGTTCTGGATAAAACTTTGATCAGACTACCTGCTGTTCTATATCTGCTTAATTCGAACACATCTTCCTCCATTAAAGTCCATCTCATTAATATTACTCCCTACAGAAAATGTCCTTCACAAACCCCTTATTTTCAAAATCCCTGTGGTTAAGGGCATTGTGCAGGGCATTAGTCTCCCCGCCCCAAATAAGGAAACCTTCTCTGTTGGATTTGAATACTGCCCTATCACATATAAGAGGTTCTTTGATTGATTGAAACTTTTCATAAAAACTTTCTTACATCATCTTTCTTGGAAGGATGCTTTCCTTTTGGCTGTAACATCTGCGATTACAAGCTTCACTTTACCAAATTTTTTCAATCTTCTCCTACAAAAGGACCTCTCCATACTCTCAGTATTGTTGTAAGGTTGTTTTAGCAGCTTTTTATGGGCATGTTATTTTAACCATAGGCCGGCAACTTGTGCCCTTTAGCTTAGAAAGCAATTCATTTGAATATTTTAGTGGTGATGTGTAGGAAGTTGGCTCTGTATGTGCTATTTCAAAGTAAGGAATAGCATGCACAGAGTCCAAGGGTTCCCCTTAGAGGTAAGATAGTGGCAAAAATAGATAATACTAATGCTCTATTTTGTGGTAGTGTGGTCGAGCAGTAGGCTTATCCAAGGAGTAGTGTTAAGCATTTGTTGTACATACACATAGACAATAAATGAGGTACACACACTCAGAGACAAATCCAGCCAATAGGTTTTGTTATAGAAAAATATATTTTCTTAGTTTATTTTAAGAACCACAGGTTAAAATTTTACATGTAATAGCTCTTTTGAAAGGTATTGCAGGTAAGTACTCTAGGAACTTTGAATCATTACTTTGGCATGTATACTTTTTACATAAAACACAATAAGCTGTTTTAAAAGTGGACACTTAGTGCAATTTTCACAGTTCCTGGGGGAGGTAAGTTATTGTTAGTTTCAACAGGTAAGTAAGGCACTTACAGGTTTCAGTTTTTGGTCCAAGGTAGCCCACCGTTGGGGGTTCAGAGCAACCCCAAAGTTATCACACCAGCAGCTCAGGGCCGGTCAGGTGCAAAGGTCAAAGAGGTGCCCAAAACACACAGGCTATAATGGAGAGAAGGGGGTGCCCCGGTTCCAGTCTGCCAACAGGTAAGTACCCGCGTCTTCGGAGGGCAGACCAGGGGGGTTTTGTAGGGCACCGGGGGGGACACAAGTCAGCACAGAAAGTACAACCTCAGCAGCGCGGGGGCGGCCGGGTGCAGTGTGCAAACAAGCGTCTGGTTTCCTTTAGTTTTCAATGGGAGACCAAGGGGTCTCTTCAGCGATGCAGGCAAGGGGGGGGGCTCCTCGGGGTAGCCACCACCTGGGCAAGGGAGAGGGCCTCCTGGAGGTCACTCCTGCACAGAAGTTCCGTTTCTTTAGGGGCTGGGGGCTGCGGGTGCAGGGTCTTTTCCAGCCGTCGGGAAATGGAGTTCAGACAGTCGCGGTCAGGGGGAGCCTGGGGATTCCCTCTGCAGGCGTCGCTGTGGGGGCTCAGGGGGGACAACTTTGGTTACTCACAGTCGTAGAGTCGCCGGAGGGTCCTCCCTGAGTTGGTTGTTCTCCACCAGTCGAGTCGGGGTCGCCGGGTGCAGTGTTGCAAGTCTCACGCTTCTTGCGGGGAGTTGCAGGGGTCTTTAAATCTGCTCCTTGTAACAAAGTTGCAGTTCTTTTGGAGCAGTGCCGCTGTCCTCTGGAGTTTCTTGTCTTTTTCGAAGCAGGGCAGTCCTCAGAGGATTCAGAGGTCGCTGGTCCCTTGGAAAGCGTCGCTGGAGCAGGTTTCTTTGGAAGGCAGGAGACAGGCCGGTAAGTCTGGGGCCAAGGCAGTTGGTGTCTTCTGTTCTTCCTCTGCAGGGGTTTGTCAGCTCGGCAGTCCTTCTTCTTGTAGTTGCAGGAATCTAATTTCTAGGTTCAGGGAGAGCCCTTAAATACTAAATTTAAGGGCGTGTTTAGGTCTGGGGGGTTAGTAGCCAATGGCTACTAGCCCTGAGGGTGAGTACACCCTCTTTGTGCCTCCTCCCAAGGGGAGGGGGGGTCACATCCCTAATCCTATTGGGGGAATCCTCCATCTGCAAGATGGAGGATTTCTAAAAGTTAGAGTCACTTCAGCTCAGGACACCTTAGGGGCTGTCCTGACTGGCCAGTGACTCCTCCTTGTTGCTTTCTTTGTTTCCTCCAGCCTTGCCGCCAAAAGTGGGGGCCGTGGCCGGAGGGGGCGGGCAACTCCACTAAGCTGGAGTGCCCTGCTGTGCTGTGACAAAGGGGTGAGCCTTTGAGGCTCACCGCCAGGTGTTACAGCTCCTGCCTGGGGGAGGTGTTAGCATCTCCACCCAGTGCAGGCTTTGTTACTGGCCTCAGAGTGACAAAGGCACTCTCCCCATGGGGCCAGCAACATGTCTCTAGTGTGGCAGGCTGCTGGAACCAGTCAGCCTACACAGATAGTCGGTTAGGTTTCAGGGGGCACCTCTAAGGTGCCCTCTGTGGTGTATTTTACAATAAAATGTACACTGGCATCAGTGTGCATTTATTGTGCTGAGAAGTTTGATACCAAACTTCCCAGTTTTCAGTGTAGCCATTATGGTGCTGTGGAGTTCGCGTAAAACAGACTCCCAGACCATATACTCTTATGGCTACCCTGCACTTACAATGTCTAAGGTTTTGCTTAGACACTGTAGGGGCACAGTGCTCATGCACTGGTACCCTCACCTATGGTATAGTGCACCCTGCCTTAGGGCTGTAAGGCCTGCTAGAGGGGTGTCTTACCTATACTGCATAGGCAGTGAGAGGCTGGCATGGCACCATGAGGGGAGTGCCATGTCGACTTACTCCTTTTTTTCTCACTAGCACACACAAGCTGGTAAGCAGTGTGTCTGTGCTGAGTGAGGGGTCTCCAGGGTGGCATAATACATGCTGCAGCCCTTAGAGACCTTCCCTGGCATCAGGGCCCTTGGTACCAGAGGTACCAGTTACCAGGGACTTATCTGGATGCCAGGGTGTGCCAATTGTGGAATCAAAAGTACAGGTTAGGGAAAGAACACTGGTGCTGGGG
This sequence comes from Pleurodeles waltl, assembly GCF_031143425.1. NCBI lineage: Eukaryota > Metazoa > Chordata > Amphibia > Caudata > Salamandridae > Pleurodeles > Pleurodeles waltl. Next base: position 1,500,998,979 of record NC_090447.1, read on the forward strand.
CCTGGTTAGCAGGCCTCAGCACACTTTCAATTCAAAACATAGCATCAGCAAAGGCAAAAAGTCAGGGGGTAACCATGCCAAGGAGGCATTTCCTTACACAACCCCCCCCCCCAAACGAAAGAGGTTGAGACTAACCTTTCCCAAGAGAGTCTTCATTTTCTAAGTGGAAGAACCTGGAAAGGCCATCTGCATTGGCATGGGCAGTCCCAGGTCTGTGTTCCACTACAAAGTCCATTCCCTGTAGGGAGATGGACCACCTCAACAGTTTTGGATTTTCACCTTTCATTTGCATCAGCCATCTGAGAGGTCTGTGGTCAGTCTGAACTAGGAAGTGAGTACCAAAGAGGTATGGTCTCAACTTCTTCAGGGACCAAACCACAGCAAAGGCCTCCCTCTCAATGGCACTCCAACGCTGCTCCCTGGGGAGTAACCTCCTGCTAATGAAAGCAACAGGCTGGTCAAGGCCATCATCATTTGTTTGGGACAAAACTGCCCCTATCCCATGTTCAGAGGCATCTGTTTGCACAATGAATTGCTTGGAGTAATCTGGAGCTTTTAGAACTGGTGCTGTGCACATAGCTTGCTTCAGGGTGTCAAAGGCCTGTTGGCATTCTACAGTCCAGTTTACTTTCTTGGGCATTTTCTTGGAGGTGAGTTCTGTGAGGGCTGTCACAATGGATCCATATCCCTTCACAAACCTCCTATAGTACCCAGTCAAGCCAAGGAATGCCCTGACTTGAGTCTGGGTTTTTGGAGCTGCCCAGTCCAGAATAGTCTGGATCTTAGGCTGGAGTGGCTGAACTTGGCCTCCACCTACAAGGTGTCCCAAGTAAACCACAGTTCCCTGCCCTATCTGGCATTTGGATGCCTTGATAGAGAGGCCTGCAGATTGCAGGGCCTTCAAAACCTTCTTCAGGTGGACCAGGTGATCCTGCCAGGTGGAGCTGAAGACAGCAATATCATCAAGATAAGCTGCACTAAAGGATTCCAACCCAGCAAGGACTTGATTCACCAACCTTTGGAAGGTGGCAGGGGCATTCTTTAAACCAAAGGGCATAACAGTGAACTGATAATGCCCATCAGGTGTGGAGAATGCTGTCTTTTCTTTTGCTCCAGGGGCCATTTTGATTTGCCAGTACCCTGCTGTTAAGTCAAAGGTACTTAAGAATTTGGCAGCCCCTAATTTGTCTATGAGCTCATCAGCTCTAGGAATGGGATGAGCATCTGTCTTGGTGACAGAGTTGAGACCTCTGTAGTCCACACAAAACCTCATCTCTCTCTTTCCTTTTTGGTGTGAGGTTTGGGGACTAAGACTACTGGGCTAGCCCAGGGGCTGTCAGAGTGCTCTATTACTCCCAATTCCAGCATCTTGTGGACTTCCACCTTGATGCTTTCCTTAACTTGATCAGACTGTCTAAAGATTTTGTTTTTGACAAGCATGCTGTCTCCTGTGTCCACATCATGGGTACACAGGTGTGTCTGACCAGGGGTTAGGGATAAGAGTTCAGCAAACTGTTGTAGGACCTTCCTACAGTCAGCTTGCTGTTGGCTAGAGAGGGTGTCTGAGTAGATCACTCCATCTACTGAGCCATCTTTAGGGTCTGATGAGAGGAGATCAGGGAGAGTTTCACTCTCAGCTTCCTGGTCCTCATCTGTCACCATCAACAGATTTACATCAGCCCTGTCATGGAAGAGCTTAAGGCGGTTCACATGGATCACCCTCTTGGGGCTCCTGCTTGTGCCCAGGTCCACCAGGTAGGTGACCTGACTCTTCCTTTCTAGTACTGGGTAAGGGCCACTCCATTTGTCCTGGAGTGACCTGGGAGCCACAGGCTCCAGAACCCAGACTTTCTGCCCTGGTTGAAATTCAACCAGTGCAGCCTTTTGGTCATACCACAACTTCTGGAGTTGTTGGCTGGCCTCAAGGTTTTTACTTGCCTTTTCCATGTACTCTGCCATTCTTGAGCGAAGGCCAAGTACATAGTCCACTATGTCTTGTTTAGGCTCATGAAGAGGTCTCTCCCAGCCTTCTTTAACAAGAGCAAGTGGTCCCCTTACAGGGTGGCCAAACAGAAGTTCAAAGGGTGAGAATCCTACTCCCTTCTGAGGCACCTTTCTGTAAGCGAAAAGCAGACATGGCAAGAGGACATCCCATCTCCTTTTGAGTTTCTCTGGGAGCCCCATGATCATGCCCTTTAATGTCTTGTTGAATCTCTCAACAAGGCCATTAGTTTGTGGATGATATGGTGTAGTGAATTTATAAGTCACCCCACATTCATTCCACATGTGTTTTAGGTATTCTGACATGAAGTTGGTACCTCTGTCAGACACCACCTCCTTCGGGAAACCCACTCTGGTAAAGATACCAATGAGGGCCTTGGCTACTGCAGGGGCAGTAGTCGACCTAAGGGGAATAGCTTCAGGATACCTAGTAGCATGATCCACTACTACTAGGATGTACATATTTCCTGAGGCTGTGGGAGGTTCTAGTGGACCAACTATGTCCACACCCACTCTTTCAAAGGGGACCCCCACCACTGGAAGTGGAATGAGGGGGGCCTTTGGATGCCCACCTGTCTTACCACTGGATTGACAGGTGGGGCAGGAGAGGCAAAACTCCTTAACCTTCTGGGACATATTGGGCCAGTAGAAGTGGTTGACTAACCTCTCCCACGTCTTGGTTTGTCCCAAATGCCCAGCAAGGGGAATATCATGGGCTAAGGTCAGAATAAACTCTCTGAAACCCTGAGGCACTACCACTCTCCTAGTGGCACCAGGTTTGGGATCTCTTGCCTCAGTGTACAGGAGTCCATCTTCCCAATAGACCCTATGTGTTCCATTTTTCTTGCCTTTGGACTCTTCAGCAGCTTGCTGCCTAAGGCCTTCAAGAGAGGGAGAGGTTTCTTGTCCCTTACACAACTCTTCCCTTGAGGGTCCCCCTGGGCCCAAGAGCTCAACCTGATAAGGTTCCAGCTCCATAGGCTCAGTTCCCTCAGAGGGCAGAACTTCTTCCTGAGAAGAGAGGTTCTCTTTTTGGTGTTGTGTTGCAGCTGGTTTCCCAGCTGACTTTCCTTTTCTCTTGGTAGGCTGGGCCATTTTTCCAGACTCCAGCTCTACTTTTTCACCCTGTGCCTTGCACTGTGCCCTAGTCTTGACACACACCAGTTCAGGGATACCCAGCATGGCTGCATGGGTTTTCAGTTCTACCTCAGCCCATGCTGAGGACTCCAGGTCGTTTCCAAGCAAACAGTCTACTGGGATATTTGAGGAGACCACCACCTGTTTCAGGCCATTGACCCCTCCCCACTCTAAAGTTACCATTGCCATGGGATGTACTTTAGTCTGATTGTCAGCATTGGTGACTGGATAGGTTTGTCCAGTCAGGTATTGGCCAGGGGAAACCAGTTTCTCTGTCACCATGGTGACACTGGCACCTGTATCCCTCAGGCCCTCTACACTTGTCCCATTAATTAAGAGCTGCTGCCTGTATTTTTGCATGTTAGGGGGCCAGGCAGCCAGTATGGCTAAATCCACCCCACCCTCAGAGACTAATGTAGCTTCAGTGTGACACCTGATTTGCTCTGGGCACACTGTTGATCCCACTTGGAGACTGGCCATTCCAGTTTTAGCTGGATGGGAGTTAGAAGTGGTATCTTTCTTGGGACAGGCCTTGTCTCCAGTTTGGTGTCCAGACTGACTACAGTTACGACACCAGGCCTTTTTGGGATCAAAGTTTTTACCCTTGTACCCAGAATTGTTTTGTGAAGAGGCTCTGGGCCCACCCTCCTGTGCAGGTTTTTGGGGGCCTGTAGAAGACTCTTTACTATCTTTGTTTTTGGCTGTCTCACCACCTTTCCCCTGGGGAGGTTTTGTGACCCCTTTCTTTTGGTCACCCCCTGTGGAGGTTTTGGACACCCTAGTCTTGACCCAATGGTCCGCCTTCTTTCCCAATTCTTGGGGAGAAATTGGTCCTAGGTCCACCAGATGCTGATGCAGTTTATCATTGAAACAATTACTTAATAGGTGTTCTTTCACAAATAAATTGTACAGCCCATCATAATCATTTACACCATTGCCTTGAATCCAACCATCTAGTGTTTTTACTGAGTAGTCTACAAAGTCATCCCAGGTCTGGCTCGAGGATTTTTGAGCCCCCCTGAATCTAATCCTATACTCCTCAGTGGAGAATCCAAAGCCCTCAATCAGGGTACCCTTCATGAGGTCATAAGATTCTGCATCTTTTTTAGAGAGTGTGAGGAGTCTATCCCTACACTTTCCTGTGAACATTTCCCAAAGGAGAGCACCCCAGTGAGATTTGTTCACTTTTCTGGTTTCACAAGCCCTCTCAAAAGCTGTGAACCATTTGGTGATGTCATCACCATCTTCATATTTTGTTACAATCCCTTTGGGGATTTTCAACATGTCAGGGGAATCTCTGACCCTATTTATGTTGCTGCCACCATTGATGGGTCCTAGGCCCATCTCTTGTCTTTCCCTTTCTATGGCTAGGATCTGTTTTTCCAAAGCCAATCTTTTGGCCATCCTGGCTAACTGGATGTCCTCTTCACTGGAGTTATCCTCAGTGATTTCAGAGAGGCTGGACCCTCCTGTGAGGGAGCCAGTATCTCTGACTATTATTTTTGGAGTCAGGGCTTGAGAAGCCCTGTTCTCCCTAGATAGGACTGGTGGAGGGGATTCTTCCTCCAGTTCACTATCATCCTCCTCTGTGTTATCCACAGAGGGGTTGGCTCTATCATACTCTGCCAACAGCTCCTGGAGCTGTACTTTGGTAGGTCTGGAGCCCATTGTTATTTTTCTTATGTTACAGAGTGACCTTAGCTCTTTCATCTGGAGATGGAGGTAAGGTGTGGTGTCGAGTTCCACCACATTCATCTCTGTACTAGACATTATTCTTCTAAAAGTTGGAATGCTTTTAAGAATCTAAAACTAGTTCTAGAATCTAATTCAAACTTTTACAAACTTTTAAACTCTAAAAGAAATGCTAACAGGGACTAACACAAGGCCCTAGCAGGACTTTAAAGAATTTAGAAAACTTTTCAAATTGCAAAAATCAATTTCTAATGACAATTTTGGAATTTGTCGTGTGATCAGGTATTGGCTGAGTAGTCCAGCAAATGCAAAGTCTTGTACCCCACCGCTGATCCACCAATGTAGGAAGTTGGCTCTGTATGTGCTATTTCAAAGTAAGGAATAGCATGCACAGAGTCCAAGGGTTCCCCTTAGAGGTAAGATAGTGGCAAAAAGAGATAATACTAATGCTCTATTTTGTGGTAGTGTGGTCGAGCAGTAGGCTTATCCAAGGAGTAGTGTTAAGCATTTGTTGTACATACACATAGACAATAAATGAGGTACACACACTCAGAGACAAATCCAGCCAATAGGTTTTGTTATAGAAAAATATAATTTCTTAGTTTATTTTAAGAACCACAGGTTAAAATTTTACATGTAATAGCTCTTTTGAAAGGTATTGCAGGTAAGTACTCTAGGAACTTTGAATCATTACTTTGGCATGTATACTTTTTACATAAAACACAATAAGCTGTTTTAAAAGTGGACACTTAGTGCAATTTTCACAGTTCCTGGGGGAGGTAAGTTATTGTTAGTTTCAACAGGTAAGTAAGGCACTTACAGGTTTCAGTTTTTGGTCCAAGGTAGCCCACCGTTGGGGGTTCAGAGCAACCCCAAAGTTATCACACCAGCAGCTCAGGGCCGGTCAGGTGCAAAGGTCAAAGAGGTGCCCAAAACACATAGGCTATAATGGAGAGAAGGAGGTGCCCCGGTTCCAGTCTGCCAACAGGTAAGTACCCGCGTCTTCGGAGGGCAGACCAGGGGGGTTTTGTAGGGCACCTGCGGGGACACAAGTCAGCACAGAAAGTACACCCTCAGAAGCGCGGGGGCGGCCGGGTGCAGTGTGCAAACAAGCGTTGGGTTTCCTTTAGTTTTCAATGGGAGACCAAGGGGGGGGCTCCTCGGGGTAGCCACCACCTGGGCAAGGGAGAGGGCCTCCTGGGGGTCACTCCTGCACAGGAGTTCCGTTCCTTTAGGTGCTGGGGGCTGCGGGTGCGGGGTCTTTTCCAGCTGTCGGGAAATGGAGTTCAGGCAGTCGCGGTCAGGGGGAGCCTGGGGATTCCCTCTGCAGGCGTCGCTGTGGGGGCTCAGGGGGGACAACTTTGGTTACTCACAGTCGTAGAGTCGCCGGAGGGTCCTCCCTGAGTTGGTTGTTCTCCACCAGTCGAGTCGGGGTCGCTGGGTGCAGTGTTGCAAGTCTCACGCTTCTTGCGGGGAGTTGCAGGGGTCTTTAAATCTGCTCCTTGTAACAAAGTTGCAGTTCTTTTGGAGCAGTGCCGCTGTCCTCGGGAGTTTCTTGTCTTTTTCGAAGCAGGGCAGTCCTCAGAGGATTCAGAGGTCGCTGGTCCCTTGGAAAGCGTCGCTGGAGCAGGTTTCTTTGGAAGGCAGGAGACAGGCCGGTAAGTCTGGGGCCAAGGCAGTTGGTGTCTTCTGTTCTTCCTCTGCAGGGGTTTGTCAGCTTGGCAGTCCTTCTTCTTGTAGTTGCAGGAATCTAATTTCTAGGTTCAGGGAGAGCCCTTAAATACTAAATTTAAGGGCGTGTTTAGGTCTGGGGGGTTAATAGCCAATGGCTACTAGCCCTGAGGGTGAGTACACCCTCTTTGTGCCTCCTCCCAAGGGGAGGGGGTCACATCCCTAATCCTATTGGGGAAATCCTCCATCTGCAAGATGGAGGATTTCTAAAAGTTAGTCACTTCAGCTCAGGACACCTTAGGGGCTGTCCTGACTGGCCAGTGACTCCTCCTTGTTGCTTTCTTTGTTTCCTCCAGCCTTGCCGCCAAAAGTGGGGGCCGTGGCCGGAGGGGGCGGGCAACTCCACTAAGCTGGAGTGCCCTGCTGTGCTGTGACAAAGGGGTGAGCCTTTGAGGCTCACCGCCAGGTGTTACAGCTCCTGCCTGGGGGAGGTGTTAGCATCTCCACCCAGTGCAGGCTTTGTTACTGGCCTCAGAGTGACAAAGGCACTCTCCCCATGGGGCCAGCAACATGTCTCTAGTGTGGCAGGCTGCTGGAACCAGTCAGCCTACACAGATAGTCGGTTAGGTTTCAGGGGGCACCTCTAAGGTGCCCTCTGTGGTGTATTTTACAATAAAATGTACACTGGCATCAGTGTGCATTTATTGTGCTGAGAAGTTTGATACCAAACTTCCCAGTTTTCAGTGTAGCCATTATGGTGCTGTGGAGTTCGCGTAAAACAGACTCCCAGACCATATACTCTTATGGCTACCCTGCACTTACAATGTCTAAGGTTTTGCTTAGACACTGTAGGGGCACAGTGCTCATGCACTGGTACCCTCACCTATGGTATAGTGCACCCTGCCTTAGGGCTGTAAGGCCTGCTAGAGGGGTGTCTTACCTATACTGCATAGGCAGTGAGAGGCTGGCATGGCACCCTGAGGAGAGTGCCATGTCGACTTACTCCTTTTGTTCTCACTAGCACACACAAGCTGGTAAGCAGTGTGTCTGTGCTGAGTGAGGGGTCTCCAGGGTGGCATAATACATGCTGCAGCCCTTAGAGACCTTCCCTGGCATCAGGGCCCTTGGTACCAGAGGTACCAGTTACCAGGGACTTATCTGGATGCCAGGGTGTGCCAATTGTGGAATCAAAAGTACAGGTTAGGGAAAGAACACTTTTGCTGGGGCCTGGTTAGCAGGCCTCAGCACACTTTCAATTCAAAACATAGCATCAGCAAAGGCAAAAAGTCAGGGGGTAACCATGCCAAGGAGGCATTTCCTTACATGATGTATTTATTCTTTTATCTGTTATTCACTCTGCTTAGACATTGTTTTAATTTCTTAGCACAACATTTTCTTCCTGTGCTTTGCTCAAGGCTGTACGCAATAATGTTGTTGGTACAAAGTAGAACATCATACTCCCTGTCAATTTATGTAAACATATGTGTTTTTACGTTGGGGCAGTTTCCTTAGCACCAGATCTTTTATTATAAAACACCTCTCTGCCCTCTATACGTTAGAGGGAAACTCCAACCAGAAGTTGCTGCTGCATGCTGTTCAAAGACTCTGGGTAAACCAACAGACCTCTTTGCCACTGCCATATTCAGATATTGGGGATGGTGTCTTCCCAGGGGTCCTGAAAGACAAAGTAGTATGAACACTGCTGTGCTCTAGTATAGCTCTTTAGTGGTGTGGGTAGGAATTCTAAAACCTAGCATTGTGACACTATGGTGGGACTTTTCTGATGTTTCAATTTTTTTGTCATCACTCTGCTGTTATCATGTTTCATTATCCCTTTTATTGAACTACATTCCTTTCTATCTAGAATGCAGTTGATATTGAGCCAATTGCTGCTTCTGTTTGTCTTTGTATGTGTGAGACTAATGTAACTGAGGGAAAGGGCAAGATCTGTTATACCACAATCTCCCTGAGAAATCAGGATGTCATGCACACGGCTGCCACAAATCACCTCTGCTCTTGGGTACTGGTGAGGTACTGCTAGGTGTCCTGAAGGGTCAGGCAGACAGTTGTCACATGGTGTGGAGTTGGACTCAGTTCCCCGCAGTCTACTGGTGCTGCCGCCAGAATCCAGCAGTCCCATTGTTTTAATGAGAGCCAACACAACAGTATTAGGAGAGTACTGATATACTATCAGAAAAGCCTAATGATATTAGAAAATTTAGCAGCTGTTTGTAAATTGTTCCTCCATACATCGATTTAGCCGCATTTAGATGATGGTTTCTTGAATTCTTTCATGCTGCCAGAAAGCAAGTATTGCTTCAACTGTCAGACCCAAAGCCCATTCCTCCAGAAGTAAAGCGGCCATGTCTATATTGGTCAGATCTATCCATCCACATTGAGATTTGTTAGTCAGCTGCCTGGAGATTTGTTTACAAATTTACACTGTTGCCTTGACTCCGCTTCCAGAACAGATGCCCAAGTGAGGCAAGCCTTCTTGAGTAATGCTTTAGCGTCTCCAGTAGTTTCATAGTGTTTCTCCTTCTGCTTTGGTTCTTGAATTGGACTTGCTATATTGTATTAATGTTTTTGGTAAAGATTATACACTCCATTTCCATCATAAAAACAAAAACTGAAGTAACTGCCACATACAGGTCATGATCGAATGATGGAGATCCTTAAAAACCTGGTGTTTGTCTACAGCCTAGCAAAGCTGCAGCATATCTGCTTACATTGTGCTGAGTCATTATCCTTCATTTCCTTAAAAAAAGTTTTTTGAATGGATTTTACCAATGTTTAGTTTTTCTGGTGGCATTCCAGTTTTTTAAAGGATCTTTTTCTTTTTAAACAGCAACTTTTGGGAATTGAACAAACTAGTTTTTTTTTGTAATGTTGAAAATTTTGACCATCCCAAAGTAACATGAAGATAAAATGCATAAATTAAGATTTTGAAAGAAATACTTTGATATTTCACCTATGGGTGGGACTATTCACTGCCTAAGATTAGCAGTAGAGATGCCCCCAAAGACCTTACTAATTCTGTATTTGGGTTTGTCGCAGGGCAAGGTTGAAAATGCTTAGGCATAAGAGACAACCTTCCAGAAACTCAATAGTGAGCCACTATAAAATGAAATAGTGTTCAAATTAAATGCAACACATATATTCACATAAGCTTGATTATCACAAAGCAAAACGTAATAATATAAATTAAGTGTGCCTCATATTAATCGCTTGAATTTAGCATTTTACTATTCTTACAAATTCACTTTTTGATTGACTTGCACATGTAACTCGAGCAGGGAAGTTCCCATGGTAGAAAAGACATAACAATTTGGATTTGAATATGACATTACTTGGATGAAAATGTTTAACTGTATAGATTTTCTGCTTTGTTTATCTGACTCTCTTCTAATTCTTTAATTTATCACAGGGTGACGTTGGACTTGCGATGGGCAAACTGTATGGAAATGACTTCAGTCAAACCACCATCTCTCGCTTTGAAGCCTTGAACCTCAGCTTTAAGAACATGTGCAAGTTAAAGCCGCTTCTAGAAAAGTGGCTTAATGATGCAGGTGAGTGTGTTTCTCCACATAGAGAACATGTGCATGTAGTAGCAGATTCTAAATAGTGTCTTTGTCCTAACAGATACGATTTCCTGCATATTGCCTTCGATTTTCCTTTCATGTCTTTTTATAATCATTTGTTTACTATTTTTGAATCCAGCTAAAGGGTTTGTGAAGCACCTTTTACTGTTTTGAAGCTAAAGGCAGTGAGGGAAGGATTAACGTCAATCACTCATCATTGGTCCCCTTACACAGAGCTGAATGGTGGTATTTATAGGCTCTTTTCAACTTTGTGGTTTTGTTTCAGTGAGAGGAAATTGAAAAGCGTTCTAGAGAGTATTGCCTTTATTGTGGAGTGAATGCCCCCCAACTGTGTGGGGAACGCAAATTCTAGGAAGCAGACTTAAGATGTGCTGTTCTGCTAGTAGGGAGGAACATACTGGCCAGATTTACTGCTGCCATGCCATTGAGGGAGTCTTCTTGCTGCCAATTGAAAGCGAGTGTAGCTAGTGTAGGTGTTCCATTCTTACAGTTCTGTGGTCTAAGCATTGTAGGTCAGATTTCAGTCACGCTGGAGTTTTTGCAAGTAGGCCACCCTGTATGAGTCAGTGCATTAACCATGCATAGACTAAGATCTATCTATAAATGTTGTGCTATGTTCTGATTGCAGCATTTTTGGGATGTTTAAAGGTGATGGCTGCATTAAAGATGCTCCTTTTTGTTGAACATCTGAAGTGTGGGCCAAAAGTTAGAAACAAAATGGGAGGGACAAATGATCCGCAATGTTTAGGGTTGAGACTGGCTTCACAATTAATGTCCGTCCAGTTCAATAGAATCCTAGCTTGGATTTCTATGAAGTAATTGCAATTTAATGTGAAATTGTTTGTCAAATTAATATATCTTGCAGCCATCTATGAATTAAAAAAGTAATGCAATGGTGATTGGGACCAAGTTGAGGCTCACCGCATTAATTTTTAATGCCAGGAAAGATTTGAAATTCTGTTTGTCCACCTTATCAGATCTTGGCACCAGCTAATGACAGTATGGTTGTACTACAAACAGGTTGAGTATGATTAACACACTCTCCTGGCCTCTTGATTTCATCCATTCTTTTTTCATGTTGATGGCAGTCTCATTGCCTTTCAACACAGTTTAATTCCTGGTACAGCAGGTTCAAGGACTCTAGGGAAGCAAAGTTTGATTGGTCAAGTCGTCTGGTCTAAGCTTGATGTGTTTTTGGGTTCGAGTGATCTTTGAAATGTTTGTACTTTTGAAGGACCCACTAACACAAATTTGACTAGGCTGGTGATAATAGATGCATGGACTTGCCAGAAGTCAGTGCAAGTCATTACCTTTGCAAGTTACTTATTGACTGATTTCTATAGCTCTGGAAAAATTGGTTTACCTAAAATTGTTGTTCTAGTTCACCAAGGGCATAAAACAGTTAATTCTCATCCCCGCCCATGCATCTTTGGTGCTATTTAATATTCATGATTTCTGCTAAGAGATTTCTAACCACAGATTTCTCCCCTTAGAATACTCTGCAGACATCAGACTGGGTCCTGAAGTAGTACCCCTTGTGCACAGGAAAGTGGCTCACACCGGCTCTGTGCTGGGTGTGACGTGCAGACATATTTTTTATTTCCATGCCCACCGATGGAGATCCAGAGCAACCCTTGATCTCTGAGGCTATTTTTCCTTGACATTTTCAGGCCTTTTTCCGCATACTTTATCTCCAGTGTACAAGGGACATTTATTCAAATAAATCCCCAGGGTTCAAGCCTTTTAGGGAATTTCACAGGCTGATGACTGTCTCTATCTCCATTTGGTCTACATTTGGTGCCTGGGGTCATCCACGGCTCTGCAACCTGCAGGGAGCACACCCAGATTTACCTGAAGGCATTTCGGGAATGGGAGGCGAAGTGGTTTGTTGCCTGGCACAAGGAGGGGATGCTCTGGTAGATGTCAGGGTTTTTCCCATGAGAAGTAGAGGTCGCACTCTTCTTGTAGGTCTAAGAAGAAGAAGCGAACTAAATGGACCTCCCAGTCACTGGAGAAAGCGCAGTGGTCATCGTGCCTCCAGGACTCCTCCCGGAACCATTCTCCAGCGCCAGTTTCACCTTCTGCTCCAAACCAACTTGCGCCTCCTGGGGTGATTACTACCCAACTTGAGTTTCAGTAAACCATGACACGTTTATTTGCCCAATCTATTTTCTCTAGAGCACCTATCGGCCCCTTGGACCCAAAAGGTTTCCCAACTTGATCTCTGCCTTCAGAACCTCCCCCAGCACCAGTTGGGCCCTCTGGATCAGTTTCCAGATCTGTGCTGAGCTCAGCACTGGTGCTGCTACCGGTACTATCCCCTATGCCGAGATGACTCCCACCCACAATGCCAACGTCAGTGGTAGTGATAGACCAACTGATGCCATTACTTGATGCCGAACTGTCGACCAAATCTGGTGTGTGGACCTCGACTGTGCTACTTCCAGGCCCCTATCCTGAAGCACGTCTCTTGCCCCTATAAGGAAAACTTTCTCCATGATCTTTTGCCACGGATTCTGATGAGGGCACCTGCGATGATGCTATTGATCAGTCATATCAAGGTGCCAACTAGTATGAGGAGCTCGAGGAAGCCCATGGGCCTGATATGCCCCCAGATAGTGTAATGTTCCCCTCCAAGGCCAGTCACCTAGGATTCTGCATAATTTTCTGCAGTGGTGCACAGAGCCATGGAGATTTGTGACCTTCACCTCCCTTGTCAGTAAGTGTAAATACATGTTCGATGACGTGTGGCTGTAGATACACATGCTTCGCGTAAGTGCACCATCTAGTATTGGACTTGGAGTGTTACAAGTTGTTTTTCTTCAAAGAAACTGTTCACGTCATGAGATCGAGTGACTCCCTCTCTCAGCGATAGTGAGCATGGACATCGAGTCCTTTGTTATATTGTTTTCCCTCCTCCCTCGGGTTCGGACGTGTTTCCTCTCGCTCTAGTGAATCTCGGTTCATCGTCCTTTGAACTTTACTTTCTATTGATGACAGTATAGTTTTCGATCACGTATTCCACACTTTAATTAATCCGATTTTCTTCGTCGGGGTCAGTTCAACGCCATTAGAGACATCCACACCCTTCTTGGGCCTACTTCGACAACTGTTGTCAAAAAATGGTAGGCTAATGGAACGTACTCCGTTTAGATTCTGTCCTTGATAAGTTTCCATACACAAATCAACACTTGGTGTGAAAATTTGTGCTTGCCTCTCGAACTTGCAACACCTGTAGGTCTTTTTTTATCCTAAATGACCCCCCGGCACCATAGAGCGCGTCTGTTAGAAATGTCATTGAGAACTACGGACAACACTCCCAACATATTCAGAGAAGAACACGCACAAGAAGAAGTCAGACACCAGTCAACCCTTTTGATCCGAGACTCCAAATCGGACTAAAGTTCTGATATCGAGAGCGAGTCGATCCCATCTGCACAGTACGTGAGTATATCAGCCCCATCTCACCACGCAAAGACCCTTAAAAAGACTTCCAAGTTGGTCATTGGTCATCCACTGCCTTCTGGCCATGTGTCGATCTGAAAAGTACATTCGGATGCCCAACCCTCCGTTATGGAACTGAAATTCATAAAAACCAAGAAGCCTTCTGGATCAAACAAAGACAATGCAATCCCAGTCTACATCGGGATCGAGTTGAGCTTTCGAATCAACGACTTTGGTGCCGAAAAAGCAGCCATCATCATCAACTTCAGAGCCAACACTTTTGGCTCGAAAAGACTTCAGTACTGAAAATTTCAGAACTGAAAGTATGCTTGGCAAAGACTATACAGTTTCTACTGAAGAGACATCTGTGGAGCCTATTTTGGAAGTCATAGACGCTCAACCGTGCAAAATGCATGTACAGAAGGGGACAGGAAAAATAATTGCTTCTTCTCCTGCTCCAATTAAATGGAAACTTACTTTCCAAGAATCATTGAACACTGTGCCTCCCCCTAAAAAAGTCTCCAAAGAAAAAGACATGGCTCCAGACCAACTTCCGCCTTCTCCACCTCACTCTCCTGTACTTCCCACTACTCCATCACCACCGCAACCAGCTACATCTCTATACAATCACAATTCTCTCCACAAGCTGCCCCCTCAGATCCAACATTTATATAAACACAACTGCCACCAGATTATATAGTGCTAAATTCGACACAAAAGCATGCTAATTGGCCAGCGTACAGGGGATGCTCTTCCTCCGGACAGGGAGAGTAAAAAACTGGATGCAGCAGGCAGAAGAGTCACTGCTCAAGCTGCACATCACTGGAGAATTGCAGATTCTCCAGGACTCCTGATGAGGTATTACAGGGCTACTGGGACAAAATGAAAGAGATACTTCAGTATCTTTCACAAGAACACCAAAAAAAAGAGCAGGAGATAGTCACAGAAGGACAGGCCATCTCAAATAACTCAATCAGATGTGCCATTGATGCAGCTGACACAGCAGAACGTGGTGTGAACACTAGTGGCCTCAAAAGGAGACATGCCTGGTTGAAGTGTTAAGGATTCAAGCCAGAGATACAACACAGTCCTCAATATGCCTTTTGACAAAGTACATTTATTTATCCCAGAGGCAGATACCACTATTGATAAATTGCTAAAGCTATGGAGGCCTTATTAACTACACCAATTGGGGGTAGTTTTCATAGGCCACAATTTAGGAGTGGTTTCAAAACATCATCAGCCAAGCCCTCCACCTCTCAAAATAAACAAGGAACACATTTTACAACAGGGGTCCCTTCAGAGGATCTTAGAGAGGCTCAAATGATAGAGGGAGAGGTGAATCACTCACCATTATAAGCTCTCCCTCTAATACAAAACTGTGACTTTTTACAGATTCCCACAGCACATACATCTCCAGTGGGAGGAAGATTAGAATATTTTTATCACCAATGGTCCAATATCACCACAGACCAATGGGTTCTATCGATTATCCAACATGGTTATTGTCTAGAACTCATTCCCACTCCACCAAATCCTGGTTTTCACAAGCTCTCACACTACCATCTCATTCTCTTAAAACAAGAGGTAAAGTCCCTTCTTTTCAAAGGTTCTATAGAACCAGTTCCCCCTATCTCAACATAGGTTAGGAGTATATTCACTGTAGGAAGTTGGCTCTGTATGCACTATTTCAAAGTAAGGAATAGTATGCACAGAGTCCAAGTGTTCCCCTTAGAGGTAAGATAGTGGCAAAAAGAGATAATACTAATGCTCTATTTTGTGGTAGTGTGGTCGAGCAGTAGGCTTATCAAAGGAGTAGTGTTAAGCATTTGTTGTACATACACACAGGCAATAAATGAGGAACACACACTCAGAGACAAATCCAGCCAATAGGTTTTGTTATAGAAAAATATCTTTTCTTAGTTTATTTTAAGAACCACAGGTTCAAATTCTACATGTAATATCTCATTTGAAAGGTATTGCAGGTAAGTACTTTAGGAACTTTGAATAATCACAGTAGCATATATACTTTTTACATAAAACACAATAAGCTGTTTTAAAAGTGGACACAGTGCAATTTTCACAGTTCCTGGGGGAGGTAAAGTATTGTTATTTTTAGCAGGTAAGTAAATCACTTACAAGTCTCAGGTTTGGGTCCAAGGTAGCCCACCGTTGGGGGTTCAGAGCCACCCCAAAGTTACCACACCAGCAGCTCAGGGCCGGTCAGGTGCAGAGGTCAAAGAGGTGCCCAAAACGCATAGGCTTCAATGGAGAGAAGGGGGTGCCCCGGTTCCAGTCTGCCAGCAGGTAAGTACCCGCGTCTTCGGAGGGCAGACCAGGGGGGTTTTGTAGGGCACCGGGGGGGACACAAGTCCACACAGAAAGTACACCCTCAGCAGCGCGGGGGCGGCCGGGTGCAGTGTGTAAACAAGCGTCAGGTTCTCTGTAGGTTTCAATGAGAGACCAAGGGGTCTCTTCAGCGGTGCAGGCAGGCAAGGGGGGGGGGCTCCTCGGGGTAGCCACCACCTGGGCAAGGGAGAGGGCCTCCTGGGGGTCACTCCTGCACAGAAGTTCCGTTCCTTCAGGTGCTGGGGGCTGCGGGTGCAGGGTCTTTTCCAGCCGTCGGGAAATGGAGTTCAGGCAGTCGCGGTCAGGGGGAGCCTCGGGATTCCCTCTGCAGGCGTCGCTGTGGGGGCTCAGGGGGGACAACTTTGGTTACTCACGGTCTCGGAGTCGCCGGAGGGTCCTCCCTGAGGTGTTGGTTCTCCAGGGGTCGCCGGGTGCAGTGTTGCAAGTCTCACGCTTCTTGCGGGGATTTGCAGGGGTCTTTAAATCTGCTCCTCTGTAACAAAGTTGCAGTTCTTTTGGAGCAGTGCCGCTGTCCTCAGGAGTTTCTGGTCTTTCTTGAAGCAGGGCAGTCCTCTGAGGATTCAGAGGTCGCTGGTCCTTGGGAAAGCGTCGCTGGAGCAGGTTTCTTTGGAAGGCAGGAGACAGGCCGGTAGGTCTGGGGCCAAAGCAGTTGGTGTCTTCTTCTCTTCCTCTGCAGGGGTCTTTCAGCTCAGCAGTCCTCTTCTTCTTGTAAGTTGCAGGAATCTAAATTCTTAGGTTCAGGGGAGCCCTTAAATACTAAATTTAAGGGCGTGTTTAGGTCTGGGGGGTTAGTAGCCAATGGCTACTAGCCCTGAGGGTGGGTACACCCTCTTTGTGCCTCCTCCCAAGGGGAGGGGGTCACATCCCTAATCCTATTGGGGAATCCTCCATCTGCAAGATGGAGGATTTCTAAAAGTTAGTCACTTCAGCTCAGGACACCTTAGGGGCTGTCCTGACTGGCCAGTGACTCCTCCTTGTTATTCTCATTATTTCCTCCGGCCTTGCCGCCAAAAGTGGGGGCCGTGGCAGGAGGGGGCGGGCAACTCCACTAGCTGGAGTGTCCTGCGGTGCTGGAACAAAGAGGTGAGCCTTTGAGGCTCACCGCCAGGTGTTACAGCTCCTGCCTGGGGGAGGTGTTAGCATCTCCACCCAGTGCAGGCTTTGTTACTGGCCTCAGAGTGACAAAGGCACTCTCCCCATGGGGCCAGCAACATGTCTCGGTTGTGGCAGGCTGCTGGAACCAGTCAGCCTACACAGATAGTCGGTTAAGGTTTCAGGGGGCACCTCTAAGGTGCCCTCTGGGGTGTATTTCACAATAAAATGTACACTGGCATCAGTGTGCATTTATTGTGCTGAGAAGTTTGATACCAAACTTCCCAGTTTTCAGTGTAGCCATTATGGTGCTGTGGAGTCTGTGTTTGACAGACTCCCAGACCATATACTCTTATGGCTATCCTGCACTTACAATGTCTAAGGTTTTGCTTAGACACTGTAGGGGCACAGTACTCATGCACTGGTGCCCTCACCTATGGTATAGTGCACCCTGCCTTAGGGCTGTAAGGCCTACTAGAGAGGTGACTTATCTATACTGCATAGGCAGTGAGAGGTTGGCATGGCACTCTGAGGGGAGTGCCATGTCGACTTACTTGTTTTGTTCTCACCAGCACACACAAGCTGGTAAGCAGTGTTTCTGTGCTGAGTGAGGGGTCCCCAGGGTGGCATAAGATATGCTGCAGCCCTTAGAGACCTTCCCTGGCATCAGGGCCCTTGGTACCAGGGGTACCAGTTACAAGGGACTTACCTGGATGCCAGGGTGTGCCAATTGTGGAATCAAAAGTACAGGTTAGGGAAAGAACACTGGTGCTGGGGCCTGGTTAGCAGACCTCAGCACACTTTCAATTCAAAACATAGCATCCGCAAAGGCAAAAAGTCAGGGGGTAACCATGCCAAGGAGGCATTTCCTTACATTCACTATACTTCCTATAACCAAAGAAAGACGGTTCATTTAGACCAATTCGCAATCTCAGGCATCTCATACATACATACTTTCAGAGCATTTCCATATGGTCACTCTGAAAGATGTTATTCCCCTATTACAGCAAGGAGATTCTTTGATAACATTAGAGCTCAAAGATGCTTATTTCCACATTCCCGAAATCCAGCACACCTCACATTTCTAAGATTTGTCATTGTGGTAAAGCATTATCAATTCAAAGTTCTACCATTCGGGGTAACAACCGCTCCCAGGTTATTCACAAAATGCTTAGCTGTAGTAGCTGCATTTCTCAGAAGGCAACACATTCACGTTTTCCCATACTTGGACGACTAGCCCATAAAAAACAATGCCATCAAAAAATGCCAGCAGCATGCTCAGTGCACAGTAAATCTTCTACACGCTTTGGGATTTACAATAAACTGTTTCAAATCCCATCTTCAACCCTCACAAATACAGCCTTATCTAGGAGGAATTCTCAATACTCACTCAGGATTGGCATATCCAAACCCAGCAAGAATTCAGGCTTTTCAAAATCTCCTGGCTCAATTACAGGAGAATCATATTTACACAGTAAAACTAGTGATGCAACTATTGAGGATGATGGCTTCATGCATTGCCATCGTTTCGCATGCAAGACTACATATGCGTCCACTACATCAGTGTCTCTCTCGTCAGTGTCACAGGGACATCTTCAGGATCTAGTGTTTCTGGACCGCCAGACTCACTGCTCTCTGCAATGGTGGAATCCCACCAACCTTTCAGAAGGGCAGTCCTTTCAAGACCCTGTTCCTCAGATTACTCTCACAACAGATGCGTCACTGATGGGTTGGGGAGCTCATCTCAGCAACCTTACAATACAAGGTAAATGGAATCCCATTCAACAGACTTATCACATCAACTATTTAGAGTTGATAGCAGTCTTCCTAGTGTTCAAAGCATTCCTGACACAAATCTCTTACAAAGTGGTTCTAGTCTGTACAGACAACATGACAACTATGTATTATCTGCAGAAACAGTGCAGGGGGACACACACTCATCTCAGTTGTCCCTCGTAGCTCAGACAATTTGGAAGTGGGTGATTTACAATCACTTTCAATTACTGGCAGAATATCTCCCAGGAATGGACCATCAGTTTGCGGACCTATTAAGCAAGACGCAGCAACAAGTCAGTGAATGGGAAATTCACCCGCAAGTACTTCACCGACGCTTTCGCCTCTGGGGAAACTGCAGAAATTGATCTCTTCGCCACTGTAGAAATCTCAAAATACCAAAACTTTGCATCCAGATACCCACACCCTCAGTCCAAGGCAATGATCCATGGTTGAATTGTTCAGGGTATTTGCTTACACTTTTTTTCCGCCATTCCCACTCATACCATTTCTGGTTCGCAAATTGAGACAAACATCAGTCACCATGATCCTTGTAGCTCCCACATAGGCACGTAAGCCTTGGTACACAACACTATTGGATCTGTCTGTGGTTCCACATCACAAACTTTCCAACAGACCAGAACTTATGACTCAAAAGAGAGGTCAAATCGGACATTCTGATCCCAAAGTACTCCATCTTGCGATATGGCTCCTGCATTCATAGAGTTTGGATATTTACAACTTCACTCTGAATGTATGGACATTCTTAAAGAGGCATGTAGGACTACAACTAGACAGTTATGCTGCAACTGCAAAATGGAAACATTTTGTATAGTACTGTCAACTTAAAAGCCTTGATCCCTTCAAAGAGTCAGTACAAGTCATTGTTATTTGCTACATTTACAAAAGGCAGATTTAGCATACTCATCGATTAGCCTTCATTTAGCAGCTATAACTGCTTACCTCCAAAACAGATAACATATTTCTTTGTTCAGAATTCCTGTTATTAAGGCGTTTGTGGAAAGACTTAAGAGGGTTATTCCACCCATGGTTCCTCCAGTTCCAGTATAGAACCTTAACATTGTTGTTACTAGACTTATGGGCCCACCATTTGAATCCATGCATTCCCGTTCTTTGCAATTTCTTTCATCAAAAGTTGCCTTTTTGATAGCTATAACTTCATTAAGACGTGTAAATGAAATACAAGCGCTTGTGGTAGAGGAACCTTTTTTAGAAGTACATAAAGATAGAGTAGTTCTTAGGACAACCCCTAAATTTCTACCTAAAATCATTTCACATTAATCAATCAGTTGAGTTACCTTTTTTCCACACAGCCCGATTCAGTCGCTGAAAGTGCTCTGCACACACTAGATGTTAAACAAGTTTTTATTTATTACATTGACAGGGCAAAAAGTTTTACCAAATTAAACAACTTTTTGTAGCTTTTTCAATGCCTCACAAAGATAATCCCATTTTAAAGAATGCATTAGCTAGATGGATAGTCAAGTGTATTCAAACTTATCTCAAAGCTAAAAGATAATTACCAACAACTCCTAAAGCACATTCAACCAGAAAAAAAGGTGCTTCTATGGCCTTTTTTGGAAACATTCCAAAAGCTGATATTTGCAAATCTGCTTCCTGGTCTACACCACACACATTTACCAAACACCATTGTGTAGACTTTTTAGCTTGGCAACAGGCATATGTCGGTCAAGGAGTCCTCAGGGCACTTTTTCAAACTACTCCAACTCCTACAGGCTAGCCACCGCTTATTTGATTTACAGTCTATGCAAAGCATGTGTATGTACCGCCACACATGCCATTGAACGGAAAATATTACTTACCCAGTAAACATCTGTTCGTGGCATGCAGTGCAGAAGATTCATATGCACCCTCCCTCCTCCCCGGAAGCCTGTAGTTGTTGTAGTACAACATATTGTAAATATGTATATACATTTCATGGACATCTTTTTTTAATTTACTATATATATATATATATATATATATTTGTTCGGTGGCATGTGTAGCTGCAGATACGCATGCTGTGCATTGTACTTCTGCCATCTAGTGTTGGGCTCGGGGTGTTACAAGTTGTTTTTCTTCGAAGAAGTGTTTTCGAGTCAGGGTATCGAGTGACTCCTCCTCTTCGGTTCCATTGCGCATTCATGCAATGTACAGATGTCTACTGGGTAAGTAACTTTTTCCTCCCTGACTGAGGTCGTCCAACTGGGCAAAACCGCTTCTGATCCTTTTTTGCCTTTCAACAATGCCTTGGCCATCACCCTTCTTGAAGAATTGGGCTAAACCCTGCTCAGGGGTTGTAGTCAGTCGCCAAATTGCCAGATGCAAGCATCCTTCACCAGAGAATCCAACCTTCCTCTCTTCGCACCCTTCCCAGGAGAGTCTAGTGGTGCATGCTTCAGGTAGCAGGACACAGCCTAACTTGTTCTCTTCCTCTCCACCAGCTATGGAGTCAGAAAGCATCAACACTTTTGGTTGTGGAATTTTCATCTCTACAAGTCTTGCCTTGCATTCCATTATTACTTCTAGACTGCTCAGTCGTTACAGCCATGCTTTCTGGGACTCAGTGAGTCAGGTTTTGCCTCTAGTCTTGAAGACGGCTTATGCCATCATTTCCCAGGCTGTGCAATATACTTTATGATCTGGGCACCACAGATTTGTGTCGCCATTAGATGTCATGCTTGGATACGCTCCACTGATTTTTCAGGGGACATCTAATCTAACCAGATAGACATGCATTTTGACAGGTCCAGTCTTTTTTTTTTTTTTTTTTTTTTTTTTTTAGAAAAGGCTGACTCCCTGCTGGAGCACTTTCAGCGTAGCAGGGTTCTGGTTTGCTTCCTTGGTCTCGCTACTGCTCCACACCCACCGGCTCTCCAGTTTCGTTCTTTGCCCAGATTTGGCAGAGGGTTTTAACACTACCAACAGACTTTGCCGTCCCATCAGTCGTCCCTGCCACTTTGCGGCTGAGGCAGGGGACTTCCTAGATCAAAAGAACAGTAGGAGCAACATGCCTCACAGCTATTGCACCCCCCCCCCCCCCCCATGCCAATCCATCAACTCAGACGAGCAGGTGTTACAAATTGTTAGGCGGGGCAATGCTCTCCAGTTTCTAAAGACTGCATCTTCCAGGCCACCATCCCAAGAACAGCTGACAGAGGACCAACTGTCCTTGTTGCTTCAGGAAATGTTGGCCCTTTTGAACAAAGGGGCCATAGACAAGGTGCCGACGTGAGAAGTAGGTCACGGTTGCTGTTTCTGGAACTTCATGGTGCTGAAAAGGACGGAGACCTTTGTTCTATACTGGACTTGCACCCACTTCATCACTTCTGGCTTTGGGTGGCAGCTGGGGGGAGGTGAAGCTCAGAGGACTAAGGTCTCTGGTGGGATCTCAGCTTCATATCAATCTTCTGGAGCTGAGGACCGCCCGCTTGGTATTGTAGGACTTATTCCAACCACCAAGGGAAGGCTGATTCAGGTGTTCACAGACAACACCACCGCCATGTGTTATTGCAGCAAGCGCGGCCAAGTGAAGTCATGGACCGTGTAGGAGGAGGCTCAGCCCCTCAGAACTTGACTGCAGTGTAAGGCATTTTCCTGGTCGTGCAGCACCTGGTGGGATCTCTGAAGAGTAAGAGAGATCAACTCAGCCATCGATGCCTTACAACTCATGAAATGGTGTCTACATCCGTAGGTGGCTCAAGGTCTCTTCTGAGAATGCGGAGAACCTTGGTTCGATCTATTCACCGTCGCTGAGAATGTGTAATGTAAGTGCTTCGGAGCATTGGAGTTTCCAAAGCGACTTCCGTTCAGAAACACATTCTGCTTAGACTGGAACTGGACTTCCGTATGCCTTTCTGTTGTTACTGCTCCTGTCCTGGGTTCTCAAGATCAGGAGTGACCGAATCTTAAGGACTCTGGACTGGGTAAGGAGAGTTTGGTATCCCGAGCTCCTGAGCTTGAGTACCTGTTCTGCGATCAGGCTGTCCTTTCAGGAGGATTTCTTGTAGCAGCAGCAGGGCAAGGCCCTGCACCAAAACCTGCGCACACTACATCTTCATGCATGGAGATTGAACAGTAACCATTTATATGCCTTTTATCTTCCCCCTGAGATTTTTGTCATCTTGGTAGCATTGTGTCCTTCACAACAAAGATTAAATATGCGTATTCTTTGGGATGTTTGTGGCTTAGTGTGTTCGCCAGACAGGTCGCCCTGCTTCATGTTAAGCTGTCTGAGGTTTTCCTGTTTGTATTGTCTTTAGCCAAACAAGGCCTTGTTTTGGGTACAATTAAAGTGTACTTTTTGGCCATCTCTGCTTCTTTGCAGTTTCCAGATCATCCTTCACTGTTTGTCACCTGTCACACGATTCCTTAGGGTCTTGCAACATTTATTCCCTTCTACCCCTTTCGTCATGGTCCACTTCTTAATTGGGCCCTGTAGGAAGCTGGCTATTTGTGTGGTATGTGAATGCCATGTAACGGGTTCAGGGGTTCCCCAGTGAGTGGACAGGGCTTGCTATGCAAACGCAAAGTGCTCTGTTAAGGGATAGTGTGGTTGAGCGGCTTTAGGCTTAACACACAGGAGTGCAGGACATCTACAAACACAAAGTAGTAAATAAATGAAACACTACTCGAAGGATAGCCACACCAATTTATAAAAATTGTAAGTATCTTTATATGTTTAGGCATCAGAGAAAAGTAGTTCAGGTAAGTACATTTTTAAATAGGAATTCTTTTCACTGGAGTTCTGCAGTCTTATCCTATGGGAGGAAAAACAAGTTCTGCAAACGTGTAGCATACGGCGACCTACGAGAGTCCTCTCCTAAGGTGAGTAGTGGGCAAAGTCCAAGGCAGCACCCACAGTACTCCTTCAGCAGCATGGGGGCAGCTGGATGCAGAGTGCAAAACAGCATCGGGTGCCCAGTGTGTTCCTGTGGCGAATGGTCACTGCGAATAGAGGCAGCAGGCTCTTGCTAGTAGTCTAGTCAGGCTGAAGAAACAGCGTGGTTCAGGCCTCACGATGCTCGGGCACAGGTAGGCACCTTTGGTCCTCTTCTCCATGGCTCAGAGGCGACGGATACAGAGGTGTCCTTAAGTGTCGTTTTTTTTTTTTTTTTTTTTTTTTTACCAGGGGAGCTGTGTGCAGAGGCTACAGGTGTCTTTGGGGAGTCCAGGATGGGTGAAACCATGATGGAATTGGAATCTGGAGGGCTGGGGAACCTTGTTGGAACTAGTGGCCCACTTCAACCCGACACACCAGACGTGTCACTGGTGACCTCTGGTGTGACTTCCTCTCCTGTGAGGGGAGCCAGATTGGCATTTCAGAGGTGGCAGCCTTTTAAGGCTTGCTGCCTTAGGAAGGCTAGTCCACAGGATGGCCTGCTGGAGTTGGTGTTACGTCCTCTTCCTGGGCAGGCTTTTGTTCTGGGCCTCCTGAGAGCAGAATGCTCTTACCCTAGAGGTCCAGAACGGGGTCTCGGGTGATAGGCTGGTAGAAACGAGTCTGTGAGCACACCAGAGACTGGTAGGGTCTCAGGGGGCACCTCTAAGGTGCCCACGGAGTGCATGTATTGGTAAAGTGGGGATTCACCAATACGAGATGTTTGATACCAAACATCCCTATCTTCAGTGAAGCCATCATGTAGCTGGCGAACTTGTATTGACCAGAGTCCATCACATGCATTTAAAATGACTTTCCTGGTCACTTATTATGCTGTAGAATTGAGAAAGACATAGCAGGGCATATCTCCTCGTGTAGATATGCCCTCATATGTATTATAATGCACCCTGCCTTAGGGCTGTAAGGCCTCCTAGAGGGGTGACCTACATGTTTTGTATGCAGTGTTCGGAGATATTACATACAGGCGGTGGGTCATGTCATGTTTCACGCTTTTGTCTGAACCAAGACACACAGCCTCCAGTGGCAGCATTTTGTGCCTGGTGCGGGGTCCCTTGGGTGGCACAATTTGTGTGGCAGCCATTAGGGACCTTCTTTAGTACCCCAGGCCTTAGGTACCAGGGGTACCATTTACTAGGGACTTGCAGAGGATGCTAAATGTTTTGCCAATTGGAGAAACAACTGTGCAGTTTTGGGAAAGAGCTCTGGCACTGGGGACCGTGTCAGTAGGAACCCAGTGCACTTTCAGTTGAAATCACATCATGTACCAGGCAAAATTCGGGGGTAACCATGTCAAAAAGCGGCACTTTCCTACAGGTCAGGACTTTTCCTATGACCTCCCCATTCAAGCCCCTACACAGCTGTCATTTGAGACTTCTGACTTCTTAGACTGTGTTCTTAGTGGTCATTACATCTGCTAAGAGGATCGGTGAGCTTCAAGCTCTTTCAGTTACCTCTCTGTACTCCAGCTGCTATCTGGACAAACTGCTTCTTTGGACTCTTGTCAGCCAAAACATCACACTTCCAATATTTTTTGTTCCACCTCGTTCCTCTAAGGAAGAGGAGAGTGCCCATAGTCTGGATCTGAAAACAAAGCGTTTTTTTTCCATTGATTGTACAAAATACCACCGGGGAGGGGGGCAAGGGGGAGGCAATCTGCTCTTTATCAGATTCTCAGGAGCAGTAATAAAGACAGGAGGGTGCAGAAGAGAACCCTCTTTCGAGGCGTTGTACTTTGCTTCAAGTTCTGATACACAGTAGGTAAGAAGCAACATCCTGAAGACTTGCGGGCCCATTCCTCCAGAGCCAAGGTTGCCTCTACTTGGTTAGCACGTGGAGTGCCTGTCCTGCACAAGCATTGCTGCTTGGACAGTCAAGTCCCTCAAGATTGGTATTTTGCCCTTTACGCCCTCCAGGAGTTCCTGGTTTGAGCCAGTTCGCTGACCCATCTCTGGAGAGGTATTGCTTTGTGTAAGGAAATGCCTCCTTGGCATGGTTGCCCCCTGACTTTTTGCCTTTGCTGATGCTATGTTTACAATTGAAAGTGTGCTGAGGCCTGCTAACCAGGCCCCAGCACCAGTGTTCTTTCCCTAACCTGTACTTTTGTATCCACAATTGGCAGACCCTGGCATCCAGATAAGTCCCTTGTAACTGGTACTTCTAGTACCAAGGGCCCTGATGCCAAGGAAGGTCTCTAAGGGCTGCAGCATGTCTTATGCCACCCTGGAGACCTCTCACTCAGCACAGACACACTGCTTGCCAGCTTGTGTGTGCTAGTGAGAACAAAACGAGTAAGTCGACATGGCACTCCCCTCAGGGTGCCATGCCAGCCTCTCACTGCCTATGCAAGTATAGGTCAGTCACCCCTCTAGCAGGCCTTACAGCCCTAAGGCAGGGTGCACTATACCATAGGTGAGGGTACCAGTGCATGAGCATGGTACCCCTACAGTGTCTAAACAAAACCTTAGACATTGTAAGTGCAGGGTAGCCATAAGAGTATATGGTCTGGGAGTTTGTCAAACACGAACTCCACAGCACCATAATGGCTACACTGAAAACTGGGAAGTTTGGTATCAAACTTCTCAGCACAATAAATGCACACTGATGCCAGTGTACATTTTATTGTAAAATACACCACAGAGGGCACCTTAGAGGTGCCCCCTGAAACTTAACCGACTGTCTGTGTAGGCTGACTAGTTCCAGCAGCCTGCCACACTAGAGACATGTTGCTGGCCCCATGGGGAGAGTGCCTTTGTCACTCTGAGGCCAGTAACAAAGCCTGCACTGGGTGGAGATACTAACACCTCCCCCAGGCAGGAGCTGTAACACCTGGCGGTGAGCCTCAAAGGCTCACCCCTTTGTCACAGCCCAGCAGGGCACTCCAGCTTAGTGGAGTTGCCCGCCCCCTCCGGCCACGGCCCCCACTTTTGGCGGCAAGGCTGGAGGGAACAAAGAAAGCAACAAGGAGGAGTCACTGGCCAGTCAGGACAGCCCCTAAGGTGTCCTGAGCTGAGGTGACTAACTTTTAGAAATCCTCCATCTTGCAGATGGAGGATTCCCCCAATAGGGTTAGGATTGTGACCCCCTCCCCTTGGGAGGAGGCACAAAGAGGGTGTACCCACCCTCAGGGCTAGTAGCCATTGGCTACTAACCCCCCAGACCTAAACACGCCCTTAAATTTAGTATTTAAGGGCTACCCTGAACCCTAGAAAAATTAGATTCCTGCAACAACAAGAAGAAGGACTGCCTAGCTGAAAACCCCTGCAGAGGAAGACCAGAAGACAACAACTGCCTTGGCTCCAGAAACTCACCGGCCTGTCTCCTGCCTTCCAAAGAACTCTGCTCCAGCGACGCCTTCCAAAGGGACCAGCGACCTCTGAATCCTCTGAGGACTGCCCTGCTTCGACGACGACAAGAAACTCCCGAGGACAGCGGACCTGCTCCAAAAAGACTGCAACTTTGTTTCAAGAAGCAGCTTTAAAGAACCCTGCAACTCCCCGCAAGAAGCGTGAGACTTGCAACACTGCACCCGGCGACCCCGACTCGGCTGGTGGAGAACCAACACCTCAGGGAGGACCCCCGGACTACTCTACGACTGTGAGTACCAAAACCTGTCCCCCCTGAGCCCCCACAGCGCCGCCTGCAGAGGGAATCCCGAGGCTTCCCCTGACCGCGACTCTCTGAAACCTAAGTCCCGACGCCTGGAAAAGACCCTGCACCCGCAGCCCCCAGGACCTGAAGGACCGGACTTTCACTGCAGAAGTGACCCCCAGGAGTCCCTCTCCCTTGCCCAAGTGGAGGTTTCCCCGAGGAAGTCCCCCCTTGCCTGCCTGCAGTGCTGAAGAGATCCCTTGATCTCTCATTGACTAACATTGCGAACCCGACGCTTGTTCTAACACTGCACCCGGCCGCCCCCGCGCCGCTGAGGGTGAAATTTCTGTGTGGGCTTGTGTCCCCCCCGGTGCCCTACAAAACCCCCCTGGTCTGCCCTCCGAAGACGCGGGTACTTACCTGCAAGCAGACCGGAACCGGGGCACCCCCTTCTCTCCATTATAGCCTATGCGTTTTGGGCACCACTTTGAACTCTGCACCTGACCGGCCCTGAGCTGCTGGTGTGGTAACTTTGGGGTTGCTCTGAACCCCCAACGGTGGGCTACCTTGGACCAAGAACTGAACCCTGTAAGTGTCTTACTTACCTGGTAAAACTAACAAAAACTTACCTCCCCCAGGAACTGTGAAAATTGCACTAAGTGTCCACTTTTGAAATAGCTATTTGTGAATAACTTGAAAAGTATACATGCAATTGAAATGATTCAAAGTTCCTAATGTACTTACCTGCAATACCTTTCAAACAAGATATTACATGTTAAATTTGAACCTGTGGTTCTTAAAATAAACTAAGAAAAGATATTTTTCTATACAAAACCTATTGGCTGGATTTGTCTCTGAGTGTGTGTACCTCATTTATTGTGTATGTGTATGTACAACAAATGCTTAACACTACTCCTTGGATAAGCCTACTGCTCGACCACACTACCACAAAATAGAGCATTAGTATTATTTATTTTTACCACTATTTTACCTCTAAGGGGAACCCTTGGACTCTGTGCATGCTATTCCTTACTTTGAAATAGCACATACAGAGCCAACTTCCTACATTGGTGGATCAGCGGTGGGGTACAAGACTTTGCATTTGCTGGACTACTCAGCCAATACCTGATCACACGACAAATTCCAAAATTGTCATTAGAAATTGATTTTTGCAATTTGAAAAGTTTTCTAAATTCTTAAAAGACCTGCTAGGGCCTTGTGTTAGATCCTGTTTAGCATTTCTTTTAGAGTTTAAAAGTTTGTAAAAGTTTGAATTAGATTCTAGAACCAGTTTTAGATTCTTAAAAAGTATTCCAACTTTTAGAAGCAAAATGTCTAGCACAGATGTGGCTGTGGTGGAACTCGACACCACACCTTACCTCCATCTACAGATGAGAGAGCTACGGTCACTCTGTAAACGAAAGAAAATAGCAATGGGCCCCAAACCTACCAAAGTACAGCTCCAGGAGCTTTTGGCAGAGTTTGAAAAGGCCAACCCCTCTGAGGGTGGCAACTCAGAGGATGAAGATAGTGACTTGGAGGGAAATTCCCCCCCTCCAGTCCTACTTAGGGAGAGCAGGGCTACTCAAGCCCTGACTCCACAAATAATAGTCAGAGATGCTGGTTCCCTCACAGGAGGGACCAACAACTCTGAAATCACTGAGGATAACTCCAGTGAAGAGGACATCCAGTTAGCCAGGATGGCCAAAAGATTGGCTTTGGAAAGACAGATCCTAGCCATAGAGAGGGAAAGACAAGAGATGGGCCTAGGACCCATCAATGGTGGCAGCAACATAAATAGGGTCAGAGATTCTCCTGACATGTTGAAAATCCCTAAAGGGATTGTAACTAAATATGAAGATGGTGATGACATCACCAAATGGTTCACAGCTTTTGAGAGGGCTTGTGTAACCAGAAAAGTGAACAGATCTCACTGGGGTGCTCTCCTTTGGGAAATGTTCACAGGAAAGTGTAGGGATAGACTCCTCACACTCTCTGGAAAAGATGCAGAATCTTATGACCTCATGAAGGGTACCCTGATTGAGGGCTTTGGATTCTCCACTGAGGAGTATAGGATTAGATTCAGGGGGGCTCAAAAATCCTCGAGCCAGACCTGGATTGACTTTGTAGACTACTCAGTAAAAACACTAGATGGTTGGATTCAAGGCAGTGGTGTAAGTAATTATGATGGGCTGTACAATTTATTTGTGAAAGAACACCTGTTAAGTAATTGTTTCAATGATAAACTGCATCAGAATCTGGTAGACCTAGGACCAATTTCTCCCCAAGAATTGGGAAAGAAGGCGGACCATTGGGTCAAGACAAGGGTGTCCAAAACTTCCACAGGGGGTGACCAAAAGAAAGGGGTCACAAAACCTCCCCAGGGGAAAGGTGGTGAGACTGCCAAAAATAAAAATAGTAAAGAGTCTTCTACAGGCCCCCAAAAACCTGCACAGGAGGGTGGGCCCAGAGCCTCTTCACAAAACAATCCTGGGTACAAGGGTAAAAACTTTGATCCCAAAAAGGCCTGGTGTCGAAACTGTAGTCAGTCTGGACACAAAACTGGAGACAAGGCCTGTCCCAAGAAAAGTTCCACTCCAAACTCCAATCCAGGTAACACTGGAATGGCTAGTCTCCAAGTGGGATCAACAGTGTGCCCAGAGCAAATCAGGGTCCACACTGAAGCTACTCTAGTCTCTGAGGGTGGGGTGGATTTAGCCACACTAGCTGCCTGGCCTCCTAACATGCAAAAATACAGGCAGCAGCTCTTTATTAATGGGACAAGTGTAGAAGGCCTGAGGGATACAGGTGCCAGTGTCACCATGGTGACAGAGAAACTGGTTTCCCCTGGCCAATACCTGACTGGAAAAACTTATACAGTCACCAATGCTGACAATCAGACTAAAGCACATCCCATGGCAATGGTAACTTTAGAATGGGGAGGGGTCAATGGCCTGAAACAGGTGGTGGTCTCCTCAAACATCCCAGTAGACTGTCTGCTTGGAAATGACCTGGAGTCCTCAGCATGGGCTGAGGTAGAACTAAAAACCCATGCAGCCATGCTGGGTATCCCTGAACTGGTGTGTGTAAAAACAAGAGCACAATGCAAGGCACAGGGTGAAAAAGTAGAGCTGGAGTCTGGAAAAATGGCCCAGCCTACCAAGAGAAAAGGAAAGTCAGTTGGGAAACCAACTGCAACACAGTCAGAAAAAGGGAACCTCTCTTCTCAGGAAGAAGTTCTGCCCTCTGAGGGAACTGAGCCTTTGGAGCTTGAACCTTATCAGGTTGAGCTCTTAGGCCCAGGGGGACCCTCAAGGGAAGAGCTGTGTAAGGGACAAGAAACCTGTCCCTCTCTTGAAGGCCTTAGGCAGCAAGCTGCTGAAGAGTCCAAGGGCAAGAAAAATGGAACACATAGGGTCTATTGGGAAGATGGACTCCTGTACACTGAGGCCAGAGACCCCAAACCTGGTGCTACTAGGAGAGTGGTAGTGCCTCAGTCGTTCAGAGAGTTTATTCTGACCTTAGCCCATGATATTCCCCTTGCTGGGCATTTGGGACAAACCAAGACGTGGGAGAGGTTAGTCAACCACTTCTACTGGCCCAATATGTCCCAGAAGGTTAAGGAGTTTTGCCTCTCCTGCCCCACCTGTCAATCCAGTGGTAAGACAGGTGGGCACCCAAAGGCCCCCCTCATTCCACTTCCAGTGGTGGGGGTCCCCTTTGAAAGAGTGGGTGTGGACATAGTTGGTCCACTGGAACCTCCCACAGCCTCAGGAAATATGTACATCCTAGTAGTAGTGGATCATGCTACTAGGTATCCTGAAGCTATTCCCCTTAGGTCGACTACTGCCCCTGCAGTAGCCAAGGCCCTCATTGGTATCTTTACCAGAGTGGGTTTCCCTAAGGAGGTGGTGTCCGACAGAGGTACCAACTTCATGTCAGCATACCTAAAACACATGTGGAATGAGTGTGGAGTGACTTACAAATTCACTACACCATACCATCCACAAACTAATGGCTTAGTTGAGAGATTCAACAAGACATTAAAAGGCATGATCATGGGGCTCCCAGAAAAACTCAAAAGGAGATGGGATGTCCTCTTGCCATGTCTGCTTTTTGCTTACAGAGAGGTGCCACAGAAGGGAGTAGGATTCTCACCCTTTGAACTTCTGTTTGGTCACCCTGTAAGGGGACCACTTGCTCTTGTTAAAGAAGGCTGGGAGAGACCTCTTCATGAGCCTAAACAAGACATAGTGGACTATGTACTTGGCCTTCGCTCTAGAATGGCAGAGTACATGGAAAAGGCAACCAAAAACCTTGAGGCCAGCCAACAGCTCCAGAAGTTTTGGTATGACCAAAAGGCTGCAATGGTTGAGTTCCAACCAGGGCAGAAAGTCTGGGTTCTGGAGCCTGTGGCTCCCAGGGCACTCCAGGACAAATGGAGTGGCCCTTACCCAGTGCTAGAAAGGAAGAGTCAGGTCACCTACCTGGTGGACCTGGGCACAAGCAGGAGCCCCAAGAGGGTGATCCATGTGAACCGCCTTAAGCTCTTCCATGACAGGGCTGATGTAAATCTGTTGATGGTAACAGATGAGGATCAGGAGGCAGAGAGTGAACCTCTCCCTGATCTTCTGTCATCAGACCCAAAAGATGGCTCAGTAGATGGAGTGATCTACTCAGACACCCTCTCTGGCCAACAGCAAGCTGATTGTAGGAGAGTCCTACAACAGTTTCCTGAACTCTTCTCCTTAACCCCTGGTCAGACACACCTGTGTACCCATGATGTGGACACAGGAGACAGCATGCCTGTCAAGAACAACATTTTTAGACAGTCTGACCATGTTAAGGAAAGCATCAAGGTGGAAGTCCACAAGATGCTGGAATTGGGAGTAATTGAGCGCTCTGACAGCCCCTGGGCTAGCCCAGTGGTCTTAGTCCCCAAACCTCACACCAAAGATGGAAAGAAAGAGATGAGGTTTTGTGTGGACTACAGAGGGCTCAATTCTGTCACCAAGACAGATGCTCATCCAATTCCTAGAGCTGATGAGCTCATAGATAAATTAGGTGCTGCCAAATTCTTAAGTACCTTTGACTTGACAGCAGGGTACTGGCAAATAAAAATGGCACCTGGAGCAAAAGAGAAAACAGCATTCTCCACACCTGATGGGCATTATCAATTTACTGTTATGCCCTTTGGTTTAAAGAATGCCACTGCCACCTTCCAAAGGTTGGTGAATCAAGTCCTTGCTGGTTTGGAGTCCTTTAGCACCGCTTATCTTGATGATATTGCTGTCTTTAGCTCCACCTGGCAGGATCACCTGGTCCACCTGAAGAAGGTTTTGAAGGCTCTGCAATCTGCAGGCCTCTCTATCAAGGCATCCAAATGCCAGATAGGGCAGGGAACTGTGGTTTACTTGGGCCACCTTGTAGGTGGAGGCCAAGTTCAGCCACTCCAACCCAAGATCCAGACTATTCTGGACTGGGTAGCTCCAAAAACCCAGACTCAAGTCAGGGCATTCCTTGGCTTGACTGGGTATTACAGGAGGTTTGTGAAGGGATATGGATCCATTGTGACAGCCCTCACTGAACTCACCTCCAAGAAAATGCCCAAGAAAGTGAACTGGACTGTGGAATGCCAACAGGCCTTTGACACCCTGAAACAAGCAATGTGCTCAGCACCAGTTCTAAAAGCTCCAGATTATTCTAAGCAGTTCATTGTGCAGACAGATGCCTCTGAACATGGGATAGGGGCAGTTTTGTCCCAAACAAATGAAGATGGCCTTTCCAGGTTCTTCCACTTAGAAAATGAAGACTCTCTTGGGAAAGGTTAGTCTCATCCTCTTTCGTTTGGGGGGGGGGGGTTGTGTAAGGAAATGCCTCCTTGGCATGGTTGCCCCCTGACTTTTTGCCTTTGCTGATGCTATGTTTACAATTGAAAGTGTGCTGAGGCCTGCTAACCAGGCCCCAGCACCAGTGTTCTTTCCCTAACCTGTACTTTTGTATCCACAATTGGCAGACCCTGGCATCCAGATAAGTCCCTTGTAACTGGTACTTCTAGTACCAAGGGCCCTGATGCCAAGGAAGGTCTCTAAGGGCTGCAGCATGTCTTATGCCACCCTGGAGACCTCTCACTCAGCACAGACACACTGCTTGCCAGCTTGTGTGTGCTAGTGAGAACAAAACGAGTAAGTCGACATGGCACTCCCCTCAGGGTGCCATGCCAGCCTCTCACTGCCTATGCAAGTATAGGTCAGTCACCCCTCTAGCAGGCCTTACAGCCCTAAGGCAGGGTGCACTATACCATAGGTGAGGGTACCAGTGCCTGAGCATGGTACCCCTACAGTGTCTAAACAAAACCTTAGACATTGTAAGTGCAGGGTAGCCATAAGAGTATATGGTCTGGGAGTTTGTCAAACACGAACTCCACAGCACCATAATGGCTACACTGAAAACTGGGAAGTTTGGTATCAAACTTCTCAGCACAATAAATGCACACTGATGCCAGTGTACATTTTATTGTAAAATACACCACAGAGGGCACCTTAGAGGTGCCCCCTGAAACTTAACCGACTGTCTGTGTAGGCTGACTAGTTCCAGCAGCCTGCCACACTAGAGACATGTTGCTGGCCCCATGGGGAGAGTGCCTTTGTCACTCTGAGGCCAGTAACAAAGCCTGCACTGGGTGGAGATGCTAACACCTCCCCCAGGCAGGAGCTGTAACACCTGGCGGTGAGCCTCAAAGGCTCACCCCTTTGTCACAGCCCAGCAGGGCACTCCAGCTTAGTGGAGTTGCCCGCCCCCTCCGGCCACGGCCCCCACTTTTGGCGGCAAGGCTGGAGGGAACAAAGAAAGCAACAAGGAGGAGTCACTGGCCAGTTAGGACAGCCCCTAAGGTGTCCTGAGCTGAGGTGACTCTAACTTTTAGAAATCCTCCATCTTGCAGATGGAGGATTCCCCCAATAGGGTTAGGATTGTGACCCCCTCCCCTTGGGAGGAGGCACAAAGAGGGTGTACCCACCCTCAGGGCTAGTAGCCATTGGCTACTAACCCCCCAGACCTAAACACGCCCTTAAATTTAGTATTTAAGGGCTACCCTGAACCCTAGAAAAATTAGATTCCTACAACAACAAGAAGAAGGACTGCCTAGCTGAAAACCCCTGCAGAGGAAGACCAGAAGACAACAACTGCCTTGGCTCCAGAAACTCACCGGCCTGTCTCCTGCCTTCCAAAGAACTCTGCTCCAGCGACGCCTTCCAAAGGGACCAGCGACCTCTGAATCCTCTGAGGACTGCCCTGCTTCGACGACGACAAGAAACTCCCGAGGACAGCGGACCTGCTCCAAAAAGACTGCAACTTTGTTTCAAGAAGCAGCTTTAAAGAACCCTGCAACTCCCCGCAAGAAGCGTGAGACTTGCAACACGGCACCCGGCGACCCCGACTCGGCTGGTGGAGAACCAACACCTCAGGGAGGACCCCCGGACTACTCTACGACTGTGAGTACCAAAACCTGTCCCCCCTGAGCCCCCACAGCGCCGCCTGCAGAGGGAATCCCGAGGCTTCCCCTGACCGCGACTCTCTGAAACCTAAGTCCCGACGCCTGGAAAAGACCCTGCACCCGCAGTCCCCAGGACCTGAAGGACCGGACTTTCACTGCAGAAGTGACCCCCAGGAGTCCCTCTCCCTTGCCCCAGTGGAGGTTTCCCCGAGGAAGCCCCCCCTTGCCTGCCTGCAGCGCTGAAGAGATCCCTTGATCTCTCATTGACTAACATTGCGAACCCGACGCTTGTTCTAACACTGCACCCGGCCGCCCCCGCGCCGCTGAGGGTGAAATTTCTGTGTGGGCTTGTGTCCCCCCCCGGTGCCCTACAAAACCCCCCTGGTCTGCCCTCCGAAGACGCGGGTACTTACCTGCAAGCAGACCGGAACCGGGGCACCCCCTTCTCTCCATTATAGCCTATGCGTTTTGGGCACCACTTTGAACTCTGCACCTGACCGGCCCTGAGCTGCTGGTGTGGTAACTTTGGGGTTGCTCTGAACCCCCAACGGTGGGCTACCTTGGACCAAGAACTGAACCCTGTAAGTGTCTTACTTACCTGGTAAAACTAACAAAAACTTACCTCCCCCAGGAACTGTGAAAATTGCACTAAGTGTCCACTTTTGAAATAGCTATTTGTGAATAACTTGAAAAGTATACATGCAATTGAAATGATTCAAAGTTCCTAATGTACTTACCTGCAATACCTTTCAAACAAGATATTACATGTTAAATTTGAACCTGTGGTTCTTAAAATAAACTAAGAAAAGATATTTTTCTATACAAAACCTATTGGCTGGATTTGTCTCTGAGTGTGTGTACCTCATTTATTGTCTATGTGTATGTACAACAAATGCTTAACACTACTCCTTGGATAAGCCTACTGCTCGACCACACTACCACAAAATAGAGCATTAGTATTATCTATTTTTACCACTATTTTACCTCTAAGGGGAACCCTTGGACTCTGTGCATGCTATTCCTTACTTTGAAATAGCACATACAGAGCCAACTTCCTACACTTTGGTATCCATGTTAAGGTGAAGAATCTGCGGTTAGATGTCTCGTTCAGAAGAACAAGTTTTGCATCATGAATCCTTTTCTGGATTCACATGCAGTGCATTATTCTGCCATCTGGTGTTTGGGTCCATAGTGTTTTTTTCCCCATCCTCTTTTGGGGTGTTACCGACCACCATTTGGTGCTACATCCATCCTCTGTGTGACGTCAGACGACACCCCAAAAGTTCCTGTGCATGGTCATCTTGAGATTATTTTTTCTCGCCATGTGTCCTGGAAGCACAGTGCAGGAACCCCGAAAATGTTTTTGATTTTTGCTAAGTTTTTTCTGGAAAACATCCAAGAAAACTGGAGAGGACGTCAAGGGAGATGTAGATGTCAACGAGAGGAGAGACTATGCCAGGCCCCATCAGAAGACACCGCCGGCAAACATCCTCGATCTCCTTCGGGGGACACTGCAGGGAAAACACCACCGCCGACAGAGAATAAAGAGAGGGGACAAAAAAGGGTCATTGAAAAAAAAACTTTTGAATTTTTCCCCAATTGTCATCACAGATTTGCAAAGAGATACCCCCACTAGGTTGGCTACCTTTGCCCACCGAAGTACCACAAGGATGAAGACTGAGAGGCCTGTGCCGAATTGTGCGCCAAAGACTCTAAAGGTATGATGCAGGCAAAGACTCAACCACTACACCATGGCAGTGGCTCAGAAGTGGGAATCTCTCTGACACACAGGCCTTTCAAGTAATGAAGAGGAGAACGTGGAGGAGGCTGAACCGGCGAGAGGGGGAGACTTGGACGTCAAAATCTTTCTGTCCCAAGCAGAGAATACTCGGCCGCAGAAAAAGGGGTTGAATGACTGCAAAATTAAAAATGTAAAACCAGCAAAAGGCTCGGACTCTTAAGTCTTCAGATAAACCCCTTAAAGCAGCCTCTGCGCCAAAACCAATGGTAACCACAGGTCAACAAAGGCCGAAAGAGCTGCAAGGATCCTGACCAAAGGATACTGAAGGCCTGAAGTCATTGTCGAAAGACTCAACAAAACCCCCGATCGCGCAGGAGCCAGAGAGAAGGCGCCAGAGCCCGCAACACCAAAAAGGGAAACTTTGACGACGAAGCAGACCTAAGGGCACAAGCTAGGAAGAAAAAACAGGAAGCTCGAGACAGAAATAGCCACTCTTATTCAGAGAAAGAAGGAATTCGATAATTCCGTGAAACAGTTCCGTATCCCTGCAAGACCCTCGACAGCTACAGAGGCAGAGGAGGATTAGTCAGTGCTGGAGGCACCAGCTATCCCAGAACCTCACAAAGAAGAACAAGAGGAGTTCTTTGAAATCGAAGACGCAGAATATGCTCAGGGCTTCGATTCCAGTCAGTGTGAAGAAACATGACAGGACCTCGACGCTGAATGACCTGAAGAAAGTATAGGCAATTATCCATCGAGGCCATCTCCACCAGATGACCCTTCCAAGTACAACAGCCTGGTGAAGAGAGCTGCTGAAACCTTTGGGGTACAAATGGAAGAAGAGGAGAAGGAGGAATCCTGCTTCCTCCTAGAAACCCTGTTGCTGCCCCAAAAGGGAATCTATATCTGCCCACGCTTCCCAGAATCCTGGATCAGGGTAAGGAGGCTTTCAGGGAGCCAGCCACTTCAAGGGCAGTCAAAACTAGAGTGGAGAAAAAGTATAAACATTCCGCTCAGGACTCAAAATATATCAAGGCCAACGTTCTTGCAGATTCCATTTTTGTCACCTCTGCAACAAAGAGAAACAACAGACCCACCTCAACAGGGCTGCCCCCTGAGAAGGAAAGTAAGAGGTTGGGCCTGGTGGGTAGTAAATAGAAAGGGAGGCGGCTATGCAATGGAGAACAGCCAAATCCAATGCCCTCATGAGCCGTTATGGACACCAACAGTGGCAAGAAATTAAAAGCTTCATGCAACATCTCCCAGAGGAATACAGTAAGAGGGCCAAAGCGGTCATACAAGAAGGGAAAGGCATTGCGAATACATGCCTGAAGTCCACGCTAGACAGTATATACAACCAGCAGGCAGATGTGCACATGAACCATCCTAAGAAGACACGCCTGGCTTAGGATCTCAGGTTTCAAGACAGAGGTACAAGCATCCATAATAAACATGCCCTTTACAGGTGATCCTCTTTTTTGTCAGTCAGTCTATAACATCCTGCAACAGATAAAAAAAGGACGACGAGATAGCAAGATTAATGAGAGCTCTGCAGTTCCTGGGGCACACATGGGTGGCATCCCCAATAGAAGACCCACTAGTAGGGCGCCCTTTAGTACAGGGCAGCAACAGCACCAACAAAAGGGTTCATCTCTCCAAGCTACACAACCCCAGACTTAACAAAAATGATAGCACCCATTGAGGCAGCCCTTTCAAGGAAGGGTAAGAGAACATACCCTCAGGGGAACTGGAACTCACAGGTCAAGGACGCCCAACATACGGGGGCCAAAATCAAAGGGTTTCCCCAGGAGTGGAGAAACAGAACGACCGACCAATAGATCCTGAATAAAATCCGTTGCGGATATTCCATAGAACTAAACAAATAACCTCCACAAAGATCTCCAAGGGTGAAGTCCTTCAAAGGAGAGGAACTAAAACAACTCAAAATGGAGGTCTTAGAACTTTTTTCAAAAAGATCCACAGAACGCGTGGCAACACGGGAGAAAAACACAGAACTACTCACCATATTTTCTAGTTCCAAAACAAGATCTGACCCTAAGGACAATCTTCGGCCTCGGGTTCATAAATAAATTCATTGAGGATCAGGGGAATTGGAGCAAAAGCATAAGCAAATTTCCCTGACCAATTTATTGACATAGCATTCCCTTTGGACTGGGGGTGAGGAAACCTGGAGGCGAAGTGGAAAAGGCCAATCGAAAAACAAAATCATCCTCATGCCCCCACACCCCCAATGGGCAAGACAGACCTGATACTCAGACCTACTGGAAATGTCCAGGGGACAAATGCTCACACTGAAGCCAGTTAAGGACCTACTGACAATTCAACATGGAGAAGTCTATCACCTAGAGCCAGCCACGCTCAACCTAGCAACTTGGCTCATGAATACTTGAAATTTGGTTACGTACAGCTCCCTCAAAGGACAATACAAATATTAAGGGAAGCAAGGAAACCAAGCACTCGAAAATGCTACACACATAAATGGAAAATATACATTCATTGGTGCACAAACAACAATAGAATAGACTCAAGAACACATCATGACAGTGTTAATATATCTCACCCACCAGCTAGACAGAGGTCTTACTTATGCATCACTGAAGATAAATTTGGCAGCAATAGTGACCTACATTAGGGACACATTGGGAACAAGCCTCTTTACATCCACAGTAGGAAAGAGATTTCTAGAGGGCTCAAACACATGGCACCACCAAGATCAGCACCAACACCTTTGTGGAACCTGAATACTTTTTTTTAACATAGCTAATGACAGACCCATTTGAACAATGCACAAATCGGATCTTAAGTTGCTCACCCTCAAAACAGCCTTTCTGATTGTAATCACCTCGCTTCGCAGAGTTAGTGAACTTCACGCAGTGACGTTAAGGAGCCGTACTTGCGAATACACAAGGACAAGGTGGTCCTTAGAACTAATCCACACTTCCCACCAAAGGTATTGGCACAGTTCCATGTTAATCAAAGTATATTGTCACCGGCTTTATTGCAGGAACCGAAAGGGCCCTACACACTTTGGACTTTCGAAGGGCTTTAATGTAGTACCTACAGGAAACCAAACATTTTGCAAGGGGAACCAGCTTTTTGTATCATTTGCCACAGCAAGTAGGAGATCCCCAGTGTCTAAGGCAACCATCACCAGATCGATTGTTAACACCATCCAGACTTGCTGTGCAAAATCTTGGAAAACACTTATCAGCACAACCCGGGAGGTGCACTCAGCCAGAAAGAAATGTGCCACACTGGCGTTCCTAACAAACGTACCCATTGAGGAAATCTGCACTGCAGCAACATGAGCATCGCCACACACCTTTGCAAAACACAACTATGTGGACATTCAGATCTACAATGTAGCACCAGTGGTTCAGAAGGTACTATGACAGCTATTTGCCAACTCATCCACTTTTCAGCCCAACCAACCCACGAGAAGGGTGTACGGTTGTATAATCTCATGCACAGCATGTGAATCCAAAAAACAATCCATGCTGCAAAGCAAAAAATCTTCTTACCTGTAGAAGTAGTTTTGCACTTTGAAGAGTTTTCTGCATTCACATGCAACCCAACCACCTCCCCAGAAATGGGACAAGAAGCAAACAGGTAGGAGAAAAAAAGATGGCCACGCACAGGAACTTCAGAGTCTCTGTCTGATGTCATACAGAGGGCAGACTTTGCACCAAATGATGGTCGACGTCCCAAGAGAGAAAAAGAAAAAAGACTAGTACACAACTTTTCGGACCTAACCATTAGATGGCGGAATAATGCACAGCATGTGAATCCGGAAAACTCTTCAAGCTGCAAAACTTCTACAGGTAAGAAACCATTTTATTACCTTCAGTAATGCTTTTTCCGATCGCCACTCTGTCTAACCATATACTCTCCAACATTTGATCTTTTTACATATTCACATGCTTGAATCATTCCCCATCATCAGGCTGGGAAGGATTCAAGCATGTGAATATATAAAAGATACCAATGTTGGAGAACTGGAGTTACAGTTAAGTAACTGATTTATTCCCCATCCATCCATCCCATCCTCCGCACTCTGCGGAATGGTTTTTCACCCAAAAGCTCCTTTTAGATTCTTCACACTGGTAACACATCATTCAGTCACAGAAAGTCAGTAAATAAACTCATGTAATTTGGAGACAGTATTACAAAGCAGCAAGCATTGACAAAGAGAGAAAGCTGGCAGCCAACATCAGATGTATTAGCTTTGGGAATGGTTAAGATAAGTGCTTACCTTTAAAGTGCCTAGCTTATTTACCTGAGAATTGTAAAAGAGACATGTTGAAGGTTAGCTCCTGGGAAACTGAACTAGTTGAGACATTTTAGCTATGATCTACACTGGTCTGTTAGTGGAGGTATCACATACTGATGGAGTTCGTTAGGAGGCTAAATAGTTCTGACTTCAGGAAAAGGCATATAAACGTTACCACATGCGTTTCACAGTAAGTTGGGAAGCCCCTTGAAAACTCAGAGGTATTGAGGGTAGAGACAGGA
The DNA here is from genome assembly GCF_031143425.1 of Pleurodeles waltl. Lineage (NCBI taxonomy): Eukaryota > Metazoa > Chordata > Amphibia > Caudata > Salamandridae > Pleurodeles > Pleurodeles waltl. Next base: position 1,501,040,039 of record NC_090447.1, read on the forward strand.
GTGAAGATTACCCACCACTGCTAAGTTTTACTCTATAACTAATATATCTAAAGAATCCTTCTGTGTTAGTCAGAAAACTAACCGAGCACAATCCGACTTTGATTCCACATGCTGCAGAACCCCATGTGGGCCAGAGCAGCAGTAGCATGGACTTGCTTGGATGACTGTTGTGGGAGAGGGCCAATAATTTATAATTAAACTAAAAATTGAATGTGACTTAAAGGGGACAGAACAAATTGCCCCCTGTTGCCTTGAAGACTGAAATTCAAAGAAAAAGATTTTCTGAAAAGTGAGTGGTTCAAAGACAGTCTCTTGTCTTTGCACTCTGGTCTCCTCTGGTGGAAGCCCAGGAGCACTAGCCGTCACCAGGAATGAGCAGCACTTCTATGGAAGCAGCATCTCGGGTTGGACTGAGCTATGAAAAGCTTTGCTGAACTGAAGATTGTAGCATGACTTACATTGGCTGTGTGCTGGTGTCCTAGCCCACCCCACCCCTCCACTCCACCGTAAAATCAGAGTTCAGTGCATAACCAAAGAAGGAATTTATCTAACATTCAAAATTGAAGCGTAGAGACCAAAGACTCTGCATCGTTTGGGAATCCTCAGTTAGATAATCTTCAAAATAACTCTACAAACATCTGAAACTTTGAAGTGCTCCAGCTTGCACAATTCACTGACATGTCCTTCTCTACTGTCATGTGTGAAAGCGCAACCAGCAGGAGGAGCTAGTACTGTACTCTGCTTTTGGAACAAAAAGAGACCTTTGTAGATGTGTTAGGGTAGAGTATAGTGAATTACATTGACTACAACAAGTCTGTGCATTTTATGAAGTTTAATTAAAAAATCGATAACTTCTGAAAGACTTATCCAGTGTTTGCTATTGTGGTCTTAATCTTAAATTATTTAGTTTTTTAATTAATCGGCTTGGGAATTTTACTGATTTACTTGATGACTCTGTAAATGTCTTGGTACTGATAGGACCTCCTGCTTGATTACTCTGGAGAAAAGCCTGTCATTTAATGCCATCCTAGGTTTCTCTGAGAAACACTCCACTAATCTTAACACAGCATGTTTATAAATGCTGTACCATTAGTTTAATGATTCTTTTTGTGTTGTTTTTCTTTTTTTTTAATATCCAGCATTCTTAAATTCAGGTCAGTTTTTCAAGAGTATGACTTTCACACAGATTTTTTAATTTTTTAAGACAGATTTACTTAGTTTGGAGTGTTCTACGAAGATTTAAGTGTTGGCAAACTGATACCTTGTCTGGTTGAGGTCTGTCAAATCCCCCTCCTGTAGTAGCTGCAATTCTGATAGATACTTCTAACCAAAGGTTTCAAACCTTGTGAATACCCTCAGGGGCCAGGCAGGACCTGGAAACTCAAAAAGAACTGCTCCGGTAAGTGCCACTGTGTGGCTAAACATCAACTTCATTCGTCTCCGAAATTGACGAATGGAGCTGCAGATAAGCATTACCCAGGCAGGCTGACGTCAGTTCCTTTCTTTCTGTGCCTTCAGACCCAGATCCAAAGTTCCACTCCTTTTTTTGATTCACTTTGTGAAGTGTTTTTTTCCTTCAAAAACTTTCAAGTGTGCATAGGAATGTTATTCCCTAAAACTGCAGGAATTAAGCCTCATGAGCACTGTTGCAAACAGATGTTTGTGACCGATCCCAATGAGGTGTGTCTCTGATGGTTGGTTTTGGCACACAACTCCAAGGTCTGCGACAACTGCATTGAGATAAAAACCCATGGGCCATTCATGAACATGAGGATAAGCTTCATGTGGTGGGACTCCACGCAGGTCTAGTTCTAGGTCAAAGTCGAGAATGCAGACCCGCTCCCTAAGTCATTGCCATGGCAGATCATCTTTGAAGGAGAGGTCTTTGGGTTAGTTAATGAAAAAATATAGGCAGTCCAAGCATTACTCTGCCCCTTCCCACCGCTCTTCGTTGAAGGCACAAGAAGGTCAAAGTGCCTCCAGTTCTCGCTACCATTTGTATCCACAGGAACCCCCAGTCAAGTTACCACCAATGGGTCCGCTCTTGGCACCGTCTGTGCCCCCTTAACCCAATTCAGGTTCAGCACCAGTGTTGTCGACGTCTGGTTCAATGCTGATCTGAGTCAGGATTGCACACGTCAGGCACCAAAGCTGCTGGAAGAAAAGCCTCAAGCCGTAGTGGTCTCTGACTTCAAGCAGAGTTGCTCGAATTCAGACCACACCTAGATACTGATGTGGTGCAGCTAATTCTCAACACCTCAGATTCGAGTACTATTTCTCTGCCTCGTGGTCACACACAGACTACACAGCAGCGTTTTGGATCGGATTCCAACCTGGGCCAGCCATATGGAGAAAACAGTGGGGGTTTGGGGGGAGGGAGGAGTGTTCTCCAGCCCCCTCCGATGAAGGTAATTGGTACATGGACCTACAGCAGTGGTTCCCAAACTTTTTCGACACGCGGCTCTCTTGACCAGTTGGCGGTTAGCTGCGGCTCCTCATTACAATACTTTATTTTGGCGGGTGAGGGGGTCGAATCTGCGCTATATGAAACTGGAAAACAATAAAGGAAAACTGTTATATGGCCAGATGGGCTCATTGCATGACAAACTGTTGAATGTATTTCTGTTTGTTTTGTCTTCGGCCCAGCAAGGGGCTGACTTGGTCCTTGACAATTTTAACGAGGGCACAGCTATAGCATAATTCATGGGTCTTTTGCCACTAGTCTGGCAGTCCCTCTAATAGTTTTTACTTTTTCTGGATATGCCAAGAGCTTCGTATATCTGCAAAATTGGGCTCCACCGCCCACACAACAGTCCTCCCAGCCCTTTCGAGGTCAGACTGTGAGTTTAGAAGACAATGACCAGGATATCCGGGTCAGCATTAATCCCAAGCCTCTGCACACAGTAACTCGGTAAGAGGCTGAGTGAAGCCACTTCCTGTTGGGATGGCAGAGCATTACTGTAGGAAGTTGGCTCTGTATGTGCTATTTCAAAGTAAGGAATAGCATGCACAGAGTCCAAGGGTTCCCCTTAGAGGTAAAATAGTGGTAAAAAGAGATAATACTAATGCTCTATTTTGTGGTAGTGTGGTCGAGCAGTAGGCTTATCCAAGGAGTAGTGTTAAGAATTTGTTGTACATACACATAGACAATAAATGAGGTACACACACTCAGAGACAAATCCAGCCAATAGGTTTTGTTATAGAAAAATATCTTTTCTTAGTTTATTTTAAGAACCACAGGTTCAAATTTTACATGTAATAGCTCTTTTGAAAGGTATTGCAGGTAAGTACTCTAGGAACTTTGAATCATTACTTTAGCATGTATACTTTTTACATAAAACACAATAAGCTGTTTTAAAAGTGGACACTTAGTGCAATTTTCACAGTTCCTGGGGGAGGTAAGTTATTGTTAGTTTCAACAGGTAAGTATGGCACTTACAGGTTTCAATTTTTGGTCCAAGGTAGCCCATCGTTGGGGGTTCAGAGCAACCCCAAAGTTATCACATCAGCAGCTCAGGGCCGGTCAGGTGCAAAGGTCAAAGAGGTGCCCAAAACACATAGGCCATAATGGAGAGAAGGGGGTGCCCCGGTTCCAGTCTGCCAGCAGGTAAGTACCCGCGTCTTCGGAGGGCAGACCAGGGGGGTTTTGTAGGGCACCGGGGGGGGCACAAAGTAGCACAGAAAGTACACCCTCAGCAGCGCGGGGGCGGCCGGGTGCAGTGTGCAAACACGCGTTGGGTTTCCTTCAGGTTTCAATGGGAGACCAAGGGGTCTCTTCAGCGATGCAGGCAGGCAAGGGGGGGGCTCCTCGGGGTAGCCACCACCTGGGCAAGGGAGAGGGCCTCCTGGGGGTCACTCCTGCACAGAAGTTCCGTTTCTTTAGGGGCTGGGGGCTGCGGGTGCAGGGTCTTTTCCAGCCGTCGGGAAATGGAGTTCAGACAGTCGCGGTCAGGGGGAGCCTGGGGATTCCCTCTGCAGGCGTCGCTGTGGGGGCTCAGGGGGGACAACTTTGGTTACTCACAGTCGTAGAGTCGCCGGAGGGTCCTCCCTGAGTTGATTGTTCTCCACCAGTCGAGTCGGGGTCGCCGGGTGCAGTGTTGCAAGTCTCACGCTTCTTGCGGGGAGTTGCAGGGGTCTTTAAATCTGCTCCTTGTAACAAAGTTGCAGTTCTTTTGGAGCAGTGCCACTGTCCTCGGGAGTTTCTTGTCTTTTTCGAAGCAGGGCAGTCCTCAGAGGATTCAGAGGTCGCTGGTCCCTTGGAAAGCGTCGCTGGAGCAGGTTTCTTTGGAAGGCAGGAGACAGGCCGGTAAGTCTGGGGCCAAGGCAGTTGGTGTCTTCTGTTCTTCCTCTGCAGGGGTTTGTCAGCTCGGCAGTCCTTCTTCTTGTAGTTGCAGGAATCTAATTTCTAGGTTCAGGGAGAGCCCTTAAATACTAAATTTAAGGGCGTGTTTAGGTCTGGGGGGTTAGTAGCCAATGGCTACTAGCCCTGAGGGTGAGTACACCCTCTTTGTGCCTCCTCCCAAGGGGAGGGGGTCACATCCCTAATCCTATTGGGGGAATCCTCCATCTGCAAGATGGAGGATTTCTAAAAGAGAGTCACTTCAGCTCAGGACACCTTAGGGGCTGTCCTGACTGGCCAGTGACTCCTCCTTGTTGCTTTCTTTGTTTCCTCCAGCCTTGCCGCCAAAAGTGGGGGCTGTGGCCGGAGGGGGCGGGCAACTCCACTAAGCTGGAGTGCCCTGCTGTGCTGTGACAAAGGGGTGAGCCTTTGAGGCTCACCGCCAGGTGTTACAGCTCCTGCCTGGGGGAGGTGTTAGCATCTCCACCCAGTGCAGTCTTTGTTACTGGCCTCAGAGTGACAAAGGCACTCTCCCCATGGGGCCAGCAACATGTCTCTAGTGTGGCAGGCTGCTGGAACCAGTCAGCCTACACAGATAGTCGGTTAGGTTTCAGGGGGCACCTCTAAGGTGCCCTCTGTGGTGTATTTTACAATAAAATGTACACTGGCATCAGTGTGCATTTATTGTGCTGAGAAGTTTGATACCAAACTTCCCAGTTTTCAGTGTAGCCATTATGGTGCTGTGGAGTTCGCGTAAAACAGACTCCCAGACCATATACTCTTATGGCTACCCTGCACTTACAATGTCTAAGGTTTTGCTTAGACACTGTAGGGGCACAGTGCTCATGCACTGGTACCCTCACCTATGATAGTGCACCCTGCCTTAGGGCTGTAAGGCCTGCTAGAGGGGTGTCTTACCTATACTGCATAGGCAGTGAGAGGCTGGCATGGCACCCTGAGGGGAGTGCCATGTCGACTTACTCCTTTTGTTCTCACTAGCACACACAAGCTGGTAAGCAGTGTGTCTGTGCTGAGTGAGGGGTCTCCAGGGTGGCATAATACATGCTGCAGCCCTTAGAGACCTTCCCTGGCATCAGGGCCCTTGGTACCAGAGGTACCAGTTACCAGGGACTTATCTGGATGCCAGGGTGTGCCAATTGTGGAATCAAAAGTACAGGTTAGGGAAAGAACACTGGTGCTGGGGCCTGGTTAGCAGGCCTCAGCACACTTTCAATTCAAAACATAGCATCAGCAAAGGCAAAAAGTCAGGGGGTAACCATGCCAAGGAGGCATTTCCTTACACAACCCCCCCCCCCCCACCCAAACGAAAGAGGATGAGACTAACCTTTCCCAAGAGAGTCTTCATTTTCTAAGTGGAAGAACCTGGAAAGGCCATCTGCATTGGCATGGGCAGTCCCAAGTCTGTGTTCCACTACAAAGTCCATTCCCTGTAGGGAGATGGACCACCTCAACAGTTTTGGATTTTCACCTTTCATTTGCATCAGCCATCTGAGAGGTCTGTGGTCAGTCTGAACTAGGAAGTGAGTACCAAAGAGGTATGGTCTCAACTTCTTCAGGGACCAAACCACAGCAAAGGCCTCCCTCTCAATGGCACTCCAACGCTGCTCCCTGGGGAGTAACCTCCTGCTAATGAAAGCAACAGGCTGGTCAAGGCCATCATCATTTGTTTGGGACAAAACTGCCCCCATCCCATGTTCAGAGGCATCTGTTTGCACAATGAATTGCTTGGAGTAATCTGGAGCTTTTAGAACTGGTGCTGTGCACATAGCTTGCTTCAGGGTGTCAAAGGCCTGTTGGCATTCTACAGTCCAGTTTACTTTCTTGGGCATTTTCTTGGAGGTGAGTTCTGTGAGGGCTGTCACAATGGATCCATATCCCTTCACAAACCTCCTATAGTACCCAGTCAAGCCAAGGAATGCCCTGACTTGAGTCTGGGTTTTTGGAGCTGCCCAGTCCAGAATACTCTGGATCTTAGGCTGGAGTGGCTGAACTTGGCCTCCACCTACAAGGTGTCCCAAGTAAACCACAGTTCCCTGCCCTATCTGGCATTCGGATGCCTTGATAGAGAGGCCTGCAGATTGCAGGGCCTTCAAAACCTTCTTCAGGTGGACCAGGTGATCCTGCCAGGTGGAGCTGAAGACAGCAATATCATCAAGATAAGCTGCACTAAAGGATTCCAACCCAGCAAGGACTTGATTCACCAACCTTTGGAAGGTGGCAGGGGCATTCTTTAAACCAAAGGGCATAACAGTGAACTGATAATGCCCATCAGGTGTGGAGAATGCTGTCTTTTCTTTTGCTCCATGGGCCATTTTGATTTGCCAGTACCCTGCTGTTAAGTCAAAGGTACTTAAGAATTTGGCAGCCCCTAATTTGTCTATGAGCTCATCAGCTCTAGGAATGGGATGAGCATCTGTCTTGGTGACAGAGTTGAGACCTCTGTAGTCCACACAAAACCTCATCTCTCTCTTTCCTTCTTTGGTGTGAGGTTTGGGGACTAAGACTACTGGGCTAGCCCAGGGGCTGTCAGAGTGCTCTATTACTCCCAATTCCAGCATCTTGTGGACTTCCACCTTGATGCTTTCCTTAACTTGATCAGACTGTCTAAAGATTTTGTTTTTGACAGGCATGCTGTCTCCTGTGTCCACATCATGGGTACACAGGTGTGTCTGACCAGGGGTTAGGGAAAAGAGTTCAGCAAACTGTTGTAGGACCTTCCTACAGTCAGCTTGCTGTTGGCTAGAGAGGGTGTCTGAGTAGATCACTCCATCTACTGAGCCATCTTTAGGGTCTGATGAGAGATCAGATCAGGGAGAGGTTCACTCTCAGCTTCCTGGTCCTCATCTGTCACCATCAACAGATTTACATCAGCCCTGTCATGGAAGAGCTTAAGGCGGTTCACATGGATCACCCTCTTGGGGCTCCTGCTTGTGCCCAGGTCCACCAGGTAGGTGACCTGACTCTTCCTTTCTAGTACTGGGTAAGGGCCACTCCATTTGTCCTGGAGTGCCCTGGGAGCCACAGGCTCCAGAACCCAGACTTTCTGCCCTGGTTGAAATTCAACCAGTGCAGCCTTTTGGTCATACCACAACTTCTGGAGTTGTTGGCTGGCCTCAAGGTTTTTACTTGCCTTTTCCATGTACTCTGCCATTCTTGAGCGAAGGCCAAGTACATAGTCCACTATGTCTTGTTTAGGCTCATGAAGAGGTCTCTCCCAGCCTTCTTTAACAAGAGCAAGTGGTCCCCTTACAGGGTGGCCAAACAGAAGTTCAAAGGGTGAGAATCCTACTCCCTTCTGAGGCACCTCTCTGTAAGCGAAAAGCAGACATGGCAAGAGGACATCCCATCTCCTTTTGAGTTTCTCTGGGAGCCCCATGATCATGCCCTTTAATGTCTTGTTGAATCTCTCAACAAGGCCATTAGTTTGTGGATGATATGGTGTAGTGAATTTATAAGTCACCCCACATTCATTCCACATGTGTTTTAGGTATGCTGACATGAAGTTGGTACCTCTGTCAGACACCACCTCCTTAGGGAAACCCACTCTGGTAAAGATACCAATGAGGGCCTTGGCTACTGCAGGGGCAGTAGTCGACCTAAGGGGAATAGCTTCAGGATACCTAGTAGCATGATCCACTACTACTAGGATGTACATATTTCCTGAGGCTGTGGGAGGTTCTAGTGGACCAACTATGTCCACACCCACTCTTTCAAAGGGGACCCCCACCACTGGAAGTGGAATGAGGGGGGCCTTTGGATGCCCACCTGTCTTACCACTGGATTGACAGGTGGGGCAGGAGAGGCAAAACTCCTTAACCTTCTGGGACATATTGGGCCAGTAGAAGTGGTTGACTAACCTCTCCCACGTCTTGGTTTGTCCCAAATGCCCAGCAAGGGGAATATCATGGGCTAAGGTCAGAATAAACTCTCTGAAACCCTGAGGCACTACCACTCTCCTAGTGGCACCAGGTTTGGGATCTCTTGCCTCAGTGTACATGAGTCCATCTTCCCAATAGACCCTATGTGTTCCATTTTTCTTGCCTTTGGACTCTTCAGCAGCTTGCTGCCTAAGGCCTTCAAGAGAGGGAGAGGTTTCTTGTCCCTTACACAACTCTTCCCTTGAGGGTCCCCCTGGGCCCAAGAGCTCAACCTGATAAGGTTCCAGCTCCATAGGCTCAGTTCCCTCAGAGGGCAGAACTTCTTCCTGAGAAGAGAGGTTCTCTTTTTGGTGTTGTGTTGCAGCTGGTTTCCCAGCTGACTTTCCTTTTCTCTTGGTAGGCTGGGCCATTTTTCCAGACTCCAGCTCTACTTTTTCACCCTGTGCCTTGCACTGTGCCCTAGTCTTGACACACACCAGTTCAGGGATACCCAGCATGGCTGCATGGGTTTTCAGTTCTACCTCAGCCCATGCTGAGGACTCCAGGTCGTTTCCAAGCAAACAGTCTACTGGGATATTTGAGGAGACCACCACCTGTTTCAGGCCATTGACCCCTCCCCACTCTAAAGTTACCATTGCCATGGGATGTACTTTAGTCTGATTGTCAGCATTGGTGACTGGATAGGTTTGTCAGTCAGGTATTGGCCAGGGGAAACCAGTTTCTCTGTCACCATGGTGACACTGGCACCTGTATCCCTCAGGCCCTCTACACTTGTCCCATTAATTAAGAGCTGCTGCCTGTATTTTTGCATGTTAGGGGGCCAGGCAGCCAGTGTGGCTAAATCCACCCCACCCTCAGAGACTAATGTAGCTTCAGTGTGACACCTGATTTGCTCTGGGCACACTGTTGATCCCACTTGGAGACTGGCCATTCCAGTTTTAGCTGGATGGGAGTTAGAAGTGGTATCTTTCTTGGGACAGGCCTTGTCTCCAGTTTGGTGTCCAGACTGACTACAGTTACGACACCAGGCCTTTTTGGGATCAAAGTTTTTACCCTTGTACCCAGAATTGTTTTGTGAAGAGGCTCTGGGCCCACCCTCCTGTGCAGGTTTTTGGGGGCCTGTAGAAGACTCTTTACTATCTTTGTTTTTGGCTGTCTCACCACCTTTCCCCTGGGGAGGTTTTGTGACCCCTTTCTTTTGGTCACCCCCTGTGGAGGTTTTGGACACCCTAGTCTTGACCCAATGGTCCGCCTTCTTTCCCAATTCTTGGGGAGAAATTGGTCCTAGGTCCACCAGATGCTGATGCAGTTTATCATTGAAACAATTACTTAATAGGTGTTCTTTCACAAATAAATTGTACAGCCCATCATAATCATTTACACCATTGCCTTGAATCCAACCATCTAGTGTTTTTACTGAGTAGTCTACAAAGTCAACCCAGGTCTGGCTCGAGGATTTTTGAGCCCCCCTGAATCTAATCCTATACTCCTCAGTGGAGAATCCAAAGCCCTCAATCAGGGTACCCTTCATGAGGTCATAAGATTCTGCATCTTTTTTAGAGAGTGTGAGGAGTCTATCCCTACACTTTCCTGTGAACATTTCCCAAAGGAGAGCACCCCAGTGAGATTTGTTCACTTTTCTGGTTTCACAAGCCCTCTCAAAAGCTGTGAACCATTTGGTGATGTCATCACCATCTTCATATTTTGTTACAATCCCTTTGGGGATTTTCAACATGTCAGGAGAATCTCTGACCCTATTTATGTTGCTGCCACCATTGATGGGTCCTAGGCCCATCTCTTGTCTTTCCCTTTCTATGGCTAGGATCTGTTTTTCCAAAGCCAATCTTTTGGCCATCCTGGCTAACTGGATGTCCTCTTCACTGGAGTTATCCTCAGTGATTTCAGAGAGGCTGGACCCTCCTGTGAGGGAGCCAGTATCTCTGACTATTATTTTTGGAGTCAGGGCTTGAGAAGCCCTGTTCTCCCTAGATAGGACTGGTGGAGGGGATTCTTCCTCCAGTTCACTATCATCCTCCTCTGTGTTATCCACAGAGGGGTTGGCTCTATCATACTCTGCCAACAGCTCCTGGAGCTGTACTTTGGTAGGTCTGGAGCCCATTGTTATTTTTCTTATGTTACAGAGTGACCTTAGCTCTTTCATCTGGAGATGGAGGTAAGGTGTGGTGTCGAGTTCCACCACATTCATCTCTGTACTAGACATTATTCTTCTAAAAGTTGGAATGCTTTTAAGAATCTAAAACTAGTTCTAGAATCTAATTCAAACTTTTACAAACTTTTAAACTCTAAAAGAAATGCTAACAGGGACTAACACAAGGCCCTAGCAGGACTTTAAAGAATTTAGAAAACTTTTCAAATTGCAAAAATCAATTTCTAATGACAATTTTGGAATTTGTCGTGTGATCAGGTATTGGCTGAGTAGTCCAGCAAATGCAAAGTCTTGTACCCCACCGCTGATCCACCAATGTAGGAAGTTGGCTCTGTATGTGCTATTTCAAAGTAAGGAATAGCATGCACAGAGTCCAAGGGTTCCCCTTAGAGGTAAAATAGTGGCAAAAAGAGATAATACTAATGCTCTATTTTGTGGTAGTGTGGTCGAGCAGTAGGCTTATCCAAGGAGTAGTGTTAAGCATTTGTTGTACATACACATAGACAATAAATGAGGTACACACACTCAGAGACAAATCCAGCCAATAGGTTTTGTTATAGAAAAATATATTTTCTTAGTTTATTTTAAGAACCACAGGTTCAAATTTTACATGTAATAGCTCTTTTGAAAGGTATTGCAGGTAAGTACTCTAGAAACTTTGAATCATTACTTTAGCATGTATACTTTTTACATAAAACACAATAAGCTGTTTTAAAAGTGGACACTTAGTGCAATTTTCACAGTTCCTGGGGGAGGTAAGTTATTGTTAGTTTCAACAGGTAAGTATGGCACTTACAGGTTTCAGTTTTTGGTCCAGGGTAGCCCACCGTTGGGGGTTCAGAGCAACCCCAAAGTTATCACACCAGCAGCTCAGGGCCGGTCAGGTGCAAAGGTCAAAGAGGTGCCCAAAACACATAGGCTATAATGGAGAGAAGGGGGTGCCCCGGTTCCAGTCTGCCAGCCGGTAAGTACCCGCGTCTTCGGAGGGCAGACCAGGGGGGTTTTGTAGGGCACCGGGGGGGACACAAAGTAGCACAGAAAGTACACCCTCAGCAGCGCAGGGGCGGCCGGGTGCAATGTGCAAACACGCGTCGGGTTTCCTTCAGGTTTCAATGGGAGACCAAGGGGTCTCTTCAGCGATGCAGGCAGGCAAGGGGGGGGCTCCTCGGGGTAGCCACCACCTGGGCAAGGGAGAGGGCCTCCTGGGGGTCACTCCTGCACAGAAGTTCCGTTTCTTTAGGGGCTGGGGGCTGCGGGTGCAGGGTCTTTTCCAGCCGTCGGGAAATGGAGTTCAGACAGTCGCGGTCAGGGGGAGCCTGGGGATTCCCTCTGCCGGTGTCGCTGTGGGGACTCAGGGGGGACAACTTTGGTTACTCACAGTCGTAGAGTCGCCGGAGGGTCCTCCCTGAGTTGATTGTTCTCCACCAGTCGAGTCGGGGTCGCCGGGTGCAGTGTTGCAAGTCTCACGCTTCTTGCGGGGAGTTGCAGGGGTCTTTAAATCTGCTCCTTGTAACAAAGTTGCAGTTCTTTTGGAGCAGTGCCGCTGTCCTCGGGAGTTTCTTGTCTTTTTCGAAGCAGGGCAGTCCTCAGAGGATTCAGAGGTCGCTGGTCCCTTGGAAAGCGTCGCTGGAGCAGGTTTCTTTGGAAGGCAGGAGACAGGCCGGTAAGTCTGGGGCCAAGGCAGTTGGTGTCTTCTGTTCTTCCTCTGCAGGGGTTTGTCAGCTCGGCAGTCCTTCTTCTTGTAGTTGCAGGAATCTAATTTCTAGGTTCAGGGAGAGCCCTTAAATACTAAATTTAAGGGCGTGTTTAGGTCTGGGGGGTTAGTAGCCAATGGCTACTAGCCCTGAGGGTGAGTACACCCTCTTTGTGCATCCTCCCAAGGGGAGGGGGTCACATCCCTAATCCTATTGGGGGAATCCTCCATCTGCAAGATGGAGGATTTCTAAAAGTTAGTCACTTCAGCTCAGGACACCTTAGGGGCTGTCCTGACTGGCCAGTGACTCCTCCTTGTTGCTTTCTTTGTTTCCTCCAGCCTTGCCGCCAAAAGTGGGGGCCATGGCCGGAGGGGGCGGGCAACTCCACTAAGCTGGAGTGCCCTGCTGTGCTGTGACAAAGGTTTGAGCCTTTGAGGCTCACCGCCAGGTGTTACAGCTCCTGCCTGGGGGAGGTGTTAGCATCTCCACCCAGTGCAGGCTTTGTTACTGGCCTCAGAGTGACAAAGGCACTCTCCCCATGGGGCCAGCAACATGTCTCTAGTGTGGCAGGCTGCTGGAACCAGTCAGCCTGCACAGATAGTCGGTTAGGTTTCAGGGGGCACCTCTAAGGTGCCCTCTGTGGTGTATTTTACAATAAAATGTACACTGGCATCAGTGTGCATTTATTGTGCTGAGAAGTTTGATACCAAACTTCCCAGTTTTCAGTGTAGCCATTATGGTGCTGTGGAGTTCGCGTAAAACAGACTCCCAGACCATATACTCTTATGGCTACCCTGCACTTACAATGTCTAAGGTTTTGCTTAGACACTGTAGGGGCACAGTGCTCATGCACTGGTACCCTCACCTATGGTATAGTGCACCCTGCCTTAGGGCTCTAAGGCCTGCTAGAGGGGTGTCTTACCTATACTGCATAGGCAGTGAGAGGCTGGCATGGCACCCTGAGGGGAGTGCCATGTCGACTTACTCCTTTTGTTCTCACTAGCACACACAAGCTGGTAAGTAGTGTGTCTGTGCTGAGTGAAGGGTCTCCAGGGTGGCATAATACATGCTGCAGCCCTTAGAGACCTTCCCTGGCATCAGGGCCCTTGGTACCAGAGGTACCAGTTACCAGGGACTTATCTGGATGCCAGGGTGTGCCAATTGTGGAATCAAAAGTACAGGTTAGGGAAAGAACACTGGTGCTGGGGCCTGGTTAGCAGGCCTCAGCACACTTTCAATTCAAAACATAGCATCAGCAAAGGCAAAAAGTCTGGGGGTAACCATGCCAAGGAGGCATTTCCTTACAATTACATCTAACAAGTGATCCTTCAGATTGTCGAACGGGGTATGCCCTGCCATACCCTCCACATACATGCCTGCCAGAGTAAGGTGTCAAAATAATTATTGGAGTAAATCTGAATTAATGGCTAACTTGAATTTAATGTCACTGGTGGGCAAAATCCAACTTGAGAAGTTGACACTTTGGTTGCCCAAGTTCCCGTTTGTGGCTGCACACAAAGACTGTCTTCACAGATTTTCTGTCCTCCCTGGGAGACGTGTGAACTCCCAGAAAAGGGCACAGCAGGGCCCTGCTGTAGGAACAGGTCTTACCTCTCTGAGGCGGGAAGCCGACTATTGTTAGTCCAAATGGCTAACTTCAAAGGAGAAGCCCCTTTGATGGGCAGATGGTGAGTGTAGTAAAGTACCACTTTTTGACATGATCACCCCCACTTTTTGCCTGGTACATGATGCAGTTTTGACTAAAGGTGCACTGGATTCCTGCTAAACAGGTCCCCAGCGCCAGATCTCTTTCCCTAAACTTTGCAAATGTTCCCCAGTTGGCAATTCTAATACATGCAGTCTGCCATTGCATGCCTTGTGTCTTGGTGCAGCTAAAAGTGAAAACATGACATGGCACACCGCCTGTGTGCCCTTCCCCCTAACACTGCACACAATATATACGAAGTCACCTCTACAGCAGGCCTTTCAGCCCTAAGGCAGGGTACACTATATTACATGTGAGGGCATATCTGCAAGAACAGATATGCCCCTGCGATGTCTTTGTCGATTCATAGGCATAGTGAGTGAACAGGGATGCCATTTGAAGTACATGTGCTGGACACTGGTCAATACGAGTTCCTCAGCTACACAATGGCTTCCCTGAAAATAGGAATGTTTGGTAGCAAACACCTCATATTAAGAAATCCTCAATGGTGCCAGTGATGGATTTATTAATACATGCACCCAGGTTGCACCTTAGAGGTTCCCCTTGAAACCGTACCAGTGTGCAGACTGATTAGTTTTAGCCAGCCTGCTACCACCCGACATGATTCTGACCTCCTAGGGTGTTCCTGGGTGGTCAGAAACAAAGCCTGCTGTAGGCGAGGTGTTTACGCACTCCACCCAACAGGATGCCCTGCACATCTACATTCCAAGGCAGGGGGCTTCAAAGAAACCCACCGCGCTTGGTTTGCATATCTGGCTTCACTCAGGGACGTGTGTCCAGCCCTCAGGTCAGTCCCACCCCTAAGGTGAGCTGCCTGATGTGGACACAACATTTAACAATTTGCCATCTGGGTGTTCCCAGAATTAGGAACTCTGGGACCCTGGTTATGTCCTCTTCCAATAGGAGGTGGTCATATAGGGGGCGTAGTGAACTCAAGAGTAGGTAGCCCTTTGGCTACTGCCCTACACTACCGTCAACACACCTAAATTCAGTATTTAGGGAAGCCCCTGGCACCAGGAAATGAGATTCCTGCTGACCTATGAAAAAGGATACAAAAGAGCCACAAAAGCACTGAGGAAGAAGCACCAGACTTGGCCCCGGCCTGCCTGTTGTTTCCGCCGATTTGCACCAAGGTCGACTCATCCTGCAAGCTGCTGTGCCTCCAAAGCCTATTAGGCTTCCCTGCCTTCAGCAAAAACCTAGGAACTCCAGTGGAGGAGCAGAGCTGCTTCCCTGCATCTGCAGGCACTCCAAGACAAACTGCAAGGACTCCGGACTACTAAAAACCTGACACCTTGAAGCACCACTGCACCTGTGCCACACAGCTAGAGTTGAAGTGGACCAACAGTGCCAGAGTGGTTCCCCCAGCCCTCCAGAGACAGTCTACCTTGGATTTTCTGACTGTGGACCCTCTGACGTCCCCTGCAGCCTCTGCAGGCAGGCCCCTTAAACCATGAGTGCTACCGGTGAAAACCAGACACCTCTGCACCAATCGTCCCTGGCCCCTGGAGAAGAGGACTGAAGGTGGCCCTCCGTTCCCAAGCATCTCAAGACTTGAATGCACCTGTTGGTTCTCTTCGAGTGGGCTCCCTGACCAAACCTGCAGCATCTTTTCAACTGTTCAAATCCCCGTTGACTAACATTGGACACACAACACAATACTACACCTTTGCACCCCGCCACCCGCAGTGTCGCCTGGTGTAACCTGTTGGTGTGGCCCTGACCCTTGCCCAATACTTACTTTAAGTCCAGGAGATTGGTCCCATAAGTTGCTGTACTGTAACTTTTTGCCATATTTGTTTTTCCTCCATAGTATTACATTGCACATGTCGGCTTTTCAAAACTGAAGATTTTTCTTGCAAAACGTACTTAACTGATCCTATTCGTTCTGGTGCCTGGACATATGTAAAGATACTTGTTATTTTTGTAAATTGGTGTGGATCTACTTTATTGAGTTGTGTCTCTCATTGATTGACTTTGTATTTGCAGATGTCTAACACTCCTCTCGGATAAGCCTGAGGCTGCTCGACCACACTACCCCCCAAAAAAGCACCTTGGGATTGCTAGAGCAAGTCCCTGCCCACTAGTGAGAGAACCCCTGGACTCTTTGCACAGCATCTCATTTTGATATACCATATTGTAAGGAAATGCCTCCTTGGCATGGTTACCCCCTGACTTTTTGCCTTTGCTGATGCTAAGTTTTGATTTGAAAGTGTGCTGAGGCCTGCTAACCAGGCCCCAGCACCAGTGTTCTTTCCCTAACCTGTACTTTTGTTTCCACAATTGGCACACCCTGGCATCCAGGTAAGTCCCTTCTAACTGGTACCCCTGGTACCAAGGGCCCTGATGCCAGGGGAGGTCTCTAAGGGATGCAGCATGCCTTATGCCACCCTGGGGACCCCTCACTCAGCACAGACACACTGCTTGCCAGCTTGTGTGTGCTGGTGAGGACAAAACGAGTAAGTCGACATGGCACTCCCCTCAGGGTGCCATGCCAGCCTCACGCTGCCTATGCAGTATAGATAAGTCACCCCTCTAGCAGGCCTTACAGCCCTAAGGCAGGGTGCACTATACCATAGGTGAGGGCACCAGTGCATGAGCACTGTGCCCCTACAGTGTCTAAGCAAAACCTTAGACATTGTAAGTGAAGGGTAGCCATAAGAGTATATGGTCTGGGAGTCTTTCATGCACGAACTCCACAGCACCATAATGGCTACACTGAAAACTGTGAAGTTTGGTATCAAACTTCTCAGCACAATAAATGCACACTGATACCAGTGTACATTTTATTGTAACATAAACCCCAGAGGGCACCTTAGAGGTGCCCCCTGAAACCTTAACCAACTACCCGTGTAGGCTGACTGGTTTTAACAGCCTGCCACACTCGAGACATGTTCTGGCCACATGGGGAGAGTGCCTTTGTCACTCTGTGGCTAGTAACAAAGCCAGTACTGGGTGGAGATGCTTATCACCTCCCCCTTGCAGGACCTGCCACACCTGGCGGTGAGCCTCAAAGGCTCACCCCCTTTGTTACAGCACCCCAGGGCATTCCAGCTAGTGGAGTTGCCCGCCCCCTCCGGCCACGGCCCCTCTTTTGGCGGCAAGGCCAGAGGAGATAATGAGAAAAACAAGGAGGAGTCACTGGCCAGTCAGGACAGCCCCTAAGGCAACCTGAGCTGAGGTGACTGAATTTTAGAAATCCTCCATCTTGCAGATGGAGGATTCCCCCAATAGGGATAGGAATGTGACCCCCTCCCCTTGGGAGGAGGCACAAAGAGGGTGTAGCCACCCTCAGGGCTAGTAGCCATTGGCTACTGCCCTCCCAGACCTAAACACACCCCTAAATTCTGTATTTAGGGGCTCCCCAGAACCTAGGAACTCAGATTCCTGCAACCTAAGAAGAAGAGGACTGCTGAGCTGAAAAACCCTGCAGAGAAGACGGAGACACCAACTGATTTGGCCCCAGCTCTACCGGCCTGTCTCCCCCCTTCTAAAGACACTGCTCCAGCGACGCTTTCCCCAGGGACCAGCGACCTCTGAATCCTAAGAGGACTGCCCTGCTCTAGAAGGACCAAGAATTCCTGAGGACAGCGGCTCTGTTCACCCAAGACTGCAACTTTGTTACAAAGGAGCAACTTAAAAACAACTTGCGTTTCCCGCCGGAAGAGTTAGACTTGCTACTCTGCACCCGACGCCCCCGGCTCGACTTGTGGAAAACAAACACTTCAGGGAGGACTCCCCGGCGACTGCGAGACCGTGAGTAGCCAGAGTTGCCCCCCCTGAGCCCCCACAACGACGCCTGCAGAGGGAATCCTGAGGCTCCCCCTGACCGCGACTACCTGTTCCTCAGATCCCGACGCCTGGTAAAGACTCTGCACCCGCAGCCCCCAGGACCTGAAGGATCCGAACTCCAGTGAGGAGGCCCTCTCCCTTGCCCAGGTGGTGGCTACCCCGAGGAGCCCCCACCCTTGCCTGCCTGCATCGCTGAAGAGACCCCTTGGTCTCCCATTGCTTTCTATTACAAACCCGACGCTTGTTTGCACACTGCACCCGGCCGCCCCCGTGCCGCTGAGTGTGTACTTTCTGTGTGGACTTGTGTCCGCCCCAGTGCCCTACAAAACCCCCCTGGTCTCCCCTCCGAAGACGCGGGTACTTACCTGCTGGCAGACTGGAACCGGGGCACCCCCTTCTCCATTGAAGCCTATGCGTTTTGGGCACCACTTTGACCTCTGCACCTGACCGGCCCTGAGCTGCTGGTGTGGTAACTTTGGGGTTGCTCTGAACCCCCAACGGTGGGCTACCTTGGACCCAAACTTGAACCCCGTAGGTGGTTTATTTACCTGCAAAAACTAACTAACTCTTACTCCCCCCAGGAACTGTTGAAAATTGCACTGTCTAGTTTTAAAATGGCTATATGTGATTTATTTGAAAACTGTGTATGCTATTTTGATTATTCAAAGTTCCAAAAAGTACCTACTTGCAATACCTTTCATTTGAAGTATTACATGTAAAATTTGAACGTGTGGTTCTTAAAATAAACTAAGAAAATATATGTTCGATGGCATCTGTCGCTGTAGATACGCATGTTCTGCAATAGCTCGCCATCTGGTGTTGGGCCGGAGTGTTACAAGTTGTTTTTCTTCGAAGAAGTCTTTCGAGTCACGGGACCGAGTGACTCCTCCTTTTGTCTCCATTGCGCATGGGCGTCGACTCCATCTTCGATTGTTTTTTTTCCGCCATCGGGTTCGGACGTGTTCCTGTCGCTCCGAGTTTCGGAACGGAAAATTAGCTAATTTCAGAAGATTTTCGTCGGTATTGTTGCGTTCGGGATCGGCGTACTTAGATTCCACACCGCATCGAAGATCGAAGAGCTCCGGTGCCCTTCGGGGTAGTTTTTCGATCCTCCGTCGGGGCCTGGTCGGCCCGACCGCGTGCTGAAGAACGCCGATGGAACGGACCCCGTTCCGTTTCTGCCCCAAATGCCACAATAAATACCCCTACACAGACCAACACTTGGTCTGCAACCTGTGCCTGTCACCTGAGCACAGCGAAGACACCTGCGAGGCCTGTCGTGCGTTCCGGTCCCGAAAAACACTCCGAGACCGTCGAGCCAGAAGACTTCAGATGGCGTCCGCACCGACAGCCCAACGGGAGTTCGAGGAACAGGAAGAGGAAGGTACCTTCTCGATCCAAGACTCAGACTCCGAAGGATTCGACGATACACAAACCGTGAGTAAGACGTCGAAATCCACTCAGAAGAACATTTACAAGGCCCAGGGGACGCCACTGCCACCAGGCCATGGCTCGACCCATAAATTCGGTGACCGATCGTCGGCACCGAAAAAGGCCCAAACAGTGCCGAGATCGTCCGACTCCGGTCGAGACACCGGCACGCAGCCTTCTCGGGACCGAGAAAGTGCTGGAGACAAGCCTCGACACCGAGATGCCGGTGTGGACACGGCTCGACGCCGAGACAGCGGCACCGAAACAGATCGACGCCGAGAGGTTTCGGCCCCGAAAAAGAAAAAAGTCACCTCGGAGCCGAAAAAACACGCAGACAGGGTTTCGATGCCGAAACAAACTGCAAGCGACCCAGCTTCAGGCTCTTATACAGAAGAGCACTCGCTAACCTCCCAAATGCAGAAGCATAGGTTTGAGGAAGAGCTACAAGCAACTGATGTGGACCATACGCAAAAGCGTATCTTCATACAGCAGGGGACAGGAAAAATAAGCACCCTTCCCCCCATTAGGAGAAAGAGAAGGTTGGAGTTCCAGACGGAACAGACACCACAACCAAAAGTGGTGAAAAGAGTTACCCCACCACCCTCTCCTCCGCCCGTGATTAACGTCTCACCAGCACAAACTCCATCACACTCCCCAGCTCACACCACCATGAGCCAGGGTGACCAAGATCAGGACGCATGGGACCTATACGACGCCCCAGTGTCAGATAACAGTCCGGAGGCATACCCTACAAAGCCATCTCCACCAGAAGACAGCACCGCGTATTCTCAAGTGGTGGCTAGAGCAGCACAATTTCACAACGTAAGCCTCCACTCAGAACAGGTCGAGGATGATTTCTTATTCAACACACTCTCCTCCACCCACAGCTCATACCAAAGCCTGCCTATGCTCCCTGGTATGCTCCGGCACGCAAAAGACATCTTTAAGGAGCCGGTCAAAAGTAGGGCAATCACACCAAGGGTGGAAAAAAAGTATAAGGCGCCTCCTACAGACCCCGCTTTCATCACTACACAGCTGCCACCAGACTCTGTCGTTGTAGGAGCAGCTAGGAAAAGGGCCAACTCTCTCACATCTGGAGATGCACCACCCCCAGATAAAGAAAGCCGCAAGTTCAATGCAGCTGGTAAAAGTGTCGCAGCACAAGCTGCAAACCAGTGGCGCATCGCGAACTCCCAGGCACTACTTGCGCGCTATGACAGAGCCCACTGGGACGAGATGCAACATCTCATTGAACATCTGCCCAAGGACTTACAAAATAGGGCAAAACAAGTGGTTGAGGAGGGACAGGCCATTTCCAACAACCAGATCCGCTCCTCCATGGACGCTGCAGATACAGCTGCACGGACAATTAATACATCTGTAACTATCAGAAGGCATGCATGGCTCCGAACGTCTGGATTTAAACCAGAGATTCAACAAGCAGTTCTCAATATGCCTTTTAACGAAAAAGAACTGTTCGGTCCAGAAGTGGACACAGCGATTGAGAAACTCAAAAAAGATACGGACACTGCCAAAGCCATGGGCGCACTCTACTCCCCGCAGAGCAGAGGGAATTACAGCACATTCCGTAAAACGCCCTTTCGAGGGGGGTTTCGGGGTCAAAGCACACAAGCCAGCACCTCACAAGCCACACCGTCCAGTTACCAGGGACAGTATAGAGGAGGTTTTCGGGGACAATATAGAGGAGGGCAATTCCCTAGAAATAGAGGAAGATTTCAAAGCCCCAAAGCCCCTACTACTAAACAGTGACTCACAGGTCACTCACCCCCTCCACACAACACCAGTGGGGGGAAGAATAGGTCATTATTACAAAGCATGGGAGGAAATCACTACAGACACTTGGGTTCTAGCAATTATCCAACATGGTTATTGCATAGAATTTCTACAATTCCCTCCAAACATACCACCAAAAGCACAAAATTTAACAACACACCATTCCAATCTCCTGGAGATAGAAGTGCAGGCACTATTGCAAAAGAATGCAATCGAATTAGTGCCAAACACACAAATAAACACAGGAGTTTACTCACTGTACTTTCTGATACCAAAGAAGGACAAAACACTGAGACCAATCCTAGACCTCAGAGTAGTGAACACTTTCATCAAATCAGACCACTTCCACATGGTCACACTACAAGAAGTATTGCCATTGCTAAAACTACACGACTACATGGCAACTTTAGACCTCAAGGATGCTTATTTCCATATACCAATACACCCATCGCACAGGAAATACCTAAGGTTTGTATTCAAAGGAATACATTACCAATTCAAGGTACTGCCTTTCGGATTAACAACCGCACCAAGAGTCTTTACCAAATGTCTAGCGGTAGTCGCTGCACACATAAGAAGGCAGCAAATACATGTGTTCCCATATTTGGACGACTGGCTAATCAAGGCCCATTCGTTCATACAGTGCTCAAATCACACAAATCAGATCATACAAACCCTCTTCAAACTCGGGTTCACCGTCAACTTTACAAAATCCAACATTCTGCCGCGCAAGGTACAACAATACCTAGGAGCCATAATAGACACATCAAAGGGAGTAGCCACTCCAAGTCCACAAAGAATTCTAAATTTCAACACCATCATACAACGCATGTATCCAACACAAAAGATACAGGCAAAGATGGTATTACAACTCCTAGGCATGATGTCATCATGCATAGCCATTGTCCCAAACGCAAGACTGCACATGAGGCCCTTACAACAATGCCTAGCATCACAGTGGTCTTAAGCACAGGGTCACCTTCTAGATCTGGTGTTAATAGACCGCCAAACTTACCTCTCGCTTCTGTGGTGGAACAACATAAATTTAAACAAGGGGCGGCCTTTCCAAGACCCAGTGCCACAATACGTAATAACAACAGATGCTTCCATGACAGGGTGGGGAGCACACCTCGATCAACACAGCATACAAGGACAATGGAACGTACATCAAACAAAACTGCATATCAATCACCTAGAACTTCTAGCAGTTTTTCAAGCACTAAAAGCTTTCCAACCAATAATAGTTCACAAATACTTTCTCGTCAAAACAGACAACATGACAACAATGTATTATCTAAACAAGCAGGGGGGGACGCACTCCACGCAGTTAAGCTTGCTAGCACAAAAAATTTGGCATTGGGCAATTCACAACCAAATTCGCCTAATTGCACAGTTTATACCAGGGATCCAAAATCAACTCGCAGACAATCTCTCTCGAGATCACCAACAGGTCCACGAATGGGAAATTCACACCCAAATTCTGAACACTTATTTCAAACTCTGGGGAACACCTCAGATAGACTTGTTTGCGACAAGGGAGAACGCAAAATGCCAAAACTTCGCATCCAGATACCCACACAAACAATCCCAAGGCAATGCCCTATGGATGAACTGGTCAGGGATATTTGCTTACGCTTTTCCTCCTCTCCCTCTCCTTCCTTACCTGGTAAACAAACTCAGTCAAAGCAAACTCAAACTCATATTGATAGCACCAACTTGGGCAAGGCAACCCTGGTACACAACGCTGCTAGACCTATCAGTGGTACCCTGCATCAAATTGCCCAACAGGCCAGATCTGTTGACACAGCACAACCAAAAGATCAGACACCCAGATCCAGCATCGCTGAATCTAGCAATCTGGCTCCTGAAATCCTAGAATTCGGGCACTTACAACTTACCCAAGAATGTATGGAAGTCATAAAACAAGCCAGAAGGCCATCCACCAGGCACTGCTATGCAAGTAAATGGAAGAGGTTTGTTTGCTACTGCCATATTAATCAAATACAACCATTACACACAACTCCAGAACATGTAGTGGGTTACTTGCTTCACTTACAAAAATCTAACCTAGCTTTCTCTTCCATTAAAATTCACCTTGCAGCAATATCTGCATACCTGCAGACTACCTATTCAACTTCCCTATATAAGATACCAGTCATTAAAGCATTCATGGAGGGCCTTAGGAGAATTATACCACCAAGAACACTACCTGTTCCTTCATGGAACCTAAATGTTGTCCTAACTAGACTTATGGGTCCACCTTTTGAACCCATGCACTCCTGCGACATACAGTTCCTAACCTGGAAGGTGGCATTTCTCATCGCCATTACTTCCCTAAGAAGAGTAAGCGAGATTCAGGCGTTTACAATACAGGAACCTTTTATACAACTACACAAAAATAAAGTCGTCCTAAGGACCAATCCTAAATTTTTGCCAAAGGTTATTTCACCGTTCCATCTAAATCAAACAGTGGAACTTCCAGTGTTCTTTCCACAGCCAGATACCGTAGCTGAAAGGGCACTACATACATTAGATGTCAAAAGAGCATTGATGTATTACATTGACAGAACAAAAAACATCAGAAAGACTAAACAACTCTTTATTGCATTTCAAAAACCTCATGCAGGAAACCCAATTTCAAAACAAGGTATAGCCAGAAGGATAGTTAAATGCATCCAAATCTGCTACCTCAAAGCTAAACGACAGCTGCCCATTACACCAAGGGCACACTCAACCAGAAAGAAAGGTGCTACCATGGCCTTTCTAGGAAACATCCCAATGCAAGAAATATGTAAGGCAGCCACATGGTCTACGCCTCACACATTCACCAAGCACTACTGTGTAGACGTGTTATCCGCACAACAAGCCACAGTAGGTCAAGCCGTATTAAGGACATTATTTCAGACTACTTCCACTCCTACAGGCTGATCCACCGCTTTTGGGGAAATAACTGCTTACTAGTCTATGCAGAACATGCGTATCTACAGCGACAGATGCCATCGAACTGAAAATGTCACTTACCCAGTGTACATCTGTTCGTGGCATCAGTCGCAGTAGATTCGCATGTGCCCACCCGCCTCCCCGGGAGCCTGTAGCAGTTTGGAAGTTACCTTCAATTATTTATATATGTATCATCTCAACCTTAAATAGGTGCATACTTAGTCACTCCATTGCATGGGCACTATTACTACAATTCAACTCCTACCTCACCCTCTGCGGGGAAAAACAATCGAAGATGGAGTCGACGCCCATGCGCAATGGAGACAAAAGGAGGAGTCACTCGGTCCCGTGACTCGAAAGACTTCTTCGAAGAAAAACAACTTGTAACACTCCGGCCCAACACCAGATGGCGAGCTATTGCAGAACATGCGAATCTACTGCGACTGATGCCACGAACAGATGTACACTGGGTAAGTGACATTTTCATTTTCTATACAAAAACCTGTTGGCCTGAAATTGTCTTTGAGTGTGTGTTCCTCATTTATTGCTTGTGTATGTACAACAAATGCTTAACACTACTCCTTTGATAAGCCTACTGCTCGACCACACGACCACAAAATAGAGCATTAGTATTATCTCTTTTTGCCACTATCTTACCTCTAAGGGGAACCCTTGGACTCTGTGCATACTATTCCTTACTTTGAAATAGTGCATACAGAGCGAACTTCCTACACATATAAAGAGCGATGTTCCTACAGTAAGTACACTTGGGATGGACTTCTCTATTGACAGGGTTGACTGGCTGGCAGCATGGACATAGGAGGGATGGCAGTTGCCCAACCGTTTTTTCTGTGGGCATGTATCCCACCACTGGGGTGTGGGTTACTGTGTTCTAGAGTCCAATAGAGATGCTCTGCCATCTTGAGAATGTCCAGAATAGGGAATTTTGGGATACAAATACCTCACTTTGCAGGAAGTGTGCATCGGGGGGAGTTAATCCAGTAGCACATTGGCTGCTGACAACTTCCTACCCTGAGGGCATTTTCTGGACATAAATAGGACACCCCTGGCTCCCAGAACTCAGATCTCATTGGATTGGAGAAGAGAACCGAAGGACTGCCCTACTGCACCAAGGACCTGTCAAAGAAAGGCTGCACTGAAGACTGCACCTGTTGAACCAGGTGACTAGCAAAGAAGAATTGACTGTGCCTGCTTGTGGAGACGCCCTTTTCCGAGCCCAGCCAAAGCAAGAGATTCCAAGGGTCAGTTGGCTGACACCCTTTTCATAGCAGAGGGCCACAACAGCTGAAGAAGCCTGTTGGGGTGGGTTTGGTAGTCCATATCTTCAAATGACAGTTCCTTGCTGCTGTAGTACACTAGACACCAAAACCTAGCACTCAAAATGTGCCCAAGTCTTCCGAACTCGGGAGAGTCGTTGAAGTGCAGCTTGGTCGTCTGGAAGGCAAGTTATCGCCCAAGGAAGGATTCCACTGTGACAACGACCAGGAGACTAGTTGCCTGGTGGTGACTGGACTTTAGCCAGGGATAAGTTTACTTCGAGGGACGTCGACCAGGGGATGGAGGGGTACCTGCAGGAGGTCCATCCCGTCGACCACATTACATCCACAGCATCCGTGAGCATGTTAAGCTTTCTGTATCACTTGCATCAGGACACTTCCATAGGAGTCTATGACAAGGGGACACAACACCTGGAACTGACTTAAAACTGCTTCTTTTCTTGAAGTAGCTGTTTCTGAAGGCCTTGCTCGTCTCCCTGCTAACTCCCAGCTGGAGTTTGTCACCCAAAGTAACTCTAGAGTAGCTCCATTGATAACCATGTTTTTCTTGAAAAAGATTGTGTCAAATTTGTTGAATTTGCCAATGCTTGCTTGTGGTTAGATAAAAATTGCTGTACCTTGTAAAATCTGTATCTCTGGAACCCTCCAATGGATCTTTTTCTTTTTTTGATGTAACAAATTATATAAACATACAATATATATTTATTTTTGAATTTCTTGAGTGTCTTGTGCATTTCCTCTGCAACTGCTTCGGTGCTGTTTAAATGCTTTGCACTTGTTCTTTTGTGTAAGCCGGACTGCTCAGAGTCAAAGCTACCCAAGGACAAGATATGGGGTTCACATATTAAACCCACTGGTCCTAAAGGGGGCACAACCACACCATACCACACCAAATTTCCTCACAGATACTCTAACTGCAGATTCCTCACTGCCCTTCCACTTACCCGTTCTGTGGAATGGTTTCCTCTGTCATCTAAGTAAGTCCCAATTTGGGAATCTTCACACTAGTTGTTGCAATCTGCTGTTTTACTCCACATCTGATGGCCCCAACAAGTGTATGAAAGAAACTAACTACAGCACATTTGTGATGCTTGTATGTGGCTCTTTTTGTCGCTCCCAAAGCGGAAAGACGTTGTTGTGGAGCTGCACAGCACCACCTTCCGGCACAAAGAAGCAGTGCTTTCTGAAATTCCAGATCCAGTCTGTTGCCTGGAGAAAATCACAAGGTGAGGTGTATCCACCAAAGAGAGTGTTACTGGAGTTGAGCAACTTGTTCATCTATGCAGTGTATGTTGCGTCTAAGGTATGACCACAAAATAAATAATAAACTGCACTCTGCTCTTCTCCAGAGAACCTCACATCTGATGCGGCTCTATCAAGTCCAAGTTCCTTGAATTCGCCTGGATTGGGAATTGAGGGTTTGAACCGTAGGAGGAAGAAACGCACCAGCATAGAGACCAACATACGAGTGGCCTTAGAGAAGAGTTTCCTGGAGGTTAGTACTAACCCAGTGGACTGCGCTCCCTCAGAGTAATTTATTGTAATAATTTTATAATAATGTTATTGTGACAATGCCTACTTCGCATGTGTGAGAAAAGGCTTATTTATATTGGCAATACCATGTGGGTTTTTACATGCTTTCTCTGTAATAGCATTTAAATGCTGTAGTTGTTTAATTTGTTCTAATGCAGTGGTTCTTAACTAGAGGTCTGGCAGGTCGACTCACTGGTCTGAAGCGGTTATATAAATAAAGGAGCAACACTTGAATTATTTTTCTGTATTCATTGTGAATTAAACAAACTATTGTTTAGTGTACATTTCCAGATTTTTTTGTGTAATGTTTAGGTTCAAATTGTAGAATTTACTTAGCTTGCGGGTCTCCATCTTCCAATAATGACTCGGTGAGAGTCCCCTAATTTCAGTAATGAGTCAATGTGAGTCCACAGAGGTCAAAAGGTTATGCACCGCTGTTCTAATGGATACTCTCTCCTGCAGGTTTTTTCTTTAAGAAATAGTCCTACATGCCTCACAGAATGACTCTAGGAGCAGACCTGTGTGAGCATGATCACCAGATAAGAGGCACCCACCCGAAGTAGACACCGTGTATGGTATCATTCCTTTTTTCTCCATGGTACAGGCACCAAGATGCATACCTCACTTTTTTCCCTTTTTTCCTCAGTCTGATATTTTCACTAATGTTTGTAAGATGTTTAAATCCTCTGGGTTCAAGACTGTAAAGACTAAAAGCTCAGACTGTTAGTTTGCGGCTCAACTGCAGCCCAAGTGCTTGAGTCATAGCTGAGGAAATCAGTTCAAGAGAGACGTAAACTCTCTCCTACCTGTTGCTGAGCCTCTTAGAGCGATCACAGCAAAGTTATCACAATTACTAGATATACGATATGCACAATTTGAATTCTCGGTGATATCACAAGAGGAGGAGAGATTTATTGTCATCCTCGAAATGGTGCCATGGTTCACCTGGTAGGCACCTTTGCCTAAAGACATTGAAGGTGGTAAAACTGTTTTCCTTGGATGATCCTGTTTCCTGCTGCGCCTTTACATCTCACTCTTCAGATTTATAGAACTTTACTAGATGTGCCAGATGTTCAGAGTAATTTTGTAATCCTACTTTAGATTGATACCAAATAAGCCTGAAATGTTCCAAATCTATAGTGGTTATCTAATCCAGTTCGGGCTTACAAAACAACTATCATAAACAAACTACCTCAGCCATTCAAGCAACGCATTTCAACTTATTTCGATGTTTAAAATAAAATAAAACTTGACAGAGATGCACGCAAATCCCTGGGAGAGACAGGCTATTTGCCTTAAACCTTTACTCTATCACTCTAAGATTGCTGGTGAACTGTATAAGTGATTATGAGAATGCCCTCTGTATTACAGCTGTGAAGAAATGGGTGAAACAGTGAGTTGCTCCGAAGGAAATGCAAGAAATATAGAATAAATTATCCTAAGTTACAAAATTTAAGAACTGCCTAAAAGTTGAGGATAGGATACATTTTAAATGGCTTGTCCTCGTACTGAAGTACATATTCATTTTTGCACCTGCTTCATTGCAAAATTGGATTCAGATGTCTCAGAAAAAATTAGACCCCTCAACTCTGCAGGAATTGGTCATTTGAAACCCCCAGGCACTCAAACCGGGGTGACCTGCGTTTTGGTAATTATGACCAGAAGCTCTGCTGCAGTTTAATCCAGGCTGTACTGCTAGAGCTATTGCATGCTTAATATAGACATCCCTTGAAAACTCATCTCTGATTTAACAACTCCTTTCTTCTTTTAAGATGCCTGTTCAGCATCTTAAAATGTCTTGTCATAAAGGCACTACGCAGAGACTTAGTTGTGGTTCGTTTTGCCAGCTTGTTAGAAGGAGTCGTATTCCAGCTGATGATGCCTTTGGGTGGCTGGCTATTTATTCAATGTGGGTTTGTTGCTTAACTATCTCCTACCGTACTTATGGTATCAGAAGGATGGATGCTTAATACATTCCTCATAATTTATATTGTGCTTAGAGACACTAGACATTTTCTCCTATGGATAATAAAGGTTGCGTCCATGGAATGGATATTCAAGTTTTTATTCTATTTAGATCTTTAGCAATTACATGGAAATCCACATGGATTTACCTCTTTTCTTTGTCGCTATGCAGCATTTTACTGCTGAGCATTTTCACCTTTCATTCTTTAAAGTCTGAACAATTCTTACTTGTTAGTCCACAGTTCAGGCATTTAGTGAAGTCTAATCTGTTGGAAATTGTGAATAGCATTGTCTAGTTTCTCTGTTCCTAGTACATCTGGTTTATTCACTCAGACGTTTTATTTCAGCCTATGCTGCTATCTCTCATTTCCATGTCTTTTCTAGCATTTTAACAGCTGGTATGGTATGGTTAGGAGGCTGGCTCTTTATATGATACATCAAAATGAGATGTACCATGCACAGAGTCGAGGGCTTCCCTTAATATTGGAGAGGGGCTTGCTGTAACAGTCCCAAGGTGATCTTTTAGGGGGTGGTGTGGTCGAGCAGCTTTATACTTTTAAGAGAGGAGTGTGAGACATTTCCAGATACACACAAAGTCAATAAATGAAACACACGACTCAAGAAGGAGAGCCACAGAACTTTACAAAAATAGCTAGTATCTTTATATATGTTTTGGCACCGGAACCAGTTCTTTCAGGTAAGTACGTTTTGTGAGAAAACTCTTTATAGTTTTGAAAAGTGCTGTTTCTGTGGTTGCAGTGTTATCCTATTGAGGAAAAACATGGATGTCAAAACAGGTACGGTACAGCAACTTACAAGAACCGTCTCTTGGACTTTAGGTAAGTATTGTGCCAAGGGTCTGGAACACACCAACAGGTCACACTAGGCGGCCCTGGGGCAGACAGGTGCAGGGGTGTAGTATGGTGTCAGATGCCCAATGTTACTCAGTGGAGATCGGTCCAGTCAAAAAGATGCTGCAGGTGAGGTTTGGGGATGCAGTTGGGAGGAACCAACAAGTGGGTTCCACTCTTGGCATGTCCGAGGATGTAGGGATATCTTCACTCCTCTTCTTCACGGGTCAGAGGCGACCGGTGAAGAGATGTCCTGAGGCATCAGGTTTTCTTCACCTGGTCACTCGCAGTTGAGGGAGCCTGCGTGCAGGAGCTGCAGGCGACATCGGAGGGTCCACAGTGGGTATGTCCAAGGTGGACTTCATCTCAGGAGGGATGGGCAACCACGCTGGTACCATGTGCTGTGCAGCACCGGTGCAGTGGTGCTTCCAGGTGTTGGGTTTTTGGCAGTCCGTAGTCCTCGCAGTTTGTCTTGGGGGGGCCTTTAGATGCAGGGATGCAGCTCTGCTGCTCCACGGGAGTTCCTAGGTCTTTTTAAAAAGTAGGCAGTCCTCCCAGGCTTTAGAGGTATAACAGCTGAAGGATGAGATGGCTTTGGTGCAGTTCGGTGCAAAAAGCAGGAAGGCTGGCGAGGCTGGGTCCAGGTCAGGTGCTTCTTCCTTTGCTTTTGTGACTCTTTAGTGTCCTTCTTTGTAGGTCAGCAGGAATCTGATATCCTGATGCCAGGGGCTCCCTAAATACTGCATTTATGGGTTTTTCGGGGTGTGTAGGGTAGTAGCCAAAGGGCAACTTACCCCAGGGGTCACTATACCCCCATATGACCACTTCCTGTGGGAAGTGGGCATAACCGTGTCCAGGAGTTCCTAAACCAGCTAACACCAAGATGGCAGTTTTCTAATGTTTGGTCCACATCAGGCAGTGCACCTTAAGGGTGGGGCTGAATTGAGGGCTGGACACATCTCCCTGAATACTAAATGTCCTGCCTGTCCTGGTGGCAAATGGGCATGGGGGGTGGCATCTCTCCTCTGAGTGAACCCAGATCTGCATACCAAGGTGATTGGCTTCTTTGAAGCTCTCCTGCCTTGGAATGTAGATTTGCATGTCATCCTGTTGGGTGGGGAGTGTAAACACCTCTCCCAAACAGGCTTTGTTCTGACCAGGTGAGAGCAAAGGCTTTCCCCCTGGGAGGTCAGTGCTATGTCTGGTGGTGGCAGGCTGGTAAGACTGGTCAGTCTGCACACCAGTATTTGGTAGGTTTTCAGGGGGCACCTCTAAGGTGCCCTCTGGGTGCATGTATTAATAAATCCATCACTGGCATCAGTGAGGGTCTATTAATAAGGAATGTTTGATACCAAACGTCCCTGTTTTCAGTGAAGCCATCATGTAGCTGGGGAACTCATAGTGACCAGTGTTCAGCACATGTACTTGAAAAGGCTTCCTTGTCCACTCACTCTGTCCAGGAATCGACAAAGACATATCAGAGGCATGTCTGCTCTTGTAGATGTGCCCTCACATAGGGCTGTAAGGCCTGCTGTAGTGGAGACTTACATATATTACATACAGTGTTAGGAGACATGGCACACAGGCTGCGTGCCATGTCGTGTTTTCACGTTTGGCTACACCAAGACACGCAGCCTGCAGTGGCAGTCTGCATGTGGTAGGTGAGGGGTCCCTTAGGGTGGCACAATACATGCTGCAGCCTTTGAGGACTTTCTTTGGCACCCATACCCTAGTTACCCGGGTTACCATTTACAAGGGACCTACAGGGGGGACCAATGATATTGCCAGTTGGGGAACAATTGTACAGTCTTAGGGAAAGAGATCTGGCACTGGGGACCTGGTTAGCAGGAACCCAGTGCAGTTTCAGTCGAAATTGCATCATGTACCAGGCAAAAAGTGGGGTGACCATATCAAAACGGAAGGGGCACTTTTCTACAGTATGTATGCGTCAGTGACAGTTCAACATTACCTATTGGTCTCCAACCCTGGTTTACCAACTGTGGGCATTATGAATTATTATTTTTCCCATGGTCCCCTTTGCCCCATTTTAGTAAGCTGTCTTTGGTATCCTAATGTAGCAACCTCTAGAAGTGTTTTCTGCTGGATTCTGTTCTTACCCGTCCTCTTCATCTTCCTAGGAGTGGCAGATGTATACCTTGGGACTTATTCTTTTCTCTGCAGATCAGATATGTACTCAGCTGGTAATTGCATGCACGTTTTAGTAAGCAGTAAACCTTTTGTGTTTCCAGGCCGTCTTAAAGATAAGCAGATGAATTCATTCATTGGCCAGATTAGCTAAATGAAATAAGTTTCATTTAATGAATGCAAATGTACCTCATTTGTATGCATTTCAGAGTTACAAAAGACTGAGCATATTAAATATTTTGTTTTAAAAGTATTAATATGCATTTCACATATGCATGAAGTGACACAGAGCGCTACCGTCTACCCTACCATTTTCTATATGTGCGTCTAAGCAACCGATCTTGGAAAGTACCTAAAATCCTTTCCGTTTAGTTATTCACCTACATTCTTTTGTGATATTTTTCTTAATCTCTTTATGGAATCTGGGTTAATGGCAAGGTACCTTCTTACATTAGTTTCAAAGATTGCACTTTTTCCCCCCAACAGCCTGAAAATGTGTCCACCAAATAAACACTTGACTGGGTGGATAGGTAAAAGATTCATTTTATAATTATTGTGCAAAAGGCTGATAATGTCACTTTTTACTAGTTGTTGGAAATCTAACACTGCTTGTACCCTTACTCAGTTTCTTGCCATGTCCTTTGTATCTTCACTAAATATAGTGTCCTACTAATTAGTGCTTGTTGTACAGTCCCACTGTGATACTTTTTCTCTTAGTTCAGAAGACTCAAGAACGTTTGACATATTTCCTGTTGCTGTCTGTGCACATACTTTTGAGTTGACGGTTGTATGATCCCAGCGTTTTTTTAATACTGTGATTCAATTCAGTTTCAATACTGTATCGAATTATAACTTTTATAATCAGAAAAGTACAAACACTAAAATTAAATTGTCATCAGCTCTGCCTGAAAATTACTCACGTATAGTGTTGTGACTTTGCACAATACATTTAAGAAACCACCCTACCGCTAAACATGCTTCAGCATCAACTTGCTGTAAAAATTATGATGTTTAAATACAACGTCTAAAGTTTCTCTGGTTTTAAAAGTGGGATTAAAAACTTTTTAGTTTACAATTCATTACATTTACAAAACAACATAAAGTGCCACGAAGTCTGTTTGAGGACATCATCAGTGGGTCAAATGCTAGTGCTGTCACTTGAATGCTGACCAAGTGGAAAGCAAAACAAGCTAAGAATAGTACCTGTCCGAAACCTGAACATAAGTGTTGACTCCCAGTGACCAATAAATACTACATTAGAGATAAGGCTCAGCGAATGGAGGAGTCTGAAGTGTGATGTAATTATGCATGGTAGGCGTGCTAAGTGCTGCTTGTTCATGTTCAGACTGTCTCAAGGCTACAAAGGTGCCTTTGGCCAAGTTCTGTCCCATTTGCAAATGGCGAAAGGATTATGAAAATCACTTTTTTCTGCTTATACAACACTGCCTGACATAAGATAACCAGGCGATGTAATATGAGTGTATGTTCATTGGCCCAAATTGAAAGCATAGTGGCAGAGTAGCAAATATAATTAGAATTCATTTCTATCTTGCTTGATTTTAAGTTCCTCATACTGCACCCATGTCAGCTCTTTTGTATGGACGACCATCATTTCTGTCTGTGGCAGGATAAGATAAAACCAGTTGGTACCCTTTTTACAGTTCAGGCTTTATCTTTTGGTGAGTGCTTTTGAGGTTATGTGATGAATGTTTCTCACACTATTCAGATTACCACCACAACACTCTGTCTCCTCATGTTCTCTTCCGTGTCATGTCTTTATGGTTTGTAACTGAGGACTGTCCTTAGCCTGATACGGCTTACGACCGAAAAGTTAACAACACCGCTCGAGCAAAATGTAGTATGCGATATTCTTCACT
This sequence comes from Pleurodeles waltl, assembly GCF_031143425.1. NCBI lineage: Eukaryota > Metazoa > Chordata > Amphibia > Caudata > Salamandridae > Pleurodeles > Pleurodeles waltl. The sequence goes on from NC_090447.1 coordinate 1,501,073,490, forward strand.
CATACCCCTCGACCCAAATCATGCATCCATCCTGTAAGGAAATGCCTCCTTGGCATGGTTACCCCCTGACTTTTTGCCTTTGCTGATGCTATGTTTTGAATTGAAAGTGTGCTGAGGCCTGCTAACCAGGCCCCAGCACCAGTGTTCTTTCCCTAACCTGTACTTTTGTATCCACAATTGGCACACCCTGGCATCCAGATAAGTCCCTTGTAAATGGTACCCCTGGTACCAAGGGCCCTGATGCCAAGGAAGGTCTCTAAGGGCTGCAGCATGTCTTATGCCACCCTGGAGACCCCTCACTCAGCACAGACACACTGCTTGCCAGCTTGTGTGTGCTGGTGAGAACAAAACGAGTAAGTCGACATGGCACTCCCCTCAGGGTGCCATGCCAGCCTCTCACTGCCTATGCAGGTATAGATAAGTCACCCCTCTAGCAGGCCTTACAGCCCTAAGGCAGGGTGCACTATACCATAGGTGAGGGCACCAGTGCATGAGCACTGTGCCCCTACAGTGTCTAAACAAAACCTTAGACATTTTAAGTGCAGGGTAGCCATAAGAGTATATGGTCTGGGAGTCTGTTTTACACGAACTCCACAGCACCATAATGGCTACACTGAAAACTGGGAAGTTTGGTATCAAACTTCTCAGCACAATAAATGCACACTGATGCCAGTGTACATTTTATTGTAAAATACACCCCAGAGGGCACCTTAGAGGTGCCCCCTGAAACCTTAACCGACTATCTGTGTAGGCTGACTTGTTCCAGCAGCCTGCCACAACCGAGACATGTTGCTGGCCCCATGGGGAGAGTGCCTTTGTCACTCTGAGGCCAGTAACAAAGCCTGCACTGGGTGGAGATGCTAACACCTCCCCCAGGCAAGAGCTGTCACCCCTTTGTGCCAGCACCGCAGGACACTCCAGCTAGTGGAGTTGCCCGCCCCCTCCGGCCACGGCCCCCACTTTTGGCGGCAAGGCTGGAGAAAATAATGAGAATAACAAGGAGTCGTCACTGGCCAGTCCGGACAGCCCCTAAGGTGTCCTGAGCTGAAGTGACTCTAACTTTTAGAAATCCTCCATCTTGCAGATGGAGGATTCCCCAATAGGATTAGGGATGTGACCCCCTCCCCTTGGGAGGAGGCACAAAGAGGGTGTACCCACCCTCAGGGCTAGTAGCCATTGGCTACTAACCCCCCAGACCTAAACACGCCCTTAAATTTAGTATTTAGGGGCTTCCCTGAACCTAAAACTTTAGATTCCTGAAACTACAAGAAGAAGAGGACTGCTGAGCTGAAAAACCCCTGCAGAAGAAGAACAGAAGACACCAACTGCTTTGGCCCCAGTCTTACCGGCCTGTCTCCTGCCTTCCAAAGAAACCTGCTCCAGCGACGCTTTCCAAAGGACCAGCGACCTCTGAATCCTCAGAGGACTGCCCTGCTTCAAGAAAGACAAGAAACTCCCGAGGACAGCGGCCCTGCTCCAAAAGACTGCAACTTTGTTACAAAGGAGCAGATTTAAAGACCCCTGCAACTCCCCGCAAGAAGCGTGAGACTTGCTCCACCCTGAGCTCCCACAGCGACGCCTGCAGAGGGAATCCCGAGGCTCCCCCTGACCGTGACTGCCTGAACTCCATTTCCCGACGGCTGGAAAAGACCCCGCACCCGCAGCCCCCAGCACCTAAAGGAACGGAACTCCTGTGCAGGAGTGACCCCCAGGAGGCCCTCTCCCTTGCCCAGGTGGTGGCTACCCCGAGGCATGACAAGTTCCCCACACCTAGGAGACCAAGAGGACCTGAGTTGGTGGTCAAATCTTGGCAGAAATGTGTTTCCGAAGGGGGGTGACTGGCGCGGGCTACCATGTTTTGGAAAACAAATTAATAAAAATCAGACAAATGTCATGTTTGGAATATTCCAGTCAAATGAGGTCAATGGATGTTCAGTTTATACCAGAAGATATGTCAAGTCGTACTGAATTAGAAAACGTAAAGTGTTTATACTTTCTGTATTGTCCGAGTTTGATAAGTGCCATCAAATGAACAGTGTGCCATAAACATTGACCAGGCACAGTTTTGTGATCTGTGCTAATGTTAAGTAATTGAATGTGCTGACTACATTTCCTGTGAAAGATCATACATATTTGATATTGCCAGGCATCAGTTATTCAGGTCTACGTTGCTGTGATTAATTTTGTAGCATGTACGCTTGTCCATTACAGAAATGAGGCAAGATAATGAACACAAAAAAACAAACAAAAACAAAATCTCCACATTTTTCTTGCTGCAGTGTGATATTGATTCGGGGTTTTCACCCATACATAACCCTGAATGTGTAGGAAAAAATATATTGTTTGTATGAATGCACAGAGAGATGAGGGACATGTGTTTAAACCACTTAATGTTGTTTTTTCTAAACACAACTTTGTAGGTTGTGAAAGGGATGTGGATGTCCAGAGAGATCAGGCATTGTATTCTGATGGTGGGAGTGATTCTGTGATACTTTTTGTGAACCTTGACCAGTCTTGAACTGAAAATACTCTTCAGAGGAGTCATTTGTGACTTAGCAATGCCAATCAGCAGGATAATATCTCTCTACATGGGATAGAATGTTTGCTTATACAACAACTTGGATATCTTCTTTTTCTTGAATGGTTTTATCTTTGTATAACAGCGGCATTTGGGCATGCCTGATTTTGTTTTGTTCTGTATGCCTGTTTGTAAAGTGAACTGTCACCTGCAGGGTATCCTGGCACTCAGCACGTGTGTGTTCCTAGCCCTTCCTATGATAAGTATTTTTATATGATGTCCTGAAGCTGAGGTCTGCACAATTGGAAGCCCACGGTCTTAATGCTGTTGGAAAATATTTGAGTGAAACCATCTAAATGTATGCCACAAGCTAACCTTGCTGCTCGCTTTCACTGGTAATTAGTACAAAGTCTTTACAAGTTTGACCTTTGACATCATTGCTTGAATAGAGTTGAGGCATCCTTCAGACACTTATGTCCTGATAAGACATTTAGGTAGAGTGAGTGTTGGCAGCATTCTGGTGAATCTTGGTGTCCTTATCAGCCATTAGGACTCCAAGAAGCTCCATATACAGCAGAGGTCTCCAAACTTTTTAATGCCGCGCCCCCCCAGTTGAAAAATAAACATCATTGGGCCCCCCTCAGAATGTTTCACAATTATTTTATAAACATGGCAATGTTTAAATATGTCTAAACCTATTTAAACATTGCAGTTAAGTACTGTTACCTTTTAATAAACTTCAAAAACATGCTTCTGCTTAAAACAAAGGCCTGTTATCTGTATAATATTTATTTTGCCCAGAGTCTGGGGCCCCCCCTGGGATCACTACAGGCCCCCCTAGGGGGGCCCACCCCCCAGTTTGAAGACCTCTGATATACAGATTAAACATTAAAGGTTAATGTACATTATACCTCACGCTGATTTGGTTTGACACTCCTACCACACACCTGTGAATTCTTCAATTTGTATAGAGTGCACGTGTTCCCAGAGCACACTCAAGTTGAACTTTGGTTTTATGCCACAAAACACAATATACTGCAATGTACTACCTTTCCTCTTGTGGCAGCTACTTTTCCCGATTTCTGGACACCATGTGTTTCTCACCCAATCTGCCTCACTCAGTGGGGACTGTCCCTGACCAATTTCACACACTATTTGTTACTAATGTTAGGCAAGTTTTATGCCCATTTTATTAATCACCTCCCATATTACACAGTTTACTAACACGGTAAAGAAGGTGGCTCCTTTTCTTTGGGACCAGGTGTATCAAAGAGGCATTTGATTGGGCGAAGACCTAGTTTGTCAATTCAACAGCTTTGAAGCCATATGATCCTAATTTACCATGCTGTATTACTGTATACACAGGCAGCTTTGGAATGGGGGCTGTACTGATTCCACATAAAGGTCAGAAGGGGGTTACAGTAAACTATTTTTCATGTGTGTTTGAAGATACCAAGCTGCATTACTGTGTGATTTTAAATGAGCTTTCTGGTGGGTTTTCAAAATGTTTTCACAGATACGTTTGGGGAAGAAAGTTAGCTACCAAATTATTGAAAAATATACCATTTATATACAGCCCACATACCTGTAGAACTAATGTAAGGACTGACTTAATTGAGATGTACAGTTGAGGAGGGGCAGGTGGAAATTGATAAACTGGAGAGTCATCTTGTTCCTGCTGTGGATGTTGAAAGATTGTGTGCATTTCTGAGGGTGACTGGCATGGTGCAGTGCAAGATGATAGAAGGTCAGCCGGGCCTTAAAAAAGGAATTTTGACATAAGTCTACAGCCTTCTGTGAAAGTTGCCAATGAGTTTTGTGGTGAATGGATTAGTCATGCTTCTGAGCTATTGATGTCTCTTGAGGTTTGAGAGACCCTACTGTTGCTAGTGCCAATGAAGAACATTTAAGGCGTACTCTAGAGATGTTTAGGGTCTGCATGGTTTATTGGGGCCCGTACATGCACAAAGACTTTGATCAGGTGGTCAAGGAGTGTGTGGTCTGTATGGTGTGAGAATAAGTTGAGAAACTCATTTTCTGCCCATTGGGTTGCTTCCAAGGCCTTTAGCAGTGGTGGATATTGATTTGGTAGGTCTGTTCATTGCCTTGTTGCCCAGTCCCAATTTGCTGTAGCCTTGACAGAATATTACAGCAAGTAGCCAGAGGTTCATTTCATAACCCAATTCAATGCTGATGGCTAATTTCCTTAAGGATGTGTTTTCTAGAGAGGGTTTCCATAGGAGTCTGGTGTTAAACATCTTAGAAGTTCTCTTTACCACCCCAGATTAACTGTTTGTTGGAACAGCGAACAGTGTGTTGGATGAGTGCGACCAGTGGGCTTTAGCTAACAGCAGAGTCATGCCTAATTGCCAGATGGATGCTGTGGTTCTACTGTACCACACTGCGTTCGACCGCAGGAGTTTCCTCTCTTGAACGTTTCAGAGGTGGAAAGCCAGCTGCGATGTTTTGCCCAGCGTGGTTGACTGAGTGGGTTAAGCAATGTGCCTCTATTTCTGACTTGGATGTCTCCGTTAGGGCTGACACCCAGATAAAACCAACAACATTGACATCAGAAGACAAGGGCAGAGACCTTTGTTTAGTGTGGATGAAGTTTTGTACATAAGAAAGCAAGGGCATGTGCTCAAGAGTGACGTTATGTATGGCGACCCGGTTGTAGTGGATAGGGTGTGTGATAATGCCATCGTGGTGAGAGGACCAAATTGGTGCAATGCTGAAAGGGTAGTCTGGGTCGAGCAAAGTGGTGGCTGGGGTGAACACCTGCAAAGTGAGTTGGTAATTTTTGTGATGCTATGGTTAGTTTTTGTTTGAAGAGTAAATGCCTTGTAGTACCCAGGTCTACATGTTCTGTGCCTTTAACATTTTGTTCTATATTCCTCTGTTCGAACACTCTCTAGCAGGGGTCTTTAGAACGTGAGTTTATGAAGTAAAATTGCATAGTTTGGCAGTAAAGCTTACATTCCAACTGTGTGCGTCTGTGTGCCTCGTCTGTGGTTTATATGTTGTGTTCAGTAAACCATTCTTCTCAACAGCTAGTATGCTTCATTGGCTGATACTACAATGTAACCTTATGGATCACCACAGAAATCTAAATTATGCTTGGATTTAAAGGAACTAATTTGGATCAACTGGATTTTGTTCTTGAGGTAGGAGACTAATAGTTGCAGGAAAATACTCTGGAAGTCCATTCAGAAGGTTTGCGTGCTTAGCAGATTTTGATGGTCTATGGTGGCATAAACTGCAGGGATATCAAGCAAGGTGAAGAGGAACAGATTGCCTTTATAGTGATTTGAAGTGCGCATACGTGAGCGATTGCTACCTCTATACTGCATTCAATTCTGACTTCTGGATTACTAATCCTGAAGAGGGTTGCTGTTGATCTTCTGATGTAACTGTTTGGTGATGGGCTTCTCTGGTTTTTCGCTGTAATAGCAAGTGGGTGATCAAACTTTGAATTGGAAGTCATCAAAATCCAACTTCAGTCTCATCAGGATAGGATGGATCTGTCTGGTTTTGAAAAGTAGATCGGAGGGCTAGGATTGCTCTGCTTTTGATGGAGTCCGGGAAGGGGTCTTGGCTGTGGGATGTTAGTGGTGTGGAGGGCAATGCAAGCTTTGCCAGTGATATGGTTTATCAACTATGTTATATGATCTTAATAAATACAGTGTTGTATTCATTCTAGACCTTTAACTTCACTTGGTGCTCTCTTCATAACAGTCCACACATTACGGAGTTAACTACTTAATTTGTCTATATATTGTAATTCTGAAAATGTGCTTTGAATATTGATTATTAAGGAATGATTTGACAGTTACTGGTGGTTATATAAATTAATGTGGTTTTTAAATGATTCCCAATGGGAACCCTGTTATTGCAGAAATTATCTATGCCTATGTACCTCATTAGAAATCTAATCTGTATGCATGAATTAAGATAACATTGAGCACAAATCAAAGCAGATATGACTGCAGTAAAAGGAGTTTAACTGTAACCGATAGTTTCTGCTAACACTGCTGATTTTGCCACTTCATTTTGTCTTACAATGTGTACTAAGAATGATTTGCATTTTGTGTAATGGAAAACTAACTTCAACCAACACAGCACTGTACAGAATAGGAGGCTATGTTACAATTTGGATAAAATAAGTGAGGGAGGAAGGTTAGAGGGAGGTGTGGTTGGGGCAGTGAGTGGAAAACGGTTTGGATCCATAAAAGGAGTAACAGGAACTGGAGACAGGTGGAGCAGATCTTTAAGTAGGGGAAATGGTCAACTCGTGTTGAAGAGTGAGGGTGGAAGAGCAAGGCCTTCAAAGCGGAGTGTGTCAGGTGACTGTCAGATTTCTTTTGGGGAGACGTTATTGTGCAAGAGCAGGAAAAAGGTTTTGCACCTGGTATTTTATTTTATTTATTTTACTATTAACTTCCCATCACACTACAATAAAACAACACAGTCATTCTTTCATGGATAACAGCGTCCTTTTGTACAGTATGTAATGTGGCCTTCTTGTTAAAATTGTGTTCTCTTTATTAGTCTTATTAGTATGGTGCGAACATGTCTTTCTCCCAAAATTGTAAAGTCCATTTGGTAGAGCATACATTTTTTTTTTCATGTAACCTACTGTTGCTGCCATTGGTAATTGCTTTCTGTGCTTCTTTTTATTATCAGAACCAAAAGCCTACCTCGGAGGAGATCACCATGATTGCAGACCAGCTGAACATGGAGAAGGAAGTGATTCGTGTCTGGTTCTGCAACCGGCGCCAGAAAGAGAAGCGGATTAACCCTCCCAGCAGTGGTATAACCAGCAGCTCACCCATTAAAGCAATTTTCTCCAGTCCAACCTCACTGGTAAGTACGAAGATCTTCTCACAATTTTGGTTTGTTGTTTGCTTCTGAAATAAATGACTGCATGCATGGATTCTCACCCTAGTACTACCATTATTTGAAAATAACCAATCCTTAGCTTTTTTTTTTTTTTCTTCTAACTTTTACATGTAAAACATGTTTGGTATATACCTCTCACAATGCTTAGAGGTTAAAACATACATAATTGCTCAGTGTTTTTGAGAGATATGCATCTGTGGCTGACAGTTTCAATGAACAGTCCTTGGGATTTAGCATACTTTTAATAATGCGCAAAAGAGCTTTCATCAAAACGGACACCATAAAGTACTCTCCCTCCAAAAGCCCCCATGCTATTAGCAGGTGTAGCTGGTCCTTGGGTTAATCTTGCATGTTTATTGTACGAAATATTTTTCAAGTGACATCCCGTGCCATATTTTATATTATAGCACTTCATACCTTGTTTTGGGGTGTAGAAGCACTTTATTGAATGGTAGCATTTTGCAGCTTTGTGGAGTGCTTGGTTGGAAAAGTGTTGTATTTGCTACTAACATATGGGGGAAGCATTTTAGTATCACGTGTCCAGAGAGATCCTCTTACCAACTTTTGGGATAGTGCTTAGCAGTGTGACGGAACAGACATGCGATGGATAAACATGCTTAGATGGTGATCAAAATTGGCAGTTTTCATTTATTTATCCTACAGATCTTGTATTGTGTTTGTGTTGGTTACAGAAATTCTTTCTTTTTCTTTACACAAACCATAGAATGTTCAATGAGACTTCCCAAGCAAGAAAATGGGGATCTATTTTTAACCTTGGACATGAGCCTGAATGGTCCTCAAGTGCTTGTTTCTTATTCTGTTGACAATGTCCCTTGAACAAACTTCCTTTTGGGGCACTTGTGTGCATCTACTCTGTGCAGTACATGCACAGGGTGGTCACAAAGATGAGGAGTTAAAGGGGCGCTTTCTATGAGCTCACCAGTTCCAGTCCTTTGGTGGGCTTCTGGGACCCAGCCAACACCCTCTCATAGAGCAGTCCTATAGAAGCTTTTCATTGAACATGCCACCATCTACTAGAAATATGCCATGCCCTTTTGTGAGCTAGTATCATGTCAGGTTGTTCATATAATACCATGGCTGAGGTCTGAAAGAAGTGGGAGGTTCCCCTGGAAATTCTGTATTAAGTAACGTTTTACTTATTTGACCATTTATATAGCTGGATACCTAAAATAAAACAGATTACAATTAGCACAGTTGGTGAAGGCACTACTCATCTCCTCAGATATTCAGTCTTGAAGTTTTCTTTTGCAAACATAAGCCTTCTTCTTTGGATAGATCCAAATGCTTTTATAATATGTCCTTTCATTATGGTAGGAGTTTCTGCAGTGATGTTACGTTAGTTGAAAAGGTCATCACAAGAGTAGCCCATCTATGTCGTTGGCTAACCTTTGATTTGCTAGGTAGTTTTTGCCATATACAAGCACACACAGTTTGTAATCCTTGAACCACAAAGTCGTGCCAAATGGGAGACAAAACAACCATTAGCAAAGCTGTCTGGTCTGGTATACCTCATGTTTTGTAATAATTGTTAACTCGAGTCTTAACCTCCTATAAGCTATGTTGTCAGGCATATTTAGTGCTTGCCTAGATTTGCACTATCATTTAGAACTCTGGCCATCAATTATTGCACTAGCCAAGGCACACTTACGATATAACTAGTAATTGTAAACATTATGGCAGGAAAGTACTAATAGAGATGTACAATAGATAGATGTTGAGAGTATCACTCAGCGGGTGTGAGAGATTGTGTTAAAGGTGTGAAGAATTCTCATCACCAGTGTTGAGGGGACCATTCAGTGAAAAGAAAATATCTAGTACTCTTACCATATCTTGTATCTTTAAGAATCGCCAATAAGGTTTCCACAATGTACCTTTCTTTTAGGATGTCTGATTGGGATGTTAAACCTTTTGACATAATTCACAGACTTTAAGTCCACTCTTACCTGAAGAACATCACCACATGCAGGATCAGCCATCCACCCTGTTTATTGAAATAGTAAACTTACAGCATTTAATTCCAGTACTAATGCACAGTATCTGCATAAGTCCAGAATTCAGCACAGGACTAAAGGGAGAGCTGTTCTGGCATTGTGTTGTATTAGATGGTAGTTCAATTTTAGGCAGACTTCATATCCCTGGCAAGG